>NC_071392.1:77273369-78473369 GCF_022682495.2 Desmodus rotundus | reverse complement strand
TGAAATATTAATTAAAATTCACAGTAAAGCCATGCTTCTTAGGAGCAGGAAAGCAGCTTTGTAAAGAAGGAAGACTAAGAGGAAACCTGTCCAGTTAATGCGATTTGCCATTTTGTGTATCTTCTGAGATCTCATGCATATAAATCTAATTTGCTGTGTCATTAGGTTTTTTTAAATATATATATCAAAGAGCAGGGAGTTGACTTCTTC
The DNA here is from genome assembly GCF_022682495.2 of Desmodus rotundus. Lineage (NCBI taxonomy): Eukaryota > Metazoa > Chordata > Mammalia > Chiroptera > Phyllostomidae > Desmodus > Desmodus rotundus. The sequence goes on along the minus strand of NC_071392.1, from coordinate 78,473,159 downwards.
TGACTTTGCAATTATATTTGATTTCTTTTTTAAAATGTCAATTAAAATTTGATTGACTCTTTTTTCTTCTCTCATTAGGCTGTTTCAACATTAGTCATTTCTCATTAAATTTAAACTTGAAAAGAAGCCCCGCTTACTTAAGGGAATAGTTATGAAATATTCTGGAGTTTGTAAACTTAAATGTGGAACACTGTTCTTCACTCTTTGGACAGATGTTTTATTGAGTGCTTATGTATGTTAGATGGCGAAGACATAGAAACGAAAAAGGCAAAACCCTGTCCTTAAAGAATTCACAGTATAATGTGGGAGACAGATGTACTTCAAATAACGTTAAAAAGTGTTGTCTGTTGTAGAGCCACACTATTTACATTTTCGTGAGAATTCTCACTTTTGGGAAAGCAGGGACTTTCTTTTAACTCATTGCTACATCTTCATTTACTTGGTCAACACACATTTGAGTGCCTAATACCTGCCAGTGCCTCGCAGAGAGTAAACAGTCAACAACTACTTGTTCATTAAATAAATGGAGAACTGAATCTACTCAAGCCCTGGACAAGGGAGGAGAGGGAGTGGGGAAGAACAGAAGGGATTTCTTAGGGAAGCGGTCCCTGACGGATAGGAATTGCACGTGGAGTTGAGGCGTGGGGGTGGTCCCACCTGTGGCGGTGCAGGCTAAGGCATGGACGCGTGGGGGGGGCGTGGCCCTAAAGGAGCTGCTGAGTGGGGCGCGCAGAGCAAGGAGTGTTGGAGGAGGAGGTGGAAGACGTTGGCACGGCTAAGGGTATGAGTTCCACAGACCCCTGGGCTGTTTTTATCTGAGGTTTGAAGGGGAGAAATGAAATGGTTAGTTAGATGGGCATTTTGACAACTCATTCTACTGAAGTGTGAAGGACGGAGCCGAGGAAGAAATAATGGAAACAGAGAGATCATTCGCCAGATCACTAGGTATTTTGGCCCCTTTCCACGTTCGCCTCCGCTACAAGTTTATTAAACTCTGTGCCAGGTACTGGTAGTTGCTGGGGACGTGCAGGTGAAGTAAATCTGTTGCTTTTCCTCAGAGTCTCCAGTCAAGTGTAGGGTTTGTGCGGAAGGTCATTCTTACCTTGGGTTCATTTTTCTATTTATGTTATGATTTTGAATTTGTAAAGCCTTGTAGGGTTTAGAAAAAAACACTGAAAAAGATGGTAGGTGGATGCATAAATCTAGCATTTGCAAATTTAAGTGACTGTTTCACCAAAATGTCCCTTTTCATCCCCAGTTTCCTTTTTGTCGGAAATGCACCAGTGAAGCAATCAGGAAGAATTGATTAATTTTGTGCTGTGTCCTTTTCAGTGTTTTGTTTGTGCTTCAAACTGTGACAATCGAAATTGCGTGGTAAAAGAGAAAAAGGTTTTGAATGTGGGATATGGAGGGGAATGACTGAATTAGAGTAGATAAGAACACCACTGCTGTCCAAATATAAGTGAGGTCCCGCCCAAGGGCAGAGGATACAGTTGGGGTTGTAATTTTAACGTGATCGATAAGGTTCATGCCCTGAAGTTCTGTGTAAAAAGCAGTGAGTGATCAGTTGGGGCTTTTAGTGTCATTGAAATTGTCCTGGTGGATGAAGTGACAGTATAGCAGCAGTTATCCTGCGTTCTTTTATTGGCACTTAAAGATGCTGAAATTTTTTTTTTTTTTTGCTATTTTTGGGGGTACAATTTAGTACTTTGATTTTAACTCCTACCAATGCAATCCCCCTGGGTTATACATGCTGTGTGCTGGCTTTCTTGCTATGGACCACAGGTGGCAAAATAAGGCCCCGCAGGCTGAATCCGCCCCTCAACCTTGTTTATCCAGCCCGGAACCTTGTTTCTACCCTGCAGCAGCACCAAGCTCTCGCTTAAGCTAAGGAGTAGTTACGTTTATATAGTCCTAAGATTACATTCGGCCCTTTGAAGGCAACCATGAGGCTGCTGTGGCCCCGGTGGAAATGAGTTTGACACCCCTGCTGTAGACACTGAGCCCCAATTGTTTTGACATGCATGGAGTATTAATTTGCTTTCAATTTCAAAAATGAAGTTGGTGGTTCGGAGTTGTGCTTTTGGGCACTGTTTTAAATGTAGAGTTTCTACTTTATGTTTGTGGGATCTAACCAGCTCGATATATTTTCCTCGATATTATTAGTAAGAATGGGACTTGGGATCCATCTGCAAGTCCCATTCCTTCTCACTTGCTCAGTTACTATCTTCTCAGGAAATTTAAAGGGCAGCATCCCTCAAGACAGGTGGGAGCAGAGTGCGCTGCAGCCTTGTGCCTTCTGTGTGTGCGGATTCAGTAGGCCGTTGTCGTTTCCAGCACGAGGCATTGTGTTCCATCTTCTCTCTTTCTGTTCTTTGTTATTATGCCTGGCCCTTACTTCCTGTGTGTATTAAGGCAACATTATTATTGCCAGATGGTATGCATAGAGCCCTGTGAAGGGATTATTAATCAAAGAGTGTTAGCCTTGGAGGGCCAGGGCAGCTTCAGGAACGTTCTGTTAGTTTGCTACTGCAGTAGAAAGGAGACACGTGTTTTGTCTCAGCCTGCCAGCCTAGCCTTTATGTTAAGGACCCAGAGAAAGATAGGACTGTTATTACAGATTTCAGTATTGTTCACGTACCAAAAACTTAACCAGCTGAATATATTTTTCTCAGGTGTATGTGGTCAAATACTCTCCTCACACAGCTCTGCAGAATTACGTAGGATCTTAACCTCACCAAATAGCCTTAGAGAAGCAAGATGGCATGCCGAGCAGATACTGAGGGGCCTGGAGAAGAGAATGGCTGAGCATTCTGGGAGTGGAGATTAAATTTCACTGTCAAGACTGGCAAGCCTGTCCAGTGAACACAATGCAGAGGTGACTGCAATTTGCTCGTATTGCTTCTTTCCCAGGGACTGTCTCAGCCTGTCTGACCTTGGTGACAAAGTCATTAGAGAAGAAAATAGCACAGTTGAGTATAATGCTGTTGATGTTCTTGCCAACAACTAGTTGTGTTTAAAGACAGTTATGAGGTGCAACTCTGCTTCATCCTATGTGTACTTTAGAAAATGCATCAAATTTCTTGCAAGCTGGTTGGCTCCGGGCGAGTCTTGTTTGAGCAGTGTCCTACGTGGTAGCCCTGCCATAAATAGCATGTTGAGATGCCATCACTTGGGGCATTATGGGTGTCACGGTGAGGTATGGAGAGCACTGAGTAAAAATCCATAGATCAGCATGGTGCAAAGAGCTAGTTATAATTCCATCTCTTTATAATGACCTGGCATTTATTGTTAACTTACTTGCTTCACTGCCTGGTCTGAAATGAACTGTCGTTAGGGCCTTGGAATTTTATTGAACTAACATCATAATCTCATTTCCAACCGAAGAGGCTAAGAAATATGGTCCTGAGTGTTTGCTTTAACCTGTAACAAATTAAAAGTTTAACATAAGCATAGCGAATTCCATCAGTCTTGAGGAATCCCAAATAAGAGTTTTGCACATTATGTTTGGAACGAGACTGTAAGGCAAATGTGTTCCTTTGTGTTCAACATCGATCTCCCCACTTTGTCTTCGATGGCCGTCTTCGATGGTCGGTCTTACACTGTCAGCTCTGACACAACTGTGGGGAGTTGCTGTCAGCCCACGGTGCGTGGGCCTGTGGTTTCATGGACTCAGTAGAAAGTTGTGCATCAGCGATGTCGAGTGTGTGACGTGCCAGGTGCAATGTGGTCAGCTTCCTTTGTGTTTCCTGGGCAGTAAACGCTTCATAGTGTTAGACGTTCTTGAACTGCTCTGTATTTATTTCGTATATATCTGTTTTTATTGCTAAGGTATGATTTTTAAGTGGAAATGAGTTTGCTCTTTCTGTGTTTGTTTATTCATTTATTTATTTTTAGAGAGAGGGGAAGGGAGGGAGAGAAACATCGATGTGAGAGAGCAACATAAATTGGTTGCCTCTTGTACACATCCGGACTGGGGACTGAACCCACAACCCCCACAACCCAGGCACGTGCCCTGACCGGAATCGAACCCGGCGACCTTTCGCTTTGCGGGGTGACACCCAACCGAGCCACACCAGGTAGGGCTCTTCTCTGTGTTTCTTGGTGTTTTGAGTTATGCTCTGCATTGCGGGTGGGAGTGTATTTTCATGTATCCTGGGTTATTCCTCTAACCATAAAGACATTCACCATTTTGTTCCATTATAAGTCTCCACTCTTTTCTTTACACACTGTATTTTAAGGATGACTTCTCCTGAAAATTACGAGGGGCAGAATTACTAAATGAAGTAAGGCCTCCATTCTCTAGAGAGCAGGAGTCTGTTTACAAACCTGCAGTGTTTATTACATACCTCATTTAGCCCATTCATCATTTTAATAGAAAAATGAGTCATTTTAGATGATTCTGAAATAATTCGAGGTAAGCTACATAGCCCCAGGCAGAATTTGATTTACTCAGACAGCACCAAGCTGTTTTCGACAAAATGGAATGGAATGATCAGCACTAATAATTCATGATTACTTGTGGCAAAGTTATCAGATGTCTTCATTGTCACAGAAATTCGTTGATTAGATCAAAAGTTTAGAGTAGTTTTCAAGCTAACTTCTCCCCATTCTTCCATCTTCTGTGACAAATGGTTACAAAGTTCCACACTTATCTATGTGTCTAAATACCCTCAGCCTGTTTAAAACACTGGCTGTGAATTTAATTCCCGACTTGTGTTTAATATTCTCTTGATAAGAAAAAGTACCAATCAGTGTCATAGAGCCACTTTTATTGAAGATTATAAACCTACTTATATACATTTTCTGCTTAGACATTAAACATTAACCCCTTCACCACTTCCTTAGCCTGTCTGGTTCTCAGGAACAGAGCTAGCCGATCACCTGGAACCGTAGCTTTAAACCCAAAAAGGAATACGAAGTGTTTCCAGGTAGTGCCGACCTGCTCGTGAGCTTCACTAGTAACCAGCATCGTGACAGAAAACAACTGATACTTGGTTTTAGTACTTTTTACTTAACGGAAAGCTTTCAAGTCCATTATCTTACCTGGTGTTAATTAATGCTTGATATTAATAAGACATTATTCCTGTTACAGGTGGTAAAACATGTTCAAACAGACTGTGAACCTAAAGGTTGCTTAGGAAGAGAGCTACAAATTGGATCCCCATTGCCTAGATGATCTTATTTGGGGCACAATTTAGCAAATTTACTTCTTGCTATGTTTTTAACGTGCAGTAGATTGGACCCACTTTTAGGGGACTTTTAGGGACAGGCACATGGACAAAGCTAAAATTACTGCAGACATAAAAAAGGCATTAAAATTGCATGCACATGATAAGCACACATACGTACAAAGTAAACAGCATCATAGCATGGTGGGCCTTCTCAACAGAGAGGGCACAGTCCTGGCCGCTCCAGTAGGCCCGGGTGTCACTGCTTGGTAAAACAATGCGCTCATAATCATGTCACTACCTGGGGTTAAGAACAATCTGGTTAAGAACCAGGAACGGAATAATACATGTTAGAATTAAGTTTTCCATTCAGTATTCCCCCCAAATTCTCACCTGTGAATCTCTGCATTGCAAAGGAGACTGGTTAAAAGAAATGTTGTTGTGTACCTCTGTAAAGTCATTTTGAGTGGACTTACTGAAAAAGTTTGCTGTGATCTGGTATATTTGGGAGAGATGGTTGATGACATACAGAAGACTCGGTTTGTAGCAGGTACTTTGGCCTTAGACAACCCAGTTTACAAAGACAGACACTTACCTTTTTTCACGTGTGTTCCTAACTCTGTTTTCAGGGGAGGTAAAAGATAATATGACCATCTTTCTGCTTTGGATAGTAAAGAGGCATTAATCTGGTAGGATCCTTGTTGAGAATAGAGATAGGCTTACCGCAATAGATTGTTTTTAAGAGAAAATGTATTTTAGCAGTGACCACTTTGCTCATGCAGTGGATTCAGTCAATTTTGTGTTTTATGTTTTCAATGAATTTTTAAAAAGATTTTATTTATTTTTAGAGGCAGGAAAAAGGAGGGAGAAAGAAAGGGAGAGAGAAACATCGATGTGAGAGAGAAACATGGGTTGGTTGCCTCCTGTACGTGCCCCATGGGGGACTGAACCCTCAACCTAGGCCTGTGCCCTCACTGAGAATCGAACCAGTGACCTTTTGCTTTCCTGACGCCACTCCAGCCAACTGAGGCACGCTGGTCAGGGCTTTCACTGAACTTTAGGAGAAATTTAAAGTGAAGATATTCCACAGGTCTTTCTTGTAAAGTCAAGACCTGAATAGAAGTTTGAAAACTGTATCATTGACCATTTTGGAGATTTGTTACATTAAAAAAGGTATTAAGAAAATTTGGGATGTAGCTATATAACTATTAATGTATTTTAATAACTCCAAAAATAATTTTTATTGACAGCAGGTTAATGAATGTAATAGAAAGTTAGTTCATTTCCAAAACTGAAGCTCTTTCCTCACAGCTCTGGTAGCATGATGGGAAAGAACTGTAACTAACTTCTACTCCAAGTCCACTACTGTGCAGTTAAAAGCTGAGTATACACATTGCTGGATGATGTCTGAGTTTGTGTGTGTGTGTACCTTACTTGTGTTGCTTGTGGTAAAGGCATTCTTTAAGATGCTGTAAGAAATGGGGTTATAAAGTTTATTTCTTATATTTTTTGCTTTTAATTAATTTTTAGCTTGCAGAAGAGTTGTAAGATCAAAGAATTTGACTCAGATTTTTCTACTTTTAAACATTTTCCCACTTGCTTTGTCATTCTCTTTTTACACACACACACACACACACACGCTCACGCTCACACACGTTCTGGGGACCACTTGAGCACGGGTTGCGGACATTGTGCCAGTTGGCCCCCTAGTACACCTACGCCGTAAAAATGAGTGTTTCTCATAGAACCGAGTGTAGTTGTCTAAGTCAAGAAGTTTGCGGTGATGAAATATTTTAATTTTTAATCCAGATTCCAATAAGGTTCTTTTCAGGACTTTCTTTTCTCCTAGAACAGGACACATTTTAGGATTGTATTTTGTCATGTCTTAAAACATTTTAAACGTGATTTGCAAACCAAGGGATCAGGAATGCCATGGCATCTTCAATTTCTGAATTCTTGTGTCTTCGCTAGAGTTTTTGGAAACAGGAGAGTAGAGTGGACAAGGGAAGGGAGGTGAGAAGTTTCAGGCATATAGGTTAACATTTTAATATGTGGGTGAGGAAACAGTTGTTTTGGATATTTTCTTTGATGAACTCAAACTAAAACAACTGAAATGCTTTCATCAGCGTCTCTATCGAGATCCTATGTCTTTGAAACAGCAGACATCCATGTCGTATCATTGAAAGTGTTAAAGAGCAAGCCCTTTTCTTATTTTTCTAGAGTTCTTTGAACAATAATTTAATCCGAAATAGCTCTTTCTCTGCCTCCCACCCCTCCAGGTACTGCTCCATGTAATTTTAGGCAAATTGCTTTTTTTAATTTTATATTCTTTGTTTCTGTCTCTGTTTGAAATGAGGACGAGGCCACGAATGTGCTTTTCTTTCGAGTGTGTTACCTTGAAGAATATATACATATGTATATATAAACACAGGAACTCTTAGAATGCAAAGTGCTATATATGTATAAATTGACTTTTCATAAAGCAATTTTGCTTATAAATAGGTTGCCAATTCCAAGAGTCACATCTATTTTAATTTACTTCAGTAATTTAAAAAAAAGTCCTTGTAGAAAAAGAAAAATATTTAAAGTTGAAGGGCTCTGTTATCTTGGCCGAATTGGTTTTTGTTACTGAAAACTTACTCGGATTAGTAGAGGTGGTTTAGTGATCAGCACAGGCGTAGATCCTGTCTGCAGTCGCTGCGCGGGAAGGGTCAGACTGGAGGGGCTCTCTCTTGGAGCTGGGGGGGGGGTCTTTCTGCTAATACTTGCTTGTTGGCCTAGAATGAAAACTCAGACCTCGTTAGCAAAATAAACTTGGATTGGTACCATTTAAGAATATCTACACAATTAAGTTAAAAGTTGGTCTACTTTGTGCCTTTAAGAAATGACTGTTCAACATCCTAAATTTCTGTACTATATTGCATTAAACCCTTTTGCTACCTGTAAGTCCAAACATTCATCTTTTTAAAATGTATTCTTTTATGTTTCATTTTTTTGTTCAACTCATTAAAAATTGTTAAATTTTATTATTGTAGCTCTACCTTGCCTATTTGTATCATGTTTTTCAATTTTTTTAATTGTACTATGTACTTTTAATTACATTGATTGGGGTGGCATTGGCTAATAAGATTACGTAGGGGTCAAGTGTGCATTTTTATACATAATCTGTATGTTGCTCTGTGTGCCCACCGCCCAACGTCAAATCATCCTCTGTCACCATATATTTGGACCCCTTTTCTACTCTCACCCCTTTCCCTCTGGTAACCACCATACTGTTGTCTGTGTCTTTGAGCTTCAGTTTTATGTCCCACGTACAAATGAAATATGCTTCTTGGCTTTTCTGACTGACTTATTTCACGTGGCATAATGTTCTCACAGTCCATCCACGTTGTCACAAATGGCCGGGTTCATCTTCTCTAATGGCTGAGTAGTGTTCCATAGCATATGTTTACCACATCTTTATCCAGTCGTCTATCAAAGGGTGCTTCGGTTGTCTCCGTATCTTTAAACATTTTTTTTATTGATTGATTTTTTGAGAGAAAGGAAGGGAGACAGAAACATCGATGCTGTTGCCCACTTAGCTACGCACTCATTGGCTGATCCTGTGTGCGCCTCCACGGAACCTGCAACCACGGCACATCGGACGACGCTCTGACCCGCTGGGCTCCTTGGCCGGGGGGTGGTCTCCATGTGTTGGCCACTGTGAATGCTGCTGCAGTGAACATAGGGGTGCATGTCTCTTTGCAGGTAGATGTTTTTGAATTTTGAGGGTAGGTACCCAGAAGGAGGGTTGCTGGGTCATAATGCTAACCATTTCAGTTTTTCGAGGGCCTTCCATTCTGTTTCCCACAGTGCCTGCACCAGTTTACCTTCCCACCCGCAGGGGGTGAGGGTTCCTTTCTCTCCACATCCTCCCCACCACTTGTTACTACCTGTCCTGTTGATAACATTTGCGTTTCCCTAAGAGTTAGTGAAGTCGAACATTTTCTCAAGTAGCTGCTGGCTCTTTGTATGTCTCCTGGGAGAGGTGTCTGTTCAGGTTCTCTGCCCATTTTTAAATTGGATTGTTTGTTTGGTGTTAGTTGTATGATCTTTTAAAAATATATTTTGGATAGTAATCCCTTGTTAGAACTGTTGTTTGCAAATATCTTCTCCCATTTGTTCAGTAGTCCTTTAGTCTGGTTGATGGTTTATTTTGCTGTGCAGAAGCTTTTTAGTCTAACATAGTCCCATTCACTTACTTCGCTTTTGCTTCCCTTGCCCTTGGGGTCAAATTCAGAAAATCTTCTCCAAGACCAGGGTCCATGAGTTTAGGGCCTGTGTTTTCTTCTATGTAACTTATTGTTTCAGGTCTTATATTTAGGTCTCTGATTTATTTTCAGTTAATTTTTGTGCATGGAGGTAAACTGTAGTCTAGTTTCATTCTTTTGCTTGTGCCTTTCCAATTTTTCCAGAACCATTAACACACAGCAGGCAGCTGTGTATTAAGGGGATATTCTGTGGTGTCCACAGTCTGATGCAAGGTTTTGGGAGCTCTTTGTCCAGATCTGCAGTATATGCATTGCAGGAGGTTTGAAGAGGTTCTGAAATGTGTGAGTGTAACCTAGTTTTGGGGGCTTGGAACTCATCCTGCACATAGGTGGAGTTGTGATGTGATTTGATGTTGCTGCCCGATTATGCCTCCCCCAAAATACACTGTTCACTGATTTGGTATGGCCTCATCTGTGTCTCAGTGTGGCCAGAAATTCTTGTTCTCTTTCAAGGTAGAATTAAGGGGGAAACGTGCTGGGTGATTTGGCAAGATCACCATTGATACACATTTGTTATCTGGACGAGAGGTTGCGAGTTATCTGCTAGTTATCACAATGAGGTCTCAGCCTGATTGCCCCCTTGTCACTGTGAGGGTTTTCTAAGGCCTAAAGGTGCTAATTGGACAGGGCACTTCGATCTAGGAGGCCTTTTCTGTGCTCTGGACTTCAGTATGATGTCTCCTTTTAGTAACTCAGAAAGAGGCGAGAAATACATAGTTGTCGTATGATCAAGTTCAAAATATGCTGTCAGAGACTCCTGAGTAAGACGTGCCTGTCCCTGGTGAATATATTAACATGTCTACCGAAGAATGTGCCCATCTTTTTCAGTCTTTAAAATAAAGATTTAAAGATTATTAATATCATGGGGCATGTGTACAACATGATGTTTAATAGAATAAAAATCAGCATGTTCTTTAGTATCTATATAAACAGAAAGCTTGGTATAGGAGTTAAAAATTTTATTTTTTGTTTTACATTTTAAAAATACTTCTGTTTTCTTGATTCTCTGAATTGAATAAGTATTAATTTATTATATATGGTTAAAAATAGACACCATCAGTCATTAGTTTTTATTTTTAAAGGAGTTACATAGATAGAAGGAAAGCAAAGATTCAAAAGGATAAGCCACACTGCTGTCATCTGCACCCTGGCCCTGCTCTAATGGCTGTCTGGTCCTGGGGGTGCCTGCCCCCTGTGGAGGTGCTTAGAGCGGGCTCCCGTAGCTCACACCAGCACCCTGGGGGGCCCTAAAGCCACATACTGGCCTGCAGGAGGGTCGTATCTTGGCTTGGAGGGGGGTACCATATGCATGGTCTTCTTGGCAGATGTAATTCTTATTTTAAAGTGACAATTTGGCCTTTAAGTTGACTGGTACATCTCTCTAAACTTCTGAGGCTATTGACAAATGAGCCTTCTAAATGTGTAGTACTTATTTCACCAAAGTAATTAATTCCTTATGCAGGGCCTTCTGACAGGTGCCCTGATGCTATTCCCAGTAACACCCCTGTGCTGTGTTCCAGCAACAGAATTGAGAAGGGTATGCACGCCCCGTGATGGGAGCCCCATCAAGTCAGAGTGTTGTGGCCCAGGTCACAGTTTGGCCCAGAACCTGCAGTTAGGGCTCCAGAACTTGAAGGGACTATAGAAATCACCCTTATCTAACCTCCTCGTATTTGTCAAGAAAGTGGCCCAGGGCTTCTAGGTATAAAGCGATAGAGGGACGACTGGCACCTAAATCTCTAGCTTTCCTGTCTGGAGTGTTTTTTATCTTCTTCAGTGGTGATTTCTAGATAGGCTGTAAGCATTGCAGGCCAGAGAATGAGAAGGCCAGGGCTCTCTCCCTGCTGGGGCTGGCTTGGAGTTAGAAGCCCTCCTGCGGACTGGCCAGCCCCCTTCAGTGGGAAGCCAGACACCCAGAGGGCATTTGGGACAGTAGCTCTTCAACAGAACTGTGTGGATGCATGCTAGTCTTTGGTAACCCATCTCCTCTGTGTCCCTTTATGTGTTACAGTTTTCTCAGTGGCCTTTTCTACTGTTTACCTACCTCCTCATACGAGACGCAGTGGTAGCTTGGCAAAGATCACTGTTACAGCTTCCTAGATGCTGAAACTGCGGCCTTATGCCGAATCTCGCTGACACGCTAGTGAGAGGGCTCACACTTCTCAGGTTTGGCAGGTATCTGCAAGGCCACTGTTACGACAGCTGAGACAGTGGCAGTGTCCTGGTCTCTCTCTGTTCTTACCTTGAAACAAACAGGCAGAAACATGGGCATCGAATAGTGATCGTTGATAGACCAGGCCCTATTGTATGATTTTAATTGACATTTGATTGTACTAATGTGGGGTTGTAATGAAGCTTTTATAATTTAAAACATTACTTGCCTATCATAACCAATCCTCATTAATTTGGCAAGAGTGAATTTTTTATTCTTGTGTTTCCCTCAGTGTTTACCTATGTTTGTGTATTTCATTTGCATTTTTACTCCGTAAAGAATTATATATGGAAAGCCTGCTGTAATGCCAGGCGCTGTGGTCTCGGTGCTGGGGATATATCAACACATTAAAAAATTCCAGTCCTATCAGGTTAATATTTTAGTAGGAGGAATTGGTATACATCATGCGTGATGCTGATGGTTGAAATGCAGATTGGGAAGAAAAAAGGATTAACTTTAAAGGAATAAAAATAGTTAACTCAGTATGTAATGCTCTAATTCAGTTATTTCATTTTATTTATTTATTTTTTTGGTGCTACCTATACCTATAGAGTGCTTTATAATTATTCAGGGTATTTCTTTTATATTTGAGTTTGAACAATTTTGATAATTGGGCCAGATGGCACTGTTTCTTAAAGCATTCTTTGAAACTGTACAATACTATACAAATATATGGGCTTAATACCAGATAAGTCTGTATTAGGTTCTGCAGAGAAACAGAACCAGTAAGGTTCTGTGTGGAGGGAGGGAGGAGAGGAGGGGCGGGTAGAGAGAGGTTTTTTAAAGGAATTGGCTCATGTGATTGAGGTGATGTGGTGGTCTGGAGGCAGAAATTCTCTCCGGGGACCTCAGTCTTCTCTGTAAGGACTGCTGCTGTCTGAGTGGCTTTTCTGGGCAGGGCCCTGGCATGTTGGGGGCCATGCCCCATGAGCAGCGGGGACTGCGGCTGTTGGCTCTGCTCGTCCCTGCGCATGACAGAGTTCCTTGTTTTGTTTATGCCAAAGGTGGCACCAGTGAGGGCTAAAGTGAGGGCAACCTGTTGGCATTGGGACTTACTCTCTCACCCACTTCTCAATAATTTTTCTCTGGATGGCTGCTTCACCATAACCTCTGACCCTGTCTCTGCGGAGATACAGGTCCTACCAGCTCTGGCCATCTTCCATGCGTACTAAACTGCAGGGCCCCAAGAGGAGCTAGTACCACAGCCATGATCATCACACGGAAACGGCGGAGCTCTGTCATAAGACATAGGTAACATATGATCCATGCCCCAATTCATTCAGTTGAATAGCAACACCTAATTATTGAACCATGGTTTTCGTGCGCTCCTTTGTGCCAGGTGCTGCATTAAGAGCTGGAGGGACACAACATCTAGTGCAGCGCCTGGTCTCAGGAACCTCAGAGCAGCCATAACACAGGTTATCATTTACAGAGCCATTTACATAGGTTGCGTAATACAGAGCAGCCATAGGTTATCACTTACAGAACACGGCAGTCAGGCTGGTGAGTGCTTCAGGAGCAGACGGCAGATGAGCCCTGGCTCTTACCTCCTCGTGTCGGTCCCTCTGCCTGGAATGTTCTCCTCTGCTTTCCCACCCACCTCCCTCAGCCTCCTCATTTAAATTTTGCTTTTCATTTCAATTTAAATTTTGCTTTTCATTTCAAAGCACAGCACAAATATCTCCTTTATAAAGTCTCCCTGATTTCATAATTCAGAAATGATCACAACCTTTCCATATTTCCAAAACCCTTTGTTTATAAGTCTATTAGGGCTAGAGTGACGCTGTAATTTATCATTCAAACAGGGAACGTGAAAGGAAGCACTATTAATTAATTATACCAGGGCAGTGCACATAAACTGGGACGTTCCAGGGAAACCAGGGTATATGGTCACCCTAGTTATGACCTTTTTGAGTTTTAAGTTATCACCTGTTTGAGTAAAGTACAGTCTGGTCAAGTTTGTGATAATCTCCCGTTTTAGAATGTAAGTTGCATTGTAGGGGGAGGAGAGGCAGAAAAGAACCATGCCATTTGTGTTTGCATTGCGACACAGGGATTTCTTGCACTCGGCAGGAGCTAAATGAGGCTCACCGAAATGGAATCTTTGCTGTCCACAAGAGGTCTCAGAAGTTGAGCGGGCCTGCGGGAACCTCCAGGATAGCTCTCAGAAGAAAATCAGTCCGAATAGGCCAAGTGGGGGCCAGGGAGGGTCAGCTGTGAAGGGACTCTTGTGTTGTCCAGCAGTCCAGTTCTTGGGGTAATGGCATTTGGGACCCATTTCGGGCTGCTCTGGTCAACCAAATACCAGGTCTTTCTGTCGGGTGGAGCATGACCGTGGATGATGTTCCTGGGTGCGTCCATCTGAGTGGACACAGGAACCTAGCTGGGGGTGAGAGCTGCGGCCTTCCTGAGGCAGGCAGGAGACAGGGCCCTGTTCCTACGCACTGCGGTTGCTCAGTATCTCCCGAGATTTCATTAAACTGGAACACCTTCTGGCAATACATTAAACTCACAGCACTTGAGAAGGTTATAATCACTTAGTAAGACAGTTAAAAAGTTGAGTAGAGGACTCTATAAGATTCCTTTATAGACTAGGTGTCACTGACAGACATTTTTGTTGAAGAGTCTAGATGACATTAGGTCATGGGCTTTGATCTTTGAATGAAACACTCGCCGTTTAAATAGTCCTTTTCACTGGCCAGAGTAGGCAGCTATTGGTATATTGAAGGGAGGTATTGAGTATATTGTTGAGTTTATTACCACACGGCTCTAAAATAAGTGAATAATGGATCCATTGACTTCTGCTTTATAGAGACCTCTTTCCAGCACTTCAGAGGTCTCTCTAAAGGTGCAGTATTTTACTGCCACCTTCCCTGTCATCATTATTGTTTTGTGCCTGGGGGCCAACCCCCACTGAAAACGTGGCCACGTAGAATCATTTTGTGAGTAATGAGCATTTGGTTTTAGACTTCAATGGCAAATTGTTAGTACAAACTTCTGAGCCTAGGGTATTATAATGCTTTCTGTCAGACACCTAAGCTCAGCAAAGTCTATCTGGTCCGAGTTTATTGTGTTTTCTGTGAAAGTGAACTTCCCATCTTTCCATTTAGGGCTGTCTTGAGTGCTTTCCTTTCTGTAGTTAAAAATCCCTTAGGCCTGATATTATTGTACCTTCCTGGACAGGATTGTTTATTGTTTAATTCTTTGCTACACTTCCTGTCTTTCACTTGCTCGTGTAAAATCTGTAGTTGTCTTTTAAAGCAGTGAATCTTGCACCGGCCTCTTTCTATCTGTGGACTTCGGGTGCAGGTGCAGATGGAAAAGCTGTGTGACTCTAGGATGCAGGCTCCCGAGCCGGGCTGGTCACCAGAGTCCACATGCCCCGGGGGACTCAGACTTACACACGTATTTTTAAAATACAGGACTCTCAAGATCAGCCCTCATTGTGCACGATGGATGCAGGACATGACGGAAGCAAGGTGCCCTCCTCCTCTTGCTGGTGCTTGGCATCCCTGTCTGTGGTTGGAACGGCTTTGATATGAGCCTAGCGAGCTATTTGTTAGTGTGCAAAGTACACGTTTTCAAGCTTCCACCATCTTATATGAGGTTTGTCCGGAGAAAGTCCAGCCATGGTCAACGTAATGAGAATGGTTTGCACCACATCTCTGTTACCTGGCAGCCAAGGAGAGTGGACTGGAATGTGCATGCGTGAACAATGATGACTTCACTGTACTGGTCAGTGGGGTGGTGGACACTGTTGAGTGAGCATATGTGCTGTGTGGACGTTGCATGCAAAATGACTGAGCAAGTGGAGCAACGAGTCTGCATCAAATTTTGTGTTAAGCTTGAACGTTCCTCCAAGGTAACTATTCGGATGATTCAGAAGGTGGCAGCTCTGGGCAACTGGTGATTGGCAGCTTCGTCACCACAAGGCTCCTGCTCATGTGTCACGTCTCATGCAGAATTTTTTGGCAAAACATCAAATCACTCAGGGTACTCAGCCCCCTCTACAGCCCAGATTTGGCACCCTGTGACTTCTGGCTCTTCCCAAAACTAAAATCACCTTTGAAAGGGAGGAGATTTCAGACCATGGATGAGACTCAGGATAATCCAACAGGGCAGCTGATGGCAGTTGGGAGAACTGTGTGGGGTCCCAAGGTGCCTACATCAAAGGAGTATGAGGTGTCTTTGTCTTATGTACAGTGTTTCTTGTATCTTCTTCAATAAGTGTCTCTATTTTTCTTAACACATGGCTGGATACCTTCTGGACAGACCTCGTGTGATTATAAAAGCTGTACTAAGCGTTATTTGCCAGTCATGTTCTTCATACTTCTGTTAGGCTATAAAGAAACTATCGCCACCCTTCTTTCCTCTTGCTCTTGGTCGTCTTAACGCTTCTTCATTCTAATTTGGTCTGAGAAAGAGCACCCACCTTAGAAACCTGACTTCGGGGCTCCTCAGTGGATCAGCCTGGGAGATTCAGCCAGCACCTCACCTGTATCTGAGCTTCAGTTTCCTCTCTCCCCAAATTGACTAGGTGGTGTCGGGATGGCTTCCTCAGTGGGATCCAGGGAGCTGAGGCGTGTGCATCCACTTGGTAAAAATGCAGGGCCCTCTCTCTTGATTCCTGCAGGGGCTGGATCAGTATTGCTCCTGAAAATGGATGATCAAAGAACATTCTTAACAGGTTGCAGAAGAAGGATCTCGGAGTAATGGTGTGTTTCCATTCCCTCTTTCCAAATTATTCTCTCCCTCCCCCCGCCCCGTATCTCTCTCTGAGGCTAGGAATTGCACCCCTTGATTTGTTCCTAGGAAACAGGACTTGTTTTGCCTGCAGTTGGATCTGGTGTTGGAGACCCACCGGTCCATAAGCGCGTGGAACTTTCTCCTCGGCCTTTGCAACGGTTTAATTTCAATCACATTGTTAAAACAATATTTCACTACTTCTGATTTTCCTAATTATCCTGCAGATAAACAGTGGGGATCGTGACATTAGAATAAGTGAGTGGCTTAGGATTTTCTGCCTCAGAAAGAGAAGCTCTTGCTGTTTCTGTCTCCCCTTGAGCAACGCAGCAGTAATAAATGAGCAAGTTCAGAGCACTTTATGATGGGTAGTTAATGGTGCTGTGCCTCAGCCAACAGGCCTGTTTCCACAGCATCTGTCACAATTCAGAGTCATTAGCATACCTTTAATGGTTTCTTTTCAAAATAATTTCTACTAGGGCATTTAGAATGCATCAAGGAAAAATATTGAGTTGTAGAAATGAGGAATTTTAAATGTAGACAAATGGTTTTCATTCTCTCAGATGTAATTTTGATAAAATTGAGAAACCACATAGCAACACACTACAGAGAACAACACAGTTGACGGCGTTTAATGCACTGCCTGGGAATTATTTTCTCAGGCATTCTAAAATAGTTAATTAAAAAACGTACTCTTTAATACAGATTTTAATTTAAAAAATTGTAGGGTTTCTTAGCACCCTTAGCCTCGCCATCGGCCTCCTCCTGCTCCGTGTTCGGATGGCCCACTGGCTGTCTGTCACACTCGGTTTTACCATCAGTCGTGGAGCCAGTGTTATTCTCTCCCTGTAAGGTGAGAAGTGTTCGGTTGGGTCTGTGTCGTCTATACATGACGCCGGGAAATACTGGGCCTGGTACTTACTTAGTTGTGAGGGAAAAATCTTCAGAGAAATACTGTATTTCGCCGTGCGTATTGTGTACCCACGTTTTGGGCCAAAACCTTCAGGGAAAAAAATCCTTTTGTTTTAATTTTTTAATTCAATTATTTATTTATATTTAGATACTTGTATATTGTATTATAAAGGAGTTTTAGCATTTATCTTTGAACACACTGTGGTACAAGAAATTTTATGTAACAAATAATTACAAAACACAAGATCAGAGAGAAGGTATTTCAGGTATTACCCATGTATAATTCAATTCCTTATTTTTTCCCTAAAAAGTTTGGGCAAAATGTGTGCATTGTACACGGTAAATTAAGTTTTCTTCTTCCCTGAAATGTCAAGGGCAGGTGAGAGGAAATTTTCATTAGATTGTTTGGTATGAATGCATTAAGAATGACATGTTTTAAAAAAGCAAAGTGATTCCCTTTACTTTTTAAACGTGAAAGCCAATGTATACTTTAGTGTGTAAACATAGCTACTTGAATAATAATGGTTCCTTGTATTTGTAAAGGATCTTCCTTTTTAGATTGATTTTGTGTATTTGTTCATATTTTATGTCTGCAGCGGCACTGTGAAGTAGGCGGGACACATGTCCCAAAACACAATTGGGAGCCTCCGAGAGGAAAGCTAATGCGGTCAAGTTTATGCTGCTGACAGTTGCAGGGGTCGGGCTTCTGACTTGTGTCTTTTAATGTATATATATTTTAAATCAAATGTTGTTTTAGCTGTTCTGTGGTCCTCTAGAATGACTTTTATGTATTCACCAGTATGAAAACTTCCATGTAACACTCTAACATCTTTTTGGAGAGACTTTTTTTCTATATTTTCTTGCTGCTTGGGAATCAATTTGATTTTCAAAGATCTTAAGTCATATTTGATTAACTCTAGGATCTTTTTTTTACAATTTGTTTGAAATATCGACACTACAGGAGGTGTTTTTCTTTGTTCTAGATTCTTTTTAATTGGACTCTACAATTTTGACTCAGTTGACTGTCCCACTTTTGGAGGACATTGGATACATTTTTGCATTCTGTAACAGTTGCTGTTAAACCTCTTAGGAAATAAAAAAAAGCTCATTAAAAGATTGAACTTGTAATTTTAAACTTGATATTATTTGTGTGGTTAGTTCTCATCCATACGGTCCACAAAAGCATATTTTCGTACCCTTGTCCCGGACTACAGGACAGAGTGGGAGGAGACGGGAAGTTGGGGTGAGGCCCCTCCAGTTTAGGATGCGTTCGGGAAGGTGCACCTGTCACCTCCCCTCACATTCCCTTGGTTAGAACTTAGTTACCTGTCCATACCCACCACAGGGGAAGCTAATAGAGCATGTCTTTTTTTTTTTCTGCCTAGGATGATAATGTGCCCTAAATATCAGAGGCCTTATTACAGATGAGATAGATTTTATGAAGAGTTACAAGTGTGCCAAAATCACATGGCCTTCAAAACTGATATTTGAGCTTTTGGGTGTAAAGCCCGTTTACGAAAGTATTTAGATATTTAACATTTCTTGACAATTCCTTGTGATTATAAAGCATATTGACTTTTTTAAAAAATAGGTGCTAAACATGCTTTTACTTAAGAAACAAAAGACAGTGGGAAAGGGAATAATAGGGGGAAAAAATTCCCAAATCTTTTCCAAAGCAGGCTTTGAAAAAAATATCTTGACTTTAAAAATGGATAGATGGCTACTTCTGGATCTTCTTAGGAAAATGGCGTTTGGATTGGAAGCAAATACATTCTTGAAGTTCTTCTCTCATGTTAGTGGCATTGTAACTTACTGGATGCTGAGAAATGCCGTCTTTATCTAAGACAAAGCTCCTCTTTTAGAGTTTACATTGCCAGCTTCTTGGAATACTGTCACCAACAGCACTGGAGGTTTCACTTTGTTTTTGTGCCGCTGCGATCCCAAGTGGGGCCACACACTGATGCCCGTGCTGTGCACTCAGGAGACCGAGTCCAAGGCCACATCTCACTTACAGGTTGGCAAGTTAGCTACTCCCGTTTCAAAGCTTAGAAATTACAATTCTTGGTGGGTGGGGAAGGAACAATCGTAAGTTGTTTCTTCTCTAGTCAGACGGGTGAGACTTCTTCTAAAATTTTTTTTAACTGCATTTATTGAGGTGTACAGTTCTATAATACATCATCTGTATGTTGTATTGTGTGTTCACCACCCAAAGTAAGTCTCCTTCCATCTCCATTTATCCACCCTTTACCGTCTTCTACCTCCCCCCACCCCTTTCTCTCTAGTAATCACCGTACTGTTTGTTGTCTTTGTCTGTGAGGTTTTGGTTTTGGTTTTTTGCTTAATCTCTTCACCTTTTTCACCCAGCCCCCAACCCCACTCCCCTCTGACAGCTGTCAGACTTTTTTCTATATTTATGAGCCTGTTTCTGTTTTGTTTGTTATTTTGTTCATTAGATTCCATATATATGTGAAATTACATGGTATTTGTCTTTCTATGACTGGCTTATTTCTCTTAGCATAGTACTCTCCAGGTCCATCCATGCTGTCACAAAAGGTAAGACTTCCTTCTTTTTTTACAGCTGAGTAGTGTTCCATTGTGTAAATGTGCCACTTTTACTGTTTCAGCTTTTTTGTCCACTCATCTACTGATGGGCACTTGGGCTGCATCCAAATCTTGGCTATTGTAAATAACACTGCAGTGAACTTAGGGATGCATATGTTCTTTTGAATTTCTTTGGATATATTTTCAGAAGTAGAATTGCTGGGTCATAAGGCAGTTCCATGTTTAATTTTTTGAGGAAACCCCATACCGCTTTCAAAAGTACTGCACCAGTCTGCATTCCCACCAGCAGTGCACGAGGGTTCCCTTTTCTCCACATCCTCGCCAGCACTTGTTGTTTCTTGATTTATTGATGACAGCCATTCTGACAGCTGTGAGGTGATACCTCATTGTGGTTTTAATTTGCATCTCTCTGATGACTGGTGACATTGAGCATCTTTTCATATGTCTGGGTGTCCATCTGGGTGTCCTCTTTGGAGAAGTGTATATTCAGGTCCTTTGCCCATTTTTTAAATTGGATTGTTTATTTTTTTTGGTGTTGAGTTGTGTAAGTTCTTATATAAACTTTGGAGATTAAGCCCTTATAAGATGTATCATCAGTGAATATGTTCTCCCACTCTGTGGGTTGTCTCTTCATTTTGTTGATGGTTTCCTTTGCTGTGCAAAACCGTTTTAGTTTGATGTAGTCCCACTTGTTCAGTTTTTCTTCTGTTTCCCTTGGCTAAGGAGATATATCAGAAAAAATATATATTGCTACAAGAAATGTCCAAGATTTTACTGCCTGTGTTTTCTTCTAAGGTTTTTGGTTTCAGGTCTAATATTTAAGTCTTTAGTCCATTTTGAGTTTATTCTTGTGTACAGCGTAAAGAGGTGGTCTCATTTCCTTTTTTGCATGTATCTGTCCAGTTTTCCCAGCACCATTTAGTGAATAGACTGTCTTTATCCCATGGTATGTTCTTGCCTCCTCTGTCAAATATTAATTGATCGAAAAGGTGTGGGTCTATTTCTTGGCTCTCTGTTCTGAGCTTCTGCATATCAACTTTTTGATTACATATATTCATTTGGAAACACCAAGTACTATTATTTTCCTGAATATTGTGGTGATTAAAAGTTGTCAGTAAAATCTAGCATATTTAAATAAATTTTGAAAAGGGGTGATGGACCAAATTGGATTTTAATTACTTAATTTCAACACATTTTTCTTTCATTTGAATCTTTGAAAAGTGAAAAGCAACATTATCCTTGAGAATTCTCTCAGCATCTAAGCAGCCGTTTTTAATTACAGAAAATGTCTTCAAAATCTGTTTTGCCATTTTAAAGTTTTAGCTGTGAGAAAGTCAATTGTCAGTTGTGTAATGGAGGAAAAAATCTTAAAAAGCCATTTGTATATTATGTTGATTAGACATATGTTATTTGAACATTAGTGACTAATTTTCCATAGAAAATTCTCCTCCTTAAACTTGGATGTCATTGATGGTCACACAGACACAGAAGGGTCTCACTGTTCCCCCACATGCGTCTGTAGAAATGTGACTGTACTTTAATGAGGGTTGTGTAAATAGAAGCCAAAGTCGCGCGGCAAGTGCTCTTCCCCCTAAAGGAGTCTCCTTTGGAAGCTCTAATACTGACTCTTCTAGAACTACCCTTTGTCAATTTCTCCCTGTAACCTCTCTCTCTTCTCCCTTTCCCATCTTTTCCTCCCACTTTCCCCCCTCTTTTCTTTGAATATCCTTCAAGGTGATAAATCTTCAGCTGAGAACAGAGTTGATTTGGGGGAGCAGCAGGAAGTCATTTGGGATCAAGGCCGTTGAATGATGAAAATAACGTTTTCATTTACATACAAGGAATGACTGTTAAATAATGAGGCCAATTCTATCAATGGTTTTGAAGGCTAAGATGAAAGTTCCAAAATAGGGACTCTCAAAGTTTTATTCAAGTTGAGTGTGTTAAAAAAAAAACTAGTCTTATTATTTGGTAATGATTACAAGCTTTGATTATTTGTTTACTTATTTTTTACTGATATCTATATTTCATATTTGAAATATAGTGATTAAACTGACACAGGAGGAAATCAAACCTTACTCAGTGTTTAATTATATAAATTGGCAGCAAGGTTTTTATGCTTATTTTCAGCATAATCATCATGTAGATCTTTATTATCAAATGCAGTGATGTTATATCAAATAAGTGATATCTTTCGTGTACTAGCATATTGCTTGAAAAGTATAACTTTCAAAAAAATTGAGGTGTTCAGCAATTATACTAAACATTTTAATCTTTATCTGTTATGTATGAAACTTGATATTTAAACACAAAAAAAGTATGGTTCTCATTTCTGTATGTTTTTGAATTTGAAAGGTGTCTCATTTTTGTGTGTGTGTGTTTTTGAATCCTCACCTGAGGACATGCCCATTGGTATTAGAGGGAGAGGAAGGGAGAGAGACAGGGAGAGACATGGATGTGAGAGACATCGATCAATTGCCTCCTGTATGCGCCCAGACCGGGGATCAAACCCTGCAGCCTAAGTATGTGCCCTGATCAGGAATCGAACCCTGCAACCTCTCGGTGCTCAGGACAATGCTCCAACCGACTGAGCCACCCAGCCATGGCAGGTGTCTCATATTTCAAGGGTATAATTCAAACACTTTTTATTTTGCATTCTTATTGGCCATCAGAGTTTTTGTTTCTTTCCCCAAACTTCTTGTGTAAAGTTTTAAAAGAAAGTCAGGACGTGATTGAATTTTCTTTGATAGGAAGGAAAGGAAAGAAGGAAATGAAATTAATACAAAAGCCAAAAAGATGTGCTTAAATACTGAGATATCATACTTTTTGTTTCAGGTTGTGTTACAGGGCTTATTTCATTTAATTTTTGTTTAATGAAATTATGCCTTTAACTTTGATAACATAATAAATTCAGAACTTTAATTGTAGTGATTAGCTGTACATATAAGAAAGTTGTTTTCTACTCATGCTAAAAAATATTTATTTTACATAAATAGCAACAGTCTTCATTAGATTTTCTAATATTTTGACAGAGTGGTCTGTCTTGTAAATACTCATTATTTCTGTGGAATGAGTAAAAGTTTATGTTTGTTTTGCAAAAACAAGAATGCTGATTCATATATTCTTTTTTTTAAAGAATTATCTTTATTTTTTTAATTTTTTAAAATATATTTATTGATTATGCTATTCCAGTTGTCCCATTCCCCCCCCCACTCCACTCCATCCTGTCCACCCCCTCCCTCCCACATTCCCCCCTATAGTTCATGTCCATGGGTCATACTTATAAGTTCTTTGGCTTCTACATTTCCTACACTATTCTTACCCTCCCCCTGTCTATTTTCCACCTATCATCTATGCTACTTATTCTCTGTACCTTTCCCCCCCTCTCCCCCTCCCACTCTCCTATTGACACCCCTCCATGTGATCTCCATCTTTATGGTTCTGTTCCTGTTCTAGTTGTTTGCCTAGTTTGCTCTTGTTTTTGTTTTAGGTGTGGTCGTTAATAACTGTGAGTTTGCTGTCATTTTTACTGTTCCTATTTTTGATCTTCTTTTTCTTAGGTAACTCCCTTTAACATTTCATATAATAAGGGCTTGGTTATGATGAACTCCTTGAACTTGACCTTATCTGAGAAGCACTTTATCTTCCCTTCCATTCGAAATGATAGCTTTGCTGGATACAGTAATCTTGGATGTAGGTCCTTGCATTTAGTCTCGGGTAATGTAATTATGATATGCCTTGGTGTGTTCCTCCTTGGGTCCATCTTCTTTGGGACTCTCTGATCTTCCTGGACTTCCTAGAAGTCTATTACCTTTGCCAGATTAGGGAAGTTCTCCTTCATTATTTGTTCAAATAAGTTTTCAATTTTTTGTTCTTCCTCTTCTCCTTCTGGCACCCCTGTAATTCGGATGTTGGAACGTTTCAAGATGTCCTGGAGGTTCCTAAGCCTCTCCTCATTTTTCCGAGTTCTTGTTTCTTCATTCTTTTCTGGTTGGATGTTTCTTTCTTCCTTCTGGTCCACACCATTGATTTGAGTCCCAGTGTCCTTCACATCACTATTGGTTCCCTGTACATTTTCCTTTGTTTCTCTTAGCATAGGCTTCATTTTTTCATCTACTTTTCGAACAGATTCAACCAATTCTGTGAGCATCTTGATAACCAGTGCTTTGAACTGTGCATCCTATAGGTTGGTTATCTCTTCCTCACTTAGTTGTATTTTTTCTGGAGCTTTGAAGTGTTCTGTCATTTGGGCCTTTTTTTTTTTTTTTTTTATCTTGGAGCTTCTGTTACTTTAAGGGGCGGAGCCTTAGGTGTTCACGGGGGGGGGGGGGGGGGGGGGGGTAACGCTGCTTGGGGGAGGGGCCGAGAGGGAGCAATGGTGCCCGCCTCAGTGTCCTCCGGATTTCAGTCTTTCACTCCGATACCCACAATCAAACTGGGCCCCTCTGGTGCTGGTTCCCTAGTGGGTGGGCTTGTGCACACTCTAGGCCCCTGTGGGTCTCTCCAATGACCCCTCCCGTGAGGCTGGGAGTCTCTCCTGCTGCTGCCCCAACCCCCAGGGGCGCTTTCAATCAGAGGTTTGAGGCTTTATTTCCCGGAGCTTGAGCCCTGGGTTGCGCAGTCTGCTTCGCCCGGTTTATCTGTGTGCGAATGTGGGGCCCCGGGGTGCTACCCACTGCTCTGCCTGCCCCACTCTCCACCACTCTGAGTCCGGCCCTCTCGGTTTATCTGCGCAAATGTAGGGTTGCAGGGTCTGCTAGTGCTCGGACTGCCTGCCCTTTTCGTCCCACACTCCGCCAGTCTCGGTCCCGCCACGGCAATGTGAGTCCTCTCCACCCCGGTGCCCGTCTCTGCCCCTCCTACCTGTCTCTGCCCCTCCTACCGGTCTGGATGAATGTTTATTTTGTATTTCCTTGGTGTCGGACCCCCTTGCCCTTCGATTCTCTGTCAGTTCTGGTTGTGCGAGGAGGCGCAGTGTGTCTACCTACGCCGCCATCTTGGTTCTCCGATTCATATATTCTTTTACGAACACAAAACTAATAAACCTTAGTGACTTCGCAAAAGTTTTAGGATGAAAACAAAAGTTACAGTACATTGGAACATTAAAAAACAAGCAATAATAGAAAATTTAGATATTTCCTATTAAAGACATTGTCTAAAAACATTATAATGTTCACTCATTCATTCATTTGATAAAATATATATGTATCAAGCTATATGCTTAGTGATAGAGATGCAACTTTGCTTTAAAATAGAATCCTATTGCTCAGAACTCAATCTGATATATACCAATTTTTACTCTGCCTGTATATTTATAAAATATTAATATCAGACAAATCACTTTTAGATAGAAGTTCTTAGAGTTAACTTTCAGTGACCTGTAACGATAAAAGACTTAAAATTTGCCATTCCCAGCTGAGCAAAGCCCCAAGCGACATTAGAGTCCTGTTTTAGCTGAGCTTAACCCTCTCAGGCAAATGGAGCAAAGTCGCAAGGAGAACGGTGTTCCAGCCCTGTGCGGGCATACCTTCTCGTATTGCGGGTTGGTTCCAGGAGAGCAGGCATTGCAATAAAGCAAGTCGTAATCTTTTTGCTGTGGACGGTCTTGCCTTCAATTTGTAGAAGATGCAACATCTGTGAAGCAGAAGACGAGGTATTTCCATAGTCTTGTTTTTACCAAATCAGGTACATTCCAAAGGTATTGAGATACACTTGAATTTCTCCTTGTTCCCTTCGAAAAGTTGCGGGGAGGGGCTACTAAAGTTTTTAGTTGAATTATTCCCTTACGGGTAACTGAGGATATCTTATCTCGACCAAATATAGTAATCATCAGCATTATTATTTAATGCTGGACATAATGACGTGTCTAGTTTTTATCCATTTTGTAATTATTAAATGGCTGTTTGGACAGTGTGTGCCTACAGATGGTTCTGTTTATCATTTTCCATAGAAATGTTTATGTGCCCTTTGTAAATCTGCCTTCTGAAGACATGCTTCGTAGAACCGCCAGTGTTTGTTGGCGTTGTGTAATTGCTAACTGCTGTTTCTCGTTTTCCACTATAATTCAGAAAATCTATTAGCACTTTTTGTGTGCCCAGTGCAAATGGTCTACATTTTAGTTGATCTTCAACATTTATCTAAAGTAGCTTAGTTTTTCTTGTTAAAAGTTCTTTTGAAACAGATTTTTATTCAAGATGAGTTTGCTTAATGAGTATTCTATAAAAATGATTGCTTACTCTTCATATTAATGTTACAGTTTCAGTTTGCTCTTTGGTCTTTTTCCTTCTCTTGCTTATATACCACCCTTAAAGTAAAGAAGTGCAGGACCATTTAATCACACATAAATTATTTTAACTTTAAGTAGAGAATAGGGATTCATTTGGGTGCTTGGCAACTCCACTGGGTGTGTGTGTGTGTGTGTGTGTGTGTGTGTGTGTGTGTGTGTGTGTGTGTGTGTGGAAAGATAGATGTGCATGCCTGTGTAAATGTATGCGCAGTATTAACAAAATTTAATCTGCTGTGCTGTATTCCTTTATCACAAAAATAGAGTTCTGGAACACTGTGTCTATTTTAAAATTATTGTTTTAGGTTATTTTTTACATTTTAATGTATACTTAATTAATCCTTTTAGTTTTAGGCACCCCTGTATTAAGGTGAGTCTTTTTAAAATTGATTTTTGGAGAGAGACATCGATACTGATTTGTTGTTCCACTTGTTGGTGGCATGCGTCGTTGGTTCTTGTGTGTGCCCCGACGGGGGGGTCGTTCCCACAGCCTTGCCGTATCGGGACAGTGCTCCAGCCAGCTGAGCTACCCGGCCAGGGTAAGGCAAGCCTTTTTAAAAGCTGGTAAAAAAAAAAATCCAAGAAGCCATCATAACCTTTAATGGTGATTTAAGAGAAGCATTCCCATTCAAGTTAGAAACAGGGTAGGATGTCTCTTATGTACATTGTTCTGGAGGTACTGACCAATACTATCAGATACGAGAAAAAATGTAAGGGAAAATGTGGGAAGGAGGAAGTAAAATTTCCATTATTTGCAGGCTGTGAACCTGGACAACCAAGCAAACCATTTTTGCAAGCTCAGAGAATTCAAGTCTGGTAACTGCCTAGAAAGTCGGTCAAGAAGTTCTTGATGTTCCGATGAGGAATGAGAGCTAAGCTTTTGCTGGTATCCAGGATGTAGTTTCTGTTTTTTGGTGTATCTGGAATTAAACCTTTTGGGTGAAAGGGCATCATACTTCAGTGCACACGAGCAGTGTGTGAGTACGCCTGGTTCCTTAGCCAGCTACCAGCGCTGGGCATTATCACTTCTTTGGTCATTTGTCAGGTTGAAGACAGAAGCAATGATCTCATTTTTAGTTGGGATTCTTAGATGGAAAGAGAGACATGCACACCTGCACACACACTGCTAATTGAATTGCTCCTTCATTTTTTAAGTTTTTTAGTATTGTTTTAAAAGATTTGTATGAGTTTCAATTTTTAGATAGTCAATTCTATCAGTCTTGTCTTTTTAGAGTAATTGTGTATTTAGAAAAGTTTGAAAGACTTAGTTTTATTTCTACTTTTATGCTGTCTTGTATTTATTTTGGCACATGGTATCACCCCTGGTTTTTCTAGACCGTTTTTACTAATAACCAGTTTTTAAAGTAATGTATTCATTCTCCTTAGAAGTATCTTGGCTATTTTATACAAGGTCTAATGTCAGTTTAAGGCTGTTTCTGATCTTTGAATGCTGTTCACTTGGTATATTTACCACTCCCTGAACCAATGCCACACTTCTAAAATCATTACAGATTTACACTGTCCTAAAGTGTTTGTCGAGACAGTCTCCCAGTCATCACTATTAACTTTAAAATTTTCTTTATCGATATGATTCGTCAGAGTGAACATTGGTCTCTTTCCGTTCGGTCCTGAAGCCCCTTGTTTGTTCTTTGTGTATTGAAATACCTTTATACAGTATTTGAAATGTATGTGTAAATAGGAATTTTTGTGCTTTGAATATTACTCTACATACCAGGTGGTTGGTTGGTTTGCTTATTTAATTCTCATCTGAGAATACTCTTCTGATTTTAGAGAGAGGAGAGCTGGTAAGAGAGAGGGAGAGAAATATTGATGCAAGAGAGAAACATAGATTGGTTCCTTATTGCACACACCCCAACCCAGGGACCGAACCTGCAGCCTAGACATGTGCCCTGACCAGGAATTGAACCTGCAACCTCACAGTTTACTGGACGATGCTCCAACCAACTGAGTCACACTGGCCATGACAGGTGGTTTATTCTTTAAAGGATCTATTCATGCTTATTCCTTATCCTTTCTCGTTTCTTCTTGTTTGCTTGAGTGCCTTCTCTCCATTTGCTACCAAACTCTCTCTCTATTATTCTTGCACGGTGGGGTGTTTGGTAACCCTGGCAGCCAATCAGATGCCTAGTGGAACACAGCACATGTGATGCAGATTTTGCTGTTAATGAGTAACATTAGTTTGTCATTTATTCAATTTCACCTGTGAACTTCGTCTAGCCAATTCTTCCTGTTTTCATTATGAACAAAGAGAATTACTTGTTTACTTTTCAGAGGACATTTGTGTCATACATGTTTCTCTCTCTGTGTTGTAGGAATGTTGTCATACAGCATTTTCAAGTCTGTAATACCAGTCTGGATCCCATCATACCGTTTTTATAGCTCTTCGATGCATTCATATAGAGATCTTCTTTTAATATCAGAAACACAGGAGAGAGTATCTGAAAATTCTTCTGATATAAAAAGACACAGGATTCAGTGGTGTGAAATTATAGTGGGTTCTTTAGTATCTTCAGAGAATTGCAGTTATTAACACTGTGAGTAATTTTCTCTCTTTCTTAAAATGTAGCTGCTAGAGAACAATTTAGGAGATTGATGCTTCTGTCGAGAGTCTGGGTGAGCGGGATGCAGCTCAGGCTGGATGCGACAGTGCTGAGAACCCCACCACTGTCACCCACTGTGCGGAAAAGGACTCCACACTGAACTGTTATTCCTCATACATCACTTAGTTCAGCCCGCTCTCATCTGTGTCTGGGATGAGAAACTAGTCACTGTAAGGGTTTTTTAAGAAAATAAATGTAATAGTGCTCCCCTCTTTCCCTGCCTTGTGTTACTTTCTGCCGTCTCTCTTTCTTATTGGAAGGAAGTGCATAGATACCTCCTGAGCAGTCCCAGTCAGCAAATGCAGGCCTAGGATTGTTTTAGGGGTCCAGAGGGGACACTTCAGGAAGTCGGACGACTCAGGATGATTTGCTCCTCGGTTCTGCTCATTAAAAACATTATGTTGGCCACGATCCAGTCTTTCTGAATCTATTTCTCATCTTTCAAATGAGCGTAGTATCTTTGAGGGCTGTTTTGAGAATTCAAAGAGCTGTAGGAAAGTGCTTTGTAAACTGAGGTTACTATACTCATATTAAATTCCTGCTGTTAACTATTCCTATAGTTATTTTTGACAGAGTTAACAAGGATTGGCAGATCGACACATATATTTCACAGTTGGACATGGGAAGCCAAGAGCTGTTCATGCCCATCTTCCACGATGTCCTGTTCTTTATACCAACATCTCAGTTTCTTACTAGATTCCTGTCCTGGGCCGGGTGGGTCTGATCACCCACCCGTCCCAGGGAGGTGGCCGAAGAGCAGTTGAAAAAGCAGGGGAGGTGATGCAATTTAAAAGAACAGTAATGAGTTGCTAATTTTTGCTGTCTCCAGAAATGTCGGGAACCCAACATCACCAGGAAGTGGGCAGCTGATTGGCAAAGGTGGAAGGCTTGAGCGTGATAGGTTGTTGAGGAGAAGAGAAAGCTAGGAGACAGGGAGGTTGTGGTTGAAGAGACGGCATCTCGAGTGACAAATCTGTGTAGGAGAGCAGAGCCCGCAGTCCTGGAGCCTGGGAGCAGCTGTGTGGGTGAGTGGCTGGTGGCCGGTCTAGAGGGGACTGTTTGCAAAGCACAAGGAAAGCCGTGGCTGTGAGCTGAAGCGCGGCTGTGCTGGCCCTGGGCGTGTCTCAGTGGAGCGGAGCTGAGGATGGAGTGCAGTGTGGATATGGATGCTGGGAGGTACCTGCGGCCGTGATGGGGACTAGCCTGCGGGAAGCTGTAAGAAGTCTAGTGGCCTGTTTTAAGCACATTCTCAAGGATGACTATGCATCTGAGACCTGTTGACATGTGGAGTGACCATTACTACTCCTTATGTTGGATATTGTCACAAATGTGAGGGCAGACTTCAAAGAACTGCCCCACTGTCACCTTTTTGCTACATTTGAACACACAGATCATAATGTCTTACTAGATAGAATCGTGTAAGAATGGCCCAAAGTTGAGTGCCTTAAAGGAAGGCACCTGCTTGCCTGGAAAACCAGCTTGGAAGCATTATGGAGCATTGAGGAAGTGACTTCTCCGATTATACTGGAACTTGCATCTTGGACGTGGAGTTTGGTGTCTAAGATTGCCCCTGCTGTCTTCTTCTAATAGTGGAAACTGACAGGATGAATGCAAACATACTGTTCTTGTTCTGTTTCTGAGTAGTAAAAAGAATGGTAAAGCCACGCACTTTCCTCCTTATCCCCCCATTTCTAGCCTTGCTGTCACCCACTGAATAGCTTTCTTAACAAATTTGATGGCTATTCTTTTACTGCCCCAGCAGCCCATGGAAGGTGCAACACACTCTTAGGCAGAATAAATCTGTGACTGCTAGAAGCTGTCACTATAATCGTAGAGAAATGACTGCTGACAGCCTGACATTGAAGGACGAGACAAAATATAAAAAGTAAGAACCGTGTTAAAGTACCTCAGTGATGAATATTCCCACTGATGGCCTTGATTCGTCCATAAAACAAAAAACTCAGAAGCACTTCACTACTTTCTGTCAAATTGCCTGTAAGGATACAGGGAAATTAAATATTCTGGGGAAAGGTTTTCTTTACAGATGGCCACAGATTTGATCAGAGATTTAGGGTGCATGAAGGGATAAGCCTCAGTCACATAGACAGCACACGGAGCACTTTACTTCCCAGGGATGCCACCTAATTGTCACTCCCCAAATCTTTAACCATCTAACACACATACATTCACATCTAGCTTCCGTGTGCTGAGAGGTGTTAAATGATTTGAAAGCCGTAATTAAATAGCTGAAATCGTGCTGCAGAATCACTGTAAGCATTGCCTCACGTAGTATTTCAGTGTTAAGTGCTAAAATGTAATCTGAGTAGCTGTGACTAATCTAGTCTTTATTTGTAACACATTCAAATTAAGAGGTGTATGTTCTTGTTCATGTACTTTCTCATTAGCACTAATATTGCTAATGGGAGTGACAAACGTATTATGTTTTTGCCTCCTATCACTCACACCTTGTAGACAGCTAGCTCCTTAGAGGAGGTAATTTTCAGTGTGATACATTTATGGAGCTGTGTGTTTAATAGTTTTCCTCAAAAGAGTATGTCCATGGGGACTGTTTACTACTTGACGGGCTCTGGGGAAGAGTTTGAATTAATCAACTTGAACCACAGAAAAAATTATGATGACAATTAATATAAATGGGGATACCACACACTCATTTTCCTATCTGTCAGGCTTTCTTTTTCTAATCTTATTAGGAGATTTCAAGGCTTTCCCCGCCGTGCTCTTGACTTTGATGCTTGAACACACCCTCTTCTTTCCTCCTCTTTAAATGCTCCTGTTAATTCAAAGGACTCCTTAATGTTTGACTGAATAGTTCATAGTATTTAAAGCATGTGGAAGCCATCTTCCTGTGAATACTCATCTCATTAAGGGCTGGCATGTTTGGTTATTGCCTTCTCTTTACCTCCTTAGCAAATACTCTGTTTCCTTTGTGAGAGACGTAGCGTGGGATCTGCCCAGGGACTGCCTGCCTGCAGCTCCCCCCGGAGACAGACAGACAGACAGACACACACACACACACACACACACACACACACACACACACACACACACACACACACACACACACACACACCAGGGGGAATGGTGGCTGTCTAGTTCCCACAGCTCCCACTCTTCTTTGGGACACTACTGCTCTCTTCTCCCCAGGGCTCAGACTTTTAACCTTTCTCTCTGGAGAGAGAGGGGACTCATCGGAGATCCGTGTGTGAGAACTCAGGGAGGAGCCTTGTCACTCTGGACTGTGGCCTGGTGGGGACAGCTTTACGGCATTCCTGTTTCTCGTCGACAGGCATATTCCCGAGAGACCACGTTCTCAAGAGTGGTCAGGCTGTTTGGGACTATGACATTTTTATGGTAATATAGTGCAGCTATGTTATAGATTAGATAAGAACTTGTCTAGACTGGTTGGGGACCAATCAATACATTGATTTCTCAACACCAGATTCCAAATGACCTTTTAGAACAGCCCATTTCTAAACTGTGTACTGTGGTTGTTGTTTCTTGATGAGTTATTCAAATTGTTTACATTAAAATAAAAAAATGAGAGTGTGAATCTTTCCTCTTACTAGCTTTATGTCCTTGGGTAAGCCATTTAGCCTCCATGAGCCTTAGTATCTCCATCTGTTAAATGGAGATAGCCATGCTGTCTACTTCACAGAACCATCGAGAACATTGTATAAGGTCCTAATGTACATGCAGCCGCCTTGTAAGTTGTTAGAAAGGGACATTTAACAAAAGATACAATTACGTGATATTCAATGGTAGGAAGGAATTGTGCTGGGCAGGTCTAATAGAGAGCAAATTTCCTTAAGTTGCTGAAGGTATTTGTTAGGAGGTTTTTTGTTTTGTTTTGTTTTTTATTCCTGCCATTTTATAATGCCACTCATGTTGTTTTGAAGTAATACGGATTTATAATGAGTTGATTTTCTTAGTGGCAGTATGTTTCTAAGTAAAACACCTTACAGTAACGAGGTGCTTGCAAAAGATGCCGTCCCTTGACAAGTGGAAGGTCAGCCAGTGTCGTGTAGCACAGGCATACACACCGGCCACCGTGCTCACTGTTAGTGACAGGGTGCGTGACGTAAGATGTGTTACATACTGGGTAAACGGCCATTTGTAAAGTTTCAGTCATATTAACTATCACAGCTAATTGCCAGCCCCAGAATAAGCATAGGTTTGCTAGCAGCTTTCATAAGTTGGCCCGACTGCCTGATAGTTCCGTCTGTGTGGAAAGGCAGGTAATGACATTATGAATACATTTATAATGCAGTCAATTTCTTCTAAAATGCACATATTATTACTTTACCAGGAGTCCGTGAAATATGATTTATTTAATGTATTTCAGCCCCCAGAATATTAAGATATAATTGAGATGTGAAGTAAAAACAAATTGCATGCAGTCAGTATGGTACATGAATCATAGACTAAATTGCTAGTAATTTTAAGGACACTTAAGGGAATTGTGAAATTTGTATAGTGCATTCTTATGTTTGGAAAAGGTTGGAAGAACAATAGTCGGTTATTTTATTATTCCGGTATGAAAGTAGGACTTTTGTTACTGAACCTGAGATGGCCACATACATTATGAAACCCAAATCTCTTTATGTCCATGTCTCATTAAATCATTTTTGTGAGGTTTTCCTTTAAACCTCTCATATTTAGTAAAGTAGTTGGGCAGCATTTAATTTCTGTGAAGGCCATCATCTGGTTTTTATAAACTATACAAGTGGATGAATAACAACAACGTAAATGTTGCCAACATGTTCAGAAGGGAATCATTTAAATGGTACTTGGAATTTTGATGATTATTGCTTTGAAAAGACTGAAAATC
This sequence comes from Desmodus rotundus, assembly GCF_022682495.2. Lineage (NCBI taxonomy): Eukaryota > Metazoa > Chordata > Mammalia > Chiroptera > Phyllostomidae > Desmodus > Desmodus rotundus. The sequence goes on along the minus strand of NC_071392.1, from coordinate 78,439,496 downwards.
ACAGGTCTTGGCTTTATAGTTTAATTACTTGCTTAACAATTGCTAGTGATTCGCTAAATCATAAAGCTTCCAAACAAATGACATCAGTAACTGCTGCCATGCCTGAGCGATTCCAATTTTCCTGACAATGGCCACCGAACTGTGTTTCGCCTAATATAAATCTGTTAGTTTAACAGCGAGGGATAGGCGTTTCAAGCATGCCATCGATGAGATGCCAGCAAATGGAGCACTTTCCCAGTGGTGACACTTATGTCAGGAATAACGTCAGCATGTGTCATCGAGACCAGTTGGAAAAGCAAGTATAGTAATTATCCCATGTCCCCTTCTGATATTGGAGTTAATAAGTGCTGTCCAGCTTTCTAGGGCTTCTAATTAATAACTGGTTCTTAAGAACACAGCATGTGGTTCCTCACAGTTTGAATAAGACTGAGGAACAGGGCAAAGTGGAGGGTAAGGTCCTCTGTACTTTTATGAGCCAGAGTCAGAGCTACCAGTGGCAGCTTGAAAGAAGAGCAGTAGGAAGAGATTCAGGAGTCCTGGTGGGAAAATTTAATTTGTGCCTCTGTTGACCCGTGCCCCCTTTGCACACTGTGTCTCCGTGGCGTTCCCGTGAGTACACTGCTCTTCCTTCCATCCTGCCGTGCTGCTGTGGCAGGCTCTCGACTTCGAATGGATTCTTCCAGAATTAGATGAGTTCCTCCCTTTTCACTTGTGTGGTAGCCACAGTGTTCTGCTCACATGACAATGATCTTAACCCCTGTTCTTTAGTATTTTACTGTTGAAATAATGGAAAAGAACGCCTCAGACCTACATGTAAGCAGTGGTAAGGGTGACTAGTGTTTACGGAGTGCCTGCTCATGCACCACGCCAGGACCTCTGCATACATTTTATTCAGTTGTTACAGGGTGCGGTGGTGACCGCCTCTGCGACAGGAGTAACTAAGGGTCAGAGAAGTTAAACAAGTTACACAGAGTCACACTGCAGTCAGTTTGGCTGACTCCGCTTAATTGTGAGCATTACTTATTCAGGTGAAATACGCTCTTTCTTGGGATAGAGGGATATTTACAATTTGTTTAACAATTGTACCCACAATAATAATTTTACATTATGATCCAGTGCGCACACATATGTCAATGGAAACAAGAAATATTCCTATTTGCAATTTACGCTATTTTATTTTCATTTAAGAAATGCTGCTTGTGACCCACATTGAAATGATATCACAGCGCACTAATAGGTAGCAGTGAGTGGTTTGAAAACCATCGTGAATCAGTGTGGCCTTGTGGGATTTCTGCCGGCCAGTGAGATCTGTGTTGCTCTGGTTTTACTCTTGCTTATCTGCTGCCTCAGGTACTTGCACTTCTCATTTTGTTACTGTTCTAATTTCATGAGCCCTCGAGTAGTTTGCCAGGAGGCACTTGTGAGTGATTGAATTCTGGGGATGGATTAGGGCGTTTCCATCTTTGGGCGTTTCTTGAGGGCGTTTCTCCTTTGCCATTTCATCACGGTCCTTTGGGGTCCCCTGGAGTTTGGATTTTCGGGTTATATACTCAGACCGTGACTTTCCAGAGGCTGCCTCCTCTTGGTTTTGAAGTTCTCCTATGCCAAGGAAGTTCTCTGTGGCAGTTGAAGGAAACCGAAGTAGGAAAATGTTTTCTTTCCAGTTATCCCTCTTCCGTCTTGTCTCATGTTGTGCTGGACACGATATACCAAACATGTTTTAAATGGATGTGAGAAGATGCAGAATAGTCTCGTCTTTATTGTCTTGTATCCTTTGCCAGGCAGACCTGCCTAAGTATTGGCCCGAAGGCTGAACTGAGGTGATTGTGCTGCTTGCCTTGGCCTAGAATGAACTGGGAACACAGGACTGGGGTAACCTATCACCACCTCTACATGAGGGGCCATGTCACCGTGTCACATCCCTCTTTGAGCCAAGCAATCTTGAGTGCGTGCTGTGTGCTGGAATCTCCAGGGTTACAGTGGTGAGTGTGGCACTCAAGTTTCTGCTCCATTTGTGTATTCTAGTGGGGGAGACAGACAGTAAGTGAGCAAATTGAGATATAAATATACACTGATTTTCCAAATGCAGTCAGTATTTGAGGAGGAGTACTATAGAGTGAGAAGCTAGAATCTCGTGTGGACTGCATCATTTCTCCACTGGTCTGGACCCACACTCAGAGTTGCTGGTTTCTCCAGGACTACAGACCCTCCAAAGTCCAGAGTGTGTAAGACCAGTGTAGGATTTTCGCATGGGGGAGAACTGTAACTCACGGGGAGAACGCTGCAAGGACTAGGTCGGACCAGTGCCATTCGCAGAGCTGTGGCATTGGCGTGACTTCAAGCTGTTGAAATGCGGAGTCTCTGGCCCAGCCGCGACCTGCTGAAGCAAAATCTGCATTTTAACTAGACCCCCAGCTGAATCCTCATGCAAATTAAAGTTCAAGAAGTACAGTCAGAATAGTAGTTTTCTACTTGTCTGCTGTAGAGGTAACAGAGTCGGACACTGTAAGTCACTCCCAGCAAAATGACATTTGGTCAAGGCTTTCAGCATCTGCCAGGGTGGGCATCGCCAGATGCCCCCACTTTCCCCACCTCTGCTGCTCCCAATGACATTGTTCCCAGATGCCCCCACTTTCCTCACCTCTGCTGCTCCCAGTGACATTGTTCCCAGAGCAACCTATTCTGCGTTTGACACATCCTTTCTCCCAACCAGAACGGGCCCCTGAAATGAGTCCTCTCCCAGCATCACTCAGAAATCCCAGTGGCTCGGCCCTAGGACGTACAGGATCAGTTCTGACTGATGTTTTAAATGTCCGCCATTGAGACACACCCTGCCCACACAAATGCGCATGTGTATAGCATGCCGACTACAGTGTTAGTATGACTTGGTCTCATTCTCAGAAAACCTGCTGTGTGCAGAACTGATGACTGCAGAGCAGGGTTGAATTTGAGTCACCGTTGCCGTCAGGCCCTGTGGAAAATATGTTGCAGCAAATGGGACTCAGTTGATGAATGGATAATAGCAGTTTTCCATTTGAAAAATCACAGTTCCTTTTAAAGTATAGGCCCTGTGTGCCTGTCATTGTCAGCTCAGTCAAGCCAGAATCTGCTTAACATTAATGAAACTGTGCAAGAAAGACCCAGATTTCTATCTGATTCTGAAGGTGACACCTACCGTCCTAGGCTTCCATCCTCTAGAAGATCTTTGTGTCGGCCTTGCTTTGGCCTTGAGCTTTTTCTGATGGCACAGAGGACAAAGGATCGGCTGGGAGTGCTTCAAAACCAGAAGATTAAATGGAATTAAGAGAAGGTATTCTGAGGCAGGAAACAGTGGTTAGAAGGGATTCAGGGGGAAGATTTTTGAAGTCCTTAGATTTTATGAAGCTTGATTAAGCCAGGGCTATAAACCAGGGTTTGGAAGAGAAACAGGTGGAAAAATTAAAAGGCGGTCCCTAAAATTTTGTAGGACGTAGACCAGGGAAATTTGAGCAGAACAGGTTTGCGTGCTAACAATGGGCCTGACTTGAAATGCTCTCCTTCCAGCGCTTTGATGTGTGTCTGTCAGCGGTCTGTCTTTGACGTTCAGGCCCCGTGTGAGCGCGTCCAGCGTGTGAATCCCAACGACAAGGGAACAGTTGGAGCCGGCAGGTCTCCGTGGTTGTGTGTGGCAGCGATTGGCTCCCAAGTTGCGTAGGCCAGCGAGCAGCTCCTCCCAGGGTGGAGGCCGGGGGAGCGCCTTGCTTTTGCTCTGGCTTAGTGTCTGCATGTCTTTGACACGTGAACAATAAAAGGTACTGTTTGATTCTGGTCTGTGTCGCTTCTTTTCTCTGACCCTCCTGCAGTCTGTCCTTTTTACTCCACGTTGCATGAGGTGCTTTTCACCTCGCTCCTGACCCTGGGTTCCAGTGTTCTTTGGCCGCTCTCACCCAGGATGTGCTCTAATTGGCAAAGCTGTAACCTGGTAGCAGCGGTTTGCTGGTGCAGTTTCCTAATTGGTGCCAGGGGCTGCTGGCGGAGCCCGGCCATGTCAGATTGATTGCGCGGCCGGCCGCTGTGACGGCCAAGCTTCTGTCTGACCAACAGGTTTATTACTCTTGAAACTAAAAATTAAAATGTTAAGTATGTCCTATAGTCTTCGTAGTGGGTCTGAAATAACATCCGCTATTTACCATTAAGGAGCACTTTCAGCGTTCCCCGAAGGTTCCTTGGGTTTGCCACGGAAAATTTTGTTCTTTTTTGTAACTCACAGCTGGCTGTTTTCTTCCTTTTGTGAAGCCGTGTAAAGCTGCATTCTGTGTCGCCGGGCCTGCTGCACAGTGGGTTTCTTCTCTTCAGAAGTGATGCAGACATTGTGTTAAATGTGTGTGGGGGGTTGAAGGGGGGTTGGGGCTTCTATTGAAGATACGTTTTTTTACAGAAATTGAAAATTAGAAGCTCACTTACATTGGTCAGTGAGGTGGTGAGTTGTTAATGTGAATCATAAGACAACAATGATGCAAGTTCTGTGGCAAAAGTTATGGCAGGTAATTGACACTTACGGTGAAAGAACAGCCTAGCGTTCAGTTAGGCACATGAGTAGAGTATGATGACTGTTCACGCACGCTAAAGCCCGAATTTACAGAAGGCTCCAAAGTCCCGCATTTTAAAATCCAGTTTTAACACTTGGATGTCGCACTGTGTTCTAGTGTGATGAAACAATGAGTGGTCTTCAGGGGATACACCGTCACCAGTGGGCAGACCTCTGATGTTCCTGTTTCATGTAGTTTCTGTGGCCAGCACGTAGTCGTTCGTAGCAGCAATCTTTGTACAAAGATGAGTGTGAGTCCATCTTTATCACAACACATTGAGTAAAGTGTTCTAATACTGATACTGTCTTCCTGTCTGTTTTGCATTACAGTGGTTTTCCAAAGAACTTTTACCCATGTCATCTCACTTGGTTGTTTGAATATCCTAAAGTGAAGAATCATTGTTTTACATGTTACTGATGAGGTGACTGAGAATCAGAAGTATTGGTGGCAGTCAGTACCACCATGTGTGTGACAGCCATGGCATGAACCAGCCTGTCCTTGGGACCCCAAGTCTAGTGTTTTCCCACAGCGATACACCGCCCTTTATGTGCTGAGTGTTACATTAGTGCTTTGGGGGTGACAAAGGTGACTTGGGCTCTCTTGGGCTGAAATTCTAGTCTAGAAGCTTGCCACGCACAGGGCTACACACAGCCTGCCGCGGGGCTGGGGGAGCAGTTCAGGCTCTGGGGAGCGGCTGGGCTGAGGAGAGAACCTGCCATAACACCTTCCGAGAGTGAGCATCGGAGCCGGAACTGTTAAAAAGGAGCGACGAGGGATGTGAAGGGTATATTTGACATCTAAAATGAGAGATCAGCTGGAACCAAAGGTGTAAGATGGGAGAACGCAGGTTCTGTTTCAGAGTGTCGGCTAAATGAATGTAGTTAGAACTAAGAGTGCTGGGTATGGAGAGCGAATACGATGACGGGCTTGGGAAGCAGAGAGCAGCCAGACTGCCATGTCTGTGGCCGTGTGGAGGATGGGTTGAAGGTAGGAGAGAGAGGAGGGTGAGATCTGTTAGGCGTGTGACGCTGCTGTCCCCACAAGGGGGAAGCAGTCTGAGTTTGTGGGGGGTGGTTTGGAGTCTTTGGGGGAGATTCTATATGGTCCAGGTTCGAGTAAGGTCAGAAGTGGGAGGTCAAGCAGTGAGCTGGGCCACACCATAAAGATCACTCAGCTTTGAAGACCAGTGGGAACCGCATTTCTGTTCAAGATCTCAGTTGAATAAACTTTGGTTTATTCCTGAACCAGCAACCAAGCAGTTCTAAGAGTATATGAGTTCAGGACCCAGGTAACTGGGTGAGGCTTCCTCTTGCTGTCTCAGTTCCACACCTAGCACATTGCAGTTTTTATAGCCATCGTGGAAGAAGTGACCTGCCCTGCTAGTGGCAATCAGAATCAGAGCTGCTCTGATTTTCATATATGAAGGTGAGGAAGGCTCCCTCTCAGCCCTCAAGTGTCTGCCGGATATCACAAGAAGAAAGTCTCCCCGTGCCTAGTCCTGTGTTCTGTCGATAACTGGCTCACTGGGCCTTTCGTGGACCTGGCCGTGGCCTGTGCTGAGGAGGCAAAGTTTATGCAGCCTGAAGCGCAGTGACTAGCAGGATGGTGGCAGCTCTCAGCTGGGTTAATGACAGCTTATGTTTCTTGGCTATGTTTGAAGTTCCTCCAAGACTTACATGTGCTTCTGTTCATGCAATAAATCGGAAACATAGGTCTGGAACTGGGGACAGCAGCCAGGGATGGTGAGAGTTCTGGGAAGCATTCTCAAAGAGATGAACATCCAGGAATGGGCGAGAGCTGCAAGGACTAGAATGTGCAGAGGAGAAAACAGAGGGCAAAGGCAGAATTTGGCAAATACCCACCTTTGCGTGGCACATGGACGGAGAGTTGACAGGAGACTGCACAGGAGCTATTAGCAAGGCAAGGACAGAGGGAGGAGTGTCAGGCAGCCAGTGGGGAGGTCTGTCGCAGGTGAAGTTTCTAGGGAGGGCCAGTGGGCTGAGTACCAACAACAGGCCATTGAATCAGGCCGGCATTGGTCATAGCTCCCCTACATAATGTGCACAAAGAACACTGGAGTGAGAACCCAGATTTCAGAAGGGGGGGTAGAAGGGGGTGAAAGCAAAAGGCTGAGGCAGTGATTATTCTGTCAAGATTTTAATCTTTGAAAGGGAGGTGATAAGCATTTTTAAGCATTCTTTAAAGAAATTGAAGGGAAGAAGCCAGTGGCAAGAGAAAGATCAAAATTGCAAGGAAGAGGTGGTAATAAATTGACAGAGCAAAACCTCAGAGAATTTTGGGAGGGGTACATTCACTGGTAGAACGAGGTCCTCTTCGAGGGAGAGGAGGAGGACAGAAAGGATGTTTGGGTGTGTTTAAGGGGGAGTGGGGGAAATTTCCTAACAGCTTCCATTTTCTCAGTTATAGGATTTGCTGAGGTTCCACAGCCCTCTGTGTAAATGCTGAGTCAGTTTATTCCTCAGAGTAGGGGGCTGAGGCAACCCCAGGTGAGTAAGGTCAGAAAAGACAGGTGCGATGGTATTCCCAGCCTCGCGTCCCGAGCAGCTGGATCTTCATGGCTGATCAGATGTTGATGTCTCTTGCCTGACTGAATTGCCCCTTTCCTGGCACGTCTGACTGAATTCCAGCTTTCATGCAGGCCTCCTGGACTTTGTAGGTTTTACGCTTTATGCCTGATTTTATTCTCTTCTTGTTACAGGTCTTCCTTCTGCCTTAGCCACGTTCCTTCCTAGTCAGACCCCCAAGCTAGGTCTCAGTAAAGACCTCAGCCTAGTCGTTGACTGGGGCCTGGTGGCGCTCTTCTGGAACCTGAGTGGGTCCCGTGCCGCTAAGAGAAAGAAGCTGAGGTCGCTTTATGGGTCCTTTTCTCGACTGGATCATCCATACGTGCAGTCACGTGAATACATGGGTGATGAATATATGAGAATCCTTTGGTTGTGGGTGTCCTTGACTTCAGAGGTAGATTAAGATACTTTTTGGGAAAGATGGGACCTTTAGAAAATTAGAATGAAATCTTGAAGTTGTCTGACAGATGCGTCCTCTATCAGATTCATTTTTTCTTGCTGAAACATACTTTTGGGTCAGACTTAAGACTGAGCTCTTCCAGTGCTTCTGAAATCTGTTCTGACTTTCTGACAGTAGAAACGGACATCCAGTTCCAAGAATAGCCTTAGATTAGGGACTGCCAATTTTAAACAGTTTAATAGATATGTGAGTGATAGCTCTATTTAACAGTGTCTTTCATTTTTTGAAAAATAACACTTGATTTAGAAATCTAAGCTGTTTTCAACCAGTCACTTCCATGCCACTTGGCAACAGCTGCTAGACGCTGTCAGAAATGGCCGGGGCGAGACTCAGTGCTGTGCACTCGGAGGGTCTGAAGTTTGTTGCGTATTTTATCAGAATGCCAGCTTTTTCTGCATTTACAGATAGGTGTAGATTGCTTCACCCCTACCTCTGTGGATTAGGAGCACAGTTGTTTGACGGCTGGTGAGAAGTTAGAAATGAGTACGCACCTTCCAGAGACTCGGCGCACATATTTAAAGCAAAGGAGTTGGCCCATTCCACTTCACCGTGGTTAATAAAGGCAGCCGAGGAAGGGGCCAGAAGTATCAGCGGTTTGCAGAAAATTTATGGCTTTCCGTGAAACTCTCGTTTCCACTACAGTCTGGGGAATAGGCGAACGTCTTTATAGGCTTGGTTATGGTGGTCTCTTCACTGTGCATGGTCTAATCCAGGGGTCATGGGCTTGCACATAACCCATGTGAAGATAATGTTCCAGTAAACTACTCCCTAAAGTTCTATCATGCTTAGTATTCTAATTATTGAAGCCATATTCTGTAATACATGGAACTGTTCGTAAAAAGACAAATCAGTAGAGGTTATTGATAAGCAGGATGGCCACTGATGCTTTATTAAGACGAAAGTACCTCGGTGTCAAAGGTGCAGCTTACAGATGCCCTCACAGACGTCACCTCCTTGGCTTGCACAGATTCCTGTGAATGCTGCTTTTCCAGCCTCTCGGCTCTCCGTTGTGTAGTCTTGTCCACACCCGTGGTTCTGGCCTTCCCTGTAAACCGGTGGCCCCAGAATCCATGCGCTGAGGCTGTATTTTTCAACATGTAGCATTTAATCAGTCTTCTCTTCCCACCTGCCAGCTTCGTGATTTGAGTGAATGAGACCACCGTCCCTATCAGAAATCCAGCTGTCCTTCTTGCCATCCCTGTCACCTTTTCCAAGCTCCATTGAATTCAGTTCCTTTTGACTCTGGAATCCAGACCTGCAGCCACAGCCTCTGTCCCGGCCTTCACGACCTCTTGCCTGTCTTCCTCTGAGTGAGTCCCACCTAGTCTACTTGCCTCTGTGTCCCACATTGACTCTGGACAGGTTCATCTCAGACGAAAGTGTGCCGTGTTATCCCATGCAAGAAATCCTGCAGGCGCCCACCGCGGTCTGCAGGTGAAGCCGCAGGCTCGGTGTGGTACCGAGGGCTGTGTTCCACATCTGCCTATGGTTGCTTTTGCTGCCTCATCTCTGGCCATATTTCTAAGTGCAGCTGAGGCACCACTGCCCCGAACCGTCAGCAGGCTGTGGACCCTGCCACGCTCTTTCCTGCCGCCATCCTCCATTCGTTAATGCCTTCGTCTGTGAGTACCCGTCTATATCTTCCCCCCTACCTGGCTCTCAGTCCCCATCGTTTGCAACACTTTTGTTAATACTCTCCACCATCCACTATGGAGTTTGTTTTCCTTCCTGTTCCTGCTCCACCTCCCCAGTGGATGGCGAGCTCGTAGAGGACAAGGGCAGTGCTGTGTTCGTCTGTTGCTCCAGCCCCTTGTATCACGTCTGTACTCAGGAGTATGCAGTGGATGTTTGCAGAGTGTTGCAGGCTGAGTCTGCACAGATATTAAATAACCATGTGACTTCCTCGGGAGGACAGGCCTAGAATCAACTACAACTAACTCCAGATTCTTACTAAAATATGTCAGGATTCAACTGACCAAACCTTTGGTCTTGGTTGAGTTATCCTCTTTCTTTCCTTTTCTTTTTTCTTTTCTTTTCTTTCTCCCCTCCCCTCCTCAGTATTGATGTTAGGCAGCTTGTTAATGTGGCTGGGTGCTGGTAGGTTGTGCCATAGGTGAAAAATACCTGCCATATATCTTTTCAGAAATTTCTAAAAATAACAAGCTCAGTAAGAACTTGAGTATTACTATCCTAAAGGTATATCTAGGGGAATCATGTCCCCTGTGAATAATGCATTTGGTTAAGTTCAATTTTAATTTTTAAAGGAAGCAACTAGACAAATTTATTGCTCCCCATGTTTATATCTCACAAAGTAGTAAATTATTGCTGGAAAGCAGTAATGAACTTCAGTCATTTTGAGATGGATTCCAGAATCACTGCAGTGTAGGCATCACCCATGATGAAAGGTGGTGGTTTATGCTTGGAGCTTTGCAGCCTGAGTAGTTTCTTTTAAAATCCTCACTTAAATGAGTAATTGTTTCCGAGTTATGTTTTAGAATCTCTCCCCTTTCTGACGGGGATCAGTATAATTTTTCCCACATCATTTTTTCTCCTCTGCTCACCTCTTCATTCCATTATTGGTATTTCTGTCTCGCAAGGATTGTTTTGTGTTTTGGAAATTTATTTCTCTCCCCTTAATGCCCCGCCCCTTTTCCTTCTGAACAGATACAATCAAAGGACCAGCAGCCCTTTCTCATCCACTGCAGTGATTTTTCATTAGAGTGCGTCGTCTTGCTTTTTTGTCACGTGGAGATCAAAGGAGGGCAGGTTCACCACTGGTGTTCGGCAGTTCTTTTCAGTTCTGGACCTTAAAGAAACAGGCTCTGGTTTAATTTGTCGCAGGCTTAGATCATTCTCAAGGCATGTGGCACTCAGATGGCTGGGTAGTACCGCATGCTGTGCGTGTGTGTGTGTGCGTGTGTGCTCTCAGAAAGTGAGAGAGCTGGGTGTTTGTTTGGTTTTCCATGCACTTTGCAAAGCATACCCCAAAGATACACATCTCAAAGGAATGTATTCATGTTGAAATATTACTTGTTTCTGTTTAAACCAAGTTGGGAGTCCTTTGAAGATCCCCCTTTAAAAATATCCACTTCACAGTTTGGACATTGGTGTCATTTGAATTTTGAATATTCCATACTTGCTTGGCTTTTATTACTTTTTCAGTGTGATTGAAAAAGTATTTCAGTTCCTTCCTATGACCAGAACCAGTATGTCCCTTTTAAATGACGACCTCTTCAGTTTGTCGTCCCCGTGTAGAGTTCTAGTGCTGTGAGAGGAAGCGAGATCAGTTGCTACCTGGACTTAACACCAGGGACAGGGAATTGCACTTGAGTAACTGTGAGCCGCTGACAGATTTGTAAATTGAAAACAGTGGAGCTATTTTTGAATACCCTGCTTTGTACTTCATTCTGTGATTCCTGTCTGTCTGTCACGAGATCATTGCGAGACCAGTGTTGGGCGATGTTCGATCAAAACCAAACGCTCAGTAGGCTTACTGTCTGGTCCTTCTCTGTGTTCACAATTTTTGTATTTCACTAAAACCAGACCTCTTTCCCTCAGTCTTCTTGTTGTCACTTAGTTCCCCTTATCACTGATCTTAACCCTCATCTAAATGTCAACATTTCTTTTGCCTCCTTCCCTTATTTCTCCAGTAATGGTCAAGGTCCATTTTCCTTCCAGTCACATTAAAATACCTACTCCAGGAGTTGGAAGCCAGATGTTATTCTTATGACTCTGATGAACTGCATAGTGTATCAGTGTTGTCTACAAAGGATTGCCGTATTCTTCAGAAGTTTAATGCCCATTCACTTATTGCGTAAAACTAATACATATTTAAACAATCATCTATGTATTCTTGTGCTTAGTTATTCCTGCTCCTTCCCTAAATCAAAGTGAACGTCCACATATCCATTTCTTTTTTTATCATTGGATGGCAAAAGCACTTAAATAAGTTTTTTAAGGACTTAAAAGCCAAAATTGTCTTGGTTGCTGTGTGGGTCCGTCCCCCAATGACAAGACGCATTTGAGAAAGTGTGTTGTTTGGATGTCGAACTTGGGTGCTGATTTTTGTATTGGTTTATGTACAGTCTCAGGGACTGGGATCTGAAGGTACACAGATCCTTGTTTAGAGTCAGGTTTACAGATCTGACACCCCTGTTGCTAAGAATTAAAAGAAAAATTTATTCAAGGTCAATACTATATTCTATCAGTTACTCTTGCTAGAAATCTGGCCCTTGCATAAATGGAATAATTGGAAACAATTTTTCTCTCTGAATATATTACATATTTACTCCTATCTACATCTAATCTATTCTATCCGCATGGGAAAAGCAAGCTTAGTGTGTCAGGTCACACAAAACCTGTCTGTAAATGGTCAGCCACACTCGGTCCAGTTATGTTGAAACACACAGACATTTAAAACCAACCAGATTTCAACTAATTTTTAAAGGATTATTAACGTAATACTTGGTAATCAAACACATGCATTAGAAGATTCTGTTGGTGCGTTTGAGTGCAGATCGAATGTCCGCTGAGACGTCACTGTGACACTTATGACAGACGCTCAACAGGTGTGTTTTGTTCTCATCCAAGCAGGTCACTATTCTTATTTTCTTGAATTATATTCAGAATGACTCTTTCATTTTGGTTTTCCCTCTTGACCATTTTTAGATTCTGCTGTAGGTTGGAATAAATAAGTTTCACATGAAGGTTTACATGTAAATCCCATGTAAAAATACCTTAGTATGTTTATCCAGTAACACTCCCCACAATCATGGATGGGGTACATGTGAAGAAGCAAGACTGTTTGGAATGACATTTCCTCACAATTGGTCAAGGGATGTATGACTTAGAAAATAGAAAAGAAAGAAGTAGTCCTGACCAGTGTGGCTCAGTGGGTTGGGCGTTGTCCTGCAAAGCAAAAGGTTGCTGGTTCAATTCCCAGTCTGGGCGCATACCTGGGTTGCTGGTTTGGTCCCCAGTCGGGGTGTGTACAAGGGGCAACTGATTTATGTTTCTCTCTCACGTCCACTGTTCTCTCCCTCTCGTTCTCCCTCCCTGTCCCTCTCACTACAAATAAATAAAAGCTTTTTTTTAAAGAAGTAGACTAAGAAGTAGATGCTTTGGTAGGTTGCTCTGTACTTAAAATACAGGGTAGCTATTTATAAGCAGACCTGAGATAAAGTTGAGAGTCTCAACTGTGCCTAAAACCCTGAAATTGAGTGAAACACCCTAAAAAATGGTCAGGTCATTTAATTGGATGGCAAACTCAATCCGAATAATTTCATGCTTAAGTGAAAAATATGACTTACACCTTTCAAAGCAAGTTCAAATATATCAATGGTACCTGCCAGGGAGTTTGCTGTTTTTTCCCCTCTTTAGTATTGAGAGGAAGAGAAGCAGGGCCCTGGCATTGAGACCTCTCTCAACGAGTAAGCAGGGCGTGGCTGGTGGGCCCGGCCTCGCACCCGTGGGGGACACTGCGGTGGGGCGTGGGCGGTGTTTCTAAGCTCGGAGGCATTCTCTTTGCTGTGTGGGCAGTGGAGGAGGTGAAGCAAGTTCTGATGATTTACGAGCACAGGTGTTTAGTGGTAATAGTGGTAGTTCTGCTCGGGAGAGGTCCCGTTGAAATTTAGCCTGTGAACAGATTTCTGAGGCAGGGAAGATCTGGTCAGCCCCTCTCATCCTTCTTACGGGTACAGTGCCTGCTCCACAGTCCTGCTGGGTCTTTGCTGTCCTGCACAGGTCAGTTCTGTACCGTCTCGGGCAGCTTCCTGCGTCCACCCATCGTCGGCCTAAGCCATTGCCTCCTTTCCACTGTCCTGACTCTTGCCCACCGAGTTAACAGTCTTTCCTTTTATTTTCTACATTCTCTGTGTGAGCCTAAGGAAACCGATCCAGTGTAACCCGGTATACACATCAGTGAAGTGGTGCGGAGGCGAGGGGCACTTCTGCGCTCCTTCCGTGTCCTCTTTCTAGCCGTGGGTGCTTGGCAGGCGTCGATTCTTGCTGAGCTTTGCTTCCTCCTCTCAGTAGAGATATGGCTTGGTAGGAATGGTTTCTCGAGTCCCCGGAAGCTATAAAATTCCCTCTCAAAGTTGTGTATTCTGTGGGGAAATTAGACATTGCACTTACCTTAGGCTTTGCAGCTGCTTTAGGACCATTTTCTAATGAAAGAAAACCATGCAAAATGCCAAACAGTTGCCTTTGGAAGATGACTTACATAAGCTTGTTTTTATGCTTTTTGTTTGTGTGAGTGTCGTATTATTTGTTTGTTTTATGTTTAGCAAAGGACCCAAGCTCTTCTTAATTTCAGTTTATTTATATACAAATTAAGATTTTGACACCTCCTTTAAGCAAGTATTGAGTTTACTTACTATTTACTTTTTGGTTGATATTGGTAGATTATCAGTCTCATTACTTTGGAGAAGAATTGTTTTGGGAGTAAGTACTGAACCTTGTCCTGGTACCTAGTATTTACTTGCTTTTATTGCATTTCTTAAATGAAACATCAGAGCCTGGAGGAAAGTGGTGATGTAAATATACTTCAGGAATGTATAATTGGTTTGAATTCTTTGGCAGAGAAGAATTTTATAAAATTAGAGTATCATTATGAGTACAGTTTAGTTTTTTGTTTGTGTATGTATAGATCCTCAAATCTTTTGAAAATTGGAGTCATAATTTACTCAAATACAATGATATTAAAGCTATGGTATTGTTCAGGTTACATGTATGAGCATTTCTCTTGTTCTGCATTTAATGCCATTCCATGGTTTCTGCTACTTCGTGCTGATGGTTTGTCATAAGAAACGGGGAGTAATCGCTGGGGAACACCTCCTACCTGAGGGGCCCAGAGGCGGATGAGACTGGCAGTGTCTGGACCTCTCACCCAGCCAGTGAGTGTGGGTGACTGGGCATAAACGAAATGATGTCTCGAATTATCTTTCCTACAAGCGTTCAACAAGGACGCTGAATTGTACTGGGATGCATGGTATGAAAAGCTGTTTTCCTGATGAACTGCCGGGCCGGACTTTTCAAAAGATAATCTATGAATAGCTTTTTTTTTTTAACCTGAGAATATTTAAAAAATACTCATGCATAAAATGGTGAAACGAGTGAACAGTGATTGTATTCTTATTTGGGGACATAGCAGGCCTGTGGTTCTAATTGCCATGCCGACCGCATGAACTTGTGTCGGCAAGGCCGTGCAGTGGGCAGCCACACCGAGCACAGAGTAACGGGCCTCCGAAGCCTACAGGAGCGTTTCATCAATATCCTGACGCTGCACAACTGTTTCTGTGTGTCTTTCTCAGGGCAACAAACCTAAAAGTGAACCCATAAGTAATAAATAAATAAAAACACAAATTAGGAAACAATATTTCTCTATGACTCATATTTCTTGCATTTACCAAGAATAGTAAATTGAGAGAACATGCCGATGTTCCCTGAGTATGTTTGGACATTCAGAAAACTGGTACTATATTTAAATCATCAGTGTCTCTGTGTTTCAGGAGGACGTTGCATGTCAGATGAGCATCTTCTTTGTACAGCTGTTTATTTTCTTCCCTAGAGTGTTGGGAGCACTAGGATTTCTGGGACTTTTGGGCCAGATGGTGAACATCTTGGGCTTTGCACGTCATACTGTATCTCTAGCGACTACTTTGTCATTGTAGCGTGAAAGCAGCTGTGGACAATACATAAACGAGTAGATGGAGCTGGTTCCAATAAAACTTTATTTCTAAAACAGATGGTGGGCAATATTTGAATCCTGGGTGCCATAGAACACCATTTGTCAAAGCTCAGCTTTGAGCTTTGCTCATGTAATCAAAGAGACGTCTTTGCTCCTCTGACAGTGTACGCACGCGCCACACAGTTCTGTGTGCACACAGCGCTCTCATTTGTTGTTCCTAGCGGTGTGTGAGTAAGGTGAGCCAAACCGTAATACGCCTTGAGTTTAATAGTCTTAGGTCTTTTCCTGTCTCCGGCAAGTTAGAATTACTACTGACTGATCTTGAAAACAGGTGACTGGATTTAGGCAATTGCAAATTTGTTTTATAGCTTTGTGGGAGGGGATTGGGTCACTTCTCTTAGGGTATGCTTTGGTCAAGGAAAAGCAAACAATTTGGGGGGATCTTCAAAGAACAAACCCACATAATTGCAGTTAGAGTAAGATGAAGGTGGTGGTGGTGATGGTGGTAGTGGTGATGATTATGGTTTGGATACAGTATAACGCTTCTCTGACATCCACAGAATTCACTTAGTAGATGAAACGACTTGCATTCCCTGATGGGACTTGTTCTGTGATGTCCGTGGCTCATTCCTGCTCATGGCTAATTCACTCTGACATCCCTATGCGTTTCCTACCTAAGCAGTTAGGTTGCATGCTCACCAAGAGTCAGATGTGTTTGTTATTGCATAAATTAATTAAATGTCAAGTCATATGTGCTACTTGTATGCAAATTAAGGTGAGTGGTTTGGGAGGACTTGTAAGGATGATTTACTGAAAACGTGCTACTCAGTAAGGAATGTATATGGGTAAGAAAACTGTGGAAAGGATTGGTGGGGGGGGGGTGACCTAGAAGGATCTTGCACGCTAGCTGCTCTATGAGGGTCTTCTCGTTCTCAGTCACCTTTAAGGAAACCCGTTGTAATTTATAGGTGATCCATTATGAAAAGATTATAGGGAACTCAGCAGTCATTCTTGTATTAAGGTGCATTTTTTTCAGACAATTGGCAAAGAATTTGTATTTAGATATTCTATTAAAACTTGATGTATAAAGTACATATGTATTTTTTGTTTTTCTCATTGTATTTTAGAGGTGTTGTTTACTGGTCCTGATTGTGTCTATGTGCCTCCCCAGTGTGCCACACACTGTGGCAGAGCTTTGCACAAAGTCTCTTGTTTAACCCTCACAGAAGCCCATTAGAAGAGGGTCCTATTTATCTTCACATTGTCACAGGGCATCTAAGACTTAGCATGTGCAGTTTTCTCACTGTCCCAAAGCTAGTCAGCGCTACATCTGAGACTCAGTGTTCTTGTTTAACTATACCACGCCCCTGTCAGCAGCCAACTCGAGATTTTTGAGTGGTAGTTGGTGATCCGGTAGTTGGTAAGATCTTGTCATGAATCGCTAAGCCAGTTTTTATTAGAAGCAAAACTGGAGCTTGTCAAAGAGTAAATTAGCTTTAGTTCAGGAAATACAGATAAAGTTTGGCTGAAGTCTTCACTGTGTTTATGTTCTTAGGTTTTTAACTGCATTCTCATCCTTCTCTTGTGTTTGGTCACAAACCTACTTGGAATAAGTCTGTTGCTTTTACTTAGAAAATGTTGGTAGATATATGATTTAATTTGATCCTCAAAAGAAACTAAGGTTCATGGAATTTAAATGAACTGAGAGGGATATAGAGTTGGAACAACACATAGAAAAGATCCACCTTCCGGTTGAAAAGTTGGCTAAAGAAATCATTTGCTGTATAATACAGATACTTACAAGAGGAGACGGCTGAGGGGACTGCCTTCTGCCAGTATGTGTAAAGGTATGCTATGGGGGGTTATGGCTGGCTGTTTTCTAGCTACATCTGAGTGTGGCGTTAATTGTTTTTAAGGGTTCAATTTCAGGAGGAGCGATTCCGTTTAAACATGGAACTAGTTCTGGTATAAGGAAAGTCTGGTTAATCTTCTCTGTGAGATTGTATAGAACAGTTTTAGGTTCTGCCCAGATTCAGAAAACAAACTAGCCAACCAAGTACAGCGTGTATAGTTACATATATTTATTTTACTTTTTTAAAAAAAAAACAGTGAAATCATAAATGGGTGCAACCTGTAACATTTGAATGCACTCAAAATAAATTATATACTTAGATTTTATTGTTCTTTTCATTCTAGGAAAATAAAAATTAGTGACATGAAACAATGTACTTAAGTAGAAAGAGTTTTCTCGACAGTTTTACTTACAGCAGTTTGTGTCCTTTCCGGAGTGATTTAGTTATTATTCCCAATTCTCCGAAAGAACGCGTTAGTGGTAGACCCAGACAGCAATAAACCCGTCGGGATGAAGAGTGGCGGCAGGACAATGGAGTTAAAAGTTAGATGTATGTGAAATTCAGGAATGAGAATAGTGTAGGAAATGTAGAAGCCAAAGAACTTATAAGTGTGACCCATGGACATGAACTATAGGGGGGGAATGTGGGAGGGAGGGGGTGGGCAGGATGGAGTGGAGTGTGGGGGGGAAATGGGACAACTGTAATAGCATAATCAATAAATATATATAAAAAAATGAAAAAAAAAGAAGTACGTATTGCTTGTCTAGACTGTTGAGAAGTAATTAGAAAAGTAGCCAGGAGACAAGAGACACTCAGCAGACTGTTTTTATTTAGGAAGAGGCTCAGGTGTTCCCTGGCCTGCCCTCCATATGTGCTAATTCTGTAGTGTGAGGTTCCAGAATTACAGCGCAAATTCTCACTTAGCAGAGACAACCATTTTGCCTTCTGGGAAAAATTACTTTTTGATGTTTCACCAAAGGCTTCACAATTTTATGTTATTTGGTTATTATTTTTATATGTGTCCTTAGTACCCTTTGTTCCCGATGATTATACAATTAAAAATTAGAGAAGCCATTAAAAGATTGGCGAGGCAGCGACATGAGCAAAGATTAAGAGACGAAGACTATGTATTTGCTAAATCAGAAAAAGGGATTTTTTTTCTCTACAGTGCTGCTAATTATCTGGAGGAAGAAAAAAGAGAAATCAGACCAGAAGTAAGGCAGTGGAGGTGGGACTAATGCATAGGTGTTTTTAAAGTCAGAAATATTCAACTTGACTTCCTTTGTACTTCGAAACAAAACTAATATATCACACACGTTCTGGCTCACTAAGGGCAAGAACAAAAGCGAGGAAGGAGAAATGAGCAAAGAGACGAGAGACCAGAGAAGGATGAACGAACATCCTGATAACTTGAACGACAGATGAGGGAGGAAGAGAATGTGGCGGAGTTGGAAAGGAACACCAGCGGGGAGAGGAGGACAAGGGAGCTGCTCTCAGCGTGCACTTCCAGCACTTTCTGAGTTTCCCTGGCCCAGGAGTCTGGCCTCTGACATGGCCCAGTCTGTGTCACGGTTGCCCTTTTCCTGACCCCTGGTTGGGAAGCTTGGTCAAGTACCTGTGTTCTTACTTGAAGCCCGATCCTCCATATCTCAGCTTTTCATTCCTGTCTCTCTGCACCCACCGGAAGCCCCCAAAGCTTGTCAGATGCACAGGACTTTCGTGTGTCTCATTGGATTTATCTTTCTCTTCTCGGTGTCAGCTTCGTCAGTGCAGCTTTCCTCCTCGTTTCTAGAGTGATCTTTTCAGATATTTTCATCTATATCATTTTAGGGCTCTGTTCCCCTCACCCCAGTGCGCACGCGCACACACAGACACACACACACAGACACACACAAGCTGGTGTCTGGAAAAGGAAAATGGGTTTATATTTTGTTGAACTTTAGCATATAGCTATCACAACAAATAAACCGTATCATACTTTTTAAGTTGAATCATTGTTTTTCCTGTTCTGTGGGGAAATATACGTCCTATTGATTAATCATGGAATAGTACTAATTTTGGGAGCACCCTGGTGAACACAGTTGTACGACAGGGCCGGTAATGTCATTTCTGGATACTTGACATGTCGGTAGAGATCATTGCTCGAGTAAACTGGACATAACTGTGGGCAGGTGCTATGCCCTGCATTCATCAGAAGCGAGTGTTTTGCTGCTCATTGTCCTGCCTCTCAACCAAATAGTCCTAGGAATACATTGTTCAAAAACACCCCTTTGGCCTAGATTGCCGCCCACCAGTGTGATCTCACTCCGTAGTTGCTTCCAAGCGGGCCACAGTGATGTCACATTGTTCTGAATTAACTTTCTCCCCTGCCCTGTGCTACTGCCCACTTGGCCTTAGCCCGCCGGGGTGTCCTTCTGCAGACTCTGCTGTTATTAACTCTCCACACATGTTCAGCTTGGGCATGGCGCGGCCCGGACCCAGCGCTCGGCGATGGCGCAGCTTCTAACCTACGTCCCGCGCACCTTGGCCATCCCTTGAAGAGACCGATCTCGTCAGTGGAGGAGAGTCTGGATTTTTAACTTTTGACCATTCTGTAGAAATCGGAGTCCTTAGATGTTAAAGGGTGCTTTTCAAATCAGAAAAGTAGTTAAATCTCACATTTAGAGACTGAGGTTACCTTGACTTAAGTTTTTACAAGGCAGCATACTATAAATGGCATCTCAGTGAAATATCTGAGCAAATATTAAAATTAAGTTATTTTAAAATTTATATCAAGAGCCACCATGGTTTTTCTAAGGTTGGAGATTTGATGTAGTAGGTTGTTTTTAATTAGGATAAAGGGGTTAAAAAATATTGTGAGATGGTAGTGTGTATGAACATCAGCACTTGGGTCGGCTGCACGTCGGAAAAGTGCCAGTTAGTTGTTTTTCCTTGTGGCTCGTTCCTCCCCCCACAGCAGGTTTTCAGAGACTGACGCTGACGGCTAAAGGTTGTCCTTCCCATGGTAACTATAGTTAACATGATACTGTATTGTACTGCGTATTTGAAAGTTGCTAAGAGAGTAGAACTTAAAAGTTCTCATCACAGGAAAGATTGTAACTGTGGTGACAGAAGTTAACTAGATTTATTTGGTGGTCATTTTACAGCGTGTGCAGATACTGAATCATTATGTGGTATGCTGAGACTAATATAATGAATATGCCAGGTATGCCTCAATTACAAAAGTAATTTCTAGTGTCTCATGATATATCCCAAATTCCTCCTCTTCCTAAATATATTTTCCTCTCTAAGCAATTTTATTTTAGACTAGAGTGTTTGACATCTTATATATGTATCAGGGACTTATCTCCAAATTCCATGGTCTCAGTGGTTATTTGTGTTTGGAGATTTTCCATGCCACGTTCAGTGGTAAGCATTGTGTCAATTCTTGCACATTTCCCGTGTTTGGGACCATGGTTTGTTCTTTCGGTTTTGTAGTTCTCTGTCCCCTCGCTGGAATTTAGAAGGTGCTCCTGGGAGCATAAGTGCCATTCAGCACGTGTAGGCCTGGATCACCTCACACCTGGATCCTTTCAACAGCCCCCTAAATGGTCTCCCCACTGGCATTCTCCCTCTTCGTAATCCATCCTAACACCAGCCTAATCCTCCTAAAATACTGTTTTCATCGCACTCAGAAACCTTTAGGGTCCCCTCTGCCCCCAACCCATGCCTGTAGGAGACAGTCTCGACTTCGGATGGCTAAGTCTTCCTGCAGCCGCATTCCCATTCCTCTCTGGTCTTCTTCCTGTGACTCCCTCCCCCACTGAGTCTCTGCTCCATCCCTGTTTATTGTCCCTTTTCTCACAGTGCCCTTTGACAGTGTCTCCACTCATCCCGCTCTCCAGTTCCAGTCCAGCTGATCAAACTTCATTTTCCTTGTAGCATTCACTGTCCTTACTATACAGGGTCTGGCACGAATAACTCCCCTTTTTATTACAAACTCTTTTACTACAAAATCATAAGCATGTCATTCTGCAAGGTAACAATATCACACTCAAGCACACCATATGACGTTTTAGGTGAAATGTTCAAATTAAAACTGTACATTATTACACCCATATTATTACCTTACCAACTACACTCAAGCAGGTGTTACTTCTGTCAAACCCTGTATATTATTTTTTATTTTGGTTGTTTGTTTATATATCCTGCGCCCTCCACCCAGTTTGTGAGTTCCTTTAAAACACACCATTGGTAAGCAGGAATGGATTGTTGCTAACTTTATGTGACCATGCACATTGGAGCTTTAGGGTTGTGGCTTATTGTCAATGAGTGAGATGAAATTGGCTTAGTTATTGATTGCATTCTACCATGTATTAGCATAGTGTCACAGGATCTTCATGAAATAGGCTTCATTGAGTGCTTATTGGATAAATGGATACATGAAGTTTATTTTGTTCTTCAGATGGGTGAGTGATTTTAGGGTATTTTCTCTGGGCAGGAAATACACTCAGAGCGCCCCAGAGTCGCGTCTGCACTGCCACGACTTGTAGTTTGTGTAGTTCACAGTTCAGCGCTTCGCCAGAGCTGAGGAAGTTGGTGGCCAGCTCTTTCTACCAACCAAATTGGAAGAGTTCTCCAAAGTGTTCCAGGAACTATTGGCTTGGCCAAAAAGTCCATTTAGTTTTTTCCATAAAATAAAAGACACATATTTTATTTTCACCAATAACTTCATTGATTTGGATATTTTGAGTATGTTGGCTCTCTCCCGATATTGGCTTCTATTTCGCAGAGGCCAGGGGCGCTGCTAAACATCTCCCAATGCGTAAGACGGCCCCACAGCAAAGAATTATTTGCCCAAAATGTCAGTAGTACCAGGAAACTTCGCAAACCACTTTTGACACCTTCTATCAGTCACAGCACCTTCTCCGTACACTGCACAAATCTTTTTTTGAGTTTCAGTTGTGTTATTACCTTTCTTGAAATAATTAAGCATAATACACTGAAAGAATTCCGTGTCTTCTTCCATCATCAATATTAAAATGGCTGCACAAAAACTCACCAATTTTGATAAGTTTTTTTAAAAAATGCACACTGATATGACAGCTGTCAAAATACAGTCTAACAAAATTGAAAAGAAATTAAAGACAACTAAGCACTCGGAAAAAATGAAACAAACTTTTTGGCCAACCCATTATTCGGAGAATAGATCAATTAATAGTGTTCTGTTGCATTTCAACTCTTGCAGATGCAGCCTAGCTCAGGTGACAGAAAGCTCCAGTAGGACAAAAGATAGCTTGTTGCAAAGATCAGCTGAGCAGTCTTTTAACAAATATTCAGCCAGTTGTCAGCTCGCCTTGATCACGCCATCATTACTGCGTGTACTCATCTGACACCAGACAGAAAGAATAAAGGAAAAAGATAGGGGGGCTTGGGAGGGATTTCCTTCTGCGCTAAGCCAGGCTTGTCACACTGCAGGGGCACAGTGTCTGGGTTTAATACTCTCCTGTGTCACTTGCAGTTTATTATCACTAAAATATAAGCCTGTTTCTTAGAACTTTTTAAAAAAATTTTTGAGAAGACTACAAAATACCACTTTTGCTCTTCTTTCAGGAAAGTGGTGTTAACTTGCTAAATGTCATTACACCGCTTGTTTTCCGTGTCAGAATGATCGCAGGTGGTAGCCATTTTTCAAAGCAAACAGGCTGTCTTTTTAGTTCAGTTAGAAAAAAGCGAAAATTCTTTACCGTAGCCTGAAATACTCTGTGCAAGGTGACAAATGGCAAGGATCACGAAAAATTCAACATTTAAAAATAAAAACTAGCTGGCTAGTATTGTAATTTTTAAAGGCCCAAGCCAGAACTTTCAGCAAAATATTCTTTTTCTATACTTCATTCCCAACATCTTGGTTTTTATACTTAACATGTATGGCAATAACTTGCAGTGAGTGTATTTTCTTCACGCAGCTCTTCCAATTTGTGGGCTGTAATGTCTTTGTCCACTTCCGCAGTTCTCATCTCAGATGCTAAACACCTCTGGAGGGAATGCACCTTAGAAGCTCTGTAGATGGTCACCCATCACCCATGCAAATGCACACGTGTGCTTGTGTGTGGGGGTGGGGGCGGACTGGTGACCTTATGTTTGATGATGAGACTTTTTACTTTTGGATTTTTTCCTTGTTTACAGGAAGGTCTTTAAGAAATTGTTTAGAATACCTGAGATATTGTTTAGTATGCCCGCGTTAGATGTGTGTCCGGGTCACCTGTGTTCTGTTAACGCACATGGACTAGCTTTCTGACTTTACGAGAGCAGAGCTAGTTCACGACTAGATCTTTAACACCTCAGGACCTTGGGTTCTAAGGTATATATCTCTTTTAAACGTATGCGGTTCTTTTTTCTTTTGTCTGAGTAGTTTTGATAGCTGCTGGTAAAGATGGCACCCAATGTCATTAATGGTTTGTCATTAACAACATCATTTTACATGCAGTAAACCTGTACTTGGTTTAAGAAGCTTGGGGTGGACGATCACTTTCCTCTGGGCTGGAATTCGATCCCTTAGTTCCTCAGCCTGAACAGTTGCTGGGAGCTTTCCAGCGTCCCATCAAATGATGGATGAATGGAAGTCCTACTCACAGGAGGGGTATTTTTAAGCCAGAAAGATAATATATAATTAAAATAATAGTCATAACCATAAAGCACACAGGATATCATGTCAAATAATTAATAATTCTCTGCCTACCCAGCAGGCAAAACCAAAGCAAAATCATGTTCTCCAAAGATAGAGAAGGGTCTCCTGATGAGCTGTGGTGGGAACAGTCGGGAATTCTGTACTCACAAGACAGTTTTTGAGCTGTGGATTTTAGGCAAGTCTTTTTTTATCTACAACTGTCTTTTTTTTTTAACTAAAAATTAATAAAAACAGAAGAGGTGGGTACAAAACTGTACTACTATGCAGTGCTGTGTAGTGAGGCTTTCTAATGGGATTATGCAATTTTAGATCTTTAAAAATGGTCAATGATGTTAAAGTATCAGTTGCCATTTTAGTTTCATCCATTCTTGAGTTTCTTGGCAGCAAACCTCTGGTGCCAAGGGACTCTGGAATTTGAGGTTCTAGGGTTGCCTGCTTCAGGATGGTCCTGTGGAAGATACCTGTACACGCAGAGTGACGTGAACAAAGCTAAGCCCAGGCCAGCCTGGCCCTTCCAGCGGGTGGGTGATGGTGTCCTCTCATCCCTCCCAACCATCTGGACCCAGGACCTGAGGTGGCTTATTCACATCCTGTCTTGTGGGCTCTGTTGCTTTCCATCTGAGCCATCCACGGTTTGGGTGCATTCTCTCCCTCCTTTCTGACCCTTCTCTCCCGTCTTACTTGTCCAGGCTTCTGTTTATCACTAGTTAACCCCCACAGGCTCATCCCTTAAATTCATTTTCTTGGTCAGGTAGGCTTGGAGGCTTTAAATGGAAGCTAAAAATTTTTTGAAATCCTCTCACTATCAGGTTTGGGTTAAAAGGCCAGGTACTTCATGCCTTCCTTCCAGGTGGTCATTGCTGAGAATTTAAGAAAATAGTAATTTTTATCATTTTAACGCTTTTCTAAATTTAGTTTTTCTTGGAATACAGTGGAGCCACAGCTTAAGGATTTAGTTTTAAAATCACCATGTGGATTTCATTTGTCAATTATACCTCAGTAAAGGTGAAAAAATAAAATGAATATCTGACACAAAGATTTCTTTTTCTTTTTTTTTTTAAAGTTTATTCTTAAGAGTTCAGCACTGGAAATTTTTCCTCCCTTACTGGGTTAGGTCATTTCTTTAGTTGAGCACTAGAGGAATTGTCGGCTTTCATTTAAGGGTTTGTGGATGAAAACCATGTATCTTAACACAGTAGAATTCCACTCACTGGGAAGAGAGGCTCAGTCCCTGAGGGCCTGTGGGGCCTGCGGCCAACCCAGCTCACGCAGTAATTGTCCCCGTGTTGTTCAGTGTATTTGTTGGATCAGTGGTGCAAATACCTTCACACAGGTATAGGGCGGTTCAGCCAGCATCTCTGCATTTAAGCACCTCTGAGGTTTTTCATCTCCATCATAAAACAGATTACATATGTAAGTACCTGGAAATGGAAGTATTATTCTCCACAATGTGGAATAAGAAGCCAGAGATACTGTAGTGTAATTGCACCTTAAGTTACATAATTCCAAACACATAGTGCTCCTTTCTACTCGGTACCATGTCAGCCGTGGTCCGGAGTCGAGACCACTCTGCTTTCCATGTAATGGGAACGTTCAGTGGTAGTAATCCCAGTCCATCCTGTGGCTGAATTTGAAAATAAAAGCCCCTTCCTGCCCCAAGTCCATGTACTCAGATGGTCTTTACTACATATAGCCCTTTTTACTACTTTTTCCTCTTGCAGTTATAATTGTTATTCTTAAAGTTTCTAAGCTTACTAATGATCTGTGACATAGAGTCCTTGTTTATTTTATAGATCTCGGTTTTCTGAAACTTGGTTTTCTTCGTAATTGATGAATTTGATTCAACACGATCTTTTCTGCAGGACTCGATGCACGCTTACAATTACGTGTCTTTCAGAAACGGGCAGTGGCTGGAGCTAGCGTCGTTACAGCAGGTAGAGCTGCTCACCGGAGAACTCTGAAACCCTCACAGCTCGTCCACAGTTGATTCAGTGTTTATTTAATGTTTATGTGCTGGGTATCATGATGGGTGTTGGGTGTGTGTTTTTTTTAATGGATGTTGGGAGAGAACTGAGCTGATGAGGTGATATGTTTCAGCGCCTTTCTTGGTGATATTTCATGTTGAAATATCATGTTGCTTTGTAACGTGAAACTTGTACATTATAATGGAGTCACAGTATGCCTGTTTTCAGGAATGATATATAAAATATTTAACAACAGGTCTGTCACTGTCACTGCCCAAGCGGAAGAAATGTTAGCAACCCTGTACCACTTCGTGTGAGCCGAACAGCAGCTCAGCCTGAACTGAACACCACCTGCACAGATCCGACGTCTTACATGTTACGTGTCATGCAGTCTGTTTTTACAGGGAGCCATGGAAGAGATAGAACTGATGTATCTGTTATGTGCTTTTCCTACTTAGGTCAAAGATAATTAAAATGCCCAGTTTCCTCTCTCATTGGGGCATGCTGGACCACTTTGCATGTATGTGAGCAACTCTTGTTGCTTTTGTGCATTTCACCTTCACACTGCGACCTTAGTGCCAAGTTATAATGCAGGCAAGTCTCCAACGCAGTTCTGGAACACGGTGTCTATGATGGAGACAATTACTGAACAAAAGTGTATTAGCAAGCAGGTCCCAAAGGATTCGTACAGCCCATTCTGTAAAACTCAGCGCAGTGCCAGTCCTCTGTTCTCTCAAGTGCTTTCTTTGCAGGGAAGGTTCACCTGAGGCAGGTGAAGCTGTGTGTAGTTGTCCTGAGATAACCAAGTCTCTCAAACCAGTGGTTCTCAACTGGGGGCCACTTTTGCTTCCCCGAGGACAGTTGGCAATGATGGAAACATTTTTGGTTGTCACAGGTCTCAGAGGAGCGTGGTACTAGTGGTGTCACAGAGGCCACGTAGGTCGCTTTCTAGATGTGTGCCAGAAGGGACAGAGGACACGCAGGAGGCTGTTGCAGTGTGTTATCTCCATGTTGCAGTATGTTATCAGCGTGGCAAAGCTAACAGGTAGACCATGGTTCTTGAAGCTCTTTGGGGAAAACAAAACAAAACAGAGACAAATGGGTTCGATCACATCCTGGGGACTTGGGTGTGAGTTCCAGATTTCGGATGAAGAATTCTATTGAAAGAATGGCCTTTGTCTTTCATCTCTTGGTCTGTTTTCAACTTATATCGGGCATTGCTGTGTTAGTGGACATAGTGTGGTTTAACATTTCAAGCTGGGGTTTGCTCATAGCTTATGCTTCTGACTCTAAGTAGTTATTGAAAGCGACACTAAATTTGACAGCAGGGTGGACATCATTTCAGTTCACCTAGATGAGTTACCCTTTTGAAGGTCACCTTCTGGTGTGGTTTGGAAAACAGTGCTGTGAGTATAATTCTTTGCTTATTATTAATGCCACTTGATAACGGCTCAGTGAACCCTAAGTAATTTCTCGTTTATAACAAAAGCCTAGTGTTCAGCTAATTGAATACATGGCTACTTTAATTATTTTGTTATGGCTAATTGATAGTCACAGCGATCGTGCTCTACAGCTTCTAAATGTAATGTCACCGTACAAGTTTATGGTTCAGCCCCTGGGATATTTCAGTTCTCTGTTTTATGTTAACGTATAATTATCTTAGGGTCCTATATGTTGTCCCTTGTATGTAATTGACAGGGAATACAGCTCTTCTCCCTGCTCTTGATTCCTGTGTGAATCAGAAGACAGATGGGTAGATAGATTGACAGACAGACAGACAGATATAGACATTTATTTGGTCTACCACGGATTATCCGTATTATTGTGAAAGATTAAATTTTCCCAGTCCATTATATGTGTTTCAGGTTTTTTATAAGACTTAGAATGACAGGAAATGAATTACAAGGATTTCCTGTTTATATTGATTTACAGTTCTTGCCTTTTCTCAATCCTAGTAATCTCGGGCTTCATAATATCATCCCATGGAAAAATTGAGCAGGTTCCTGCTTTGTTTTCTCTACTTTGAGCTATTAAAATTGAACACTGACATTTCAAGGAACTTTGTCATTTAAAATGTACAAGCTTTCCCTTAGCACCGAATGTTTCTTTAACATACCTTGTACTTGATGCATGAGGCAACAAGTACTACCTCCGAGCTAAGAGATTGTGATGTCACCAGCTTCCAAATGCCACGAACCCTGAGCAATAGATACCTCAGTCCCTAGGAGCGCCCAGGCCTAGGAGAGCTGAGCCACTATGCCGAAAAGTTTTTGCTATGAAGACTTTTCTGGGAGCCTACGAGGGAAGGTAGAGGCCCTACCAGCACAGTGTGCCCTACCCACAATGCCAGGTTTTTCTTCTGTTGACCTTTTTGTCCTTTGTTGTTAACCCTTTCAAAGACATTTTCAAATTATGTCCTCCGCTACCTGGAGACATACCTTTTTATTCCTTTGAAAAAAGAGAGCAAAGATAAGGCAAAAAGATAGGCAAAAGATAGTGATAGGCAAAAGTAAGTGATGTTTGAAATAAAAAAGTAAAAGCAGCAATGAAGAGAGGAGGAGCCCTGACCGGCGTGGCTCAGTTGGTTGGACTCGTTCCGCAAAGCAAAGGGTCCCTGGTGTGATTCCCAGTCAGGGCACATGCCTGGGCTGTAGGTTCAGGGCATGTGTAAGAGGCAAGCGATCAATGTTCCTGTCTCCCGTCGATGTTTCTCTCCCTCCCTTCTCCTCTCTCTAAAAATAAATAAATGAAATCTTAAAAAAAAAACCCACACAATGAAGAGAGGAGGTTGTTAAGTACATAAACTTTTCAATTTTTTCAGGAAAGAGGCAAGTCTTTAAGGAAGGAAATACATGTATACTTCGTCTTGTATCTAGCTGCCCACATGTTTATGTTGGGTTTCTTAAAGGAAACTTGATTTTCTCCTTTTCTTTGTTGCTCTTGGCGCATGTGGCCTGCTCCTATTTTCCATAGTGATCATGTAAGCTCTTTCTGCCGTGTTTTCAAGCCCAGTCATTTCATCTCGAATCTAACAGGGTCTGAAACTGCACATTTCTTGTAGTGGGAGGAATAGCAAACAGGAGGTGGGGGGAAACTTTTCATACTCATTTTTTCCTAAGAAGTGGTTGTACTGTAACAGTAAATACGTTGGGATCCACTTTGTTTTTACACGCTTACTTATATATATATTAGAGTCACACATAGAAGTTTTATCTCCTTGCCCTTGGTTTACTGCTTTTCCTTGAGTTGCGTGTGACTCTCCATCCTCGGTGGCTATTAGCTTAGTCAGTGTCTCCCAGGCTTATTTAAGCGTTAGGATTCATCTGGTGTGACTTTCCCTCCCAGCATCACATTAACTGTTTCAGAGCGGTGTGCCGCGAAAGTGGTGTAGCCATGTTTCTTGTGGTTACTCTCCCCAGTGATCTCAGACTATTGATTCCGCCGGCCATCTAAGGAAAGATGTGTGAAGTCAGACCGTAGTTGGGTGTTTTCAGGCCTTTGGAAGGAGGACCTCTTTAAAGTCCATATCTGATCTTCGGGCATGTTGCATTAAAATTCGCAAGGATTACATCTGAAAATGTAAATGAAGATATTTTTGTATATCCTATATTTGGGTTGTAATCAGCCCCTCAAAATTAAACTTGTTGGTTGGAGTAGCCCTCAGTAGGCTCAAGCAATGTTCTTGTCGTTAAAAAGAAAACAAAAACCAAACCTCACGGTGTACCTAACTCTACACGAACGAAAAAACATTTAGTGCAAGTGTTTGAAGAACCATGGTGGGTAAATGTCATGCATTGAATGGGAGACAGAATCAGTGCCAATACATTAAAGATTTAGTAGGTAAAATAATCTCCAGGCTGCAAATAACTGTGTGAGTTGTTAAATTGTTTTTTGGTTGTTAATATGGTTACTTAATAGTTCACACTCTCAGCCTTATATATGTTTTCATCTCAGAGTCAGGGATAAATGAATGTGGTATTTATGTTTTAAATGACTTCTGATTACAGAAGTCATAATTGCTCTTTATAAAAATATGGAAACTAGAAGTCCAACTAAGAAGTACATCCCACTATGCATATCATATCCACTATTAACTTCTTACATACTTCGTTTTTCTTATTTCCTTATAACAAAGCTCTCAACTTTCCCTCTCCTTCCTTTTTGCCCCTAACCCCCATTTCTTATCCAAAATTAGGAATGTAGTATACATGCTATTTTATGACCTGTTTTCCCCACCATGATAGTTTGAATTAAAAAATTACTCTGTTGAAACATAATTTTTAATGGCTATCAGTGGTTGATCATTGTGCATAGACTGAAGTCCATACAACCGACATCCTTGCTGTGGGACCAAATCCTTCTTACAC
Source organism: Desmodus rotundus (assembly GCF_022682495.2). Classification (NCBI taxonomy): domain Eukaryota; kingdom Metazoa; phylum Chordata; class Mammalia; order Chiroptera; family Phyllostomidae; genus Desmodus; species Desmodus rotundus. The sequence goes on along the minus strand of NC_071392.1, from coordinate 78,409,345 downwards.
TGACCTCTGGCCCGTTGCTGCGGCCTCTGATTCAGCCGAATACAGCTGGTACCAGGGAGGAATGTTCACGCTTAAAGCAGAATTTAATTCAGTTTCGTTGTTCTACTGTCATTTTTAATTTGGAAAATAGAAGCAAAATTAACTAGAAACCACCCTGTTATAACTTTTGTTGACTATCCTTTTGGTCTTTTCCCCCCCTTTCCTACAGAAAAAAGATCATGCGGTCTTTTCTGTGTGTAGTCTTTTTCTTTTTTTACTTAGTATATTGGGAATATATTTTTATTTAACGCACTTAGATTAGGTTTTATTTTTGTTCCTTGCATTTCTAATCTTTGCATATTGCTATAACTACTTAAGTTCTAAAAATAGTGTTCAGGTCTCAGTGAATGTGTACATTTTTAAGCCTTCTAACATTTTGTCAAATTGGTTTAGAAAGTAGTTATACCAGATTACCTTCTGACCATGTGTAGAAGCACCTGCTTTCCTGTACCTGTACCAGCGTTGTTTTGTATTTTTGTGATGGTGTTTTATTATTTTGATATTCGTGATTTGATTTCTTCTACGGCTGAGTTTTCTTTTTTCCTGTGTTTATTTTTTGGATTTTTCTGTGTGATTTACCAGTCTACTTTATTTGTGGGGTGGGGTAGAGGGCTTATTTTTTAAGTGCTCTATAAGTTAGTAACATGAATTCTCACAGCTACATGTTCTTTTCTTCTTTTTTTCACTTGGTTTAATGTTTTTTTTGTTTTACAGAGGGTCTCGTAAGTTCATTCTTTTTCATTTGGTTATTTTGGGTGTTGAATTTAGGAAGGTCTTTTTAGATCACATACACAGTCGTGCTTATTTTCTCCATACTTAGCTTGGCTAAACATTCTTTCTCCATTTACTTTTTAAAAATACTTATGACGGACTGGCAGGTTTTCACTGTGTTGTACAAAGGAGCCATAGATTAGGTACTTACATATATGAATGTGTTTTTATCAAATCTTAAGATTGTATTTGTTTTTATTTATTCATATGCTTTCATGTATATGAACTGCTCATTGAAATCTTCACTTTGAACTAATAGCCTAGTTCATTTAAATGTGTTCTAAGTTAAGCAAGTCTGTCCCCACACCAGCCCCCTACTCCCCAAATGCCTTCTTTGCTTTGCATTTTAAGTAGATATTATGCATCAGATTTCTTTCTGACATTAGGAAAAAACAGTTACTTATATTGTTAAATAACTGTTTGTTTGTTTGCTTTTTTTAACATGCTGCAGGACATTGATGCCAAAGTAAGTAGCAAAACAATGACCTGTGTGGAAAGTCACTCTTAGAGAGGTTGAGCCGGGTGACACTTGATCACCTTGCAAAAAAAAAGAGAAAAAAAGTGCTTGGCCCAAAGATGGGAATGCCAAAGTGCATCCTCCCTTAAGTTCTTAAAAATTCCTGGTCAGGCGTGGATTCAACATCCACTGAACAAAAAGTATGCTAAAAACATTTCTAACGTGGGGTGATATAGGGAGGCCTGTTCCCTCAGAGAAGAAGGGTCATTTAAACGATGACTGAGATGCAAACAGTGATTTGAAAAAATCATTATTTTGCTAATCAAAAAATATGTAAGTAACCATCTTTATCATTGTTTTTTAAAAATCAATATTTATATTTTTATTTTGTAAATAAGATCTTGTAAATTAGAAGTGGGAAAACGTGTAAATTACTTTCATTATTATTAATGATTTTAACTATTTACATAAACATTTATAGTAATTTTTTTTACCCTCTCTCTAAAGACAGCTGCTTCATAAAAAGTAAATAGACCAATGCATGTGCTTACATCCAGGTTTCCTGGGTAATTTAAGGGTTCTAAAGAATAAAGTTCATGTACAAAATGTTACTTAGGCATTTTTTTGTTGTTCAAGAAAGGTTAATAACCATGTGTCTTATGCCCAGATTAAAATCAAAGTTTTATTGTGCAAAATATTAATCCTGGAAATTATTTTCCATGAGAGAAGTTAAATAAAACTGTCTCTGCTGTATTGTGATACATTTGGACAAAGTAGGACACAGCTGTTACAGTAAAAAAAAGGAAAAACAATGTGGATGCATTCTTTACATTTAAATCCAGCAATCATCGTCTTATTAATGTTTTCCTATGGCAGAGACCTAATAGTTTGCAGAAGTCTTCAGCTTTTTATATTTATTTCTAATGTAATGCATACTTGACTTTTGCTTTGCTGTTGCTTTTTCATAATGCAGTATATTCTTCATTTCCTTTTTTAGGCTAAGCTGCTGGAGGAGAAGGATCGCGTGATAAAGAGACAGGATGCATTCTACAAAGAGCAGCTGGCCAGACTGGAAGAGAGGGTATGCCTATTGCTTGTCACTGGTTCTTTTCTACCACCCATATGTAGCTCTCCCATAGATACATTTAAAAATCAATAAATTAAAATTGAAACTGATTTTTCTAGTTAAATATTGGCCAGGAAGTGAAGAAGCCAAGCAGGTAGATTATTCTCAAAAGAGAATGTCATTTCTGCTGTGATAGCTTTGCATACGGTGGCATTATTGGTTTGTTGATGCATTTTACCACTCACAAGCCTCCCTTGTTTTTCTTTAAATGTTTGGGAGCTGCACTGTCTCTAGGTCACACAGTGGAGTGCTCATCATCATCATCATCATCATCCACAGTTTCTTTTCCTTTTTCCTTCCTTTAAAAAATTTTTTTATTGAATTTATTGGGGTAACATTGGTTAATAAAATTATATAAATTTCAAGTGTATGATTCTGTTAGAGTACTTAACGTTCCCAAACATTGACTAAACTTGAGTATGTTCTTAGAAATGATAGTGTTTTGAAGCATGTGTTTCCTTTGTGAAAACTCAGTTTCACTGCATTTGTGGCTAAGAAATGAATCTCTGTCGCGCGTGGTAGACAAGAGCAGAATACAGTAGAACTTGGGGAGAAGAGGTCGGAGCAGGAGTTGAAGTAGCACCCGTAGTCGACATGGCCCTAGAGTTTGACCAGGACGCAATGGAGGAAGTTACGGCTGAAACAAAAGGCAGGAATGGGACCTCGAGCCTGTGAACAGTGCCCCTGTCAGCAAAGTGGATTTGTCTGGAATAACTCCATACACAGACTGTGATACTACAGAGCTTTCTTTCTCTCCTGGTTGATTGAGGCACCCCATGTTCAATTTGTTTAGAGTAGGACTTGTAATAAGAAAGTAGGTAAAATTCGAAATACGTTATTAAGCCCCATTCAGTACACTTACTTCTATGTTGAATATGTTCGTCTGTCTCTGTCACGGAACAGTGCTGCTTGTATGTAGGGCCTCGTTTCTCATTCGTTCAGCAGATACTTAATTACCTGACATGTGTGAAGCCCTGGTCTAGTGCCACAGCCACACTCTTGTGGAAAATGAACTAAACTTCTGCCCTCATGGAGCCGAAACTCTGTTAAAGCCCAGTGTATGTGTTGTTGGGGGTGGTGAGATAACGTGGTGAACAGTAAAGCCAGGGAAAGGCAGTCCCAGGGCCTGGGCGTGTAGGCTCCGGGTCAGGTGCACAGGGAGGGCCTGTCCGCACATGACAGGATGGCGTCTGGGAAGAGGGCCGCAGTAATGGGGAGCTCCCAGAACCCTCAGGCAGGAGTGTGGTTGCCATGTTTAGAAGGGCCAGAGGTTTTGTGGGTAGAAGAGTATTGTGGCTGCTGTCTTGAGCAGGAAACGAAGCCAAAAAGTCCTAGTAAGTGGTATGGCAGCAATTCAGAAAGGGATGGTGAAGGCATGGGGCAGGGTGCTGAGCAGTGGAGGGAAAGAAATATGTTTGGATATTTCAAAGGCAGACAGCTGACCAGATTTGCTGGTGGCTTTGATCATGAGTGAAAGAAAGAACTTGAAAGTATTCCAGGTCTGTGGCTTTTGCACAGGATGGATTTTTACATAGGATGGATTTTCCACAGGGGAAGACTGAAAATATGGATTTGGATGTGTGCAGTGGAAGAAATTAGGAGTTTGATTTGGGATATGTTAATTGTGGCTTATTTCTTAAAACATCCAAGTGAGATGTTAAAGAAGCCTAAAGTGAAGTGGCTCGGAGCAGAAGTCAGCACGTTTTTCTGTAAAGGGCCAGGTAGTGAGTATTTTCAGCTTGGCAAGCGCTGTGTGGTTCCCGTCACAGTTAACTTAGCTCGGCCACGTAATGTGAGCGCAGCCGCTGCCACTGTGTCCGTGAACAAATGCCACCGGGTTGCACTTTAGGGACCCTGGAGTTTGAAACACTCTTTTGATTTTTCCCCCCAGCCATTTACAAATGTAATGCTGTTGTTAGGGCTGTACTGAATCAGGTGGCAGGCTGGACTTGACCTGTGAACTGTAGGCTGCAGACTCCTGGTTGAGAGCACAGGCTCTGACATCAGCCAGCTTGGATCGGAACCGGCATTTCCCTGCTGTGGCCCTTGGAGCACCTTACTGAAGCTTCCAGTTTCCTCAGCTATAAAAGGAGGATATGTGCATACTTACCTCACTGATTTGTTAAATGAGCCAAATCTCAGAAAGCAGGGGTCCCCCACCCGCGGTACCGGTCTGCAGCCTGGTAGGAACCTGGCCACAAGCAAAGCTTGCCTGGGCTCTGCTCCTGTCTCCCCCCACCCCATCCACGGCAGGATAGGCAAGAGAAGCTCAGGTTCTAGGAAACGAGCCCGTGGTGCCAAAAAGGTTGGGACTGCTGTCATAAAGCAGCTGTCAGAGTGTCTAGCACAGAGTCACCACTCAGTCAGCAATGCTGCTTATTTTGCATCTGTCCTTCCAGGGCACTCTGCTTGCTGTGGTTAGCCATTGTTAGCTGAACTGAATGGATGGGGGTGGAAGCTGTGAGGTGACTGACTCAGCACCTGCTTTCTTCCCACCCAGTCATACTTTACTTTGCCATCAAGTATTGCTGTGCTTGAATTTGTATTTTTTCTAATTTCGTATCTGTATCTTTTGAATTGGTCATTGATCACTGTTAGGTACAAGAAATGGCACTGAAAAATGTTCACCCATTTCTCATAAGTTCACTGATTTGAGGCAGATAATTCAGTGGTTGGTGTGAGGAGCTGAGAGTTGTTCTTGGCAGATGAACCTGGTCTGCTTGGCAGCTGACTATTGTCGCTTTTGGCCCCAGGTGAGAACAAGTGGTGGGAGATCAGGTGGATGTAGTGTAGTGATATCAAGTAGTTGTGATTAGAGTGTGTTCTTATTTAGGCAAAATATATACGATTTTTCCTGTTTGAAGATGAGTCTGGAAAGTAGTTATTTAGGAATTTTAACTGAAAGCTGAGAAGCCCCAGTGAATTAGAAGACTCCTGAGAGGGAATAATCACATTACTAGTAGTTGCTACTTGATAACTCCGTATTTAATAGCATGTGGTAGGAAGTGTGCTTTCCGGGGGGGTCAGAAGGCCTGGCTTTGCCGTCTAGTTATTTGACAATTTACCGAATCTCTGTGGTTTCTGGGTCTGTCAAGTGGGGAGAATGCTCTGTTCCTTGCTCATCTTGCTGAGTTATTGGTGGGGACGAGATAAGGTGACAGATTTAAAAGCACCTAGAAAACTGGGAAGGTCTTAAAAAATAAATATAAGCTGCTGCCATTAAAGAATTTTACTTGCTTTCCGTTGTGTCTAAGATATTAATAATCATACAGTCACCTTAGTATTAGTCACCTTCCTGGTGTCTTCTGCCCATTTCTATAAAGTCATGTTTTTGTTTGTTATTGCCATTCCTAAAATACCTAAGTCGAGTTTTGTCCACATAGGATTTTATCTAGGACTATTTCAGAGACATTCAGGCCCCTGATGAGGAAGCAATCTCTAGACTTATTGCAGGAAACATAAAAAGGATTTTGCTTGTACTGTGATAGTGAAAAGCACAATGTCTAATCATTTCTACTAGGGATTCTCCAGACTTTGCATTAGAAGGCATGGAAGTGCTGAATCCAATAGTGCATAATGTAAAAAAAAAAAAAAGCTGATTTTAATATAGCATGCAGGATCATTAATTTACTGTGAAATTCAGGTTACTTGTGGTTTAAAAGTGGATATATGTACATATCTCTCTCTATTTTAACCAAATGAAATGATAAAACCATCAACTGGATACCATGTGGTATATTATTAATGGAGAGGGGACATTGAGTATTTTAAAGAATAATTTGAAGGATGATTTCTAAGATCTCCTTATCATCTGCTCATCAGCGGGATCAACAAACACAGTAAATGTATATAGTACCACTTTTCTGTGACTCATAATCTTATTACTTGAACTATTTATTTTCATTGACCTGATGCGGATTTCTTTTGATATATGAACCCAAGTCCACTGAATATGTGAAGCACATTCACTTCTTGGTTTGCCTCTTGGACTTATTTCAGTAAACTCATTATCAACTAGATATTCCCTTTGGGGAATGGGGCTTCCTGCTCCCAGGATTTTATATTGGCTAGTTCACCAGGTATCTGAGATAATTTTCCCCTTCCTTTAACTTGTGAGGTGTAACAAGTATAATTTAAGTGGACGCCAATTTCACACCTCTTAGAACCAGCATTCCAGTGTTCTGTACTGAGAAAGAAGGTCAGGGCCATTGAAAAAGTTTTTCAGGTCCTTATTTCATTGTAAATGTTGCCAGCTTTTTCCAATAACAACGTCATAGACGTGGAGTACATTTTTATATTTTAAGAAAATTAGAATCACATGTAGGTGTGTGACCTTGCAACTGAGCAGCCTGGGGCCCAGCGCCTGCCATCATGTACAAGCATAACACAGAAGTAGGTGAGGACGGAAAGAGGTTTTTATTAACAGGGCTTCCAATTTGGGGGAGCTGAGGTCTCACCTGCTCCAAGCCATTCTCTTCTGCAATACACAGAAATCCCCTTGTTAGCAAAAAGACTGAAGTGCAAACCCAAGCTCAGCAGTGCCCCATCATTCCTTACCTGTCCTTTTGGAGCCCTTGGCGGCTACACGAATGGGTCTTGTCCCTCCAGCTTTCAGGCGCACTGTCTCTCTGGGGTGCACACTTGTGGGTTCCAGAGTCACCATCCTCTCGCACAGCTTTCTCTTTCCCAAGGTTTGGGGTGCACTGCCAGATCACTCCCGCCAGTTGTGCAGGGGAAGCTCCATCTGTGGGGCCCCAGTGCCCAAAGCTGCTTGCGCCCTTGGGGGCCAGGAACCTAACCAGCGTGTGTGTCTGTGTGTTGCTGTCAGGGCCCAAGCTGCAGGGTCCCACGGGCGTGCTCCATACCCCACCCCACCTCACCCCACCGTGACCAGGGGTGAGAAAGAGAGCGTGCTCTTCTATGCGCTTCCTCTTGTAATTAACGCCTGGGCCCAGGCCCCCACATGTGACAGCGTCTAACTTTTCATCCAGTGGGGGCTAATGCCCGCAAGTGTGTCAGTCCCCCGGTGTCTCTAAAGGGGGCAGAAGTGTGTGGGCCACAGCTACGCGGCTGCTGTTTGCAGGCTGCATCCTGAGCTGCTCAGCTGCCAGGCACTGCGTAGGTGTGTGGGTTCTCCCAGCGTTGGCTTTGTTTTCAGTAGCCCCAGGGTGTGGGGAGGCTGTCTTGCAGTTTCTGTTACAATTTCAATCCAGGCAGCCTCTGGCGCTTCGTGCAACCCCCTCCCTTGGGGGGCGGAGAGGTGCCTCTGGTCCCTAGCCCACCCTGTTACAGGGTGGAAAGCTGGAGGGACAAGACCCATTCTGTCTATCTAACCGAAAGAAAACCGAGTATTAATTCCTGGTTGATGATTTGATGAGAGGAACCTTTCAAAGAGCCTTTCTTCAGAAGCCTTCCCCAAGTCCCTCAGGGAATTTTCCATAAACCTCTCTCCATGGTGCCATATTTTATGATAATTGAAATTAGTTCTCTGTGTTTATCCTGTAAATTCCTTGAGGGCAAAGGTTATTTTCTTATTTCTGTATTTTCCACAACCCACACATTGTAAGAGTACAGTGAACGAATCCTGGACTTACTAAGCTTATAGCATAAAGTCATGTCTAAACAATTAGTGTACAGTGTCTGTTCACAAAATGCTCAGTATCTTCAGTAATGGTTTAAATTAACAATTTAACCCGCAGGAAAACCAAGTTTAGCTTTGACCATGTGGTTGTTTACCTCATGTTCCTCCGAGTAGCTCACAGTAACATGTGCTGAGCGCTCGCATTGTCCAGGCACTTTGCACAGATTGTCATTTCATCCCCACAAACAGCCCTATGCAGCTGCCACCCCTATTGCTTAGACGAAGATCCTAAGGCCTCGAGTAGTTTGCCCAAGAATGTGCAGCCAGAGCTTGACCTGGACCCGAGCCAGGTCCAGCCCCTGCGCTTTTAGCCACTCCCCAGTACTGTCTTTAACACCTGTCAGTTCTGCACTTAAGAAGTTAAATCTTGCTGATTGTTTTGTTAGTTCTTTGGGTGGTAAGTTAGCTCTTTGTGGCTCCTAGTAAAACCTTTTAGATCCTGTTGTTATAATTTGATTAATGCCACCTCATTACCTGAAAGTGTTAAGCACTCAAAATGCATAATTTTCTCCCCAGGATTTAGTACTTCCTGGGAAAATTGGGCCAAAAGGGAATAAATAACTCTTATAACCTAGCAACTATAGCACAATACTCCTAAGGATTATTTTAATATCTAGTTGTACTACTTTTACTTTGAAGTAAGACATTTATAGTCATTGGAGCAGTTTGAAAATATTTTTGAGGTGTTCGTTTATTCATTCATTCATTCATATGTATGTTCATAGTATTGCTACAGGACAGCCATCCATTCCACTCCAGAAGGAAAGCAAACTTTCTGTTCCTTTTTGATAAACTGTTTTGATGGTCATTTCATGAGAGTCTGGATTACCTGCATTTTCTTTAAGAAAAGTATTTTCCAGTAGTCTGTTAGTCCTGTGGGAGGGAAGTGAGAGGAAGGACCAAGGCCAAGGGAGAGGAGGGCAGAGCCCAGATTCCCCAGGGAAGTACCAGGATGAAGGACTCCTTTCTCCCCAGGATATCTTGGAGACATGAGTTCTTTGGTGATTAGTGTGTCTTGCATGCCTAACTTCTCAATTATGAAGTTGAATTGATTTGCTTTACTGCATCCACTTTGCTCTTGGCATTCCTAAGAATGGTGGGGTTTGGGCACAGCGTGAAGAGAGCTTTAAAAGCCCTGGTGACTTCAGGAGCTGAGGGAGATCAGAGAGCTTAGTTAGATACAGTTGCAGTCTTCAGATCAACAGGGTAGTAGGGTAGGTATTGCTTTCTGTTTACAGGCTTCTGTCGATTTCAGCTGCAATTTGCATACACGCTGCAGTCAGTCCCATACAATTAAGAAGGAGAGGGAAGTGTACAAGCTGGGCAAAAGAGAACAATGCAAAGAGAATGGTGAAAAATAAAGTATCATTAAAAAGAAATGCACTTTATTAGTTCGTCACCTGTGGAGAGAGTTGCTAATTAAATTCCGAGGTCACGCTTACATCAAGCAAGCAGTTTTTAAAAGCTGTTTACCTGTGGTAGGTGGCATGTCTTCGTTGCATCATAAAGCGTCGGACTCCTCTGTATGATTAATTGGCTTTTTTGATTGTTTGACTTCTTCCTTGTCAATTAGTACCTTCGTTTCTGCATTCCTCTGTGCAACGCTTGGGGGAAAAATGAGGCCAACAATGATGATAAAGAGAAATGACAACAGAACAGATTATTGTCAGCTCAGTGCACTCCTTATGGGAAGAAGTTACTGTGCATTTTTACTGCCACATAAAGTCTGTCATTGTAAAATATTTTATCGAGTGAAGCTGGGTCAGCCTTTTCAAGTGATCAATAAGGATACAATCACAGACCAGTGACATCTGAGATACTAAAGTATAAACAACCCTTTTGGGGGGTAGGGAGATAACTTAAACTCAGTTTATGGGGTAAAAAAATCCTTTGATATTTCCCCCTCCGATGCTTTCTAAACAGTTGTCTGTAACTGATATACACTAACTTATTGTATATACTTTGTCTATACCATGTGATAAAAGCACACATAGCACAGTACAGTTAAAAGCATAACTTTTTGATAGCTATGGCTTAATAGGTTATGCTAGTTTGCATTTGTCAACCTAGAGAGACATACTGTTTTTTTGACACTGGGAAATTGTGTACTGGCTTCCTCATTCATCTTGAAATCAAGGTGGAGTCCCAGTAGCCTCTGTAGTCACCAAGAGTTACAGGAACAGATGTGGGTGGGTCTCTGGTCTAGGGGTTCGGTCGCTGAAGACAATAGGAGCCAATGTCACTTTTAATTTTAATGCCAGCACAAATGACAGAGATGTCAGTAAAATGGTTTGCAGTATGTACCTTGAGTTGCTCTCAATTTTTTCATCGGTAGCAAATACTGATAGTTCAAATAAATGCCCTTAGATGCTAATTGTTAGGCAGAGAAATGAATAATGCCCAGTATCACCATATCTTTTGTTGATGTAATTGACACAGTTATTTATAACTTAGGTTCAAATACTGAACCCTTTTATTCTTTTATCTGCCCCTAAAGGAAGTTTATTATTGTGGATATTCCAAAAGTGGCAAGCAAGATGCTCTTTTAAAAAAAAAATCATTCTCTGAAGGGGAAAATCAATACAGTGTGGTAGAAATGGGGGTCTTATCCTTAATTCATTATTGAATAGGTCCTCCAAACACATTGGTTTTTTGTTAACCTCTCTGAATTTTCTACTGGGTAACCTTGAAATGCTTTTTTAATCTGGCTTTAGGGATATGAGACTTCCATTTTTTTTTGCCCCCTAGGATAAACTGTTGAAAGTGTGTCCCATTAAAATGATCCCCTTAACTGGAGCCAGCTTTTCTGTGCCTAACTTTAGAGGAAAAATTTGCAAATCATGGGATCACACTTAATTTGGGGCTCTCTTTCCCATGTAGGCTGTCAAGAAGTATTAACCTCCAGGTAAGATGAGAACATGGAGCACAAAGCTATGAGCTGATGGCACACAGTACACCAGGTATTAAATAGCAGTATCCGTCCTGCTTGCTACAGTAAATAGGATTTCACCATTATGATGTGTCAGGGCTTTCAGTGAAATCAAATTTACAAGACACTAAACTGCCATCCTCTCTGCTGAGCAGCTTTATTCTGGGATCTTGGCTTTCATATTAATCCTGTTGGTAGGAAATACTTGTACCAATTGTGCATGGAAATTATAATTTAATGACCTCTTCCTTTTCTCTATTCAGAGCTTAGAATGGATCCCCGTGCTTTGCGGTGATAGCCCCAGGGCTCTGAGAAAGCGATAATGCACGGTTAGGCTTTAAAGCCCCGCATTGCCTTTCTGTGAGTGCGTGTAACGATCGAAGTACTGACATGACTACAATGTGGGCTGCACACTTCCTCAACTCTTCACATTTCTTTTTCCTTGTGAAGCACTGTGCAGTCAAAGAGACTCTGTTTACCGTGACAGTTCTTTAAAATGATATGCCACTTGCACGGGTAAAGGCAAGGTAAGAAATAAAGTGTTAGAAAATCCAGGGGAAATTAATTCCACTTTTAAAGACTCTCTTCATTTTGTCTAGGGAGGCTCAGCAGGCTGTTTTATTGGGAAATACAATGAATGCCCCCTTCCCTTTCTTTGGGATCTTTTCTTGCTATTGATAAGGATGTTGCAGCCAGGAAGTCATTGTGTGTCTCCTTTGTATGCAATTGCAAATGGGCTCCATCTCTTGATTTTTCTTTGTATCCAATTTTATAATTAATGATTGTTGTGCTTCTTGATGTCTTGTTTATTTATAAATTTCAAATGTACTCCATTAGGCAGACCAACCAATGCTTTTATTTCCCCATTTTACTGACTGAAAAATTAAATACATAACTATTAATTTTTTAAGGGAATTTGCAAGCTGGCATAAGAAAATGGTCTTCATTGCAGTTTTATGCTCAGCCGTGAGCCAGCTGTGCCTCTATAAGGTATTCGTTTCAACACATTAGCTTCAGTTAGGAAGATGTATTTGAGCACTCAAACATTTGCAAATAATATTAGCTCATAATATTATCACATCAGAAGTGCCAACATCTGAACTTGGCATATAAAGCATATTCGCACTGTAAGGTCCGCATTTAATGAAGGGAATCCGAAACCAGGTGGGCCCTGGTGACTAGGTAGCATTTTGATCTTGGTCATTTTTATCAGCATTTTGGGGGCTAGTGGGAGTCTTGGGCATTCACTGTTCATTCACAAACATTAAATTGCACCAGTGAGCCCAACACTGTCCGTAGATTCAGAGACAAACGCAAACGTCATAGATGCCCTATTGGACAGAGCTGTGAATCCCCACGTCGCCTCCGTGGAGGCCGTGCCAGACTCGTCTTTTGTACAGCAGAGATGTTCTGTGGGGAGTGGCCCCTACTGTTGTCCCGTAGAGGTCTAAAGATCATGGGATTTTCAGGGAATTGAGTGGGTTGAAGACACCCATCAGGTTAAACAATCCAATAAAGAACCAGTGAGCTAACTGGTTCCCTCAAACAGCTGTCTTTGAAAATAAATGTCAAACGTGAAAGTTCCATCAAGACCAGAACGATTTCCCCTCCGATCATCGTGGTAGTACCTGGCATATAATAGGCATTAGATAGCTTTTAAAATTGATGTGTTTGTTAAGGAGTGGGATGGGTTGCATGGCCAGATAGTTTTGAGGAATGTTAGGCTTGACTTAGCACACCAGGTTTTTGCAGTGGGCCTCCTCGGAGTTTATATACGTCCAGGGCCCCAAGGTGAGGCGCTGCGTGCCGCGTTTCAACATTACACGCAAACCATAGACTGTTGTTTTCAAGAAACATGACTTATCCTCATACACCATCTGAGACTTCCTGTGTCCTGTGTAGTGCCAGCACCTGCATTTACGAGTCCTTCCTGATGTGTATGCTAGGACGTAGAGTCGAGAAGCCGTAAAATTTTATCAGCAGAGTTCCTAATAGAGGAGCTTCCCAACACCTGTGTCCGCCCGCCAGCGACTTTCTTCACACCGTGTTGCAGAACGGTAGGCAGAGGAGAGACGGGCCCGAGGAGTCTACAGGCCAGTCCTCTGGGGTGGGCTTTGTGGTCTCAGTCCCCTCGTCATCTCTAGTCTAAGAGTCTTGCAGAAAATCACCGTAGTCCCTCAGTTTTGCATTTATATTCGCATTCCTGACTCAAGCTTGCATTATTTCAAGCTCCCCAGAATCAGGAGTGAATCGATAGTGGGGTTTCACCAGGACCCAGAATCATGCTCATTTTCCCAAGAGTTTGACATTTTTATGAAAGAATCAGGCATGCAGGCCCAGCAGAATGCCACCAAGAATGTAGGGTCCAGAAAGGAATTTTCATCTCTTTCATAAAATGAAGTAGAATGGTAATCAGATTAAATAAATATTAGCCCTGGCTGGTGTGGCTCAGTGGATTGAGTACCAGCCTGTGAACCAAAGGGTCACTGGTTCAATTCCCAGTCAGGGCACAGGCCTGGGTTGTGAACCAGGTCCCTAGTAGGGGGCGCGCAAGAGGCAGCCACACATTGATGTTTCTTTCCCTCTCTTTCTCCTTCCTCCCCCTCTGTCTGAAACAAACAAACAAGTAAATATTTAATTATTGCTATGGGTCTTTAAAAATTGTCCCTCAAGTGTTTACCAAGAGCTAGAGCTGGAGGAACAAGCCAGTGCTACATCAACACCTGCCATGCTTCTGAGCCTCACGTTTTCAGGAAGATTTTAGGGGACTGGCTACAGTCTGGGGAGGAAGCAGTAAGGTTTGCTTGCCTAGGTCAGAAAATGCAGTCTTTATTTCGGTGAGTGAAGTTGAATAAAGTCATCACATTAAGAGCAAGAGTTCAGGGAGAATAATATGGCTGAAGCACTGTACTTTCATCTTTATTTTAAAGTATTTTATTTATTTACGTTATTAGAGAGAGAGGAAGGGAGGGAGGAAACAGCAATGTGCGAGAGATGCATGGATCAGTTGTCTCTCACACACCCCCAAGAAGGGACCGGTCCCACGAACCAGGCATGTGCCCTGACCGGGAATGGAACTGGCAACCCTTGGGTTCACAGGCTGCCATTTGATCCACTGAACCACACCAGCCAAGGTGTGCTGGCACCTTTTAAGTAGCTACCGTCTGTTGAGGGATTATTATAAGCCTGGTAGTGTGTGAAGTGATTAAATACTATCGTTTTAACCCCAGCACAAACCTTTAGGGTGAGGTACAAGGTCTGTCTGGAAAAAGTCCAGCCATTGTTCATATAATGAGAATGGTCTGAGTAACGTCACTGTAACCTGGCAGCCAAGGAGAGTGGACTGGAATGCATGTGTGAACGATGATGACTTCACTGTACTGGTCAGTGGGGGCGGTAGACACTGTTGAGTGAGCATGTGTACTGTGTGGCTGTCACATTCAAAAGGACTGAGTGAGTAGAGCAATGAGTCTACATCAGATTTTGCACTAAGCTTGAACATTTCCTTAGCAGAAGCTGTTCAGATGATTCAAAAGCCCGCAGCTATGAGCAACTGGTGATTGGCAGCTTCATCATAACGATGCTCCTGCTCATGCATCACGTCTCATACAGAGTTTTTTGGTGAAACATCAAATCACTCAGGGGACTCAGCCCCCTACAGCCCAGATTTGGTGCCCTGCGACTTCTGGCTTTTCCCAAAACTAAAATCACCTTTGAAAGGGAAGACATTTTAGACTGTTAATGAGATTCAGGAAAATCCAACAAGGCAGGTGATGGTGGTTGAGAGAACTGTGTGAGGTCTCAAAAGTGCCTACTTTGAAGGAGACTGAGGCATCATTGTCCTATGTACAGTGTCCTATGTACAGTGTTTCTTGCAACTTGTATCTTCTTCAAGAAATGTCTCTTTTTCATATTACATGACTGGATACCTTCTGGACAGACCTCAAATTCTCTCCCATGACCACCAATCAGTTGTTGAGGTTCAGAGACATCACTTTACTTGCCCTGAGTTCCCCAGCTGGTGCTGTCTTCCTCCTCGTAAGCAGCCTCTGCTTCTGTGTGACCAGTGGAAGACTGTAGTACTCCCATGAAGCTTTCTGGTCTTAACATCGATTACGCACTGTCACTCCCCTTCCCCTAGTTTTAAGAAGATTTTTGATGTAAGTGGACATTTTTTTGTTTAGAACCACTAGAGTAAGTGACAGATTCTTAGCCGAGTTCCTCTTAGCAACTTCTGATTTTTGTGCTTGGCTTCTTTTACAAACTGAGAACCAGTAGGCTTAATAGTGGATTGTGTTCCACAGTAAAGAAAAGAGGCCCCAGTTCCATTACAGGGCATGGTCACAGGGAGGATACCATTACACAGGCTAAATGGATGGGAGACGTGCTGAAAGTAAGGAAACAGGGAAGGATCTGTGGGTTGGGCCTCACTCCAGTGAGGGGATGGAGAGACAAGGAGGTGGCCCAGGAAATACTGTGGGCAGGAATCAAAGTTGTAAGCCAAGTTAGATCACCCAAAGTAACGATGAGCCCTGGTATAATAGCAGCAACGAGAGAAGGGGTGTAGTGTCCAAGAATAATCTTCGTTTGGCTCCCACTGCCACTTGGGCACTCCTGCCCCCGCTGTCTTCCTTTGTCAGAGCCCACTGTGCGATGTCGATTCTTCCTAGTGCATCTCCCATGCAGCCCTTGTGTCCGCAGCATCCTGGAACCACTAGTCTGCGCAGCAGCCCCAGAGGCTATGTTTAGATCGTGTACATACGCAACCTGGGACATAAAGTTCCTGTAAGTGTACGTTACAGTCACACAGATAGGGGTTTACTGTCAAGTTCCTTTCTAATTTAAAGCCAGACATCCTAGACCAGAGATCCTCTGATCCTAGAGCTACTTGAACTTCAACTCAGTGGTTTCCCTAGGCTCTGCCTCAGAATTAATCTGAGTAATTAATCTCAGAAATACACCTCTCACGCAACTACCTTTAAGCCACACCTGCCTGTAACCTCCTGTGGTGGTTTTTCATCCATTGCCTCAGTATTGCACACTGGGAAATGCCCGCACTTGCTGGCTATCAGCGCATTTCTCTGCCCTGTTTTGGAGATTCACTTACTGCGGGATGCTGAGCACTTACCGTGTGCCCAGGTATCATGCACACTCAGGACCTGCGATAGACACAGGGTAACTCAATCAGGCACATGTACCTGTAGTGTCTCATCTCTCCTCCTTGCCTGTTTCCTCTGCTTAATATTAGTATTTCCAGGAATTACTGGTAATTGTAATGCACCTTCTGCCTTGCCTAGATGACTGTATGATGTGAGGTAGAGTGAAAATAGAAGTGAGAGAAGAGTAGTTCAAGGCTGAGGTCCGTAGCCTATGCCCTTGCATAGGCAGTCCATTCGCTGAGATTTGTCAGCTTTTCTGTTTCTCTGTCGTTAAAATGAAAATATAACTTAGAACTACGATGTTCCTGTAGTTCCAGAAAAATGTACGTAATCAATTGTGAACTGTCTATTCTCTGATGATGCAGTTGTTCTAAATTGTAGGAATTTGGCAGACATTCCTAGAACTGTTTGTAAAAATTCAATAGCATGTAATTAAAGGCAGAGACTGCTATTTTACTGTTGGGTACATTAAAAAATTATATTATACATCATTTGGATTTGTCCCTGAACTTTGTTCCCAAAAGAATAATACCAGAAAGAAAAAAGGGTACGTATTTTTAGTCTAAATAGAGGTACAAGTTATATAAAGTAGCTACATTCACAGATGTATCACTTATACTGTAGCTATTTAAGACTAATTATGCAAAAGATAGTTTTTGAATGAATATTACTTTGGAAGTAGCCAAATGGAATTTGAACTACATCAAACAGTGATTAGGGTGCAATTTTAGGTTTCAAGCCTTGCCTGGCAACAGAGCAAGACTGCTGACGTTTTAAGCCTGTGCTGACTAACAGTTAAAGCCAGTATCAGTGCAACAACCCGGATGCTATAATAATGAGATGGAATATTTATAGACACATAAAGGCTTATTGCTCCTTGGAACATTCACCTCGTACAGAAGGACACCTTTTCAGGTGAGAAAACAGACACCTGGAGGTGTTGAGTGGTCTTAGGGAGGTGGGGGGAGTGGTGGCATTGTTTCCTTGGCTCATCTGGTAGGTTCCGTGAAGTGAACGTGTGTTTGTGTGTTTGGGTTCCTAGACCTGATTTGTGTTGGTGTGCCATCCCAAACGTTGCAGAGGTAATTGGAATACAGGGCGTTCTTGGTGTCATTCCTGAGGTTTTATGAAACTCAGTCAGAGGAACAGTAAAATTTCACTAGCTTTGTTGATAACACGGTGCAGAGCAGGTGTGCAGTATTTTTTTAATTACTATTCTTAGTTGTGTGGAATGAAGGAAATTGCCAGGAGAACTAGCCTATTCTGTCGGAGGAGAGGGCTGCTGACGTGCCGATTTGTTCTCACTGTTCATTTTCACGTGCCCACAGTGTTGGAACACAGTAATTCCCACATGCGTATCTCTCGGTCATTTTGTAAGTATCTGAGATATTTTATAACCTGAGACCTCAGCACGTTAGGGAGTAGGCTTCGATGATTCTGGAATGCATCTAACCTTTGGGACCTCTCCCTCGAAGGACTTCATGGTAAATTTAATGACATCAAAGACAAGTGGGTGTGGATTCCAGTGTCACACTGTAACCGAGCAGACAGGGGCCCGTTCATGTGGCACCTTGGTGCATGATCCAGCAATCAGTATTGGAAGAAACAGGTTTTTATTTACAATATTCCAGCCTGGGGGGGGCGGTGATCGGAGCACTTAACACTTGGAGCCCTCTTTTCCCACAAGACCCGGCGCTTCCCTTGCTCCTCAAACAGCTGAAAACCAAAAGCCCCCAAAGATCCCCATATCCTTAATCTTGAGCCGGCTGTGCCATCTCTCAGCAGCTCTCTCCTTCCGGATCTGGGGTATGTTGTCATCAGCCTCCGTGTTACAGTCCAGGAATCCATGTGCGTGGTACACTGGATCATGGCAAAGTCCAGGAAAGGCACATGTCTCAAGAGAGTGGCCTTTCCATTTGTTCCGAGTCCCAAATGCCCAGACAGAGTCTGGGTCTGCAAGGCAGCAGGTCACCATCTTGCGGGGAAGTCCTTGGCAGCTTTGGAGTCCGCCAGAGTGGGCAGGATCAAAGCAGCATGCCCGCCTTCTAACTCACCCCTGGCCCCCCCACAGCTACAGCCCGCATGGCTCCGGTTTCACTACCAGCCGCCTGCCGGTCCCTACCTTCACTGCCAGCTGCATTGCAGCTCTTCCTCCTCACTCCTCGCGTGGCTGCCCACCCTTAGTTTAAGTCCTGACCTGGAGGCTGCTGCGTGACCTCGTCTCTGCCTCCTCCCACAATGAGCTACGTTTGCCAGTTTCCCATATAGTTTGCGTTCTCTTGGCTGCCATCCCCAGTCAGGGCCGGAGTGACCCAGGGAGCCAGGGGGACCTGCCTCCTCTGGCTATGACAAGAGTCAGGGACAGTCTGAAAGTCATGCCCACCTTTCCTTAGGGGTTGCACAGCTATTAACACAGCTGTTAAGCTAGCTACCAGGTTGCCATTGTAATGCAGAGTGCCTTAATCCTATCCTCCTCCCTCCGTATCCCCCAGCCAAGGTTTGTGGGGACTTTGGGGGGCCCATTTCAACACCTCCTACTTCTTGGCTCTTTGTCCTTGAGAAATACCGAGTAACCTGTTTCACTCTCAGAGTCCTCATCTGTAAAGTGGCTTTCATAACGTGCTTCTTGAGGGTGTGGAGATGCAATAAAACATTGTGTGTGGATTTATATGGATACTAAATCAGGAAAGCATCAGCTATCATCATCAGTCTCCAGCATCCAGGAGGTCGGTAATTACACGCTGCTTGAGGGAACTTGTTCGGTGCAGGGGCAGGGTCGGGGGTGGACCTAGAAAAAAAATTATAGATTGTTTTATGTCGGGGGGGGGCTTTAACTCGGCCCCCCAGGTTCTGCCACGGATGAAGCCGTGGCGATGGTGGCTCGAAGCCTCTGGTCCGTGCAGGTCCTGAAAGTCCCTGTTCCGGGTGCCAGATGTCGGGGGGCTTTAACGCAGCCCCCCGGTTCCGCCATGGATGAAGAAAAAGACTACCAAGACATGATCTGCTTGGGGAGGAAAGGTGGCCGTTTCTCTCAAGGGGAGAAGGGCCCAGAGCCTCTCTCTCCAGGGGCTTTTATTAGGTTCATTCGCATAGGAATACAGATAAAGCTCATCAATCATTGTCAGTCAGTAAGGGTTAAACAATACAAGATTTACAGAGAACTCTGAGGGCTTATTCTGAGTTACAGCCAATTAGTTAGAGGGCCATAAAACTTTAGGCGTCAGACTCATCTCAGGTCTGGACCCTTATCTCTTAAACTGAGGGTACAAATTAAGTAGGTTTCACAGGAATGTATGTATTTTTGTTAGGCCTGATTTCCCAGGGAATCCGCCCCTCCCAGCACAGGACTGCACTGCCCTCTGTTATTGCTTCAGGCTTAAATCAGGCAAGGGAAGTAAGGCAGCCAAGAGATTAGGAGACTTCTTGCAGACAGAATGAGGACTCAGGCTATTTCAAAGCTGAGGGGCGAGGGTCCATCACCCCCTTTTTCCACAGCCCCCCGAGTCCTTCCCTGCGGGCCTCTTCCATGACCAGAACCTGTCTTAGGTTGATCCTCCCTTGAGGATTCTTACCCGTCATTGGCTAACTGGCCAAGCTCAGGGCCAAGCAGGGTGAAGTGGGCAGAGGTGACAACCTGCCAGGGAGACAAGCTTTGTCTCCTTAGTGGCTTATGGTCCCAACTCTGACTCAGCCTTAACCATGAGGGGTTACAGCCTCTGAAACCAGGCAGGGCGGTTCCCAACAGTTTTATGTTGAAATGTTATATCAAATTTTGCTAGAGGAGTGGAATCATTTGCTCAATTGTAGAACTATTTTGTAATATGAAAATAATAAAAGAAAACTACAATTAGGCCTACTTAATCTTTCAGATTTTCAGAGCTCTTTAATACACTCCATTTTATTTGATAAAGTGGGATCTCTCTTCTATGTATTTGCCTTCAGATTTGGCACTCTATATCAGAGACAGTAATCTGGGCTTAGTGTGTATCTTTCTTTCGTCCGACACCTTCTGAACAGAGTCTGGTTAGATGCCTTGTCCACTTAGCCAAATGAATATAAGCTGAGCTGATGGGTGGGAAATTTTGAAAAACTACAAAACAGAACTGGTTGAACATTGACTTCTCCAAATTAAAAATGCTTTGTTTGTTAAACCTTGAGATACTGTGATATTGGAGTCCAGCTCCTCAAGACCAGGGACTGGAAGGAAACACAAGATAAGACCAGGTGGGAGAGACATGTGATTGTGAAGTTGGGGGTGCCCGCTTTAAGGAAGTTGCTGGGGTGCAGGGAGCATAGGGAGAGAGAAGACCATAGAACCTGGGGGAAATACAGGTACCCCTTCAATGATGCGCCGTGAACTTGTGTCCGGGATTTTTTAATGTTTGTTTTTTATTGTAATCTTCTACTGCAAGTCTCAATTGATACCCTAGACTTAGGGTATCAATGCAGAAGAAGGATTCAGTCTTTTCATTGTGATTTTTGGGTCAGTCTTTATTTGACAGTAAGAGCAGAGTGAAGTACTTTATTTTTCATCTTCTGTATTGTCCATTAAAATGCAGTGGGTGAGGAGGAGGAAGCACGCGTGAGGTGAGCTCATGGGGTTGTGCTGGGGCGGGAGCAAGGAGGCGCGCGGTGGAAATCACAGGGGTGATTCCTGGGCAGGCACCGCTCTCCTAACGGAGGGCGTTTACGGTTAAGAATATTCCTGGGTACAGGGGGCTTTTCTTGAAATAATGAGACCGTTATTTTGGATTGTATTCCTAAGAGGCAGAAAATATTTCTGGTGGGGTCGTGGCTTCAGGCAAATGGTGATGGGGTGTTTGTACTGATATTGTAGATTTTATTTCTACATGAAATTGTACTCAGTCAGACTTAGTGCAGCTTATGCAGGAGTCTTATACTTTAGAAGTGTTTGCCAAAGAGCAAAATCTCCGAAGCCCTTAATTATAAAACTAAGAGTCTCAGCATATTGTTGCCAGCTCAGGGGGAGAAAAAGAAAGAACCCCCCCCCCAAAAAAAAATCACACACACACAGATTGCCCTGTTACCTTTCTTGAGAATGGACCTTTTTTTGACTAGATTCCTTAAGAGTCATTCTGAGATTAGAGACTTTTCATAAAACGAAATGACTAAATACATCAGCCTAGAACACAAAATCACCAAATGATAGCCTTTCAAAAAGATCTACCTGTATGAGCCTGTAACATCTTTCTCATGTAATTTAAATGCTCTCTTTTTCTCCCAGAGCTTCCTGCTGTCTTTTTGGCTTCTGCCTCAAAAGATAAACCAGGAACCCAACTTGTGTTGGTTTGACCCCCTAAATTATCTTTTCTGTATATAGGTGTTGCATTTTTTTAATCTCTCAAATCAAAATATATTTTAATGACTGATGTAATAAATAAATTACGGTCAATGTAAGGATTGAACCAAGTTTCTCAATTGTGGGGAGTAATTTTTTTCTTTTTTAACATGCTACAGTTGAAAGATAAAGGCATAAGCAACTGTCGTAAATAGTTTTTCTCTTATTTTCTCTGCTACAAAATATCGTTAACTACCTGTCAGCTTCCCACCTGAACACCCACACTGCCGTTTAAAAAATTTCCCATAGCCCATTTCATATAATGTACTTTCTGGATCTTCTCATTATTTGAAGAAAATAATTTTTCTTGAGAAAATTACAGGTCTTAAGGTTTATTCACGTAGAAAAACAGAGTATGGGTAAATATGCTTTATGCTCTGTAATTCTCGTTATTTACTTACCCTAAAAGCAGTAATGGGAATAAAATACTATATAATCATGGTAAGTATATCAAGGAATTGAAATACTGACTTTATTTAACATATCTCTAGTAGTAATTTTATCTGTGGATACTTTAAAGGAGAGTGAAATGTCTGTTGATTTAACAAGTGAAATAAAACTTCTAAAACACGTATTCTTATAAGCCTACCTTGTATGTTCCTCAGTTAGTTTTGTTGGTTTCAGGAGGGACTGTTCTCCCATTTCTTGGTCCTGTCGGTGAGTCAGAATGCTTCTAATTTGCTTGGATTTTTGTAAACTTTTGGAAAGTAATTATTGCTTTAACTGACAATATATTTATTATTTCTTCTAAACAAGCAGTTTAGCGCCCTTGTTATGATTTAGAACTTCTGCTGAACGTCGTCTTATTTTCCTAGCTTTCTTTGTCACCATGAGCTGTTCACCAGGCTCAGTCCCGTGTTCGCCGTTGCTTAGGGTGAACTGTGTGGGTGGCCCCATGTTAGACTGGGGTGCAGCAGAGAGGAAGACAGATGAAAATTTCTAGACTCAACACTCTGTCAATATATGATCGTCAATAACAAATACATTTTATGTCAAGTGGTGGTAAGCTCTATGAAGAAGAGTAACAAGATAATGAAGGAGGCAATGCCAGTGTGGGGGGAGGGGTGACAGAGATGGCATTGTATATAGGGAGGTGGCCTTGGATTCCGTGCCTCTTGCGAAAGGCCCCGAGCACCAGGCGTGAGCCCTGGCGATGGAGGAGGAGCCATCTGCTAGGTGCTATTGAACACCAGTTCCTCGGATCTCTTGCTTTGTTTCCATGCCATTTATTACTCTAGTGTGTTCTTCACTGTCTTTTCAGAAAGTGCCAGGCTTGCTTTTCAAGTACAGTATCAGTCTTGCCAGGCCCGGCAGACGGTGCTTATTTTGGTCTGCACTTTGTTAGCAGATCAGTTCTATGCTAAGTTCAAAAGGCACTCTGATTTCAAAAGTCATTCTAATCCTTGTTCTCCTAGAGGAATAGTGTAATAGGCACTATGGGCCTGCTAGGCGGATATTGAAGTTTTTAAAAAAATTCCCCGTCAAATGAAAATGTGCTCGAGTCTCTCTGGGACTGTGCTCCTTTCCTCGAGGTCCCTACCCCACCCCCAATCCAAATCAACAGGAATAATTCTACGTAGCTGTTTGAAACAACATTTACTCTGAGCTTGCCATCTTGCCAGCACTGTGCGACACACTTTCCATCCATCACTTTATTTAGCCTCTCTGGCTGTTCGGGGCTGTTTTACAGACGAGAGGAGTGAGGCGGAGTAATGGTGAGCAGTGCCAGTGATGCCAGGGACAGTAAGCCGTAGCGTCAGGATTGGCACCCCGGCAGTCCAAGCTCCCGTTCTCCACCTCTGCCCTGCATGGACTCGGCAGGGGGCGGGGGGGGGGTACAGTCGAGGTGGGAGTAGGGTAGACACACAGGAGTTACGAAGCCCTCTTTGACTCGTAGTTCCCCTACCAGTGCTAAATAGTATGTGGGTTGTCCACATGTGCATCCGAGTATTATTAGTTGGGCAGAAATTCCCCCTCTAACCATGTGCGTAGATGGGAAATTGTTAGCCTGCCCGCCAAGTTGACAGATCTGTCTTCACCACCTCCACGGGCCCCTTCTGGCTTTCATTACACTTATCAAAACAGAAAATGCCTGGTGGCCACTATTCGTGCCACCTTCTCTGAGTGAGTCTCCAGTTTGGGGGTTGGTATTTCCCCCCTCTCTCCCCTTGGAAGGAATTTCTCTCCCCACTTTCAGGTTCGTGATGCCCTCTAACCTCCTACAGGAAGCCTTTCCATTTTTCTGTTTTACATGTGACTCTTTTTGTAAGGCAGTTTCTTATATAGCTGTTTGGAAAGCCAGACTGCCCGTGTTCAATCCTGGCGGCACCACGGACAAACTCAAACTGTCTTTTCATTGCTCGACTTCTTTGGGCCTCAGTTCCCGCCTCTGGAAAGCGGAGGTGATGGTACCAACCTGACGGTGTTACTGTAAGGTCTCAGTTAGATGACCCATATAAAGCACACCGCATACTGCCTGGCTTTGACACTTAGGTTTGTGTCAGTGCATGTTAAGCACTGTTACTAACACATGTTAACTCTTTGGCACGTTCCACGTGAGTTGAGGACAGAGGTTGTGTGATACAGATTTTTGTGTCCCTTGCCTATAGTTTCTTATGTATAGTGAAGCATTGGAAGGAAATTTACTTCATCTCTATTAAGGGTATCTTCAGAAAGTCTTTTCCTTAGATAAATGAGCAATGAAACTAAATTGAAAAATCTTGTTTGTCATCTCATGTCATATAATAGAAACTGTAGGAATTATTATCCTGTGAACCAGTCCTAAAAAAACCTATATATATATATATACATATATATATATATATATATTTTTTTTAAATCTAAACTGGTTACATACAACATAGCACGAATAAGGGAAACTCTAGCATCTGGGATCATTATAGCTCAGGTGTACTTTTGCTTTTAGTGAAGTGTTCTCTGGCTTTATGTTGACATCACCTATATTGGAAGGGAGAATGCAAATTAATCTTTGGAAGAATTATATGGCTGTGTTCCACATTCTTCTGAGCGCTGGCTGAACATTTAAGGGGGCTTTTAGCGAACCTACTGAGTACATTGCTGCATCGCTTTCTTCCATAGAATTCACTAGCTGTAACCCAGGCTTTCACCAGGATGAGGAGCTCTTCCAGATGATACACTGAGGCTCCAAGTGGCGGGTAGCCGGCTGGTGTTGCATTCTGCATATCGGTGCACAGAACAGTGTGGCTACGCAGGGTACTCTCAGCCCAGACTTCAAATCTGCTTAGAAAAAAGAAAATGTATACATGAATACTTAGCTAGAAGATGTTACTTCTTTGTGAAGGTAATATTCTTACTTGCGTTTATACTTTTTCTTGTCCCCAAAATGATTTGATGGGACGTGAGCAATATTTTAAGCAATATTCCGTTGAGAAGCCTGGCATTTTCTAACCCACAAACTGTAAGTGGGCCAAGCACTATAGGCGGTGTTGGAGCAGTGCTGGACTGCTTGTGCTTTGTGGACTGCGCCCCTTCACCTTGGTGTCAGAAGGAGGACCGTCAGGGCAGCGCCGACCCGCGCCGGCTGCTTTGCAGGTTGTGGCAGGGGCTGACATCCTCCACAGAACTTTCCACGCATTATTGCTCCTGCTTTTTGTAAAGAATGGGAAGTGTGTGTGACAGGAGCTTCTAGAGAAGTGAAGCCAAAGAGGAAAGGCGAAAACAGGATTGAAGAAATTGGAAACATCTGAACTCTACATGAGCTCCAAAGTCCTGACTGGAAGGACTTGCGTCCCAGCACAGTACAACTGTGTCGGCCCTGCCGATGGGGTGACTGCAGCCTCGGAGGACAGGGAGGCGTCTGTGACCTCTGGACCAAATGTCATCCGGCTGGGATGAGGTAGTTGGGCCTCTACATGACATTCCCTCCTTTGACTCTGCTTCTTTCCACAGAAGAATAGTTTCATTTTTAAAACAAAGACCCTGAGGCCCAGGGAGGTTGAATGGGTTGTTCATAAGCAGACAGGCCACTTTTGGGAAGTGACTCCTCTCAGCCAGAGGGCATCCAACTCTAAAATAAGTTGCCTGTGGGATATGCCAGTTCCATGCCACCATCAGTGTTTTAGGCAGAATGAGGTTGTCACTTGTCAGGGATGCTGTGAAGAAGATTCTTGCAAAAGGGTTCAATGACCTGTTAGCTTCTGCAACTTCAGATTCTGCGACTGCAGCTCCAGTTTCATTGGTTTAATAAGACCGTATTCTTCCCATAGCCCCTTACGGAAATGGATCTCTGAAAGCACTTTGTTACATTTCTTTTTAAAATAGCAGTTAGCTCTGCATCTCAGAGACTTTACAGTGTACCGTGTGTATCATTTGTTTGGAATATTAGTTCACCAGCTAATAGCCCGCAATTTTAGTTTTATATGAAAGGTAGTGTGGAGAAATAACGCTGCAGCTTCACACTAAACCAAAAGCTCAAGACAGCTTCTTGTTGCCGAGAGACCCTCATTTTCCCAGCTGTCAGCCTGACTGATATTTTAATTTTTCTGCCCTGTAGAAAACTTCAGTCTCTTATCCAATAGATAAATGAATGAACCCCCAGGAAATGCAGCAGAATGTTTCTGTTTGCCAATGCAATAAATGCAGAAGCTAATAAATGTCTACTTCCATCAGGAGGAGGCGTGTAATGAGTAAATGATGAGAAAAAGAATTTGGGGAAACAAATGATTCATCCAATCTAGGCTGACAAACAATTTCTTAATAACTTGGCCTGTAGTTGGAGAGAGGGCTTTCACCAGGCAAAGAGAATGCCTGTTGAAACTAAGGCTAGCACACGGCCATTTACACCTAGCTGCTGATGGATGTAGTCTGGTTACATGTGGGCCACACTGTGCAGTAAGCCGTGATTCAAACACGGCCTGGGTATCGCAGCCCTCCCTCGCTCTGTAATTTCTGTGAACGTGTGCTAGGAAGAGGAATCATTTCAGGGCCTAATTCACATTCCTAACCCCAGATTACATTTCTGTTTCACATTTGTCTTTTTAGTAAAGACCTTTCTTAAAAGTAAAGTCCCTTTCCCTTGAGATGTGTTCACATCACGGGTTCCACAAGAACTCCTTCCGTGCGAGTGAACATGCCGTTCCGTGATG
Organism: Desmodus rotundus; assembly: GCF_022682495.2. Classification (NCBI taxonomy): domain Eukaryota; kingdom Metazoa; phylum Chordata; class Mammalia; order Chiroptera; family Phyllostomidae; genus Desmodus; species Desmodus rotundus. Next base: position 78,382,738 of record NC_071392.1, on the reverse strand, counting down.
CCCTTGCTGGGACTCGAGGCTCCGAATCCCCGGCGCCTGCCTGTGTGGGAGCTAACAGGACATGGGATGCTTCCTCCCGCACAGGTGGCTGCAGTTTTGCTCACGGGTCTTGTTTGGAAGGACTTGCACTAGCAGAAGGCACAGAGTGGTTGAAGTGGGGTAGATGAGACAGCCTTGGAAGGAGGAGAGCCGTAGTCCATACTGACGACGTGTGAGAGAGCCTCCGTGCCAGACCGAAAGATCACTTGATGAGATGCATTTTATTATCGCCCCTTTGTGGGATCTTTCTAAGAACAATTCTCGGAAAAGTTGTGTGGAAAAGATTGGCTAGCAAACACCAGCAGTTTTCAGGGACAGATTTTCATGAATATTTCTAGAAGACTATCAGATTTGCTTACCGAGTCTTCCATAATTATCTTCTTCCCCATTCTATACCTCTCACTGCCCCCCCACACACGTTTTTTATTATTTTTTATTTTTTATAAGTAAAACACATTCTGGCATGGGTTAGTACCCCACGAATGAGTGCATTTCTGCAGTAGAGCAGTGAAACCTTCAGGCAGTTGTAGGGTTTAGGGCCACGATGCAGGAAAATGTTAACCAGTCGTCAGAGGAAAGCTGGACAGAGCAGGTGCTGTACTGCCTGAGAGATGCGGGAACCCGCACAGTGCTTTCCAAGGGGGAGCCATTGTGCCTGAAAGCTAAGACTTTTCAGTGTGCTTCTATTCACATGCATATTTCTATGCGGATCTTTCAAAGGCCTTTCCTTTGAAATACAAAAAGATAAACATGTCTTTGAAATGGATAGGTGATCCTTTTGCCACTTTCTAAACGGTTCTCCATTTCATATCTGAGATTTTTAACCCTTAAATTAAGACTGACTATTCTGTTCACCTGAGCAGTTTTATATGTGTTGCCAGCCCTTGAGAGAACCATGTCACGGTTGTTATTTACATCTGAGTTTGGTCTCAAAACCCGATGAAATTAAAACTTGAAGTAGGTGTTTCATCTGCATTGGATCTCATTTTGCTTGGTTATCGCAGTCCATTCTTATGTGACTGAATGTGGAGGTATTATATTTATTTGACAAAGACAATCATGAATTTGTCAAGTACCACGTAGAGTATCCATTGCTTTTCATCAAAGAAACTACAGTATTTAAAAATCTCAAGACCTAAGGCCTTAAACTTGGACTTGGAACATGAGACCTGGGCTATTGTGTTCGGGCACTTGCTGCCTATGGGACATCAAGCAAATGTGTACCCTTGGTGAAGCTAACCATTCTGGGTAGGTAGAATGAAGATAGTAGCCTCTGACCTGTCTTCCTTCTGGGCTGTTTGGTTTTTGTTTTGTTTTGTTTTAATAAGTTGAGATAAATGGTTGTTTTCCCGACCATAATTGCTGTTGGGAAGTCCAGGTCCCCACCAACCTCTCGACACTTGGAACCCCGGCTCTGATGGATTTGAGTTCACTTGTAAAGGGGGCATCCCCAGAGCCTCTGCTTTTTTCTAGGCACTCTTTCATGTGGACATCCCGTCCCTGTGGGTTGTAAACACTGGAATCGAGTAACTGGTTTTTGAAAAGTATTTCCCTCCCCTACTAGTACCTTGCTCTTAGGCTGATGGTAAATATTTGAGTGAGTAAAAGATGAACACCAACCTACTTAACAAATGGCAGAAGAATTTTAGACACCCCAGGAATAAGTCGGGCCTTAACCTTCATAATTTAAAATAGTTTTTCCCCATTTTAAAATAATCTGTGCTATTTTATCTGCATTGGCCTTGTGGGTGAATTCATCTATAGCTTGTGCAAATGTCAGGCTTTTGTTTTTAATGTTCTGTTTTTGAGGGAAGCTGGTACAGTTTGGAATATTAGAAGAAACTGATGTGTAACTGTCCTTATTCTGAAATCTTTTGACCAAGAATGAAAACATAGGAATTTAAATACTTCTTCTCTCCTTTGCCCTTTTCAGGAGAGGAAAAAAAGCCCAAACAACTCATCCTTGTATTGTATGAGTGACCTATTACTTATGTTAGCTGTCCTTTGTGGTTGGATATTTATGTTGCTTTTCATTTTTAATATTTAAACTCTATGATGAAAAGTTTCTAGTGAAGGCATTTGAAATGTGTTGCCTTAAATTGTACCTATTTATACTCTTACCAGCAAATTATGTGGGGGCCCATTTCTTCCAATACTCATCGACACTTGATAACATTCGTGTAAACAAAAGCAAACAAAGAAAACGGCCACTTTGATAACGGTAAAATAAAATGATTTTGCCAAATGATTCTGTCTCACAAATTTTCTGTGACCTGTCAAATGCCACTTACAGGGAAATGCAGTGGCAACTACCAATTCTCTAGGGCATTTTGACACTCAGGAGATTTTGAAGAACGACATCTTCTCTTAGGTGAAAGTTTTACTTAGAACATAATAAAGTTATTAAAATTTTTTTCCTCTTTGGTTGGGTTTTACCTAGTTTTTCTCCTAGACCTCTGATAGGGCACAATGCTGGGGACAAAAGTAAATCCACAAATGAGAAACTGCCCTGGCCGGTAATGCCACGCCCCTTATCTGTACCACACCCAAGGCTCTGTCCAGTGTAGGTGTTAAATGTCTGCGTTAACACCTTGCTCTTAATGAGTTAGTCACAAAGTCAGCACAAATAGCTTTCTCTGCATAGTCACAAAATTGTCTTTTGAAGCTCAGGAATGCGTTGCCATTTCTACCTCCTCCCTCCTGAAGGCTTTTAGCTGCTAACTCTGCTGAGGTGTCAGAATTTTTTTCATCATCTTGCTCTTCTTGGAGAGACTGCACAGTTTGGGATTCTGAGTCTGTCTGCGGCGCTCTCCCTTTATGTGAGCTGCTTATTTTCTATAGTGTTGGAAACGTATTACTTCTGAACAAATAGATTTGATTCAGTTTGCGGTTGCTGCTCAGCTGGTGCCCAGGAGAAAAGAAATCAGCTCTATCAGGTCTGTGAAAGAGTTCAAAGGTTCGCTCAATTTTCAGGAAACTTTTTCTTAAGTAGATTTTCTGGATCAGAATGAGTTATTGGTGCTGGCCTCAATCATATTTTAAAAATTCAGGTGCTGGGCAGAAAGAAGTGGGAAGAAGGCAGCGTCGTCCCGGTGGCTCCAGCCTCTCCTGTCAGGGTCCCTTTCTTCTCTGCTGCTTTCCTCCCAGGAATGCCATTTTCACTTCACACTTTGACCTTGGGGGGCATTGGTGGTGCTCCCGCCTGTCTGGTCACAAGTCCCCATCAGGAGGTGAACTAGAAAAGCTAAAGGATTAGTTCAGAGTTTATCAACCTGCATTCCAAGGAAATCACCATGAGGTCTCCTAATCTGTATGAGAACCTTTAATATTTGCTTCTGCTCTTTGAGTTCTGTGATTAATAATATTTTGAGTCAATAGGATAGGCCTTACACGTTGGAGGAACGCCAGGTGGGATGACAGAGCCTACTCCCTCCCGTGATATCTGGGTGGTCATACGGAGCTCTTGGAGGCCAAGAGGACCACAAAACTGAAGGCACCTATCTTGTGTAGTGTAATGGATTAGTCATTGATATTTGTCTCCCCACTAGGCTTTAAAGACGCCTGCATCCTCATCCCTAGTGCCCACCCCTGGGCCTGGCCCATATGAACTCGTCAAGAATAAGTGCTTTTGAATGAATGAATGAATCTTAAGTTTGCTGTCAGGGGTCTGGAAGGAGGGCAAAGTGGGCGAGGCGATTTCATCAAAGGAAACGTGTGTCGTAAATCCCGCAGACGATTACTGTTAAGCTTGGATGGAGGTGCTGTGTATGGCTTTCTTTTCCGGCCGTGGCTTTCAAGAGGGGGCTGTGTGTGTGTGGGCACACCAGCATGTGTGCTGAGCAAGTGCAGGAGAGTTTCTTACATTTGGCCAGACACCAGGGGACTGGCTAGGGGACGATGGAGAGCAAGCCTGGGACGCATTGTCAGCACAAACGTGAAGCTGTCTGTGTAGAGCCATCCAGTGGCTGCGCAGTTAGATGTAGCATCGCCTCATCTAGCTCTTTTCAAGTAAGACTTTCGACCTTGACAATGACTGACACGTTACATAGCCCTCAGGAGAGCAAGAGGTTCCTGCGTGGGGAACATGTAGTAATTTAAAGTTACTATCCAGGACTTGCACGGCATCATGGTAAATTCTCGAGATAACCCTTCTGATAACTGTGAAATTGCTTTGTCTCACCATTGTAGGAGAGACAGTGAGGCACACAACCACGTCAGAGCAAACAGGTCTCAGGTGTGCAACACGGAAGTCTAAAAGGTGAGGGGAGAAGGGAGAGACTGTTTTATCTCAGGTAGAAGAGCTGGAAACAACAGAAAGATGTAAGGCCTTGTACTGACATTATTTTAGAAATCGCTACTGGTAAGAAAAATTAATACCTTGTATTTAGGGTAAATCTCATATAAGCGTGGTTAGTGGTTGCTGTGGCAGGAAAGGGTCAGAAAGTTGCTGTCCCAGTAACATCTGAGTGAGTTCTCTTTTTCCACATGATATGAATTAGGCCCAACGCCTGTCAGAAATTAAGGCATAATTAGTTCTTTATTAAAACAACACAAGCCCATGGTAAAAACTTAAATTGTTACAGAAGGCTATTTAATAAGAAGGAAAAGTGTCTCGTCCTCACATCCCTTTCCAGGGTTATCAAATATTTTTTGTAGAACATTTCTAGGTTTATGTGGACATATAAGTATGCTTACATTATAAAATATACTATTCAGTTGTTTTACAGCTTTCTATTCTTTGTACCACTTGGACCTTTTTTCACCCGTATAAGTACAAGTAGAACTCCTTTATTTCTGAAGGGATTAGAATGAAGTTTTACAGGGGAGAGATCTCTGATGTGAAGCTTGGGATTTCTGACCAAAAAAGCTAGAGAATTTAAAAAGAAAGAAAAACACATCTAACTTAAGAACTGGATATGAAGAACAGTTAGGTATTTCAGAGAAGTATAGGACTTTAGAGGTTCATCAGAAAAACCACTTCCTAGGAATAAAAAGAATTCAGCCTAGTGATCCTAGGCACTGTAATGCTTTATTAGTTAGGCATTTGTTGGTGTAACTTAGACATTTGTGCCTGTCTCTCTAGTATGCTGTAAGCTCCATGGTAGTAGGGCCAGGCATCCCGTTTGCTCCCCATTACATTCCAAGTCCTTGGCCTGGTGTCTGACAGACTGGCGCTGTTCGTGAACTGAAGAGATGGACAAATGAAAGGAAACAGAATGCCAGCTGAGCGTCCGGTACAGTGCACATAAATTCCTTAGGTGACGAGGCCGAGTCATGAGGTAGTGTAGCTAGTAAGTGAGATAACTTGCACAGTGGCAAGGTTGTCAGTGAATCTAGGATTTGTATTCTAATTGGAAAACTAAATCAAGAAAAACCTGAAAACTCTTAATTAGTGAAGTTTCCGAAGTGCTTGGAAGAAAATTAGAAATGCTAGTAAAAGCTCTGAATATGTCTGTGTGTGTGTGTGTGTGTGTGTGTAAGAATGATAGTAAAGATGGAATGAAAAGGTAATTACAAAAGCAGTTTATTAATTTTGCCAAGGTACCCAGGAGACAATGGAGTTTTCATGAAATGTGGCTTCTTAGAGATGGTAAGATTTGAGTTAAACATGGCTTTAAAATTTTTATTCTCCCTGTCCTTTGTTGGAAAAGGAGAGGGGCAGAAGGAAACATTTCTGAAAGTAAAGCTTTCCTGCAGAGGAAAAAGATGCTCCCAATATGTCATTGCATTTGACTTTATTGTAGTTACTCGTGAGGGGTAGACAAAGCAAAGATGTAGAGCATAATGAAGGCTTATTTCTGATTAATTTGACTCTATATCATGAAAGTAGAATGGCTTAAATTAGAAAGAAGGTTTTGGGTTTTTTTTTCCTTTCTTATTTAATAAAAGTCTAAATAGAGGTTGTCAGTCCAGGGCTAGCTTGGTGGCGTCAGTGCCACCAGACCCCCAGGCACCTGCTGGTTCAGTCCTGCATCCTAGCACAGGATTTCCCTCTCCAAGGTCAGCCCATGTTCCAGAGAGGCTGCTGGAGTGCCGGCCATTGCATCTACATTGCAGCCTGGAAAAAAGACAAAAGGCAAATGGGCTGAAAAGATCCCCTACCACCTGAGGTCAGCTCCCTTGAAGCAGCCTCTCCTAGGAAGTCCTACAAAACAATTCTGCTTACACTTCAGCCTAACCAGAAACAAGGTGGGAATTTGGGTTTGATTGACCCTATGTTTAGCTGAGAACTGGGGTTATCTAAGGAGGAAGGAGAGATATTGGGGTAAGCTACTGATAGTCTTTTCCTGGGGAATCTTCATTGATCTTTCCAAAGAACTTAAGAGTCAGGATTTTTGATTCATTAGAATCTGCTAAATTAATAATTTATTATTGTTCGTTAGTGATATATATTTGAAAAAGTAGGGCCAAGAAAAACTACAGTGCACTTGTGGATGTACACAGATGGTTGTGAGCAGGAATTTAGGGATACTTGGGATAAACATGTAGTCTTTGGAATTTATTGCTCACACAAAACAAACAGCATTACTCAATGTTAAAAAACCAGAGGTTCAGTCTGAATCCATCCACCTGATGAGGGTCATGTGTAGCCGGGTAGGTAACTCATGGAGACCCAGGCTCTGGTGATGGTTTGGCAGGGGAGCCGAGGGTGGTTGGCGGGAGTGGCACTGAGACTAGGAACCTCTGGCTCCCACAAGGAGAAGCCAGGCTCTAAGCCAAGTGCTGAACTTAACATTGTCACGTTGATAGACACACCCTTGGAGATAAGGCCTTGATTTAAAAAGTAAGACTCAGTTTAAATAACCTAAACCATCCCTTGGAGTGCCTTTTAGAAACAGAACACTGAATCTGATATACCATGAATCTGACCCACTGTTGGCAGTTGGCAAGTTATTTAAATATTAGCTTTGATTTTCCTGTCTTGAATTCAGTAGGAGGGAAGGAGATAAAGGGAGAGTCCAGAGACAATGGAATCGGAGATCATAGGTTTAAGGGGCGCCAATAATGAAAGGTTCTTTAAGATGCCAGGTCCTCTATTCAAGGGCCACTTTCTCACCGAGGGTTCTCAGATTCCTTCTGCTGCCCAGCCCACCTGTAACAGATTTCAGAGGGTGCAGGAGCTACGGGGAGGGAGGGCGGGGTAACACTCAAAGTAGCCATCCGGCTTTCTGCTAGAAGGTTTCTCTGGTGAAATACTGAAACCACTAGATCAACTAAATTTAGACCATTAATGATATTTTAAATTCTACAGCTGTTAATATTGATGAGGTGAAAACGTAGTTACATTGCAGTGAGTCTCTTCATTCTGTCTTATTTTATAAAAAGACAGGACAATGGAGGAACCATGAACTCTCTGGGGCCACCTAATGCCATTCAGGAAATGACTCTTTCAGGGCCCTGTGCCTGGAATTGTATCCATGTTGCCTTTGCAGCATTTACTTGCATCCCGAAAGCTTAGCTCTTGGGGGGAAACACACTTACCTGTGTCTAGCTGCGTACAAGCACGCTGTGACGACAGCAGGTCCACAGTCGCTCCTGTAGAAATGCAGTGAGGAGTACATACTAATACCAGAGTAAACTCCGTGATTCCTGTACTGACAGCTGTGAACCTGCTGCGCCCACCATGCATTACAGCATTCCTCATGGGTGAGTGTTATAACAAAAGGCGTAAAGAAGTTTCTTTTGAATCTGAATACCTAACAATAGGAGTGCTCTTACTGAGAGTGTCAGAAGGAAGAGTTCTGTGGGGTCTGTAAACACCAGACCTTTGTTTGAAACAGCTAGCCAGGTAGAGCCACACTGGTGTTCGGATGGGCTGTCGAGGGATGGAGACCTGCAGTTAGTGGTGCTCACAGACCAGCTTAGACAGAAGAGAGCCTCACTTTCGGCCCGCCTGCTCATATCCAAGGCCAGACTTGTCTCTTCTCTCACTCACTCTTGCTAAACATGAGTGGAGTTGCCATAGTCCTTTAATGGACGGTGCGTTGTGGTCATCTTCCTCTAAGAAGTAGTGTCGGGCTACCAGAATACACATTGCACCTCAGCGCAATGTGTTACACGGTCCTGCCAGGTCTTCATGGGAAGTATTTTGTGAAAGCACGAAAAGGAGCTGGTTAACAAGTTTTTCTTGTGACCTTTTGGATTTGCTCTTTTCTTCTGTGCTGCATGTATGGTGATATTAGCTATAATAGAAAAGAAAGAAGGTTCAGAACCCGAGAAAAGATTGCAGGAATACTGTGTGTGCATGTTTTCTTTTGATCTAATTTAGACCGCGAAAGCAGACACTTTCCAATCTAGCAATAATGTGTGTCTGTGCATGTGCATTTTAAAATACGCTTTTAAAGGGGACACTCTCTGCAAATGGGAAGTGGCAGTGAATCACATTTAGAAGCCTGGGCCACAGCCAGCACAAAGAAACTTGGGAAGGATGCCCGCTCTTGTTGATTCCCATTGTCTTCCTTCGCTGTCGAAAAACTGTTGTCTTGGGTGGTAGAATACCAGATGGGAATGTATCCCCTAAATTCGAAGTTTAAGGGAGATTGGGAAGAAATAGTAGAATACTGGCATCCGAAACCAGTCACACTGTTTTGCCCAAGACTTTGTGCTGTCGCTTCGGCTATCTTAGCAGGTATGATGAATTGGCCGGGAAACACCTACCCCAAACTCTGTCCTCCTCCTTTGCTCCAGAAGTGAGAAAACAAAGATCGTCAGTTTCCCAGCCTGTTTTGCAGCTGGGGTTGTGTGTGACATAAAATTCTGGCCAAGGAGATGTGAGCAGAAAGCTCTGGAGAGGCTTCTCTTCCCCTACTTCCCTTCCCCCTCCTCCTTCCTTGGACCGGGGGCGTGATAAATGGAGCAGCAACAGCTATCTTGTGACCGTGCGGATAAAAGCCAAATGCTTGGGATGGCTGAGAAGGAATACAGAGAGGGGCCTATTTATTTGATGGTATCCTTGGCACCTGCATCAGCTCTGGGTTTCCAACCCCCAGACTTCTTATTACGTGAGAGAAATAAACCACTCTCTCGTTTCAGCTGCTCTTTGTAGCTTTAAGTGTTATTGTGCTGTTGCTGCCGTTGAGCACAATGTTAAGCGATATCCATTTCCTTCTTACATGGGAGAGCAGACTGATGCGTCCGTCAATTTGTAGGAGACAAGTAGTAAGTGTAGTATTCCAGTTTCTTCATGTTCTCTTGTAGCATTTACTTTAGACTCGTCTCTGTCCCATCCTCCTTTAAGTAAAAACAAAAGTTGGAATACAGCTTAGCATTGATGGTGTCACTGCGTGTTCTGAATATAATGATGAACAGGATGAGATCCTTGCTTTTAGGGGTCCGTGGACTGGTAGAGGAGACCACACGTACATGCGCGTTGTCGGCACAGTGTGGTAAATGCTTCGGTAAGAGTCCGGCTGCTGTGAGATGCAGAGAACGGGTGTGAACCAGTTAGCTTTACAGTTTAACGAACTGCTCCACACTCAGTGGCTTGAAACAGCCACTGTTGCGATTCTGCAGGTCCCCAGTTTGGGCTGCTAGCAGCGGGGCGCTTCAGGTCTGGGCCGGGCTCCCTGGGCCGAGTGGGCCTCGGTTTTGTGGTCTAGAGTGGCCTCACCCGGGACGATTTGTCATCTCTCCTTTAGCAGAAGCTTGCTGACATGGCGCCTGGCAGGGTCTCAGGAGAGAGGCTTGTGTTCGCAACTGGCACACTGTCACTTTGGTCACGTTCTGTTGGCCAGAGCGAGTCCACACGCACAGCCCAGGTTAAGGGGCGGGGAAAGGCTCTGCCCATACATTACGAGAGAAACCACAGGGTCCTGCCGCCCAGGGGCATGAACGCAGAAGAGAGTCAGGAGCAGTGGCCAGTTTGGCAGTCTACCACCGGGCTCCGAGGGAACGGGGAAAAGAGGCACAGCAACCGTTTTCTTAAAGGAGTTCGTGTCAGACGTTTAACATTCAAGGATGACAGCATGCTCTTTTCACTAGCACTTCATAGGAAGCGATGTGATCAGTCATCCTCAGTTCTGGAATCATTGTTCAGTATTGCCAGTTTCTACTCTTTCCTTTTCTTTTGAACATTAGTTTTAAAAATAACCCGTAAGACGATGTTGGTCAGAGAAAGGACAAGTTGCGTGTCAAGAAGTTCAGGATAGAAATGGTGGTTGGACTTTTCTTTATTGTGTCTCTCCTGGACCATTTAAGGGGATTTTTGTTCACTCAAGATGCTTTGTAATTAAAGGAAGACGGAATCCATGAGAAAATCCGTTTGGGGATCATGATGAGCAGTTACTTCCTGTCTTGGAGATTTATAATGCATAGTCCCGGCATTGAAGTGCTTTTGCTAGTTAATGGAGTTAATTGGATTTCATTGGTGATAAGGTCCAAAATTATTGGTTTGGTTTTTATATGGGCTAACATTGTCACTATATCTGTGTCTATATCTATATTTATATCTATATCTGTATTTATGGTTGTCCAAAGAATCCATTTAAGTTTTTTCCATAAGATAAAAGACATTTTTCATGTTCGCCAGTAACTTTATTGATTTGGATATTTCGAGTATATTGGCTATTTCCCACTATTGGCTTTTTGTGGGTAGATGCCCAGGTGCTGCTGAACATCCAGTGCATAAGGCAGCCCCACAGCAGAGAATTATTTGGCCAACATGTCAGCAGTACCGAGAAACTTCACAAACCACTTCGGACACGTTCAGTCAGTCACAGCATCTTCTCCACATACAGCACAAATCTTCTTTTGCGTTTCAGTTGAGTTTTTACCTTTCTTGAACAAATAAAGCATAATACACCAAAAATGTTGTATATCTTCTTCCATCTTCAATATTAAAATGGCTGCACAAATTTCACTAATTTTGATAAGTTTTTTTAAATGCATACTGATATGATAGCTGTCACAATACAATCTAACAAAATTGTTTCGAATGAAGTTAAAGACAACTAAGCACCAGTAGAGCCATCTTATGGAAAAAACTCAGAAATGTTTTGGCCAACCCAATATATATATATTTTCCATAGCTATTAACATTCCCAACACTCCCCAGCCATTCACGTCTCATTTATCTTGAGGAACCAAAAAATAGGGACAGATGAGCAATGTAAGAAAAATCAGTGCTTTCATGGAAGAAAAGATTTTTGTTTTTCAGAGATTTAAATTTTTATTAAAATAGCTTTTAAAAATATTACCATATGGTATATACTTTTTCTTGCTATTTGAATAATTCTTAACAACAAGTAACATTCCTGCAGTGCTTTACTATATGTAACTCCAGGTGCTGTTCAAAGAACCTTACATGAATTACCGTTTTTAACCCCCCAAAGAATACTGTTAGGTCGTTACTCTCCCCTCTTGCAGCTCGGAGGCTGCTGCTGGGGGGAGGTAATGCGGTTCATTCCACAAGGGCGGGGCCGGTATCCAGCAGTCTGAGTCCGAGGCCCGTGCTCCCAGCCAGCGCACCTCTCTGCTAAGAACGGACCATCTCAGTGCGACGTGCTGTGGACAACATACTCGCGTTTTATTGAAGTGTATGAAAAACTGTGTACAGTGGAACACTCATTCTCCCCAACTCAGTTTGTGTTTTTAGTAATTGGTCCCTAGTGCCTTATATCGCAAGATGTTTTAATACAGAAAGTGAAAATGTCCATCATTTCCAGTGATGCCTTGACCCCTAATATCGGTGGCAGGAACATCTCCCAGATCTAGAATTATGTTGTTATTGTGGAGATGGTTTACTTCCTAGCAACTCCCGTTTTACCAAAAAAAGAAAAAGGTAAGCCTTTATCAGATTTTTGATAGTGCTAAAACATGTAAAAGATATTATCGCTGCACTTTGAATTTATAAAATCTACTTTCTCAAAGAAAATCTTGGTGGACAGTATGCTTATATCAAACAATAAAAACTTGTTTGAAAGGCAAAAATAATAAATGAATGTTTTGATATTTGATTTAAATAACATTTCCCTGCCACAAATCCATACCGCTGGGCAGGTCGTGTCCGGTATGTTCCCTGATGTCGATGGTGCAGGAACGGCGGAATGAATGTGAATGAACACGTTTTGAACTTTACGTTGTAAAGGACCTTGCAGGCCTAGGAACGGGATGGCTGCACGCAGCACAGTGACCACTCACAGCAAGACACCTTGTCGGGGCGTGGGCACCTTTCTGCACCTGTTTTTTTCTTTTTAACGTCATTTCACCAGGTGGTTTGTCTCACAGCCCACACAGCTTGAGTACCTAGATAGTGTTATCAACGAAGTTTGAAGGGGATATATATGAAGTTTGTTTAAAAATGATTATAACGTATATATACATCTAATTGCTCTGCATATGGCCATATTTATATGCATGAATATACAGGGCCCAGCAGCAGTAACACCTGCCTGAGTGTGCTTGGTTATAATATGGTTGCAATAATTTATAGCTTTAATGGGAACATTTCGCCTACAATGTCATATGGTGCGCTTTAGTGTGGTACTATGTTACAGAATTACATGCTTATGACTTTGTAATAAAAAAGGGATGTTATTTGTGCCAGACCCTGCATATAATCTTCATCTTCTTTGGAAATAGAAATGTGAATGTTACTTATTTGAAGCACAGATCACATGGGTCTTAAGACTTGGCTATTAGAAAAGAGTCAGACAAATATGATTGATGTAAATGTGTCCTACTGCTAACGCAGGGTTGACCAAATGTCAACAAACTTAGTTATAATGATGACATGAAGGTAACAGTGGTTTATAATTAATGAGACCAGCAGCAAATACAACTTAGTACCACCTCAAGACAACAGATAACAAAAACAGTCTTTCTGGAAATCAGGTCATTTCTATCACCTTCGAGTGCCCGCTCCATGCAGGAACGCTGCAGCTTCGGGACGCAGTGTGTGACACCAGAGTTCGTGGGCAGTTTGGGTCCAGTTTCGAGAAGCACAGTCCATAATGTAACTGCTGCTCGTTCCTAGTGGTGGAACCTTGTTACCGTACCTCCTTTGACAGTCGTACGGCTATCTCAGATGATGACGTGAGGGGAGGGAGGGTGAAGGATATACGGGAACCTGCTGTGTTTGCCCCTTTTCTGTAAATCTAAAATTATTCCTCAAGTCTAACATTGTTGCACAATACAAAGTCGAAGAAAAAGTACGTTTATTCAGAAACGTGTGGACATTCTGCAAGAGCTTAGCATTTAAAAATATACATAAAACCTCACCTCCACCCACGTCTTCAGTGCGTATCCCCTCCACACACATGCACCTTGACGTTCTAGCCGTACTGAGTCGTTCGTTGTTGTTAACTGATTCTTGGGGAGAAAGGAGATCGGAACACAACTTTTGTATGTATCATAAGATATTTGTAGTGAGTGTAACGACTGCCTGTGTACATCTCATTTGAAGAACAAGTCATTTTAAGACATAGAACAGTGCAGGGAAGCCCCACTGCATTCCCTTCTTCGGGGCATACTTCCCTCCTGTCCCCTTCCACCTCCACCACCACACTGCCACCATTTGGAGGTGATTGTTGGAATTTCTGTTCACTAATTCTGTTTCATTGTTTTGTGCTTTTCCAAACTTGACCTAAATTACACCCTTCTGTATCATACCTACAACTTTTTTGGTCTAATTTTATCTTTTTCACCACAGTATATAGTTTCACTGTATGAATACCCAGAATTTCTATTCTGCTCCTTGCAAGCAGAGAGAGACAGAAAATATATGTGTGTTCAGTGGTTGTTCATTTTTAAAAGTATTCTCTGAGACCAAAAGAGATCTGTACTTCTGAACTCCAGTAACACAGCTTTTAAATTAAGCCTTTCATGATCGTTAGTTTTCTTTTCTTTTATATCAGATGGAAAGCTCCGTGAGGATCTAGTTCCCTAAGATGAACATTATTGGGATAATAAAGACTTGTTTTTGTTGAATAAATAAGTAAATACTTAAATGAAATATACTTTGTATATAGATCTTTAGCATATTTATGTTTTTCTGTTAGTTACATGGCGTTGCCCCCTGGGGACTTTTTTTTGTTAGAAAGATTTATGCATGGTGGGCAACTGGCCACCGAGGTGGAAATATGGAATATAAATAAAGACAAAAACTTTAAATTGAGACATTATATGCTAAGTTTGTAGGCGCTGCAGGAACCAGTATTTTGCATTTAACATCCCAGGGGAAAGTTTGGCAGAGTCAGTAATGCTTTTACCTGCATTTGGCGTTACAAGGCAGCGGGGAACTAAAATCAGTTTGTGTCATGGGAGAGCTCTTCCCTGTGTTCCTCATTCTTGTGAGAAAGCTCAGTACTTGTTTTTGATCATTTCGAATTTGTATCCAGAATGGAATCATCCAAATTAGTTCTTTTTCTTTAAAATTATTTTATTTCGATCTTGATCTTACTCTGCAAAACCACTTCGTAGATGTCACAGGTTTCTGGCCTATCAAATTGGTTTCTACAATAGCTACAGACTAAGCAGGTCTAGTATCATCCCTGTTTTATAGGCGAGGAACACTGGAAAGGAAGTGGGGGAGGTCGGAGCACCTGCTAAAGGTCACAGAGCAGAACCAGAAATCAACCTAGTGCCGGCTTTGTCCAGACATTACCGTTTTAATGCTTAAAATAATTGAAAGTATTAATCAAGGCATTATGGCTTTGCCAGCATTTTAATAGATAATTCAGTAACATAATACTCACTTGACAGTTCATCATAGTAATATGGGGTGTTTCTCTCCGGTGTTCATGGTGATTAGTAAGTGCCTTTTTACTGCCCTCTTTGTTAGAAGGGTTCAAAGAACAGCTTTAAACCAAACATGGCAACAGAGCGTTCATGACTGGTATTTCAAAGGAAAGACAGATTCACAAGTGGAACTGATAGGAATATGTGGCACAGCCTAAAGTTAAAATCTCTGAGAAGACAAATGGCTTTTTGATAGCTTGAGATCTACAGATGAAGTAAAACCTCTCGATATGTTAGACCAGTGTGGCCAAGCGTTCAAATTGCAATTTTAACAAATGCAGAAGTAGTACACTCAGAATATTGCCTTCATGTCAGAAATGCACCTTTGTGCTTGAAAATGATAAAAAATTGCAATCGATCCTTACAACTGTTCTGTTCATCTTTATTGATCAGGTGCAAGAAAGATAAATCGCAGCCCAAATAAGATTATAGTAAATGTTAGCATCGGAGGGGACTGTAGGTGGATGGAGAGCCATTCATCATCTCAAACGGTGACCTGTCCATTCTCCAGCCACCCTGAGTCGGCTGTCTAATCACATACCTATTGATTTTAGCCACATCCACCAGACCTGGATGTGACTGTCATCGGACAGCCCAGGTTGTTAAATGCGAAGGGGTCAGTGGTGTGAAGAGGATTTCATTTTCATTTTCTCACCAACCAACGATGATTTATGAAAAAATAAACTCCCCCCAGGCACGCATGTGCAACCTGAGTGATTAGACGGTAAAGTGCACCGCAGACCACCTCATCGGACTCTTTTGTACTGCGGTGCACTTTGCCCGATGTCTCATTGCGCCTGAAGGCTCACGGGGTCACTGAGGCCACCCCCTGCAGGCAGGTTTCGAAGTAGCCAGCCAGAATGGGTAATTTTTTATTTTGCTGGCCCTGGAAAGGTGTTACTTTGCTATTACAACTTAATAATTTATGTTGTTTATATGTTCATTTATGTAACAGTGAAACATTTCTTTGGTATAAAAATTATGTAACTCCACCCCTTTGTTCTTACTGATCAGTCTGTTGTAAATGTTGATGCTCTTATGGTCCCGTGGAGGTGATGGAACACATTCTAGTCCATGAAGAATCCATCTGGAAGAAGAAACACAGTGTGAAAAGAAATAATCCTTTAATATCCTAGGTGGAGCCCTGGAATAATAGGCAAATGGAATGTGTGTGAATTTCATTATTCGATCACAAGTATCTTTTGATCTTATAGGAATTGATTTCAAATAAGGGAGATCTAACTAATCCTCCCACAACATGTGAGGACTTTATCAGAAGTCTGAAAGAACGATGGATTATAACTGTGAAAGTTTACTTTGTAATTTCAACCTGTATACCAACAACTAGATACTTTTTACATGTATTTTTACAAGAATCCATTCCACTCGGGCAAAAAATCTTTGTGCTACTGCTTGAGTGGCTGAGATAAGAGCTTGTGTGTTTTTTGTCATCGTCCGTCTTGCACACAGTTCGTCCTCTTGCAAAGTGAAAACTCTGCTGTCAATCTTTATCCACAGAGCTCAGAGTTCTACAAAGTCACCACCGAGCAATATCAGAAAGCTGCTGAAGAGGTGGAAGCAAAGTTCAAGTAAGTTTCTAATAGTATTCCAATTGCTCTTCTTGACAAGATGAAAATACAGCTTTACTGCCTTTTGAACAGGAGAGAGTTTGGTGTATAGCTCTCTGGAGTACTGGGAAATAGGTTTTTGTGGTTGAGAAGGATGCATGTTATCTGCTACCGTGGAATTCATGTGCAAGGTAAAGGCATTTGGTGAATGCTTTTTACACCTCAGTTTCATGAACAAGGGGAAAACAGAAAGCAGTAATAATAGAATTTTCATTTGGAGTAATAGATAGGATACCCTTGTTTATGAGGGTGATATTAAATCGGCAACTCTATTACTAGAAACATAGGAACCATTCACTTTTGTATAATAAAATGATGGGCTTGTCCAAATTGGGGTATCCTCTCTTCTCGCGTTCAGGCCGTCTTCATTTCTTCACATGTACCTCGAAGGCATTTAAATCGCAGATTATGTGATTCACCCTTGATTATGAGGGTGGTGTTAAATCGCTGCCTCTGTTAACCCTTGGAACTTTAAGTGAGTGTTCCGTGCTTGGTGGACCAATGTGTCTGTGACCCACAGCCCTGTGCTTTCCCTTTGCCGCCAGTTCTCACGTTAGGTAAGAAGACGTCGTTCAGAACTTCCCTGAGAGTGTAAGTACTATTGTGTAACTTCTGTTGGTAGCACACATGCAAATTAGCTAAGCAGAAAACAACGGCGGTGCGACAGGTTCGGGTGAAAGAGTGCTTGGTGGCTTGGGTCTGTCTGCCCTCTTGGTGGGTGTTTATGAGCATTTGAGAAATGGTTAATCCCTAAGGTGGGATGCTGTTACCTTCTGCTATAGTGCAGTTTGTGTGGTCCTGGAAATTGGTGGTGTGTTAACACTGATTAAAAATGTTTGTTTAAAGATGGTTTGGAGTATATTTAAACAGACAAACCCTCCGTTCTTTGTTAGAGAATCACTCTTCAGGGGCAGGAGGGAGCGACTGTCTAAGAAGGGGGTGCACATCTCACTCTTAAAGGGTTAAGTGCTGTCTTAAGAGTTTTGATGGTATACTATGCATGTATTTTTATGATTTTTATCTTTCCCCTAATGATAAAACATTTTTAACAGCTTTTTGTCTCACATTGAGGTTAAGAACAATCTAATGATAGCCAGAGGGGAGTGGGGAGCGGACAGTGGGGAGAAGGGTTTTCAGGAACTACTATAAAGGACACACAGACAAAACCAAGGGGGAGGGTGGAAGCAGGGGAGGGAGGTGGGGAGAAAATGCAGACAACTGTAATTGAACAACAGTAAAATAATTCAAAAATTGAAAAAATAAAAATAAAACAATAAAAAAAAAGCTTTTTGTCTCAATACTATGAGAACCTTCGACTTGGCACCATGGGTGTTTCTTCAATATATGAAGATAGCTATAAAAATAACTAAAATTTGAAATAAATCAAAGGAAATCACTTCTGACTAGAATGGTCTATGAGGTCCTCATAACAATGATGTTTTGTTTGAAGCCTGAAGAAGAGTTGTGGTGGAAAGGAAAGTATTGAGAGGAGAGGTCACGCTCTGCAGTTGGGGGGCGACGAGTTAGGGAAGATCCACGGTCTGTCACAGAGGGACCAGTGCAAGGTAAAGCTGGGAAGGTCAGCAGGGCCGCTCCTTAGCTGTTGGGCTAAGGCGTCGGTCTTCACGAGCAGAAAGTCTTTGGAAGGTATTTATTTGACCAGGTGAGAGCCCGGATCCCTGTGCTCGCTCCTTCAGGAATGCCAGTCTGACGGTGAATGTGAGGCTCGACTGGAGGCACCAGGAGCAAGAACTGGAAGTACTGGGTCAGACGTCCCTGCAAGTGAGGGAGGGGAGGAAAGAGACGCGTGCAGGAAAGTCACTGAGAGATTAGACGTGAATTAGGGACTGATTGGCGGGTGTGCTGGTGCTGCCATAACAGAGTACCACAGACTGCGTGGCTTAAACAGTGAAGTTTACTTATTGTCTCACAGTTCTAGAGGGTGGAACTTCAAGACCAGGGCGTCAGCAGGGTTGGTTTCTTCTGAGGCTTCTCTCCTTGGTATATGGGTGGTCATTTCCTCCCTGTGTTCACATGGTCTTCCCTCTCTGCATGTCTCCTAATCTCCCCCTCTTATAAAGCACACCTGATTGGAACCCATTCTGTAGACAGCCTTTTAACATAATTACCTTCATGCAAATATACTTTCGGAAGTACATGCGTTAGGACTAACACATATGAATTAGGGGGCAGGGGGACGCAATTGGGCCTATAACACCTGGAAGGAAAGGGCAAAGGAGAGTTTAACGGGTTTGTGGAAGCCGGATTTCATAGACAGAGGTACGTCTGGCTTTCAGTGAGAAGAATCTCCCTTCGGAAGCCCTGCCCAGCTACCATGTCACTGAGCCTGGGCCAGCCCACTGGGAACGAGAGGCTCACAGAAATCAATGTCCTGTGACTTACCTTTGTCCTGTGTCTTGCTACAAGACACAGTAGCCCTGCAGCTTCGACTCAGCAGCATGATCTCCCTGACCTCTGTAAGATGTTCTTTATTATATCCTACTCTCATCTGGTGTGGTAAAGAATTTTCGCCTTTCCCACAGAAAGGTCTTTGACCCAGCTCCTGGGAGGTACCCTGGAAAACCTTGGGATTTCCCAGGTGATAAAAGTGTCTCAGTAGTCACGATGGGCCCCCCGAGCCATCTTAGGCCAGCCCAGCCTCTGGGGAGTTTGTGCTGGAGACTGAGTGCACCCACGTGGGCAGTCAGTTGGGCAAGCCTGTGTAAAGAGGCCCAGATGACACTGGACCGGGCAGGATAGGTGAGCTGCTCTGGCCACTGACACTCTGTTCCGGGTGTCACACACTGATGATACTAGGGCAGCACACCCTGAGGACGATGGAAACCGCATCAGGAACCCTCCCAGACTCTGCCCTGTGCCTCTCTTCCCTTGGTTGATTTTCTGTATCATTTTTCATAATAAGTTGTCACTGAGTTCAGTAGCTTTCCGTGAGATTTGTGGGTCCTTTTAGTGAATCGTCAAGGTTTAGGGTGATTTGGGGAACCCCTTGAATTTTCAGGTGACGTCAGAAGTAAGCACGGTCTTGGGTTCCCTGCCCTCAGACTCTGCAGTTTGCCTAACTCTAATGCAAACAAAACCCCTGCTTTCACACACTGGAAGACTTTGAAGATTTAGTTTGTCAGAGTAACTTTCATTGCATAATTTTTTTTCAGTTGCTACCTGCTAGACTTCCTAGAATATTGTATTTCAATTTTCTGTGAATTCATGAGCCTCACTCCTAGGAAGTGATAGTGCTTTGTCTTTAAGAGACACTTTTACCCTTTTTTTTTTAATCCTTACCCTAGGATATGTTTATTGATTTGAGAGAGAGAAACATCGATGTGAGAGAGAAACATCGATTGGTTGCCTCCCGTATGGACTGGGGTTTGAACCTACAACCTTTTGATGGGCGGGACCTGGCCAGGGCTTTTACCCTCTTGAAGGCACAGAGACTACTCAAGGGAACTTGGTTTCTCTTTAGCAGTTTGACCGTCTCAGATAATCAGGGCAGCTTCAGTCTTCTGCAAGGCAGTATACCTTGGCCTTCCCATCGCATGACAGCGGCCCGCAGCAGTCCCTCTGGGGCGGCAGGCTCTGAAGGACATTGAGGAGGTTTAGTTAATTTTTTCTGACAGAGGGATTCATTGGGGTGTATCTTGGTTGCATGAATGGAAGCTTTTTAAATTGCAATTATAGGGATATATCATACACCTTACGGGGTCACACAGAATCCCCGTGAAAAGAAAGCAAGCTACGAGCCCTTGAGGCTGTGCGTGGTGAACACCAGTCACACCCAGGCATCCCGCCGCCACGGGAGCTGACGGGACTGTTTTAGTGATGCTTAGATAGTAACTCACACTTCGGGCCCTCAGTTTATAGTTTTGGCAGTAAACCATTAGAACACTTCAGATTTAATGGGATTTTTTCCTACCCTATCGATACCCCATTCATTCTTAGACTAAGCTCCTGTGTGGCATGCCCTCTGCTGACTCTGAATGCACAGCTAGGAAGGAAGGAGGGAAGCAGGGCCCCCCCAGCACAGAACTCAGAGTTGATCAGAGGAGAGTAAGAGGAAGGCAGAATCTTACAATAGAGCTTTTTAAAAATACAAAGTTAGGCCTACTGTGATGGAATAATTGCACCCCTAATAAGTCTCATTTTCCCGGTGGGAATTAAACAATTTGGAAATAAAGAATTGTGCTGTTTATTTGCCTGCAAGAATTTTTTCCCCAAAATAGCTTTAAAATTTTAGCTGTAAAACGCAAGTCACTGAGCAAATCCAAACTTTTACATCTAGCTTTTATTCAACAGATAATCTTTTCCCAATCCAACTAAACAATCATTATTGCCACTTCCTATCACCTTTACCTCCCTTTGCTATTATCTGTTAAATAGAGCAACTTAGAGTGCTGGTTCCTAGTTACACAGTAATAGTGTCAGGTTATAGCTTAGCTTACTGAAAATGATGTTATGTGTTAGTCCTTATTTCCTACCTTATAGGTAATTGATTAAATAAATTGCCATACTAAATAATGTTACGTTGACAGTGCTTAGCACAGGTCTTGCACAAGGTAAATGCTCAATAAAGATCAGATTTAATTGTTTTACTGTTACATATTTTAATATGTATTTATTACTATAATATTTTATGTCTAGCTCAAGTTATGAAGCCATAAAGTAATTTATTTCCAAACAAAATCTAGACATTGTTGACCTCCTCCTCGTCATCCCCCCAAAAAAATAAAATCAAAAGAGTTCTCATTCTGAGGGAGCTCCCAGTCCAGCCAGGAGACGGCGTCTATAACACGTGCGTGGCAGGAGGGCGCAGCGAGGGATGTGTCGGAGCAACACCGACAGAGAGCCGGGGGCCCTGGCTCTCGGTCAGCCTCCGAATCTGACCTCTTCGGGTGGACAAGAGCCAGTATCTTCCACACCTGCAAAACGGCAGTGCTGGTACCAGAATGTTCTGTATATAGCATGCATTTTTTTTTAATTATAAAAACAAATATCCAGTGAATGTAAAACAAATATCAAAGAAATGTGGAATATTTTAAAGGCAGTATAAACCTTGTGAAGAAAATGTAATATCAAACAAATGATGAGCATTTTAAAAACAACTGACACTTCATTCCTGTGCTGTGCTTTTGATAATGAAGTGGGCCGTTTCTTCCTTCCATACAGGAAGAAAAAATACATGTATGTGGGAAGTGGCATAGATTCCAACAGGGTTGGGAGCCCTGTTGCAGTGCTTTCATTGTAGGTGTAACCTTTCAAGCCGGCCTCCCTGTCTTTGAAAGATGGAGCGCACGTACAGGAGTGTGGTTCTGTGAAACCGTGAGGAACATCGGCAGGTCTCCTTTGTGTGCCGGTTGTAGAAGGGGCTCTCGCTTTATCCTTGATGGAAGTGGTTGAAACCTAACTTAAACATGTAGGCTCTAGGTTATCCTCACAATGTACTAAAAGATCAGTTACTCTGTGGAAGAACGTTAGGTATTTTAGAATATCTGAGGAAATGCTATGCAAAATTCTTACAGACAAAATGAATTTTTTAAGTATCACTGTATATCACAGGTTTTCCTCTATGTAAAATCCTTTAACTTTAAAATTCCTTGGTTTTCCTAGCGTTTCACCTTGGCAATACTGTTTCATTTCTCTTCGGGGGTATGTGGTTTTCATAGCTAAACAGTAACTCCTCACGTAACACTGATAGGTTTTGGCCACTTGGACTTGAAGTGAAACAGCACATAACAAAACTGATTCTGCCCTCGGCTAATCGATAAAAATGAGAGTTAAGTCCCTGTGGCATATTTTTGATCACCAAATTTCTAAAAGTAAAAACAAAACTAACCTTCTAAATAAAGACCGAAAACACTTCCAATATTAAACATTTGAAATAAATGTGATGTATACGTTTAAGAAAAATGAATAAACTCAGGTAAGATAATGATTTTCCAACCTGCCGATCCCAGTTCAGGGCTGTGGGTGGCCAGAGCCTGTCCTGGCAGCTCAGGGAGCAGACTGGGACCCAGCCCTGCACAGGCGGCCTGGCCCTTCCATGGCCCCGGTGCCTGCTGCCCCCCACCCTGTCCCTGCCCCAGTCATTCAGACCGGGGCACTTTAGACACACCAGTGGACCTCAAGTGTGCATCTCAGGGACGTGGGAGGAAACCGGAGTCCCCGGAGAAAACCCACGCAGACGAGGGGGAAGGTACAATCTCCACGCAGACAGTGTCTGCGACCAGGCCTCAGTGTTTTCCCCTCATTACTTTCACAAGAAGACGGTGGAAGAAGTGACAGTATTTGAGGACCAGCTGTACTAGGAATAAGTCAGTGCGGCCGAGGATGACACACCAATGGTGTCAGCAGGTGTTTCTCACGTTCTCTGTAATTACACATGTGGACGGTGGACAGTTTTAAGCAACGGCGTTTAAAGATCCTGCTTAATTGGCTGTAAAATAATTAAATAAGCTTTTGACTGGCAAATTAATAATTCCGTTAGATGTATAAGCCAGTGCGCCTGGATGTCAGTGTGACTTCAGTTTGGAAATATTAGATTAATAGAGCTAATTGTACTTCAGGAACAGAGTTTACTCTGATTAATAGTCTTAAAACTCTGCTAGAAGTTTAGTCAAGTAAATTTATGTTACTTACCTTTATGCTTAAACTCTTTAATTAAAACTTACTTCAAAAGTTTGAGATTTTCAGGTTTGCTGTGCTTCTCTCTCCAGTTTCTGCAAAGTTGAGCTCCTGCAATTTTTCAGTGACTCCCGCTGCCTATTCAATATCTGGCCTTATCAAAAGGATTAAAATTATATGCCGTTGTACATATATTTGTATCTACAACTGACAGGGACCCTGCATATCGGCTCTAACGCTTATTGATGTCTACTTATAACCTAGTTTAGTGCTGCGTGAATGGCTATGATGCACCAAATGTACATGATGAATGTCTTATCTCTGATTCTCATTGATCAGTTTCTAAATGATCAAATGGTTTATCTCAGTAAGACACTAATTCACATTGATCAGATTCTAAATGACCAAGTTGACTTGGTTTCTGCTGAACACAAATTGTATTAAAACAACATTACTTGGACATGCTGCCTTTTCTAATGCAGGAGTTATGTTACCAGCAGTTACATTATAAGTAGAGTTATTGTATTATAAAGATGTCTCCTTCATAATGAAAAGTTTACACAAGAAGAAAAGAATGCGATATTACAGGAAGAACAGGGCTTCAGGCAAGGGTTTGAGCTTTGACTAATTAAATTCTACATTTGTATTGGGCCTTTCTTCCTCCTTTTTTAATTTGAAAGGCTGTGAGCAGGAAATACAGCAGCTGCAGTGGTGACATTTTATTCCCTGTGGTCCTTGGGGCCAAGTAACATCTTGATTATTTAGTAAGAGACTTTGTAATTGAAGAGGCAAAAATTCTGGAGAAAGTAAATATACCTAAACCCTTTGTGCATAAGCTTGGTTACAATTGCTTATTTAGAAGTTTCAGGCTACTACTTGCTGTTTTTTGTTTTATAAACAACAGCTCACCGGTGTCCACTTCTACAGTATTTCATACACCTTCTAGAGTTTGTTCTTTGTGTTGCTGGAGGAAGACTTCAACTCTAAAATTGAAAAGCATTATTTATGAGCTAAGAATATACTTTGTATATGAAGCTAATGGCAACTACACATTCGGCTGAAACATGGTCTTCGTTATTTAGAACACCCGATTCCGCAGGCAGGTTATTTATTACACCTTTGACTTTTCCATCTGTAAAATGTATATCGTAACTGCCATTTTCTTTAGGGCATTCAAGCTGAGAAGGTTTACAAGTTAAAAAAAAAAAACAGTTGTCATTGATCCTCATGTAAAAAATGGCCTTATGTAGTTGTTTCATTCAGTTCTAAGACACTGGCTGCCATTTCGGGAGTGTTCTAGATGGCGGCAGCCCCTTCTGTGCTGCATCAGGGAGCATGCAGAGAGTAGTCTGCCACCTCTCAGGCTATGAATCTGTCTCCTTTCTGGTCCCCACATCCCATCTGCCTCCGGCAGCACGCTAGTTCCAAGGAGACAGATCTGCTTTGGAACACACCAGCCCTTGACACTGTTTCTTACGATAGGCACGTGTAACTGGTTGGTTGTGTGAAGAAAAGAAACCATAGGCAATTAATGTTTTGTTTTGTTTTTTTTCTCTTTAAGTTTGGAACCCTTCTAATCAGAGTATACTAGTCATTTCCTTTCATTTTAATCCTTTGGTCGGGTCACTATATTTAGTCTACATACTGTTCTCTAAGATAACAAGTAAACGCCAAGAA
Source organism: Desmodus rotundus (assembly GCF_022682495.2). Lineage (NCBI taxonomy): Eukaryota > Metazoa > Chordata > Mammalia > Chiroptera > Phyllostomidae > Desmodus > Desmodus rotundus. The sequence goes on along the minus strand of NC_071392.1, from coordinate 78,358,022 downwards.
ATGTTAACACCACTTGGGAGTTAGGTTTCCATCTGCAGCATTTCTCTACTTCCTGCACGTACCTCACAGCACTCCACTCTGTGCAGAGGTGCCTGCAGAAAGGAGTAGGACAGGACATCCACACTTATTGGAACACAGGGCTCCAAAGGGCAGGATCGGGGTTGAAACCATAGACGGGATTGTCTGTTCACAGAAGGAGCACACACCGCACCCATCGCCTGAACACCTGCAGTTGGTCACAAGGTGAGAGGATCTCTCCGGAAACTTCCTCGTCTCTTTAACAGTAAAGGAACCTCCAGCCACCACATCCTATCACACATAAGTCCGTGACCCAGAAGTCTCTTCTCTGTCCCAGCCTTGGCGGTCAGCGTTCATTTGGCTTACTCTGGGCATCTCCTTTACTTCAGTGTAGTCTATTTATGTGTTACATGTAAATGATCAAAACCAGTCTTGTTGTACTCCTTAGGTTTGTGGCCACAAGCACCTGAATTCACGATTTGTACCACGTGAGATAACAAATCACTCTGTTTTCCCTTACAGGAACATTAGCATTGAACTTTCTGTTTAAATCAATACAATCCATTAAGAATCTAGCATACCTACTTGGTTATATGAAATATTAATTACACACTGTTCGTTAGATAAATGCTCTGCCAAAATGATAGCTTGTTGCTTTTCTTGATTATAATATTTTAAATGAGAACATTTTGAGTTCTTAGGGTAGGGTGCATGGAATTTTGAGATTTGTTTACTGAATCTTGCTTATTTGAATAATTAACTCCACAGTTCATAGTTTTAACTGGGACCGTTAAGTTTGTTCCTCTTGCCAATTCTGGATAGAGTTCATTTACTTTTTAAAGGATCCAGTTGGAAATAATTTCTTTAGTTTTTCCTTCGATGTTTTCAAAGATGAGAAAAGCTTATTTTGCTTTTGAGTTCCATTCAGCTACAGGTAGAAACCATTGAGGCTTGTAGGAAAGCCAAATAGAGGTAATTGTTGTCTGACTGACCTACCACATTTTTAAAGGTCCAGGATGTTTTCTTGGAGGTACATTTTAAATTCTTTCTGTCAAATTTACAAAGTCTTGAGCATGGTTAAAAAGTGTGTCAGGTTGTCTACACAGAAGAATGGCTGCTCTCAGAGCGAGTGGGGTGAAGACAGGCACAGACACAAGCGAAAGGTTTCATGGGCTTTGGTTAAGGGGGTCTTTATCCGGAATCTGGACTGTGTGAAAAAGCTACAACGCTGAAGGGGGACCATCCCCATGACTTGCCGCGCAGACACAGAGCGCCAGTCCACACAGATCGTGCCTGGATGATGCAGACTGTGAATTGCTCGGGAGTTGCTGACTCTACCATTTGCTCAGCATACCCAGGGAGCAGCAGCGGCAGGCCACAGGGTCTGAGCCGAACCCTGGGACGTCAGAACTAAAGGTCCTGCTCGGGGAAGTGCGGCGCTGGAAAAAGTGCAGCTGGACACAGCCTTCTGGGGAAGCGAGTCTTTGAGACCAAATTCCACGACCACTCAGTCACCAAGAAGTTTGAGCCTGAGAGCAGAGTCTGGAGAGAGAAGAAAATTTTAATCATGGAGAGTCCACACTTAACCATCTTCGAAGGACTTTAAATCACACCTTCAGGGACGTACCCTTTGGGGCCCTATGCCTTCTTGCTGGTGACCCAGCTGGGCTTCTTCGCTAAGAAAGATGAGGCGGTGCTGAAACACCATCCAAAAGCAGTTTTGGAGACAGACTCACTGAGTACATGATCACGCCCCTCATCGGGAAGGAAGAGCTAGGGGGTCAGGAAGTAGACATGTTTTTGACCAGAAGTAAAGTCCTCTGCGAGCTCATCAAGAAACGTGAAAGCCGATACAGCACCTGCAGTTACAGAGCAACAGAGGAAGAGGAGCAATGCAGGGGGAGCACCTGCAGAAACGTGTGAGCACCGTGCGCAGAAGGGAGACGCACCTGGGAAACACGCCTGGGAGGCACGCATGGCAGCCTCAGAGAGGAGGAGGCCCTGAATACTGTCCTCCTGGGGAGGAGCGGGGCTGGGAAGGGTGCCACTGGGACCGCCATCCTCCCAAGGTCCGACTTCTCTCTTGGCTCTGAGGCCAGCCAGTCACCAGGATGTGCCAGGAAAGCAAGAGCGTAAGGGGTTGAGCAGGATGCTGTGGTGGTGGATACTCCTGCGTTCTGCCTGAGGTCCAGCAATCCATCCCAGCTACAGACAGTTCAGTGCTGTGTGTCCAGCTATGAAGGACATCATTCTGGTCCTGGGGTTCCAGTGGGAATGGTTCGTTCACAAGGACAAAAAGGTGGTGGTGATGCTAGAGAGTATCCCAGAAAGGATGTTAGGGAATACATGATTGGGTTTTTTTTTTTTTTAAGATTTTATTTATTTATTTTTTGAGAGGGGGAAGGAAGGGAGAAAGTGTGGGAGAGAAACGTCAGTGTGTGGTTGCCTCTCACATGCCCCCTACTGGGGACCTGGCCTGCAACCCAGGCGTGTGCCCTGACTGGGAGTCGAACAATTGACCCTTTGGTTCACAGGCTGGCACTCAGTCCACTGAGCCACAGCAGCCAGGGCATAATTGTGTTTCTTACCTGGAAGGAAAACCTGGGGGCCAGAGACCTTACAGATTACTACAATAATGCAGATAACTGAGTTCCTAAGAGGATAACTTAAAAGTATGGGAGGCAAGTTTATGCTTATAATAACAAAACTGGCCAAGCCAGGGAAGACCAGGTAACAGCCGTTTTGAAAATGGCCAGTGAGCTGATACATAACCATAAAGGGCACGGTTATTCCTGTGCATGGGAGAACGTCAGCAAAATAACTAAAGATGCTGAGGAAAAGCAAAATCCCATAAAATTACTAAAGAATTTAGAAGATAGGTTATCATAGGTGGCTGAAATGCCTGGTGTCTCCTTACGGTAGAGACACGCTCAAGCTGGGAGCTATGGGAGGACTGGTGGGTGGAAAGAGGGTTCATGACCTTGAAGCCTTGAGAAGTCAGTGCATCACACCATGCGATGCTTTGGCTCTTTGTAGGTAAGTAAGTTACCAGTTTGGGACAGGCAGTGGGAGATTATAAAGAAGCAAGAAGAAGTAAGGTAGGGAAAAGACTTCAGAGGTTAGGCTAATATTCAAGGTCAGAATCAAGTCACAGAAATCACCTTACCAGTGCGGGTAGATTGGATTCAGGATAGACACTGGTACCAAGGCCAAGGCCAACCTGAAGCCAGAATACATAATTAACAAGAATCAGGGTGTCCAGAACGTGAGGGTGAGGCAGCATCCAGCCAAGTCCTGGGCGTAGCAGGGGGGGAGCTGGACTCCTGTGGGGTGCCCCGCTGCCTGCTGGGCCCATTGCTGCTCTGAGCGGTCCTTTCCTCATGAGGTGGCTGTCCCTTCATGCCCTCTCCATTTCAAAGTCTGAATGCAAAGGGACCCAGTCACCCCCCTTTGTTGTCCCTGAGGAAATAAACACAAATCTGTGTAGTTTCAAAAGGTTGTACAGGTAAATCATCACATACAGTAAATAGACTTGAATGAAAAACATTGCCGACATTAGACAACCTTGCAAATTTTTTAAATTCTAAATATAATTCTAGATTTCCTCTAGAAAAGATTACTGAAAACTCCTTTGCACTTCTCTCTCTCTCTCTCCCCCTCCCTCCCCCCCTCTCCCTCTCTCTCCCTCTCTCTCCCTCTCTCTCCCTCTCTCTCTCTCAGTGTATCTTGAGGGTTAGGGTTTAGATTGAAACTCAGAGGACTCACATAACAGTCTGGACACATTAGGGGCTTTGTCGTCTCAGTCCAGGAGTCCAGGAGCAGGCTGCCAAGGGAGCTGTGGTGCCCATGGTCCAGCTTCATTCCCATGCAGCCTCCCCACTTCAGCTTGCTTCTCTGGTCCAAGTGGTGGATGAGGTTCTGTTCACTGGTGAGCAGATAAAACTGAGAGCTGCCTGATGGGGGTGCTCTATGAGATGAGAACTGTGGAATCTTATCCCAGTAGATGTAGAGCCAGATGGTTTCAATGCTAACCACTTTATAGATGCTTTGGGGACAGGATCTGTCATCTGCCTTTGTTTTTTTAAGTATTAGCATAGCCTCAAGATTAAGCCATTTATAAGAGGATAGGCTTCATGGCTAATACTTTTGTACCCTGCATAACCCTTAATATGACAAATTCTGAAAAACGTGTGGGTAAATACACTCAGTTGAGTGAAATAATAAAGATGAATTGTATTATGGAATAAAAAAGAATGGTAGCTCTTAGGATAGTCTCTGGGAAGTTGCGTGGGTTCAGCCATACTGTGATATCTATTTTGTTTTATCACTCCACAGTTGGATAAGTTTATTCCCAATGCTATCAGCCCTCCCCGCTTCCAACCAGACAATTAATTTGGATATGTATGTGGTTGTTCATTCATACAACTGGGGTAAAACCAAGTACTAAAATTGAAACCAAACTTTCAGAATAATTGTATTTACACACCTATTTCCATTGCTCATTTGAGTGTGTAATTACCAGATCATCTCTCATCATATCAATCTGTCAAGGACTCCTATGTCTGGCTCTTGATTTTTCCTTATTTTTAGAGAGAGGGGAATGGAAGGAGAAAGAGAGAGAAGCATCAATGTGTGGTTGCCTCTCGCCCATCCCTCACCAGGGACCTGGCCCGCAACCCAGTCATGTGCCCTGAGTGGGAATCGAACTGGCGACTCTTTGGGTCGCAGGCTGGCCCTCAGTCTACTGAGCCACACCAGCCAGGGCTGGCTCTTGGTTTTTCTTAAGTGTAGGCAAACAAAATACAAAGATTGATAACTTGGACCTTGTCATGATTAAGAATTTCTGGTCATCTTGAAGACACCATTAAGAAAATTTTTAAAGTGGGCAAAAGCCTTGAATAAACACTTCAAAGGAAGATATAAGAATGGCCAGTTAGCACATGAAAAACGCTAATATCATTATTTATCAGGGAAATGTGAATTAAAACATTGGAGAGGTGAAAATCCAAAAAGACTGACAATAATAATTGTCCAAAGGATATGGAGAAACCAGAATTCTCATGCCTTGCTGTTGGGGCTATAAAGTGGCAAAGTCACTTTGGAAAGTGGTTGTCAGTTTCCTATAAATTTGAACATACCTTTACTTTGTGACCCAGCAATTCCAGTCCTAAGCATTTACCCAAGAGAAAAGAAAGTATACATCCACAAAAAGATTTGTACACATACGTTCGTAACTAGTTTATTCATGGTAGTCAAACACTAGAAATGACCCAAATGATCATCAATAAGAGAATGGATAAACAAATTGTGTTATATTCATATAGTAGAGTACTATTCAGCAGTTTAAACAAAAAAAAACTATTGATACATGGAACAACATGGCTGAATCTCAAACTGGCCAAGCAAAAAGAAACCAGCCAAAAAACCTATTGTATGATTCAATTTATATGAAGTTCAAAAATGGGAAAAATTAATTTAGACTAGTACTGGGTTGGCCAAAAAGTTTGTTTTTTTCCATAAGATGGTTCGAGTGGCACTTAGTTGTCTTTAAGTTCATTCGAAACAATTTTGCTAGATTGTATTGTGACAGCTGTCATATCAGTGGGCATTTAAAAACAAAATTATGAAAATTGGTGAATTTTTGTGTAGCCATCTTAATATTGAAGATGGAAGAAAATATGCAACATTTTTGGCATATTATGCTTTATTTTTTCAAGAAAGGTAAAAACACAACTGAACTGCAAAAAAAGATTTGTGCCGTGTATGGAGAAGGTGCCGTGACTGACTGAACATGTCAAAAATGGTTTGCGAAGTTTCGGACTGGAGATTTCTCTCTGGACAATGCTCCACGGTCGGGTGAGCCAGTTGAAATCGATAGCGATCAAATTGAGATGTTGAGAGCAATCAGTGTTATACCATGCAGGAGATAACCAACATACTCCAAATATCCAAATCAATAAAGTTATTGGTGAAAATGAAAATGTATCTTTTATTTAACAGAAAAAACCATATGGACTTTTTGGCCAACCCAATAAAGACCAGAAAGCAGTCGATAGGGATAGAGGGGGACTTGATTGGAAAGCAGCGCAGGCGGACTTTCTGAGGTGTTGGGAATACTTGTGTTCTAGGTGACAGCTATGGAGGAATACGCAATTTTTGCTACAGTATGAACACTTCAGTTCATATGTTTTGTAATGTTAATTATACTTAAAACACCCTAAAGTTACTGTTAATTAATTTTAACTGGGAAACAGTGTCCCAAATATTGGGAATACCAAGCTCATAACTATAATTTGTCCTAGGTAAAATAAGTTGTTCAAAGTTAATCGCAGTCTTAAGAAAATAATGATTCCTAATCCTATCCATAATCAAATTTTTTCATTAGAATTTTGAATCCCTTGTCTTAAAGTCAGGGCTGTTCATTTGTGTTTCATTGCTATAGAAATAAGATTAACCCTTGCTTTATTTTTTTCTTTCAAGAATTAGTCTCTTCCCCCTTTTATTAAATTATGTTTGCCTATCATAGTCTCCTCATTAGCCTAAAGTCTTGGAGATAGACCTGGTTACGTTTGGAGAGTTACTTGCGATGAGGGGTTTTGAAGGCGGTGTTTGTAAATGAACAGACAGTGACGCCAGTACTTTTTAATGTACTAATCTCAGGCAGCAGTTTGTGCCTGTGCTGTATTGAGTCCTGGCCAAACACTTGAAAACGTGTGAAAACTGGCGTCTCGGCCCTCCCTGGCGTGTTGAAACGAAAGCAGGCGTTCCCAGTTGGCGTGTGGGTCGCCACGCACCCCCAGCTTGCTCACATGGCTGCCTGACGCCGTTGCCTGTGCGTCCGCGGCCGGCGGCCCTGCAGTTAGATCGCCCTGTTCCTTTTGTGAGTGGGCAGGTCTAAGTGCTGCTCTTCAGCTGCGTCCCTCGAAAATTGATAGATGTGCTCATTACGGGGAGGCTTGCTCCTGGCTCCGGTCGCCAGTCCCCTCAGCCACCCTTTCTGGAGGAAGCTGGCGAGAGCACTGCAGCGGTGCGTCTGGCTTTGCGCTCCTTTTCCAGCACCGACATCTCTTTTTTCAGTGTGCTACACATGCTTTGTAGGGATCTTACAAGCACAAAGAAGTCAGCTATTTGCCAATTACAGCATCAACACAAGGAAGACTAAGGGCTGCTGTTTGGTGATGGGAATTTTTTCTAACGCGCTGCCATTTGCCCTTCATTTTGTTCCCTTGTGCTTCTGAGGTTGCACAAATACCTGTTTATTTGTGAGGCAGATCCATCCATGGAGACTCTGAAGTCCACCAGCCTGCCACTGTCGTAGATCTCCACAAAGCTGCCTGGGTGAGAGGCACATTCAGCGTGGTTTATGATCGGGATTTTGAAGCAGAGACCCTGTCTCTGCTTTCGGGATGAAAAATGAATTGCCAATTACTGTCGACATGTTCAGACATGTACTTCACATGGTAGAAGCTGGCTCAGCCTGCCTTATGCTGGGCCCCCAGCTAGGAGATCATCCGTTCTGAGAAAGGGGCGTGTTGGCAAGGAGGGGAGGAGAGAGGGGCTCCGTCCCCGGATCCGTTACTGTTTTTTGTGCTTGCGCAGGCTGTGGGAAGGAGGTCAGTGCCTCTCACCTCTGCTTCCCCAGCAGCGCTCTTGAACAAGATGAAGTGATCAAAGCCGGGTGCCAGCGCATCATCGCGGTCTCATTACTCTGCAGGCTGCACACCCAGATGCTGCTGTTCCGCATCAGGCCTCGCTGATTTACATTCATAACACCTCCATTACAGCTCATTCGGTGCTGCTCATGATTAACCAGTTCTTTCCTTTTCATGATAGTGTCCCTCCAGTACAAATGACGCTAATGTGACGCAGAAAATAACACTGCTAGGTGCAGCGTGCGCCTTTCAGACATCCAGGTTAGTAGACAAGAAGCAGGACTCACATGTTTTGTCACTACTTAAATCATTTGTGGCTTTCGCTTGGTTGTTTGAGGGTTGGTTTGGGGCAATATTTGACTCCTTTGAATTTGAAATATTGGATTTTGCCAGTAGACCAATTTCATCAACTCCCCTGTCCTGGGAGCTCTTTGCAATTAGTGGATTCCGACACATTCTCATTTGTTTGGTTTCTTCCACCAGCGAAGAGCTCATTGACATATATTTACTTTGAAAGGTATTAATGTGACAGCTATGCTTTGGAGAACTTAACCACCGTTGCCAGTATCAACACAGCTGTCCATCGAGGGTCTCCCTTGCGTCATGCTCTGTGGGCCCTGGGAACACAAATACAAGTCGGAGTCCCTGCCCTCAGTGGTCTTGCCCTTGTTGAGATCGTTAGCTGTACTGTGGAGGTGTCAAACCCCCACACAGGAATTACAGTTTTGGCACTGTTGCAGAAAAATCGTGAATATCTCACACATTCCGGGTGGTTGTCATAAACTGGAAATACAGAGGTGACAAAGGCATGAAGCGTATACGTGGGGAAACAGAAGGATGCGCACGTGACTAAAATGTGGTCAACACGAATGTCAAGGCGGAAAACAAAATGCTGTGGGAACAGGGCGGGGATGCAGGATTGCAGGGAGAGGTGACAGTTGTGGGCTCTAAACCTCTAAGCGGTTTCCTTAAGGTGTGAAGAGGGAGAGTGGTTTTCCACGCTGGAAGCGGTTGAGTGAGCACGCAGTGAGGTGGGACGAGACGTGAGGCCGGAAAGGAAGACCAGAGTCAGGCTTCGGCAGACTTTGGTGCCGTGATTTGAAAGGCATAATTCATGTGGAGGTTGAACTGTAAGTCCTACCTACTTGGGAATTATTTTTCATTTGCCTGTTAGATTCTCACCATTTGAATTGTGCCTTTTGGGTTGGTCATTGTTCCTAGATGCCTTCTGTCAAACACACAGGCGTAATATTTGGTGCGTGTGTACGTGTTTGTGTTTATGATAATCATGATTTGCTATATCGTATTGCTATTATGTTAACAGTATTACTGTCCATTAAAAAATGAGCACAGGTTAACTTACCATTAATTGTCTAGCAAAGTTCAGGGTTTGAGAGAATGGGACGTAGAAAAGAGCAGTTTTGATAGAAGGGTGGGGTAGATAGGGTTCAACAAGGGTTTGTTTTATGGGATGCTGTCTGGGAGAACCTCAGGGTGTTTAGCAGAGAAGGGGCCTTAGGAGGTAGAAGAACACGAAAAGCCAGAGGGCTGCTTTGTCAGTTTAGCGATCTGTCTGCAGCCCATGCTGTGGGATCCTCTCTTAATTGAAATGCTATAGTATGAACTTTAAAAAATAACCCCAGTCATGAGCTCTTTGAGTGGCATACTAAGAATTATGGTACAGCGTTCTCCATGTTGTGGGCAAAGAAGGCATTAGAGGCAAATTGTATGGGGTTTATTCAGATATCGTCCATCTGGATGTGTGATTTTTGGTTTATGTCTGTAACTATGATTCCATGTACCCAAGATATGTAAAATTAGCTCATATGGTCCTAGTTTAAATGAGTCTATTAAGTGTTCTTTCTCCTCCACATTGCATTTTTGGTCACCTTTTGCCTTTCGATACCCTTCCTGGAGTTTAGTGAAAAGAGTATGGAACTTAAATTTATCACGGATATGTCTCCCAGTCAACACATAAATCTTCAACTTGCTCTTTTAAATGGCTGCATAGTGTTCCAGGGCGTCGATCCACCGTGATTTGCTGAGCCCCCCCCCCCCCCTTCTGACAGGCACTCAGGTTGCATTTCAAATGATTTTTTTTTTTTACCAGTTAAAAAAAAAGGCTGCAGTGAAACAAATTTATACATAAACCATTAGGAACTGGTGCTTTTGTTTCCATAACATGGATGGGGTTTGAATTGTGCCTGCTCCTTCTAAGAATGTCGAATACACAATATTGGGCTACTTAACCTCTTGGACTTCTTGTTGCTGATGTGGGGAATGTGTGTGTAATGACCCATGGGACTGTTCTAAGGGGTGATGAATAATGCAGGTAAAATTGCCAGCATTATTGGGACTCAGCCCTATACAGGGTCCATTTCTGTTGGGATCCAGTGGGGTTAGAGGTGGCAGAACCCAGGATATGTAACTTTAGAGGTGGTATGACAGCAGAATCTAAACCTGGCCTTCTAAATGGCTTTTTTTTTTTTTTTAAAGAAAAGGAAAGCCCATTTGGTGAAAATTTTTTAACTTTTCGACTTGTGTAATTTAAAAATACTACATTTTGGCACAACCTATTGCAGTTTTTTGCTATTAGTTTGTAATTCCCTAGAAGTGAATTGAAAAAGATTAGTGGTAGAACTTTTTCCATTAACTCGGGGAAAACTACAGAGCAAAAAATTGTCCTTTGACAGAAATGTCAATCCATACCTCTTTTGGAGCTTTCGGAAACTGAAGCACTGGGAAGCTGATTTAATAGGAGAATTGAAAACCAAAATGTATACACATCTTCACCTTTTCTGATGACAAGACAAATGAAAAATATACTCTCAGAACTTGATAATGTAAAGAAAATAGGATTGTTGCTCCAGAGAGTGCATTAAGGCTAGATCTTTAAAAGATTGGAGTGCTAAGCTGTTGGCCAAGTTCTTCAGAAAGCTGATCCATTCTTACTAATGATGCATCAATTTGTACTTCATACCATGAAACCCCCCTTTCGTACGATGTAGTGTCTAGGAAGCAGATATCAGAAAAAGGGGATGCTGCCTACACTGCAGACTTTGCTATAGCACCTACCAAGAAAATAGGTTTATTTTCTTTTGGTTGCGATTCTCAGTCTTCTTCCTGATTTTTTAAAAACTTATTGGGACATCTCTTAATTTTTCCATTCCATAATGTCAGTATAGCTCTAATGAGGTAGTAAACATCCATGTGACCAAAATTGTTCCTGGGTATAACCTGTACAGATACCCTTCACGTAATGCAACAGGCTTGTTCTAGAGGGTTGTCTCCTCCCTTCCCAACCCCGTCTTAGTTTTCTGTATCTCTGAAAGGTGATCATCAGCGAGATGATGTATTTAGGAGTTCAGTGAGGTTACTTTCTGTTCTTGGTACATCTCAAGTAGTCAATAGTTAGTTAATTATTATAGTCATCAATAGTTCAAGTTTCTGTTGAGTGAATTTTGTATGTTTTTAAATTGACGCCCGTCTTGTAATCCAATATTTTTTTCCCTAGGGGATAGTTCCTGGATGTATAAAATTGCAACTGAGAATATACCATGCCTCTAAAAACATGTATTTAAAGACAAATGTTTTCTGTCAAATCATTAACCAACACTTAAGCAACACTACTCAAAATAATAATTAAATTTTCACATGCTAGGAAGTGCGTAATTTAGTTAGAAATGGATACCAGAGGCTGTGCTCGGGTGGATGCGGTTGCTGTTACTTCATGGTGCAGGTCGCATCTAATAATGTGTCGTGCCTGCCTTTAGAATATTTTAATTTGAGATTATAGGCAATTATAGGTTGGCGGTCTGTAATAGGAAGCAAGCAAAATTCTTCCTGAAAATTTGTTCCGAAGCAACATAATTTTTTCCAGAAATAAAATTGACACCTGTGATCATCTAGGTGAGTCTTCAAAAGGCAATTTACACCTGATTGTTGACAATTAAGAATGAAAGACTGGAGGCTGGAGGTGAGGAGGAGCAGAAAGGGGAAAACAGTGCATTTGCTCGAGCCTGCCTGTGCACACGCCCGTGTGTTTCAACTACACTCTCGTTTTAAAAGCTAACCTAATCACTGGTATGACCTTGTTTCTGTTACGTTCTTAAAAAACGTAGATCTCCAGAGAGCGTAGAAAGGGAATGCAGAAACTTTGGAAAGAATAGCTCCCTGCCTGTCTTCCAGTAGCTTTCAAACTTTTTTATTTTTATTTTTTGGCAATGAGTGAGATCCTGCTTTCAAATGAAATCTTGTGTGGAAGGAACCCTAACACTTACTGCTGATACGATGCTAGTTTATTAGTATAACTGTAATTTATAAGCGTACGTACAACCCTTGTCTGTTATTAAAAAAAATAATGAAGCTTATTTTCATGAATGCAACATTTAAAAATTAGGGGCTTGGGCTGGTGGCCACTGTCTAAGGCCGATGCCTTAGCACCGGAACTTATTTATTTGGTTGCAAGGTGTTGTGATAATCCTGATTTGCAGTGATAAGTAGTGGCAACTGATAATAGTTTTTTTTCTCTTAACAGCTTGCCTTGCGATCTCAAGATGTACTCATCCATCAGTCTGATCCATATGATTAAAAGTGAAATAAGTTTCTGCTTCAAAGCTGAATAATTGACAGTATCTAATAAATCATTATGTAGAAGCCAGGATGAATGCCCAAAACTTACAGTACTGAAGCACAATATGAAAATGACCTTTGGCACACTTCCTCAGCCCCAGCTTTTGCCATGTTCTCCCATGGCCCGCAGAGTTCATCCTTCAAGGAGACTGTGCCTCACGTCTTCGTGCTTCCACAGGTGGCCCTGCTGCCTCCCCGACCAGCACACCTTCCCCACCGGCCAAGCCCCGTCTTCTGTGTTAGCGCCTCTAAGGTCTCTGATGCTTCCCTCCCCACTCCCCACCCCTTTCTCCTGCTTCTGGAAAAGAGGGCACAGTTAATTGTTCCCTCTGTGTTCATTAACTCAAGCCCTTAGTGCAATCCAATTTGTGTTATAGTTGCCTCTGCACCTATCTCCCTTCGAAAGCAAGGTCTCTATAGGCATGAACTATACCTTAGCCATCTTTATAGTAGTACTGCTATTAACAGGCGTTGAAATAATATCAATATTGTTATTTACTAAATTGAATTAATCTGTTATAGAAGTTTTTGCTGCTTTTCAGCTTCTATTCTCAGGATGTTTCCACTGTAGAACAGACCTTATGTTAGTTTACCGTAGAAGAAACCGTCGTCTAAAAAGCTAAGAGTTGCAGACTCTTGGGAGTTTGAAAGGCCCATTACCAAGGTTGTATATCAAGTTACATTGAGTGACTCTCACTCCCAGTTGAAATGAAACGTTCCTGAGGGCAGGGATTGTATTTTATATTCCATTTAATAGCTCTCCCCCGGCACCTAGCACATACACTGTGCTCAGCAAGCACATGCTGGAGTAAATTCATTCAGCAAATGAGGGGACTGAGGCATGTGACATGTCGTGACTGCCTAATGGTTTGATTTATCTGGTGGTGGATGGTCTTCATTACAGGCTGTTAATGCAGGGCTGATTTCTGTTGGACACGAGCTAATTGCCAGAGTTCATCTCCAGTACACGCCGGAGTGAAGGCGGGACAGTGTCGGTAGGGTGGGTAAGGCGATAGCCAAATTCAAAACAAAACGGAATACTGCTTATTAGATGAAAATTTCTCATTAATGGGGAATTCTTTCAGTTCAGGTTTCTGTACAGTGTGAATTTTTATAAAAGGAGGACAATTGATACTTAAAAATAACTTGATCTTTGCTGTTTTTCAGAACTTTTTAACTTATGATAATGTAAATAGATTTATATATTTTTTCTACAGTGAAAGTACATCTCATTAACATTTTCTAGTTAATCTTGGAAACATGACATCTTCCAGTCAGGTAGCTGTCTATGAAGAAAGCCAATTAAATCCTTAATAACAAGTTACCTCCTTATGAGAGCTGACGTACCTGCTTTCCCCCGCCCCTGTGAGGTCTCTGCTGTCTGCTGTGCAAGTCTGCGTTCGGTTTGACTATAGGCGATTTCTGAACGAGGCGCTGATGGGACCGAGGCCTGGAGGGGCAAACTCCTCGGACTCTAAGAAAAGTAGAAGAGAGCCATTTCTTTTTCTGGCTCAGTTCAAACTGTAGTGGTTTTCAAGCCCCATTGACCTCGTAGATCACTCCCTTGCATGCATTAGTGGCAGGCCCCCGATAATGGGGCCCCATCTTGCCACATCGTAGACACGTTTATGAAGATGGATAACAGCGAAGGTTCAATGCTAACTTTTATCGTCAGGCAGGCAGTACAAGAAACTGTCTGGTATTGGCTTTTGCTTTGATTTATGGAAAGGTTACCACATGAAGAAGACATCACATAAAACAGCGCTGCCAGTAGCCGTTAATGCGATTGTAAGTGTAGCAAATACTAACGAACCCTAATTAGGTTCATTATCCTCTCTCGCTACATTCTGTACGTTGGGCAGGGTGGGTCCTCTTAGCAGTACAGTATCTTCCCCAAGGGGTGGGCCTCCCTGTTGCTCTCACTTGGGTTGGTGTGTTTTTCCAAAGGCTTTCTCTGAAGGGCAGTAGCCTCTTGATGCTGGTCCTCTAGGAGGGGTCGTTAAGGAGGTGACTGGATGGCTCAGTGATCTCACAGTGACAGCGTTGAGTAGTTACCTGTTGGTTTTGCCTCGGGGCGCACTTACGTGCACCCTCTCCCACACAAACCCGGGGATGGAAGGGCTCTGAAATTCTGGCTCCCGAGTGTCTGTAATAGCTCCAAGGAGTAGCAGGTGGCTCTTCTAGAAAATGCCACCTATCTCTTCTTGCTCAATAGGACTTTTGTCCCCAAGGAGAATAGTTATTACTTTGCCTCGGTTTTTTAGTTTCAATGCACTTTGGTTTGGTGGAGTGTCTTTTATGCTGCACAAACTTTCCTTCCCTTTGAAATCTTTGTTTGGTCTCTCTGGTTGAGTTGCATCTTAATATGCAAAAAAGCAGCTGTGTTTTTCTTTAAGCAAATATAAAGGGTGGGGGGAGGCATCTCTGTTTATCCCTCGGACAACCACATTATGGGTAATGCCAAAAAAGGAAGAAAAAAAAAGGCTTGGGACCCCGTAAAATTCTGTAAATCTTTTCAACTTTCTGTGAAGCAGATAAGTGCCACCCTTTATACGGCCACCTCCCGCAAGTAGCATTTCCTTAAGTGCCAGCAGCTGTGGGGGACGGGGGACCAACACGTGCACCGGGGAAATCTCCACCTTCCTTTCCATTCCCAGGTACAGGCAGAGATGCCGTCTGTCCCGGCTTCTGTTTTTCAGGCAGCCACATTTCTAGTCATTAGAACCTACCTCCATTTCGATTTTGCACATTATTTTGAGGCTTTTATACGCCATTCATTGAATTAAATTCCAGCAAGGTTTTGCCATTCTCTAGTCCTCCGTTAACTTCTTTATGTGGGGAGACCTTTTGGGCAAGTGAGGGCGGCAGTCCCGTCTTCAGTGATAGACTAGAAGAATAAATAGCATGGACGAGTTCTCCTTGGGAGCAATGTGGCCCTGGCCCAGGCAGGCTGTAGCTAACAGCTTCTTGTTGTCCGGAAGGCTTCTGCCCCTGCGCTGCTCAGAGCCATCAGGCAGGCCCCTGTCGTAAAGCAGAAAGCACACAGCAGCGGGGGAAATCACATTTGGCACATAACCACAGGCAGTGAGATGGTGCCGACGCAGCCCCGCTCTCTGAGCTGGGGGGAGCGAAATTGTGGAGGTTGGATGAGACACGGTGTCATTAAGGGCTTTCTGGAGGGGGAGAGCAATTACATTCGGGGTCACATGAACGAGTATGTTATTATATGGGGAAGATACTCCTACAATGCCCATGCTGGCAATCTAGCGACTATCCTGAATCCTTTTTTTAAAACACATACCTTGAAAAAGGGAAAATGGTGCCTGCCTCTGACCTCAGATCAGCCTTAAAAACAGTTGTAGTGACTACTGGGGCTTAATCATTAATAGGGGCCTGCTCTTTTTCTCCCTATTCTTTTTCTCCAGGAAGTAAAGAAATAGACTGCTAATAAGCCCAGAGATTTTTGCCGGCTTTGCTTCCCTTTCAGAGGGATGTGGACTGAGTCATAACGGGGGCATTATCTGTTCTCTTTCTCACTTTCAGAAGCCTTGGATTTTGTACGGTAAAGCGCTCCTTGGAAGGAAGCCAGGCCTCTCGAGAATTTTGGCATCACAAAATACTCAGCCTTACCTGTAGGACCGTAGGACAGTGCCCAACCATGAGGCCCACCCAGTGCTACAGCTAGAACACTGGGGGAGAGCTGGGCAAGGGCAGGCAGGCAGGCCCCGACTCTGACCAGCTGTAGTGGGCTACCTGCTGCGTTTCTCTGGGAAGGGTTCTGAGGCTGTGACAAGTTTCAGCCTGAGAATCGCGATTGACAGTGATCTCTGTCATTGGCATAAGCATTGAGACAGCTGGCACCTTTCCTTTGTATTTGCTCCCCCTGCGTTAGAAGCACGTTATACAAATCTGTTTACCTGATCATTGACAGTGCCTAAGCCAGAAATAGGAAGGAACCGGAAAGGAAGAGAGGAAGGGAACAAAGGGGGAGGAAGAAAGGCTGCGTGGTACAATGGTAACATCTCTTCTCTTTCTGCTTTTCCTCCCACCAGCAGGTTTAGGGAAATGAGGCTCCACAGAACAGGACTCTTTAGTTTGTTACCTCTTGTCCCGGCGTAGTTCCTGGTAGAAGAGTCTGTTTCTTTTCCCCCCCTTCAGGCTGCCTGAGCCCCAGTGAAACTGGGACTGCCTAGCATTTGCAGGGACCTAAAAAATAATCAGGATAGAGACAGCAGTTGGCAAGTGTCCTTGTATGCAGTCACAGCTGCCATTTTCTTTGTAATGAATAAGAGAACGTATTATTAACATTCCATTTTGATGAGCATTTGTAATACATGTGAAGATACCAACCTTCAGTGCATTTCTGAAATACAGAGTCGAAAGGGCAGAAGCCTTAGTTTACAAATAGGGAAGTAAAGCCTTCAGTCTAAATATTGGCACTTATAGCTTATGTTGGAGATCTAAAAGCAGTAAAAACAGATGGTGCTTGGTAGAAATTAGTATTATAATTGATTTACTCTCTTGTTGAAAGTTATAATGAAAGTCCTCAGTGCTTTACTTCATTATGTGTGGTTGAGATTTAAAAAAAAAATTATCTCATTAATTTATTCAATTTAGATAACCAAACCAGTTATTCAGACCTTAAACTGAAGTTACAACCCTAAGCAGTACCAAGATCTTCCTGTTTAAAGACTCTTCAGCCCTGGCTGATGTGGTTCAGTGGACTGAGTGCCGGCCTGTGAACCAAAGGGTTGCCAGTTCGATTCCCAGTCTAGGGTACGTGCCTGGGTTGCCAGCCAGTTCCCCAGTGGGGGGAGTCGGGGGGGTGTGCGTTAAAGGTAACCACACATTGATGTTTCTCTCCCTCTCTTTCCCCTCCCCTCTAAAAATAAAAGATGAAATTAAAAAAAAATACTTTTCAGTCCTGAGACTGGAGGTGCTGGCCATAATCAGCTCATTTTTGACAGTTTGCGTTGATTAAATTAGGCAGGTAAGTCTAAAATTTCTGTTTCGTGATATACTGTGTAGCCACAACCATCACGTACCTCTTACTGTGCTACATGAAATGAAATGATACAACAAAACTCCCGATTCACAAGCGTTTTACCCAATAGGCTCGTCCCGTGCATGTAACTTCTGAGCCGTACTCAGCCCACCTGTGTCTGTTGTGGTTTGACTGTGTGTAAGGCTCCAGGTTCCCGTTCGTCCTTCTCGAAGGCCACTGACTCTGGCACAGGGGAAGCCATCTTGAACTTCTGATCTGGGTTTCCTTTGCACCCACTATCACAGAAGAGAGAATCCTCTCCCGTTCTCCTCCCCGACCCCTGCCTGCAGGGTCCTTACAGCCCGTGCTGCCGCTGCCTGCCTGTTTCATCCCCACCTGAAAATGAAGTCGTCGTTAGTACCCGCACACTTCTCCCGTTCCTGACTGTCCTTTGGAGGATGAAGTTTTGGGGGTGGGCTGGGGGAGCAGATCTCACAGAGTGTGAAAAGTGAAATGTTATCTGACATTTTTAATTAGCACGGGCACCTCTGGGCCTCCTGCACTCCTGCTGAGGACCGCCAGCTTGACTTTACGAAGTGACATTTATGCCACTAAAGACATAGCAAGCTGAAAACCAGTTTCTGGCCCGTTTGAATACTGGTTTAATGGCAATAGAACTTCAACTGTGTGGTGTTCATTATTCTTGAAATGTCCAACTTGTTTTAGACAGGATTTTGCCACCATTAAAGCAAATTAAAGCGGTTTGCCATCCGTTCCACTGAGACCCCCCCTCACCGCCTAGTCACAAGTAGCAGCCTCGCCACCAGCAGTGGGCAAATCTGTGCCAACTGTAATTACTTCAAATACAATTCCATGTATTCACACGGAGGACTTGCTCCCCGTGAGAACTTGGTTGAGGAAAGAAAAGATGTATAGGGTTGTGTCAATTATACGCCCCATGCTGGAGGTGTGGTTTTTAGCGCGAGTGCAGCTTGTAACGCCTTATCCAGAACGCGTGCAGGGACCTTCTTTTGCCACCTCCTGAACACTGTGGGGGCACCTTTGAGTTACATGAACAGTCACCAACTCTTACGTGGATTGTATCCTAAAACACCATTTTCAAGTTGGCTGTTTGAAAGTGGAAACCCACTTCGTTTTGGAAATAAGGCAGTAAGTGAGTCAGGTTCCCAGAATTCAACCCACCGAAGTTTATTAGTTGAAATAATAATAATAAGTAGTAATAATAATAATAGTAGCAGCAAATGTTTAGTAAAAGCTTACTGTGTGCCGGGCATTGTGTTGAGAGCGTGAATGTTATCTTGCTAATGTTTACAGCAGCCTCAAACAGTGGGAGCTGACGGGAAATTTGCATCTCAGATTAAACAGCTTCCAGCTTCCGTGGCAACTGAAGAGTGGAGCCCAGACTCGGACTTACTTACGTGTGTTAGTTGCCAGATCCTATGTTAACCATCAGAGCAAATGACTGACACAGAAGCTGTGACTGTATTCTTGAACCTAACTGATTTGGTCAGGCTACCTTATTAGAGACTCGTTCTTGATTCCAGTTCGGACGTTAGCAACGTTTGTCTCCCCAACATGGCTTGGCTTCCCCACGCGCCTGCCCTAGCCCCGCCCATCCACACTGGCTCACCCGGTGGCAGTGAGAAGAAGAGAGGGCACCCCTGTGGCCCTGTGGGGGGAGGTCCGAGCAGCCTGTGGAGGCTGGCAGCTGTTGTGTTCGGCGCTGGGACGACTGGCAGACTGAACACGCGTGGGCTCTGCCCTGGTGGGCCCTAGAGTCTAACTGGAGAAAGACTGATCACCCAGGAACTTCATGAGTACAGTTGTGCCAGGTGCTCCCAGGTGCTCTCAGAGCATGTAACACCTGTGAGGGTCAGAGTCCACGTCCCTTCAGGCTGAGGTCTGAAGGCTGAAACACAGGCGTGAGGGAAACAGGAAGCAAGGGCACTAAAGCAGCGGGACCGGCGTGTGAGAGACCGCAAGGAGTTCAGGTCCTTCAGGGTTCCGAAAGGGACCCTGCGGGCTGGAGGTGGAGGCAGGGGCTGCATCTTACAGGACGCTGTAGGTCATAATTAGTATTTTGAATTTCATCCCAAGAGTGGAAGGAAGTCTTTGAAGGGTTAGGGTTGTGACCTTGGAATTGCAAGTTCCATTTAAAGGGCACATTGCAGGTTGTGTTGATAATGGATTGCAGGAGATATGAAGGTGGAAGGAGAATCCAGACAGAAAACAGAAACCAGGAGACTACTTAGGAGACTTTTGAAATAGTCCAGGCCCCTGGTTATGGTGGCTCAGGCTGGGATAATGACAGTGGAAATGGGGAGAAGTAGGTCAAGTTCAGATCTGTTTTAGAAGTTTAATGGATAAGACTTTATGATAGACTGGATATTGGGAATGAGCAAAGGGAAAGTGTCAAGGACAATGCCCTGGTTTTGGAAGGTCCATTTACTGAGTTGGGAAAGATGGAACAAACCTGGGGGTAAAGGAAGGATTAATAGTTCATTTGAAGCTTGTAAAATGTTAAGTATGAGTAGTGGTAGGTAGTCACCCTGTAAGAAAACTGGGCTAGAGATAGAAATTTGATAGCTACCAGTACATGGTGGCATTTAAAGCCATGAGAGTGGTCGAGATAATGGTGGAGAGAGTACAGAGAAAGAAGAGCAGAGAGACCTCTGGGACGTGACTCTGAGGAACTCCCACAGTTAGAGATCGATGAAGATGAGTCAGAGAGGGAGGCGGAAAAGCAGCAGAGAGCAGTGTAGAGAAGCCAAGGAACTCTTTTCAAGAAAAGGACTAATTTACTTGAGAAAGGCTGTGCTGATTTGTCCTAGTTGCTGGATCTGGCTTCCTGGAGGGGTCCGAGTGTAGCAGGTGCTGTTTTGTTACATGGTTGAGGGAAAAGCGACTTTGTGTGGAGAGAAGAGAGTAAGCAGGGTAAGGAAGTGGAGGCAGTTGTGAGGGTAGTATTTGCTAGAACTGTGCTTTCAACAATATGTTAGGCACTAACCACATGTGGCCGTTTTGATTTGCACTTACTAAAACTGGGTAGAATTTAAATGCATGACTTTTCCTTAGTCCCATTTCTGATGCTCAAAAACAGTTTGTTGGACTGAGTTAGATGCAGAACATTTTTGCCATTGCCCAAAGTTCTGTTGGATCGCACTGTTCCAAGGAATGTTGGAGTGACTGTGATCGTGACCTGGGAGATAAAGAGACTGAAGATACAAGGAGGGAGAGATCCCACTAGAAAGCAGGGGAGTGGGAAGGGATGACTTCCTGTTTGAGAGGCACTCTCCCTCCGAGCAGCAACAGAAAAGGTGCAGCTACAGATCTTATGGTGGGAAGACAAGGGAGCTAGTTCTCAATTTCTGGTTTGCTCAATGAAAAGTAGAAAAATGGCCAAGAGTGAAAGGGTGAGATTTTTGAGGAGGTTGGAGATGGCATGAAATAATCCTTGTGAAGAGTGGACTTACCACAGAAGTGGAAAAACAGGGTTGGTGGAATTTAGTGTCTACTTATGAATTTATAGCGATTTGAGTTTCCCTGGTTATCTGATTTTCCTCCAGAAACACTCACCTGGAGAGAGCAGGAGTAATGGACATCCATAAGGCTGGTGTTTGTGGGTTGGGGCTGTGTGTAATGCTGAGACGAGCACTGCTGATCGGGACCCTTAGGGAGAGGTGAAACTAATGGGGCTCAGCAGGGCGATCTAGTCCAGGCCACAAATCGAGACGTGCACTGTTTGCTCCTGCAGTAATACATCATTGCCCTTTACACGCGAGCCGCCGAGACTCCCCCTCTCAAATTCTCTCGTGTATGAGGCCCATCGTAATCATTTGGAGAGTGTATGTAGTAGTTTGTTTTCTCTATTTCATGGTTGGTCTTGTTAATTTCAGTCTTAGCAGCAGCCTGAATGTTAGGCCAGTTTGCTCAATCTTGCCAGTTCTCTGAAAAATACTTAAATTTATATGTAACAAGGGGTTGCAATTATATGATATATTGGAATTTAATACCTTCTTGTGGTGTCAGTGCTAATGACTACTGTAGTTAATCAGAGCCAGATAAAGAAGTATGCTAGAGTTTCTAAATTAAAGGGTAATTAAATAGGTGTTCCATAGGCACACACACAATTTAACGTGGTTATACAACCCATACAAACTTTTCGCTTTTATTATCTGTATAATGCTTTGGAGGTGTATCCTCGTTTACAGGGTATTCAGTAGGGAAACATGAGCTACTTGAATTCACAGTATACTTATCTTCCAAAAATTGGCAAATAGTATTATGTGTGTGAATGGTTATGCTTTAAAAACTAGAGATGAAACAGATTATAAGTTAGCAGCCCATATTCTGAGTGTTCTTTTCCCTACCAGTTACCTTAAACACATCCATTTCCCAAATGTAAAGAGACTTTCTTCTCTTTTCCAGGGACTTTCAGGGGATTAAGAGGTTAACATTTACAATACTCTCTGAGTTTCAAAGATGCAAAGCACTGTGTACAAAATCACATTGTTTGAACACTTTTCTTTTTAAGCCTCTTTGTTCAGACCCTTTGAAATGAATTTAGTTCCTGTAGAAACTTATCACTGTTGTAGATAGTGCCCTTACCCATGAGCGAAAAATAAAATCAAATCAGAGAATGAGTTTATAATTTTACAACAGGGCCTGGGAAGCCGATGTCAGGAATGTGTGCTGTGCTCTTCAGCTCTTCTGCTGGTTCACATTAGATTATGCTCGAAAACAGCCTTGCAGCTGTCTGTCGCTACCTGCCCTTCACTTTGAGGCCCGAATAGGTAAAAAGTGGTTTAGCAGAGGTTTCAGCTACACTCTTTCTCCCACTACAAGTAGAAGCTTGTGAGGAGGCAAGGGATCTGAGGAGTATTTTGGAAACAAGAGTAGTTACGCGAAGCGGAGAGGGAGAAGGGGGAATCCTGACTGACTCCTAGGAAAGGTCGCATTTCACAGGGTGTGTGTTTAGCAGATCCTGCTGATGAGTTTGAAAAGGAGGCAGCGGAGGGCGAGAGGCTCTTTGGAGGCTAATAGTAATATAGTAGTCTCTGTGTGAGCTGATAGCCTAGCCCAGGGTAGTGATTGGGGAAACTGAGGGAGATGGAGATAAGGCCTTTCAAAGGATGAGTTAACACTCTCAGTAAGTGTTTGAATATAGAGTATTAAATAAGAATAAAAGAGTCAAAACTTAACGCATGATGATGAGCTTCTAGTATTTCTGTTGGTGGAAATGGTGGGGGGTGTATTTTATTTGGGTAAGAAAATGGAATTCAGATAAATTGAGCACATTCAGTTGATGTTTAGTCTAGAGGTCTTGAGAGTTAGGAAGGATGTAAGAGGACCTTCAGATCTAGGCCCTGGCTTCAGGTGGGAAAGATTACTGAGTATTTTATGAAGAACTGAAGCCCAAAGAAACCTAAGATCACACAGCTACTTTCTGATGACGAGCAACTAGAAAACCTAAAGCAATAGACCTCCCCTTTTCCCCCCGCCCCCCAGCAACGAGGGCAGAGTAACTTCACCAAGAACTATAGAACCACACTGGAGCAAAGACCTGAGCTTTAGGGATTACTCACAGTTAAGAGGGGGAGGGAGAAAACAATGAACAGAGACAGAGAAGGAACCAACTTCTCAGAGGAGAATTTCATGGGTATAGAAAGTTTCCAGGCTTTTTAAATCTCCTGTTACGTGTTCCTTTGTCCTTTTTCTCACAGGGTTGCTGAGGTGGGAAATCCCGAGGGCTTGTGCTGAAGGCTGGCATGTTTGAAGGCATTTTGCATTATTTCCCAATTTACATTTCTGTCTTTCTGTAGGGTTTGCATGTGGGATTTCATATCTGTTGTCTCTGTGTTGTCTTAAGTTTTCAATCAGTCTTTATTTGTGCCACTAACCCATAGAAACGGGTTTTAGTGGCTAGGCATCCTGGCAGAAAGCAAACTTTCTAATAGCAACTTCTCAGGGCATACAAAACATATATAAATAATATGGCATTGGAATCTTTAAAATGAAGTATTTCTCAGTAAGCAACATATGCCCATGATAGGAAATTGAAATGTCACATGTGAAAGTAAATCTCCTTAAGTCTCTGACCTCCTATCCAAGTTTTCCCTTGGAAGCAACTACTGTTACCAATTGTGTATTTTTTAGATATTATTATATGCATATATATGCTATATGATTTTCTATTGAACTTGAGTACATCATGAGCTTATGCAGAATAAGTAATTATAATTGACTAACATCCATAAACTCCTACTTTTCAAATATATTTTATGTCAACTTTCTCCATTTCCCACTAACCATTAATTAATTAGTCTTTAATTTTAGCACATGCCTGTTTTGGAGAGCAAGAAGGAGGCTCACACTGCAAGTGTAGACACAGTATAGGCGTGAGGACAAGACCTACTGTAAATGCATAAATATGCCCCCGCCTTAAATACACCAACTTTACACGTAAAACATGCGCCGTAATAGGAAGTACAGCTTGGGGATATAGGACAGGCCCTGTTCTATTCCTTGCTGTGCTGAGCCTCTCCTATGATAGAATCCCCTACTGTGCCAGCAGTGTCCACCTCACGGCCTGTGGGCTGCACACAGCCCAGGATGGCTATGAATGCAGCCCAATACAAAATCGTAATTTACTTAAAACAGTATGAGATGGTTTTGTAGTTACATGTCTCAATGTATTTAATGTGTGGCCCAAGACAACTCTTCTTCTTCCAGTGTGGCCCAGAGACGCCAAAAGGTTGGACACCCCTCCTACGCCTTCTAATATACCCCTGCATGCCTGGCAGTTTGATGTCTCCTGGCTTCCATTCCTGTCTCGGCTCTCTGTCACCAGTGCTTGATTCCGTTGAGAAGAGAATCCCTTTATTATTCAGAATTATTCCCATTCCTGTCATCTAGCTTCTGAGGTTTCTTTCCACTCCTCGTGCACCTCACCAACCTCCTTTTTTATATGCCTCACAGTGGACTTCCAGCTTTAACCAAGAGAGCCGTTTTTCTCCTTAACCACATCATGTCTGCATGCCTTTCTGCTCTTCTTGCCTTTCTTTAAAAGTCTGTTTAAAACTTATTTTCTCAGCTCTGGCTGGTGTGGCTCAGTGGATTGAGCGCCGGCCTGCGAGCCAAAGGGTCGCTGGTTCGATTCCCAGTCAGGGCACATGCCTGGGTTGCAGGCCATGTTCCCGGTTGGGGGAGCGGGAGAGGCAACCACACATTGATGTTTTACTCCCTCTCTTTCTCCCTCCCTTCCCTTCTGTCTATAACAATAAATTAAATCTTTAAAAAAAATTTTTTACACTCCTTTTTTCACACAACCTTTCCTATTTACTCAACTTCTGAGCACACACTTTATTTTAGTGGCTTAACACAAAATGCACTGATTATCTCACAGTCTTTGTAGGTCTCATGTCCAGATGGGCTTCACCAGGTACTCTGCTTTTAGGGTCTCACAAAGCTGAAATCAAGGGGACAGCCAGCCTGGGTTCTTATCTGGAGGCTCTGGGGGAGAATTCGCTTCCAGGCTCATGCAG
Organism: Desmodus rotundus; assembly: GCF_022682495.2. Lineage (NCBI taxonomy): Eukaryota > Metazoa > Chordata > Mammalia > Chiroptera > Phyllostomidae > Desmodus > Desmodus rotundus. The sequence continues at coordinate 78,333,171 of NC_071392.1, read as the reverse complement.
GTTGTGGGCAGAATTCAGCTCCTCCTCCTACAGTTGGGGACTAGTGTCCCTGAGTCTTTGGTGGTGCTCAGCCTGGGTGGTGCCCGGTTTCTAGAGACCACCCATTCATCACGAGCTCGCTTTACCTACGGGAAGGCCTTCGTCCGCTTATGTAGAATGTGTCCTTGTTGAACTTCCGGACCTGTCACTGCCTCTTGCTCCAGCCTTTTCTTCTCTCTTCTTCCACTGCCTTTACTTCGTCCACTTTTCTTTCTGAAGTGCTTCTCCATCCCACCTCCAACTGCCAAACTTCTTCCCATCCTTTAAGACCCAACTGTGATTTCTTTCCTCTCATCTCAGACCTTTTCCAGTCATCTCCAACCAGATTTAATTTTCCGCTTTGTGTTTTTCTAACTGCCCGTTAGACACCACTGAAGCAGCTCCTGTGGATGCTTCTCCCTCCCTCTCCTGCACACCCGCGCGCTGGGATGTGAGAGGCCCTCAGTGAAGAGTATTGGGCTGACCTGATCCCACCGCCTTCCTTTCTTTACTGCCCACTCTCTCATTTTCCACTTTCCTGCCGTCTCACTTCCACTTTATGCACTGTGCTGAAGTCATTTCTCCAAATTGCTAGGGATCAAATTCCATGACCTTTTATCAGTCTTTATTCTTTTTGATGGTCTTCTCCTTCATGAAACTCCAAATTCCCCAGCCTTGTAAGGCTGCATGATACTGGTTCTTCTCTCGGCCCTCAGTTCTCTGAGACTGGCCCATCCTCCTTCCCTGTCACTCTGCCACATGAGCCCGGTCCCCAGGGCCCAGGTGCCCTTCCTGCCTTCTGTCTCAGCATTCCCCGCTGGGGCCTGAAGGGGATTTGCCCCCCACATGAGCTCCAGCTCCACACTCTAGACCAGAGTGGGTCTTTTCCACTTGGGCTTCCTGAAATTGTTTGAGCACTTTCATTCTTAAAACGCCCAGGCAGGCCTCGCCCACGAGTGTGCCACCCAGTCTTCCCTCCTCTTTGTCTCTATGTCCTGTCCGTCACCACGTCTTTCCATTCTTGCCTTCCAGCGCCTTCGCCCCTGTCTGTGCCTGCAGATGGGAGCTGCTGCACTGGCCTCCCAGCCTGGCAATTCCCACTCCTGCCCACCTGGTGAACTCACTTTAGACGTCTCTGTAACCGCACTCTCATTCGGACAGGCCGGTGGCTTGCCATCGCCTGCGGAGTAGGCTCTGAGCTGCTGCCTTGTTGGACGACTGTCCATACCCCCTGCAAGCCCTCTCTACAACCTGAGTCCCCTGAACACGGCCAGCTCGGCCTGGCCTGGGCCTCGGCTCACAAAGACCCTCCCAAACGTCCTGTCTCTTACAGCCCCACCCTTCATTTCAGGGGCCTCTTAAAATCCCTTCTCCTCTTTTTTCATGGAGTCTAGTCAGGCTACCCCGACTAGAAGTGATCACCCCTCCGCAGAAGGGTGCACCAGCTACTCTTCTCATTCCTTGACACCTCTGTTGCCTGTGTGACCCACGATCTCTGCGGGTGTGTGCCTTTCACAAGTGTTTGTTTCCTCCTTTGTTTCTACACACCCTTTACCACCCTTCACAGCATATACAGTGACTACCGCCGTGATACCCATGCAGCATTTTCCTGCCCCACAGCCCCGCATCCCTGGAGGTTTGCTGGCCTGGCCTGTCGCACGCATTTTGGGATTTCCCTCTTCGAGTGGCAGTGTCTAAGCATTCTCCCCTGCAAGTCATCAGAGAGATGAAAAAATGAAGGGCTTAATTACCTCTACCCTTCTTCCCCACTGCTGTTCCCGCCACTCTCGTTTTCAGCACCGTGACATGGAGAAGACAAATCAGCGTGGGTCATTTCTCCTTGCCTTGTCACTAAAATAAATACATTTGCATTTCTCTCAGTGAAGGGAGTCAGACACAGCCCTACCTGAGTGTATCTGGGGTTTGGATCCTGCTTTCAAATGCAGGAGAAAAAAGAGAGCCACCTAAAGTAACGTAACCTCTCTCACTTCAGACTTTTGCTTGGTCTTAACCTAGTTTTTAGGATGTGTCACAGTCCTCATTGAGTTACGTGACAGTTTTGAAACTTTTTTAAGACTAAGCTGTTCTTGACCTGTCTTAGTATGAAAAGCATTTTCTCGGGAGAGGAAGGGGGACTGGAATGTGTTTTATGCTTGGGCAACTCAAATAGAGTTTCGCCAGACTTCACCCCCAAGTCACCCCTCAGCTGAGAAAGAGCAGAAAATCCATCCCAAACGGTGTAATTCTTTATGAAAGATTATAAGCACCTAAAAATGGGAGCTTCACAAGAATCTGTATGCTCCACCAGCTTTGCACGAGCTGCTGGTACCATACTACTCAACTGGAAGATTCTGTGATTCTCTCCTGTTAACAGTAGCTGGATCTCATTGATGAAAATGGTATATGGAGGCCTGTGGAATAAGTATTTCTCCAAACATGGAAGGGTTATCTCTGGGAGATTGTGTTCAGTGTTGAATTTGCTTGGAAGGTTCATTGCAGACCTCTGTCAGACAGACCTGCTCAGTTGCCAGGACTGGGCCACCTGCTTCTTGGCTGAACTGGGGAAAACCCCACTAGCTACTTCCATGCTTCCTCTCTGAACTTGAGGACTTTCTGCAGGAAGAAAGGGCACTGAAGGAGTAATGCCCCTCCCAGAACTTGGAATTAAAGTTAATCTTTGCAAATAAATGCCACACTTTGCTTTTGCTTCCTGGCTGGTCTCCCCTGTCCCTTATCCTTCCCGGTGGGTTGGTCGGGTTGCTAACCAGACTTGTCTCCCCCTGAACTCATCTGGCCCACTGTGCCTTCCCCCTCACCTCCAGCATTCCCATCTGATCCCAGTGTCTCCTGTCTCCGTCATGCCTCCAAATCTAGGCATTGATCCAGGACCGAATTATCCAGCTTTCTCCTCCTTGGCCATAACAAGTAGTAAGATGAAAGAGTGGTTACAGAAGGTGCTTCTGATCAGGGAAAACAACGAAGGCTGAGTGTAATTTGGCCGTCACCCATGGAAAGTTATCGCCAGCGCCCTCCTACCAACACTAAGCAATGGGGAGCTTCTCTCTGCATTCGTTTGTTGTCCGTAGGTCAGTAAAGTGAAGGCTGGCTTCTGGGCTCTGATTATTTCCTTGTGGATCCCCCACTTGACTTAAGGAGTTACTCCCACCTCTCCAAACCAAGTGTCCTGAGCACAAACACTGCGCTTTTCTCCAAGGGAAGGCGGAAGGGTTCAAAAGGCTTGGAGTCACCAGGGCATGGGTCTAGTCACATCCCCAAGGTCAAAGGAGGTCTCTCCTTTCTGTCTCCGAGTCTGTCTTTATAGTCTAGTTACTTCGAGAACATCTTGGGGCCAGTCTTCGCTTTCAGTTATTTAGTATCAGAAGTCCTCTTACCTGGAACACCGTATGTTCGGTTTCCGCCACATCCAGCACCGGCTCTCTGGGTTCCCTTAGCACTGTGTTCACAATTTCACCACTCCTCGATCTCATCAGAGGCCTGTGCACATCTCTGTCCCCCACTAGATGGCCTTCGCTGAAGGCAAGGACCGCATTGTGTTCAGTACTTGTCGTAGTGAGTGACCTGTGAACGGGTCATGTCTGCGGCTTAATAACACTTGTTGTGTGAGGGACTGAATGGATGAAAGAATGAATGAACCATCCAGCACTCCTATTTTCCATTCTTGGACCAATTTTAGTCAACATTCCAAAGTATCAGGATACGGGAAGTGGGACTAACTCACAGAGCCTGGGGTAAAAGAACTTCATTTCTGTCAGCATAAGTCCAAGAAGTTACATAGAGGCTCACATTTAAAGTAAAATCCAAGGGTGATGCGTTGTGTGTGCTCAAGATCAACATGTTCGAAGTTGCCTAGTTAAATGGTTACTTCATGAAATCAGGTGAGAATAAATGCCATGCTTTTCTTTAACAGTAATAATTATGATGATGCTTTTCTTGGCCTTGAAGCATTATTGAGATATTTCAAAAAATGTTTTGGTGTGTAAGATCACGTGGCACCATTCACACTTCGATGTGCACTTTGGAGATGCACATGTAACGTTTGCCCTGGGCATCTCTTCATCCCACGGCTCGTAGGTCTGTCTAAGGGACAAAGACGACACTTCCCTAGATATTTCAGTTCATACAACCAAGGGCCACGTCTGTGAACCGTGGTTTAATTTGTTCCTGTGTACCGACAGGTGACGTTTCCCCCCGGGGCACTTTGTGTACACTGCAGCTGTCTCCCGGGCACGGCTGGCGCAGAGAGTTGCGTTTCTGCCCCCCGTGCCCGTTCGCATTGCGGCATTATTACCTGACATTTACTCAGCAATAACAGTATCGCAGGCATCGTGAAGAAAGCAGAGAGAGAAGGGTGGGCTCACCCAGACTAACGTGCAGTGTGTGAGCTCCAGATTTGTGCCTAATGAGACGACTTTGTGTGAGCTTGAAAAATTACATCTCCCAAGTGCTTGGTCGTCCTAATGGAAGTGTGATCTGGACGTTGGTTTTTGTGGTCCTTCGAGGTTGAGATAATGTTGACATCAGTTATGTTCTGTGTCCCCAAGCTCTATATAATGATTGCCTCTTTTTCCAGATATCCTTTATGTTGGTAAGAATGATTGTATCTCACTGTTTAGAGATAAAAAAACCTTGTAGCACCTAGCCCAAATGTGTCAAGGATACCATGATATGGTAGAAAATAAAAATCAGCCAACAAATTTTTTTTTCTGCCTCATACCAGATGCCTGACTTCACATATGTTTTCAACTGAATAAATATTTCTTGTCAAAGACATTATTACTTGGAAAAATTTTCTGGAAAAATTTTTTTAACTAACATTGAGTTGAATTTAACCTCTCTAAGTCACCCGATTTTAAGAAATTATTCATAAAACGAAAGAACGAGAGCCTTTGGTCTTTGGGGATACAGCAGAGGATGGCCCCATTTCTTTTACATCCAGACCTTTGGTAGGCTGAGTCCATGTGGTGGGGTGCCACTCAGGGTGTGGGGAGCTCCGCAAGAGGCTGCAGGGTTCTCTGTGAGGAAGAGAGGAAGGGTGGCCTTCTCAGAAAAAGAAACCAGACACTGGGGTCCCCCATAGTGTTGGAGTGAAGAGCCAGCTAGCTCCCCCCAGCCTTCACGTGGTCACGTTACTGAGTTCCCACTGCTCCCCTAAGTTTGCCATAGCTGCCCTCATCATTTCTAAGTACCCGATATTACTGAACAAAGAAGAAAAATACGTTGCGAAATTGGGAAGTTTTTCATTCACCTTATACTCTGGTGCGTTTTCGCTCCCATACCTAGCGTATGTGAGGCCCCTTGGTCTGAGAACGGTGCACCTTTCTTCGTACGTGCGGCACTGCGTTATCCATTTTCTCTGGGGCAGGTGGCCAGGAGTCCTATTTGGGTATTCTGCTGGTGGTAGGACTTCTGTCTCAGGACCCCGAACACTGGGGGGAGACCGGCAGTGCTTTGCACTCCCTCCTCGTAGGTTCCCCTCTTCCTGAAGGTCCAGATAATTGGGCTGTGATTCTGCGTCTTTTTCCAAAGAAAACAGTGGATTAAAATATTAAATACTGAGACATTGATTTAGATAGTGCTCTTGGAAGCCTTGGGTTTGTGGGAGAGAATTCTATGCACTCTGTTGCATCTCTGGCCAAAGCTGACTTTGCCTTCGACAACCCCCAGGTTGAATCTGTTGGGTGCGAGAGTGGCCATCTGTTGCCAGCCTGGTTGGCTCATTGAACTGAGGGCTGGACCAGGTGCAGCCAAAGTAGCATTCCCTCCTCCAGCAGGTGTTGAGGTGACACAGCATCACCGCCGGCATCATCATTTTAGAAAATAAATGTAAAAAAAGTTGTCTGCTTTTATTTTTTTAAGATTTTATAGCAAAGTAGATATGAAAACAAATTGAAACGGACAAAAAACTGGTGACTTTGGGAGACAGTTGACCTCTAAAGTGTATTTGTAGGAATTTGATTACAGCTCAGATAGACGCACCATTAATAAAGATGGTTGGCAGTTATGAAGAATGCCAGAGAAGCTTGAAATTGAGTTGTTTTTCAGATCTTGATTTGTTAAAGAGACTTTACATTTTATTCTGAGAACTGATATTAGAATATTATCATGTAAGGTAAAACTTAAAATGAAAAATTTGAATGGAAAACAATACATTTGAGAAATACTTTCTTTGTAATGCATTGTCTAGTAGCTGTATCAGAATGGTAAGAGAACTGAGTGAGTTACTATGTATTTTTAATTGTCAGCAGTGTGTTCGGTACAGTCAGTTTGTATTGTAAAAGAAAGGCAGAAATCCTGACTACGGGCCTAACATCCCATGAAGCCGTTAGTACAGAATGGAATTAGAGTCTCTGCATTGTGCCATAGGCATTAGAGCTAAAGATTCAGCTCAGCGTGGCTGTGCGGTGTACCTGCTCTGAGTGTGGTGGATGTTTTATGAGACCACCAGACCCCACGAAGGATGCATTGTCGCAACCTGTTGAAAATCAGGATTCTCCTTTTAGTGCCAGCCATTCTCATATCCATCCATCTGTCCATCCATCTGTTCATCCATCGTACATCCTTCCATCTCTTCAGCCATCCATCCATCATCCTCCCCTCCCTCCCTATCCCCTCTCTCCCTCCCTTTCTCCCCTCCCCTAGCTCAAGGTACTTATTGGTCCAAACAGAGGGAAAGGATCCTTTTTGTGTGCAGCTGCGCTGACAGCGAATGACTGGTGTGTTCCCAGAGCGGTAGGAGTCGGGCTGCTAATGGTCCTCCCATGGTTTCCATAGCCTGCTGAGTGGAGAGCCGCGGAAGGACAGCTGTTTCTGTATCTTCTTTCTCTGAAGTTACCGTATTCTTGCCATTTATCCTGGTCGAACTAAAAAGATGGGTAGATAGTTCCCTTGAAATACAAAGCTCAGGCCCACATTAAAGCAGTTTCTGAGACACTCTGAATGGTGGGAGAGGCAGCAGCGAGACCAGCAGCGCTGCGACTGGTCCTCGAGCATGGGTGTGTTTCCGAGGCTTAGGAGGAGGGCTCTAAGTACCGCTGCTCTCAGCTGCATCTTCACAAACGTGTTCTCATTTCTCTCTCTCTGACCGAGTATTCATCCAACTTCCAGGAAACTGTTCCATGAAAATCATCAGAAACACTAGCAATAATTTATGTGTATCACCGTGGTATCTTACACACTGAAACATTAGAAACAGTCTGGAGGTATGTCTTTCCTCTTTCTCTGGAGTTTTTACAGTGGACCTGCCAGTGTCCTGAGGAAAATACTGGGATATATCTTATTACCTGCCTTTTCAATGAATATCAGTATTAGTATTGTCTTTATTACATTGATACTATAACAAAATAGCATTATAATCACATGTAATGGGATCCATCTAAAACCCCCAATAATTTTACGGCACCATGAAACTGGGCTTTTTTGTAACTGTTTTTGCTCAATATGTTTTTCCCAATGTCGATTTTACTTCACTAATTCCTTTTTTCTAAGTGTGTTTTTGGATAACTATTCTGTCTCTCACTTTTCTTTTTTATTATTGTTCCAAATTCTCCAAATCTGTATTTTCTCTTTCTCTTAACATTTGTCCTTTACTGTTTTGTTTTAAGCCTTATTTTCATACAAAGTAGTTAAATTGTTTAAATGTCTCTTGCAGCTAAGATTTAATTTACCTTCTTAGGTATCTTGAAATCATACCTTTGTTACTTTTGCCTCATCGCTGCTTTTTCCATCGGCAGGAGTGGAGGCATCCAGTGAAAATCAATTGCCGACACAATGCCCGCTCGGAGGGTTTACCATAACGCGTATTGGAAATGTCTTTGGAACCTCTTTGCTGGATGGAAGGTGCCATGGCTTGTGTCTTATGGCTTTCTAATGTTAGCCTGTAATCTCATTCAGCATTTTCCCAAAGGGAGAACAGTGCACTGGGGCAGCGTAAGGATCAGTGCAGGCCGATAGGGAGGCCGGGCTTCGCCTGACAGCAATCCAGGGCAAGTGTGCCAGAGTCTGCTCCAGGAACTGGGCGGCAGTGGTGCTGGTCTCCACCCCTCTTCGCCTTTCTGCCACCTGACAATCCTCAGTACAGGTTGAAATGTGACAAAGAGAATTTCAGATATGTGTGTGACACCTGCACGCACACACACCCCCCCTGAACTGCTGGGTGGGAAATCAAGGGCCCTAGGGGTGAGTAGTATTGATTTGTGGTGATAAAAGCATATTTTGACACATTTCAAATCATAAATAACTCATGGACTTTTAATTGGTATGATTAATAGCTCAATTCAGGGTAAATACTTACATACAACTTAAATGACCTCTTTCCAAGGATGCTATTTCCATAGCATTATTGTATGACTTACATTGTGAATAGTCTTTTCTTCCTCTTGTTTTTTTTTTTTCTGTGCTAATGGGGAAGGGCCACATACCTGGCCAGGATTGTTCTCATCTCCTCTCCTCATCCTCCCTTTTAAAGCTAAGCTACATTGGACAGACTCAGGTCCCCAACTGTAGGCTGGAATATAGCCCCGCTCTCCCGTGAACTAATACAGGCATGGGTCACGTGTGTGCTAAGTTCGGCCAGCCTGACACTTCCTCGTATCTTAGCATTTACCCAGGCGCATGTCCTGCTGGAGTCTCTCGGAAACACAGCTGACCCCCTTTAGATGCCGAAGTTCACAGTAAAGGGTTAAAGAAATCGTCCAGAAAAATTCACTGACATCTGAACGTAGAAATCTTAAGAATCGAAACTCCTGGGATTGGATTTCCAGTCTGGTCTTAGTATTTGGCAGAGCAGTAAAGTAATGAATAAAAAAAGTAAAAGCAATGTTATGTCAAATTTGTGGGATTATTTTTTCCCTGTATGTCTACTTTCTTTAGAGGGTAGTAAGAAATAAATTCCCTTAGGGACCAGTAACGTGGTTTGCATTTCAGTTTTCTGTTCTAGCAAAATATGTATTAGCTTAGTGTGTCCGATAAAAGTAATGAGGAGACAAATCATCACCCAGGGGTTTCCTTACGGATGAGAAATAGTCCTCCTGTGTTCTCTAGGGTTTTTCTAAAAATCCATTAAACTTAAAGTAATGCTATTTCAAGATTACTATGGCAATAGCAAAATTTAAATTTCAAAAAAAGAACTGATATGAGGGGCTGGAAGCCTTTTGTATGAAGCAAAACTAATTAGAAAAATATATGAATTTCTAGATTAAAAGTGATAATATTATGTATTTTCCCTGTGTGTTTAGTCCTTATAATCAAAGTTCTTCTACCGTCTTAAGGATATTTCATTTTTGTTTGTATCATTTACTTGGTTTATTTTGTTATTATCTTTTTTAAGTCTCTATTACAAGCTTTTTTGGAAGCAGTTAAGTTTGCTACTTCATATTCACTTAAAGCTATCTAACTAAAATTTGAGGTTTGTAAGTATAATTCGTAAAATTTGAGCCCAGGGAATTTAAAAAAATTTTTCCCTCTCCCCATTTGTATTCTCAACAACTGATTGCATGACTTCTGTAAGAGGAATCTTATCAGTAGCTGGGGTCACAAAGAGAATAAGACACGGGCCTTGGGATCTGCGTTGTAGGAAGCATAGCTAGTAAGTGCACTGCAATGTATGTGAGCTACAGTGTAATCAGTGTTCCGTGCAGTGAAAGAAGTTGACATACACACAAGGGCAACGGGGCCACCGTGAGGAAAAGGATAGACTCTACCGAGGATGAGGAGAGCGAGTGGGAGGGGTCCAGACAAGGTCATACTTCAGTGTCTAGTTCAGCTGTTGAAAGGCGAGTAGGTATTTTCCAGATGTATGGGAGTTGATAATGGGTGGGAGTTTGGGTTCCATTCTCGAAATCAGTGCCTCGTTAGCAGAGATAGGAAGGGACGCGTAAGAACCGAACCCTGGAAGTGGTCTGGCCAGACTGAAGGGGTGTGGGGGATTGTGGCTACAGAGTACGCAGGAACCTGATGGAGAAGACCTGCCTGTTGACCTTGTATTCTATTTAGAAAGCGGTAGGGAGAGAGACTGTCTCAGATTTATGTAGAAGAAAGCTCTTCTGGAAGGCAGGAGCTGGAGGCGAAAGCTGAGAGGCAGGAAGGGCAGTTGGAGGTCACTGAACCCAGGACGTAAATGTAAGGACAGGGAGCGTGGAGAAAGAGGAGCAGACTGTGGGACCTCGAACGTTGTGACCCACTGGATGTGGGGATGGAGAGGGAAGCTAGGGCTCCCAGGCTTCCGGTTTGGCTGGCTGGGCTGAGGAATATTGGTGCCGTTCACCTGCATCAGGTTTCAGCTTGGGCTGGGAATGCATTAGTGTCCAGAGAGGTGGTGTCAGCTAATGAAACGAATTCATAAATACCATTTACCTCGTATATCTTTCTTTCGTGGTTAAAGAAAATGATTTCTTTTGAACTTCTTCCCCTACATTTAAGACATTGATCTTATTTAATGCTTTATATATTCTTTGGCCTTGATCTTTGTTCTGATTGAAGACCGCTTGTCTCAGTGACCCCTGTTTTTGTTTTCAGGCGGTACGAGGCCCATCCAGTTTGTGCGGACCTGCAGGCCAAGATCCTCCAGTGCTACCGCCAGAACGCCCAGCAGACCCTCAGCTGCTCTGCTCTGGCCGACCAGTACATGCGCTGCGTCAACCAGGCCAAGCAGGTGGGTGTGCGGGCCGCGCCTGCGCAGGCACTGGGGAGAGCAAGCCTGACATCATGGGACAGTGGTGGCGACCCAAGTGGGCTAATGTGTGTGGAACAAGCTTTATAAACCAAACTCGTCCTCCTCGTCAAGAATTGCTGTAACAGGTTGGCTCGGTTGTAATCAGCTTCCATCCAGGGGGTTGTAAGGGGAGCCTGTGTTCTCCTTGTGTTCAACTCATTACTCGCAGAAGGAAAACAAAAAGAGATTCTTAGCAAAATAATACTTTTCCACACTTTTCCAAACTTTTGTCCTCTTCTCTGTAATTGGGTCTTCAAGGTCATTGCTCCCTATTTCTGGACCAATACTCAAAGCTAGCAAAGAGGAAAGATACAAGTTAAGGGCCCAACAGCTTCGAGTCCATAAGCAGCAAAGAGTCATGCAGAGAGCCTGGTTTTAAAAAACTAAAACAAAAACCTGCCGTTTGCTTTTCTATCAGTTGGTAGAGCCCACTCACTTGAGATGGGGAAGGGAGGCCAGAAACGGGACTTGGGAAATCGTCTCAGTCACTTTTTTATACCATAGCCATGTTCTTCTCTGGACCTTCATTATCGGAGTAATATGATGTTCACAGGACATGTATTTTCTCTCATTTATGTACTTAAGAAAGCTAATGATCAACTCTGAAGCAAGCTACCAATTCTGGCAGGTCACATAATTGCCTGCCGTTTAACTGATTTAACAGTTGGATGTAGGTGGTTCTGAGAGACGGAAATTGTTGGAAACCTTGATTCTTTCTGCTGCTCAGCTCCCCAGAGTTGACCTTCTGGCCCCACTGAATCAGTGTTTGAGTTACACAGCACGGCTCTCCGCAGTCTAATTCCTGAGTTACGACGAGACCACGTGGTGGGGGTTTCTGCCACGAGCCCTGATGGCAGGGTGGGCATCGTCTGCACAGCTGGTCGGTCACTAGCGGCCGTGCCAGTAGAAACAACACACAGTAAGCAGCCCTCCTTATCCAAGCTTCACGTCCCACCGCGTCAGCCACCCATGGTCAGCCACGGCCTGAAAACTACTAGATGGAAAATTCCAGAAGTGCACAAGTTTTAAGTTTTAAAACTTAAAGGTTTTTAAGTTTTCAGTTCTTAAGTTTTCAATTGCATGCTGTTCTGAGTAGTGTGGTGAAGCCCTGGGCCATCTCACGCCATCCTTCCTGGGATATGCGTCGTCCCTTTGTCCAGTGCATTCAAGCCGCACATACAGCACAGTGAGGTATTTTGAGAGACAGAGAGACAGACCGGGACCACATTCATAATACCGTTTGTTACACTATAGTGCTATACTTATCCTAGTTTATTGTTGTTGTTGACCCTACTATGTTTAATTTGTGAGTTAAATTTTCATAGGTAAGTAGGTATGTATAGGAAAAAACAGTGTGTAGGGGTTCGGTACTATCTGTGGTTTCAGGCTTCCACCGGAGATGTTGAAACACGCCCCCTGCAGGTAAGGGAAGACTACTGTAATCAAAATTTATTAAAAACCTCTGTTGTCTTTAAAAGCCCCATGGCTTGAGGCGTTTTTCTGTTTCTTGCTTGTAGTGGCACTTGTATAACTCTTAGTGGTACACCAGGGATTCTTTTCCTTAGGGGCCTTTGGTAGAAGTAATTGTGATATTGTTGTTAGTACATTTTATTTGCAAAAGCGGCTTCTGATATGCTCTTAACCAGCCCCGACATTCAATATTAATGAACGGAAGCCCTTGGGACCTGTAAGTTGACGCGTGGATTTTTCTAACTTGATACGAGTGCCAGACGGAGGTGGAGGCGGGTAGCCAGTGCAAACGATGGCTGTGACAAAGTGTGTCTTTCAGCGCTGGTACCTCACGTAGGCGCCCGTTCCCCAGTGTGGTTTGCAGCAGTACTGAGGGGCAGCTGCAAGGGCGTCTGGAGTATTGACTCCTTCATGCCTAAGTTCTGGTGAATCAGTACCCCCCATGAGGTCAGTGACATACATTTATAGAATAAACGTTAACTTGTGACAAAATCAAGTATGCCATGTGGCGCAATTGAGAGTGTGAACTGGGCGCATCTGAGTTAGTGTCCAGGCGGTGACTTCCACTAGCTCTCTGACGTTGGGCCTTGACTTTTCTCTCGTGTGAACTGGGGTGACGTTGCCTCCAGTGTTGTTGTGAGGACTGCATTCACGTAAAGTATTCAGTAAGTCTGTTTTTTTTTCCTTTTTTCCTCAGCTGTATATATCATGCTGAAACCGACTGAATGGATTGGACAAAAGTATCAAATTATTACTAGTGATTACTCGCTGTTCCAAAAGAAACCCTTCTTTCCCCCTACCCAGTCTGCAGTATAATTTAATACTAGTTTCAGCAAATATGTTCCAGGTACATATTGTTTTGACAACTCGCACATCCCAGTATCAGGGGCTGTACAACACTGGTAATATTTAAAAGATACATGTCTACAGAGACATTTTTATCCTAAAATGGGCGACAGTGAAATGGGCAAGAACCAAGGAACGTTAATATCTTGTATTTGTTTCTGTAGTACTTTAGATTTCAAGGTGATTTCACATCCATTCCCTTACTCGCTTTTTATGACACCCTGAGATGTAAATAGAGATAGTTTTATTCTCATCACTTTACAGTTGAGAGAACTGAAACCCACGGAAGTCATGATGGGAAATTTAACAACTAAACCAAGATATCCCTTGCCGTGAAAACAAAAAAATTTTTTTAAAAAGAGTGTTAGGTTTTTGAGCTGGGTGTGTGAAGGCACATCCATTATCCATGAATATAGAAATTAGGCCGTGAGGGAAAATGTGTATGGTCATCATGACCTGAAGGAAAAAACGTGAAGATCAAGTTTAAGTGACACCACAGGCTGATGGGAGCCTACGGGAAAGTGGGCCGGCAAAGGCCACGCATGGAGATGTGGCCCCACACAACCCCATTTTAGGACCTCACCAAAATGGCCAGAGGGTTGTATCAATATTCCATGTGTAGTTACTTTTCCTCAAATACCACATTTTCCTTTTCCTCCTTATGCAGTTCGTCTAAGTTTGTGTCCCCAGCTCTCCCCGTTGGTAGAAGAGACTTTGGCAGGATAGAGGTCTTGATCCTCTATTGCAGTAGGCCCTGGCTGGTCTCACCCCTTCTTATGTCTCCTTGTTAAATCCAAAGAACAACTTGGACGTGCTGACATAGAAAATACTAAACACGACAACAACCCATTAGGTTGCATTGTCCATTTCCGGCATAGTATGTGAGTTTCCCCCTTGGAATAATTCCAACAGCCAGATCCACTCCACTCTTAAATGGCTCATAAATTGGGCTTTCACTGGTTCCCTTGGGGCGTTGTTCTGTAGACTAATAGATTTTAATGATAGGAAGATTTCCGGATATTCCTCAGCCTTACTTTTCCTTTCTTATTCTTCCAGTTACTCACATCAATCTTTCTTTGGCTGTCCTGAAACAGTTCCTGGTGGGTTGACATGAGACACGTAGACTGTTCTAGGATATTAAAGTATGTGTTCTTCACAGGTGTTAAGACATATTAAATTGCTATGATTGTTATGTCTAAGACTTAAAAGCTACTGGCTAGCTAGATGAGATACCACATTTTAAAATGTAGGAGGATAGCAATTGATAGGCTTCTGTGCCGTCTTATTTCTCATATCTGCTTAGCCTCATAGCTTTCTAAAACCTCTCCAAGATTGAATTGTGTGTTCTCGCCTTTAAAACCCGGTTCCCATTCTTGATTCACCTGCCTCACAGGAGACTATGGAAGGGAGGGAGAGGAGGAAAGTGAATAGTAACTGCCCACTAGTGGGACACAGTTTGCCCAAGTTCTGTTGGTGAAAGGGGTGGGCATGTAGAAAGGGCTTGCTCCCAGATCTGCATTGCTGTGCTCCCTGGGACACCTCACTGCCCCTCAATGTACTTGCAGAATCCAGCTGCTTACCGGGTAGTGACTCCAAGCTTCCCAGCTCTTTCCTCAGCCCTGCTGCCATTGACAGAAAGGGTCAGACGCTGGTCAGACTCAGGGGGAGCAGTCTGAGTTCACTCAAGGGTAGAGTTCATGGGAAATGCCGTAGCTAACATCTAGTCACGGGGACCTGGGCTTCTGTTCCTTCCTTGGGAAATGAAGGCTTGAGCAAGGTGATGCACGAGGACCTGCCAGCTGTTATTCTGGGGCTGATCCTGCCGTAGGAGGACGAGAGGCGGTGTGTGCAAGCCAACACGTTCCTGAGCACATTCAGAGTAAGAGCTGTGGCCCTTAGGTACGAGTACGCCCCTTTTCCGGGGACCTCCAGCATTTGTGCCTCTGCCTCTTCGGTGTTGCCATCAGCCTTAAACTTTCACTCCGGAAAAACAACTGTGTTTCTGATCGTTCTGCCTGTTGTCTGGCCTCCCACAGCTTCCTATCCTTTCCTTGAAACGTGTGTGCCCGCCAGCCCTGGGGAAGCCAAGGTGACGTGTGAAAACAGTTTCCAAGTTCCCCCGAAGTCAGTGAAGTAGAAGAGGCTATTTCAGCGCGGCCCGGTAGAACGTAGGCTGCCGGCTGATGAAGTGTGTTAGAACGTGCGGGCTAAGTTCCACTGGGCGGTGAGGGACTGTGAAGTCAGAGCAGAAGAGCTGAAGAAAGACCTAGACTAAAGCCAGACCCTGGACACGCCCTGAGGACCAAGCCCAGGTGGAGCCCGGGGTCAGATGATGGAGGCCAGGCAGGAGTCCCTACACCGCAGCAGAGGTTGAAGTGGACAAGTGGGCAGCGGTTCAGGAGCCAAGCAAGCAGCTCGCTGAAGGAGCACCCACGAGAGCACCTCATATAAATGGAGCCCCGCTTGGGCCTGTCTGCTTCCTGCTGACCTCTATGAGGAGATTGAAAAGTGGCCCGGCTGCAGTGAGGAAGGTGGGCAGAGACCCTGGTGAGTGAGGCTAGTTAGTGCCCCTCCAGGCCACGGTCGGTCAGCCCCTGGAACAGGCGACCTTGAGTCTGTGCACACGGGAGTTCGCTGTGGCAGAACGTGTCCGCCTCCTTGAAGACAGTGGGTTTTCTCTCTCCCATAACTTGGGTTTGCGTTAGACCAGGGCTCAAACGCTCCCCCATTATTTGAGTGTGAGGAGGGCCTGAAAACATAGTGGTAGCTATCTCTTTAGAAATCAGAATTCTTGAAAGGAAAACCTAGTGCCAGAGCAAGCTGAATTTTATCATTTGCAGACAAACTATAAATTACATGCAAATGATTTCATAGACTGTAGGCTGTTCGAACTAGGCAGACCTTAGGTCGTGTAACCTAATCGCCATCTTTTCTCTTGGAAGAATCCACACCTGAGAGCCGGTGCGCTCCTCCCTGTCGTGTCGGGTCTCTAGCGCTGGTGAGCGGCAGAATCACCTGGGGAGTTCCCTTAAAATGCACAGGCCTGGTGCCGTGCCTGGCAATTCTGACTCAGAAGGGCTGAAGGCGGCCCTGGACGCTGGACGCTGGAACTGTGAACAGGTTCCCCAGGTGACTGTACACAGAGCGCTAGAACCCGCTGGCCTGGACTGCACTAGAGGCAAGCCTTCCAGAGGTCCTGCCCAGGCTCTGTTTCCTCTCTTGTGGGAGAAGAGGAGCTGCCCCTGCCTGTCACTGCCTGCTGGGTCTAAGCCATCCGGCACAGGTCTATCAGACCAATCCCAGGGACGAGTTCCTAGTTCAGCCTCCAGAACAGATCAGGTGTCTTGGACCAAAGGTGGGAGCCCCTGAAAAGGAAGTTCTGTTCTCCCCTCACCCCCATTGACCATAGTGCCTGGAGATGAGGAGCCACACCCAGGATTCCTGGGCAGGGTGCAGGAAAGAGGCTCCCAGACAAGGTCACAGGTCCCCTGGCCAGCTCACATGGGTGACCAGACGCTTTCTGGCTCTGCTGCTTTCGTCACCCTGCTCTCCTCCTCTGAGCCACATCAGAGACCCCTGTCCTCACACAGCTGCTTCTGAGGTACACAGATGCCCACTGTCACTGAGCACAGAGATCAATCCAGGAGGCTGACTTCCTGGGAAGACCTACAGGAGCGTGCTCATACTGTGTGAAGGCCTCTTCACCATCGTCACATGATGACATCGGTCAGTCGTCCAGCGGGGCTGCTTGCTTGGGGTGGCACGTGGGTGCCCCGTAATAGAATCTGTGACTTCAGGGATACGGCCCTTCCAGTTTGGAGTCACATCAAAGCAAAGTAAACCCCAAACTTTTATAAATTGTTACCTTGGCCCCTTCTGTCATAGGAATCCTTTTCTAAACCACTTTCCGAGAGTAATAGCTGTGTATGACCTTTCCTTTTTATTTATTTTTTAAATCAGGATTTAATAGAAGAAATATTACCATGGTAATAGATTCTGACCTTTCTTAATAGGTATTTATTTTCTAGTGCTGCAGTGTGCTGGTGGTGTGTTTGTTGTTTCAGCAAGTTGTGTAAACAGTTCATTACTTGTGACTTAATTTGAATATTATGCAGAGCATTTGTCATAGAAGAAATGGAACAAGATCCACACGTAAAAAAGTTAACTTGTGTTTCCTCCAAAGCAGGAAGAGTAAAGAACAGCATTTGCTGGGGCAGGGGCCGGGGTGGGGGGGCAGGCAGATACTGAAACAAAACAAGTCAGCTAATCAGGGCTTCAGGTGGGCGGGAGCAGTGCCCAGCGCAGCAAAGCGAGCTCTGTGCTTCTCCTAAAGTGAATTTATCGATTCCTTTTGCTTCTATCTCACCATCTTCTCATTCTGCCTTTACCACTCGCTGCTCCTCCCCACCGCTCAGTGCTCGTCCATGCCCCTCGGCGAAAATGCAGGACACCCAGGGCGTGTTCCCCGTTTAGATCCCCCCTGGCAACCTTCCTGCTCCCATACCCAGCTTTATGAGGTCTTTTGAAATCTTGGCAAGATGCTGGGGAAGCTCAGCCAGAAACTGAGTGGTGTCTTTTATGGAAAAAGAAAACTATTTTTATTCTTTTTGTGGTGATCGTTTAGCAGTCCAGGGCACCCATCATTCCTCCTAAATGTGTTGCGACAGCCAATAGCTGACACACTGCTTTGATAGCCAGGCCCTCCAAGAAAGCTGTAATTCCAAAACCAGTCGACAAGATTACTGTGTAACAAAAATATTTGAGGAAAACAGTTAGGATCGTTGTAATAAATGGAAATGACACACAATCTCTGCTCTCCGGGGGCCCTGCTCTTGTCTGACAGTGTGAGCTGCAGTCTCCCTCCCTCGGAGGCTGGGATCGAAAGGGCCTCAGGGAAGGAGCAGCGCTGACGCCTGATGCTGCCTCCTCTGGGTAACTCCCGGCCGTTTATGAAAGGGGTTTCTGCGGCCCCAAACCGTGATGATGATGAGCAAACGCAAGGAATTGCTTTCTCTACAGCAAGATTAAGTCTTAGCAGTTCTTTAAATGAAAGAAGCAATTTTTTATAACTTGCACATACTCTCCCTTATTCTTCAGGGAATCTCCCCTGTTAATTTATGCAGTGTTGAATGTATGCGGTGTTGAATTTCAGCCCAGCAGCAGCTGCCTACAGAACCAATACAGAGACACAGGAGGATCTATAAGGTGGACGCTAAACAACAGACCCTGCCAGGCCTCGGGATCCCTCCCCCCACAAAGGCCCTTGGGCCGGATGTTAGCAGGTTTCACTGCACAGCTGTGATACAGTAACAATACACAATGTTTTTACCAACTCACCTTTCTAAAAATTCAACTTGACATTGTGTGTGTTAATGTCTATGACAGAAGGGAGGCACCTTTGCCACCCTTTGGTGGCAACTGACTGCTGTGTAACAATGTAACCTGTGTAGACCAGCCCTGGAAGACACAGGTTTTGTGTCCTCAGAGTCACCTGTGACTCTGCTGAACTGCATGCTCTGTCTTTGAGGATTTGAACTAAAGCATGTGTCAGGGTATTTTGTGAATATGTTTACTTCTCTGTGTCTTATATTTTTTCAAAAGCATTCTTTTAGTGTCTTTATGTTAGACTGCTGGTTGATCTTCAACCAGCCAGGCCCAGCTTGTCTCTCTTAAAGAGAGTCTGACGTTCTTATCACTACCTGAGCTGGCTGAAAAAGCACCCTTCTATATTTGGTTGAGGTTTCAGAGAGAAGAATAGTTGTAAAACGATCCCGTAGACTCCAGAATAGTGCTGACTATTGCTTTAATTATGTCACTGTAGGTTATTTTGCAACAGTTGAAAAGAAGTACATTGTGTTAAATAAGAAAACTCATGGCCAAAAGCTTTTCTAAAAGAAAGGGTTTATTGAGCCAAATGCTAGCCAGAAAAGGCCCTGGTCCTGGGCATGAAGGCCAAACCACCAGCAGCCTGGCTAGGTGGGAAAGACATGAGTCTACTGTCCTGGGGTCGACGGGCTCCTTTATAAACATTGGGTTTGGGGGAAGAGAAAGGTGTAATTCGTTTGGAAAGAATTTTCGCTGACTACAGATGAGGGGGACGGGGAAAGATGAAGTGGGGCGGTGCACTGTCCGGGAAGATGAAATGTCGGCCACTTCTGATGGCTTGCGGACAGTTCGTGCCTGTGCGGGGAGCGGGGTGTCTGGCGGTCGCTGCAGAAATTGACTCGAAGCTCCAATTCCCACTCAGGAGTGTGCGCAGCCCAGAGTTAGATGGCCCACAGCTATCAGCCCTGAAGTACGGTTGTCTTTCTCTCCCAATGCACTGTAATTTAACGTAGGGCAAGTCAGAACTCTTTTCTCGTTGGCCAGCTGTCGCTTGACCACAAAATCTAAGCTGTGGAGCGAGGTGCAACCGTGTGATCTCGACAGCTGACGGCTTGAAGTTCCCATTGGCATGTTGAAGGAAGTAGTGAGTATGTAACCCCGAAAATGCAAACCGGCATCACTCCTAAAGTAATCATTTGCATTAATAACTAAACGCCTTTAGATGGGCTCAGTACAGATGGCTTCAGGCTGACTTCCGTTTTGTATTAATAAATAATGTTGTGGCGAGGTGGTCTGTAGAGCTGGAATTTATCGTTTCCAGTCCGCGTGGTTGGAGAGACTTGCGCAGAGATCAGGCTGCAAGAGGAAGAGGTGAGGATGAGTGAGAGGCTAGGACTCTGTGACGTAGCCTGGTCTGATTCTTCGCGGGGGGTGCTCAAGTTTTAATTTCTCCAACAAACTCTGAGCTGACTGAGAGATGGCTTTGAGAGAAGCCTCACGTTCACGTTGGTCCTACAACACAACGCTCTGCGAGCGGTCTTCTGCTTGACTGCTTTCCTTCCGGTTTTCCTGGGTGCATCTAGCCTTTCTGATTCACTCCTTCCTGACCACGTCATTGCCTTTCCTGGCCATGTCTGTGCACATTCTCTCCAGGCTGGCTTGCCTGCTTTTAGATTTATTCTTCCTTTGTACCCTGTGGACGTGGACTTCCTGGAAACCCCTGGTCACCGATGCTTTACAGTAATCTGTCCCATACTTCTGTGTCCCGACATGCTTATTTGTCCTTCCACTCTTTGTGTTCTGCCCCTTTACTTCAACCTTTTTTCTTCATCTTTGACCTAAGATCTTCATCTTTAAAGACACCTTGGACCTCTTTTCCCAAGGCTGCAACTTGCTTCTAGACATTTCCATGTGGGATGTTTCGCTGTCATCCATCCAGACTCACAAACCCCAAATTTAAGTCATCTTCCTTATTTTAGTATGTCTCCTCTCGCTGACTCCCTGTGTCTCTTAGTGACACCACCATCCTCCCTGTCACTGAGGACCCCACCCCCACCTTGGTCTCACCATCTCTTTTTCCCTGTGTTTCCATGGCTCTCCTTATTTCTTGTCCCCACCCTTGCCTGGTTTCTAGTCCACCTCCTCCCTGCTCTTCCTGCCTCTAGACTCTCATCTGTTGGATCCATTATGCTGAGGGTGTCAGGAGGACCGTCCTAAATGATGTTCTCTTGCATAAAGACGTGTGGGAGTCCAGGGTTTTTCAGTAGCCAACAGGGAGTATTCTCAGCCTGGCATGCACTCGGGGCCCTTCTTGCAGCTTTTTGGTATATGCTGAGTGCCCACCCTTCCCTGTAGCTGGGACCATCTCTTTCCTCCACCCTCCGTATGTACTGGGTTTGTTCCCCCTCTGAATCTTTGCCACTGCCTCCCAGCCTTGCCCGCCCCCAGCCTGAGCCCTAGTCCTTTTGTCTCTGTCCTACCTGTTGGGAAAGGTCATTGAGGAGCCTTTTCTGATTGCTCAGCTGCAGAGTTACCCTCTTCGGGACTCGGCAGAACCACTTCCTTTTCTGGAAGAGTATACAAGAAACTGGGGAACGGGAGGAAGGAAAAAATCACATTTGACTGTGTATTCTTTTGTTCTTGAATTTTGTACTGTATGTATGAATTATTGTACTTAGTAAAATAATTTTAGCACATATTTACCAAATACATTCAAAAATTACAGGTTATTACCCTGTATCATGCCTTAATTTTTCCATGGCATGTGTATTGGTTTCCCCATAGCACCTAACTCAGTGCAGTTGGCCTAGGAAGAGCTTCATTAAGAGCTGGGTAAAATAAACGGCTGAAAGGGTGAGGGGTGGCGGGAACAAGCCATTAACAGAAGCCACCTTGGACCTAACCTAATCTCTTCTTCCTGAGTAATTTCAAAACCGAAGAGGAAAGGATCGCTTGCAACTCTTTAAAGATTCCTAAGAATGGAGGTGCAGTGTACCCCTGCTCCTGCTGGCTATAGAGTTTTAATCTGATAACTAAGAATTCTGCCTAAGATTTTGTATAGAGAAAATCCTCAAGACTCATAAAAACACATTAGAACTAATCACTGAATTCAGGAAGGGTTCAAGATACAAAATTAACATACAAAAATCAGTAATGTTTTCTGCACGCTAATGAACTTTCTGAAAAAGAAATAGATCACATTTATAATAGCATCAAAAGATAAAATACTTAGGAATAAATTTATTTTTACCAAGGAAGTAAAAGATCTGTACTCTGAAAACTGCAAGACATTTTTGAAGGAAATCAACGAAGACAAATAAATGGAGAGATGTTTCTTTCATGTGTGTGAATTGGAAGTATTAAATTTGTTAGAATGTCAGTATTTCCGAAAGGCATCTATAGATTCAGTGCCATCCCCATCAGAATTCTGGTGGCTTTTTTTTTACAGAAAAAAAAATGTCCTAAAATTTTCAAGAACTGCCAAAGACCCCTAATAGCCAAAGCAACCCTGAGAAGGAAGAACGGAGCAGGAGACACCGCACTGCCCGATGTCAAGCTGCGCTGCAAAGCGGTACTGATCAAAAGGCCCTGGCACGGCTGCAGATGGGGGCGGGGCCCAGGCGCTGGGTGGTCAGGACGAAGAATCTAACTGACCACGCAGATACTGTAAAGCAAAGCCAGCGGGAAACTTATAAGGAAGGTACACTTCCCCCCACACAGGAGCAGGCCATCACTGGCCAGATAACAGCTCTCTTCTATTGAGCGGCCAGCAGGGCTGTCCAGCCCATGGGCAGCACGTGGCCCAGGATGGCTGGGAATGTGGCCCAACACAAAATCGTAAATTTACTTAAAGCATGATGAGATTGTGTTGTGATTATGTGTTGCAGTATGTTTAAAATGTGGCCCAAGACAACTCTTCCAGTGTGTCCCAGAGACACCAGAGGGTTGTACACCTGGCTACAGGCTTTATAACATTTTTACTTAAGCTTCTACACATGTGACTTCCCACAATCCTCCTAGACTGCCCACTCAGGGAGGAAACCACAATGCTAATTATTATTAGGTGTCACAAGGCGATTCTTGGACATCGGAATGCTGACTGGTGGCAGCTGCAGTGTCACGGGGTTTCCTGTCCCATGTCCTGCCTCAGTGCTGGCATAAAAGCAGACAGACCAGTGGAGTAAAAGTGAGAGCCCAGAAATAGACCCAGTCGGTCAGCTAATGCTTGACAAGGGAGCCAAGCATCCTCAGTGGAGAAAAGACATCTCTTCAGTAAGTGGTGCTGGGGAAATGGGATGTTCA
This sequence comes from Desmodus rotundus, assembly GCF_022682495.2. NCBI lineage: Eukaryota > Metazoa > Chordata > Mammalia > Chiroptera > Phyllostomidae > Desmodus > Desmodus rotundus. Next base: position 78,310,481 of record NC_071392.1, on the reverse strand, counting down.
CATGCGAAAGAGTGCAACTTGACTCCTCGCTGACTTACCCCACTCGCAGAAATTAACTCAAAATGGATTAAAGATTTAATGTGAGACTCGAAAGCATGGAGCTCCTAGGGAGAAAGTTCCTTGACATAGGTCTTGGGAGTGATTTTTTGTAAATCACACCTAAAACACAGGCAACAAAATAAAAAATAAATTAAGTGGACCACATCAATCTGAAAAGCTTCTGGACAGCAAAGAAACCAAGAAAGCAAACGGACAACATACAGAATGGGAAAAACTATTTGCAAACCCTGTATCTGATAAGGTGTTAGTATCCAAAATATGAAAAGAACTCATATGACTCAATATAAAAAAAATCTAATTAATAAATGGGCAAAGGACCTGAATGGACATTTTCCCCAAAAAAGATGTATGAATGGCCAACAGGTACATGAAAAGACGCCCAACATCACTAGTTGCTATGGGATTGCAAATTAAATCTGCAGCGAGAGAGCACTGCAAGCCGATTAGAATGGCCATCAAAAGGGCGGGAGCTGACAAGTGCTGATGTATGTGGAGAGGAGGGAACCCTCGTGCACTGGTGGTGGGATCATAAACTGCTGAAACCCTTGCAATAAAACAGTATAAGGTTTCCTCAAACAATTAAAAATAGAACTACCATATCATTCAATAATTTCACTTCCAGGTACATACCCAGAGGAAGCAAAGACACCAGCCCGAGAAGGTGTCTGCACCTCTGTGTTCACAGCAGCGTCCTTTACAACAGCCAAGGTGTGGAGACAACCCAGGGGTCCATCGATGGAGAATGGATAAAGAAGTTGTGATATACACACACACAGAATAGAGTAATATTTAGCCATACAAAGAGGAAAACCTACCATTTGTGACATTGTGGGTGGACCTTGAGGGCGTTCTGCTAAGTGAAGTGAGTCAGGCAGAGAAGGACAGACGCCGCAGGGCTTCCCTCCCTGTGCGTGTGGGGTCTGGAGCAAAACGGACCAGACTCACAGAACAGGAGGTAGCTGCGTGGTCAGCAGAGCCAGGGGTTGGAGGGAGGTGGTCAGGAGGCACAAACTCCCTGCGAAGATTCCAAGTCTGGGGCGAGAGGGACCACACGATGACTAGTTAGCCCTGCCACACGCAGGACAGTTGTTGAGAGTAGACCCCTGCGAGTTCTCCGGACAAGGAGGAAGGTTTTCCTCTGTTTTATGGTATCCGTGAGGCGATGGGCGTCAGCCAGCCCTGCTGTGGTGGCCATTTCACAGTAGACTGAGGACGTCCGAATCGAGCCGTTAGGCTGTGCACCCTGGACCTCAGGCAGCGGTGCACGTCAGTGGCCCTCACCCACCAAAGTAAATAGCTAATCGGAGTGCAGGGGCCATCCCTGTAGTTTGGGGGTACACACCTGTGCAGCTCTGCCCAGCGTTACAAGCTCAAGAACACGTACCTTCTGCCTGGGGTGAGCGGAGGTTTTCAGCCTGGGAGAGCACCCTGCCTTCAGTTGGGAGACTTCTTCTCGGAGCCTTTGGGGTTTAACTCTGTCCCACCCCTCCCCTACCCCAGTCCCTGTGGCCACCAGAAATGCTTCCCCACATTCCAAATGCCGGGGGTAGTGAGACAGCACACACACCGCCCACCCACCCCACCCCCCCGCCCCCCGCCCCAGCCAGCTTGACACGGCGGGTGAGGGGTCACTTGCAGGTTGGACACGACTACGCAGCCGTGTTCCTTGAAGGCAGTGGCGCTTTGAGACCGGGAAGCACATGCCTCGCTTTATGTGGTTTTGAAGTCAATCTTTGAAAAGCAGTGCAAACCAGTACAGTACTGACTAGTTGCTGCTACTTTTACCCTCCTTTTGGTGGTAAAACGTGTGTTTCCTGTTTCTCTTGCAGAGCGTGATTGAGAAGGGAGGATAAAACCAACTTTCAGAACAAGCAGAAGTCCTTCAACGTTAATTCCAGAGGTGGAACATTTTTTTTCCTAGTGAGAAGTAACCTATTTAAAGAGAAGACCGCTAAAGAGAACACCAGAGAGCAGACCCAACAGAAGCACATCAGTCTGGTCAACAGCGACTTGCAGCGCCAAGGCCGAGGTCAGGATCAGCCCTGCGGGACCCGCTGCAGCGTTAATAAACTGCAGGTGTGGTGACAACAGGGCAGGGCAGCCCTCCCCCCCTTTCGTGCTCTCTGTTCAGCTTTCTCTTCCAACCACGCTCCATCAGTCGCCGCCTCCCCTCCAGCAAAGCTGGGAGTTGGGATGGGGACGCCAAACTTGGGTCGGGGAGCGGGGAGGGTGGCGTCCGGTCTCAGGCCAGCAGTGCGGGGCAGAGTTGTCCAGACTGTGGCTCGTGGGGTTTCTCTCTGTTTCTTTTCTCCCTTGACTTGGGAAGAGCCATTTCTTTTTAACTATGGCGATCACGTGAGAAGACAAAAAGGAGAGAAAATGTACCTCTTTCACTGGAATAATGTTTGTGATTACAAGTGAAATAAGGCATTTTTTTTTACCAACATAAAGGCACCCTTGGCCCATACAACCCTTCTCCATCATGAACACTGACACCTTGACTTCACTCGCTGCCGGTAATAAATATATTTTCTGACGAAGACTGGCGTCGCAGCCTGGGGCCTCGTGTGTTTCTTTCCCTGGGTTAGACAGTGTGCTTGCGGGAATCGGGTTGGTTTCTGTTACTGGTTTGCACCCGTGCTGTGCCTTTCTTCGGAAGCTCCAGAGCACTTTGCAGAGCCCCGGCCGAGCAAGCGGTGCTCAGAGCTTGCTCCTTAAGCAGCGGGGTAGGATTCGGTAAGATCTTAACAAGTGGCATGGGCCTTCCTGTCTTTGGGATGGCCTAAGCCACGCGGCGCTGCCTGTGGCAAGAACGAGCTTAGATAACCTTGGCTATGAACTTCTGACCCTGCAATCCATGAAAATGTTACTTAGAAAAAGTCAATCAGTGTCAAGTGTTTTTCCTCTTTCCAATTTCATTAAAACTCTAATTATAACTCACTTTTTTACCAGAGGATTGGTACTTCAACCCTGGATTTTGATAAGTTGGACATTAGTATTCATACTGACGCTAAGTGGAAAGGCCTTTCCAGGAAGAGATGGAGGAGAAAATGCCAAGTCATTGTGACGTTGTCTGAATATCCTCTGTTATGTAGAATTTTAATTTTGTTACAGAGAGGAAACACTTCAGCAAAATAATTAGGAATGCAAGTTTTGGCTCTGACCATTGTGGCTCAGCGGGTTGGGCATCTTCCAGCAAAGTGAAAGGTCGTCAGTTCGATTCCCTGTCAGGGCACATGCTTGGGTTGCAGGTTGGTCTCCAGTCAGGCAAGAGGCAACTGATTGATGTTTCTCCTCTTCTCTGTCCCTCCCTCCCCTCTCTCTAACAATAAATAAGTAAATAAATAAAATCTTAAAAAAAAAAAAAAGTACAGGCTTTGGAGTAAGGTGCACCTGTGCCCAGATTGTGACTCTGCCACTCTCGCACCTGTGGGACCTAAGCGAACACCCCTCCAAACTGGGCTCCTGGTTTCTCGACTGTCGGGGGTGGGGGTGGAAGACCCACCTGTGTAGAGTTACATCTGTTGGGTCCAGGGTATGTTGCTGTTGGTCTGTGTGATTATTCAGTGAACTGGTGTTTGGAGCTGGGGACATGGGGACTATCCACATGCTCAAACACCTGTTGGAGAAAGTCAGGATGAACACCGCCTGTGTTGGGAAAACCTCAGCCAACCTCCGTTAAGTGTGGACTCCTCCAGGTGAATGACGGCATCTCCGTGTCACCCCTGCGGACCTGGTGTTGGTTCCGAGTGGCTGTGTTGACTCTCCCACCACATTACTGAGAAGCTCTGCGATTACTGTTCAGTGCAAGTTTTTGTTTTGAGGTGTTTTTTTTTTTAATGGTACAAAATAAGCTGAGTTTGTTCACATGGGAAGGAAGGAAGGAAGCAGCACATTTTGGCACCATCAGGCTGGCACCCAGGAAACCACCCGGGAGAAGGTATAGGTACACACAAAACAAGTGTTTACATGGTGACTTGCAAATCCACTAACTCACCAATCCCCTCCTAGTCGCCTTTGCTTTGCAATTTAGAGCCAAGAACTTGGCACATCCAGACTGCCAGTCTTGTCCCTGGCCAAGAAATGCAGCTCTGAAGAGCCAGGCGTGGAGAGCTGGTGACACCTGTGAGAATTGGGAGGGTGGTTTCTCAGGACGTCCCTCCCCCTTGCCTGGTCACTAAAGCATTGTTCTGATAACCGTGATGGGTGCAGGGAGAGCGACGGCACTGGGGGGACGCAAGGGTGAGGGGATGCCGTTTTCCCCACCTGTGGGGACCTCCCTGTGGATCACGTCACAACTCTGTCCCCGTCACTGTTAACTTTACGACAGCTGCTTGGGAAGAATGCGCTTTTTGAGTGTCGGAGGAGTGACACGTTCCAACCACTTAGTTCCTCCATTAAATAGAACACACCTTGAACCACAATAGTTTCGCTCACGAAGCCAAGAAGAGTTCAGTGTCTGGAAAGCCAGGCAGATATTATCACACTAGATGGATGTCTGGTGAGCTAAAAGACAGCTGGGTGGGACCAGCGCAAAGTCCTTTCTTTGAAAAGTCAGTAACTTATTACAGAAAACTTGCCAACGCGTAAAGGTTTACAAAGTTACTGCGTAATCCTTAGTAGTAGCAGATGTGGACTGCTACAAGCCAAACACCGTGGCTCGCTGGTCTACCACAGCAGCTGTAAGCGGGGTTTTGCTTAGAACTGAACAGGCAGCCAGATGTCCTCATCAAGTCTGCCTTAGCAGTTGGGAACCTGTAGTGCTTAGCTTGATGTCGTTCAGCGCACCGGTATAATTGCCTTTGCCAGAAACCCACGGGATAATTCTCTTTGCCCATTGCAGCTGTAGGAGCTGACTCTCAAGATTTAAGACTGAGATCAGTCGAACAACTGAGAGCAGCAATAGCTTACTGGGATTACTCCGTTTTGAGTTAATAGACTTGAAAAGCTAATACTTTGAATGAATGAGTTAATGTCCATTCATTCTCTGTCATGGCTCCCCTACTCCCCCAAGTTTTCATCTATTCTTCGCGTCTCCTCTCCGTTACTCCCAGCTTTATTTCCTCCTCTAGCTGCTGCTTTTTTGGGCTTAAACTTTTCTCACCCTTCTCTGCCTTTCAAGGCCACCTGCTGAGAGGTGCCTGACCCTGGGCTCTTGCTCTGATTGCTGCTGCTGTGGCCTCTGGAACAAGCCACTTCCGTCAGTTTCCTTGCTGCCCGTGGCCTGCTCTGGTCCTCCATTGGAGCAGATGATTTTTGATAACTCTCTTTTCTTCCCAGCCTCCTAAACTGTAAACGAGTTACCGATTCAGAACTCTTCAGTGGTTTCTTCTATTTGCAGTCCTCAATTTATAAGCCAGGTATATAGATTTTTTTCATTCTCTGGGAAAAAAAAACTAAGTTGGTATTTAGTTCTCTGTAGCTTTTGATTGTGTTTTTCCTGTGGTTTATGATCCCCATTAGAAAAAAAAAAAAAAAAAGGTTTCCTGTCACTAGCCCCGGGGGGATTTACTCAGAGGGTGGGGGCTGTATCCATTCTGAAATGTCTTCCCGGGATGTGCAGCCGGTTTGTGCCAGAGACCCACAGTCCACAGCACCCCCAGAGTGAGAGACCGTTGTGCCGATGCCCCGTGACCTGCCACGGTCTGAACAACGTGTGCCGGTTCACTTAAGTCCAGGCTTAGTTTTAAATTTATTATAGTCATTTGTCTTAGCCTCTTCTCCCGCTGGGCCCCGAAAAGAATGCAAAATGTTGCAGGTGCCAGTTTTTAACTTTCTCCTTCCCTCGATCCCCTTAATGTCAGAGGTACCAACAATGACAGACGATGTAAAGGGAATTCAAGGGAGGGGACAGAGACAGGTTTCGATTGTTAAGTGGGGCGCTGGCCCTCGGAGATCGTGGCTGTGTGGAAGGAAGGGGTGGACACTATTCCCATTAATTCCATTTTCTAGCCTCTGTCATTCCGAATCCACTGTGACATGCAGAGTCCTTTTCAACTATTCAGTTTAGATTGAGAGCTACATCTGTTTTTACATCATCGCCAGCTGCTCATGACCCAGGGGGCTGGGAGGAGTCAGTGATTCTTGGTGAAATGAGAAACTTCAGAGCCCTCCTTGTATACCGGAGTTGGACCCCCACCCCCATCCGCCTTGGAGAGCCCAGCTGGAGCGCCTCTCCGGCACTCCTCAGTGGGTAGTGGTGGTTTTGATTGACAAGCACCAAAGACAAAGTAGACTTGCTTCCCCAGGTCCACAAGGAGGGTCACCTTGCCCGTCTCACAAGGTCCCTTACACTGAGAATTTTGGCCAAAGGATCGGCTAGCTTCAGGAACTTTCCATTCCATTACCTTTCAAAACCCAAAGTCATTGCAACCTAGGTTTGGGAGAAAACGACTAATCACCTAATTCATTCTGTATCCAGACTGATGTTTGAAGATGAAATTTTATATTTCATGTTATGTGTTCTTCCTTTCTCTCCTGGTGCCTCCAGCCTCAACATTCCTGGCAGAACCCTAAAAAAAAAAAGAGTTGAATTACTTTAGGGGAGACCACAAAAGTCATCATCCAACTCGAAAGCGTCTTCTACTTTTCCCATCAGTCGTCTTGAGCCTCCCAAAGAGCCCTGCAGGCTTCTGTACACCGTGACGACAGGGCCTGCATTTTAGGGGACAGTCCAGTGTGAAACCCAAGTTGGGGTCAGAAAACAATGGTTACCGATGTTGTGCCTTTCGGTTAAGGAAGGTGAACACTGAAACTATTAAGTTCAGTCCCTGAAACCCTCAGACCAAGTCTACCACCTGAAACACAGCTGTGTCTCAGTAGAGTGAAATGCTTCGAACCTCTGGAAGTGAGTGTGATTGGGTGGGGCGTCCGTGCCCTCCAGAGGTTTTCCCGTGCAGCGAAGCTTCACTTTCCTCGCGCTCCGGTCCCCCACTGCAGTCTCCCCTCTGCCTCTCTGGGACATTGTTACAGGGCGGTGGTCACTGTCACCTTGCAGAGAGGGCGGTCTGCTTTGAATATAACCCTGCCTGCAAAACAAGTTACATTTCCATTGTGTGGCTGTAACACAAACGTGGAAGCCCCAGAGGTCAGCAGCCAAGTTGCAGGGCACCGCCCTGCTCTGGCCACGCCTTTCCTTCCTGGACTCTCACAGCCCAAGTAGTGGTCCGCCTGGGGTGGAAAGCAGCCCATTTCAGGGGGAAGCCTCCTGCAGCGCCCTTTTCTGTCGGGTCTGTCCACCGACCAGGCCAGCCAGGCCACTGCTGGGCCCTCATCAAAGCCCACGGCATGGTGGAAAGCCTGTGCTCACTCACTCCCCCCCCCCCCCCCCCCGTGGAATATATAACATAGGGGCTGAGGGCCCACTGCTTATTATCTGCTGCCTGTGTGTCCAAGAGGCAAGGGTAAAACCATTTTCATTTCATAGCCACAGGCCAAGTTGCTTGTTAGCATGAGGCTGCAGATTTTAGCTCTGCATCTCCCTAAAGTAATGTGCACCCTGATCTCAGAAGCATGACCACGAAGTCATTGAAAACACTATTCGGCATAGAGCTGCAGTGGCGGCGGTGTCTTCTCTCAAGCGTGGGAGGCGGGCTGCAGGGCAAGAGCTGGGCACTCTGTTCTAGACGGTGAAGGGGATGGGGGCCAAGCTGCTGCTGGGAGTTCATTCTGAGTTACCTCGGTGTTCTTAAAATGCCTTTGCAACAGCCCGTGTTACATGTGAACCCAAAATAAGAGCGCTCACGCTCCTCACCCTCAGGTGCTTAACACAGAACTCGGAGATCTCAGTAGCTCCGGCAGAAGGTGTTTTTGCATTGGGAGTGAATTTATCAGTGAAGTTAGATATCACTGTGTAGAAGCAGAAGGGGGTTATGAATCACCACCAAGGCGATGCTGTTTCAGGAATACCAGGTCATTATCCTGAGTATAACCCCTCTCAACTTCCTCCGCAGTACAGGAGTGGCTTGTTCCTCGCCTTATGGATCAGCTTACACCACATGCCTCACCATTCCCACGTGCTCTCGGACCCGGGGAGGTGGTTTTCAGCCACTGCGCTGTGTGCCCCCGGCACTGCCTGAACCGTGCGTGCATAAGATCACCAAGTCAGTGGAGTCTCCCGCTGTGTCCTAGGCACTATTCCAGCCATAGTCTCGACCTCACCATGCTTACATTCTAGGGAGGAGTGGGATGGGAACAGTAAACAAGACTGGGGAGTAACAAGTGCTGTGTGAAACGTAAAATCGAGGCGAAGGAAGAGAGGGCCTCGGGAGAATGTGCTCTACTACACTGGGCAGTGAAGACAGCTTTAAGAACGGTCTTGCCTATCTGGAGCCATCCATATGAAGATGGGGGGACAGTGAGCACAAGTCCGGAGGCGGGAACCAGTCTGCTTTGTGAGGGGACAGCAGGGGGGTCCTTGTGACCTGAGTGGGTTGAAAAGGTGAAGAGCATCAGGGAATGAACTCCGAGAGGTAGGCAGGGCTCAAACACGCACGACCTTCTCACCCATGGTAAGAACTGAAGTGTTATCCTGATTGTGGTGAAAAACCATTGGAGGGTTTGGTGCCTTCTAAACTGCTGTGTGAAGAATTGCCTGCAGTTTTGTACAGTGCAAGCAGGGAGAACAGTGGGAGGCTGTTGGGTGAATGATGTAAGCAAGAGGCGGTGACTTGGAGTAGGGTGATAGCAGTGGAGAGAGTAGGAAGTCACCGGATTTAGGGCATCTGCACATCTACCCAATGAGACTACTGCATTATGTGTGGGGTAGGAGGGAACGAGAGGGCAAGTGTAAGAAGCCCAAGATTTGCCTGAGCAGCTTGGTGAAAAGGGGGCACCATTTACTCTGATGGAGACAATGCCAGCAAGATTTGGGTGTGGGTGGGCAGGAATCAGGGGTTCAGTTTCGATCACATTAACTTTAATATATGTTACAATTCCTAGTAGAAATGCTGAGTAGGGCACAAGGTGTGTGCAGGGGCGAGGGCTACGATGGAGTCGTCACAGTGAAGAGGGTCTCAGACCCTCGGCACTGACTGCGGTCACGTGGGGCGTGCATGTGGAGGAGAGCAAGAGGGTCGGGCACACAGCCCTATGGCCCTTGGAGAGGAGTGAGCGAAGAGGAATGACACAATGGCCCTGGAGGCGGGGGACGGACCAAGGCTGACTTGGAGGCCAAGGAAAGAACATATTTCAAGAAGGAAGGAACGACCAGCTGTCAGTGCTGCAGATGGACTGAATTAGCCAATGGATTCAGCAGCATGAAGGCCATTTGGCAAGAGTAGTTTTGGTGGCCAGGGAAGATGAAAGCTCGGTCACAGTGGGGTTGAAGAAGGAATGGGTTTGGGAAGTGGAGGCAGGAGAGGCAGCACTTTGTTAAAAAAGGGAGAAGTAGGTGAGGCAGATGTGAGGTTCCAGGGAGGTTTCTTTCTAAGGTTGGAGATTGTGTAACCCATTTTATAGGCCAGTGGGAATAACCACAAAGAGTTCAGTGAAAAAGTTCTTGAGCTGGCCAAGAGGCAGGGAGCCAGCCTTAGAGCTCAGACAGTCTGTCTGTTATGCCAGGAGGGAAGGTCAAGTTCATGAATATGGAGGCAGACAGGCTAGTGGATTTGGTCATGAGAGGGTGATGTCATTCTCTTCTGATGGCTCCTAATTTCTGATCAGCCATGAGGAGTGTCCCACGTTAATGTCCACCAGTAATTATTAAAAGTAGCTGAGTGCCTCTCCTTCTCTCTGCCCTTCCTCCTTTCTGAATAATTCAATCCAAAAGCCATTAGATGGGCCCACGCAAGGATTCCCTGCGCAGGAGGTGGGAGATGCCCGAGTGGGGCCTGGGGAGCGATATGGTGTGGGATGAGAGCCTGAGTGATAGCAGGAGGGTGGCTACGTGGGTGAGGCAAGAATGGTGGCAGTAGCCATGGGAAAGCGGTTCCATACAGAGGACATTGCTCCAATAAACAAACACATCGAGGATAATAGGAACCAGATTTCTTAATGTCAGATAAGGGAATTATAAATACGGAAAGGGGGAAAATGAAAATGAACTCTGTGATTGGGGCTTTAAATATAAACATAGAATGAAGTATGGATGTAAGTGTGTGTGCGTGTATATGTGCACATTCATGTATTCCGTGTGTTGTGTGTGTGTGTGTGTTCATGTATATGCTCTTTGCCTGTGGCAACAAGAGGAGGCCAGGGAGCAACACCATCCCTATAGCTGTGAGCATACCAGGTACCCAGATCTTGGTTTCTAAAGACCACCCTTCATAACTTGAAGAAATGACTAACCCCAGGGCTCGGGCAGGGAAAATACAAGCCTGGAACATATCAGAAGGGCAGGGCCAGCTTGAAGGGGCTACCACTGTCCAAATCTGGAACAGTTTAAGCATCAAAATACATAAGGATAGTAATCCATTGAATAACATACGCAGGGTCCATACTGATGTATAAATGAATATATAGACAGTGAACGGGAAAGCTTTTTTTCTTAAAATAGATTGCAAATTAATAAATGGAAAGGGAATGACAGGATTATAATACCATTATTTGGCAGCATCCTAATAATAACTCGGCCAAGAAACACCAATGGGTGTGAAGACTAGGAGTGAATGTTTTTTGAAAAACAGGATGGTCACATAGTCTCAAATTGCCCCCAACGTATGAATTACAAAAGAGTAACCTTACAGTAAAGAGACCTGACAGACACCACCTTAATCAGGTGATCAACATTCAAGTTCCTATAACGGGTCAAATCAAGGTCTGCTGGGATGCAGTGAGGACAACACGGCAGCATCACTTCTGTGGTGTTCCCTCCCGAAATGCACAGCCTGGAGCTGATCATGAGGAAACGCCAAACAAACCCAACGGGGGGCATGTTGTACAAAATAACTGCTTGTAGCCTTCCAAAGGGTCAAAATCCTGAAAGGTAAGCAAATAAAACACCCCAAATAACTGTTCTGTAATAAAAGAGACACAATCACTAAACACAGTACGTGATTCTATACTGCGTCCTTCTGGTATAAAAGATATCATTGGCACACTGGGCAGAACCTGAACAGGGCCTGTGGATTTGGGAGGAACGTGGCAAGTTTCTTTCGATGATTGTAGGTGCTCAGGTAGGAGACTGTCCTTATTTGGGCTCCGTGGGATGATGGGGCATCGTGTGGGAAGCTCCCTCTCAAGTGGTTCAGGAAAAATAATAATTGTACTGTTCTTGAAACTTTTTGTACAAGTTTGAAAGTATTACAAAATCCAAAAAAGAATTATAAAGGAGCTGAGGGTAAAAGAAATTTATTTTAAAAAAGGAATTAAGGACTAGCTAAGAAGCTCTTGCAGACCTAGATGGGAAGTCTTGCTCGACTAGAGTCGTTACCAAGTTACACCAACAAAAAGAGTGTGGTTCAGAGCAGAGCAATGGGACAGAGAGAGAGCCCGGAGAGAGGCTGATGCGTGCGCGGACGGCTGTCTTACAGCCAAGGTGACACTGAAGGTCAGAGGAGAAAGACTCAAAAATATACACATGGTGGCGGGTCAGCTGGATACTCACACGGAACAAAAGGGAAACTGGACCTACCCTCGTTCCCTACTCAGAAGTCAGTTTTCACTGGAGTGTCATTTAAATGAGCATTTAAAACACTAGTGCTTCTAGAACACAGTATAGAAGAATAGCTGCGTGACCTCAGCATAAGGCAATAATATTTTTTTAAACAGGATACAAAAACCTCTAATCACAAGGTGAAAGTGTTGATAATTGGATTAAAGTTAAGGATTTATGTTCATCCAGACACTGGAAGACAGTGAAAAGGCAAGCCTCTGAGAGAAGATGTGTGTGAAGTGCACAGCCAGCAAAGGGCTCATATCCAGACTATATAAAGAATGAGAAATCAGTAAGAAGAAGACAACTGAATAGAAAAATGAGCAAGAGACTGAAATAAGCACTTCATGAAAACTAAATCTCTAAATGGCCAATAAGCGCATGAAATGTGCTCAACGGCATTACTAATTAGGGAAATGCAAATTAAATTCACAATGAGACGCTACCCTTTACCCACTGGAATGACAAAGATTAAAAAGATGAAAAATAATGAAGGTTAACAAGGATGTGAAGCAACTGGTTTCGAATACACTGCTGGTCAGAGTACAAGTTGGTACCACCAATTTGGGCAGTGATTTGGCCTAATCTCTTAAAGCTGAACATATTGTCTTAGTTATGACAAAATTATCATAGATGGCTGGGTGGCTTATAAACAACAGACACTTATTTCTCACAGTTCTGGAGTCTGGGAAATCCAAGATCAAGGTGCCTGCAGATTCTCGGTCTGGTGCAGACCACTTCCTGGTTCACAGACGGAGCCTTCTTTCTGGCTGTGACCTCACATAGTGAAAGAGGAGAGAGAACTCTCAGGGGCCTCTTCTGTCAGGGCACTAATCCCATTCTGAGGGCTCCACCCTCGTGACCTAATCACCTCCCAAAGTCCCCACCGCCTCATGCTATCGCACTGGGGGTTAAGTTTCACCATGAACTTTGAGGGACACGAACATTCCGTCTAGAGCACAGATCCATCCCGGATGAGCCAGCAACACCGTTGCCAGGTACGTAGCTAGAGAGCTATTCAATAGTATTCATCATTGCTACAAAGTAGAAACAACTAAATGTGCATCACAGTAAAAAGGATAACTATATGGAAGCACGTGGAATATACAGTGATACAAATGAATGCATGCTGGCTGCACATGAAAATGGAAGATTCTCATACCTTGTTGAACAAAAGAACTAAAGAATGCATGTTGTATAATTTCATTCTTACACGTTTCTTAAAAGGCAAAACAGTGACAGTGTTTATCCAGTGAGTGGGTGCTTATGTGGTGAAACTATAAAGAAATAAGGACAAGTTACTATAAATGGATAGCAATAACTGTTTGGGGGTTTGGAGGGGGTACTGATTAGAAGAAACACAAATGGGTCTTTTAGGGTCCTGATAATATTCGGCTCTCTTTGCCTGAGTGTTTTCTGGTCCCCTCTGCTCCCCGCTTTGCCCAGGACCTGCTGTCCCTGGCTGTCTCCATCAGCTGTTAGTCTAGTCACTCACTCTGCACTCAGCAGTCGGGCTTCAGCACCACAGAGCCGGGGCAGAGTCCTTCCTGGGGTCGGGGCTATTGTTCCCCCTCAGGCTGCCACTCAGAGGGGAGTGGTCTGCCCAAGCACAACGGCTGCTGCCGTCTGGGGGACGACTCAGCACTGGGATCGCAGGTGTCTATTCCCTCAGTTCTCTCCCCAAAGCTTCTGTCCCCAGTCTCTCCTCAGGCGTCTCTAGCCTTTGCCAGAGCCCCCAGGTAAGTGGCTGTAAATTTAAATTGGTGTGTTGGCCCTTTACACAGCTCTCTCTGTTTCTAGCCATCCATCTCTGGCTGAGAGCAACCCTGCTGCTTTTCTCTGCTGGTTGTTATCTGTGTGCTTTTCGGGCTCTGGTGCTGTAGGTTGGGGATCCCAGCTTAGGGTTTAGACCCCACACTTCTCAGGGGGATCCAACCGGCCACTTAAATATCCCTCTGGCTCTGCTGCCTGTGGGTGCCCAGCCAAGCCCTCTCGAGTCTGCACCGCACTCCTTACCATTCAGGTTGTACTGACGCTGATTCTTCTGTCTGTCTGAGGTTACAAGGCTTCTTTCTCCCTATTGCTCAGTTGTTTGTTCTGGGTGACTTCTCTGCAATTTAGTTGTAATTCCAGATTGTCCCTGGGAGGAGGTCAGAGTGACTTCCATTTACTCCTCCGCTACCTTGCCTTCAGCCTCTTTGCCTGAGTGGTTCATGGATCTGTTTAACTTATGATAATTCAATAAGCGGTACATATTTTTGTACTTCGCTGTGTCTTGTACTTCACAGTACAAAGGGCTGGAAATAAACTTAAACAGGTTCAAGATGATGCATATGACAAAGTCATTTCCATTGCCTGGATAATACCTACTTGTAACTGACATTTGTGGACGGGTTTTCTGAGCCAGGCGCTGTATCAAGAATTTTATATACATTTTTCTCTAATTGCAATCGTCCTATAAGTTACGTATTTCTATTACCTCCATTTTACAGATGAGGAAACCGAGGCTTAGAAGGATTAAGTAACCTGCTAGGGGTCATTACAACTAGTAAATGGCAACCCAGTTTCGTCCTCCCCAGAAGTCTGGCTCTTCCTTGCTGCGAGCTGTCCCCTTCACCCCAATCTCATCCTCCTGCTAGATTTTGAGGGCAACCCTTTTTATCGTAAACCTCCAAACTCCCTGTGGCATCTGGTCTACTGCGTAGTACAGTGTGAGCCTTCAGTACATGAGTTAAATGAACAATGGATAAAAGCCCCCCGTTCTTTTCATCCACTCCCTCCCAGGTACTCGCTGCCGTAGTTCAAGATTTCTTGCCTGTGCAAAGTTTCTGAGGTTTCAAGCTGAGGGAAAAATAACAGGAAGGCCTCCTGCCTGTGGCTGATGCTAGTTTTGCTTGCTGGGGTCTGTCAGACAAACCCCCGACTTCCTTTTTTACCTTCCCTGAGCTCCAAGACATCTGCCTCTCTGCATCTCGTCCCCTCCCTCAGCCTGTCACCCAGGAAGCCGCAGACACTGTCTGCATGCGTGCCCGCTGCTTCTGCCTCTGGAGGGTGTCCCAGGTGCAGCCACTGCGCAGGCCCCGGGTGGGCCAGGTGGGGGCAGGGCCCACAGCCCAGCCGTTCTAAATAAAACTCCTAGTTCCACATTGCTGCTGTGGTTTCCCAAGGTCTTCTGAGGCAAAAAGACTTCGGAAGGAAACAAACTGTTGGTCTGGAATTTTCAGGCCCCACTCGGGGGCGATTTGTCACTGGCTTTGAAGCTGGAACGGCTCCAATAAAGCAGGACAGCAGCTGCATGGGGCCCCGTGAAATATCACCAGCTCAGCCTTTGCCACCTGCCGGCAGTGCGTGCCCTTCTCCTGTTGCTAGAAGATTGAAAACCAACAACAAAGAGAAGAAATCAAAGTCTGAGAACTCTACACAGATTTTCCTGGAGGATTTTGACCACAATCTTAACTTGTCCAAAACAACTGTTTATTTTCACGAGTCCCTCACCTGCCCCTGCCCTCTCCCAAACTGGCCCATCCTCCTGACTGTATGACACCCCACCCACCCACCGTGAGCCCTTCACCTGGGCCCAGGAGTCCATGGACCCCCCTCCCCCACTGCTCATGCCGGCCTTCCAGTACAATCCATTTGGGCCTGACAGCCTTTTAGAGCCGGGAGATCTTGGACCGGAGCATCGTTGCATAAACAGCTAGAAGCCACATAAAGAACGTCCTGTGAGTGAGGATTACTAGATTCAAACAGGTCCCTGGTGGTCTACCATGTTCTTCAGGAGAATCTCTATCCATCTGTGGAGGGAGGTGCAAAAGGGTCAAGGTCTCTTCCTGTTCCCTTTCCCATCATCTCTGTCCCTAGAATGTAATAAATGATGTTCGGTGTGGCTGCCCTGAGGGTTGGTACCCCGCCTTACCCACAGAACCTTGAGTCTGCCTTGGTGCCCACCTTGTGGTCCTGGAGTGACTGGTCTGAGGGCAGAAACCGAGACATGGGGGAGAGCGAGGCGAAAAGATGGGAAGAGCTCCTGTGTCCGTGAAAGCTGTGCTACCGTTTGGACTTAAGAGAGGCGATGCCCTTCTGCTTTGTACTAATGTGGCTGAATTGGGCTCGCTGCTATTTGAAGCCGAAAACTTCCCAACTGACACATCTGCATTTGACAAGACACAATCCCCATCTCCCACTGCCTGTTTCATCATCCTGGCCCCAGCTTCAGGCTAGCTTTTGTCTTCGCAGGGGTCGGATTTTTAATGTTATCCTCGTAATCCACTGAGTGCCTTGCTCATCCAAGGCTTGGTCAAGGTTAGACTTTTCATCTCTAGCCATGGAATAGAACACTGTGAAATGAAGTCCCCTATCAGGTACCTCAGGATCAGAGCAAATGGGTGAAAGGCGTTTTTCCAAAGAAGATATAAAAATGGCCAAAAGCACATGAAAATCTGTTCAGCATCACTAATCATTAAGGAAATGAAAGTCAAACCACAATGAGACACCGCCTCATACCCACGAGGATGGCAGTGATTGAAAAGGACAAAATGAGCGTGGGCGAGGATGTGGAGACATTAAACTCTCACACACTGCTGGTGGGAATGCAAAATGGTGAGGCCGCTTTGCAAATGCCTCCAAAAGTAACACATAGTTACCATGTGACCCAGCCATGCCACCCCTAGGGATATACCCAAGAGTAGTGGAGACAGGGGCCCCCACAAACACCTGTATGTGAATGATCTTGGGAACATCATTCACAATAGCCAAAAAGTGGAAACAGCCCAAATTTCCACCAAATGCATAAACAAAATGTGACACATCCATACAATGGAATATTAACTGATAATAAAAAGAAGTGAAATTGTGTTGCATGCTACGGTATGGGTCAGCCTTGAAAACATTATGCTAAGTGAAAGAAGCCAGTCACAAAGACTGCTGTGTAAGTCCACTCACACGAAATGTCCAGGGCAGGCAAGTCCACGTGGACGGGAAGGGATTAGTAGCTGCCCCGGCCAGGTGTCAGGGGGAGTAGACAGCGACTGCTAAGATGGATAGGGTTTCTTTTTGGTGTGAAGAAACTACTCTAAAATTAGGTAGCGGTGATAGCTGTGCAGTTCTGAGTGTAACAAACAGCACGACCTGCGCACTGTAGATGGGTGACTTTCATGGCATGTGACATATCTCAATAAAGATGGTCAAAAACCAAATCCACTTAAGCCATTTCACTTTCTGAATTTACAAGAACCGAAATCCCTTCCATTTGTCATAACGTAACAGTATAAGGAACTATGAGTTTTATGCACCTGAAAAAAATCACCTGGGGAGTTTCATGACAGATTCCCTGGTGTCACCTGAAACCTGTGGATCAGACCCTCTGGGAGTAAGGTCTGTGAAGGTGCACCTCCCCGGAGATGCTCCTCATGCTCAAGTTCACTAACAGAGTGGCCATAGGAGAGGTCTGCCCTTCAGAATAATGGTCCCAGCTAGTGGGGGTCTTTGCGGAAGGGATGCTGAGCTACGTACACAACCCTAACGCACGGCATTGTGAATACACGGTTAGGGCAGAGTTGAGTCTGACAACCTTATCTTGAGTCCTGGCTCTGTTCACCTGAAACTCCTGTGACCCATGGAAAGCTACTCAAACCTCTCTGAGTCGGTTTCATAATCTGCAAAATGGGGACAAGACTATCGCCCTCGTGGGGCTCATGTACAAACATGACTTAAAAATCTCAAGTCCTTTGTACAGGGTCTGGCGCCTAGTCAGCTTCTGGCCGAGTGGCATGGAAGAGTCAATAGAGTCTAGAGTCCGTCCTTACATCAGTTCAAGTCTTAGGGGAACACGGTATTTAAAGGTCAGGGGCACACAGAATTCCTTTTGTGAACAGCTAGCCACATGGCCCCTCGATCACACACCCCTGAGAGTAAGGCTCGGTGTCGGGCTCCATGCTGTGTTGTCAGTGTCTGCAGGGTAGCTGGTTCTTAGGTACTTGTAGAGCGCACGAGGGACACAGGGTTTTTCCCACTGTTGTGAGTTAGTGCTCCCCAGATCCCTCACCATAATGTAAGTGACGGCGTTTGCCTGGTTATGGTCGCCTGGTGTCTTAGTCAGGTTGGCCCCCATAACAAAATACCATAGACTCTGGGGCTTAAACAGAGACACTTCTCGCACTTCTGGAGGCCTGGAAGCCCAGGACCAAGGTGCCGATCGATTGGGTTCCTGGGGAGGGCCCCCTTCCTGGCTTAAAGGCGGCTGCCTTCCCTCTGTGTCCTCTCGGGGCAGAGAAAGATCTCTCTTCCTCCTCTTATAAAGTCATTCATCTCATTCCGAGGGCCCCGCCCTCAGGCCTTCATCTAATCCTTCCGAAGGCCCCATCAGTTACCATCACATTGGAGACTGAGATTCAAATATGAAAGGGGGAGGGGCGGTCTATAGCACCCGGCATTCCTCCTCCAGCCCCAACTCACCGGGGAGAACCTGCTGCTTGTCTCCACCCGTCAGAGGTCCGCCTTTCTGCTTCTGCCTCTCTGCGTGTCCTCCACTCCACAGCCCTCCCCGGCCCTGGCCAGCTTTTTGCCGCATTCTGGGACCTGTTGATGTCAACCCTCCGTGCTGTGCTGTGATGGGCCAGGCTCAGCTGACCCAGGTCGTCACCTATAAACCTGACATAGGCGACATTTGCAGAGCCTCACGTCAGTCCTGATAAGGCTGTATGTTCCCAGAAGTTGCTGTGAACGCCATCCAGGAGAATGCCAGCAGACACAGAAGTAGCTTTGAAGAGGAAGGTGTTCGCTCTCCTTGTGGTAGGGCCGTGGTGGGCTCTGGCTGGGCATGGCCCATTCCCTTGGCACATTCCTGTCTCACGTGCTGTAGTGGTCACCAGCGTGAGCCCAAGTCAACGCTCGTGCCTCCTGGGCCTCAGGGAACTGGCTCCTGCTCCTTCTCTCTGCCAGCGGTGTTCGGTAGCAGGCGTTATTTTCGCTGGGTGATCACTCGCCTGGGCTTCTGACCTCTCCCCCCACGGATTGTTTGCTTTCTCTCTTGGAGTTGGTGTTTCCAGCACCTCCCAAATGAGTATCATCTGTGAATTTCCTCGCACGCTGTTTACCCCGTTTCTCCCGGCTCATTAACAGGCGTGGACGTGGAAGACGCTCTGTGCTGTGGCAGGAGAGAGACAGTTGTGCTGTGTGAGCTCTGAGTGGAGCTGACCCCAGCGCCAAGAGCTGTAGGCTGTCGCTGGGATGGGGATGGCGCTGGTCTAGAAGAAGGCGAGCGCCCTGCCTTTCGGACTGATATGCTTTCCCCAGGCCTGAGCCTGGGGCTCGCAGGCCTCCTAACGTCCCCCGCTCCTTAGGAAAGGTAAGCGGCCACACGTCCTGTGGTCTTCTTGGCCCAGAGGTTCCTAACAGCTTTTTCTACCCACTGTGTCTTCATCAAGACCCTGGGGATTGTCTAGCTCAGGTCCCCAACCTCAGGGCCACAGACCAGTACCGGTCCGGGCTGGTTAGGAACCAGGCCATGCAGCAGGAGGTGAGCTTGAATGTAATGAGCTTGAATCATCCCGAAACCACCCACCCCCACAGTCCATGGAAAAAATTGTCTTCCACGAAACTGGTGCCAGGTGCCAAAAAGGTTGGGGACCACCGGAACCACTTGCGTCTGAATGCACTTTGTTACTGCGTTATTCCATTGATGTCAGTCAGCACAGGGCCTGGCAGGAGGTAGGTACTGAAATGGAATCACACAACATGTGGTCTTTTGCGTCTGGCTTCTTCCACTTAGCGCAATGTTTTCAAGGCTCACCCCTTGGTTCCTTTTTTGTGATCACATGATATTCTCTGAGTGAGTCTTTTGTGGATGGAGACACAAACAATTTGGATTGTTTCCATTTGGGGGCTGTTATCAGTAATACCGCTGTCAACATTGCTGTACAAATTTTTATGGGGACTCTTGATCTCATTTCTCTTGCGTATACACTGAGGAGTGGAATTGGTGAATTATATGGCACTTATGCTTAAATTTTTAAGGAACCGCTAAACTTTTTCAGAGCAGCTGCATTATTTTATATTCCCACCAGCAGTATGTGAAGGTTCGAATTCCTCCACATGATTCCTCCACGTCCTCATCAATACTTGCTGTCTTTTTTGATCCCAGACTGGGGTGCCAGGAGGGGTGAAGTGGTATTACATGCGGATTTTGATGTACATTTCCCTTATGACTAATGATGTTGAATATCTTATTCTGTGTTTATTAGCCATTCTGTATATGTTCTTTGGAGAAATATCTGTTCAGATCCTTTGCCCATTTTTTAAAACTGGGTTACTTATCTTTTTATTGGTGTAAAATTTCTTTACGTGTTCTGGGAACATGTCCCTCATCAGATACATGATTTGTAAATATTTTTCTCCTGTTCTGTGACTTGTCTTTCCACCTACATGATGGTATCATTTGCAGCTCAAAAGGTTTTACTTTTTATGAGGTCCGACGTATCTATTTCTTCTTTCATTGCTTGTGGGGTTGGTGTTGTATCCAAGAAACCATTGCCTAAATCAAGATTGTGAAAATGTTCTCCTGTGTTTTCTTCTAAGGGGTTTATAGTTTTAGCTTTTAAATTTAGGTCTGTGGTGCAATTTAAGTTGACTTTTGCATATGGGGTGAGGAAGTGGTTTAATGTCATTCTTTAATTTGTGTGGGCTTTTAAAAGAGTGAAAATAACTCAGACACCCTTTCTAGCCCTGTGCTGTCTGGCTGTGGCCTGTGCCCTAGCCCCCCCCATGCATGTTTTCCGCTGATGCGGCACACACTGCTCCTGTCTGCTCTGGAAGCATCGCAGAGAGTGGCGGTCACACTGCTGCCCCCCTTCCCCTTCCCCCTCCTCCCACCTTGTGAACTGAGTAGGGCTCTTCATTAAGTCTCCCATGCAGGGACACAGGTCAGACCTGGGCTCCGTGCTTCTGCGGTCCAGAACTCTGCCTGCGTAAAATCAGTATTTCCACACCGACAGAATCACTCTTTAACCACGGTTTAAAAAATCCCGTATTATGTTGTGCAAGGTAGACCACACCTTAAAAATTATTGGTGGTGTTGAAAACTTTATTAAACAAATGTATAGCACTGTCTTTATTACAGGACTTATCAGAGCCTTTAATGGCTAGCATCATTTCCAGGGAAGGAAAGAGTATATGTACAACTGCTCAAACTTGACTATGAAACAACCCTATACATTAAAAAAAAAAAAAAGTATGTTTTAACATTTTGCTAAACGCCAGGGTTCCCTGGAACCCCCTTTGGGAAACACCACTTTATACAGAGCCATCCAAGTTTTCAGCTGATTCACCTCACACTCCAAAGCCAGTAACAGCGCAGGACTCCCGGGCCTGGGGCTGGGTTGAGGAGCGCTCTGTGGCTGTTCCCGGTTTGTGTGTGAAGTAGAACATAGATGTGGAAGAGAACGCGGGGGTTCACGTCTTGCCGCCGCTGCTCGCACACTGCGAACTTGGTTCCTCCCGGCTGAGGCTGCTCCCTGCCTACAAACCGGGGAAAATAAGCGCTGCCTCCCAGGGTTATTGTAAAGAATAAAGACATTGTGTATGGAAGTGCTTAGTTAAATAGCAATGCTCGAGACAAGTGATTTTTAAGGTGTTTATTAAAGGAACAAACCTCAAAATTGCAACCTTGTTAACATTGTGTTTTATGAACCTGGCTCGTGCAGGGGCTGCAGAATGCACGGGCCTCTCTAACGCGGCAAACAGCACCGTCAGTCTGTGGATCTCCTGGGGAGAGCCAGTAGCGCCGGCCCTGGTGCGCCCCACCCCTCCCCAGCCCACTGTGGGAATGCACTCTATTCGTGTGGGAAGTCCCGCTGCCCGAGGACACCCAACTGCTAGGCCACGATGATCCAGGAGGGTAAGACATAGCCAAGGTGCCAGGAAGCCATCGCTTTCCTCCTGCACCTCCACCTCCTCAACAGGTCTTCACTGAGCTGCAGGCCCAATGAAGGAAAATAACACCATAGCAAACACTCAGAGCTAGAAATCGGAGGCACTGCCTCCTGCCAAGGGTCCTCTCTCTCCCTGTGGTGGGACTGGGCACGACCACCAGCATCGGGGTCTCCATTTCTTCTTCTGCTGAAGCATCTGGCCACGCCATCCTTGCAGGAATTTTGCAGACAAGAAGAATGATGTCAAGGTCCCAGCCCTGGAGGGGCTTGCATTTTCATCCAGGACGCAAGGTACACGCTCTTCATAAGAGCAAATGACTGTCTTATGATGAAGTAGCTGTCACGAGGCAGAATGGGGCGCGCACACACGCTGTGGGGTTGCCTCCGCTGACCACGGCCCAGGAGCCCCGCTGGTCTTGGCGTGACTGTGTCCCAGCTCAGGCTCATAACAAAACCCCGCAGACTGGGACCTTACGCAGCAGACGTTTATTTCCTCGCAGTTCTGGAGGCTGGAAGTCTGCGATCAGGGTGCCAGCGTGGTCCGGCTCTGCTGAGGACTCTCCTCCTGGTTGAGGGCAGCCACCTGCTCCCCGTGTCCTCACATGGCCTGTCTTTAGTGCTGTCCTGGGGAGAGAGCTCTCTGGTGTCCCTTCTCATAAAGCTGCCCACCCTATCAGATTGGAAACCCACCCTTATGACCTCATGTAACCCTCATGACCTCATGTGGCCTTCATGACCTCATGTGACCCTCATCACCTCATGTGACCCTCATGACTAAAACCCCATGTCCAAATATGGTTACCTTGGAGTGGGGGCTTCAACACGTGAATTTGGGGGGACAGAAGCCAGGGCAGATGGTAATGAGCCCAAGGCTGTACATCGTTTTCCCAGGGGTCAGCTGACTCACAGGGTGTGTATTTGCCACACCATCCTCACTTCCAGAATGGCGAAGGGCTAGGCCCCTAAGAGGAGTCTAGTTCACCCCTTACTTTGGCACATGAGGAAATCACGACTCCCAGAAATACAGTGACACTCTCCAGGTCCCACAGTCCAAGTCCCTGATGCCCTCAGGGATCAACATTTTAAAAATGGGATGTGATTTCTACAGTGACCACGCCCACCCCAGCCACCTTGACCCAATTCTGGGGCTGAGTTCTTCCTGCATCCCAGGCTGACGTGGCCAGTTATTCTTGCCTAACATCAAGCCATTGTGAATAGATTTTTAGCAGCCCCATGATTAACTCTTTTTTAAAAAGATTTTATTTATTTATTTTTTTTAGAGAGAAGGGAAGGGAGGGTGAAAGAGAGGGAGAGAAACATCGATGTGTGAGAGACACATCAATTGTTTGCCTCTTGCACACCCCAGCCCAGGCCTGTGCCCTGACTGGGAATTGAACCGGCAACCTTCCGGTCTGCAGAATAATGCCCAACCTGCTGAGCCACATTAGTCGGGGTACCATGATTCACTCCTGAAGCAGGGAACCCAGAGCTCAAACTACTCTCTTCCTGGCACTTTACCCTTAGAAACTGCTGGAGCCTCCTAGGAACCCCCAGGGCTCTTGGACCAATCAGGAATTCCTGTATTCTAGTCCAACTTTCATATGCTAGAGACAGACCCAGAAAAAGTGACCCAGAAAGTTACCAAGGAAGGACAGGGAATGGTCACCAAGCCCGAAACAGAGCCAAGATCTGCACTCAAAGCCTTGAGTTCTAGTCCAGAGGACCCCAAACTCACCTGCCTGTCAGACTCACCTGGGTGTTTAAAATCAGTGTATTTTCAGTCACTGCTCCAAACAATTTCCTCGGTCTAGCGTGCGGTCCTGGAATGAGGGTTTTAAAGAAACACCGAGTGGCGGCTGCGGCTGTTTTCCCTATAACCAGGCATTTACATTTCAGGGCGTGTGGCGGCTTTACTGCAGGCAGGGGTGAGTCCCTGAGAGCTACAGGCCAGTTGTCACTGGCTCTGCCTGTCCTTCTGGCGCCGAGAGCTAGGGGTGCCTCCTCCAGCTGTGGGCTGTGTGTGGTCCCACGGCGTGGCTGGTTGGCCGCGAGCACGCGGTTCCCCGCACATTCCCATGGGTGGAACGTGCACAGAAACAGCGGCAGGTGCAGACAGGCGGTCCTCCTTGTGATCGCCATCTGGACGGATAGACTAAAGGAAAAACCCTCGGAAAACTGTGTGATGGAGTTTCTTCCTTTTTCGTTTCCTTATTTCTGGTGTCTTAAATGCCGTGTTTAGTTAAATACAGACGTGAACCGAGCACAAACATTGTGGGCAGAAAAGCCAACACAGCACTCTGTGTCGAGACGGCTGCTTGCAGGTAGGATGGAAAAATAGCTCTCGCTGCGTCTGCAGGTGTTCCTGGCGCTTCTTGGCACATGTCACCTCAGTCCTCCATAGGACGTCTCTGAAAAGTTCGCTTATTCCCATTTTAGAGAGAACCAATCAGGTGGCTCAGGGTCACAGAAAACTGGTGATGGAGTTGACATGAAAGTGCGGACTGCAGGTCTTAGCTACAACCAGGTCTAGCCTTCTTCCTGGGCCCTAGGGGAGGGGCGCTGAGAAGGAGGACGGAGCTTGTGGCCCTGGATTAAAGGAACCAGGAACGGAACTCTAGCCACCTGGGCTTGTCTTTGTTAGGATGATTAATAAGGGGCATTGGAAAGGTAATCATCTGTGTAAAGCATGCCCCAGCCCTGTGCCATGTCCTCCTGGCCTCTGGATAGTAGTGGTTCCTGCCTTCACAGCGGCAGGGGGGAGATGGGGCTCATCTGAGCTCAGGTGCCCCCGGTGACAGGTGTCCCCAGGCAGCTGGCCCAGTCAGTAATTGGGAAGGTGAGACTTCAGTCCTGAAAATATGTGCTTTGCAGATTACCATGGTTTCCGTTTTATTCCCAGTTCTTACCCCTGGTCACCCACGTGCTCTCTGGGCTCCGGAAATCAGCAGAAAGTGAGCAAGGCTTTCCTGTTTTCCTGCTGCTCTGGAATCAGAGCCAGGGCTGGTGCAGCCGGGGGCGTGGCCATTCCATTCCCATCTGCTAAGCACTGTGAAAGGACAAGGTCCCCTCCCACCCCACACCAAGCTTCACAGAGTAATGCCTGGCAGAGGGCCACAGGGGTGGGGCTGCTCCAACGGGGTTCTGTGGGAGCGAGGAGGAAGGAAGGGCCCTTTCCCTGCAGAGGGTAGCACCTGGGGAAGGCAGTGGTGAGCTTACCGCTCCAGGCCTCTCCACGCTTCTAGAACATGGCACACCGAGGTTACTTATGGAATCTCTTCAGTTTACGTCTAAAGGATCCTTGGAAGGTCGTTAGAAGGCATAAAGATCCTGAGCTTGCCGCGTCTCTCTGCTTCTGTGGGCAGGGCGGGTGCTAGGCTAGACAGCTACTATGAAAGAGAAAACACGTCTGCTGCTGGTCTCCTGAGTGAAAGCACCGGAACCCTTGTTAAAGGGAGGGGCATTTCCTGGTGACGTTTTTGTGTTACGCCTTAGTTCTATTCAGCAAAGCAGGCTCACTGTAC
This sequence comes from Desmodus rotundus, assembly GCF_022682495.2. Taxonomy (NCBI): domain Eukaryota; kingdom Metazoa; phylum Chordata; class Mammalia; order Chiroptera; family Phyllostomidae; genus Desmodus; species Desmodus rotundus. The sequence goes on along the minus strand of NC_071392.1, from coordinate 78,285,381 downwards.
CTACCAGGGCAGGACTGGGGACAGGTTTAGTTAGGTGAGAGATGGAGGGAGGGAGCTAGGGAGATGACCTGACCTCGATGCCCGTTCCTGAGGTGCGAAGGAAGCGTGCTCGAGGGCACTGGGCAGAAGCTCAGCTGGGGCTGGAGGAGCTGGCGAACCTTGTCACTGATGTCCCGTGTCCACCCTCCAGGTGGACCAGGCTGCTGTGCTTGTACCTGCCTATTCCCCACTGCACCGGTGGCCTGTCGGGCTGAACACCCCGACCCCCACCCCCACCCGCCTGCCACAGGTGCCACTGCTGTCCCAGTCAGTCATCATCAGTTCTGGCTTCTCTGATGTGGCTGAAGTTGGCCTCTCTTCGGCTCTGTTCTTCATCTGGATTTGGATTCTGCTCCTTACATTGTGGAATGGGAGATGCATGGCTTGGCCCCAAGGAGTCCTGGAGTTTTCATTTGTAAAACCTAAGCGGTTTCAACGCTTAATGTCAGCAATCTGTAGGTTTCACAAATTTGGTGAATTACTTCCGACATCACAAATGTGGTGATGGAGGCAGTTTCAATAAGAAGCACTTTTCAATAAATGAAGACGCCGCTGTCTGATGACCCACGGCTCCACAGGTAGAGAGAAAGGAGTTGGCTAATTCGCTGGGGCTGGAAGGACTCAGGGCTAAGCCCAGAACTGGGGCTAACCCCTGTATGAGTGTGCCAGTGAAGAAGCCCAAGGGTGGCCTGCACCTTGACCTCCAAGTCATTAAGCGTCAGCAGTGGGATGGTGACCAGGGGGTCATCCCCAGTCCCCCTCCTTGTCCCATCTGAGACAAGCAGCTCTCGTTTCGAAAGGACTCGTCTGAGTTAAGAATGTGGTAGAATGCTGCAGGGTTGAGTTGCCTCCCGACACAAACCCTGAGGCTGAGCAGTAAAGAAATTAAACTTACCCAAGGAGAGGTCTCACACCGTCCCCAGCTTCAGGGAGGTGATCGCTAGGCCCTGACATGTCCTACCTGATGGGGGCCTTTGGGCCGTGCGGTATCCGCTCCACATTCAGAGGGGTCGGCCACATTGCCCGTCAACCACGGAGCCCCAGTAAAAGCTCCAACACGAGGCTCAGGTGAGCTTCCCCGGCTGGCCGTGCTTCATGCAGATGTCACACGTCACTGCTGGGGGGCGTCACACTGTGCATGGGGAATGTTCCTGGACTCTGTCCTCTGTGCTTTCCCCTTGGCTGACTTTCCCTTGTATCCTTCAGCTGGAATAAACCATAACTGTAGGTACAACAGCTTTCAGTGGTTTCTGTGAGTCCTCATGAATTATTGAACCTTAGGTGGTCATGGGGCCACCCCTCCCCAAACCTTAGAGTTGGTAATTATATGGAAGGGGGGGAATGTTTTGCCATCGGAATATCTCTCTAATGCCTGCTGCTGTGACTAAGCTAACTGACCACAGACAGACCAGGTCGAACATGAAAATCAAGAAAAAAGTGGTAGAGATGAGAGCTGTCAGGCAGATGTCCCAGCAGTGGCAAACTGAGCTAGCTGGGGTCTCACTGACACACTTTCTGCTGCCAGAACAAAGAGAAATCCCAAGTCAATATGCGACTTTGAAGTGTAATTATGAACCAAAGGACCGCAGTGCACACTTGCCGGAGGGGAACTCTGATTTCTTTAGTTCAATGGGCGTAGCATCTGGGTACGTTGGAGATGGAAAGGTGGGTTGGTAACAGGAAGAAGAGAAGAAACAGATGATGAATCAGAGGATGGAGGTTTGGGTCCCAATATCGTTTCGACTGCTCATGACTTTGGGGAGGTCATTCATGTTGCCAGGTCTTTTCCCCATTGGGTGTCTTGTGGGTAGGCATTCATGTATTTAATGGGATGATGGGGCTAGACTCAGGGAGGAAGCTGGAAGAGAGTGAGCATTTGGGAGGTTTCTCTGTCGGGGGCTGTGTGAGGGCTTCACTTACTATATTCTCCATAGAAATAGAACCAACAGAAGAGAGGGGTGAAGGAAGGAGGGGCAGGGGGAGAGAGAGGAAGAAAAAGGAAGGAAGGAAGGAAGGAAGGGAGGGAGGAAGGAAGGAAGGGAGGGAGGGAGGAAGGGAGGAAGGAAGGAAGGAAGGAAGGAAGGAAGGAGGGAGGGATGGAGGGATGGAAGGATGGAGGGACGGATCTATTTTAAGGAACAGATAGTGTGGTTGTAGGGGCTAGCAAGCCAGAAATCTGTACGGTGGCTGACCAGCAGCCTGGAAACTCAGGTTGGAGTTGATGTTGCAGACTTGAGTCTGCATTCCTCAGCAGGCTGGAGACTTGGCCAAGTTTTCTATCTTGCAATCTTGAGGAGGGTCCCTTCTTCTTCAGGAAGTCTCTACTCTTAAGGCCTTCAACTGATTAGGCAAGGCCCACCCACCTAGGGAGGATCATGTTTTACTCGGTGTTACTGAATTAAATGTTAATTGCATCTTAAAAATAACTTCACAGCAACATCTAGACTGGTGTTTGGTCAAACAACTGGGTGCCAGAGCCCAACCCAGTCAACACATAAAGTTAACCATCACTCTTCTTCTTATAATGCTCACGGAGGCGGCAGCAAGTAGGCAGTATTCATGGAGAACAGCACTGGGCGGGTTCTAAGGGGTTTCTGGCCCCATCTTCACATGATGCCACGCTGTGTCTTGTACATAGTTCCTAAGATCTTTCTACTGGGACATTTTAAACTCTGTAGGAGACCATTTTTCCTACTGTCCCCATCCCCAAAAGAGCTGCCAGTGTTAACCCCTCCCTTTTTTCTAACAAGGTCATGATCTACTAGGGGCCTGGAAAGCTTACTAGGAGCCAAGGACTTGACCACGTGTCCAGACTGGGACACTTACCAGCTACGTCTTAACCTCTAAGTTTGAATCTCCATTGAATGGTTCAGGCGATGCACCTACCCATTCACAAAGTCTCTTAAATATTTAGGATGGTCAGGCATTATGAGGACTAGGGGTGGGATATGGTTAAGATACAGACCTTTTTCAGTTGCTCAGTCTCGTCAGTCTTGAGAAGATGATGATAAAATGAGCAAGTGTTTGGAAAGGGCGTTGGATACTCTGAAATGCGGGTTCTACGTCCGTGCCCACTGTAGCCAGTGAACATAGCTCCTTCCCACATTCCGTGAAAGTGGCGTGGTTGACCTGGTTCTCAGTGTGAGGGGGACTGAACATTGCATGTATTCTGAGCTTTATTTGCTTAAAAGTTTAAGAAGTATCTATCAATTGCTTAACCACCTACAAAATCTCTGGGACCTCAGAAGAATTGCTCACGAAAGATCTGAGCCGAAACTCAACAGTGAGCTTCACCAAAGAGTGAAAAGAATAAATAGAAATGAGGAGTGTTATTATATGGGATTGATTTTTTTTTAATGTGGTGCTAATAATGAAACTTTTACTAATGTTGGCTTCGCACTGACCCCACGGCCATTTTTGGGCTGGGTGTGTCCCCACGTGGTGCCACCTGCCCGGCTGCCAGCAGTCAGGGACCGTGCGTCTGTCGCTGCTGGGAAGGCCTGCTCTGCGTCTTCTGCATGGCGGTGGGGCCTCCAGCAGGTTAAGACACCTCCCTCCCTCCCCGTTGAGTGTCATGTTGCTGCACTGCACCGGCTTTCCTACACTGGCCCGGGGTGCCTTCTCCACGGGGAGGCAAGGGTGGGACCCCGTAGGCCTCTCTGGCCACCCAGTCCGCACACCTCCTTAGCCTCTGCCAAGGGCAGGGGTGATGGAGTCAGGTGCGGACCTGGGGCGGGGACGCCGGCTACCCTGGCGGACCCCCTGTCCCCGCTGCCCTTCTTCCCTCGCCCCTGCCACCAGGCCCTGGCAGGTTCCCCACATCCCCTACCATGGAGCACCCCGGGGACCCCAAACCCATTTCCTGTCCCGGCCTGAGGCTCGGACCAGCTACAGGATGGAGCTGCTGGCCCAGCTCTTTGCGCCGCTCCCCAGCCTGCTTCAGAAGCTTCTGATTTGGCGCCAGCTTTGGGTGGGACAATTCTGGCTGGATTTCGGGGGAGGCTACAGCGCCCAGAGAGCCCCGAGGGCTCGGGAGGAACCGGCGCCCCAGCAGTGCAGAAATCTCTGCGTTGGCTGTGCCTGGGCCCCTCAGCCAACTCTGCTTACTGGGTGTCCGGACTGGCCAGAGCAGGAGACCCACTGGCAGTGCCCGGCCCGGGTCTGGAACTGCCACGTGGAGCCCAGGGAAGAGCCTTGGACCCTGCGGCCCCGCCTTTCTCCTGGAGCAGCAGCTGTGGGGGGTGGAGCTGGTATGGAGTGGCCTTCCAGCCTAGCTGTCCTCCGACCGGGCACTTACCCCTTCCTCCTCCTGGCCCAGAAACATTCAGCACTTGACCATTTCAGCGCTGTCTCCTATTTGCTGAACCCTTCTTTTCTGGATGGCCTTCCTGGGGTAGAGCCCAGCTATCAGAACAGCTTCGGAGGTGGGGAGCTACTTGGGCTCCAGACAGTAGTAAGTGCAGAGAGCAGCTGGGGGCCTGAGGACCATCGCCACCCCAGCCACTGAATGCACAGCTCGCTTGCTCCTCCTGGCAGGGATGTCCACCTCTTGCTAGAGAAGGCCTGCCAGAAATTCACCATATTCGCACGAAACTGCGGGAATTCCTTCAGCAGGCTAGCAGGGGCCAGCGTTGCCCACCCCCAACCAAGGTCGTGCTTACTGCAGCCTGGAGGGGGAGCACAGCTTTCTCCCATGGCCCCTGCAGAGGTAGTCCCACATGGTGCGTTCCCTCTGATGGAGCCATTCCTGGAACTGCCCAGGAACCCATGGAAGAAAAAGTAGAATCACTAAAGCGGTTCCTCTTGCTTCGGAAAAACAGGGCTCTTCGGGAAACCACCCATCTCGTGAGGAAGGTAGGGAAAGAGAGCCTGGGGAGACCGAGTAAGTGCAGCGGGCTCCTCAGACGCAGAGGATGGCCTCTCATTTCTGCCGGCCTGCAGCAACACACTGATAGGTTACTTTCTAGGAGGTGCACCCAGTGACCTCGAAACAAGTTCCGATTCAGGAGGCAAGGACTGGGATGAGGAAGCTGAGGACGATGGTTTTGACCGTGATCACTTGGTCTCAGAATCAGACCTTCAACAACACGCTGAAGGGCTTCCCCTTTGGAACTCTTTCTACAGTGTAGATCCTTAGAGTCCCCAAAACTTTACAGCAGCGATTCCGATGGCTGCCAGGATGTTCCTGGAGACCCTTTCAACTCAGAGGAGGATTTGTCTGACAAACCCACTCTAGAGAATTCTCTCCAGACTGGAAGCCTTCCTGCGTCTCCTGGGGGTAATTGTGGGGAGGAAGATGACTGGGAATCCAGTGCAGATGGAGCAGAGCCTCTCGAACTGTGGAGCTCTTCCTGTAATTCAGATGACCCTGTTGGGACCCGCCCTGCCTGGTTTCTGAAGCTGTAACCCCCCATGGCTAAGGCTGAGTGACAGACCTTGGGACCCTAAGCCATTAAAGAGACAAAGCTTATCTCCCTGGCAGGGGCACAGCCCCTACCCCCTTTACTTCACCCTACTTGGCTCCAAGCAGATGACTGGTTAACCAATGACGGGTAAGATTCCTCAAAGGAGGGACGACCTAAGACAGGCATGGCTGTGAATGGGGCCCTCAGGGAAGGACTTGGGGGGCTATAGAAAAAGGGGGTGATGGACCTTCGCCCCTCGGCTTTGACGTAGCCTGAGTCCTCATTCTGTCTGCAAGAAGTCTCCTAATCTCTTGGCTGCCTTACTTCCCCTGCCTGACTTAAGCCTGAAACAATGCCGGAGGTGGGTGTGGCCCTGTGTTGGAAAGGGCGAATTCCCCTGGGCATCAGGCCTAAGAAAGAATGCATAAAACCCTGTGAAACCTGCTGTGCTAATACCCTCAATTTAAATGATAAGGGTCCAAGCATGAAATGGGTTTGTTTCCCCAAAGTTTTATGGCCCTTTAGCCATCTGACCCTGACTCAAAATAAGCCCTCATAGTTCTTTGAATGTTATCTATTGTTTGATCATTTCTGCCTGACAATAAAAGCTCATTGAGGAACAGGCTCCTGGCCCCTCTCCTTTGAGAGTTCGGCCACCTTTCCTCCCCAAGCAGATCATGTCTTGGTAGACTTATTTTCATCTGTGGCAGATGGTGGGCGGGGGTTGGGGGGGGGGTTGGGGGGGTAGGGTGGCTGCGGGTGGAGCTCCTCCACAGACCCCTAACCTTTAAAATTTTAAGGCTTCTTTTCAAACATCAGGGAAAAAGCGGAAAAGCTGTCAGGACTCAGAGAGGCCACCTGAGCCCATTGTGGCCATCTCTGAGCTTCACACCTTACTTTCCTATAAGGAGCAACTGTTTGAGAGCCGAGACAGAGAATGTCCAGACTTGGGGGGGGGGTGGTTCTGGAGAAAGACACACACATATTGAGAGGGGAAATGTAACCTTCCTTGAAGAACTTACCGAGTATTATATACGTGGTGACGGGGATCGCAAAGGACCACGGGAGGAATTTGCAAGGGATGGATGCCGGTTCCGGAAATGAATTCAAGAAACAGAAGACGCTCTTGGATATTGCTTGACATTTGAGACAGAGAAAGAACGTTTCATAAACTCCAGAAAACATGCTCCAAAGGACTTGGTGTTTGCAGCCGTGTTCAGATGGCTTGATAGCCTCTGGCCCTAGCATACACTAACTCCTGCGTTAGAGGTTTCTTTTAAAACGAAAATTGGCAGCTGTCCTATGACTTTTTATTTGTTTTAGAGGATATGTAACTTGGACCCAGAAACCTTGTTTAATATTGTTTTGCAAAGTATCTCACTCAGAAAGGTCCAGGTTTGAAGCCAAGCCCTGATGATGAGGGATGAGACGGTGCGATTTCTAATCCTGCCCTCTTTTCTTAGTCAAACATGTTTTTTGATGTTTTTTGTTTGTTGAGGTGAAAAGGGAACATTTTAAGGTATAATTTTGCACTTTCAAACTTCTTTTCTTGGGAAATCATAATGGTTCAAAGCCCATTTTCCATTTTGATTTAAATTATGTGTAATTGTCTAAAAAGTTTGGGCTCTTTTTTTCCCCCCTGCAACATTCTGAAATTAATGGGCTTTTATGTTTTCTCTCTATTTTCTTATTTCAGTGATGTGACCCTTCTGCCTTAAGGCTCAGAAAATAATCTCGTATATGCCACCAACTTCAGGGACATCATCTTGTGTCCCTGTGATTTCTCTTCTAAAATAACTTGGGCTGAAAATATGTGGTGGGTTTTTATTTCTAGGTTAAGTTCTAGCCAAGATATTTGCAAGGACTGCCACAAAACCGACGTGTGTGGTGCTCTCTGTTACTTTGGGAAAGCTGCATGTTTTTGCCAGATTTTAACATCTAATATATTTAATTTCTCTACAAACTTGTTTGGAGCGGGTTCTGTATATGTTATGGTCGTTTCCAGTTAAATGGTTCTTTTTATCTTCTAACAGATGGAAGTTGTTCTAAAAGACAGCAGACAGTAATAATTATATCATAGGCATTAATTTGTTTTTAACTGAAAGTGTAGAGTTTTCCCAGGAAGAAGATAGGAGGTTTGGTTTGTTGTTCATGCTCTCAGCAGAAAACCAGCATTATTAACGCTCGGCCTGGGTGCTGCCACTTGGCAAACCCGTCTGCGTGACACTGTGAACTTGGAAATGGGCAGGTCCAAATTTCCCAGTTTGAAATGTAAAGTAGAGACTCCAGTCAGTATCCGAGTTCATTGTGCTCTATTTTAATAAAGAGAGAAGGACTATTGAGAGAATCAGGGCCTATACTTTCAGGAAAGGATAGAACTATAGATTTAACACCTAGAAAGTCTTCGTATTTGTAGCCCAAGGCTTGCTTTGGAATCCAAGTTTCTGCAGTGACTGAGTGCGCTGGGTTTCTTTAGCTAGCTCTCCGTGGCGGGCATCTGTTAGGCTGAGGGAGTGTTACCCAACTCCTTAACGCTCTATTTTTATTCCACATGCCTCTTGTCACAGGTAATGGAGAACATGAGTAGAATAGATGACCTCTTAATTTTGAACTTGTTTCAATGTAAGGCCCATTTCTCACCAGAAGTGCTTGCAGAGTTACTGCCTCAGTTAATAATCTACCTGGTCATTATTTCGTTTCTATCTGGCTTGCTCTAAGAACTGCCTGTAGTGTTAAAATGTATGTTTGTACATAGACATACTGAGAGTGCAACAACGTAGAAGCTGGTCAAGTTTTTGCAGAGCCCTTAGTCAAGGAAATCATAGAAAATGCATAACACTGCGAAGGGAGGCTGCTTCCAGGCGCCAGCTGTGTCAGGTGGAAAGAAGGCTTTATTTGTTTGTTTGTTTGTTTTTTGGAAAATCTTCCAATTTAAAAAAATTATATTTTATTGATTATGCTGTTACAGTTCTGATTTTTCCCTCTTTGCCCCCCTTCACCTGGCATCCCCCACTCTCTCAGGCAATCCCCACACCATTGTTCACGTGCGTGGGTCATGTGTATAGGTCCTTTGGCTGCTCCATTTGCTACAACTATACTTTGCATCCCCATGGCTATTCTGTAACTAGCTCTTTGTACTTCTTAATCCCCTCACCTCTTCACCCCCTCCCATCTGGCAACTCTCAAAACACTCTCTGCATCTGTGATTCTATCTCTGTTCTTCTTGGTTGCTTAGCTTGTTTTTTAGATTCGATTGTTGATAGATAAGTATTTATTGCCATTTTTTTGTTCATAGTTTGATCTTCTTTTTCTTAAAAAAGCCCCTTTAACATTTCATATAATAACTGTTTGGTGATGATGAACTCCTCTAGTTTTTTCTTGTCTGGGAAGCTCTTTATCTGCTTTTCTGTTCTAAGTGATAGCTTTGCCGTGTAGAGCAATCTTGGCTATAAGTCCCTGCTTTTCATGACTTCGGATATTTCTTGCCAGTCCCTTCTTGCCTGCAAAGTTTCTTTTGAGAAATCAGATGACAGTCTTATGGGAACTCCCCTGTAGGTAACTAACTTCTTTTCTCTTGCTGCTTTTAAGAGTCTCTCTTTATCTTTCACCTTTGGGATTTTAATTATGATGTGTCTCAGAGTGGTCCTCTTTGCATCCATTTTGTTTGGAACTCTCTGTGCTTCCTGGACTTGCATGTCTATTTCCTTCACCAAATTAGGGGAATTTTCATTCATTATTTTTTCAAATGGATTTCCAATTTTTTGCTGTTTCTTTTCTCCTTTTTGACACCTCTATGATGGGAATGTTGGACCTCTTGAAGTTGTCCTAGAGGCTGCTTATACCATCTTCATTTTTTGGATTCTTTTTCCTTCTTGTTCTGATTGACTGTTTTCTGTTTCCTTATGTTCCAAATCATTGAGTTGGTTCTTGGCTTCATCCACTCTACAGTTGTTTCCCTGTAAACTGTTGTTTATTTCAATTATTGCACCCTTCGTTTCTGACTAGATTTTTTTTGCACTGCTGAGGTCCTCACTAAGCTCCCTAAGCATCCTTATAACCAGTGTTTTGAACTCTGCATCTGATAGATTGCTTATCCCAATTTTATTTAGCTCTTTTTCTGGAGTATTGATCTGTTCTTTCATTTGAACCATGTTTCTTTGTCTCCTCATTTTGGCAGCCTCCCTGTGTTTGTTTCTATGTATTAGGTTGATCTGCTTTGGCTCCGTGTCTTGATAGTGTGGCCTAATGTAGTAGGTGTCCTGTAGGTCCAGTAGCACAGCCTCCCCATCACCCGAGTTGGGTACTCGAGGTACGCCATTTGTGTGGTGTGGGCTGATCACACTGTCCTCTTGTAGTTCAGCTTTGGTTGCTGTTGGCAGATCAATGGGAGGGATTTACCCAGGCCAGTCAGCCGCAATGACTGACTGTGACCACTGACCAGCAACCTCCACCCTCCACAGAGGATCAGCTGTGCAGGGCCAGGGTGGTGGTGCATCTACATGGTCTATAGCTAACCACTGGGTGTGCTGGCCCTGGGGTTTCCTGGGTGGTGCAGGCCAAGGTCAGCCCCCACTTGTGTTTTGCTTGGGACCACCCTGCCTGAGCTATAAAGCAATCTGAGATGGCTGCTACTTGTGCTGGGTTTGGAGATTCCCAGGCAAAGCCAAGCTGTGAATCCAGGCTGGCTGCTGCTAGTGCCAGGCCTGGGGCTCACTGAGGCCAATTGTTGCTTGTTGGAGAGGATTTAGGAAGTTGTGCAGCATGAGTCAAAGCCATTCATTTATATGGAAAAGCAGCTTGGGTGGTCAGTAAGTTGGGTGGGCCTGAGTCTTTGGGGATCTCTAAGTCAGGTCAAACTGTTAGCCAGGTTGATGGAGTCTCAGATATGGCACCAGCTTGCCAGTTCTGTGGCACTGTGGCTCTGTAGGGGGAGGGTTTAGAAAAGGGACAATGGCCTCTGCTCACCTTGATGCCAGACACTTCACTTCCTCCCAGTATGCCACTGGTGCCTTTCAAGCTGCTGCCCAGGTGCTGGAGCTCAGAGGGAGTGAGTCTGAATAGGTGAGTCTGTGTGTAGGTTCTTTAAGAGGAATTGCTTGGTGCTCCAGAAATTTCTTCTACTGACTCAATCCCTGCTAGTTTTTATAGCCAGAAGTTGGAGACTTATCTTCCTCGCACTGGAACCCTGGGCTGGGGGCATCTGGTGTAGGGCTGGGACTCCTCACTCCTGAGATATCTCTCCTGAGTTTTTATCCACCACACATGGGGTGGGACCAGCCTGTTCTGCATCTGTGCCCTTCCTACCAGTATCAATAGATGTGGTTTCTTTAATTCAATAGTTGTCAGGCTTCCATTCAACTTGATTTCTGATGGTTCTGCGTGATGGTGCTTCTATATTTTAGTTATAACTTTGATGTGGTTGTGCAAAGAGGCAAGCTATGTCTGCCCATGCCGCCATCTTGACCAGAAGTCAGAAGGCATTATTTGCCTTGAAAAAAGCTTTTTAAAAATGTATAGGCATTCTTTTAAAATGAGAACGAAGTTACTCTTTTATGTCAGAGATTTAGGTTGTATTTTTGTTTCTGAAATCTAGCACCTCTGCCTATTTAATGACATCTTTACATTAATCGGATTGTGGGAATCTGGTCCTTTGGGATTCCAACATCAGCCTCACTACCAAATGAGCAGTAGCTTGGTTAACAGTTCTCCCATTTACTACCCTTCTTTGAAAGAAGTGATCAGAGGGTGATGAGAAAGACAAAAAGGACCATTTCTAAGTTGAATTGAAGAACAGTGCTTGTTAGTTCCATCCCCATCTTGGTTGTTAGAACAAAGTTAAACCTCCACCCTCTTAAAAAGAAAATCCTTGGAGATTTTAACTGAACATTTTATGCACTCAACATATTGCCATGGGGCTACAACTATCAATGTCGCGTATGAAGGCCTTTGTACAGACAGGTAAAACTTCCCTTTCTGAATGTTGAACTATAATTACAGTACCTCTTCCTCTTTAACTTGAAATCAAAACTACCAGATTGTATGTTTTTATCATTTAGGGGCAGTGAATTTAGGGGACTAGAAGACTTCTAAATTAGCTTATACAGATCCAATGAGTAAAAGGTAACCAATTTGTTGGGGTTTTATAGTAAAACTATTTGTATATGATTTAACTAATCTGTAAGTTATAATAAAATAAAACTCTTACTAATGGAGAACTACACAGCAGAGGAAATGATACGCTAGTGAATTTCTCCTGCCTCAATGTCTCACATTTTATTAGAGGAAATGCCTTTTTTCTAAGGAAGATGTGTTAACTAAGTACATTGTCCTGTCTAATCAGTGGGAGCCAACTTTTGTCCTCTCGTGCCTGTCATGTCACAGCTGAATCATCATTCTGAGGAGTGCCACCACTGAGCTCAAGGGTTGTAGCTACAACAGTGCTTTTACCTGGAAATGTATGAATAAGTAGACTATATGTTTCACCATCAAAAAGCAGTGCTATTCCTTGACCAGTGATTTTAAAGATATAGCAATAGAGCAAAAAATTACAGTTTTATCAATCCATGTAGGCTCTAAAATACAAGTGACCTAGAATAAAAAAGAACCCACAGGTGCCCCAGAAGCTTAATTTCTGGCATATGAAGGTCTGTTACAGTCTTCGTTCAGGTGTCTTTTTAGTAACTATTTTAGCCTTCACATCCCTGTACTATCCAAAAAATGAGTTGTCTACTTCCCTCTAGTTAAGGAGTCTTGCACTGAGCTTTTTTTTTTTTTTTAAATATATTACCATAGTTAGGGACAAAAATAAGCTCTGAATAAATATGCTTTTTGTTTATATTCTGCCCCTTCTTTCTTCTGGGCCTCAGTTTTGTTTTTTTTTTTTAATCTGTGAAATGTATAGGTTTTAAAATCAGGAGATTCTATTGTTTCCTGTTTCTTCCTACTTCCTGATATCACAGCCCAGAGAAACAGAACCAACAGGAGAGAGAGAGTGGGGGAGGGAAAAGGAGAGAGTGGGGGAAAGGGAGAAAGGAAAGGAAAGGAAGAGGAAGAAAGAGGAAAGAAGAGGAAGGAAGAAAGAAAGGGATGGATTTATTTTTAAAATCTGCTCCGTGAACTGCTCCCGCAGCCTCAGTCGGGTGAGGCAAACGGGGAAGTCACAGCTGGAGGACCACTGCACACGGGGCCGCACCTGAAGCACAGTGCTGTCCTGTGTCTCGGCCTCCGGCTGTTCCTGGCCGGTGTGGACAGGGAAGGAGGCAGTGTTCTTGGGGCCAGGCGAGGTCTAAGAGTTTATTCCATCTCTCGGAAGTGTCTCTGAGGCAAACATTTGGTGAGGAGGCAGGGGTGTGTGTGAAACGGGGGTTGTCATGGAAACATCAAAATGTGTGTGCTTCAAACCTGTTGATTTTTTCCCTTTGGCTTCCTGTCTTTTCTGATGGGAGGTGACAAATATTGGGAGTGACACAGGCATATGAGTGAGTTCCCGCAAATCATCCGGCAGCCCCTAGCCTGGATGATTCACAGAGGAGGGGCTGGTGTGCTCTATCTGGAAACCAGCTTCCTGCACCTCTCCATCTATGTTCCAAGCAGCCCACCTGCTCTGAAGGGCCCTTGGCAGCGCTTAACCCCTCATGGCTCTGTCCCTTCTCGGAATTCCCTCTGCGTGCATGTCGGTGCTGATGTGCAAGCGTTCCTTAGGTTTCTCAGCTGTTAAAGCCCGCACATCAACAGAATAGTTAGCCTTGGTATAAATTGTTTCTCTGCTGAATCACGTAACCACGGACTGGTAGCACAGGAAGAAACAGCTGGGGTGGGCAGGGATCCGTCTAAGTCTAAGAAATGAATAGACAAGGAAAAGGAGGTCAGAGAGGGAGTCACCTGGAAGAGCCAGGTGGCTAAGGGAGAGGAGGGGAGGCAGAAAGAGGAGGGAGAGAGAGGGAGGAGGAGAGGGAGGGAGGAGGAGAGAGGGGGAGTGAGAAAAAGAGAGTGAGCAAGTGTCAAGGGATGAAGGATTCAATGCTGTTCTGGAAGGAAAATAAGAAAAGTAGAAGCAAGAATAGGCACAATTGAATCAGGGAAAAAGTAAGTGTTAATGATGTTCCTAGTAGCATTAAGGAACTGATTTTGGTGTCAGTTCCTGAGCACCAGAGCATCCTGGGTGGTGGCTGCTGTGTGAGCAGCCGCCAAGGAGGACCTGGTTCTGCTTTCCCCCCCAGGCCCCTTCGGAGCCCTGGAGCTGCGTCCCTCCAGCCCGTCAGAGCTGCTGGCCCTGGCTACAGGGACTGGGGACAGTGCTGCGGAGGCCTCTGCTCCAGCCACCGCTGGTTTTCACCTGGCTTTGAAAAAGCTAACGAACGAACCCTCAGAAAACGGCCTCAACTGCTTCCCTACTTCTCAACTGGGGGAGCCTGTGCGCGCTGAAAAGACTTCTGTTGTCCTGGCTGCTCACCTGCCGCTGAGGGGTCAGAGCAGGCGGCCTTGGGTGATGTGTTTGTCACACACGCGAGTGAGGTCACTGGCGTCTGCTGTGTGTGACAGAGTTCCCTTGGCTTTCATCTCAGACTCCCTGGCTCGGAAGAAGGCTCCGGAAAGAACCTACACATATGACACGAAAGCCAGACGTTGTGCACGCTGTGATTAGGCGTCCAGGTGCCAGGTAAGCAGCACATGTGCTGTGATATAAAAGGTGGTCACAGGACTTGGATGCAGAAACCTGTTCATTCGTAGCCACGTGGACCTGTTCGCAAATGACCCGGTGGTCCCTGCCCTAGACCGCAAAATGACTTAGGAATGTTCAAAGTACACTAAACTCGCCAACATGTTCTGAAAGCCCGTGAAAAAAAGAAAATGTCAAGTTGTTTCCAAACTGATCTAAGTGGAATTATAAAAAATGTGCCCAATGGAAGTGATTTCTTTCATTTTATACTCAAAAACCTCTCATGGCCTCCCGTGGCCTGTGGCAAACGATTTGGATTCGGGCTGGTCATTTAAGAACCTTCCACAGTCTAGACCTGGTATTATTCCTGTCTAAGATTATGACCGCCATTGCACACACCACAGAGGTTATTTTGGGTTTATTTTTTGACCAGCTAAAGAAGTCAGTTTCTTGGACAAATATATAATTGGCACAAACATCCAGTTTGCAGAAAGCCCAAAGCTAAAGGGAGAGTGAATTCACCTATTCAACTAAGATTGAATAACTAGCCCGGGCTGGCCTTGGTTCCAGCGCCGGGGATATAGCAGGAACAGAAGAAAGCCTCTGCTCTTGTGCATCTGGGATACTAGTGACAGAGACAGACCGACATGTGGGTGAGCTAAGGAGAGATGGAAAGCAGCTTGTGATGGGAGTTATCGCTGGCCTCAGAAAGGCAGCTTCTCTGACAGGAGACCTTTGAGCAGATACCTGTATAAAATGAAGAAAAGCACCACCGAGTCTCAGGAGAATGGTGTTTTCAGAGAGTGGGAAGAGCAAGTGCAAAGAGTGGGAGGCAGGGGTATGCTTGCATTTGTGCAACGGCAGGAAGGCCGGGCGTAGCTGTGGTGGCGTGCGTGAAGGTGAGAATGGTAGGAGGTGAGAATGTGTGGAGCATGCTGGCCATGGTAATGCCCTTGGACTTTACTCTGGGTAGCCTGGGAGCCTACTAGAAGGTTTTGAGTAGATTACACGTACGATTGACTCATGTCTTAAATGATTACTCTGGTTGCCATGTGGAGAACAGACTCCTATTGGGGTCAAGGGTGGAAGCTGGACAACCAATTAGGAGATAGCTTTAATAGTCTAGGTTAGGGACAGTGATGGTTTAAACTAGGGTATGAGTGATGGAGGTGACGAGAATGGTGGGAGCCTTAGATGCTTTGGGGGTGGAGGTGCCAGGATCTGCTGGCACATCAGAGTTGGAATGTGAGAGGGGAGTCGGGGATTTCAAGGATTTCGGACTGAGCAGTTGGGAAAGTTGAGAATAAGGTCACTGTTTGTGGAGATTGGGAGAAGAAGTTTGGGAAGAGGTAGCCATGGAGAGCCAAGGGTTCTAGTTTAGATAGATTAAATTTAAGATACCTGTTCTGTAATTAGAGATATTCAGTGGGCAACCAGAGTGTGAAATTCAGGGGAGGGGTTGATAGTGGAGAAATGGCGTTGGGAGTTGCTCAGCCCATAGATGGCTTTAGGGAACCAGGGCAGGTAAGATCGGAAGAGTCCAAGGACCCCGCAAAGACTGAGAAGGTTCAGCCGGTGGAACAGGATGATAACCAAGAGAGGTGGAAGCACCCCTAGGAGGGGAGAGTGTTCAACGAGATCAGATGTCACTGGTACTTCGCGTAAGGCGAAGACCGGCCATTGAATTTAGCCATATGGAGGTCCATTGCTGTGCAGAGTTTAGATTGATAAAGTCCCCAACAGGCCCAGTGATCACGATCAGTTTAGTAGGAACGCACATGTGGGTTCAGATGGTCAAGTTTTCCTGCACAGAATTTGGAAAATGTGCCTTCACAGCAGCTCACAACAAAGGGCCTGTGATTTATGACCCAGAGGTGATGCCATAGGAGCTGCTATGTGACGGGGATGTCAGGAAGCCCCCCTAACACTGACTGCCATGCGGATGGAGCGGAGAGTCTACCCTTGCAGAACATTCCCCAGCTGTTTGAAAGATTGTCTTTTGGAAGAGGGGACATTAAACATTAAGGATAGAAGGTAAACGGGAAGTTTTTGACTTATCTATTTATGTATAAGAAACCACTCCCAAAACGTAGTAGTTTGATATCATAATTTATTATTTTTCACAATTTTGTCAGTTGGTTGAGTGGTCCTTCTGCTGGTTTTGCTGGGGCTGTTATGGCTACAGTCCATTGGCAGATTGGTAAGGCTCTGGGCTCAACTGGGTGCCTCAGACCACGCGGTGTCTCATCTTCAGGGAGATGACATTGGACTTCCTCACATGGTAAGAAATGGAGGTAGCATGGTGGCCGTAGGAGGCAAAATGTGGATGAGGATCAGTCCCTATAATCGTGCAACTAATTAATCACCCCTAAATTTAGCAACTTCAAATAACAAATAGTGGTTATGTTATACAATTTCTGAGGATTTGGAATCTAGGAGCAACTTAACTGGGTGTTTCTGGCTCAGGGTCTCTCGTGAGGTTGCTTTCAAGCTGTTGACCCGGGCTGCAGCCATCTCCAGGCTTTATTGGGCTGGAGAATCCTCTTTCAAGTTCACTCATGTGATTGTTGAGAGGTTCAGTTCCTCACTGGCTGTTTGTCTGAGGCTTCTGTTCCCTACCGCGCGGGCTTCTCCATGGCTATTTACAATATGGCAGCTTGTGGCTCCCTCACAGCTGGGAGCAGGGAGCAGAGAGGAGGAAGCAGAGCAAGATGGAAATCATAGTTTTTTTCTAACCTAATCTCTAAAGTAACGTGTCGCCAGTTCCGCCATGTTATTGGTCATGCAGACTAATCCTGATACAGTGTGGGAGGGGACCACGGAAGGGTGTGAATACCAGGAAGCAGGAATCACCGGGGACCATTGTGGAAGCTGCTTAGCTTACCAGAATGGATAAGAGACCTTCTGTGCTTGAGAACAAATAAGACATTGCAGTTGATTTTAATGTGGTAAGCGACAAAAAGGGAGAAAATAAGGATGGCTTCCAGGTTTTTGGTTTGGGCTACTTGCTATAGTGAGAAATATTGGAAGAGAAACGTGGAGGTGGGGAACAGTCAAAGTTGTACTTTGCAACTTCTGAAGTTCACGCAGCCTTTTCGACATCCAAGTCAGTAAGCGCTCTGAAGGGATGGCTCTGGAACTCAAGGGGCGCAGCTCAAGACTGGAGATTAAATTTACAACTCATACCCCTTGGATGGGCCCTAAAACCGGGCACTGGGTAAGATCACTTAGCTGCAGTCCTTCTCAACCTTGGTGGCCCATTTGAATCACCTGGCAAGTTTGAAAAACAAAATAAGGTCAGGCCATTCTCCACGTCAATGGAGGCAATACTGCTGAGGGCAGCACCCAGCCGCTGGGATTTTTAAAGCTCCCTGGTGATTCCAGGATGCAGCCAAGGTGGAGGGCAATTGACAAGGTACAAAATGCCCACAGAGAAGCCGGGGCTCTTGCATGTGTGTGAGGGTAGAGAGGACAAAGTGTTCCAGAGGGAGAGAGAGTTCCCACATGAGGCACAGCTGCCGTTGCAGCGCCCGAGAGCTGGTTGGTTTCGTGGCTGAGCTGTTGACCAGCTGGTGAGAACAGTCTGTTCACTCCGCGTGCAAAGGGCCGTCATCTGTGGCCGATGGAGAACACAGGATCACTTTGGAATTTCCAAATGCAAACGTTGAACACACTGATTCCGTTTTGTAATGCAATCAGACTTAATGAGACCCAAAGCATTTACCAAGTATTCCTCTGGCCTTTTTAATTAGAGATAAAAAGTTAAGTAAATTTGAACCTGACACCCTTTAAAGGGTGGGTGATTCTGTGCAGAGATGTGGCTGGATTCCAGCTGGAAGCTCCTGAAGTTGGGCTGCGAATGAAAAGAGCAAGTTTCCAGCCCAGTTTAACTTCAAATGAACAATAGCAACATGTTGATCTTTGCATGCAAAGAGATCTCGGGGCAGTCCATTGTTAGGCAGGTTTTGGAGGTATTTTTCCATCTGTAGGAATTCGTGCATTGAGAGAGCCATTTTTTAGCAGAGTTTGCCATTTTTTTCTCCCCCCACCCCTAACTTTTGCAGACTGGTGTACCTGCGTGAGCCAGGAGAACGGTGGCTTGCAGGTGTGTTCTCAGCCCGGCTTCCTGAGATGCTGAAACTGTGACCTTGGTCTCATTAATTCAGTTTTCATGACTCTTGACCAACAAAGCAAACAGGCCAAATTTGTAACTATTGAGTCCTTTGGAAATACATAGCATAGCCCCTCCCTCTGTACTTGCACTTCACCGTGTTTATTTAAAAGCTATCACTTTGTCTGTGTTTCTATATCTGACTATTAGGGTATCAAAGGACCCCCCAATGCTCTTTAGTTGGGAATCCAAAGTCCTCAGTTCAAGACTTAGCTCTACCGCTTGTTGCCTACCAGCCCCAGGGGAAGCCACTTAGTCAGCTAAGCCTGTTTCCTCTCTGTAAAAGGGAGAGGATGCCCACCTCACCTCTTTCCTAGTTACAGAGAAGGGGTGATGGAAACAGCCTTATCGTGCTGATGTAACGCCTTGCCACCATCACCGTGTCCCCTTTTCTGGACAAATGCACAAGCCATTCATCTGCCTTGGACATCTGGTTTCCAGCTTTCTTACAAGCAGGCCTTCCCTTCCTTCCAAAGCTCATGGCACAAACCTCATACTTCTTCAGGAAGTCCCCCTTAATTAATGCCATCTCACTTGGATCATCCTCTTTGTCCTTCTCTAATGCCAGAAGAATATAGTGTTCTCTTTAAGTGCCGTTTGCTTGTATGTGTCAAATTTGGCCCAACTGCTCATGCTGGAATCTGCGTGAGACTGTGAGTTTGGGGGGAGTAGGGGCTGGAGACTGTCTCAGCTTTGCAGCGCTGATGAGTATGGACGCTCTGTCATTAGCGTGAACCCCTCACTTCTTTCTGCATCTGATTCGTATTTCTCCCTGATCTTCGCAAATCAAGATCATCCAGAAGGCAATCAAGTGTGGGGTGTTTATAGACATTTTCCTGCACTTCGAGTTCAGTCCTTTATTGCTAAAACAGTTCTTGGCTACCCAAGTTTGAATGATAATTGGGTATCAACCTGGGAGGGAGGAAATGAAACATCCATTTGTGCCTTTCATTACCAGAAGCGTAACATCGTCAGCACACTCCACAGAGAACCCGCCATCCTTCCTTCTCTTTCAACTTGGTCCAAGCCCAGTGACATTTGAAATGATGAGTCATTGTCTAAAAGTGGAGCCTGCCATTCCGCATACACAACTGTGCCTGCTTGGGTGCCTTCCCAGCCCGCGGCGGGAAGCGTGACTGTGCCCTCTCTGGGAAGGGCATTCCGAAAATGATCCTCCGTGAGTTGAAAGCGACATGAACCATGATCGGATATTTTTGGAACCTCGACAAGGATGAGAGAACTCAAGCTGATGCTTTGTGGATTTTCCATAGTGAACATATATTGTAGACTTGGTAGTATAGTGGAACGACCACCATTCTTAAGGCCTGGGAACCAGAATGGGGGTCGTGCTCTTCCACTAACCAGTTGGGTGATCTTGGGCAAGCCATGTGACCCTGCTGCACCCCAGGGAAGAAGCAGGTTGAAATGGATCAGCTTCATTTTCTTAAAGTTCCCAGCTTCTACTGAGAGTTATGAAAGAGAGTGCTCCAGACAACGAAGACCTCACAACTTTTTTCTTGGTCTCCTAATGTTTCTGTTGACCTGGAGAAGAGGTGGGGAGAGGAGGGCTATTCTGGGGTGGCTTTCTGGATGTCTCGCAGATACATAGGTAACAGGTGGTGAAAGTAGATCAGAAACCAGAAGGTGGTATTCTGAAAAGAGAGGACAGACGAGGAGAAAAGAGTGTGTTCTTGTATTTCTCTTCATTCTGCTTTTATTTATTTATTTTTTGGTGTAGTTGTAGATTTCTGGTTATTCCCAAAAGGTCAAGGGTCTTGCTGATCGCTATGGACCAAATGCTCCTCCCCATATTCTTCTGTTGAAGCCTTAAGATGAAGCTTTTTGGAGGTGGGGCCTTTGGCAGGTGATTAGACTGGGAGAGTAAAGCGCCCCCCCCCCCCCCCCCCCCCGCCCGCCGGCCGTGATGGGATTAATGTCCTTGGAACATGAGGAAGAAAGCTTGCCCTTTCTGTGATCCTGCTTCGGCCCCACTTCAAGGCCAGAGCGATCCCCCAAAGCGCTCAGTTTTAGAGACAAATGTTTGCGGGGATTCTACATGCTCCGGCTGAATTTACTGCCCTCAGACCCCAGGCGCTGAGCCCTGGTCCTGACACAGTTTAGAGCTTTATGTACAAGTATCACCTTGCATGTATTTTCCTGAAACTTTTTTTTTTTTTTTTTTGCTGTGGGTCCATGCAGATACATGCCATTCTAGTTGATTCATTTTAACTACTATGTACTTACTTTTCCATTGTAATAATATATCGTTATTTATGTATTCTTTGTTTTTGATGGGCAGTTGTGTTGTTTCCAATCATTTTCCTATTACAAGAGGAGCTTCAGGAGTTGTTTCTATGCATGTCTCCCAGAGAACAAAGAGTTGCGGGGTCAAACCATGTGTGTGTCATTATCTGTCCTTGTCACTGCCAGAATGCCCTTGCAGGGGTCGTGTCAGCTACACCCACCGTGGGGGCGTGTCTGTGATTGCAAGTCCTTGCCTGCACACACAGCATACCCCAAACCTTTTAGATTTCGCCATTTCTTGGAGGCAGTGGGTATTAAATCTGTTTCCAGACTTTTAAGGGAACAATGTAAACATCCCCATGTTGAATAGGATGTTTACTGGACCGATGTTGTTTATCAGATGAAGGAAGTTTCTAGGCTTATTTTCCTAAACCACACAGTTTTGTCAAATATTTTTATTCTGCATATTTAGAGGTGGTAACCTAACATTTTAAAGAATCTTCCTAATGGTATTAGACCTAGGTGGTCGGTTTTAATGGGAAACTACGTGATGATGTAAAAAGGTTCTTATTAAGACCAAATTCCTTGCAACTTTTCAAAATATTCCCCCTCCGATGGAGCATCTTAGAAGTCACCTCCCAAAGTCAGAGCCTCGGAAAGGAAGGCAGGTATTGTCACGCACAGCACATAATTCATCATGTGCTAAGTGAGGATGTGCCAGGGCGTTGTTATAACTAGAAACTATTGCCTAGAAGGACTAAAGAACAGCATGCTCGCAATGGGTTATTTGAACAATGTATGATTATTATGGGCCAATGCCTGGGGCTTGGATATATTTTTGTTAAGGTGAAATTTCCTTTGTAATGGAATTGGTTATAATGGGATTTGATCTCCATTCATCTCACTTACCCATTCCTCTCTGGCGGCTCTGATAGCCTTGCTCCCCCAGCTGCAGGCCACCCGGCAGCCTCTAAGGAGCCAAACATGCCTCTAATTTGTGACCGAAAGCTCTCTAACGGGGCTCTCCTCATAAACCACAGATCTCTTTGATTTACCAAACATGCATCCATCATCGATGGCCTCCCTCCACCTGCTTTCCCTGGGTGTTTGTCGTCTTAGCTTCTCTCCTGCTGAACCGTTGCCCCGTGTTTAGACACAACTTGTGTCTGCCTCACAGTTTGGATGATGGACCGTTACCTTCTGGAGGGTTCTGAGTCTTTGCCCCTGGCTGGCGTGACTGCCACGTCCGTCTGGGCCCGGTAGTAGTCGATTAGAGGATGATGCTAACAAGCCTGATATCACAGGCTTTTTTTAACAAAGGCACATCTGCCGCCCACCTTGCAACAGTGTCCTGAGTTTAATTAACGTTTGACCGAGAAGGAGGGTGTGCGTGATGCAATCCGCCAAATCACCTCTCCAGCTACGTTCAAAAGCCACGCGTCCTAACGCTCTCTAGGTGCCCCACCCTGAGTCATTTCATTAGCGTGGACCCAGGTCTGGTTCACAGGGCCTCCTTCTGAATAACAGACACTCCTATCCCTTAGGAAATTCAGAGTTTTAGGAGCTCTGAGCCAGGAACCAAGGACAAAGACCAAATACACTTTTTATTATACTATAGAAAGATAGTCAAAACACCCTAATCCATCAATTTCGCTCCTACGCCTGCCCTTGGTGGACGAGAGTGCGGGCGACCCACAGCACGGCCAGCTCCATGTGCTACAGGGTTTTGGCCTTTTGCCACTGATGGCCAAAGTGGAATCTCAGGGTAGTTTCCATTTGTGTTTCTTTTACTCTGAATGAGACTGAGCATCTTTTCAGCTACTGGAGAGCCATCCCTATTCTGAACAGACAAATTGGAGGGGAGTAGAACAGAAAGGTCACTTCTTAGGAAAGGTGAGCGGAGGGTGTGTGGGGTTCTGCACACGGGGATATGCAGGGTCAGCCAGGGACTGAAGGTCACTGACTTCTTTTCCTGACACATTTTTATTAGAGTCAATTCCATTTTCCTCATTTACTGCCACCCCCGTGTCCGCAGTGATCCTCTGAGTTTGTCGGTCCTATTCCCTTTGCTGGGACTTCTTGGGGCCCTAGCAGACTGCCCCCCGCCCCCAGACCAGGTTTCCTGAGTGGGCAGAAGTGACCCTACCAACACGCAGCTGTTTGAGCTGGGCACCTGTGCTTTGCTGATCTCTTTGTTCTGATGCCCTTTGGAGAATCTAAATTCCAGGGAGAAGGGAGCCCCGGCCTCGCCTAGCTCCTGTCTCCACCACACTGTTGACGTGGGGATGGAGCTGCTGTGGGGGGCCGGGACCTTGTGTGTATCCAAGAGAGGACAATAATAATAAGTAAGGTTCCTGTCCTTGAAATGGTGGGAAGAGAGAGAGATATATGGAGGGAGAGAGGGAGAGAGAGAGAGGTGGTAGTGCTGTCCTGGGCTGATTTTCACTGCTGGCCCCAACTGGCTCAGATCCCTTTATGTCCAGGGGCCCCCCCATTCTAGGATGCGGGGCTGAGTGGCATAGGTTCGGGTGTCTCTTAGAGGTCTGGTCTCTTCCTGTCAGAGTATAGTAAGCCAGGCTTGGGAGAGCGGACTGTCCCTGGGTGGGGACCCCACAAGATGCCACACATCCACTCCTGGGCCCTTCTGGGTCATGGATGAAGGACAGGAGCCAGTCCCCTTGGGAGCAAGATGCTGCTGGGAGGGTGTTGGCATCACCCTCAGTCCCTCTGTCCATCCCTCCCCCAAAGCTGTACCCAATCGCACTCATAAGTGCAGAAGCTTGGCGAGTAGAGAAAGTACTCCACTTTCAATGGCTGTTTCCACTCCGTCCATGTCAAAGCACTGCTGGGATGCAGCTGTGGCTTCTCTCTGTTTCTCTGCCATGATTTGGACCCAGTTTCTACACCTGTGAAATGCTTCTTGGAGTTCCTACTACAAAAGAATTTCCCAGATCTCTGGAGATGGTAAGAGTCCCGAAGGCCAGATCTTCTCCATGGAGCAACGTGGGTGAGTGTGGAGTGTTGGTCCCCGGCGGCCAGTGTCTCCACCCGAGCCTCCCCACACCTGCGGGAGAATGATCCCGCACTGTGATGGATGGAGGTCACGGGCAGCGGGATCTCTGGCAGCAGCCTGCTGGAGTCTGATGAGCAGCCAGCTCAGAATGAAGATAAAGCACCAGTGAGCTTTGATGGACGACAGACAAAGCTTGTCTTGAAATTGGCCTCTCAAAACAATATACAAACTAATACACAAATCAATGCAAAGTGTTTAAACTGCCAGGAAAACTCAGCCCATCTATCATACTTAAGGGGGACAGGGGGCCATAGAGTTCGGCAATTGCTTGAGTCCCCGAGGCCCTGGGGAAGGAAACTCTGTCTCTGGGAACCGACAGCCTTGAATCAGGCTGAGTCGCAGCCCCTTCCGGAGCATGGAGCCTAGTACAGCCAGAAGCGGGTCTGTGGCAGAGAATTCCTGGCCCTGGCCACGCATGGGCTGGATAGGAGGGCTGTGGCCTTGTCTCTTCATTCCCCCACTGGCCACTCATGGAGGGGCCCAACCTTTTCGGGGCGGCTGTTGTAACAGGGCCCTGAGGTGGGTGGGGGTGGCTCTAGACCTTGTGCCGCTAACTACGCACAAGAGCTGGGTTTCAGCTCTGGGACTGAGAGCCCAGTGCCATGGTGACCTGTAACCAGGCAACACTCTTCATTGCCCCGTGCGTGTTTCACATGCGTGTCTTTATTTTTAACAGAAAGTATGTGTACTTGAGGGGTGAAACATATTTTGGCATATATGTTCATAGTAAAACGGTCACTATAGTCCAGCAGTGGATGTGCTGTGCTCGGTACGGCATGGTAGCCATCGTCATCCTGTGTGCCGCACATTAGCTCTCTGGACTTAGTCATCGGGCGTAATTGCAACTTCGTGCCCTTCGACCCACCTCTCCCAGTGCCCCCGTCTCCCTCCCTCGGCAACCACTGTTCTCTCTCTGCTTCTGTGTTTTCACCTTTTCCAGATTCTGCATAGAAGTGACACTTCACAGTACGTTCCTTTCTGTGCCTGGCTTGTTTCACTTGGCACGGTGGCCGCCAGGTCCATCTATGTCGTTGCAGGCGGTAGGGTCTCCTTTTGTGGCCGAATAACACTTCATTGGTGGGACAAAAGTAGGTTTACGGTGGTGAATACGTGAAGCACAGAGTTTATTCTGGTGTTACTATTCCTTAATTACTGTATTATTTTCCATGTGGACACCTAACTGTAAACTTGCTTTTGCCCCACCCTGTGTGGATGGCTGTATACGTGTATGTGTGTGTGTGTATACACATATATACATATATATATATACACACACACACCACACTTTCTTCACGCGTCCGTGGATGGGCACTTAGCTTGTCTCCGTGTCTTGGCTGTTGTGAAGAAGGCTGCAGTGAACCAGGCTGGCTGCTCTTCAGCTGTCACTGCAGCCCGTTTCTCCTACCGTCTCCCCATCTGGCGTGACTCACTTCTTTCTTCATTCGTTGAATAATTACACTGTCTTACCTTGGACTGTTTCTTCCATTGAAATCAAGGTCATAACTTTGCATCAAGCTTATTTACTCTAAAAATGTTTGCACTGGCATGGGAGGGGAGGAAACGTAACGTATTTATAGCGTATCTGGCACTTGGCAAAGTCTTTTCATGTGCATGGTTGGTGGTATCTTCTCCATTGAATAGGAGAGGCAGTGGAAGCTCAGAGAGATGCGATTTTGTGACCAGGCTGCCAGAGGAGAAACCTTGCAGGAAACTATAATTGAGTTACATTTCTCAAACCCTTGACCGCAGAAGTGGGCCTCTGGCAAAGAGACTCCATTCATCCCAGCTTCCACGGAGGCTCTGGGGAGGGGTTAGCAACTCCACCCTTCCCTTCTACTGTTACAGTTTCTGACCCATCCTGGTGGGTGCTAGTCACGTGGCTGCAGGAACAGCAGTCCTGAGCTTCAGCCCTTGCCCTTGGTAGGCCAGGAACTTGGAAAGAGTTAAAGATGCTTTTTTTTTTTTTAAAGAATTTTACCCTGTGACTCAAAACGGAAAGGACAAACCAATCTCCCACCATCAGGTTACAAGAGAGAGGGTTGGAGAGCCCCAGCAAAGGGGACCTAGAACTCATCGGGACAGCATTGCTCCGAGAGAACATCTTACCTGCCTCCCTACGTCCAGGCCGCATCTGTGCCGTCCCAGCCAGGGTGCTTCGGACTCACCTGCAGTGTTTCCAGGAAAGGAAAGGAGAGTGCCTTCCTCTACAGCGTATCCGAGTGCTCACCGAAGCCCCTGCTGGCCAGGCCCTCCCACTCCCTGCCTTCTGTGACTTTGGTCCACGGGTGGTCTTTCTTGTCTGTGTCCTGTCACGGTGCCCCACACCCCTACTCCGTGTGCTGTATGAGTCGCCCCCGAAATGTACAACCAGTCCTGGGTGTTGTTTGCTTTGGAGGATGGGGACACACTGGAGGCCCTGAAAAGAGTGGGCAGCACATGGAGTGGACAGGCCACCGTGCCACGTTGAGGACAACTTAACAGTCTGAATTATTGATGGGGGCTTCAAAGGGTTACGTTTGGGGAAATTGCAAAGTTGCACAGGGATCGGAAGCCCAAAGATGGGGGGCTGTGGAGGATGTGGATGGAGACAGTGGCAGGAATACAGGCCTGCAGGCTGGCTGTCACACCAGGGGATTTGGTCCTGAGGCTGGTACACAGTCAGTGAAGGTCAGTGCATGGCAGTGACCTACTTCGATGTGTGCTCAGAGGTCAGCAGGAGGTCATGTGCAGAGGGGCTCAGAGGAGACAACACCAGAGGCAGGAGGGCCTTAGGAGGCTGGGGCTGTGTCCTCCTGCACTGAAAGCAGGAACTTTTGGGTCTTCTGTGGGGCTGAGAGCTCTGGGCGTTGCGTGGACTCTTCCTCTCCCTCAGAGGCCTGACCCCAGAGGAGGCACAGGGTGTGGGAGGTGGGGGTGGGGGTGGGGGTTGCCCACGGAGCCCGGGAAAGTGGAGGGTGCTCTGCTTCTGCCGTGATCACGTGGGGTCTGGCCATCTGTCCTGAGGACAAGCACCACGAGAGAGTCCACTTTCCCCCCCCCCCATCCCCCATCTCTCTGGGCACTCATGTTTCCAGCTTGGGGGCCCTGCTGCTCCCCGGGTTCCCTTTTCAGGGGAAAAGCCCCCAGAATGGCTCACAGAGGAGCAGGCAGCAGGTGTTTCTGAGCACCTGCTCTCTGGTTTCTGTTGACAGAAAAAAAGAGCAAACTCAAAACTCTTACTTAATAGACACATAGAATTCAGAGGCTGAAGCTCATTCCCAGGAAAGCCTTCGGGGACAGTGACACGACCTCAGTGGGGTTCACGGAGGCCCAGGCCCGTCTCCCATAGCTGTTCTTTTAGAGTGTGGTAAAATGAGCACGCCATAAATCTACCCTCTTCACCATTTCCAAGAGTACAGTCCAGCAGCGTTAGGTACATTCACACCACCGTACTCTTTGCATCTTGCAGACCTGAAATGCCATGCTCAGGGATGACAACTCCCGTCTCCCTCCCCTTCGTCCTGCAGCCACCCTTCCGCTTCCTGCCTCTCTGAATCTGACTGCTCTAGGTCACTCTTACAAGGCATCGTACAGTGCCCTCGGCTTGTGGCTGGCTTATTTCACTTAGCAGAATATCCTCAAGATTCGTCCACGCCATAGCATATATCAGCATATCCTTTCTCTTTAAGGCTAAACACTATTTCCTTGAATGTACAGACCACGTTTTGTTTATCTGTTTATTAGCAGATGGGCACTTGGGGAGCTTCCACCTTTTGGCTACTGTGAATGATGCTGTTCTGAACATGGCCATACAAATATCTCTTGCAGGCCCTGCTTTCGTTTCTTCTGGGTAGAGACCCAGAAGTGGAATTGCTCAATCTTATGGTAATTCTCCCTTTAATTTTTTGAGGAGCAACCATACTGCTTTTCCCAGCAGCTGCACCATTTTACGCTCCCACCGACAGCTACCACAGACTTTTTATGACATGCCTGTAAGCCACAGGGCCACCGTGGGAGGGGAGGACACAGACTGAGTTATAGCCATGCCGGGCACATAATTCAACCTTCAACCACACCACCGCACACTCTTGAGCCCTGGGGGACAGAGAGCTGTGGAACTCAGCTCAAAATGATGCGTTCAATTTCAGGGCCTTGGGTTTAAATGTAAAAAAAAATTCCCCTAAAATGTCCATTTAAGAAACAATAGAAGTTTTGAATAAGCTTTCGAGTTACAGGGCTTTAGGTTGTTTACAGGGCTAATTGGCTCCCATCCTTCTTTCATTTCCTTTTTTATTACGGAAATATGTTGAAATGTCTCATTCTAAACAACTTGGTTTTTGCGGATAGCAAGAGACTGTGAGGACTGCTTTGCTACTCCGTTCCATGAGTTTGCCTTGAAGTCGGAAGAGGCAGGATCTAGCATTCCCGTTGATCTAGCATTCTAGCTGATGGCTGCTGTAACGAGAAGCGAGGTAGCAGACCCTGACTGGGGTGTCGGTCTCAGATGCTGTTTTCTGGGAACCGTGAGTCCCACCTCCAGGCTGTGGCTCCCAGCAGCCATGTTGCTGCTATTTCTCTGCCTGGCTCATTACTGCCTAGGAAACGGACTCCTGACCCACGCTGAACCATTCAGATTCTTCTGAAAATGTAGGGTTGTACCTAAGGCAGAAGTCAGCAAGCTAGCCCAATCCTGCCCACCCGTTCTGGTGAATAACATTTTACTGGAACAGAGCCACGCATTCATTCATGACCTGGAGGCCGGGGCTACTTCCCCGTGACGAGGGGAGAGTTGAGCAGTTTTGCCATGGACTCTGTGGCCAAAGAGCTGCAAATGTTTTCTCTCTGGCCTTTGCAAAAGAAGTTTGATCTACGGGAAAGGCGGTCCTTGTGGACAGCTGGGCCAGTGCATGCAAGCCCCAATCTGTGAGGCAGCCACATTCTGACTTGTAGACTGAGAAGAGAAGGGCAGTCTGGAGAAAGAGAGAAAGAGGAAGCAGAGAGGCCTGGAGGTGGGAGATGGGAGGGGAATAGCCTCTGAACCCTAACGCTCCTGGGTTTCATCAGTTACTCCCAGACCCTTATGACAAAGTCTTTTTCTTTTTAAGTTAAGCCACCTCAAACTAGGTTCTGCTTTCGGCAACTAGAGTCCCAGCAGAAGCTCTGGAGAAGCTCTGTGTCTCCTGCTACTCATGGATCAGTCACAGACCAGCGCATCAGACTTAGTCCAGAGAACCAGCCTTGCCTCCGACCTTTCTTTTGAGCTGCTGAGTCTCTCCTGGCCCTGCCCTGGGAAGCAGGTGCGCAAAAAGGTTGGCAGCTGAGCTGACACGGAGAAAACATTGCTGGTGAGGAGCCCAGGATCAGAGCCCCAGTGTGTGGCCTCTTGCTGTTGACTGACAGTCACCGCATCCTCCCGGCAGGAGCTCGAGTGGCCTCCAAACCTCGTGCACTGCAGCAGCTGCAGTCGGAGGAGATGCCAGAAGCTGCCCACCCTGGCCTTTCTGCCCTTGAACTTTTTCAAACATCCCTCTCAAGTACACCTTGAATTTCCTTTTGTAACTTTTTAATAAAAAATGAACTCATATGAAACCTTTAGTTGAACACTTCTTACACTGGCTGCCCACGAAAGTCAAACACAATGTTTGGCACGCAGCACAATAGCACTCAGAGTTCCAATTCAAAGTAGAATTCGAGCACATTTTTACTGAGAGCTTCCGGTTCAAGATGGTGGCTTGAGCACATGATTTCACCTTGGTTACTCAGGTTTCACTGGAATAAAAGTAATGTCTGTCATGACAAAGACGCTGGGGAGGAAGGTTGCCAAAAAGCAAGAAAGCTTCACATTTTTCTGCAAGATACAATGAATAGGATTGGTGACATATGCAAGTCAAAAGAGGCACAACCTGGAAGAGAAGGGGCTGCAATGAACATGGGAAACCATACACTTGTTAGACACCACAAGAGGTTCTGAGCTCAGAGGCAGCAGGTACAATGAGAGGCAGGAGTAAGCAATGGGGCCCATGGAAGAGAGGTCAGTTGAGTCGGTGTGACCTACCGACATACTTTGGTATAGGTAACCTACTTCTGCTCCAAATCAAAATATAAACAATGCATCTCTAAATTTAAACCAGTCTACTGGAGAAAGCTAATGCACCTAGTACAGATTTTGGTGTTCCAGAATAGAACCCCCACAACCTGACATTCAGGAAACCCATAGCTTGATTGACAAGTCAGCTCCTTACCCACTACCTTAATGCCAGCCTGCCAGCCTGCCAGCCAGCATGCTCCCAGGCCACCTTTCATACCTCGCAGAGAGCTCCTGAGTTCCACATTAGAGACCTGGTTTAAAAATAGATCCCCTGAGTTCCAACACAGTACAGAAAAACCCCCACATCAGCTGCCCAGTCCTTTTAACTATGAAACAACAAGTACAGATCACAAGAATTAGAGAAGAGCCAGACCCTGAAAGAAACAGACCATGATAAATAGACTGACCCTAGTAGAAATTGAGATAATTCAGAAAAATGTAATTTATTTTTTCAGATTCATACTCAGATTCAAGAGTATGTTACATCCATAAAATAAGATGTAATAACAAGGGAAAAGAAAGAGGGCAAGAGACAGTTCATAGAGATTAAAAACATCTTGATTGCCAACATAAAAAATTCAAAACAACTTTGAAACACAAAGTCAAGGGAAGCTCTCGGGGTGTAGAACAGAAGTATAAAGAGAACAAAAACATTGGAGAAAAGCTAAGAGACATGAGAACTCACCCTGAGGTCAAACATAAAAGGAAAAAGAATCACAGAGAGAATACAGAAAAAGGAAACTAGCAAAGAAACAGTAGAAGAAAATTTCTCAGGGCTGAATAATGACCTTAATTTTAAAGGGCTCAGAGTATCCAGCAAAATAACTGAAAACAACAATAAAACAACCCAACACTTAGACACTTTTCTGCAAACTTCTAGACCAAGGATAACTGGTAGATCCTAAAATCTCCCTGAGGGATCAAACAAGTCATGTCAAAGGAACTAAACTAAAACCAGCGACTGATTCTTCATCTGTAACCCTCCATGCTGGAAGACAATGCAATAATGCCTTCCAGGTTCTGAGAGAAGGAGACCTAAGTTAAACAATTCTATTTTCACCCAGCCCAACTGTCAATTAAATAACAGGGCAAAATAAAGGACATTGAGTTTCCATATGCCCTTTTGTAGGAAGTTACTTGAGGATGTATCCCAGTAACATGAGGAAGTAAACTAAGGAAGAGAAAGATGTGGGATTCCAGAGACAGGAGAGCTGCCCAATCAAGGAGAAGAGACAAGGGGATACCAGAGAAGCAACCAGGCAGCAAGTCTGCAGGACAACTAGCCTAGACGACCACCAGTCCAGGCTGGAGCAAAAGAACGGGGTGCTCTGCCAGGGAGAGGGTCTGAGAAAAAGAGGCAACACCTTGTTGTAGGTAATATCCTTGAAAGGATGAAAAATCCAGAAAAATGCCCATTATTCTAGGACAAAAATAATGTATTTGGAAACTCCTGGGAAAACAGGAAGCTGTACCAGAAAGTCATCATTGCAATAGTAAGAAAAATGTATCATGATTTTTTAGGCAATTGCTGGAAAAGAAGTAAAGGAGTTCATTGAACTTTATGCTGAGACCTTTCTCCTTTGAGTGGGTTAGGGGCTGTAATCTCAGATTTATAGGAAAGGAAGTGATACAGTAGCCCTACTTGTTTGGACTATGAACAATTTGTACATGGTGATATTAGTGTAAACACTATTTAAAAAAAACAACAGAGTAAACCTATGGAAGCTTAGATGACAGAGTTGTGGTTACAGAATATAAATGTTAACGTTTGCAATTTAATGTGGATATTTATGTGAGAATGGGTTGAAGATGGAAGAAGGAAGGGGATGAGAATACAGATACTGACTAAAGCCAGGGCTGGTGTCTCGGTTGGTTGGAGTGTGATCTGTAAACTGAAAGGTCATGGGTTCGATTCCCCGTTGGGGCACACACCTAGGTTGTGGGTTCAGTCCCTGATCAGGGAGCGTGTGAAGGGCAACTGATTGATGTCTTTCTCTCATATCGACGTTTCTCTTCCCTCCCTTCCTAATATCAATGAGCATGTCCTTGGGAGAGGGTTGAAAAATAAAATTCTGACTGGAGTTGATAGAACAATAAATGGAGGTGCACTATGTAGGTTGTTTCATGTTAGGAAAATAACCGTATCTATGAACATAATGAAACCACAAACGCTGAGTTAGGTCTTAAAGGAGGCAGTTTAAGTGAGTTGATAAACCGAGAAGTGGAGCTATAAATACTGTTTAGATGGGGGCACTGCTGTGATCCTCTGGGCTTGCCGTGGGGTCAGGTGGGGTCAGGTGGGGCCTCGGCAGACGGTGCACCAGGTCGGCCGCTGGCCAGGCAGCCCCTCTGCTTCCTCACACCCACTGCATGAGTAATAGCACGCTCTGTTTATGCCCCCAGCAGAGCGAAGTTGGGGAGCATTATTTATAGAACCTGGCTAGCCCTGCCTTTTCCATCTCAACTGAAGGTCTGTGCTGGCTGCCAGGCATGTGTTCATAGAGAGATGGAACATTCCACGGGTTCCATGCAGTCTGTGTGGCCTACAGGTTGCTGGCCTCAGAGGCGGAGCCGTGGAGGGGCCTGCTGAGTGACACAGAAACATCTTCCCAGTTGGTCCCGGAGCCGCTGGGCAGTGTTGTGCTGGAGACGTCTGGGTGTCTGAGACAGGCCCAGGTCTCTGGGGTTTCCCTGGGAGACCCTGGCATGCACCACGGTGGTGGTCTTTAGTGTAAAAAGCAGGCCTCCTTTAAGGAGGGAAAGAGAGCTAGCCGGAGGATTTGCTGCCAAGTGAACTGCAGAGCCAGTGTGAAGACGGGTTAATGACACAGCTACGAAGCCTCTGTCGCCCATGGTGGGGGCCGGAGTTTGTGGTTGCAGATACCACATTTGGCAGCACTTAATAAAAATCAGAGCAGGCCTTCACTTTCTTGGAAAAGGATAGAAAATGAGCCCTCTAAACTTTTTATTTTTTTGTAATTTATTATGTTTCTTAGGCTTAAAAATGTGTTGTTTTGTTCTTTTCTTTTTTAGATTTAATATAATCCTGATTTTATTTTTTTTCTTTGTTTTCTTTAATTATATTTTTCCATTGCCATTTATCCCCCTTATACTCCCTCCCCCCACCAGCACCATACCCTTGTCAGTGTGGGTGTCCATGAGTCCTTTTCCTGTTTGCTTGATCCTTCCACCCCCTAATCCCACCCCCACCCCTGAGCTGTCAGCCGGCTCTGTATCTGTGAGTCTGTTCCCATTTTCCTTGTTGGTTCAGTGTGTTCATTAGATTCCATATATGAGTGAGATCCTATGGTACTTGTCTCTCTCTAACTGGCTTATTTCACTTAGCATAATGTTCTCCAGGCCCATCCATACCGTCACAAATGGTAAGATTTTCTTCTTTTTTATGGCTGAATAGTATTCCATTATAAATGCACCATAGTTGTTTTATCTATTCATCTACTGATGGACACTTGGGCTTCTTCCAGATCTTGGTGACTGTAAATAATGCTGCAATGAACATAGGGGAGCTTATATTCTTTTGAATTAGTGTTTGGGGTTCCTTCGGATAAATTCCCAGAAGTGGGATCCCTGGGTCATAAGGCAGCTCCATTTTTAATTTTTTGACGTATCTCCATGCTGTTTTCCACAGTGCCTGCACCAGTCTGCTTTCCCACCAACAGGGCATGAGGGTTCCCCTTTCTCCGCATCCTCGCCAGCACTTGTTTGTTGATTTATTGATGACAGCCATTCTGACAGGTGTAAGATGGTGTAAGGTGGTATCTCATCATGGTTTTAATTTGCATTTCTCTGATGAGTAGTGACATTGAGCATCTTTTCATATGTCTATTGGCCATCTGCATGTCCTCTTTGGAGAAGTGTCTATTCAGGTCCTTTGACCACTTTTTAATTGTCTTGTTTGTTTTTTTGGTGTTGAGTTTTATAAGTTCTTTATAAATTTTGGATATTAACCCCTTATCAGATATATCAACAAATATTTTCTCCCATTCAGTGGGCTGTCTTTCTATTTTGTTGATGGTTTCCTTTGCTGTACAAAACCTTTTTAGTCTGATGTAGTCCCATTTGTTTAGTTTTTATTTTGTTTCCCTTACCTGAGAAGATATATCAGAAAAAATACTGCTACAGGCAATGTCTGAGATTTTACTGCCTGTGTTTTCTTCTAGGATTTTTATGGTTTGCGGTCTAACATTTAAGTCTTTAATCCATTTTGAATTTGTTTATGTGTGTGATGTAAGAAGATAGTCTAGTTTCATTTCCCTGCATGTTTCTGTCCAATTTTCCCAACACCATTTATTGAATAAACTATCTTTAGCCCATTGTATGTGCTTGTTTCCTCTGTCAAATATTAATTGACTTTGAAGATGTGGGTTTATTTCTGGGCTCTGTATTCTGTTCCTTGATCTTTGTGTCTGTTTGTATGCCAGTACCATGCTGTTTTGATGACTATGGCCTCATAGTATAGTTTAATATTAGGTAGCGTGATTCCTCTAACTTTGTTTTTCTTTCTCAAGGTTACTGTTGCCATTCAGGACTTTTTGTGGTTCCATATAAATTTTTGAAATGTTTGTTCTAGTTCTGTGAAATACCTCATTGGTATCTTGGTAGGAATTGCATTGAATCTACAGGTTGTTTTGAGTAGTATGGACATTTTTTTAAAAAAAATTATTTATTTATTTTTAGAGAGAGGGGAAAGGAGGGAGAGAGGGAGGGAGAAAGAGTGGAGAGAAACATAGATCAGTTGCCTCTCACCCAACCCCAGCTGGGGACCTGGCCTGCAACCCAGGCATGTGCCGTGACTGGGAATTGAACATGCAACCTTCTGGTTCACAGGCTGGCCCTCAATCCACTGAGCCACACCAGCCAGAGAAGTATGGACATTTTAATGATATTAATTCTTCCTATCCACGAACACAGTATGTGCTTCCCCTTATCTGTATCATCTTCAATTTCTTTCCTCAGTGTCTTACAGTTTTCCAAGTACAGGTCTTTTACATCCTTGGTTAGATTTATTCCTTGGTATTTTATTCTTTTTGAAGCAGTTGTGAATGGGATTGTTTTCTTAATTTCCCTTTCTGATAGTTCATTATTGGCATATAAAAATGCAACCAATTTCTGGATATTAATTTTGTATCCTGCTACTTTACTGAATTCATTTATCGGTTCTAGTACTTTCTTGGTGGAATCTCAAGGGTTCTCTATGTACAGTACCATGTCATCTGCAAATAGAGACAGTTTTACTTCTTTCTTCCCAGTTTGGATGCCTTTCATTTCTCCTTTGTCTGATTGCTGTAGCCAGGACTTCCAATACTGTGTTGAATAAGAGAGGCGGAAGCAGACATCCCTGTCTTTTCCCAATCTTACGGGGAACACTTGTAATTTTTGCCTGTTGGGTATGATGCTGGCAGTGGGTTTGTCATATATGGCCTTTATCATGTTTAGGTATGTTCCCTTCATTCCCACCTTGCTGAGGGTTTTTATGATAAATGGGTGCTGGATTTTATCAAATGCTTTTTCTGCATCTATTGATATTATCATATGGTTTTATCCTTTATTTTGTTTATGTGGTGTATCACATATTTTGATTTGTGAATGTTGTACCAACCTTGCATTCCCAGAATAAATCCCACTTGATCATGGTGTATGATCTTTTTGATGCATTGTTGTCTTTGGTTAGTATTTGATGTATTGCTAATATTTTGTTGAGGATTTTAGCATCTCTGTTCATCAGGGATGTTGGCCTATAGATTTCTTTCTAAACTTTTATTAACTTCATGGACTGAGGACAGACAGGTTCACTTGAAGAGGCACCCAAACACCTCCAATCCCAAGGAACCAAAACAAAAGAATGCCGCCAAACAACTCAGAACAATGGAGAACACCTTCAGAAGAAAATAAGAGTGGTTCTAATGAAAACACTAATCTTGCAGAAAGTCTAGAACTATGTGCCCAAGAAACTGAGGAAGGGAAGCAAAGAGTGAGGGAACTGGAAGAACGGGAAAAAGAAGAAAAGGAAGTTGGACAGTAGCTACGTGTCCAGAGAGAAAGCACCAAGAGCTAAGAAAAGAAAAATCTGATGACAAATACTGGCTAAGGTCAAGTTGAAGTTTCAGCCTTTTCCAGATGGCCCTTTCGGCCCTGCCATTCCCCATGCAGCCCCACTGGCGGGAAGTGTCAGGGGTCCCCAGGGTTATCAGGGTTCCCAGGACAGTGGAGGGTTAAGCTCTGGGGACTCCAGGCTCTGGGGTCTCAGGCAGGTTTGATTCAAATTTCACAGCAAGACATTTGTCTGTTTTTTTTTCTCTGTTAAAGTAATTTTGATTTATCTTTTTAGTTTAACTGCTGTTATTTAATTGAGGCTATCAATGCTCTTATTAAAGCTTGATAGCATTCAAAAAAAGGTAATAACTACCAAAAGCACTGAAAATGGATTGGCTTTAGGAATTGCTTCTGGGAAGGGAGAGGTCTGGTCATCCAAAGCTTGAAGAACAATTAATGCTAATGGCCCTGGGGCTCACCCCCAGCCCCCACTCTGTTCCAGCGGGCCAGGCTGCTGCCCCTACTCTGGGGGCCAAGGGCCTACTGTGGTCTGCTGCTGCTTGGACTTGTAAATGTCCCTGCGATGGCCCCTGTCACATGTCCACCACCTGTCTCTTAGCTGCTATGCCTCCACGCCCCCTTTGCACAGAGAGCTCTCCTGCAAAATTGGAGTCGCTACTGTGTGCATGCCACCTGGAGAAAAATGACATTGTAGAAAACCATTAATCGACTTTCTGCTGTGTGACAGGCATGGTGCCGGGTACTGAGGATAGAAAAGTAAACAAGTAATTGGAGTTAAAGCACATTTTGGATGTTTAAAAATCTAAGACCTGTCTTTCATTCACCAAAGGAAATCTGTAATTCGTCTCAAACGTCTGCCTGGTCTCCCACCTCGCACCCTTTACCGTTCTGTGGAAGGAGTCTTTGGCTGGGGACCCACGGTGAGGGCTTTGAAAGCACCCAAACTTTCCATCTGTGCATATCTCTGACCAGCCTTGAGGAAGTCCAGGAGATGGCCAGAGATTTGTCGTAGTCAGAGGTCAGGTCGATAATGTGTTTGGAGTTAGTACTGCAGGACGGGTGTACACCGTGCAAAGACAGATTCTGGGTGTGCCTGTTTTATCTGAGTGGCCTGCTGGGCTTTTAAGCTTGAACACCCTTTCAGAAGAAAGTCAAAAGTGAAACAAACACACACACACAATCCTAGCCAATTTTTGTTCTGGGAGAGCTGAGTCAGCGGGGGTCAGTGGGGCCAACGGGTTGAACGCAAGCCCTGTGTTCTGCATCTGGGCATCCGTCAGGTCCCTGGGGGTCAAGCTCTCCATTTTCTTTATTCTAGAACCCCTTGTATTCGGAGAGCTCCAAGCACATAGTAAGTGCTCAAACATGAGCACCTGTTACTAAAAAGCACTTTGTACTAGGTGTGAAAATAAAAGGTGCTGACAAATAATTCAACAGTAAGTTTATCTCTCAGTCATAAGATATGGTCTTGAACACGGAAAACACGTGGCCCCACCCCTCCTCCGGGTGAAAGCTGAGTGAATGAAGCGGTAGAGGAAGGGATGTGCCTGTGCAGGAGTGAAAACTTGCTGTGAGAGGGCCGACACGCCAGCTCAGACCCCTGGCCACAGGGCAAGCACCCCAGCGCACTCAGCGGGCGGGGTGGGGCCACACCTATAGCGCACAGAAAGGCAGCCTCTGCTTTATCGGCAATACCGCTTCGACAAAATTTATTTCCTCTGGGGTTTTCCTTTCTGTATTTTAATGGCCTAATGTAGCTCAATACACATTAAATAATGGGTTCCTTCCTTCTCTCATTTTTTCTTTTTGCTTTTTTCAGGAAGCCACTGATGGATCAAATGTTTCACTGTGGATTGCCCTTCACTCCTCCCCCACCCCACAGCGGTCTAGTTTTATTGCGCAGGGAGCTGGCTTGAACCAAAGCAAGGAACGCACTCAGACCCAGGAATAGGGCACAGGTGTGTAAGGGTCACCTGTGGCCAGCTCCAAAGTATCTGTCACTGATGGGCGGGAGGCTAGGGTGGGGTCACGATGGGGCAGTGGGGCCATAAAGGGCTTTGAGAAAGGAGCGAAAAGCAAGCTGCTCCATCCCCCTGGCTTGGATGCGACCATCACTATGAAGTGACAGATTTCCCTGCTCACGTTCCCCTGCTCTGATCCCACCCACAAAGCTGTAGAGAGGCACAGGCAGCATTTTATTAAAGTTGAAGGTGAAGGCTTCTTCTGTCCTTATGGGCTGGGGGAAGAGACTTAACCTCGGGGCCCACTGTTTTCCCCGTCTGTAAAGCAGGATTCCGAACATTTGCCTGCTGAAGGGGGCAGAGAAGTGTTTTGGTAAACGCTGGCCTCACGGAACTGACCTCTTCACCACTGCACAAAGAACTAAAGCCATAGCTACGCTGCTTCCCCTCTGACTTCACTCTCACCCTGGGGGAGGGAGCGGCTTCCTGCTCCAAGGAGAGTTTTATGGGCACCACGGAAAACATAGGGGGTACAGTGCAGCACCGAGACACAAGGGCATTGAGCTGGAGGTCCGTCCATTCTGCTTCACGGACATAAATTACTGACCAGACACAGGCATTTCCCCTTTTGGTCATCACCCTAACAAGGGGAGAGCTTTTATTTTCTAAATGATATATTGATCTGATAAAGTTATTATTACATCATCCTTTATTGCCCATCACCACTCACAATGGGAGAGGCATTACAGGGAAAATGAATGCTCCCTCTGGAATGGGGGATACAGATGTGTGTGTGTGTGTGCGCGCGTGTGCGTGTGTGAGAGAGAGAAAAGGAGGGGGGTGTGCATATGTGTGTGAAGGTTTCTGACAGGAACGTAGGGAGTTCCGTTAATACTAGCTGATGGAGTTCCAGCACTCACATCCCACATCAAGCATCTCTTCCGGGCCTTTCCTCGGGGGCTGGGCGGGGGGGAGGACAGCGGAAATTAGATGCTCTTAGGGAAAGGTGTGGAAGGGATAGGGTAGACCAAGGCCGTCAGTGCTCAAGGACTAAAGGACTCTTGCCAGACTCTACGTCTTCCCTAAAGT
This sequence comes from Desmodus rotundus, assembly GCF_022682495.2. Taxonomy (NCBI): domain Eukaryota; kingdom Metazoa; phylum Chordata; class Mammalia; order Chiroptera; family Phyllostomidae; genus Desmodus; species Desmodus rotundus. Next base: position 78,246,598 of record NC_071392.1, on the reverse strand, counting down.
AGGAAGAATCTATAATGTGGGTTTTCATACATCTGGTATATGCCATGCCAGGGACAGCAGCTAAGGAATGGGGTGGTTTCATGCAGGGTTTTTACACTCTTAAAGCATGCTTTATAGCAATCTTTGGGGAGAACCTCCCTCACCCAAGAACTAAGTAAGGTAGCTCCAAAGATCATGGGAAACTGTTCTCCGGAGGCAAGTTATTGGTGGGCTAATGGCCTTGATTCAGTTAGCTAGGTGTTCCTCTGCCCCTCCCTATTGACAGAGGACTGGGACAGGAGAGGGTGGTGGGCTTGTGGGTGGGGCTCCCAAGTGGCCCTCGCTTTAACCACCTGGCCCTGAAGATGGGTGTCTGAGCCCTCAGTTGCTGCTCTGGGCCCTAGAGAGCCCAGGACATTAACAGAGGATTTCTCTGACTTCAGGGGGTCTGAGGGAATGGCTGCACTCTCGAATGAATGCACTGTTTCTCAAAGCCTGGAAACAGTCTGCCGTGAGATGGTGGGCTACGGGGGAGCTCTGGGAGAGGGAACGCGCTCAAACACCGAAGTCCCGGCCATTGGGAGAAGAGCTTTCTGTGCTGGGGAATGCCCCAGGCAGGCTGAGTGTGTGCCAGCCCAGGTACACACACATGCACACGCTCTTGCAAAGGTATAGCTTTTCACGGGACGAAGTAGCCACCCTGGGAAAATGTCTGAACCAGGTTGGACTTCCCCACTCTCATGGTTTAGTGCTATTTTGATTTTTGGATTACTCACGAGGGGGCTTGTGATGGCTTTAGTGGGGTCCTTGGGGTCCTGGCCAGTTCGGATGCTGTGTACCTGGAGCTCCCCTAAGTGGAGGGAGCTGTGAGGACGGAGTTGTCTGTTGGGGAACCTTGGGCCCCATAGACTTGGGTGCAGCCTGATGAGTCACAGACCTCATGGAGACTTTGGGGGCCCCTCGACTCCTAAATTCTCATTGATTATTATATTCAAGCGTATGCTGTGGGAACACAACATAGCGCAAAGAAGCATACCAGTGCAAGTTTAGATGAGGAAACCGCCCCTGCCTAGGTCCTTTTGGCTTTGTAACACTTATCAGCTGCCAGGTCCACACGATTCTGCCCCTTCAGGATGCTGCCTGCCCCTCAGACGGGAGCAGAGAGGGGCAGGTGGCCACGGGGCCCCCAACAGCCCAGGTACCACTGACCTTCAAGATGGCTGCTCTGGGTTTCTTTAGGAAGAATGGGCTACCGGGCTGTGCTAAGGGGACTCTATGCAAAGATGTGACGGGGGAGGCCTTGTCCCTGAGAGTAACAGCTTTCCAAACCAGATACTATCTCCAGTTGGGAAGAAAATGAAGAGCCCTGGAGGGTGGAGAGAGGACTTCCCCAGATCTCTGTGCGTAGGTTACTGTCAAACATAGCCTCCTCCTCGGGGCAGAATTGTCGTCACACTCTTGTTCCAGAAAACCTATGTGAACACCTTTTGGGCCACAAGTCACCTGACCTCAACTTTCAAGGTCTTACACCTTCTCAGCGCATCTCGACCACACAGTAATATTTGTCTCTCCATCCCCTCCAACTCCGGCTCCATTCCTTTGGAGACAGGCTCCTTGGTGGCTTCCGTGGCTGATGCAGTTCCCAAGTTAGAACTGCGTTCTACCAAAGCTCCGCCCCTTACCACTGGCCCCTGTCCTCCTGCAGCCTCAGTTTTCTTTGCCATACAGTGAGATAATTATGGTAGCTACCTCCTTACCTACTCCCTGGTCTCCAGGGAAGTACCGGACCAGTGGCAGCTGCTAGAATACATATATATAAATATAAATAATAAGTAATGTCAGTTGGTCAAAGAGTCTCGTCATAGGATGAGTCTAAAGAGCTTTGGCAGTGATTCTGGAAGACCGTGCGGCTTCTGGAGCTGCCCACAGTGTATGTAGTGAAGGAAGACCTCTTCACGTGTACAGACAGACAAAACCACCGGATTTTGAGGCTGTCCTGGCTCAGTTGTGCTGCACCAACGGGCTCGGTGACATCACTGTGACGCTGTGCCCACTGCGTGCCCTTGCTGTCTGTTCCTGCTCGGCTTAATCCATGTTGTTTTTACAAACCGAAACATGTTTCAGAAATGGTGTTTGATGCTATCTTGGGAAAGAGCGATGAGGTCATCTGGTAACAATGGCCTTTACTGACATGGCTCCATTTTTTTAAAAATGATCTTAAGAGTTTTTAGGAGATGGTGGGGAAGGGTGGGACTTTAAAAGAAAGGAAACCAGGAGAGAATTGAGGGGCAGCAAGTAAGAATCCTAGTGACCCATTATCCATGAGTGTCCTCCTGGAAGTCAAGATTTGGAAAGACCTAATGTGAAGGACTTTTCTCCGCAGCGGATGATTACGTTACAGCTAATGTGTGTGCTTGTGGGGTCCTTTGGCGTTCTTTACACCACACCAGTTTCACAGGCAGAGGATCAGACACCATCAGTCGGCACCCAAGGCTTCGTCCACCCTATCCTTCCGCATGAGGGTACCGCCAGGACCGACCTTAGCAAAGTCAAGGAGACGCTCTAGCCTCCTCCTGCCAGGATGCCAGGGCCCCTCTCTTCTTCCCACATCTGTCTTAACAACTGTGGTAGGGCTGGTTGGAAAGACACTGCTACGCCCACTCGCGCTGAGGAGTGCCTGCTTCTCAGTGATTTGATGTTGCCCTCTCCCAACTATGGGTGCTTTCTAAGTTGAGGCAACGCCTTCACCCAAAGGAGTGAGTCTCTAATGGCAGAATTCCAGGTGTTGGGTGTACACTGTGGCCGGGAAAAGGCCCTGAAGAATGAATGATTTAGCGCAAGGCTCTTTCTCAGAATTTCTGCAAATCACACCACACCAGTGACCTTTACTGGCGGTTTAAGGATACGGCAGCCGTTGTAGTCGCAGAAAGCCTGGCACCCAAAGGAAAAAGGGGGTTTGGGAAATACAGTAGGCCCTTATTATGTAACAGACCCTTGACATTCTTAAAAGATACGGCCTCACACCTTTGTGAATGACCAAATTTGTGACAGACACTAAACTGTATAATTCCTACCCCCACGAGGTAATAGAGTATAATTGGAGAACGCGGTCCCTCTTTCAGACCTCCAATGATTCCACAAAAAACAGGACTCGGGTCATTTAGAAAGCTGCTTTCTGGCCCAGACATCACGTGGTCTGACCTCTCCTCTTCCCCCCCAACCCACCCCATGCTAGGGGCTGCCTTTGTTCTCAGCCAGTTTTCCACAAAGGAGGACAGGCTTCTCACCTCCCCCGAGTTCCTGCCTGTGGATGACAAATGGAGAGCAAAGCCACCAGCCACACGCCCTGTGCGTGCGCCAGGCTCAGAGCGCATGATTCAAGTTTGTGCCTTGGCAAGATGACTAATGACTGCACATCATGTGTCATAAATTATGGGATCAGTCATAAATAGTCACTACCCTGAATGCTGAGCCCTTGAATGCCAAGGGTCTCCTGGGCTGATATCATGAAAACGGCTTTGACACTTGAGTCTGAGGCTAAGAAACATCATCCCCTGTCCTGGGGCTCCCTAGCCGAGAGCAGTCTATCCTTTCGAGTGGCCTGCGCTTGGCTTTTACTTACTGACCCCTGTATGAGTCTCTTAGGGCTGCCATAACAAAGTATCAAAAGCTGGGTGGTTTAGAATACCTAAGACACATTGTCTCAGTTCTGGAGGCCAGAGGTTCAAGGCCAAGGTGTCAGCAGGGCCATGTTCCCTCTGAAGGCCTTAGGGAAGGGTCTGTTCCAGGCCTCTCTCCTAGCTTCTTGGAGCCTCAGACATCCCTCCACTTGTAGGTGGTGGTTTTCTCTCTGTCTCTTTGCATCTCTTCCCTCTGTACATATTTCTGTCTCTCCACATGACATTCTTTTTTTATAAGGACACCAGTCACATTGGATTAGGGCCCGCCCTGCTGCAGCACGACATTATTTTAACTAATTACATCTGCCACAGCCCCATTTCCACATAAGGCCATGTTCTGAGGTCCTGCGTGATGGTGACTTTAACATGTGAATTTGGAGGGACAAAATTCAACCCATAACAACCTTATAAACTTCTTTTAGGCATCTGCTAATGCTGTGAAGAGGCCACTTTCAGGGAACGATAAACGCCTAGTTATTTTACCACTCAAAAGAGTGATAAATACATCATCTAATGTATTCTTACCCATCCCATCGAGCACCTGCATGTGCACCTACACACACACCTGGCTGCTTTTAAAGAAGCTTTGGCACCTCACCCCCTGAGGACGGCAGAAAGCTGTGTTGGAAAGCTTGTGGGAGCTCGAAGCTGGGCAATGAGGGGTTAAATGTGGAGGGGTTAAATGTGGAAACTCCCTTCAGAGACCAGTATTCACAGCCTGAGGTCTGTAGGGACAACGGAGACAAGAATTTTCACCCTCTTTACCTGTGCCCTGGCTTGCCGTGAGGCTGTGTCCTTGGAGAGAAGGAATCTGATCACCCTGAAGAATGACCAGGTCCCTCCAACCCCAGGGAGGTGGGAAACTGGCACCTCTGCTCTGCAGACAGCCCAGCCTCCCGCCCACTCGCTGCAATGAATGAGCATGAAACCAAAGCTGTCTAGGCCTCAAGATAAGTCTGTCCCTGCTCTTTCTGTTTGTCTCTCAAGCCCAGAGGACCTAAACCCTTTTCAGGAATTCCCTTCTGGAGCTTCAGTTCAGAGCCACAGAGCTGGGCTGGGCCCACTTCAGGGGGGAAAGGCGCTTCTGTCTGAGGCTATGCCACTGCTCCTCTGCCTCCTGCAAATGCAAGGGAGGGTCCCTGGGATGGGTGGGTATCTAAGAAATGCACTTGGTGGTTAATGTTCTTCCTCATCTTCAAGACCCGATCTGCCCAGAGGAACTGATACATTCCTTGGTCTGCCCCTTTCAACCCCTCAGTTTCCATTTCCCTCTCTCTCCTAACTGTGCTGCCAGCAAGCCACGAGCTAGAACAGCCTCCCAGCCCGGGAGCAGCACCTCCTTTAAAGGGAGTCAGGGCCACTGAAGACCTTTCCCTCCTTTTAGAGGAAACCTGCTCCTTCAGGTAGGGATATGAAGCAAGTCGGAGGCAATTATGGGCCCGGACAGGTAACGACTACTCCCCAGAGCTCTGCCCAGAGCCACAGTTTCCCACCACGCTCACTGCGCTGCTCATCTCCTACAGAGGCTAGGGGCACTGGCTGGCCGGCACTCTCACCCAGCCCCCTAATGGCTGGGGGACAGGGAGCCACGGACAGGAGCCAATCAGAGTACTCAAGGGGATATCAGACACAGAGCCACAGAGCATTACATTTAAAAAAAACACGACACTATTTTGGGAATTACCCTGACAAAGATCCTCTCCTTGAACGAACTTTGGTCAGGCTGCTCCGAAATCTCTTCTCCGCTAGGCCTGACTTTTGGGCACTGTGTTTTGTCTGCCTTGTCCAATTTCAGCAAGAATCCTATTAAGCCAGTTTAACCCTACCTTCCCACCTGCACTATCTCATTGCCCTCCAATCCGATCCAATCTGTTTCTTTATCCCCTATCACCTGCCCGAGGCAAAGTCTGGTCACCGGCCCTGCCTAAAGCATTCATCCCGCTAGATCCTTTTAGCCAGAATCCCACATTTCCCCAAGGTTTCCTCTCAGTCATTTTTCCAGCTACTGACCCCACTCTGCTCCTTGGCTGTACATACCACTTTTCCTTGTTGCACCGGGAGTTGAGACCACTCTCTACCCCCTGCACATCCCCACTTCCGTGGTCCCTATGCCATCTCATCACTGTAGCTGGTCTTCCTGTTCTTTAACAACCCCCAGGAAATCACACACCAGGGCCTTTCAGGTAGGACAGGGGCAGCGACTGCTGCGAGGGAAAAAACGTTCCCAGCACCAGTGTTCTTGGCCAGTGGAAGCTCCTGGGAATCTTCAGTGAGCAGACCCATCCCTGTCATCCCTCTCATGGGCAGAGGAGCCACCCAGGGAAGGGAAGCATTTGCTAAGCAGCTCGCAGCAGCAACAGCTTTTGGGAACAAATGCGCCGTTTTTTGGAGGGGTCCTCAGGAAGCCCGGAGAGAAGGCCTGGTGCTTTCTGTGAGGGAGACGTAGGCGGGGCTGTGCCCAGGGGGTGTCACTGTCTGAGAAGTCGGAGGAAATAGAACCATTTGACGCCGCACTGTTCCCCTGTCTCCCCCTCTACACGTCCTTTTGTATCCAGTTAAAAAAGGAGGCTTAGTATTGTTTGGGCAAGCAAAGAAAAGCCACCTGGGCCTTCATTCCTCCGTTTCTCCTTTCCTGAGAGCTGGCGGAGTGAATGCTATTAAGGGGAAAACTGAACCAGCCAACACTCTAAAACTAGACAAACCCACCCGCCCCACGCTTGCTGTGACTTGCGCTAAGCCCGGCGGACCAGCGTTTCAGCCGATGCCGACTCTCGTGACAATGGTCACCTGGGCGGCAATCCCAACAGCCCAGGCATTTCTGAGGCTCCAGTGAACTGTGGTGGGGGGGCTGCTGTTTTGTAGTCCTTCTGTATCCAGGCACAGGGTGGCAGGAGCTGAGACGGCAGAGTAGAAAGGTTTAAGCCAAAGCAGTAACACGAGGCAAGCAGAGGGCGAATACATTAAAGCTTCCATTCGCTTACACTCCAAAGTGCTTCCAACTCGGGCCGAGCAGGACTTGGCAAACTGTGGCCCCACAGGCCAAATCTGACTCGAGGCCTGGTTTTGTATGGCCCTTGAGCTAAGCATAATTTTTGCATTTTTAAATAGGAAAAAAATCAAAAGAAGAGTAACATTTGTGGCAGTGAACAATATAGGAAATTTAAATTTTAGTGTCCATAAATAAGGTTTTATTGGAACACAGTTGGTTTGCCTACCGACTGGCTGTTGTGCCTACCTTTGGTACTATAACAGCAGGATTGGTTAGTGGTGACAGAGACTGTATGGCCCACAGACCCCCAAATATTTATTAGTTGGCCCTTGGCAGAGTTTGGTGACCCCTGGCTAAGAGGGATTTAAGTCCCAACTCTAAGACGTACAGACTATGTGACCTCGGGCTAGTTCTTTAGCCTTTGTGAGCCGCAGGTTTCTTATCTATAATGGAGATATTAGTCACACCTGCATCTGGAGGTGGTTAGGAGGGTTACCTGAGATAGTGGATGTAGAGAAAGTACTTAGCAGAGGGCCTGGTGCTGGAGAAGTGCACAGGAATGGGTTGCTATTGTTACTCTGTAAAGCTTCTCAAGGAAAAGGGTTTGGCACCTGAGATGAGGACTGCTGGTTTGCTAACCCTATGGATCCAAGTAATATGCTACCTTAGGTCCAGAAAAGCTAAATATTTGCTTTCCCAGTCTCTTTGCATCCAGGAATGGCCATATGACACAGTCTGGCCAATAAGACATAAGTGAAAGTTTCCTCTGAGTCTTCTGGAGATTTTGATTTCCTAATAAAGGAGATGGCATGGTAGAACACCACCAATTTTCCATCTCCCTGCCTTGATGGTGATGTGATGTCTGGAGCTGAGGCAGCGACTTTGGGCCAATGAAATTGTGACCAATAGAATTAGAGAGGCCACCTGCCCTGACATCTTTATGCTGCTGAGTCAATGTATCAGCTACCTACCTTCAGACTTTGTCATTATTTGAGAATAATAAAACCCTGTTTGTTTAAACCACTTTAAGCCAGCTTTTTCTATTATTTATAATTGAAAACATATTTGATCATTCTATCCTTTTGGAAGTTGAGTGGAATGCACAGGAACCATGTGCTGGAAGGGAAGGCTTTTGAGTGAGAAAATCTGAAGTGACCGGCAGATACAGGGATCCAAAGATGGACGTACCTTTTGAGAAGTCCAGTTCAGAGACACAGGACCGCTGGAAAAGAGGCAGGAGCTCAGAGCTCTGGCAAGCTCAGCTGTGTGAGGAGGAATGGCGTAGCAGGGAGAGATTAAGAAGATTATTGCCTTTCCTTGGTGTAGAGCTGACAGGGAAGCACAGGGCCTATGAGAATTCCCGAGGCTGCTGAGAGGGCAGGGAAGCTAATTAATAAAATATATACTATTCTGCTAATTAAAATGTACAGAATTCTAGAAAGCACACATGTTATATTCCTCCTTAGAGTAAATGAGCAGTCTGAAGAAAGTTCGCACCTCTGACGGAGCAGCTCTAAGGACAGTTTTTGCTGGTCCAGAGAGAGGCGGTTGTCTCCTGAACTGGCCTTGACCCCTTGGGTTCCCAAGAGCATCCAATGCCACGGTCTGTGGGAGGGGAGGGTGAGAGAAATCGCCTCCATGAGATGGGAAATAACAATTTCCCAGCAGCCATTGCAAGCTGTTGGTTCTCCTCCGGCTAATGTGGGGAGGCTCTGTCAAGGAGGGGAGGCTTTAGTTTAAATTCATGGCTTTGTATATATTTTCTGTTTAGAGAGGTAATACATGTTCATTACAGAGCATTCAAACAATACTGAGAATTATAAAAAGAAAGGGAAATCGCTCCGAAATCCCCTACCTCTCGCCCCGCAGCCACAGTTCGCAGGCCTCCCAGTGGGCACGTGTACACATATAATTAGGACTTTCACACAAATGGGGTCCCATTATGCCGAACACAGTTGCTTTTTATTTTCTCTGCTGTCCTGCTCTCTCTCGCTCTCTTGCATCCTAGTGTGTGTGTGTGTGTGTGTGTGTGTATGTATTTTTTCTTGCTGGTGACTGTAGTCATGCATCATCCTTCATAGTGTCCACATCACATTTCTTGGCACGGCTCCCTTGGGGGTGGGGGAACTCTTTGGAAGGTGGGAAGGAGAGATCTGGCTGTGCTCCCACTGTGGCTGAAGCCTGGGGATGATACAGAGTAAGTTTTTGACGGAGTTCGAGGGAAGATGTAGGTTAAGTTGGAGACCAGGAGGCAGGTAAGAAAAAGGCCGAAGCAGGTGGTCCTGTGAAGAACTGAATCGCTTCCACTGCCTCCTGACCCTTTCCCCAAGCATGGTGCAAACTCATCCCCCCTCCCCTCCGTGAGCATTTGATGGTTGCATGCCCACCTGTACCTTGGGACAGTCGCTGGTGTTGTGCTGCTGGGTAGATGTCCTCATGGCTACCTGGTCCTCCTGAGGAGGTCAGAAGTGGGGGGCAGGGAAGCCTGCCCCCAGAAGACTGCATTGCCAACCAGGAAATGAAGTGGATAAATGATCCTGGCCTGGGAACCTTCCAGGTGATTTGCTCCAGGCACATCTTCCCCAGGAAATACGTCCTTGCAGAACACCACATGGCAGCCTAGAAGCTTGCTTCGTGGACACAGAACCAGAGCAAGAAGCACAGGAAAGTAAGTCCTGAGATTCTGTGCTGAGGAGAGGTTCGCTGTTTTGACTGGTCTTTGATGCCTTCGTCCAGCCTTTACTCCCTTCTGCAACGTCATCAGAACGGCAGGACCTATTGCTCTGTGAGAGCCAGGGTCTGTGGTCCACCTGCCTTCGTGTCCTGGCTTCTTTACCTATCAGCTGTGTGACCTTGGAAAAGTTACTTGACTTCTCTGAGTTTCTGCTTCTTCACCTGTAAAATGAGGATGCTAATGTTCCGATATCACACATGCATATTGAGTATGCCTTTATTTTCATGGCCTCCGTGTATGTTCAAAGGCAGAGTCTGCTGATGTGATTTCCTGCCCTCCGTCTGCGCCCATCAGCATCGCTTTTCAGACTCAGGCCACGTGCAGGTTATGAGGGGCCTTCCTTGGCTACCTGCCCCATGGACACTGCTGGTTTAAGGAACTCATCACAGTGCTTTGGTTTAAATGCTTCCTACAGGCACAGGATGTGGTGATTCAGGTCACCTCAGGACCCCATCCCTAGCTCTGCTTCACTATATTCATGAGAACCAGAAATAAAATTCAAAACTAGAAGTAGGAGGCAGGGAGCAACAGTTCTGGCCAATGAGATGATGGGCTGCAAGCAGCTGTGGGTGGGAGAGGAGGCGGAGACCTGCGTGGAGACCCAGGTGGTGGGAGGGGGAAGTTCCCACCCTCATCTCTCCATCTGTGCTTGCAGAGGGGCAACTTGTGTTCCTGGGACACAGCGGTCCAGGCTGATAAAGCCAGTCCCCAGCCTTGCTGGATTGGTGATTGGGCTTCCTCCTTTTAAAATTAGTTAATTTTAAAAAGCAGGAAGGGGACCAGAGAATCACAGCTTGGGACCCTAGGGCTGACCAAAGCCTTGGGCTCTCTCTTCCTCCTTCTCTTCCCCTTGCACGTTCCAGTGGCCTGGCCCAGAGACAGGGATCGCACACAGACACGGAGAGAGAATCAGCTGGAGACTAGCTGACCCTCTGCACTCAGCACCCTCACTGTAGCCAAAGTGGGGCTTCCTGCAGCCTCAGGAAGCTCCTTTTGCCCCTGCTGCCTTCGTTCATCAGCCCCTCTATGAGCATTGGAGGAAGAAAGAAAAGGCTTTGCTTACGAAAAAGAAGAGGAAAGAAACCCTGCAAGTCCTAGTGGACAGTAGTTTCAAAGGACAGATTCAGTACCTGTGAACTTGGAGAAGGAAATGCGCCACCGGATTGAGAAGCTGAACAAAGTCTTCCCCGACCTTGCACGGCCCAGTCCCCAGTTCGTGCTTTGCTGGGGATTTGGGGTGAGGGCACGGGATACTCCTTCTTCCTCCTTGTTGCCTATTTCTCCAGACCACAGGCTGAGCCCTCTGCTGGGCTTGAGAGCTGGGCATTTCCAACCCGCAGGTGAGCTCTGGGACAAGAGCTCTGGCAAAAGAGAGAATAGATGTAACTGCTGAGAATCAGATCCTTTCTTGCATGAAAAAGGCACATTCGACTGATTTCTACCGTCAGGGCACCAGTCGGGGGCACCACGGATGCTGCAAAGACCAGCATACTTCGGGGACTGGGCCGGGACTGGTGGTGGGGAGGATGGAAAGAGAGTGAGCCAGTTTTTCTCCAGATTATAGGAATCTGAGAAGCTTTGGCTAGAGTCAGAGCAGCCTGGGCCAACTACAACTACAAGTTTCATTTTGCTTTAGAAAACGAACTTAATCCACTTCAGACTAGAAAACAAGCATTAAACACAATGCTTCCCATCCCTCAAATCCTCATTTAGTACTTGTCATTAATTATATACCTTTGTATATAGTTGTAATCAGTGGGTACATAGTTATTTCCTGTTGCTTTCCCATTAAACACAATTTAGAAAGCGTGTTTTCCACGTATTGACATAGTTTCAGTTTTGCCTTTGAGGTAGCTGTATGACATCCCATTAAATTGATACCCATTAATTTGCGTAGCCAAGCTAGTCCCCTATTGCTGGACATGTGGGTTGTTTCCAGGTTTTCACCAATGCAAATAGACCCGGCTGCAACACCTGAAGATGAAACAGTGATGATAAAGAGCTGAAATGTTGCTGACTTTATTTCCACGGGCAACCAGATTTAGAGAGAGCTTCAATATTGTTCCTCCCGAATGCGGGAGTAATTAGGCAGCTGCTTTGAAGGATGGCTGGATGATTTATAGGCAGGCGATGCAGTCAGTGGGCTTGTCAGTATCCTGCGGCATTAAGGATACGCTTGTTAATTATCTGTGGTTAATATGATAATTTAGGAAAAACAACACCTATTAAGAGTTCTTCATTAAGCAAAAGGATTCTCGTTTTTGAACAAACAAAGCCTCCAAAACGAACGCTCTTCACCTCTGCTCTGTCGCCGAGCAGGGAGAGCAGCCCTGTTCATGGTTCACATCCCCACGGCGCCCTGGGTGGAAAAGGCTCGCTCTGGGGAGATCCTCCCAGACCCTCTGCCTGGGAGGCCCCTGCCTTTCTGGGGGCCTCTTTTCAGAGTCACCAGATTAACCATTGTGGGACCAATTAATTTATTCCAGGTGTCTCCATCAACTTTTTCTCCATCAGCTGAATTGAGAAACTTTTACCTGCTAATTCCCATGGTTTCAGGGGAGTGAGTAGTAGTGTTTTTATTTTCTAGATGAGGAAACTGAGGCCCAGGGGATGGTGAGGGGCTTGCCTGGGGTCCCACAGCCAGACAGGGAACGTGCAGGGGGACCTAGGCCTCTCGTCCCCCCCTTTCAATGTGCCCTCCCACAGGCAAATCCATCAGACCAGGGCCAAGAGCTCTAAGGAGATTCTTTTTCCTTGGGACGCATCAGACTTGTTTCAGTCTCTGAGAGGAAGGGAGTGGGCAGAGGGAAAGGACGTGGCATAATGTGACACTGGAGACGAGATCTGGAAGACTCAAGGGGAAATAACCCGTCAGCACCTAGCCTCATCTTTATACTTCAGGGAGTACCGCATATATCTCACGGGCTGTGTTCAATCACAGCTCCTGGGGTCTCCCAGCCATCCTCTGTCACCCAATCTTCATATTTCATTTTGGCTTGGACACTGAAAACTCCATTGACACCATCAAGAATAATTTTTATAGATGGGCGTCTGCTGAGCCAGCAGCTTGCCACACCGATTCCCTGTTACCCTATTCGGTGGGGGTGACCGGGAGGGTGGTAGTGCTGGGAGAAAGAGTAGGCGGCCCCTCTGTGAGTCACACGGTCCAGCTCAGAGGTTCCCTGTTTTAGAGAAATACCAGGGCATCCCCCATTGCACTCCTTCACCTCTGGAGGAGGGGGGAAGGAGGAGGGAAGGGACGTAACATTAATCTCCACGTATTCCTAACACACACATCTTCAGAGTAAATTTAAGAGGTCTAGTTTGTAATCCCCATTGAGCTGATGGAGAAGGTGAGGCTAGAGGAGGTTAACCCTCTGGTCAAGGTCACACAGGGATTAAGCTGCAGAGAAGAGGGTTTAATCTTGGATTCTTCTTTCCAAAGGCTCTTTCCCTCCCCCCAGGTCCCTGGGTGACTCTGACACTGACGAGGGCCCTCTAGAGGGGCGGGCAGGGCAGCCTAGCAGCAGCCACAGGGTGGAGGCCCTGGAGGGGCGGCAGCTGGGGGCTAGCACTCTGGGTCCCCAACTCTGGGGTGTCAGGGACAGCTGCTACTTTTGGCCTCTGGGGCTTTTGGGTGTTTTTTTTTGCCTCCTTCTAAGGTAATTTGGACCCTCAGGCCCGGAGGCAAGAACTGTGGCCGCAGAAAGTAACAGGGTGTGGCTGGAAGAGGCTCAGCAGAGGGTGAAGAAGGGCAGACACTGTCCCATCCTGGCAGCTGGGAGAAGACTGGGGCTCCTGTGCACCCAGCTGAGTTTAACCCCCTCCTCTCCAGGAGCCCCACCCCTTCCAGAAAGGCCACATCCTCTGCAGACCCTCTGCTATCTGCAGGCCACACTGCCACCCACCTTACCTTCTCTCCACCTGCCAGCAATAGGCAGGTTTCAAGGCCGCCCTGCCACATGCGGCCAAAGGCGGGCCGATTTCCTACTTCAGTTCTTTCATGGTTCTCTGACCCATTTGTCTTTCATTCACGATCCTCCCTGTCACCCTTCACTGAGCTGGCCCTCTCCTAATTCTAAAATCCATTTTCCCTCTCCCACCCCCCAACCTTTCACTGACTCGCATCAGTATTACTGTCTATTTCTAGATTTCTTTTATGATTCAGGCTTTTCTTCCCGTCATATCATTTCAGCTCGGCGCCTGAACTAGTGAATGGTGGTGGTGGCCTGTGCTATGCCCTCTCTCAGACACGCCAAGGTGAAGGTCCATTTCTAAGAAGCTGTGGACCTGAGCCAGACAACTTCATTTCTTTAGTCTTGGTTTTGTCATTTGAAAAATTCGGTGAGATGATCACATGTAAGCTGCCTTGTTGCTGTAATATGAGTCGAGCCTGTGGTTCAGGGGACTGGGCTGAGGTCAAATATTCACTCTATTTTAATCCATGGGAGAATAATCAGCTCACAACTACCCACACAGAGAGTCTCTGTGTCTAATTTTATATGTCATGGTGACTCCCCCAGGCATCTACCCACCACCAGGTCAAGGTGGGCTAAGGGGAAGTGAAATACTGGCTTAAACCTAAGAGACATCCAAGACGGCAATGACCAAGACCCTAATGCTGAGTGTTTATTGATTCTTTGATTTATGATCCAAGTGTGTGCTGACTGCCCCCTGCCCCCTTTAGAACCTCCTTGAATCTTAGAAGTAGGGCATCCCTCCCAAGCTCACTCAGCTTGTTCTTTACAGAGTAGGGATGGGCACCCAGGCCTGGGATCTGACTGAACTCTGGGGAGACAACGCTTGGCCCTGCGGTCTTGGCAGGATGGACTCACTCTGGGGCTCTTTGCAGGCCAATTGGGTGCTTTGAGTTCATTAGAAAAAGGTGCCTCTTCTAATTGAATGTGGCTCTACCCATTGATCACGGCTTGACAAGTCTCTGTGATGGGCGAACCAAGACCACCCGCCGGTTTGGCTGCCTGAGACAGGGGAGTTGGCTTACCTTCCAGAGGCCCAGCAGACCTGGCTCGCCATCACCCGTGGGACTGCCGGGTAGCTCTGTGTATCGTGTCAAATCTCCCCGCGGTGAGGACTTCCAGTTTGAGCCTGCACTGGCCTTCATCTTTTTCCGGGTCTCAGCCTCTTAGACTCCTTTTTGAAAATTGGTGAGGTATAAAAGAATACGTTTAGAAAACATACTCTGAATTCTACCCATACTCACGAATAGAACCTTATACTAGTTCACATGAGAGTCCCTAAGCTGGTTTTTTCCTTGAGTCTTGACTGCACTATTAGTTAAGTGCCTCAAAAGACAGTATTTTCCACTAAAAAAAAAAAAAATCAGATTCTCAAAATGATTAGCCTAGAGCTGAATTAGGAAACTACTTACTTAACAAATGCTGTTGAATGTTGTTTAGTACAAGATGCATCGTCTTCACAGGAAGGGAAGAAGGGTGGCTTAGACTGGGCCCCGACTGAAGCACCCACGGCCCCTGCATTGCTGGGAGCAGAAGTCCTCCTTCTCCCGTGGGCCCCATCCCTCCCCCTCCTCCTCCCACTCTGGCTCGAACAAGGGTTCTCAGTGCCTTCTGGGGAAAGAGTTCTTGGTCTTACTGTCAGTAATAGTGGCTAACGTGCCAAAAATTGACTTCTTAGATGTCTGGTCGACTGCTTTCAGTCTTGAAGGTATTTTCCTGATCGAGAAGAAGGGAAGCAAAGAGTAGAGAGCTTTCTTTCTGGAAGGGGCCCTTACAGCATTTGGAAGCCGCTGGGACCTTCCTTCCTTCTTGGCCCTTTACTTCCATACACCGCTGCACCGTGCTTTTGGTAAAGAGAATGGGGTGATAGAAAAGTCTCCAGGGCTGGTGGAGAAGGTGGGGTGGGTGGGAATCTCTCAGTGTCAGTTATGACCAGACCCTTATTTCTCACCTCTGCTCTGGGGACTCGGAGCTCCCTGGTCCCAGGGAAATGCCTCTTCCTAAAGCAACTGATAGGGGCAACTGCAACGGTTCCCCACTTTAGCAGCTGCCTAGAATCACTGGGAGCTGTGGTAACACTATTGGTCGTCTGAAATAGACCACAGTGAGAGTGTTTACACCAGGGAAATTGGCAAGCGTTGCAAGTCAGAGCTTTTTTATTTTGAGAGCTGGTAAGCCAGCACGCCACCACCTAGAGAAAAGCAAATAGTGGTGTGTCCAGACTGCACACCCAGACCAGTGAAACGAGAATCCTTGTGTGTGGAGACAAGGCATGAAGACTTTTAAACCTTTCCGGGGGATTCAGGTGTGCCGCCAAAGTTGAAATCACTATCCCATCTGACACTCGCATTTCACAAAGGAGGAATTGAGGTTGAGTGACTTCCCCCAATTCCAACAGCTTCTGGGAAGTGAGAAGCAATTCCTGGCCTGTAGAAAAAGCATACCTTCCTCTGGAGAGTAAAAGGACCTCCAGATGGCAGAGACTCACCTCTGTGTCCTTTTGCCCTCTCTGTTGCTGTCCTCTCTCTTCTTCCACAGTTCCCCTTTTCTGTCTCTTCTTGCCAGGGACCAAGCTTGTCTTCCTAGGAGCTGACACCTACGATATGGTCTTTGCCCTCAAAGTCAGGTCTCTGGGGAGATGAGGCCACTGGAGGAAGTGGATGATGATAGGACAGTCTGTGACTGTGTCTGCATGAGAGGGGAAGGGTTTGGCATCTGAGCAGAGTGACCCAGAACTGAGCAGAACTGTCACTAGAGAAAGAGTGGATCTTTGCTGCCGGGAGCTAAATGTCATTTCCATTCTGCAAAGTCAGAAAAACCAGGAGGTTGGGATTCCTCAGGGTTAAGCCTGGGGCCTGCCCGCCTGCCTGCCCTTGCAGACTTCTGGTCCCTCTGTCCTAAGGCAGCCCCCTTCCCTCTGGGGCAGAGGGTGGCAGGAGAGGGCAGGGTGGGCCCCCCCCCCCAAGAAGGAATGAGTGATAAAAATAGTTCCCAAAGTGCTCTCCCAGGCATGATCTCACTTGGGTTGATGGCCCTGGGCTCCTGCATGGAGAGGGATGTGGGGGACTTGGGAATTCAAATTGCAGCTCCATTGTCTTGGGAAACCCTTTCTGGCAAATAGAAGTCAGCAAATCCCTACCTTGCCATCCATCCTCCTCAGGCCCGGAGCATTTAAAACTAATTGAATCACTAGATTAGCTAATGTAGCCTCCATTAAGACGGCAGATCCCCCAGGAGAGGTCATTGAAGAAAAGCAGAAAGATCCACACCCAGCCTGAGCGTGGTCCCCGCCCCCGCCCCCACTGCCTTAATCTCCGCAGTCAGGAGGGCCCCACGCGCCCCATGGCCGGCTCCTTTAGACTGCCTGTGGCTATGTGGGGTCTGATGCGGGGGACATTGAGTCACCAAGTAAATAGCTGGCCTCCCAAAGGTCACGAGGTGGGTGCTGGCAGGTCAGGGACAGAAACTCGGGTCTACTGACTGACTTTCTGTCCAAGGCGGGATAGTGATTGGATTTGCTCAGTCATTCAGCCCATCCACCAGACATCTGCTAGTCCCCACGGTGGGGGACAGTGGTCTATCAGGCTGTCATGGTCCCTGGTCTCATGGAGCTTACAGAATGGAACTCAGATGCTCGATTCAGATTTGCGGAATCAATGAACAAAGAGGAATTGGTTGACTTGGGACAAACATTTCTCAGTACTTCAAGGTGAATGGCAACCCCTCCTCCAACATGGGCTGGTGATGAAGGTTGTGTAATGTGTTTGCTGTTGTTTGAAGGCTGAGATGTTGCCTATCCCTCCAGAGCCTTTTATTGGCATCTTATTCAAACCCGAGGCCTCTGTGTCCTCAAATCACCTGTCACACAACTGGTGTACCCTGCTCCTGCCGTGGACAGTTAGTGGGTCCCCATCTCACCTCGGAGGCCCCTTCCCCACCCAGTGCCCCTGTGTGTCCCACAGAAGGGCGCTTTTTCTGACTGTTTCCCTCACTTTCCCTCCTCTGCCTTCTAGCCCGCACCTCCCCGCACTGTGCGGGTTTCCCGGCAAATGACAAAGTGCGGGCGGAGTGGGGGTTTCATGCCTTCTCGGGGCCCCTGCCCTCTAGCAGAGAGGCTTGATCTCTCTCTCTTTTAAAAAAATAATGCTTTTGCCTATTTCCACAATAATATCTCACTGTGGGAAAAATTAGAAAAGTCAGAAAAGCACACACAAAATGGAAAAATCATCTGCCACTAACCAAGAATAGCTACTGCTAGCACTTTGGTGCGTTTCTTTCCAATCTTTTGAATATGTATCCACACACATACATATGTACATATATATGTTTGTTAATGTATATTTATACACATACATATATTTACATATATATTTATATACATATGTGTGTGTGTGTGTATAATGTTATATATTAACCAAAGCAAAACAAAAATGGGGTCAAATGTTGAGGGGATTTCTTTTCAAAGAGAGTGGTCCGAGGGTGAACAGGGGGTCACCACTCACGGGGTGTTTCCATGGCCTAGGTGCCTCTCCTTTACCCACATGATCTTCCAGCTCCTGGGCACAGGGCAGCCCTGTCCCACTCATCCCAGGGAAGGAGGGCTGTGGCTGCATCCCCGAGAGCCACCGTCCTGGTGGGCAGGCAAGGTCGGTGACCTGTCTAGCCCCAGTCAGGCAGATGCAGCCTCAGTTTCTTCCCTGGTAAGTGGGGGTGATAATGGTGCCCACCTCAGAGGGTTTGTGTTTACAGCCGAAAGCAGTGCCTGAGAGCAGGCGTTGGGTACAGGTAGCTTCTTTGGGCGGCGGTTGCAGGAAGCAGGAGGAGGCAGCAGAGAGAAGGCAGGCGGCAGAGTTCTGTGCATCCAGGGCCTGCCGGGTGGCTTAGTGAGGACCCCACAACTGCCTGGGAGGCTGGGGTACTTCCACCAGCTCTTGTTCTGTTGGTTGAGAGGTGTCAGGGGGCAAAACTCCCCTGTGCTTCAGGCTGCTGCTGGCTGGCGGGTCAAACCTATAGTGACAAGCGCTGGGGGCAGGAAGAGGCCCCAGTGGTAGCATACTGGCATTTTGGGGTAAGTCTGAACTCACCCCAAACTCTCCAGTGTAGCTGTGGCTGAAATCAGAGATGGGCCAAGCAAGTGACAAGGGATACGGGGCTTCTGCTGTGTCCTCTTAAGGCCACTTGTGGCCTCCAGGCTGAAAAGCTCAGCATCAGCAGAGAAAAGGGAGACCGGTTCAAATACACACACGCAAAGCATCAGGAGGGAGGCTTCAAGGCAGTGACTTTCTGAGGCCTCTGACTGGGAGGAGAGAGCCGAGGGCCCCCTGGGAAGGAAAGGGAGGAAGTCTTCGCAGGCCAGTATTCAGCCTCCTGAACTGAAATCAGATTGTACTGGACAGATCTTTCGCGCTCCTCCTCTGGCCCTGGCCTCATCGGACACCCCCTCCTCACTCTCTTCCCCAGGAGAAGGTGCACATTAACTGTGGCATGTGGGTCGTGGACAGGGAAGAGGCCGGGGGCTGCCTGTCTGCCATGTCCTGAGTCTGGCCCCAGATGGATGCTCGGATCTCAGACAGCACATCTTTCTACATGAGGAAACACAGCATCCTCATCATTCTGAGGCCCACTGTTGGGGGCAAAGGCTTTAGCCCCAGACCTACTCCGCGCCTCAGTTTGTTGAGATATAAAATGGGCGCAAGTTTAGAATGGCATCACGACCCATTAGTACTGGCGTTGTTGAGCCTGCTCACCCTGGCAGGGCCCATCGAAGAGACCCCTTCCCAGGTTTGTACTGGTGACATCTCATTAGTAGCTTGAAATTGGTATTCTGGGAGTATTGACAGCAGGTAAGCAGGCAAATTCTAGAAACCAGGACTCTTATTTGGAGAGCCAGAGGTTAAGCACTCGGCAGAACAGCACTGCACTCAAGGAACTGGATCCATTCGACAAGGAACTGGCAGCACGGACTCCCCATTCCCCCTAGGTCACCCCTAAGGAAGGAAATGGGCAGAGGGCTTCCCTTTGTATTCACAGGAAGAGGTGAGGCTCAGTGAGTCATTGGTGGTGGGGGTGGGGGTGTCAGGAAATGGAGTCAAGGAAGTTGACGCCCACTCTTGCCCTTTTTCAGTGATTATTGCTGTATCTTGAGCCCGGAACTCTCTCAGCCACCAGCACCTCGGCCTCCAGCTCAGGCACATGCACGTGAGCTGTAGTTTTGCAGCTGCAAACAGGGATGATAACGTCCTCGAGAGTTGGCCTGAGAGTCTTCTGGGGGCTCCACGTTAAACCGAGATACCGTCGGCAAGCGTTTTGTGAATGGTGACACGCCTGCGCAGGTGCAGGGTGACAAGGATTTTTTTATTTTTAATTTTTTTCCATTACAGTTTACATTTACTATTATTTTGTATTAGTTGCAGGTGTACAGCACAGTGATGAGTATTTTAACCAACTTTGCGAGCAGCTCTGGGGGCACCATGGTGAAATCTCACCGGGCGGAGCCCCTCAGACACCCCGGGTTTTTGGTCTGTTCTCTCTTCCCTTTAAATGTGTGATTCCCAGACACTTAGCTGCCTCTTACAGGCAGGGGCTGACATGTCCCCTCCATCTCCTGCTCCTTCCCCCATCCCTCCAGCCCCACCCATCAGGAGCCCGCCTGCCACCAAATTGCCATGCCAGCAATTTTCTCAGCCGCTTAAAAGGCCATCAAGACGGCATCAAACTGCCTGTACATGCTAAACCCAAATGCTTGTGGAGCAGAGCCCAGAGTGGGATGCTAAATTGGATTCTATCAAATCAACATCAGCTGCGTGCAAGCCGCTGATAATGAAAGGCTCTTAATGATGGCGTGTGTCGCTGGAAGGAGATGCCTGAGAGCTGAGAAGGATGGCTGCTGGCTCTGGCTGGGCTGGCAAGGACACGCTGGGACTGTCCCCGGGTGGCTGCTGGCTGGAAGGAGAGAAAAGGAAGGAGCAAAGAAGGAGTGTGCTCCATTCCTAGAAAGCGGGTGGTTGTCAGAGAGGCATGCATAATCTCCTTCCTATTTTACACACACAAAACCCAGAAACACATTGAGATCGCGAAGGTGGGCCCAGCCCAGATGTGGGTATAAATTCTAATTCCCATCTGGAAGCGGCTTTCCCATCATTCTGTGCCCCTGGCACGTTCCTGAATGGCGATCGCTTAAAGAAAGGACGGGGGATAGCAGAGTCTGCCTAGGAGTCTGGGGCCTGTTGTATTCTCTTCTCCCCTCTGCCTTTACTCCAGGTCACGGGAGCTGCTCCTCCCGCCTTCTTCTGGGCATGCATACCGGGTCCTATTGCTGCTGTGAAGAGTGGCTGCGCACACGGCGGCTTCAATGACACAAGTGCATTCTCTTATGCCTTTTAAGTCCCGAGTCTGGCGTGAGTCTCACCAGCCAGATCCAGGTGTCGGCAGGGCTGCACTCCTTTCTGGAGACCCCAGGGCGGGGGATCCACTTCCTGGCCTTTTCCCGCTTCCAGAAGCTGCCCACACTGCTTGGCCCTCTTTGTCCATTTTCTTTTCTTTTTTTAAAAAAATTATTGTTATTTTATTACAGTTGTCCCAATTTTTCTGCCTTTATCCTCCTCTGCCCAGCCCACCCCCATTAATATCTGATGAAGGGAGCGCAGACATATAATGAAGTAAAACTAGCCTCTTCAATAAATGGTGTTGGGAGAACCGGACTGGTACATGCAAAAAAATGAAACTAGACCACCAACTTATACCATAACCAGAATAAACTCAAAATGGATGAAAGACTTAAATAGAAGCGAGGATACCATGAAAGTCCTAGCGGAAGGCATAGGCAGTAAACTTTCAGACATCCCACATAGCAGTATGTTTGCTGATACATCTCCTAGGACAAGGGGAGTATAGGAAAAAATAAACAAGTGGGACCATATCAAATTCAAAAGCGTTAGCATCAAAATGAAAAGGGAACCGACCATATGGGAGAACGTATTTACCAATGATACATTGGACAAGGGTTTAAAACCCATGTTCAAAGCCAACATTGTCTCATCTCTCCACCCCTTGTTATAGAGGCACATGCTCCTCCGACCACAGCCACAGAGAGTCCTCCACTTTAAAGGACTTGACTGGTTAGAGCGGGTCTGCCTGGGTGATCTAGCGTATACTCTCCACCTCGAGGCCTTTAACCCGAATCACACCTGCCAAATTCCCTTTGACACATAAGGTGCTGCATTCACATGTTCCAGTGGTTAATGTTAGACATTTTTGGCAGGTGGGAGGGGGCATCATTTGCATGCTATAGCATCTATACATTAAAGATCTGTTTCTCAAATTCCTTTCATGTGGCTGAATGTCTGGTGATCAGGATGGGGCCAGATGCATTCTGGGTGGCACGGCTATGGGCAGATACTGCTGTGGAACCCATGTCTTTGGGCAGCACCAGCTGGGATGGGTGGGGAGAGAAGCCAATTGGATGGGAGCTGTCTTGAGTCTCCTTCCCGCAGAGAGTAATGCCAATGATAAGACTGAACTCTTGTATAGTGCCTTATGGCTGTCAAAGTGCTTCCAAAGACATAGTGAGAATGGGTAGTGTGCAGCTGGGGGGACTGATGAAAATTAGACCCATGCTGCAGAGGGGAAACCTTGGACTCAAGATGGGTCAGGGATGTCCCCGGTGTCACTGACGGCTTCCTGACCAGGATCCAGGACTTTTCCTTTGTAGCCCAAGAAATGGATGGCTCTCACTGATGGCTCTCTTCTTTCAGAGGGAGCGTACAGAGATGATGATAAATGCTCGGCTTAGGTAGGAGCTCAGCAGGGCAGCTAGAGGACTGCATGGAACAGCAGGCAGCAGGGGACAGCATCAGCCTCAAACTCCCAACAGAGTTCTCTGCTTTCTGTGCTTGTGGCTTGCTGCCCCAAGATGGCGTTTTGGTTTCGCTCCCTTGTAGAGAAGGTGTATGTGCCACCAGTCCTATTCTCTTGCTAGGTGCTGCATGTTGTGGTCGCCCACAGGCTTCCACAGGCCATGGGTGAACCTCTCTGTGGGCTTGTGTTGTGACCAGCTTGGGAACTGGATCTGGGGTCTCAGGCTCCCCTTTACCCTCCTCCGCCCAGCTGACTCCTGACTAATGCTGGAAGGACAGCTTCCCACACAAAGCAGGGTGCATATGTGTGAGCAGGCCTGGCCTTGGCGCCGAGGACCTTCTGGGTTAGATGACACTGACCAGGCCTGATGCCGGTGGGCACGGAGATGACGTGACCACAGCATAGAAAACTGTTAGGCCAGAATTTCCCCCCAGCGAGGAACCAGCTGTAACTCTGGTGTCACCGCTGCACTGTCTTTTCACAGGGGCACTTACGTTTGCAAGTATTTATCGAGCACACAGGACGTGCTCATGTGTTGGGCACTCCCGCCCTCTAACCAGCTTGTACCCAAATTTACTCTCTGTTCCTACTTCTGTCTACAGGCTGCAGGTGCTTGCAGTTAACTGGTCCCAAGGAGTCCTGGGAGGAAGTCGGGAGGAAATTGGCTCTGGAGTCCAGCAGCAGTGGTCTTGGGCAGTTTACTTGTTTGAGTGTTAATCTCCTCACCTATAAATTGGAGCAATAACAATCACAGGTATTACTGAATATTTATTATGTGTCAGGAACTGGTCAAGTTGAATTTATGTGCAGTGTGGAAGCATAGCTCATTTAATTCCCACATTGACATTGTGGTGGTTAATTTTATGGAACTTGGCGAGGCTGTGGTGTTCAGTTGTTTGGTCAAACACCAGTCCAGATGTTGCTGGGATGGTATTTTTTTTAGGTGAGATTAGCATTGAAATCAGTAGACGTTGAGTAAAGCAGATTGCCCTTCATAATATGGGTGGGCCTTATCAAATCAGTTGAAGGCCTTAACATCAGAGAGAGACCTAGGTCCCCAAAGAGGAAGGGATTCTGCCTTCAGACTGCTCTTAAACTCAAATCTACGGTATCAACTCCTGCCAGAATTTCCAGCCTACCCTGCAGATTTTAGACTTGTCTTCCTCTCTCTACATATCTGTGTATCTATTATCTGTATATATATTTCTCTATATAAATCTATGCCTATCTATCTCCTCTTCATTCCGTTTCTCTGGAGAACGCTGACTAATACAGAAATGACGAGGCAGGGAATATTACCGTGTCACCGATGCGTGAGTGGGACAGAGTATTTGCCAACTGCAACATGCTCCTCTACATTTCCCAGCCTCCTACACATTGAGACTGGTCATGTGACTAGTTTTGCCCAGTGGAAAGTGGACACAGTGGCATATGTCAGAACTGCACCTGCCTTGGTCTTCTCCGCCCTCTCTTTGCACTTTGGTTGCCTGAATGGCGAAGATTCAGTGAACGCCTCTGAGGAGGAACCACTGGATATGCGGAGCTTGGGTCCCCAAACCATCCCATGGAAGGGCATCCATGAGTTTGGACTGTGACATGAGCAAGAAATAAACCTTTACGGTGTTAAGCCAGTGAGATTTTCAATGTAGCAGATGAACTACTCAGACTACTACACACTATCCCAGATTGCCTGGCCAGCAGGGGCGGAGTCAGGACTCAACCCGGGAAGTCCAGCCTGCATAGCCACAACCCTATGCTGCACAGCAGCTGCCCTGCGGCCTTGTTTTGAGGATTCAGTGGGACAGCACACAGTAGGCTTGGCACCCACAGACTCCCCATCGAGGTAGTTATTTCATAGCTAGGGGGTTTCACTTGGGCCAGGGAGTCGACAGTGCCTCTCGCAGCATCACTGTGGACAAAGTAGAGTGATACGGGCTGAATGGTGGCTTTCTGAATTGTCTCCAAGATGTGTTGATTAATGAACGATGTCAACCAGGAAGTCCCCAGTGCTAGGTCACGGGAGGCTCGTCCGTTTCCCTAAAGAACCTTACAAGGTGTCTGTCTGTCTTGACATTTTCTCTTCAGATGCATGAAGATGTAGCAGGCATGCTTAACCTACTGATAGGTGGAGCAAAGAGGGACGGGGGCGCTAGTGTGCCGGATGACAGAGTGACGATTCAGAACAGGCCAGAACAGTGGGCTGAAACTGACGAGACAAAAGGTAGGAGGGATAAATCGAAGTCCTGCCTTTGGTTCAAAAACACTAATTGAATGAAGACAGGAGGAGGGAGGCTCGAGGCAAGAGAGGCTCATGTGCGGAAGTCCTGGAGTTCTCGTCGTTAGTCTGCTGAGTCAAGAAAATGGGACACACTCTACAAATGAAGAACACATGAGGCTGCGTTAAGAGACACGTCATGCCCAGACTAGCCACTCCCTCCGCGAGTATGGGCTGCGTGTTTCAGGTGTGCTGGTCGCTGTGCAGCTGCTGGGCACAGAGCAGTAAACAGGACAGACAGCCCCTGCCCTCACGCAGGTGGCATTGAGGGCCATAATTATCCTGAGCTCCGTGCTAACTGGCTTTGACACCTTCTTCCTTGCCTTCCTATGGGCGGGCGACTGGATGGTAAAGGGCTTAGAAACCATGGAATCGGGGGAATAGTCCCAGCACCCAGGAGTGATGGGATTTAGAGAGGCTTCAGAAATAGGAAGGGCTGTCCCTGGAATGGATGCGGCAATTTCAGAGGGAGGGGGGGGCCAATGGCTAAAGAAAATGTCTGATATTTGCCAAGTTCTGAGCTAGGTAAGGAATACTCATTCTTTCATTTAATCCTCTCAATGGCGCTATGAGGTAGATGGTATTTGATGAGGAAACAAAGGCTTAGTGAGGTTAATAAAATATTTTTGAAGGTTCTCATAAAGCTGGCGAGTGACTAAGTTAGGATCTGAACCCCATCTGTGTGAACCAAAGCCCCACATTCTTCCCATTCACCACAATGACACAGATTTCACCTTCATTTAGGGAAGAAGGTTCTGCCAGCTGCAGCTGTGCATATGGGGGCCCCGGCATGCTTCCTTCACTGGGAGTGAAGCCGGATGGCAGCCTCCTGGGATGCCCACAGGAGCTTCTCCGTCAGCCCCTGTGCGGTGGGAGGGGCGGGTGAAGCACGTTGGGTGGTGAGCCTTTGTCTTTGTCTCTGGCCGTATCTGCCACAACCAACTTCTGCCCATCTTTTTGGTTTCAGCCAAAACATTGCTTTCTGCCGGAAGCTGTCTCTGCTGCTTGACCTTGGGTTAGGTGCCCCAGTTAGGGCCTCTCCTGGCCTCCTGCCCTCTGCGCCTGTCAGTCTTCCTTGATATATTGGAGACTACATGAGGACAGGGACTGAGACAGGGATGGGTTCTGTCTTCTATTCTGCTCAGTCCTCTGTGCCTAGCACGCAGTAGGCACTCCGTCAAAGCTTGGAGAATCCATGGCATCTTCTAAGATCTGGTGATGATTTTGGTGCCATGGGAACAGCCAACGTCCACTGGATTTTCCATCCTGCCTTCTGTCTTCTCAGCACTAAGCTGGGGCTGGGCCTGGGCCTGGGCTAGGGCGGCTCAGTATGGGCCATGCTGTGGGATAGGGCAGCCGAGAGTACCCTGGCCACTGGCCCCAGCCCTGCACTCTCCTCCGCTGTGCTAGAATCCCAGCGAGGTGACGCCTGGAGAGCCTGATCTGGCAGTGGAGGGGTAGCAAGCTGGCCCAGGGACCCCAGCGCTGTCCGGCCTCTTTGTAGATTGGGTTATCTGCACATTTCCTCCCTCTCACAGTATCCCCTGACCTCTGCGGACACAGAGGCTGCAACTCATTACACTGTTCCTCTGAGTATCCCTGGCTTGACTTCCTGACCAGCAGGCAGCAGGGAAAGAAGGGGGTTAACCATGAGTCCAGGATGGGGTGGCAGGGGTGGGGGATGGAGAATGATGTCAGCCAGGCTGCCCAGCAGAGACAAAAGCCTCTAATTGCTCTTTTCCTTTTTGTCAGAGGCTGACTCCATAGTTACTGTAATAGAGGCCCATGGAGAGGGAGGAGCCAACTAATGAGAGAGCCATTGTTCAGTGGTGGGAGTGGGAGATGCGCTGGGGTCCAGGCGCTGCGCCCCTCCCCCCACCACACCCCCAGCAGGAAGGTGGAGAAAGCCCATGGGATCACTGGGCCTGGACAGGTGGGAGGGGGCAGCAGGGCTTGCGGTCAAGTTGCATTTGGAATACCTTCACTGTGGCAGCAGCTGGTCCCCTCTGTGAGGTGACAGACTTCCAGGCCTTCCCCAGGAGAATGCTCTGTGGACCGATTTTGAGGAGACATTTGGTGTTGTTCCAGAATCCTGGGCCACTCAGTCTTCCCACTTTGTCCCGATAGCTTTCAACTGAGCAATTTACCTTCCAGCCTTAGAATTTACCTGCCTTAGAAATGAGGTCTCCCAGGAGCAGGGGGGAGGTCTGTTCCTCCACCCGTACATAGTTCGGTCTTTCTTTTTGCCATAATCCAAAGAAATGGGTGCCCTTGCCAGGCTACAGTCCCTGAGGCAAGGGGACTTCACCACCTCCTCAGTCCCCAGCAGGTCCAAGATCCTGCAGAAACCGCCGGTCCCCCGTCTGTGCGCAAGCAGCCCGCTTGGCCGGCCCATCCCCACTCACCCTGTGGGAGCCTGTGCTGAGCCGCGGGCTTCCCCAGCCCCACCTGCACTCGCCACACCTCAATGGTCACCCTCTCTCCTCTGCCTTTTAAACCCTCGCTGCTAGCCCTCTGCAGCAAGCCTTCCTGGTCGCTCTCTTCTCTGAGCAGCCAGGGGCTCTTGAGCCCAATCTGAGCAGCTGCTTGAGCATCACCTTGACATTGGAGCTACCAGTTTTGGTTTGGGGCTTGGTTCCCTGCGATCGCCCTCAAGCCAGAGACTGTGTTTGTAATTGTCTTGTGTCCCCTGCAGTGCTGGGGACTCAGTCTTCGGAAGGTACTCGCTGCATTGGATTAAACTGAATTTTGATTGGAATCCTTTGGGGTGACCTACGTTTTTGACAAAACAGGTTGAAACAACTTACATCCTTATTAAGGCTCCTGGAGCCCCAATACTCAGAAGCAAACATGGCATAATTTCAGGAGGGGGAGCCACCTGAAGACAGGGGAGGGAGTGGCCCCCAGGCGCGCATTTGCCGGGGCGGGGTCTATGAGGATGGGGCTCTGGGGCTAGGGAGCCTTGGGAAATGATGTAGGCCAAGTTAAACAGGTTTGTCGCTAGCAGGGCTTCTCAGGCCCTTTAAAGTACCAGTGTGCCTGATGATGTGCAAGGGGCCCCTGCTGCTTCCCACGCTGATGTCACCCTGCAGTCACTTTTGGGGCAATCATCTCCCAGGAGCTGGGTTTCGCAGCTCAGTCTTGCGTGCATGGAGTTCACTTAGGGAACAGAAGGACTCACATCCTTACACTGGGGTCCAGGCCCTGGAGGACTGAGGGGCTTGGGTATACCTGGTCCCTCTCCCTGCCTTGTGCTGTGTCCCCACTGGCCATCTTGTTCTGGTGGCCTGTGGGCTCTGCCCAGTCCCAAGCCAGCCTCTTCTTCCGGTTCCCCCCACCGCCAGCCCCTCCCACCCGAAGTCTCTTTATCTTGTCTTCCAGCTTCTCTGTTCCCTTTGCTGCCACTCTGGCCTGAGTGCGCTCACTAATTCACAGTTGCGCATTCCCATCCCGCTGCTGCCAGTGACCGGTCGCATCCATATCAGTCTTGCATTATTCAAATCTAGAAAATGTTCTGGTCTCTGAGTGAAGGCGGAAGACTCATTAATATGAGCCTTGCGTGGTTTTTTTCTAACTCTTTAGAACTTCAGAGGGCTTTGCAACCGTGAGTCCAATGGCTCTTTCTTTATCTCTAAGAACATGGGCCCACGGGGCACAGGGGCTGAGGTGGGAGGCCTTGACCATGGAGTACCGGACGATGCTGACCCTGCCGGGGTGTCAGAGGACACGGGTGAAGGTCAGATCATCTGTGAGCTGACCCTAGCTCTGCTACTAACTGCCTGTGTTCTCCCACTGACTCTGCCTCTCTGTGGCTGTGGCATCCTCATCTGTGAAGTGAGGGTGCTGGACTGCATGGCCTCTGAGGGCCCTTCAAGCATGCACATGCTCTGATATGCCTCCCTGCCTTTCCACGGCACCAAAGGGGAAAAGAATTGAAGGCAAGCAATCACACTTATCGATAGTTTAAAAGGGATAAAGAGCGGACCTATCACAAAATGAGTTCCAGTGTGCCTGAAATACATTTTCATATTTGGCTTTCACAGCTTATTTCCAGAAGGTGAGTTGAGGAAAGTGAGTATTCTGGTTTACAGAGAGGGAAACCAAGGCACAGAGAGGCTGAGTGCCTTCCCCCGAGTGACCCAACTGCATGGTGACAGAGAGCTGTCACTTAGACTTAAGATGTTTTGAAAATTTCTCCACTAGGAAACTCATCAAGCCCTCGAGCTTTACATGGTCAAACGGAACCCATCCCTGCTTCTCCCAAGTCTCTTCTTCCTTTCGGTCACACGCACCCACTATCATCCAGGCCAGAAACCTGGTGGCCATGTTTTTGTGACTTTGTCGTGACTTTTTCCTGAGTTGTGTCCAGTCAAGCACCAACCTGCTCTCCTGAGGATTTCCCAAATCCTTCCTCTTCCCTCCACCCTGCAGTCGGCTGCCGTGGCCCAGACCTCCACCGCATCTTGTGCGAACTGGACTTCTGCCACAGACTCCTAACGGGTCTCCTTTCCCCAGTCTTCCTCCCCCACATCCGTTCTCCCAAAATTTAAAACTGGCTGCACCCTGCTCCCTCACACAGAGCCTGGGACCCATCAGTGGCATCAGTACTGATTGGATAACATCTGTGTTTTCAAGCATGGTGTCTGGGAACTGCGGACTTCATCTTGCAAATTTGTCTGCACCATACCTTACGTGTTAATGATTCTGGATCAAGGGGAATTCTCCAAATGAGCCACACGATTTTCCTATCTCCATGCTTTTGGTTGTGCTGTGTTCTCTGTCTAGAACAACCAATGTGGTCCGGTTCTTTTTTTGGCTAATTCCTGACCTTTGTCTTTTAAGGCTCAGCTCATGTGATGTAATGATGCCCCTACTGGTCCTGTGGCTGGACCAGGTAGCGCTGTCCTTTTTTCCATGTAAGAGCCCATACTGCTCCCCAACAGGATGTTTACATGTCTATCTCCACTCTAAGACTTTAATTTCTTGAGAGCAGGAGCCACGTCTTATTTATTTTAATAGCTTCAGTGCTGCTAATACAGAGCAGAAAAAAGTGTGTGTATGGTAGGGATTTTAGAGAGAACACTACCTTTGTTATAATTTTCAGAATAGTGGCGGGACAAAAATTGGTGGCAGGAAGCTACCCAAGGAGGTAGGCATTTTGGCTGGAGAGCTTCTTTGTACGGAGCCCAGGGGTCTTCTCCTAAATGCTTCACTGAGGTACAAATGCTCATTCAAGGTCCATCAGATCTGCTCAACCGTTTTTCTGGTTCTGAGTTCAAGGTGGTGAACTCCACTCCCCTGAGGGTCTACAGGGAGCTTCTCTTCCAAAGCCACAGATGTTCCCAAGGCACTGAACAGTCATTTTGGAAAGCTGTGTCCTTGACCATGAGAAAGAGCTGGTGAATGATCATGGACAGACCAATCAAACCCATTTTTCTACTCCCCATGGGGAGGACACCCGCCATGCTCAGGGAGGCTCTCAGTGCCACTGTTGGCTTCCCAGCAGTGGTGGTGGAAGAAGGGGGATGGAGGGAGAATGCCATTTCAGGGAAGTGTGTGTGTGTGACACATTTATTTTCCCTGCTGCTGAGAGAGAGTGAATCACCGCTGGGACAGAGTCCAAGCAGACAAGGTCTACCATGAGTAGCAATCAGCTTTCCCTCCCACGAGGACACTTCATCCCTCTCTGTCCATGGGCCTCACAAAGCAACCACTGCCTGCCCCTGTTTCAGTCTTTTACTCAATCACCTTAATTATTTCTCAGGTCCGGGTGGCATGGCCACTGCCCAGGTATTAACCCCGAATATAATGGCCCATCCTATTCCTCACCACCGCATCTCCTGTTTAGAGTTCTTAACTGGACCAAATTTCACCCGTCTGCTTGCTGTGGGCATTAAAAGAACCGTGGGCCTCCAATCACTGCCTGGGGCCTTGGAGCAGCCAGCCGTAAGCTGCAATATCTGCTCGTTTATTCCTGTTCGTTCAATTGGCTCCAAATTGCTTTGAATGAATTCTGGGGCTATAGAAGAAGCTGTGCGGGCTTATTTTCATTAGAGCGAACACTGGACAGGGAGAGAGGAGAGAAAAGAGGAAAAGAGTAGAGAAGACCCTGTTGTCAGGGTTTTCTCTGTTCCCCACCCTTTATCTTGCCCCCCGCCCCCGAATCCCCAGCACACAGATTTCCCCCTTCATACAGGAACCTGGCCATTCCATGGTGCCCAAATCTTTTGCAGATACCTGGGATCTTCTTGGAACAGACTGTTCACCCTCATTAAGTGTATGACTTAATGAGTCCATGCTGGAAGGAGATCTAAACAGTGCTCCCCTCCAGCAAAGAAGAGGAAGGTGGAATAAAGGAGGAGACACTCTAACTGCCCCTTGCCTTGTCTCTCCCAGGGAGGAGCTGGAGGAGCTTGGTCAGGGGGAGACATGGCCTTAGTGTGGTCATTTGAATGGGACGGCAGACTGAGCTGCATGATGGCCCTAAAACACGAATCATTTTCCCCTTTTACCATCAGTACTGTTCTCGTGGGACCCACTCATCTTAGCCCCCTTGAGCTGAAAGCCCCTGAGATCAAGGTAACTGATTTCTCTCCCTGTGCTCTTTCTTGACCTCCTACCTTAGTGTTTTTATTGTCTGGAGGTTCTCAGGGATGTCTGATCTGAATCGTCCTTATATAACGGAAGACCATTTCTTTTTGATTTGTATTCACCTGGTATCTCTGTTTATAGCCCTTTTTAACCTTGAAGTCAGTTATGAAAGTCTTATTTGGCCTCCCTCGGTCTTCTG
Organism: Desmodus rotundus; assembly: GCF_022682495.2. NCBI lineage: Eukaryota > Metazoa > Chordata > Mammalia > Chiroptera > Phyllostomidae > Desmodus > Desmodus rotundus. Next base: position 78,215,318 of record NC_071392.1, on the reverse strand, counting down.
TTCTCCAGGCCAAATCATCTCAATTCCGGTAGCATGGAATCATGTAACTCAAGAGCCAGAAGGGTTTCCTTTGTTCAGCTCTTCTCAGCCGGACTCTATCGTCCTTTATTTTTACATATGAGTGACTTCCTTTAGGTCCTCTCCCGTGTCTCTGTGAGACTAAAAATGTGGGTGGTCAGCTTCTGTTTCTAATAGCAGTTCTGGGGACTGAGCCGAATACGTTAAAAAGGGGTTTCTTGTTTTCTCAAGCTTTCTGCCTGGAGTCGTAGGATGGGCAAACGTTCATCAGACTTCATTTTTCTCTTTCCTTAAGGAAAGGGCAGAGGGGACTGTGGAAGTATGGGTTTTCAGAAACTGATTCCCCCATAAAAGCCTCATGAAGGAGGGCTTCCCAGAGTAGGAGAAGCCACCGTAGAATACTGGTTTCGTATCTAGGGTGCTGGAGTTCTGGGTCAAATTCTCTGGTGTCCAGACTTGGGATACTCACTGACCAGCTCAGTCACGTGTTCAGCCTCTCAAAGATAATTTTTTTAAAAAAAAGAGTTTCCACCCATTCTGGCAGGCTCGAATTGTATTGGGAAAGAGCTGGGCCCCAGATCTGAAGACCTTGTATCTAGTTCTGGTTCTACTGCAACTCACATACTGTGTGACCTTGGACAAGTCACTAGATTCTTGTCTTTCTGACAAGAAATGGCAACAACATCCCCCCCCGGCTCTGACCTGTGCCCCTTTCTGCATGGCAGAGCAGAAAAGGTCATGGCCCCAGAGTCAGGCAGGAGGTTCATCAAGCTGTACTTTTAACTTCTATAAGCTTCAACCATTTCATCTATAAAATGGGTTTAATCGTATTGGCTTGACAATAGGGATTTGTTTAAGTCCAATAAGATAACAGTGCTTTAAAAGAGGGAAAATCCCATACAAAGGTGAAGCCGTGCTAATGGTGTGGACAGGTGTAGGAAATTTCGTGTGAAATGCTTGGCGTTCTCCTTCATCGGAAAAAATGTTGTAAGGTTACGGTCGTTGGAAGCCCTCTGTTTAGCAGGGAAGGGAGCACACTGTGCTGCTGTGCTCAGGGCTCCACGCTGTCACTCTCGTCTCCGCTCTCTGTTGGCCCCTTGGAGGAAATGAAACGTGAGCACTGCCCAACTCCTCACTTGGTCATCCCTCAAGCCATCTCCAGGGAGGACACTTTAGGGAGACAGAGGAGGGGAGAACAGAGTGAAGAGGATACACACCATCTCCCTACTCTGGCGTTCTTCTGAGTTCACCAGCAGCTTCCCTAGGCAGGCCGGAAAGCTGGCATTGGGAGGACTCATTTCTTAAAAGGCTGGGTCACGGGCCCCAGCTGAGCCATGGGAATCATGGAGACTGCTCGAGGGGTGACGCGTGCTGAGCTAATGCACTGCAGAAAGCTGCACGTGATGAGCCCATTTCCTATGGAGAAAGACCCGGAGCTGCTTTGTAAGCCGTTGCTAGCACGGTGAAGGCCATGATGGTGTGTGCTTGTGCCTCGTACCAGGTGTGTCTGGGCCTGTCGTATCTCACGTGGACAGGTATCCAGACTAACCTGTAAACTCTTCTCGGAGAGCAGAGTCCAAAATTGCCCTAGGCAAGCCATGTAAATATTAGCAAATTTAACAACCTAAAAGCCTAGATCCATATTTTCTTTCCTACAATTTAAGAGAATATTCTTGGGTTCTCATGAAAGGGAAGATAAAGTTTGTTGACCTCTCTTTGAAGACACAGTGGTTTTTTTTTAAGTTCCACATGTTATCTTTGATGGCCAAATACTATTACATTATTTGAACCCATTATGTAAATCATTTTTTATTTTTCAGTTGCAGTTGACATACAATATTATATCAGTTTCAGGTGGACACTCCAGTGATTATCCCCATAAATCCTGCCCCTATCTGACACTATGCATAGTTATTAGACTATTACTGACTCTATTCCCTATAATGCACTTCACATCCTCATGACTGTTCTGTAACAACCAATCTGTACTTCTTAATCCCTTCACCTTTTCCACCCAGCCACCCAACCCTCTCCCCTCTGGCAACCATCCTTTTTATTGGAACTTGTTCTCAAGTCCATTAGTGTCAAGAACTGCAGAGGGTCTGAGGTTTTACTCTATTTGTAACGTAATAAGTTCGCCTGTTATTATTTCAAGTTGGCAGAAGACATGAGATCTCTGGATCAGAGAAGAAAGACTTTATTACTGACAGAAAAAGCAGTAGCCATATTGTCAACATATCTGTGTCTTGTGTGTTGGCTCCCCGAGCCCCACACAGAATGGGAATGAAGATGGCCAGGTGCCACCTCTGCACACAGTGAATTCCACTATAGGAGAGGAACCCTGAGCTTAGGGTACCCAAATCTTTTATAACATGCGGTAAACATGCCTGCCCTTCACTCTGGAGTGACACCCTATCTCTGTCTTCCAAGGCTGTTTGCAATGAAGACATTCTTAAAAAGTGGTTGGAACCAAAAGACGGTCTGCACACTGCTTGCAACAGTGTGAGCATTTTCTCCCAATATTTCTCAGTCGTATTATATTTAGGTGAGCAGATTCCAGTTTCCGTAACCTTTTGGCTGAATTTCAATATCCCAGACCCTTTATTTGCTAGTCAGTCATTCCTCAGCCAGGGCTCTGGCTGTCTTTGAGTCCTGTGGTTCTCCACCTGCCAGCACAGCACCACCCAGACAGCCCTGCTGTACAGGGCTTCCTGAGGGCTTCTGGGAAAGAGGCTTCCCTCCTTGTTCAGGAAGGGGCCCACGGAAACTGCACCTGGAAGACGTATTGCCATCATCTCTTTAGTTCTAGAAAGATGAAGACAAATTGCAGGCAATTTAGAGACAAGTAACTTAGGTGATTAGGGGTGACGTCAGGGGGAAAGATGAAAAGAATTGCATGTGCTGGCGTCTGCTCAGATTTTGTTAAAGCAATTGGAGGAAGGGGATGTGAGAGAGTTTCAGTACCCCGGCGAGTAAAGCTGTAAGCGTCTTTCTGGACACAGATGTCTGACTCTGCCTCTCTACTTTGACCTCTCTGTATCAGTTCCCTCTTTTATAAAACTGGAATGAAAATGGAATGTTTTTGTTGGGAATTAAAGGACATAACATGTATTAATCACCTAGAGAAATGCCTGCTACATGACTTGAATAATATATGCTGTTCTAGTAACACAGAAAAGGAAAGCTAGAAGGAACTTTAGAGAGTCCCATATCATGCTTCTCGGTCAACAGAGGAGGAAAGTGAAGCCCAGAGGGACAGGTGACTGATCCAGGGACACAGCTAGTTACAGGAAGAGCAGGACTACCTACAAGCCAGGTGTCCTGACACCGCCTTGATGCTATGCAGAGATCGACTTCTTTCCTGCTGTTCTGTTTCTCAAAGAAGGTACAGTTTTCTAAGCCAGAATTAACCCAAGATGTTTAAGACATAAGAATATATTGTGGTTGTCTATTATTTTAATGTATTTTAATTGTAATGGCCACTCCGAGGAAAAGTGGCCACAAGTCTATTAGGTTTCAAGTTCTCTTTCTGAGTTCCTTAAAAGGCAGGGTGGGGGGTGTGTTTATGACAGCTTTTCTGAGATGAAACAAAGTTCTTCTTTCCAAGGGCTCCTGTCACACTCATCTGTGTGCTCACCGCGGATGTTGACACCAATGGCTAAAGGGTGCGGGCTTTTCTTCTGGGGGCTGAGTAGGGAAGCCACAAGTTCCTTATTTTCCCGAGTTTTCCTGATGTGTCTGTACATATGGGTGAGAAAATTTATTCCACCTTCCACAAATAAATTATTTCCTCTTACAACATAAATTAAAGGTGATAATGCTTTGCACTTATACAAAATCTCGTAAGACATTTTAAACATCAAGTTACATTGATTAAAGAATGATTATTTTCCCATCTTATGTTGATCAAAATTAATCGCCAATTAGAACTTCAGATCTGTATATGATCACTGCTCTCCTACTGTGTTGAAATAATTCTAGGCCATAAATTGCAATATTTGTTTTTAGTGTGCCTAGGCAGACTTATCATCAACAAGCACTTTCCATTATATTTTTAGATTTATTGAAAATAGTCTAAAGATTCCCATTATTATTTTCTAGAAGTCCTAGGAACCATCACCATTAACTGCAGAATAACGAAGAAGGGATCTTAGGAATAATAGAGTCCAGCTTCTGACTTTATAGAAGAAACTGAAACCACGGGATTGAATCACTTGCCCAAAGACCCTGGCAGAGGCCTTTGGGGGTGGCTCCCAGCCCTACTGGTGTCCCTCCTTTCTGGGAATGGCTGTAGTAACAAGGGGGGTGGCCCCCAGGGCCATGTGTGGGCACTCACCCTATTCCGGTGGGTCTCTCCTGAGTTAGACTTCAGAGACAGCTAGCTTTCAGTCCTGGTGTAACGCTGAGCTGATCAGTCTCTTCCCAAGCGTTTGCCATTCGAAACAGAAACTGATGGGCTGTTGAGGTGAAGTCCGCAAAGGCGGAGAGATTGGGAGGAACTTCACATTCTCCTGACGCTGAGTGCCCGGGGTCACTCTTGGGACTACTCATCACCCATCTTGTTGTTTAGCTCTTCCTTCAACTTCAGGAGATACCCAGTGTCCTTCTGCTGAAATCCTCCAAAGAGTAAAGATCGTTTAGAGTCTATCTGTGACGCTGAACTAAAAGAGACACAGAAGTTGTAAATAGCAACACTGACATTAGAATCTGGGTCTCAGGACTTTCATTTAACGCTCTTTCTTGTACAACATGCTTTGACTCAAAAAATAATCTATAAATCTTTGGTATAATTCATGCTTTGGGTAATACAATAATTATTAGACAGTGGAAGCTCTAGGAAAAATAAGCAACTGAAAAATCCTTATTGAAAGCTCTTTTTCAAATTATGAGTTAGAGAAAACAAAAATCATGCCTATACCTAAATACTCTATTATGTTAAACAAGAATAAGGGGTTCTGTTTACTTTAAAATGAGATCATATTGTAACACAATCTCTAGGGTAGATTTACCAAAGCATTAATATACAAAATAGAAGGACATTCTCGGAATTTTTAAATGTCTTTCACTGGCGCATTTAATAATGCCATTTTGTTTTCTATGAGTTCCTAGAGGGATGCAAATCATTGCTCTATAGACAAATGAATTCGCTTCTCTTGAAGGTTGTGAGGGGGAAATAAGGATCTCCTATTTTACTACTGTCCCCGTTTTGTCAATAGAGGCACCAAGGCATTGAGCTCCTTTGATTGCTTGAGGTCCGCTGAGGGGAGGAGGAGAGGGTTCAAGGGACGCAGCCGAATAAAAACTGTTTTCCGCTCTTAACGCTGGGGCTTTGCTTTTAAGTGTATTTTGAATGAGAGGAGGAAGGTGTTTAGTTTGTGTATTATTTATTTTTATTCTCCCAGAGCCCAGCACATAAATAGGTCCCTGATAAATATTGAAGGAAAGAAGAATGGAGGAAGGGAGGGAAGGAAGAAGGAAGATCAAAGATGCTGAATGGGGACTAGTAAACGAGGTCATCGAATCCTTGGGACACACAGCCAGGTTAATTTGTGAGTTGGACCAGTTGGGAAATTTGTAGCCAGCATGGCTGAAATGGGGATAATCCACAGGGAAAGGAAAGGATGCAGAGCAGGAAAGGTGAGGAGGGAAAAAGAGAAATGAGAACTAAGGTGAAGAGGTCGAGGTTGACTGTGGAGCAGAGTGGCGGTGACACGGGTTGGCTTGTCATCCGCCGTCCTCATGGATGGGCTCCTTTCCCCCAATGCTTTCAGCCTCCCTCCTTGCCCGGGGTGCCCATTACTGCCATTTCCAGATCCAAACCAACACCTGGAAACAGAAACACTTCCATAGCTGAATAAAACACTAGCTTCTTTTTAAAGTGTTACCGAGACTTTGTGATTTAACAGATTTAACCTTGACCTATAGAACTGACTTTGTAATGATGGATTGAAGATCATCAGCCAGGGGACTGGCGACGTTTTGCTCGGTGCCCTAAAATGAACCTCACTGAATGGCTCTCCCTGGTCCCTTCCTGCTTCTGCCCGAGACATCCATCCTTTTCCTACTGCCTGACTCAGCCGTGCTCCATACACCTGGGCACAACCCGCTTACTACGTGACGGGGAAGGCAGGCATGAAGGAGTTCTAGTCACAAGCACATGCACAGAGAAGGGACTTTTTGCCCCCAAAGGGTGTGTACTGTTTGCAGAATGTGAGAGTTTCTCAAAGCCGAACCTGCCTGCTCCCAGGGTAAGTGGACTGTGCTTTGGGCCCAGTGTGGCATGTCCTCCAGCCTTGAGATGTTGTTAGTTCTGGCCAGTGCCACAGACCTGGGCATGACAGGAAATTTTAGGGAAAAAGCATTTAAGCAGGGCAGTATGGGGATGGATTGAAGCAGATGTTAATAAAAAGAGAGGAAAGTTAAAGGGATGAAGAGGGGCCCGTTCAGCTACAGTGGTTAGATGTCACCAGCACACACTTGCAAATGTCCACCATTGGCAGGTCACCTAGAGGGTTCCTATTTTGGTGATCTGGGAGCAGGTGATTAAGACCCAATAGGGATAATTTGAATTGCACAGACTACGATGAAGGCTGAATTGAGAGCTGAAGGGTAATCAGTGTAGTTTAAGGGTCTGAATAAACTGCACATGTGTTCCAAATTGATGGGAGGCTAGACATAAGACTTTGTGGAGGAGACTGCAGCATCAAGAAACTGACATTTTTATAACTCAACCCCCCAAAAAAATCCAATTAAAAAACAGGCAAAGGACCTGAATGGACACTTCTTTAAAGAGGACACACAGATGGCCAATAGACATATGAAAAGATGCTCAATGTCACTAATCATCAGAGAAATGCTAATTAAACCACAATGAGCTATCACCTCACACCTGTCAGAGTGGCCATCATTAATAAATCAACAAACAACAATTGCTGGCGAGGATGTGGAGAAAAGGGAACTTGCGTGTACTGTTGGTGGGAATGCAGACTGGTGCAGCCACTGTGGAAAGCAGAATGGCGTTACCTTAAAAATTAAAAAATGAAACCGCCTTATGACTCAGTGATTCTGCTTCTGGGAATACATCCGAAGAAACCCCAAACTAATTCGTAAGAATCTACACATGCCTATGTTCATTGCAGCATCATTTACAATAGCCAAGATCTGGAAGCAGCCTAAGTGCCCATCAGCAGATGAGTGGATATAAAAGCTGTGGTACATTTACACAATGGAATATCACTCAGCCACAAAAAGGAAGGGAATCTTTCCTTTTAAGACAACATGGATGGACCTGGGGAACATTGTGCTAAGTGAAATAAGCCCGTCAGAGAGACAAATATGATATGATTTGATTTCACTTATATGTGGAATGTAATGAACAAATAGACAAGTTGGAAACAGACTCAGATACAGAGAGCAGAGCGACAGCTCTCAGAGGGGAGGGAGGTGTAATTTTGATACATCAGGAGAAAAAATGGAAATATTTTTACCTTCTCCTATTTGAAATCACGCAAAAGCAGTAGCTGAGTAGACTTTGCTTACAGAATCTAGTCAGACAAGATGATTTTGGATTGTCCTTTTTGGATATTTGTCTTGTTTTGGGTCTTTCTGTACCTATCTTATCCTTTTTCCTTTCCTTTTCCCATTTCCTTTTTCTCCTTATTTAAAAAAATCTTCGGAAATTTTGTTTACACACTTGAAAAGTGTAATGCGATCAAATTCAGGTGGGTGAACATTTCACTTTCTAACATGTTCTCCTCTCGGAGAGTGGGAGAGCTGCATCAGGGAAGGGCGGGAGAGAACGCTGGCGGAGCTGCTGGGAGCTTTGACCACAGGGACACTCGCAGGCGGTGAATTTTAGGAAAACATACCTGTGGAAGGTAATGTGGGAACCGACTTGCCTGATGCTGCTGTCCATGCCCCCCACCGCCCCCCACCCCCAGGGAAGCGTTTGAGCGATCGGCAAGCACACAACGCAGTTCGAAGACCTCTGCTCTGAGCCTCCAGCAGCACGTGGACAAAAGGCCACGGGGAACTTCCGACTTCAGTTACTGCTACACGTTGGTATTTTCTTGTCACTTTGGTCTCCAAGAATTTCCCTTACTTTCCTGCTATGTCAGCATGTTACCGTTCATTAAGGAAGTTAATAAAAATGTGAGTCTATTTTAAAAAAAGGAACTGACATTTTAATACATTCAGATCAGCGTCTGTTTCACCCACGCTGAGTGCTCCTCTGTGAGTCTGAAATCAGACTCTTCAAGGGCCTGTCGGATCAATTCTTTCATTGCTTGGTGCCTCAGTTTCCCTTCCAAATGAGTATTTCATGGTTGTATTCAATTTTTATTTCAATCTTGCTTGGCCATAGCAACCAGGCAGCACAAACCATTCAAATTCATGCCTCAATAAAATTGCAGATCACATTGGAGGATGGACTTCCTGGGTCACAATGGCGAGCACTAACCCTGGAACCGACAAGGTTCTGTCTGCAGTCTGGAAGGAGGCACCCCGTGGGTTCTCACCAGGCTCAAGTCCGTTGACAGCTCTGAGCTGCTCTGTTTTGAGATGAGGGGAAGGAGGCTCTTTGCTGAGATGTGGATCTCTTCAAGGATTCCTTTTTAAGGCTCTGGGATGTACCACCAAGGCTGGGGAGCCAGCTGCTACCTTTCCCTGTCCTCCTGGGACAGGGCGGTGCTGAAGCCACCTGAGCCTGGCTGACTCCGAGAGGGAGGCTGGGGTTGTGATCTTAGCAGGGGGCAGCAGCAGACTTGGGGAGCCAGCCCAGCAAGGGACACACACAGGAGCTAAGCCAGAAGAGGCAATAGCATCGGCCAAGTTGATAAATAGCACTGCCCCCAACCCTAAAATCAATCGCTGAAAGTGCAGAGGGAGGGGTGGAGAGGGGAGAGAGGGCACAGTGTCCCAACAGAGAAGCCACCGCACTTCCCTCTGGTGTGATTCCCGTTAAGCATGTCAGACAGAACCATTCTGTGAGGCAGAGACTGAAGAGGGGAGGAGAGAAGAAAATCAATTGTTTTTCATATTTATTGATCTCCTTCAATGAATCTCTGTGGTAATGGAGTGGGAGAGGAATGAAGGAGAAAGGGTCATGCCCTAAGGGTGAGTGAGAAGCCAGCCACCCACTGTGAGGCCACCGAGGTCAGGTCCCTGGACTGGAACCTGCCCACTGTGTCCCTAGAGGACCTGGAGGGGACACCTCTTAAGTCTATTCAGGGTTGAGTGGAAGGGCCTGAAATGGTGGGGTTTTTTTGATGTTTGAGGTTTGAGTCCCATCCATAGATGAAATTTTCACCCTTACTTTAGAAAATAACACTATATAATTGCAGCAAAAAAATAGCTACAGAGAAGAGGAACATAGTAGAAAACTGCACAATTTCACTGGAGTATTGCAACCAGCCTGATCTTTTCTCTACACACGTTTTATAAAACCATGGTAGAACTACATGTACCATTCTGTGTATGTTGCTTTTTTTTGCTTATCCGTAAGTGCATTTTCCATAATATTAAAAGCTCTTTAGAGCATGTGTTGGGAAAGCCTTCTATGGCATAAAATAGTAAATGACCACCACAGAAAATTTGGGAAAATACAAATATCATAAAAAAGGAAGTGAAAGTAGCTCAGTGGATTGAGTGCGGGCTGCGAACCAAAGGGTCTCTGGTTCAATTCCCAGTCAGGGCACGTGCCTGGGTTGCAGGCCAGGTCCCCAGTGGGGGTCACATGAAAGGCAACCGCACATTGATATCTCTCTCCCTCTCTTTCTCCCCCCTTCCCCTCTCTCTAAAAATAAATAAAATATTTTTTTAAAAAGAAGGGAAAATACTTATCATTTCAGCACCCAGAAATGCTTCCTCTTGATATTTTAGTATATTTATTCTAAGCTTTTTGAAATACATGTATATATACATTTAATTCATAAAGTTTTAAGCATAAAGTATATATCGTTTTCATGTTCTCCTTTTTTGCTTACATCATTAGCAGTTTTTAATCATGATTTTTAATGTCATATAAGATTCCATTGTATACTTACACCAGTGTTTATTCAACCAATCTGATATTATTTTCAATGTTTTGGTTATTATAAGCAACAACTCAATGGTGGCTTTCTTTACATCTGTCTTTAAATTCTTCTCTCTCAGTACCTAGAAAAGAAGGTTATTTTTTGGAGGTGGATATGGATTTTCCAATCAGGCTCAAATAGAACCTCCAGCTCTGCCCATACAAAGTCCCTGGACTTGGCTCAGAACCTGCTGGAAGCCTCCAGTGCTGGAGGTCACATCCCTCCCATAGCCCTCCTCTATTTTTTTCTTTGTTAGTTCAGTGTTTTTTTTAGAGCTTTTCTGTATAATATATTAGTACATAGCCACTAGCTGTATGTGGCTCTTCACATGTAAATTAATTATAACCCAATAAAAGTAGAAATTCAATTTTCCAGTCGTACCAGCTATATTTCAAATGTTGCACAGACCCACAGGGCTCATGGCTACCACATGGGACAGTGAAGGGATGGGACATCCCCACGGTCACCGGAAGTCCTGTGGGCCGGTACTGGAGCAAGATTACTGCAGGCCCTTTGCACCTGGCCTACCTACCGTGGGGTCACCCGTCCAAGCCCCTGTCCCCAGAAGCAAAGTTTGGGCTTTCAGCCTGTCCTTGTGATGCTCCGCCTTCTCTTAGTCTGATTGATACCGGATTATGCATCCAAAGCTGGAACCTAGAGTAGGTTCCTTTTCTCTCCAGGTGAGTGGGAATTTGCCCAGAGGCTAGAATGATACAAAACACAAGTAAGCTTTCCTAGACTGCCCCTGGAAATTGTGAGACTCAGTGAGGAAGAACACTGGGACCCCCGCCGAAGGGGAGGTGACAATATTTGGAGAGCTGGACGCTCCCTCCTCAACACCGGGGACGGAGAGAATTTCCTACAGTGTGTCCAGGCTGGTTGACCGCATTAGCTTGGGCAGAGGGAGGCCATCAGCCGCCACCTCCCTTTCTGTACTACTGACTAGATGTCATCGGAGTCCGACAGCTAGTGGCAGGCAAGCAGAGGCCGGGAGGCCTGCTGCATCGAGGAAAACCAGGGGTTTAGGAGTACGCAGCTTAAAGGCACCAGGTAATTAAGAAGAATAGAGCCTCGGACATAAGACACGTGCAGTGCTTGTAAGAAACACAGCTCCAAGCCATTTACATTCACAGTTCCACCACAGCCCCAGCATCCAATTTCAAACTGCTGCTTTCTAAGCAAATGACATCAGCCAGCTGTAGAGAAAGGCCTGCAGGCTTTAATTACTTTGAGGGGCAGCCTGGTGGTCAATGATAGTCTCATTACAAACTAATGTTTGTTTGGGAGGCAGAGTTTAGACCCCAGAGGAGATTGCGCTAAAGACCACTCCCAAGACGGACTCCCATCCCTTGTTCACTGCCTCTTCTCAGAAGACTTAGCTCGGTGGGGAAGAAGACGGAGCATAACCTAGCAGGTTAGCTGCTAGGCCCGGGGCCAGGAGAACAAGAGCAAGGGCCACACTTGTGTTGCTCAGTGACGAATCCCCATGGCAGGCGCCATGCAGATGCCCCTAATATTTGTTGAATGAATGAGCCACAGGATTTTATAACTTAGATTCACCTGGCCTTAATCAGTTTCAACATGTCCCCAAAGGACAAATGAATGTATTTCAGGGGAGATTATGAGATTTGGGATCACAGAAGGCTTTTCATTCTATAATTTTAATACTTACAGAAATATATACGGTGTCTATGTAATCAAATAATAAATAAAATACGGTAATGAAGCCACATGGGTGAATCTGCAATTAAGAACCAGAGCTTTACCAATCCCGTGGGTGCTACCTGCACTCTTCCGCCAGATTGCGTGGCCCTGCCACTTCACACAGAAAACCACTCTTTTCGATTTTATGTACACCAGACCCCGGACATTCAAAATACGGTTTCACCTCCTCATCTGTGTGCATCATTATATGCTACGTTTCATTCCGCTAGCTTTTGAGTTTGATAAAGACATATGGACTGTAGTCCTTTGAGATTTGCCTTTTATTCAACATTGTTTTTCTAAGATTTCCCTGGTTGCTGTGACTACACACATTCATTTTCACTGCTACTTAATATACCATTTGTGTAAAAGCACTTGTGTGCATTCACTCTCTTATTAATGGACAGTTCCTTGGGTTGTTTCGGGCTTTTGATCGTAGTATTTGATGTGAACAGCCTGCACTCTGAACTATCACACATGTGTAAGAGTTTCTCCAGGAGGTATACCTGCGGGAGAACTGTGTGCTGGTGGTGGGTGCAGTTTTAACCTCCAAGATGTTTCCGTATTGTTTTCCAAAATGGCTGCATCAACGTACGGGTCCAACAACTGCATCGTCACCGCTCTCCGATCTACCTAGGGCTGCCTTTCACGTGAGATGAGAAGAGCAGTTCACATGCAGTGTTTCTCTCCTTTCCCTTCCTTGCCTTGGACAGCTGCTTGTCTTGGCACCATTTATTGTATGCTCATCCTTTCCCCGGTGACCTGAAACGCCAGTTATATGACAAGAATAGGGGTCTGCATGATAAATCTTGACATCTGGTAAGGTGAGTCTCTCTGCTTGATTCTTATTCTTAAGGGGTGTCTTTCTGTCATTCTCAGAGACCTGAGGAAAGGCAGTGGGGTCGGCACCCCAGGTCACAAATCCCAGGGATTGGAACTCGGGCAGTTTACACGGGAAGCTTGCTCATAAATGCTGCACCGAGTAGACTGAGCCAGAAGCCTGCTTTTGCGAGGCTGAGGTCCGCTATGCAATGTGGGGAACCTGAATCTCGTTCAGCCCAGGGGTGTTCTTTCCATAGCCTTCTAAGTCCTGAATTCCTGAGACAGAAGAACCACCTGACGTGAATGTGAGTGTTCGCCCAAGGACAGTATCACGTTTGGCTTGTAAACCAGGCATACTGGATATGCAAGTCCTGGGAGGGAAGCAGTGTGGTCTCAGGATGGCTTACAGATCGTACTGCTGTGCTGTCACGCGTTAGGAGGGGAAAATGAAGCAGAAAAACTCTGCCTGAGATACTCTCAGCAAAGTGCTTTTTCATGAAAGCCTCTGCTTCTTGGCAGACAGACTCTGAGATGCATCTAGGGAACGTATCTGATGTACAAAAATCCAGGGTCAGGGAAGCTGTTTTTTAATGGAGCACCCAGTATATGCCAGGCACTGTGCTAGGCACTGGGGACCGGGCACTGGACCAGACAGACAAGTTGCTGACATCCTAATGGGGGGGGGAGACAATAAGTGAATAAACACATAAACAAGATAATAATATTAGGTGTGGCTAATGCTCGCTAGGGATAAAATCTGCACGATGCTCAGGGAAGGTTTCTCTGAGGGTGGGGGAATGGCAGGAGGGAGTGGCTATGGGAAGATGGGGTGGGGTGGGCTCGGGGGTCAGGGTCTCGTCCTGGACCCTCTGGTGAGAGGTGACATTTTGGAGGATGTAGAGAAAACCTATGAGGCTGGAGAATGAGGGGAGGGTGGAAGCAGTGCTAGGTAAGATTAAAAAGATGGACAGCGGCCAGGTCCTATGGGGACTTGCAGGCCATTTGCAGGAGTTTGGATTTTGCTGTAATAACGTTTTAGACAATGTTATGCTCATTGAATGGGAAGACGCTGGAGGGCTTAAACAAGAAAGTGTTAGGGCTTAGAAGGGATGAGCTTCTTCAAAAGATGAGCAAACAAATACTTGGGGACTGTGAAGAAAACTGAGACCACTCAGCTAAAAAGCAACAGAAGCATCAGAGCCAGGCTCCCCAGGCTCAGCGATCTCTAAGCGTCCACATGCTGCCTCCATCGGTCCCTGTCTGTCGGTCTGTCTCTCAGTTTGGCTAGATGCTAGTAGCAGGAAGCTCGGAAGCGCTGCTGATTTGTCTGCTAGGAGGGATTTGGGACCACAGGAAAAGAATGATTTGAGGTTGGACGGATGTGGATTTTGAATGCCCGTGTCTGTCATTTCATGCCTGTCTTTATGGTGGGTTTGCTTGGACCCATTGGAATGTTTATTGAGGGAATTATTCAGATTTCTACAGCATTTGGAGTGTGGTTCCCCCATGTTGGCCTGTTTCTGTCTCACAGCATCAGGCTCATTCCCCCACGGCCTGATTCCCCCATGATTGTCCCTGAAAATCCAGCCATCCGTGTTGTCCCCTTTCACTTTGTGGAGATGACGCCACAGCCAATAGCTCGGTCTTTCACCAAGGCCCTGTGAATGGAGGGGCAGGGCTCGGTCATCAGCACCTCATCTCCCTGTGCTGGGGGTGTGGGGGGTGCTGGGGCTGTCTGCTTTGCTCTCACAGGTGAGATTTCACACACCGGGGCCCCCCACCAGCCCCTATGCTCCCACGGACGCCGATGGCCTCCTTAGGAAGCTGTCTACCAGACGTTCTCTCTGCAGAGCTGCCCATGGGACTCTTGCAGACTCTTGTGCTAGCTGTTCGGGGATGCAGGCCTCCGTCACTGGGCCGACCCTTGGCCTGTCTGTGGGACAGAGAGCCCAGGACAGGAAGCCAGGAGGCTTGGGTTCTCATTCCAGCTGGCTGTGGGACCTTGGGTCAGGAGGCACACCTATCCAATGCAAGGGTTGCCCAGTGTTTCTCAAGCTGTCTGTGGGACCCCACGCCTCTCTCTACAGAAGGGACTTGAACTTTATCCAAAAGCTATTTCCATAGCTATAATAGAAAAACACAACTGCATTGGATTATATGCTAAATATCAACATATGAAAAGCCAGCATGTTAATCTGTTTTGCTTGGCTAACTCATGTTGCAGAGATCTCAGAATAAAGATTTTCCTGCCACCTGTGTGTGTATACACACATATTTTATATATATATGTACGTATATGTATTATTTATTAACATGTCATTGATTTAGAAGGCTGTAATTCTGCACTGCTTTGTTTAAAATTCAGGCCTCGGCCGGCCCGCACCCACTAAATAGCACCAGCCGGTGCATCGCTGCAGCATGTCCCCAGGCGAGCTCGGGTGCACGTGCCACTGGCAGGACGCCCTTGGCATGTGTACTGTCAGGTGCACGAGGCTGAGTAAACATGTGACATGCTGCTTTGTGACAGTAAAGAGGCTGGGCCTGCCTTCTGTGTAATAAGTGTTTTATTGTGGGTCAATTTTAGGTTTACAGAAAAGCTGCCACAATAGCATAGAGAGTTCCCACACACCCTTCACCCAGCTTCCCCTAAGGTCATCCTCCTACCTACCCGCAGCCATGGTCGGAACGGGGGGTTGGGGGGCGTGGGGGTGGGCATTGGCTACTGTGAACCAAACCTCAGACTTTATCCAGATTTTGCCTGTTCCTCCCCTCCTGTCCCTTTCTGTCCCAGGAGCCAAACTAGGGTTCTGGATTGCATTCGGTTGCCTCATCTCCTTGGTCTCCTCTCCAACAGTGTTACATAACACTGTTTCATTCTTTTCTTGTTTATCATGGTCTGGACACTTCAGAAGAGTTTGACTAGGCCAAACTATTGCACAGATCTAAGAATCAGCAGTCTTTCTCATTTTTGGTCCGACTGATGTTTTCTCGTGACTGGACTGAGGTTATGGGATTTGGGGAAGTAGACCCCGTGGGCTGACCATTTTCATGCACAGGGGTTTTACCCACTAGTGGCCAGATCAGTGTTTCCTCTTCTGGAGCAGGATTGAGGAGGGGGAATGGAGAAGCTGAAAGCGCTAGTGATTCTGCTTGGATTCCCCGGAGAGACAGGACAGGATTGGGTGGAGGAGGCCCCTCATGAAGAACCTCGGGAGTGCTGAGCAGTGTTACTGTTGAGAGTGGAAGGCAGAAGGAAGCTGGAGCAACATCTTAGGAGTTTCCCCATGACCTTAGCCGAGGCCCCATGGGAAGCGGCCAAATTCTATATTTTATGTCATTGAAAAACTGGAGAGCATTAGATAAGGGGAAAGGATCTGGGAGTCACTCGTCTCTAGAATTAGGAATTATTTAATACTATTGGAAATGGAAAGCAAGTCTGATCAGAAGGATAGCTGTGGTGTGTGTGTGAGTGTGAGAGCATGCATGAGTGTGTATGTGAGTATGTGACTGAGTATGCACATGAGTGTACGTGTGAGTGCGTGTGTTTGACTGTGGAACCGGAAATGGGTTGGAAATTACGATAGAAAATTAGGTCTTCATTCTAGACTGCGTTCTGGTCCAAGTTTCCTCGTATTCAATAACTCTGTGTCTCAGTTTCCACAATCCATAAGGTGAGGACTAGAATACCTGGCCCTACCAACCCCACAGAGTCACTGCAAGAAAGAAGGAAGTGTAAATACACTTGGGAAAACTGAAAACTGTAGGACGGTATCATTATCAAGGAAGTAAAAGGAGGAGGAGCCGGCAATTATTGGCCAGAGGTGGGAGAGACAGCAAGGACGGGAAAGAAAGTGAGGCTCCAGAAACACAGGCTCAATTAGAAACGAGAGTCTAAATTTCATACTGGATTCAGTGCCTTGCCTTCCAAAGTCAGAAAGTGTTTTTTGTGGACCTGAGGACTGTGGACCTCTGGCTGGTCTTCCTGACCACTGGCCTGATTCCACTGCTAACAGTGGCACTTGCAGAAGGGGTACAGTATATTATAGACTAATTAAGGCTGCTAATGATAATGGCAATCCAGTAAGTAATCTATGGTATTATTCCAATCTATCTCTGTCACCTCCTGTCATCAGGCCATTAAGGTCACAAGCTCCATAGAACACAGCATTCCTCCCTCTGTCAGCCTCTCTGGAAGGGCTATGACCTCTCAGGGCTGAGTCATAGGAATATATCACCAGCGGGTCAA
This sequence comes from Desmodus rotundus, assembly GCF_022682495.2. Classification (NCBI taxonomy): domain Eukaryota; kingdom Metazoa; phylum Chordata; class Mammalia; order Chiroptera; family Phyllostomidae; genus Desmodus; species Desmodus rotundus. The sequence continues at coordinate 78,198,455 of NC_071392.1, read as the reverse complement.
CCTGACCAAGCTCCTCCTCCATCTAGAGTCTGTTCTACTCAGGAGACCTGGGCACATGGGAAGTCTCTTCTTAATGCACCCTCTGCTCCCCTAGTATTTTTTTTTTGCAGAGACAAGGACCATGAAATGAGAATGAATGAAGCAGCTACTTTAAGACCCGGTACCTGGTTGTGGTGTGAACCCTTGTGAGCATCCTTAGCAACAGAAAGGTCATCCTTGTGGCACATGTTCCACTCCGCAAGCTGAGCCACATGCAAGTGAGAGGACATTCCGGTTTTCCCTGGTGCCTAGGTATCAGGTGCAGTCCTAACTTGATAGGAGATGTCTAGTGAGTTCCCTGTGTACTGAGGCTCCAGGCTGCTACACCCACCTCTCCTTACCTGTGCCCCGGTGGACACTCAAGGTAGGCAGCTGTTGGGGGAGGGTGAGAGGGAGGGAGGCAAGCTCTGGGATTTTTACCAGAAGAGGTGACTCAGAACAAACCCTTCCCATTGTTCAAAGGCTGAAACTGGGAGGCAGAAGAAAGGAAGCTTTATCATCAAAAGCCCCAGTATAGAGCATGTTCTTACATTCTCAGACATAGATTCATCACCTTTAATTTTGGATGGGGACATGCATATCACATATTCTTTCAGACCACAAATCAACTGCCTTCTTATTCTTCATCATCTTCCTCTTTAAATCTACCATGGAGGAACTGTAGTGGCAGGGGACCATCTATTTTCCTGGCACGGGGGCTAAAAGGGGACCAGAATAACAAATGTCCTATTAGAGCAGAGGAATGTTCTCTGCTGAATGGAGATGGGCCTTTTCAGTCACCCAGCACCTTCGTGTTCCAGAGGCAGGAAGCTAGGGAGCCACATGGGTCCTGGGTAGCTGAGTGGGGTAAGCTGAGGAGGACCTGCTCGTGCGGGGTGCTCTGGCGTGGCCAGAAACATGGAACAAAGGCCACCACATGCTCTCACCTCAGCCCAGACCATGGCCACCTCTGTGGTTGGCTGGTGGGCCAGGGAGGCTTGACAAGCTGAAGGGAGTAATTCTTGGTGATAAGAGTAACATTCTTGAATGGTAGTAATTCTGAATGTTGACCATTGCACTGAGCACCTTGCAGCAATCCCATGATGCATTGCTACTACTGACAATTTACCAGGAGGGGAGGCTGAATGACCCCCAAGGGCACCGGAGTCATGGAGACGGGTTTGATTCGTGCGGTGCTTGACGCTGGAGCCCTTGTGCTCCCTCACTCCTCTGGACCACTGATTTTCAAAACACGTCTAGCTGTAGCCTCACCATAAGAAATATGTTATAAACATTTGAAATTAAGATTTTTCACAAAATACTACTTGCCCTTACCTATGTGTGGTGTATTTTGATTTTTTAAGAACAAATTTTTATTCTTTTTATAAAAGGCTAGTTTGACCCACTACACTGATCTCACAACCCAGTAATGTCTGGTGAGCCCCCAGTCTGTAGACCGCTCTGCCTGGTGCCTGTGAGAATCACTGAAACCACAGAGTCATTGTAATAAGGGCTCATTGTTCTGACCCCAAGACCAGGCTGCAAGTCCCTCAGCTTGTTTATAAGCGTTTGGCTTTGGGCCCGTCTCCAGGGCCTGTGTCATGGGGGACAGATGAGCTAGAAGATCTGGCGGCTAGCATTAACTTGCTGTGTCTAGCATGGTGTTCAGAGGCACGGGGGGGATTGCAAACCAGCCCATTCAGGTTCCTGCCCTTGTGGGGTTCATACTCTTTCTCAAAGGGCACCTGCTCATGCAAAGACTGAGAACAAAACTGGACAAAATCCCTAAGGAGCTGGCAGGAGCCTGGAGGGGCCTGGAGGGCCTCCACCATTACTTGTCCGCATCCAAGCCTTTTCAGAAACAGAACTGTCCCCAGGAGCTGCCCTTACACTTAAAACACGTTTCTTCTCTTCTTGATCATCTTCTTCCTCTTCCAACTTCCCCTTAATAGGCACGACACGTTCAAGATTTAAGTTGGAGAAGGTTATAAAGGGCAGACTGTTATAATTCTCCTTCCCACCCCTATCCTCAGCCACCTAATGTCCTCCCTGGGGGCGCCCAACATTTCTAGTTTCTCGTGGCCCTCTTGGGAATAGTCTAGCACCTATAAACAAGTGAAAATTAATTTTTCTTTTTTCAAACACAAACGACATTGTATCATACTCACTATTTTGCATCTAGCATTGCTTTCTTAAAGATCACTGCATAGCAATAAAGAGTGTTCTATATTCTTCTTCTTTTTTTTTTTTTTTTGCAATGCCTGAGAAATTCTGTTTGGATGGACCATATTTTATTTAACCAGTGCATAATTGGTGAAACATTGAGATTATTTCTAACCTCTTGCCATTACTAAAAATGTAGCTAATGACCTCCATACACTCTGGGGTGTTTCTAGACAGGGCCCAACAGGGCAGGACCCCCTGGGCCTCTGCCTGTTCCGCCACCCTTGTGCCCTGCCATGCTCTCCTTGCCTCACTGCTTCAGATCCAAGTCCATCAGCCACCTCCTCATTGCTGCCTTCAACTTCTAGGCCTCAAATTGCTGCTCCTTCTCCTTGGACTGCCCCCCCTTCTCTCCTTATGACACCCAACTCACCTTTCAGGTCAGCTTGAGAAATACCTTCGCCAGGCAGCTCTGCTTAGCCTCAGAACACACTGTAATCAATCACCTGATACTCTACAGGCTGGCCCTAAAGTCTTTACGCAGTCTGGCATTTTAATAAATTCCCTTCTATATATGATATAAACAGTCGGCCAGATGAAACAGAGAGGGAATTTAATCATAATTTACTATATTTAATTAAAGAAAGGTTAGCTTGTGACATATCCAACATCACGTTAGATACATTTGGATATAGCCGTTCCATATGGCATAGTGTTTATTACCTAGAAAATTAAAGAAAGAAATGAGAACAAATGAATCATTAAAAATTTTGTTGGAATCGTGAGTCAATTCCTTTTCTGTTGCATTTTGCAGATTGTTTATATATCATATAGAAGTGAATTTATTAAAAGCTAAAGCTTCATGGGAACTTTGTGTATGTCCTAATTAGATTTGTTTTACCGTATTTCATCTAACACATACCCCCTTTGTCTGCACTTAACGTTCTGAAGTCAGGAAGTTCTTCCTGTTAACTCCGTCTTGCAACGGTGCGGGCTGTGCAGCAGTCCGGATGCCGTTAGCATCATCTGAGCAAGCGCAGATGTGATTGTGGTTGTTCATTCTGCTGTCGCTTCAGTTCAGTGAGGCACATTATTGACATCACATGTTTTGGGTTTAATTTATATTGAAAATGTCTTCAAAAGGATTACACTCAGATTTGGCACTACCACAAAAAGTTTCTGCAGAAAGGCAAGGGAACAGAACAGCAGGTTGTCGATTTGTTATTAGCAAAGCAAATTTTTATCATTGGAAAGATAATATGAATTCAATGTGTTCTTGTAGTGTAACAGCCAAATGCTTCCCGAGATGGTTAGCGACTTAACTGTGTCCTTCTAAAATTTATACCTGGAAGCTGTAACCCTCCGTGTGGCTGTATTTGGAGATAGGGCCTTTGAAGAAGTAATTAAGGTTAAATGAGGTCCTAATCCAATATAACCGCTGTCCTAAAGAGAGGAGGAAGAGACACCAGGGGTGTATTTACAGAGGAAAGGCTATGTGAAGACACAGCAAGAAGGTCGTTACCTGCAAGCCAAGGAGAGAGGCCTCAGAGAAACCGAGCTGACTGGTGCTCTGATCTTGGACTTCCAACCTCTGGATCTGTGAGGAAATGAGTCTCTTGTCTACGTGATTCAGTGTGTGATGGCAGCCCTAGCACACCGATACAAGAGCCTAAGAAAGACTCTCACATGTAGGTGAAGCTATTACGTTTTGTTTCTGGGGTGAGTGTGGAAGAATTTTCTATCACAGGGCAAGCATGGAAGCATCAACATCCATCTTGCGTAGTGGGCGTCAGTGGCTTGGAAGAGTCTTGCAGACAATAGTGGAGCCAGCTTTTAAGAAATGCTGCCACATCCATCATCCATTCATGGTGCCATTTTCAACTCTGGGTTGAAAAGTGATTCAGAGGAGCTGGGCTCTAAATGGGAAGTTTCAGGAATATTGTAACCGATTTCTTTTGTTTACCTTTCCCTTTTCCCCTTGCATAAGAGCAACACAAAAATCTATCTGAGTGATTCTAAAAGAGCCTTTGAATAAGTCTAAGTGTTGATAATATTGCATTGTATTTAATAGACAGTGTTTCTTTTTCTTTCAGAGCTACATAAAGTAATGCATCCTGGATTTGATTAAATATGGTGCAGCGTGTGTGTCTGTGTCTGTGTGTGTTCAGGCTGCCATAACAAAATATTGCAGACTGTGTGGCCTAAACAACAGAAATTAATTTTCTCATGGTTCTGGAGGTGCTGGAAAATCCAGTTTCTGGTGAGGTCTCTTTTCCTGGCTTACAGGTGGCTGCCTTCTTGCTGTGTCTTCACGGAGCCTTTCCTCTGCGCATAAATGGAGAAAGTTCTCTCTTCTTCTTCTTACAAGGACACAGATCAGGCCCCACCTCATTTAACCTTCATCACCCCTTTAAAGGCTCCATCTCCAAAGCACGGAGCATGTGGTTTGGCACACGGTAGATGCTCCATGAATATTTGTTGCTTCACTGACACCTTTCCATGATACTCTCCAAGAGCTGAGCACGTTTCTGCTTTGGGAAAAAGTGTCGGAGATCTCCCATAGATGTTTCCGACACTGGCGTCGGGACCGACTCCACTCAGCCCTAATTGCTAACCATGAATGACCGCTCAATTGCTAGCCCATCAGAGCTTGGCAAGACCTAGAAATGCAGTCAGATTCTTTGAAATCACAGATGAGGAGCCCGCGCAAACTCTTTCCCCGGAGCTAGCTAGAAGCGGGGCTGGGCTGCAGCCCAGGTCTCCTCTGCAAGCCCTTTCCACCCAAGACTCCGGTCATCAGTCTGGAAACTCACAAACGTCACGTGAACCTGTGTGCCCTCCCTGGCCCTGAGACATTTGCAACGTGATGTGTAGCAGCGAGGAAATTTGTTATTTGAAAATTGCTTGTAGTTTCATTTTTTTCTAGCGGGAGATGAAAAGTTTAATATTATTTGGGGGGAGACTAGTCCTTTGTTCTGCAAGACCCCCTGAGTTATGGGGAGTGGCCCTTACCCCACTGGGGAACCTAGGGGGCATTTGCTGACTAGGGCGGGGTGATGAGGGAGAGGCTGAAGGGTGAACATTTTCTTTAGCAAGGAGGTCAGGAGGTCTGGAGTTGTTTAAGGAAAATGGAAGAAGAGAGGCAAAGACTCCAGAGCATGTGGTTTGACCTTCACCTTGGGCTGGAAATGGACACTGAGGCACTGGCCGCTTTGCTATGGAAAATGAGCCTAGAGGCCTATGGAGCAGAGGAGCCTCCAGTGCCCATTGAGAGCGGGGAGCCTGCCCTGGGCACCCAGGACTGGGCCTGGATCTCAGCACAGAAGCGCTACTTCGGTTCCACTGGCCTTGCGAACATAGCCAGGGTCCCCAAGACTGGGCCACGTGCTGCACTTAGCTCTGACACCACCACCCCAGGGTGTGAACTTGGACAAGGAGTGGGATGCAGCCCGGTTGCTGCTGGAAAATGCCAGCACCATAGAACACATGTGGGGGGAGGCCTGCCGGAACCGGGAAATACTGCACTCACAGACCAGGCTCCTAGGACCTTAGGAATGGTCGGCGATGAGAAATAGATGAGGTGTCCTGCCTGTCAGGCGTGTGGGCTCCAAGGCACTGCTGTCTGTGCCCCGAATGTCAACAAGCGTGTGTCCCCACGGGCTGAGACATTGCTGTCACACACCCATGCACACATGCCAGGGCATCTCTTATTCCCTCTTAGCTCAAGATGCGTCCCCATCATCGTTCTTTTATGTGTTTATTCCCTGTCCCGTTATCAGGGAAAGAAGGGTCAAAGAGAGAGGGCTGATACAATACCTGGGGCACTGACGCCCAGGGTCGTCTTTTGCCCGAGTCTTATCCAGACTGTCGCACGTGGTCTCCAGCTGTCCCCGACCTAGATTTGCCACGATGGGCGTGATGTGCTCCTGGCACCAGGGGGCAGGCACGGAGGGACAGAGCTGTGTCTGCGTGAGATCTACCCCACCAGAGGGACAGAGGTGGGGGAAACCAAGATGCAGCCTCTTTCAGGTTGGGTCCACGGTCCCTTGGGCAGAGTGGCCGTGGATGAGAGCAGAGCCCGCTGACCGTGGAGCTCCAGGCAGACTCAGGACTGAAGGAAGCCAGGGGAGCCCCTGCTTAGCAGCTATGTTTGAATTAAGAGTAGGTACCAATGTAGAAACTAGTGGGGGAAAGAGACTGAGCCCCTGTATGCTTTCTGTCTCAGGATCTGGGCAGAGGATGGGAGGGAAGCCCCAGCACTCAGCCTATGGGAGATGGGAAGGCAGCGATGGAGGAAATGAGGGAAAGCCTAGCCCTCATGCTTCTGGGGGGTCCTTTCTTTATTTCCATTTATTTGCTTATGTATTTGTAGTGCCAGCATAACTGCAACACAGTGGGTAAACTGAGGTACAGGCCAGGTCAGTGCTATTTCTGCCAAAGCTTTATCACAGCCTGGGAAGACAAGTCTGGCCTGGCATGTCAGCCTTTCAGAACTTTCTCAGGCAGAAGCAAGGGTGGAGGGTGAGAAGCAGCTGAAAGCAAGTCTGGGGGCATCTGGGCTAATTGTTTCCCCATTCAAGGGCGCTTCCAGCACCTAGGGACTTCGTGTGGCCTTCTGCTGAGCAGAGTGTGGAAAATCACATTCTCGTGCGCTGGAGGTGACCAGGGAGAGCCTGGTTCTGTGGGGGCTCTGTCCTCGTCTCTGTCAATTCCTCCTTGACAGCGGCAGACCCAGAGACCACACTTCAATTATGTCCCCAGCAGGTGAGGGGCGCTTGGACAGGGGCCATCACGTCAAGATCAAGGAGGTAATTCATCCTTTTACACCTACAGATGGAGAGAGGATTGTGCATACAGATTGTGGCTTAGGTCTGTGAGCAGGGGAGGGGAGAGAGAGAGGGAAAGAGGGTGGGGTGTGGGGAGAAGGGCGAGGGGAGCTAAGAGTGGACAGAATGATCAAAAGCCTCTTTGGAAATGGACTCCTTGAACCATCTCTTTCTGCATTCTCTCTCACCCTTCCCTGTCATTCTGGGCATTTCCACAAAGGACGATTTTTGCATCACACAATACCGTGAAAGCTTAAGGCAATTGCTTCCTGGAAGGGAGGAGGTACGTGCTGGGGCCGCTGGATGGAGCAGACTTCTTCCCACCTTCCCACTTCCTGCATCCTTTGGGTTCAGCCAGTCCCGGCACCATATTTGTAACCTTATTTAAACACCGGAGGTGAGGGCTGGCTTGGGTGCCCCAAGGGAGATGTGAATGATTCAATACCTGAGGCCAGTTGCATTTTTAGAAGAGAATGAGCCCCAGGGAGTTGGCTAGGCTGAGAAGTCTTTGCTGAAAGAAGCCATCTTATTAGGGTGCACCGGGGGAAGGAGGCAGGTGGCAGTCAGGACCGAGCTGACCCTCTCAGGCTTTAAGTGAGCTGGAAGGGCAGCAGCCAGAGCCGGATTTTGACGGGTGAATTATCGTTCCCACCTCCCTGGGCTGCGTATGGCCTGACTTCGAAGCCCCAGTGCACCAGGGTGCTTGGGCATTAAGAAGGCGACTGTGGGGTGGAGGCAAGGGTGTGGGGCAACAGCCATTGGCTGCAAAGCTATACCACCCCTGGGGTGCAATTCCTTGGTAGGTTCTCTAAAGCTTGACATTTCTGGATAACCCATTCCCCAGAGGCCTCACACCTGAACATCAGACTCTAAGGGGGTCTCTCTGAACCCACAGAGCTAGGAGTCCAGTTGCCAGCACCTCAGCTCCCCTCACCAACTTCAAGAGGCCCCTCCTCTCCTCCACCACGGCCCTGGCTTGCCTGATCCCCTGAACTCACAGAAGCCTCTCTACTCACAGTTTGGGGCGTGTTATTGAAGAGTGCCTCACTTTTCTGGCTCTGATGCCCCCGTCTGCTTGGAGTTCTCCTACGTAGCTGAGACAACCTTGGGCTTCAATCTGAGGGTGAGGCCTCTCCCACCCTTGCTGCAGAGATAGGGGCTGCTCTTCCCCATGTCCCCTGCTGCATGCTCTTTACAGGGGGTGTCACTCCTGAGGCTCTGCACGCTGAGTTCTGGTGAGAGTGCTTCTCCTGTCAGAAGCTGGGTGCCCACTCCTCTGTCCCCCAACCTCCTGGCACAGTTGTGTTCCATCCGTGCTGCTTGCAGATAAATCCATGCCATCTTCTCTTTAAAAGTTGCCAGAAATTGTGGTTTAAAGCCTCTTTCATTTACCTATCTCAAGTTCAATAACCTGGCACTCAGAAAAGTCCCGTCCTGTCAGATGGACGCGGGGGAGGCCGCCGCCACTGCTGTGGCACAATGGCACGTCCTGCGGAGCTGCTGGGGGATTTGGGACCGGGCTGGTGGAGGGTCAGAGGGAGTGAGTGCTGGGTGCTGAGACATTGTCCCGGCACCCCTTCTCCCTGGGTCCTCCATGGAAACGTTCTTAGCAACGTCAGCTTGCAGTGTGTGTTGATGGGAGCACACACCGCTGTGTGTTCTAGCTCTCGGTTGTCTGGAATCGAGCACTCTGCTGTTTTAGGCGGCTTCAGACCTGTGGTGTATCAGTCACCTCTCCTGCTCACTACAAGTTCTTGGAACAGGGGTCATTCCCCCCCTGGTTCTCTGTGTACAAATATGTGGTTCAAAAGGCCTATTTTAAGTTCCTGCTCCACGCCATGTGCTGTGTGGCATTGAAAGTTCCGCGGTAGGTATGATACGCCCTCTGCCCCCAAAGAGGAAACACGGTGGCCACTGTGACTGAGCCGCACACGCATCTCCATGGGACCTTGGGGAGGTGTGACATGTGGCCGGGGGCACTCCAGAGCAGTTCCTTGAGCACTGAGACCTCAGCGAGGCCTTAAAGGGTGAATGGGAATTGAGTGGGAAAGAGGGACAGCAATCCAGACAGAGGGAACAGCCTGAGCAGAGGCCCAGAGCTGCTCGTCTGTCCATCTGGAGGGAAGGCTGTAGTCCTGGGGTACTGGGGATGGGGCAGGGAGTGGCACAGGTGGCGTGGATGAGTGTGTATGTGTGCGTGTCTGGGTTGGGACACTGTTGCTATGTGCTGGTGCCAGGAAATAGAGTGGCCACGCGCACTGTGTTGGGAGCTCTGACTTGACCTATTGGTGACAAGTGAGGACATGCTGAAGCGGGGTTGAATGACAGTAGAGGCATATTGGGAAACCTGGGCTGGAGGAAGACAGATGTGCTGTGGGGACCCTGGGCGCACCTTTGTCATGGTTGACCAAAGAGATGACGAGGGCCTGAGCCAGGGAGGTAGCTAGGGGAAAACGTGAAACATATTTAGGAAGTAAAATTGTCAGGGCCAGAAGCTCATCTTTAATAATTCAGTTATTAAGCCAATACTTGCTGATGGCGGTCCCAGACGGAGGAAGGAATAATAAACAGAAGAATGAGAACATCCAGCTCCGCCGTGTTCTCAATCACCTTGAGCAAATCGTGCTTGTCCTCCTCTGTCTTGGGCAATTAACTACCCCATTTCACTTTTAGACCTTTGATCTCCGCAGCCCACTCCGAACACTGGCCTCATTGATTTTATTTCTCTCTCTCCGCATCCCCTGGCCCACCTCCTCCTGCCCACTGACTGCCCTTGGCCCAGGAGGAACTGGGTTGAAGGGAGCATGTAAAGCTCACTTAGGATGGAAGGGAGCCTTGAATAAAACCAGGCACCCCCTTTCCTTCCTTGAAAGACTCCCAGGATTGAAGCTGAGGATCTGTGCCTCTCCCCAACCCCACAGACCATGTGAACCTAGAGACTTGGTTCTGGGTCCTGAACCAGAACCAGGGGAGGTCCCCAATAGTTTTCATTGGACTTTAGCAAAATGAAGGACACAAGGGGAATGTATCATTTTTCACAAGTCGAAATTTTATTTGTTTAGATGTGTGCTTCCCCCCACGATTATCATTTCCCCATTTTGCAGCATTAGCAAGTCATTTAAAAATGAAATGATAGCGATAATAGGATTTATTTTTGATGTACTCATTTGGCAAACTATAAAGTTGGCAATTCCGTGTCGATCTCCCCTCCCCCAAATTATTTTTGAAATTTTCTTGGCATATGAAGAGTCGGAGTCTGGGAGCTGTTGCGAGAGATGGGCTGTTCCTCCTTCACGAGGTGGTGGGACGGGCCAGAGCCTGGTGGGGCTCAGGACTCACCACCACAAACGTGGCGCCGTGAACATTTCAAGCTGAGGGAATCTGAGAAAAAGTAAGCCCAGGAAGGATTCTTCGAGGCCCTGGAAGCAGGTCACCAACCACAGGTAAGAGAGGTGCCCTCCCTGCACCTGGAGGAACAGGGGGCAGCTTTATCTCTGAAGAGGGAGGGATGCCGGGAGAATCCTAACGAGCAGGCCTTGCGAAGTTTCCCCCAGTTTGCTACCTTAGCTCATAGCCTGTTGTTTTATCTCATGCTCCCAGGACCCTTCGCTCTCCGTCAAGCCTGGTATAAATATCCTCAAGTCTCACCACTTCTTTGGCCTTCATTTCCTTATGTAGGCCCCAGGCATTCAATAAACCCATGCGCTCTTCTCTTCTTAATCCGTCTTGTTACAAAGACCCAGGTGAGATCCTGAGGCAGGTAGTGGAAAGAAAGATAGTTTTCCCTCCCTGCAAGCCTTAGTCCGGAACCTGACAGTGAGGGTCACGCTCAGCACCAGCATTTACTAGCTGTGTGAATTTTGGGCTTCAGGACCCTGACCTGTGAAATGGGAATCATATAGACCTCCCTTAGAGGGTTGTGAGGATCGAATGAGTTAATATGTACTCTCTGTTATTATTACTTCCAAACACTTGCATTAAAGATGGGATCCCCTTATCTACCAAGAGCTTTAATTCCAGAAATTCTACCCACAAGTGACTTAGAATGCTTTCTCCCAGCTGATTAATCCAATCTCTGTCATATTCCATTGCTGTTCAGGGTTTTGATGAAAGAAAGGGGCGGAAAGAAAAAGAGCTGGAAAGGAGAGAAAGATGAGGAGGTGTTCTGGAGCTATTTGTGTGTTTTCCATGGGCCCACATAAAAGATTCAGAAAGGAGAAGCAAGAATATCAATAGCTGCCTTCTCTTCCTAGAAGCTGCTCAGCAGTTGGAAAGAATCGGTATCAACTCCAGTGGCTTCTCATCTCTCTTCTTACTTCTCGAAGATAGGTAGCTGCCTTTACAGGTATTTACTCTGGGATGTTAGGGACTCTCTGTGACACCTCACCCAGGGCCCTTTGCATGTGGCAGAACAGTCATTCAGGGAAAGAATTTCTGACTTCAGTAGGAGATTGCTTATGGTAGGGGACGCCCCCCTGCCCTGCCCCATCACTTAAAGTTGAGTGTGTGTCCATACCCCTCAGTGCAAGACCAGCCCTGCTTCCAAGAATGTAGCCTCTCAAGTTGGCCTGGACTAGCAGCATAGCTTTAATCTTGCCAGGAGGTATGAGGAGGGGTGAGTGAGAAGCAGGTGAGAACATGGAGTGGGGAGAGGTTCAGTGGGGAACTGTGTCAGGGTGAAAGCACCTCAGTGACAAGGCTCATCCAGGGGCACAGCCACCTGGGATCTCAGCACAAAAGGTCACATTTTTGTGCAAAGGCTCCCAGGCCAGGGCGCCCTCCAGGGCACACTCACTGGACTACGCTCCTTCCTCCCTCTAGAACTTGGCTTCGCCAAATGGTCCACTTGCTGTGCTGTATCCCCCTCTCCACTCCCCGTCCAAGCCCTGCCCTTCCATCAGGACCGCTCAGTTCAGTTCACACACTGGGCACTTGTCCAGTGTCTTCCAAAGGCCAACTACTGTGCTTGGTGTTGAGGACACAACAAGAATAAGCGCCAGCTGATACAGTGAGGTGAGTGTCTCATGGACACACAAAGCAATGAGATAAACATTAGGTCTTTCCCAAGCATCAGTTTTACTTGAAGGTTGGGGAAAGAAAGTAACATAAAGCAATTTAAATGCCAATAATTTAAAATAATAGTCTTATATTAAAATAAACATCTCTTGTGGAATAGGAACAAAATTTGCATATATTAAAAAAATAAAATTTGAGATTTCAAAGAAGTTTCACGCTAGTGGTTGACTTCTTTGGACCGTGTCCTGGAAACTCGGCAGTGCACGCGTTCATTCTCCTCTACCACTGCGGGTGCACTGGTGGGAAAGGTTTGAAAGTCCCTACTGTGTGTCATGGGGAGAAACTGAAGGGTTAGGGTTAGGGAAGAGTCATAGTGAAGGTTTCAGTTTAGAAATGTCAATTTCAAAAAAAAAAACCCCACCAGGTATACTTACAAATCAAACACTTGCATTTATTTCTACTTCCTTCCCCAACCCCACTAAAACGACTATAAAGAGTTAGGAAAACATAAAAAGGACAAAGGATAGGAGAGGAGGTGACAAAAGCTCAAAGATGCCTACAAAATTGTGGGACCCAGAATGCAGTGGGCTATGACAAAGGACTTCAGGCACAGAAAGCTGACACGTTGTTGGGGAGAAGCCAAGAAGCAGCAAAGTGGCTTGCAGAATGAACCAGGAGTCAGAGGCCATGGCTTCCTCTGAGGTCCTCTGGTACAGACTGTGTGCTGTGTTCCCAAATTCATACACTGAAGCTCTATCCCTGCCCCCTCCAATGTGGCCATATAACCCTTGACCGAGGATGGCTTGATTCAGTACCTTGCAGCCCTCCTAAGCTTAAATCATTGGTCTGCACCCCATGGGGGTGGGGGGAGGCTAGGTTTTTTCAGTTGTCTAGCCCTCTCTTTTGAGATAGAAAGAGCAAGTAGAGGAGAGATTTGAAGAACAAAGGAAGAAAAAACGTTGAAGTCCAAATATACTGCTTTATTGTTAGAGCTCCGTTCTCTGCAAATGAAAATGCATTCATAGCATTGGCCCTTCGGGGGAAGGAGTTATTTCACCTATTTTATACAAGAAGAATAAACTGGGCAACGAGAAGTAGCAGGAAGCCCCTGACTTGGGCTGTTAGTTCTGTCTCTCACACAGACCCCTCTGTTTGCACCCGTCCCACTCCTGCTTGCCCTGGACTCACTTAGAGGTAGGTGAACTTCTGAAGGCTTATGATGAAGGTGATTCTAAGAGTAGTGAGCAGGTTTCGTGAGCCTCAATAGGGAAGCCCTCAGCATTTTGCTGGTGGAGACTGGTGTTTATCATTTAGCTCATTGTATACCAAATTACCAGCTGGTGAGTAATATGGACCAAGTTCTTGACTTATACCAGGACCCAGGAATTGTCATGTCCAGACTCATGCTTCCTTTATCAAGACCGAGTAATTCCCAGATGTGACTTCCCATATGAGGTAGGACTTTGAGTTTGAGTTGGTCTCCAGGTTGTGAAATGAAACCAGCTATTCATCCTATATCCTGCATGGCCCTGAAGATAGGTGGCTTAAACATTTGGGTGACTCTTTGGTGTGCGGTCTGTGATCTGGGCTCGTGGAGCAAGGATCACCCTTCTCAGTGTGAAAAGATGGAACCTGCAGCCACGCGAGCTAATGGTCAGGGTGTGGAGTCCTTATGTGCTTTGCCCATTGCTGTGATCCTGAGGAAGTTTGCACCGCCATCAGCACTGATGGTTACTGCCCGTATGGTGCAAGCACCTGGAAACCTCAGAGATAAGGGTGGTGGAAACAGCGTTGGCACTTGCAGCCTGATGATGTGGTTCTGGTCCTGCACCTGCCCTTGATTAGCAGTGTGACCTTGAGCATGTCACCTAACCTCTCTGAAATTCAGTTTCTATTAAAAGGGTGGTAGTCACGGTCTTGACTGCATCACGGTGGGCTCTGAAACAGATCAGACAGGGTAAGGGGAAGTGCTTTGTGAACTGTGAACTGCCATGGAGCCAATATGCTATAACTGTTGCTGATTGCAATGCTTTACTCTCTCATTCCCTGAATATTAAGTGCCTACTGTGTGCCTGATGCTAAGCCAGGTCTTAAGACTACAATAGGCAAAAGGCAATAATCTCTCTCCTCCTGTCTTCATGGTCCAGCATTAACATTCCCACGTCCAGGTTTGCTGGGCAGCCACCTTTGGGTGTGAAGCCGCACACCCTGGGGGTTGCTTCCTGCTAGATCTTTGCAATGGTCCTTTGGAAGGGTCTTTAGAAAAGTGCTTTCAAACTCTGCTCTGGACCCCAGGGTCCCCTAGGAGAGATTCACACAGGGGAGGGCCAGAGCAAGTAGAAGGGACTCTGAGTCCTCCTCCCTGCCGTCAGCCATGTTTGCTCCTCTTTTCCTGCTTTATTTTGTTGTTGGACAACTGCTGCTTTGGTGGAAGAAGCCGGACAGCCCTGCTCCTTGATCTTTTCTAATTTTTATACCTCACTCATGGGTGAGCCTCATTCAAAGTCTCTTTCCTCCCCTCCCAGGGGTAGCTAGAGACAGAGGCCACCTTTTATCATTACTGGGATGTGACCAGGGTATGGAGACTTCAACCTCAGTTCTTGTATAGAATGGGAAGAGGCTGGGTCGGCCACAAGTCACCCGGAGGAGTGGGTTGGTTTTCTTTCATAACCACAGGACAAGAGCCTGCACAAATAGCTTGGACAGCCTCTGGCTGGGACTGCTATTCTTTACAGGAAACGCTGGGTATGACCCTACCTAAGGCAATTTGTCTTTTCTACAGTTAATCTCAACAGGTAACCAGGTAACCGTGTGGGAGCTTCACCTCTGGCCCCGAGCTTGTGGATGGCATTCTAACAGCAAATGGCATCCTGGGTAGTCTCTGACCTTGGGTGAAACAATTCCGCAGCGTTTAGACTCTGCAGTAGCTGACCCTGAGAGCTGGCAGAACATTTCCAAGGGGACAGAGTCCCTCAGGCCTGAAGTGTTGACCAAACACCAGACGCTCCCCAGTAAGTCACGATCCTCAGACCACAGCAGGGACCAGAAAATGGATGGAATCTGTTTCTTAGCTAAACTGTGAAATATTCCAGGGCTTTCTGTTTTGAGCTAGCTCCTAATTATTTAGTGTTTTCAAGATGGAGTATTCTATCCTAGGAGATATCCCTAAATGCCCAGGGAACTGTCCCCGGATTCTTTTTGCACTTTTTTATAGCAATCATTTTAATGACTTAATCCTCACTCTATGGTATCAGCATAGTGATGGCTGCTGTAATAACGCCTCCCATCCCCCGCAATGCCCCAAACTCAAACGTGGTAGCAGCCTGTTTCTTGCTCACATTAAATCTGAAACAGGTTTCTGGGTTGGTGGACATCTCTTCCCCAAGTGGTTATTTAAAGACCTGGTATCTTTTCTAACATGTATCTTTCAGGCTCATCATGATTGTTTGCATCAAGCCAGTGGGCAGGACCAGAACATGGAAGATTAGCATGGGGAAGGTTTTCATAGGCCTGTCCAGGAAGTGATACACACCACTCCACTTATGCTTCCAAGTCTGGAAGCCAGTAATAAGGCATTATCTAAGTGCAAAGAAGTCTGGGAAATGTAGTCTAACTGTGTGCCCAAAAGAAGAGATGGGTGGACAGCTAGCAGTCTCTGCCACTACCATCTGCTTAGGTTACGTCTCCCTGTTTGGGGTGGGTGGTGAGAAATAAAACAGTGAGGAAAACTGTCTCAAATAGCAGCAACGTAGTTGACCTTCTACATTCAAGATACTACAGGGCAAAATAACAATAACAGTAGGAAACCATGTTCCCTCATCTGGTAGGAAGTCATTTTAAAGTTTGATAGTAATGGCAGGAGTTGAGGGAAAAGGGTTCTCTCGTACAGGGCTTGTGGGAGAGTAAATTGTTCTAAACACTTTGGAGAGTTATTTGTCAGTGTTTACGAAAACTTTAAGTGCTCATGCCCTTTGACCCAGCAATTCCATTTCTTGCTATCTTTTTGAGAGCAACATTCCTGTATGTAGACAGTGAGGCACAAATAAAATGCCTGTTGCCAGCAATGTAAAAGATTAAAAATCATCTAGCCCTGGCTGGTGTGGCTCAGTGGATTGAGCATGAGCCTACAAACCCAAAGGTCGCCAATTTGATTCCTGGTCAGGGCACAGGCCTGGGCTGCAGGCCAGATCTCCAGCTGAGGGTGTGCAAAAGGCAACTGGTCCATGTTTCTCTTCATCTCTTTCTGTCTTTCTCCCTCCCTTCCCCTCTTTCTAAAAGCAAATAAATAAAATCTTTTGAAAAATAAAAGTCATCTAAATTTCTAGCAGTAAAGAACTAGGTAAGTAAGCTATGGTACCCTTGTGTTGTGGAATACCATAAATAGTTACGAATTTGAGGTAGATACATATGCATATATAGACAGATATGATAAGGCCTTTAAGGCATATTCCAAAAGAAAAAAAGCAACCCAAAGTGCAAAATGTACCACGGTATATAACATTTAAAGAAATAAAAACAAGAGCAAGGTAAAACTATGGAGGTCTCTAGATGCATACAAGGTCTGTGTAGAAGGTATCCAGCCATGTACTATGAAAAATAGGGACATTTATTGAAGAAGATACAATATACAAGAAACATTGTACATAGGACAGTGACGCCTCAGTCCCCTTCAAAGTAGGCACCTTGGGACCTCACATAGTTCTCCCAATCGCCATCAGCTACCCCATCATATTTTCCTGAATCCCATTGATGGTCTGAAATCTTTTCCCTTTCAAAGGTGATTTTAGTTTAAGGAAAAGCCAGAAGTTGCAGGGCTCCAAATCTGGGCTCTAGCAGGGTGGTTGAGTCACCTGGGTGATTTGATGTTTTGCCAAACAACTGTGCAGGAGATGTGATGCACGAGCTGGCCTGTTGCCATGATGAAGCTGCCCATCACCAGTTGCCCATAGCTGTAGCCTTCTGAATTATCTAAATAGTTTCCACAGAGGAATGTTCAAGCTTAATGCAAAATTTGATGCAGATTCATTGCTCTTCTTGTTCAGTCATTTTGAATGTGATGGCCACACAGCGCACATGCTCACTCAATGGTGTCTACTACCCCCACTGACTGGTACAGTGAAGTCATCGTTGTTCACCCATGTGCATTCCAGGCCATTCCCCTTGGCTGCCAGGTTACACTGACGTCATGTAAACCATTCTCATTATATTAACAATGGCTGGAGTTTTCCCAGACAAACCTCATATGTGTTTATATGTAAAAGTATACAGAAAGATCTGGAAGGATACAAACCAGGGAAAAGTTGTTACCTCTGAGAAGTGAACTGGGTTTGAGATGGTGCTCAAGGGAATTTTGCTTTTTATTGTTTACATTTTAATTATTATAAAACATCACTAATGTACTACCTATGTATTTTAAAACAAATTAATGAAAAAGAGATAAATAACTAAAATAAGAAGAAAAATTAAAAACCCAAGTACATTGGACTTTGCAAATATAACAATGTTGTTTATTATGTTTTATTGTTATTCTAATGTTTAAAATTTTTGAACAATAAGAACTCTCCCACAAATCTTACTCAGAAGCAGGTCACTTATTCAGAGTCACCTCCAAAATCACAGGCGGGCTTGGGATTGTGACCTCATGCATATTGAATGTGTCAGTCAATTTTGCAGGACCAGTAGGAGCTAATGTGACCCTGTAACCTTATACATGTTTATCAACAAAAGCAACAACAACAAAAAAGTGCTTCTCAAGAAAAAGTGACAGCTCTGACTGGTGGCTCAGTTGGTTGGGCGTCACCCTACAAGCGAAAGGTCACTGGTTCAATTGCTGGTCAGGGCACATGGCTGGGTTGCGGGTTCACTTCCCAGTCAGGGTGATACAAGAGGCAACTGATCGATGTTTCTCACATTAATGTTTCTCTCCCTCACCTTCTCCCTTCCTTCTTCTGTCTTTAAAAATAAATAAGTAAAATCTTTGAAAAAATGAAGGACAGGGAGTGCTGCTGTTGTCCAGTGGGTCTCCAATTATGCTCCAGCTGGAGTGCGAGTTTCCATAACTGCAATCGAAGAGTAGCTCACACATATGTGTTTTGTTTCTAGAAGAGTTTAGAACTGTACCAGGAACTGAAACAGAGTGACGAGTGGGACCGTCACCGCCACTTCTCCCGAGGAGCTTACAGCCCAGAGACGTTTCCCCAATTTACAGAAAGCATTTAGTTAACGCACAGAATTTTCTCCATTTTCAGTATTTTCCTGTAAACTTTTCCTTTGATTGTTGATATTGCTTCTATACCAGCAAACCCAGACAGCTGCAGTAAAGATGAACCAGTCGTGGATGAATATTAGCAGGGAAATTCAGAAATAGGGTTTTTAATATTTAATTTGACAACTAATCTTTTCGGACATGTATGCCTGGCTGTGATATTACCTTTCATACATATGATATAATCCTATGGTCTCCTATTAAACATTTTGGTTTTGATTTGTAAAATGGAATTCAAAATATGAATATCTAGTGGGGCTCTACAGAGGACGTCATGATTTCGAGGCTTGGAAACAACCTGAAAAAATTGGAAAACCACTGACGTATACTTCACTCTTTTGTAGGGTTGTTTATTTTTCCTAAGGATTCAAAGCATGCAGAAATAGTTGTTAAGAAGTTTTTCTGAGATTTACGCTTCCCTGGCATTTTTCTGGTGTTGTGAGTCACTTCCTTCTGAGCCACAACTTGTCTGGTCATAAGGCAGTGTCTGGGTCATGAAAACACAATGTAATCAATTAAAAAAAATTCCAAATAATCTCTGTCCTTTCCTTGCATTTCTTAATGCCACGGTGTCCACAGTGATACTTCTTGAATTTATTTTTCTTTCCCAGCCATGTTTTTTATGCAGTATAGTTACTCAAAAACTCCCCTCCCAACGTCAGCCTACTGCTTCTTTTCTCTCTCCTCCCCCTTTCCTCACAATCATGAATCACAAAAGCCCAAAACACTGGTCTGGCTGGAGTGAGCTTGGCCTAGAGCAGGGAAGCAAAGACCCAGAGGCAAGCAAAGGTGGGGAGAACTAGAAGGTAGTAGGGAGGGAAAGGCAACAAAGGGTCATAGGTTAATAATTACTATCCTTTCTCATATTGTGTAGTCATTCACTTAGTCAATAAATATTGGTTAAGCACCTACTAAGTGCCAGAGCCTGGGGATAGAAGGGTAAACAGGATGACCACAGCCTCTATGTTCATGAAGCTGGGCCTAGTAGGACATAAGGAAGAGTACGCGGGCATTTGCAGTGTGCAGGTTGAGTGCTGTGGCCAGCTGTGCAGGGTACTGTGGGAGCTCAGGGGCTAGGGCCGAGGTAGGAGGAAAAACTTCCGGATAAAGGCCACACAGCACATCCAGAAGGCAGAGGCTGGTAGTTGCCCTCTTCTTCCTTTAGTAATAGCATATTCAAAATTTAGCCAGTCACTGGCTACCTAGCTAGAGACTATATTCCCAGACTTCCTTTCAGCCAAGTGATGCAATTCTGATCATGAGATGTGAGCAGAAGTGATGTGTACAGCTTCTGATTTATGCCCAGAAGAGGAAGGCTGTGCCTTCCGTCTCCTATTCTATTGTCTGGAAAGTGGGCCTGGAGGTGTGACTGGGACAGCCACCTTAGACCATGAATTGGAGGCTCGAGGGTCAAGGTGGCAGAGGAGAAAGGTGGAATGGGTCAGGAACATGCTGTGCATCGGAGTTGCCCCAGCCCGAGACCTAGGTAAGGTCTAAGACCTCAGACTTATGTGAGGTCGAAGACTGTTATGTAAGAACCAAAAAGTTTTTTCGTCTGGTATAAGTTACTATTATTTAGTCTCTGTTAGGACAGCTGGACCAACCCACGAAGTCATGTATCAGGCTTAAAAGAGAATTCCAAATTCCTAATCTCTTCTGAACCACTTGGGATCCCGTTGTGTAACTCAGGAGCAGTCCTTGCTTCAGCCCATCTGGAGGGATTGGGAATTGGCTGTCAATGTTTTGGATTCAATTGAGAGGTAGCTTCACTGATATAAGTACTTTTGCAATTTAATTCCCTTAAAATTTTCTTAAAGACAGAGATCCACTGCCTTAGAAGCTGAAAGACTAGTTTGAAGGAGAAGGACTTATGTATTTGGCCCCAGATTGAACTCCTTTCTATTAGGAAGCCACAGGACATGCAGAAACTGGGACTACAGACTCATTTTTCACTCTTTGACTCAGAGCTCTTTAGCTCAGGTCAGGGATGGGCATTGGATTAGAGTGGAGACTGCCGATCAACCAAGCACCTGCTTGGTTTCCAGGCTTGCTCTTTAGACTCTGGGCCATTTCTTATGTCTTGACCCCATTCCTATGCCCAGTTACCTGCTCTTCCTCCCTCCAGGGCACTGTGGCTGGCTGTCACTAACAAGAAGCCTCCTTACAGCCATGCCATTTGGGAGAGTTGAGCTCTCAGAAGCAAACCCATGACTGTGATGGCATCTGGTTCTTCACAAATAGTATCAGTCAAGATCAGTTAGGTTTTGCTGCAGTAACAAACAACTCCCAGACTTCAAATGCAACATGGCTCACAGGTGCCTGTTCATTTAACCACTTGATGATTCCCAGATGACCGTCTATGACACTACCTTCCAACAGGAGGCATCAGGCTTTTCTGAGGCATAAGAAGAGAGGACATAGAGAATTATGGTTTGTGATGCCTCCAAGCAGAAGTGAGCTTTATTGGACATGCAAGTCATGTAGCCAGTTCTACCTTCAAGGACTAGGAAGTACAATCCTCCCCTGTGTCTGGAAAGGACGGGGGACTGGAAACGCTGGTGAGCAGCAGCAATACCTACCACATGGGTAAGCACAGTGAGTCTTCAAAGCAAGTGTGTACCCCAGGAGGCGCACAAGATCATCCACTGGGAGTAAGAAGACACAGTGGAACTTCTAGTTATATTTATTCTTTATCTCCTTTTTAAATTTCTATTTTTTGAGTGTGTCTATTATATCTATTATAATGAGTATGTCTATTTATATGGTGCATAATGTATGTGTAGTTGTACATGATTATAATTTGTAAGTAAATAAATATGCATGTACTGGGGGTGGATGCTCAAAAAAGTTTTATGGATGGCGCAGACAACAATCCACTGACCCAGAGAATAGGACCCAAAGG
The DNA here is from genome assembly GCF_022682495.2 of Desmodus rotundus. Classification (NCBI taxonomy): domain Eukaryota; kingdom Metazoa; phylum Chordata; class Mammalia; order Chiroptera; family Phyllostomidae; genus Desmodus; species Desmodus rotundus. The sequence continues at coordinate 78,177,265 of NC_071392.1, read as the reverse complement.
CCCTTAGACTGTGAGTGCTGAAGGCTCTTTGGAAATAGGGTCTGGAGTCCTTAACCCCAAGGTGACTTTGTTTTCTTGGCTGTAAAATTCCAATCATGATTCCCTTTTTAGAAATTGGGATGGATACCCAATAGGTCCTTAGAAAACAGAGGCTGAGAGGGTAGAATTAGGTTGAATACATCTTTCCCTCACTTGCCTGTAGCTAGCAAATGCAAAAGCAGCTGCAGTGCTTTGCAGGACCGCAAAGAGGCAATGTGCATCCATGACCGAGCGTGGTGCATGGTGTACGATGTGGGTGCGCTGGGCATGTGGTGGTGATTGGTGTCACGTAGAGAAAGCTGGGCATCTTTGAAAGGTCTGCTCAAACAGGAGGTAAGTCTTTCTGATGGAGAGAGACTGGGAGAGAGAGAGAGAGAATGAATGCATGTGTGTGCATGTGCGTGTCTGCATGTTTGTGCACACGTGGCTGGAAGCTCACGTGGATAGAGTCTCTAACTTTTTCTTCCTTCCTCCAGTTTCCCAGCTTTGAGATGTGGACATAAGGAAAAAGAGACCACGGAGGGATAGACTGGTGCAGGGAATAAGGGATAGGTGCCAGTGGGAGAGGTGTGGTGAGAAAGTGTCAGAAGACAGGCCTGAAAGTAAACACCGGAAATGACAGTTGTATCTGAGCTGTCAGCAGCCCAGGAGACCAAAGCTGGTGATGCAGAGGCCCTAGAAGGCGGCTCAGACTAGGGTGCACTTGACAGTCTGCAGGTGGGCAGGAGCAGCCCTGGCCCGGTGTCTTACACTCAGCCAGGGCCTGGGCTGCCTGGTGTCTCTGCCAGGGCATAAAGGTGCGAACTCAGTGTCTGTGTCTAATGCAACATCATCTCCCCTTAAAGACTTGCTCCCCCTCGCATCCCCCTTTCATCTGTGTGAAGGACACCATCAGTTTTCCACCCATTAGGCTAAAACCCTCAGCCTGCTTCCTAACACTTACCCAACGCCCACACGTCCTGCAAAACCTCCCTCCAGCACTGCCCTTTGAAGCTCCATGCCCACAGACAGCAGTAAACCATACACCCTCAGAACTATTGAACTCTTTTTTCTTTTTCTTTTTTTAAATAGAAATTCCAATGTGTTCTTTTTGTACCTCATTGGATCATCTACACAACCCATAAGACCCTACTGAAAAGACTGACGGATGAGAGTAAAGGGAGGTGCATTTTCTCTCTTTCTCTTTTTTATTTTATGTTAATTTAATTTTTTTTTATTTTTATGGTATTTTTTCCATTACCCTTTATTCCCCCTTGTACCCCCCTCCCCCTGAAATCACGATACTATTGTTCATGTCCATGAGTCCTTTTTTCCCTTTTGCTCGATCCCTCCACCCCTTAGCCACCCCCTCTCCCCAGAGCTGTCAGCTGCTCGCTCTCTATGTATCTGTCTCTATTGCTTGTTAGTTCAGTTTGTTCATTAGATTCCACGTATGAGTGAGATCATATGGTATTTGTCTTTCTCTGACTGGCTTATTTCACTTAGCAAAATGTTCTCCAGGTCCATCCATGCTGTCGCAAAGGGTAAAATTTTCTTCTTTTTTACGGCTGAGTAGAATTCCATTGTGTAAATGTCCCCTAGTTGTCTTATTCACTCATCAACTGATGGACACTTGGGCTGCTTCCAGATCTTGGTGACTGTAAATGATGCTGCAATGAACGTAGGGGTGCTTCTGTTCTTTGGAATTCGTGTTTTGGGTTTCTTCAGATAATTCCCAGAAGTAGAATTGCTGGGTCATAAGGCAGTTCCATTTTTAATTTTTTGACCTATCTCCATACTGCTTCCCACAGTGGCCGCACCAATCTGCATCCCCACCAACAGTACAAAAGGGTTCCCCTTTCTCCACATCCTCGCCAGCTCTTGTTATTTGTTGATTTATTGATGACAGCCATTCTGACAGATGTGAGGTGATATCTCATCATGGTTTTAATGTGCATTTCTCTGATGATTAGTGATATTGAGCATCTTTTCATATGTCTGTTGGCCATCTGTGTGTCCTCTTTGGAGAAGTGTCTGTTCAGGTCCTTTGCCCATCTTTCAATTGGATTGTGCTTTTTTGTATTTTAAAATACACTTTTGGAACTTTTACCTTTATAATTATTAGTATGTATTTGTTATTCATATATTATATTATAGGTCCTTGTAGCTATGCCTCATTTGTTTGTCTATGCCAGTTACAGGTTCCCAATAAGTGTTTATAATTGACTGGAAATACTAAGTCTGTGATAGGAAATCACACTTGTTACTCATTGGTTATTGTGGGCTCAAGTGTGGCTTTTGCCCTGGTCTAAGTTCCAGTTTTCTCCTTCACTCCCTTACCAACTTCCTCATACACCATGCATGCACTCTCTCTCTCACTTCCATTGCCTCATTCATTCATTCATTCAGCAACTCTTTAGTGGCACTTGACTGAATACACGTGAATGAAGAGACATGTTCTCTGCCCTAATGGGGAAAGTGATAACAAAAGTGAATAGATTAATATATACCTATGAACTGTAGATGCAGAATTCAGAGAAGGAACCAGCCAGTGGGCAGGGCACGTTGACTCGGTTTTGTGGTTGATTCGAGTCTGTGTCTTTCAAACAGAGGAGTCAGCTGCACGCAGAGCTGAAGGAGAGGCCCAGGCAGAGGGGTCTGTGGTGGGAAGACCCAGGGAGGAAGGGGCAGAGTTGCGTGAGGCCAAAAAACGTTATTCTCAAGCCCTGAATGGGTTCTGAGTTTTCTCTTTGGAACCCTGGGAGCATCTCACATATACTTGACTCTTAAAATCTCTCAAGATGCTTTTCAACCAAGCCTAAGATGAATTCCATTGCTTCTTACAGTGTTGCCCCCAGGTGAACAGGTGTAAAATCCATGCTCTTCTTGTATGAAAATTATGTGGGTAATCTAACTTAATGCCTTTTTGCTATATATCAGTGGTTCCCACCCAGGGGTGATTTTTGTCCCCTGGGAGACACATGGCATTGTCTGGAGACATTTTTGGTTGTCACACATGCTGGGGCTGCTGGGGTTGCTATTGGCATCTAATGGGTAGAAGTCAGGGATGCTGAAATGATGTTGTGATGTGCAGGACAGCCCGCCATAGCAAAGAATTGGCCCCAAATGTCCACAGTGCTGAAGCTGAGATGTCTTGATATAGATATAGTGGGATAAACATTTTCTTTTGATAAATGGGAAGCTGAGGCTGTGACTGAGGCTACCAGTTGCCACCTCATAGCCAGTGTTCCCGCTGTCCTTAGGACAAAAAGCCCATTTTCTTCAATGTCACCACACACCCAGCTAAAGGCAGCTATTTCTCCATATCCATGCAGTTAGATGTGGCCACGGGAATAAGTCTTGGCCTGGGATGTCAGCAGAAATGTAGTGTCCTTTGGGGAAGGCTGCTAACGGCACCGACTAGGCTTGCAGTGCTGTTCTGGGGATGTTTTGCTCTTGTTTCCCTTCTTTTCTGGCACGTAGAATGTGGTGCGATAGCAGGAGCTCAAAGAGCCGTCTAGGCATACCAGTGACCTTGAGAATGGAAGCCAGGAAGCAGCCTTGAGGTGACCTTGAAGATGGCAGGGCACAAAGATGGGAGGAGTCTTGACCTCCAGTGGCCTCATGGAGCCCCTGGACCCCCTCCCTCCAGACATCTTTTACACGAAAGACTGAACCTGTGTGGGAAAGTCTCTGTAACTTCGGGGTGCTTGCAATCTATGGCTGAATCTCCTTCTAGCTGAGAGACGGTCACCAAAGAGACTGAAGGTCCATGGCTCTTTCTACTTCATCTTGGGGACTCCGTTCCCACCACAAACACCTACCCTTTTCTTATGGCTCTGGTCTCCTCGCATGCCAAATTGTCAGCCAGGCTCAGGTGCCATTTCCACAATTTTCCAAGTTCTCTGCCAGACTCTGCCTGTGGGGGCGTTTGTGTGTAGCCCATCTTCCAGGACCACGCCCCTTGTTTAAGGACTTCCCCACCTCTGGGGGTACATCTCGGGAGAGGCTCAGCACAGTAGCCTCCTTGCCCTCTGATCCCCGTGAGACGTTTAGAAGCTGTGAGTGAGACCGAGCACGGGGTGGCACCGTGTTGTCACTTTTGAAGTTTCAAATTCTGTGTCATAGCTTGGATTGGGAAGTGCAAGGACGTTTGCCAGAGGCTGGAGTTTTGCTGTGGGGTGGAGAAATAGCTGTTACTTTGAGGGGGAGAGAAACACTTTCCGCTTCTTTAGGGAGAGATAAGTAAGGCAACTTTGCGGTTTCTCACTTCTGATCTTCTGGAGAGCAGATGTTCCCTGAGGAGCGGCTGGTCCAGAGGCGACGTATTTAAGTTCGCAAACAGCACACATTTAAATGTTAGACGTTTCAGTGCTGCTAAAGAAAACCACCAAACTGAACAGCCAACTTTCCCTCTTAGTTTTGTCAGAGAGAGACTTTAAAAAAAAATGAACTTGGCTGCTGGTGGTGGCACGGGCTCATTTGCCAGCCTTAGGGATTGGTGAACGGGGTGGAGGGGTGGCTGGGGTGGCAGAGGAGTGGCAGGAGGAGGTGACGAAGAGAGAGTGCCTGGGCGCACAGGAAAGCACTCCCTCCCTGAGGGGACATGCAGGGAACTGCTCCCATGGGCCCAGGCTCACTCCTGCTCACCTGCCTCCCAAGAGGTGCTACCCCCACACCGCAGGGGAAACCTACCCCTTTGCCACATGGGCGTCATCTCCTAAACGTACAGCGCCCAGGGAGGGAGAAACTGGTGGAAGACAGCCATAGGTAAATGAATGGAAAGGACTTGTTTGAATTTTGAATAGGTGAGGCCTGGGCTTAAGGGGTATGCTTTGGGCTGGGGAAATCGCTTCTCTTAGCCTTCTGACCCTCTTAATCATTTCTACGAGTTTTAGTTTTAAACATGGTGGGGGCTGGATGTTGTGGGAGGTTGTTACACAGAGCGGGGAAGTGGAGCTTTGAGCAGCTTTCTCCTGGCTGTGGTGTGAAGAAGATGAGATTCAGCTTTGTATTTTTAGCAGGGGTGGGGAAGCCGGGAGACTCTTTGATGCGGGGTTTGAAGTTTCTTCTGGAGGGTGAGGATGGGAAGCTGGGGACGGTCCCTCTAAACACCTGCTCAGAGCGCCGCCAGCAGCAGTGTCAGGGGCAAGCCTGCCACGCAGACAGCAAAGCACCATATTTTCTGGTGGGGGGAGGGCAACTCCAAATGCCAGTGCCCTGGCAGAGAAACTGAGGCCCCGAGAGTCGCAGCAACTTGTCTCCTGTTGCTCAGCAGTTCCCGGGGAGGAGTGGGGCCAACCCGGGTCCTCTGGCATCCAGTTTAAGGGTTCTGTCTGTGTGATTGGTTTGGCTTCAAATATCACTTTCTACTCTGGTACTTGGACATGTTCCACAAATGCCTTGCTATGTGAAGCTCTTTCTTAAAATAGAAAAAAGATAAACTCATCTGAAGGGATGGAAGGACCTTGTGAAGGGATCTGGGCATAATTACAAGTCACCCTGGTTTCACTAGTTCAAGCAGGCAGATGGTGGATGGAATGGAAGCCAGACAATTTGCATTTACCAAATTAGCACCCGTCTGTTAGTCTGCAGAAATGGGAAAAAAAGGGGCATCTCTCTTTTCACCATATAAGGTAAGTAAAAACCAGTGCTCACGGATTGTTGGCCCTACGGGAGGCAGAGGCAGTGCTCTCCAAGCTGCCCCTCTCTCGGCCACATGCCTCCCCCTCCCACTGCTGGTAGGAGGCAGCCGAGAGCGATGGCAAGAACTCAGCCTGTGGAGTCAGACTGTCGTAGGTTCAAATCCCAGCTCTGGTACTTGCCATAGCCTGTGTAGCATTGGACAGCGTAACCCCAGGGAGGCTGTTTGCTCCCCTATACAATGGGGATAATAATATCTATTAATCCAGTGAAGTAAAGAGAAGTAAAATGGGTGGGTCTGGTACAGTGACAGCTCATTAGCCATGGCTGTCAACCACACTCTGACCCCATCTAGTCTTCGCCTCTATATGACAGTGGTCACACGAATGGTGGCCGAGGGGACCAAGGAGTATGGCTGGCCCTGGGCAAGTTCCTTCCCCACAACCCACCGCTCTGGTCAGACTGCCTGAAGGAAGGACGGGGGTTCCATACGCAGGGCCGACAGTCACGTCGCAGAGCCTCTCACATGCCGAGGGGAGCCGTGGGCACCGTCGTGAAAGAGACAGTCTGTCATTCACCATCCCCTCCGCCAGCCATTACTGGGTCCCCCACTCTGTGTCAGGCCCTGGCCTGGCACTGGGGAGACGGCCCTGCCCTCAAGGAATTCAAAGTCTAGAAGGGAAGATAGCTATTTAAACAAGTAATTATGACAAAAATGTTAAGATGCTTTAATCAAAGAGTGACTAATCCTACCTGGCAGGAGAAGGAAGGGGGGTGGTCACTTACGTGGAGACCGAGCTGGACCTTTGGGGTGGGTGGGGATTTTGTCAGGTGGCCAAGGGGGCAGAAGGAACGTGTGAGAGAGGCCTCAGGGTGTGGCGGGGCCGGGCTCTCTCAAGGAGCAGTGGGCAGCCAGGGGGACAAGTGTCAGACCCACTCTGGAGTGGTGCTTGTGAGCCACTGAGCGAGGACTGCTCTGGCCCTGGATGTGGGAAGGGGGACCAGGACGTCATTGGTCAGTGAGGTGACTCTGTCGGGGTGTAGTCAGGGAAGATCACTTTGGCTACATGGGGAACATGGAGCATGAGAGGCAAGAGTGGAGGCAGGGAGGCCGTTTTTTCCGCTATTCCGAGAGCTGGGAGGGCCTTTGCCAAAGCAGCTGCAGAGGGACAGGTTGAAGTCTCGGGGAGAAGAGAGATGGGGCCGGCTTGGTGCGGACTGGGTGTGGGGCGGGAGTGGCAGGAGGCCGAGGACGATTGCCTAGGGCTTCCCTGGGTATGTAGAGTCTTGGAGCACTTTTCTCTTACGGCACTGAAATTAGAACGCTTGTGTTTCGTTTCCCCTGCGCCACTAGCCTGGGTATTCCCTGTGTGCAGGTGCTACGTCTCATTCGTTTCACCAGAACCCCTCACGCTAACACAGAATAGGGTTCCCATAACCTTCGAAGTAATCATTGATAAATAAAGGAATGAATGAATGAATGGACTCTTCATTCTGCCTTAGATTTCACACTGTTGAGGGGAGAGTGTGTACCCAACTGGTTTGTTAGAGGTCCCAGCATGGGGTCTGATGGATGCCTGTCAAACCCCAAGAGATGATGTTGGTGATAATGATGATGATGATGATGATGATGATGGCAATGATGGCGATGATGATGATAATAGTGATGATGGTTATGATGCACTGCTGATCACCTTCCCCTCTCCAGCACACAATGCTTCCTAGCTTCCCCTGGGGAATTCAGGCCTGCTAATTAATTAATGTAACCAAAGTGTCCCGGTTGGAACTTCTTGGCTGAAAGAAGCCATAGGCTCAAGGGACATGTCCATTATGCTGTGGTCATGGCTCTCATAGTTCGCCAGGGGCCCTGACCAGTGTGGCTCAGTTGGTTGAGCTTCACTCACGAAGCAAAGGGTCGCTGGTTCGATTCCCAGTCAGGGTACATGCCTGGGTTGTGGGCCAGATTCCCAGTTGTGGTGTGTGAGGGAGGCAACCGATCAATGTTTCTCTCTCACATCAATGTTTCTCTCCCTCTCTTTCTCCCTTCCTTCCCGTCTCTCTAAAAATAAATAAAAACATTTTTTTTTAAAAAAAAGGAAGATGAAACTCTGATTTCCTTAGCCTGGTTATGACACTTCAGAACTATCCATCTCTCCATCTATAAAATTTTCCCTTGGTTTCTCATCTGCTCAACATAGGTTTATAGCTGCTCTTCTGCCTGCTCTGTATGGCCCCTTGCTGGGTGGGGGGGAGCCCCCAGGTGAAGCAGAAAGCAATCACCTGGGGCCAGTGGGGGGCGGGGAGCAGAGAGGCAGTGTCATCCTTGTCAATTTGAATCACCCAAGCAATTTCTCCAGAACTTTAATCTGTGGTGCATCTTGTATGCTCAGAGGGCATGACTCCTGTGGGCAAACTCCAGGAATTGGAAGAAGCAGGGCATGGGTTTTCTGGGTAAGCAAGGATTATCAAAAATCCTTGTTTTGGTTAGTTTTATTAAACTCCTTTTCAAAGGCTTTAGTCCGTTTTCCTTCCTTAAGCTGTTTGAGCACTGAACACTGTTTACCCTTGATTTCGTGATTCAGAAAGCATTCAGGATCGTGATTCAGAATCCCCATTCCAGCATCCAATTTTCACTGTGCACGACCACAGCGGCGGAAGGCTAGGGGGCTGGGCACCTCGCATTCCAGGACACGTTCCTGATTTTCTTTGGCAAACTTCCACCTATCAGCTTGTTTCTTGCAACTGGCCTCTTCTGAAAGGTGAAGACTGCTAATTCTAAATATACAGGGGTTGGAATTGCTTTCTGGTTAGTGAAACTTTTTACCAGATATCAGATGCCACCTCTTCCCTATCTTCTCTCAGGCGAAACATGAGATGTGGCCAGGCGACTCGGAAGAGTTGAACATAAACCGTGTGCAGCCCTATTGCGAACCCCCGGTGTGAGTTTGGGTAGACAGCTAGTTCGGCTATAATGATTGTTTGAGAAATGCAAATTCGTTCCAATGCAATTGATGTCGTAGGGAACAATTTGAGCATAACACAAATTTCACGTTTACTTATGTGTGATTTAGCCGCCGAGAAGCACTGGGTGAATGCAGAAAAGCGCACACGGCTAACTGAGCAGCACAGACGTGTACGGAATGCAGACACGTTTCAGACACCCTCCGGTGACCTGCGTCCTCCAATTCTGTTCCGATCCACGCCATCCGTATCTGCTGTTACAACTGTCTGTTGATTCCAGATGACCTTCCGTGCAGAAGGTCACAGGAACACACAAGCCGTCACCCTTGCCGGTGCCCATTTCCACAAGCAAACGTCAGGGCTTCTTCAGATAAAGTACCTTGTTTATCGGCGTGTTTATGGATTTCTGAACCATTCCACTGGTGTGAAATGGAGCCGCCATTTTTACTGGAGGTTTTTTTTAGTGTGTTGTTGGCGAAGTGTTTGAGTGTTATGTCTGAAACTTCGTCTTTCCCATAAGCCGTGTGGAGTTTCTCGTGCAATTTTGTACATTGATGTGATTCTTAAGAACATGTATGTTGCATTTCAGCAAAGCAGGCTTCCCCGGGGGCTGCAGGCCTCACTCCCACCAGACGAGAGAGGAAGACAGTGTTCATTTTGGAGAGAGGGGATCTTGCTTGATATGCAAGGGACATCTGACCTCTTTGCCACAGGCCCCTGGGATTTCTCACTAAAGATACACTTGTGAAGAATGTTTCTAAAAGGGCGAGGTATATCTTCCAGTTGAAGGAAATGGAAAATGGAACATTTTAAAACAGCTATAGGAGGGGGTATCACTTCAACTTTACACATGTGATATCCAAGCCATAGAACACACGTCCCCCTCAGTTATGGCTACAATTTCTTTGTGATACACAGGAAATGTTCAGGGACGAATAAGGGATAGGATTGGCATATACCAAGTCCCTATGGACTAGATGCGGTCCATACCTTATCTCATTTAATCTTCACACTGCACTATGCCATGTTCTTTAAGTGTCTGTTGAACCCCTGCTGTGTACTGGGTGCTAATCCGGGCGTGGAGTTACACCAGGGGTCAGAACACACTGCAGCCCCGTGGAAGCCCGACTCCTAGTGGAGGGACATAGACAGCAAACCAGCAAATCAGTGTACACTTGGCCATGGGATGATATGCAGAAAGATAGGGCAGGAGGGAGGGGACAGAGGGACAACTGAGGAGGCCTGAGCAGGGAGCAGGCAGCACTGTCATCTCCATTTCTGCAGGTCAAGAAACTGAGGTAAAAATAAAGGAGCCAAGTTGCTCAGAGTCTTCCGGACACCATTTGGGAGCGAGGGGGCGAGAAGAAGGGGAGGATAGAATTTATCTTTGGTCGGCAGGGAGAGGCAGAAAGTATAGCGAGGACTGGGCTGAGTCTCATTTCTCTTCCAAGTCCACTTTCTTTTGATGCCTGGCAGTTGCCACTGTTGAAGCTTGACCCTGCTGAAACACAGCTGCCCGCCTGTTCCACCGGCCTTGCTCAAGGTGCTGGGGTTTGTCTGAGGGTGACTGCGCTGGTTTCCTGGGGCTGAGAAAAGCTCATGAGCTTTGTCTGAGAAAAGCTCATGCTGGTTTCCTTTATTCCCACACTCCAGTTTCACTTCTGGCCCCAGACGTGAAGCAATTCTCCAAGGCCAGCGAGGTGTCCTACAATTCAGTTCGGTTCTGGTCCTCTATTTACCTGGAGTTAGTGTCAGATTCCACAAGTTAAGGGCTCAGTCCTACGAGACTTCAGCCGCCAGTCACGAGTCCTGGTTGTCACTGTACTTCTGACTGACCATTATATATTGGGGCTCCCGCGGTTCCCTCCTTGGGTTTGATAATTTGCTAGAATGGCTCACAGAACTCAGGGCAACTGTTTCGTATGTTCAGCGGTTTATTATAAAGGATATAATGAAGGATACGGATGGGCAGCCAGGTGGAGAGATACCTAAAGTGAGGTATGGGGAAGAGGCATGAAACTCACGTGTATTCTCTGGGTGCGCCACCCTCCCGGCACCTCCAGGTGTTCAGCAACCCGGAAGCCCTGTGAACCCCACCTTTTAGGATTTTTATAGAGGCTTTATCATGCTGGCAGTGCTGATAGTTAACTCAGTCTCCAGTGCCTCTCCCCTTCCAGAGGATGGGGGATTGGGGAAAGGTTCCAAGCTTCTAATCATGGCTTGGTCTTTCTGGTGACCAGTCCCAACCTGAAGCTGCCCAAGTGCCCACTGACAGTCACCTCATTAGAACAATAGATGCTCCTATCTCACAGGAAATTCCACGGGATTTAGGAGTCCTGGGTCAGCAACCAGGGTCAAAGACGACGTAAGGGAACAAAAGATGCTGCTGGCACTCTTATCACTCTTATCAGGACAGGACAAGGAGCTCTGTGCCAGGAATGGGGGGCAGATGTATACATATATTTCTATTATTTCACAGGCTGATATAACAAAGCTTCCCAAAGTTGGTGGCTTAAAGCTACAAAAATTTTTTATCTCTTAGCTCTAGAGGCTACAAGTCAGAGACGAAGGCGTCAGCGGCACTACACTCCCTTGAATGCTGTGGAGTTTTCTTTCCTGCCTCTTCCTAGCATCGGGTGGTGGCCAGCAATCCCTGGCGCTGCTTGGCTTGCAGCCGCGTCACTCCGCTCTCTGCCTGCACCTTCGCGTGGTGCTCTTCCTGTGTCTCTCGGGTTGTGTCCACATTTCCTTCTTCTTATAAGGACGCCAGCCATATTGGATTAGGACCTACCTTCACCAAGTATGGACGCGACCTGATTACATCTGCGAAGGCTGTGTTTCCGAATGCAGTCACACCCACAGGTCCTGGGGGATGAGGATGGGCACCAATCTGTCGGCTGTGGGTGGGAGGACACAATTCAACCTGTTAAAAATGAACAAACCCATGAGTCTGTCTCTGTTTTGCTTGTTAGTTCAGTGTGTTCATTAGATTCCACATGTGAGTGAGATTATATGGCACTTGTCTTTCTCTGACTGGCTTATTTCACTTAACATAATGTTGTCCAGGCCCATCCATGGTGCTGCAAAAGGTAAAATTTTCTTCTTTTTTACAGCCGAGTTGTATTCCATTAAATGGTAATAGAAAAAAAATACAATTTAAAAAATGGTAAGGTGAAAAAAAAGTAGAATTCAGAAAATAAAAACAAATAAACAAAAAGAACAAACCAAGTCCCAACTATCTGCCTGGCTTCCTGTGTCCCCAGAACTGGCCAAAGCTACCGGTGTCACCTGCCTTCTTAACAAACCCTCCACATACCGTCACACCTCTGGGGCTTTGAATTCCCCACCAGGTGTCATGTCCCCTAGCCATTCTCCAGGGCTAACGTCCCTCTGTTCCCTGTCCTCGGACCCTCTCTGATTAGAACTCTTCCAGCCCCTAGTGAATCCCTCCTTTGAATTCCTACAGCCATCGCTCAGCCAGGGCTTCATCAATGCCATATATTTAACAAAAAAAATCAAAGCGTGGTTGGAAGGCTCTAGTCTAGTGTGGGTAAGAGGCCAAGTGCATGGACCTTGGCATGGCCCAGCAAGGATTTGGATTTAGCTCTGCCACTGCCCAACTGTGTGACCTTGAATAAATTCCTTCTCCTCTCTGTGCCTGCCTCAGCGTCTTTGTCAGTAAAATGTGGGTAATAATAACGCCAATCTCATAGGTTGTATAGGAATTAAATGAGATGATTGCTGTGGAGTGCTCAGTGTGGGACCCACACTATAGCGATTTTTAGTGGGAGTCCTGGAAATGTACCTTTGAAAAGTGCCCCTGTCTTGGTTGCCACTGAGGCTGGGCTGCTGTGCACTGTCACGGCTGGAGTCAACAAAGGAAGGGCCACCAAGGCTGGGACAGGAGGGAAGTGTAAGACCTTGTGTGCTGGATCCCAGGAAGTGGCTGCTGCAGAGTCTGGTGCAAGCAAGGTCATGTCCAGGGGTGAAGATGAGACATGTAGCCATCTGCACGTAGAAGCAGAAGTATGTCACGGCCCTTGCCCTTGGATAGGGAAACAGTTTACCAAATGAAGGAATTACCGAATAATGATAAGTTGGCTCTAAGTTGTTGTAGAAGGAGATAGAAATAGGGTGGCACTCCCAGTAAGTAATTATTTCAAGTCAGAGAGTAAGAGAGTAGGGAAGCCATTTCTCTCATTTTACACAAGTTGGTGTTTGCTAGATGTTTGATGAACTAGAGGCAGGGACTGGAATGTTAGCTGCGTTCTGTCTCTTTTCTCCTCTCTGTACACGTGTCCATCTTCTCTTCATTTAAAGACCAGCTTCTCCAGCTTCTGCAGGCTGCTTGGCAGGGCACAGGGTCTCTCTCTATCAGAGCTCTCGGATGTCCAGGGTCCTCTATCCAGAGGGAGACCCATCCAAAGCCGAGTCTCTCAGCACCCATCCAAAGCCGAGTCTTGAGGGAAGGGACTTATGTTGGCCTGCTTTGTGTTAGGTGCCTCTGCTCTGGACCTCAGAGTAGTACTGGATTGAGATTTCCTGGCAACCATGCCTGGGACCATGCAGGCTGGAGACACAAGGGGGACTTCTCAGGAAGCATGATGCCCAATGATGGACACAGCTGGACAGATAACCCAATCAGAACATAATACACCCAGACAGTCTGCTGTACATTTTATGTGTGTTACCTTTTGTTATATGTTACCTTTTAAATCCTCTTCACAACCTGGCAAAATACGCATTAGTGTTCCCCAGACACCGGTGTAGAAACGAGGCTCAGAGTAACTGCAATTCACTCAAAGTAATTCGCTCATCAGTGTGTAGTGGAGGCAGGGTTTTCATTTAGGTCTGTGTGAAACCAAAGCTCAAAATTCAGTCATTTGCCCAAGACCAGAAAGAACTAGTAGCCAACGATGGACCCACTGGTGTGATGTGTTCTAAAAAACACCAAACCACGCCCAAGGAAAACGTAAATAGACCCCAGCCTCACAGCTGGGAGACTAGTGTCCTTGGTGGCAGTCTGCTACCCCATCTCCCAAGTCCTTGCTCAGGCCCCGCCCTCCTACGTGCTGTGTGAGCTGGGTATGGGGGTGTGGGGGCCTGTTTTGTAGCACAGACTATGCTTTCAGCAGGGGCTTCCCTACCTGTGATGCTTACCTGCAAGGCCTAAAGGTGGCCACAGAGCGGCACATCTTTGGGGTGCTCTCCTGCCCTTCTTCCTGCAGCTGCACCTGGTATCAGAATCCTCTTAGGAGAGGTTAGTGAAGCTTCCGCGCGGAGACCAGACACAATCACTGTCTGGATTATCTGCAACTCAGGGCCACAGAGTGGCTGGGCAGGAATGATTTACAGAGGAGCGATTCCCAGAGCGGGATTCTGGTGACCTTATAAACCAGGAGACTGAAGCCGCTTGGCTCCTCTCTTTCCCCAGTGGAATTAATTCCACCTGACTCTCTGCGGCCCATTTGATTTTTTTGTTCAAGAAAGAGAGTCCAGATCTCGGTGATCCGTGCTGTTTCTTTGAGACATTTAAAATACCCATCGCATTAGTGTGGGGGCGACTCGAAGGAAGAGTAAAACCAGCAAACTAGTTCTGAGAAGAATAAAAACATAGCATAAAAGAAAGGAAAAAGTGTTTAATATTTTCATTTCAAGGCTGACAGCTCTTTTCTGGGTACTGGTGGGATTTCTTTCATTTTTTTTTTTATTGACTGGTTGTAAGTGGTTGATGGACATATGTATTGGGAATTTGGGGTTATGGTAGGGGAGAGATTTTCTTTCTTTCCGTGTTTCTTCTGGTTCATAGAATTGTACTCACATTTCCTGATGGTATCAGGAAGAAGTGCCTTCCTACCTCTCACTGATCCCCCGAGGGCAGAGGGGGTTCCGCTGACAGTGAGATGGTGGGAGTGTGACCTTATTTGTCCATGTGTCTCCACGGGGCAGGATTTGCATCAGAGACTGATAGCCACCCTGGTGGCTGTACCTGTCTGTTCTGCAGACCCAGCCTTCCCTGTGTGTGAGCACCAGAATCGGGCCTTCGGAGGAAAGAATAGGAAGCTTCTGTTGGTCTTGGATATAAACTGGGTCCTCTACTTTACCAGTTAAAAAAAAAGGAATTATCTTCTGGAGCGCAGGCCCCTAGGAGTACAGGCTTCCTCCACTAGGTGAGTGTTCTAGGAACCCATCTGTATCAGTGTACCAGCTGGTGGTATTGTGAGAGGCTGCGTTCGGCTTCAGTGGATTTTTCCGAAGAGTCTTTCAGTGCATTTGCCCATTTCATGATGGGTAATTTACAAGAGCACCTGCCCACACTGTGCTGAGAGTTCAGCAATTTTTGACTGAAAATGTCATGACTCCCATGCCCCACCCTCCCTATTCACCTGATGTTACCCCAAGCAACTTTTTTTTGTTTCCCTGGCTGAAAAATGTCTTCAAAGAGAAATGTTTTGCTGATGTGGAAGAGGTGAACTTAAAAAAACAGCAGAAGCACTAGAAGGCATCAAAGTCAATGAGTTCAAAAACTGTTTTGAGCAGTGGAGAAAAAACATCTTGATAGATATACTGCATCAAATGGAGAGTACTTTGAAGGTGTCTGAACTTTAAACATGTAAGAATAAATGCACAATTTTTAATAATTACATTCCATTTGGGGGGGGGGGTTCTCCTTATATTTTCATTCCTATGTAACTCCTGTGCAGAGGGGAGAGGGCTGTGTTCAGCGGTCATCCCCTCGAAGGCCAGCAGTCCATTTTCATTGAGTGGCGTAACTAGTAACCATATTGGTGACCCGGAGAGTGATTGCTGTTTCATGAGGAGTGCTAAACTGTGTCTGGAACAATCAGCTAGGGAGGGATTGGCTTTCTAGAAATTGGCTGGGGCAAAGAGCAAGGAGATTGGAATCCGATGAACCCAGATTTGAATTCTGGCTCCTCTACTTATTAACACTTGCCCTTAGGAAGATTATTTTAAGTCTCTGACTCTCATATTCCATAACTTTAAAATGGGCATCATAAAACTCATTGGAAAGTGGCACTGTGATGATTAATGATAATAGCCAGCAAGTAGTTATTGAGAGCTTATATGAAGTGATAGGCACTGTTCAATACCTTGATTGTTTCATCCTTTTTAAGTCAAAACTATTTTACCTCCTTTTTAAAAAGATTTTATTTATTTATTTTTAGAGAGAGGGGAAGGTAGAGGAAGAGAGGAAGAGAAACATCCATGTGCGGTTGCCCTTTGCGTGTCCCCTCCTGGGGACCTGGCCTGCAACCCAGGCATGTGCCCTGACTGGGAATCAAACCGGAGACCCTTTGCTTCGCAGGCCGGTGCTCAATCCACTGAGCCACACCAGCCATGCTCTCTCTTTTTTTTTTTTACCTCCTTTTTACATGATGCTTGGAGACGTTACTCACTTAAGATCGCATAGCTCGTAACTATGCTTAACCATTGCACTGCACCGCCTTTAGCTGAACAGGGATGCAATGGGAAAGTGCCTACTACGGCGCCTGGCACATAGGGAGCTCTCAGGAAATACTGTCTTCGTTCTTCTTCTCCTTACCCGTGAGATGTCTGGTCAGAGGCTGCCCTCGATGCAGCTTACTTTGAAGAGCACAAAGCCACCCTAACTCCTTCAAACTCCCCTCTTACCTACCAATCCCCAGAGGCAAGGTTTAGCTAGGACTTTGGACTCTTTGCCACACCTATCCAAGCTGTGGTGCCCAGGAGTTCATAACTCCTTGTCTGGACCCAGATCTACCTGTTTCTTTTCTGTATAGTTCTGGGGCCAATCCAGGGCAGATGTTGACGGTGGCCATTGATAATGATGCCACTTATGAGAGAATACTCCAGGAAGCCCCTGGTAACAGTGAAGAGACCACAAGGACATAAAGAAGCTGGTAATGGGACAGAAGTGACGTGCCATTTGATTTTGTAGGTGACAGAGCATGGAGGTGTCATCCGTGAAGCTTACTCTGGAGTATGCAAAGTCATGCTGAGTGTGGATCCCAAACCCCAGCTCACGGAGGATAAGGTGAAGCAGTACTTTTGAGAGCTAGGGTCATTAATCATGTAGAGTGGACAAGGCTTTCATATTTTGATTTAATTTTGTTTGAGCTTCTTGAAGAGAACTGGCAACCTGATTACCTAATTAGGCAGAGAGTCAAGCCTGAGAAAAATCATACTATATAGTCTGAAAAACTGGGCCTCACCTGCACTTTGCCCAGGCCATCACGGGGCTGCACATTATTGGGAGTTCGCATGAGAAACACTGGATCGTCCTGCAGTAAGAGCCTTAGAGACCAGCCCTCTTCTGATTGGTTTAGTTTAGAAGAGGTGAGTTTGGCCAGTACATTACAATCTGAATAAGAATGAGAGATGAGTCTTTGTCTTGCCCCCCTCAGTGCTTTCCCCACGTGTGAAATGGGGATTTTTTAAGCAAATACTATTTATTTATTTATTTATATTGTTGTTCAATTACAGTTGTCCCAATTTTTTGCCCTTTACTCTCCCCTGCCCCACCCCTGCAGCTCCCACAGTCAATCCCCACCCCATTGTCCATGCCTGTGAGTCCTCTATTTGTGTTCCTTGACTTACCCCTTCCCCTCTTTCCCCTATTATCCCCTCCCCCTTCTACTCTGATCACTGTCAGTTTGTTTTTTATTTCCTTGTCTCTGGTTCTATTTTGCTCACTTGTTTGTTTTGTTGATTAGGTTCCACTTATAGGTGAGATCATATGGTATTTGTCTTTCACTGCCTGACTTATTTCACTTAGCATAATGCTCTCCAGTTCCATCCATGCTGTTGCAAAGGGTAGCATTTCCTTCTTTCTTTCTGCTGCATAGAATTCTATTGTGTAAATGAACCAGTTTTTTTGATCCACTCATTTACTGATGGGCACTTAGGCTGTTTCCAGCACTTGGCTATTGTAAATAGTGCTGCTATGAGCATTGGGGTACATAGGTTCTTTTGAATTGGTGTTTCAGGATTCTTAGGGTATAATCCCAGCAGGGGGATCACTAGATCAAAAGGCAGTTCCATCTTTAGTTTTTTGAGAAAATTCCATAATGCTTTCCACAGTGGCTGCACCAGTCTGCATTCCCACCAACAGTGCACTAGGGTTCCCTTTTCTCTACAACTTCACCAGTGCTTGTTGTTTGTTGATTTGTTAATGAAATGAGGATTTTTTAACATCACTTTCTTTCTTAGATCTGTGTCCTGTGAGGAAGGATGTGCTTTAAAAAAGGGTCAGCATGTACCCACTGAGTCAGTTACTAATCTAATGGTATTTTAATCAGTTAATGTGTTCATCTACACGTGACAGAAGCCCCTTCCTGCCCCAAAAGGCTGAAAACAGCATCTTGAACAAGATAGGAGCTCTCTCTCTGTCTCATAAAGAAGTCCAAAAACACTCATCTGGGGCTGCCATGGAAGCTTCCTGGTATGAGGAACTGAGACACTTTCTCTTGTTTCTCTGTCATGTGAGCTTCTGTTCAGAAGGCCCCTCCTGGCCCATTATAGCTCTGGAACCCCAACCAGTGTACAGCATTCCAGGCTGCAAGAGGCGAGACACGCCTCCTTCCCACACGTGCACTTTCTCAAGTCGTACCCACCGTTTTCACTGACATCCCATTGGTCAGTTTATTCCAGATGGTGTGAGTCTAGCTAAAATTAGGGGTTCTATCACTAAAGAAGAAAAGATTGGAGGATCATTAATGGTTTCCACCACACTATCAGAAATGTCTTTTGTTTTCAATCAAAAGGCTCAATTAAATGACCTTGGGAGGTTCCTTGGTGGGGTTGGGGGGATGGGTAATAGTTCTTTATATTAACTATTCTCCCAGTAAATATTCTCTCAAGTTTACTGTGGCCTCCCATCTGCTAGGTGGCACAGTAGGCTCTCTGAGTATATGGAGATGGATGAGGCATTAGCTGATCTGCAGGTGCTTACAATGCACTTACTCAATAAACGCTTGATAAAAAGCCTCTATGATCGAAGTATGTGCTCAGCTCTGGAGATATAAAGTCAAAAAAGAAGTATAGAGCTCACCCAGAGAAACAAGAGTAAAGGAAATAATAAATATTATAGAAAAAATGAAAAACTGAATTAAGAAATAGAAAAGACTAATGAAACCAAAAGTGGATTCTTTAGAAAATAGCTAGACCTCTGAAAACACTGATCAAAACAAAAGAGAGAAGATAGAAATAAATAAAAATGTTGAAAGAAAAAAAGAAACAGCTGTAGACAGAGCAGAGATTAGAACAATAAGCACATTATGAATAGTATTCAATGTAATAAAAGATGTAAAGGATATATTCTTAGGAAATATAAAATGCCAAAATTGATACAGGAAAAAATTAGAACACATAATTAGACCAGTAAATATTTAAAAAATTGGAATAGTAACCTCTTATGTCCCCCAAATATAGGCTCAGGTAGGTTTAAAGTTTCATTCTACCAAAGTTGCAAGCAGTAGTGACTCTCTACCATATATACATATGCACACACACACACACACGATGAAGCATACAACATTATATATTTGTGTAAATAAAAATTCCATGTGCATAAAACTATACATACTTTACAAGAAGCATATAAACAGAAGAACCTCATCGACTGCAGTAGAGTGGCAGGCACTGGGATCGGGGACGGGAGGGGGTAAGGAAGAGCTCGCGTGAACGACTGCGTGGACGGAGAGAGAACCCGCAGGAGCGAGTGCGTCATGAATGAGGAGTGCGGTTTGCCCAACTCTTCAAACTGAGGTCTAGTAGAACAGAAGGAAAAGGGGGATCATGTTATGGTCCGTAAGGCTTACAATTTAGTAGAAGGAGATAGCCGTATTTCATTTAAAAAGTGGACTAAAGTGATTTCGATATGTTGGAACAATTCTTCTCACAGTAGAGTGGGATCTCAAATCATGGCGTAGCAACTTCCCCTGGGCGGGAGCTAGGAGAAGGGGGATGAATGAGGGAGGGAGGCACAGCATAAATAAGATAATTCAAAGAACGGTAGAAAAAATTAAAAGTGAATGTTAAAAACATATTTAGTGGAAACACAAAGCAAGGGATGATAATCCTGTACGGGGAATAGAAGAAGGCCTCCTGGTACCTGAGCTGCGCCCATGGAACTGGGCAGTCACCCCAGACCATCAGCCAGTCTGGGGTCACAGAGATGCTGGTGTTGGCTCCCAGATGCCCATGGGGCCCAGATCAGAGCTCTGCACGGTCACACACCACGCATGGTTAGAGTGTCCCGAGAGCCGCCCAAGGGATGAGTGATAAAACAAAATTTTATTCTGCTTCCTCAACTAAGAGGCGAGTCCCTTTAAACCAGGACCCGGGGCTGTTTTTGCTTTGTTTTTAGGGCTGTGGTATTTAGATTTTGCCTCCAAATTTGCAGATGTAATGAGATGATTTATCACGGAAAAATTATTGCATGATCATCAAAAAGTAATGAAAGTTGTCACAGCCTCTCTGTTAATGGTCTTTCTTCCTCACCTCCTTCCCCCCACCCTGAAAATGAGCTCTAGGAGTCTAGCATGGAGCCCAGCCAGGGATCTGATGCTGTTTAATTCACCCAGGCAGTCAACCATAAACACATTTTTCAGAAGTAAAGACAACTTCTGTAACTTTTTAATTAAAGCATAAAAGCCCTAATTAAAGAGACATAAATCACAGAGAAACCTGTAAATCTCTGCAATCTTTAGTGGCACTGCATGCATGCGTCCAGCTGTGTTCACAGTGAGCCCAGAGGTGACCGGGTCTGGAGAGGCCCAGCACCATTTTCCAGAGGTCCCGGAGCAGCAACTAGGCAGGGCCCAGGAGGCGATGCTGCCTGGCATGGAGCCCACACTGGGTGGAGGGGGAGATCAGATGAGCCTGGACCAGGAGTGTTCAGCCCCGTTACTCTCAACTCAGTCCCCACTCAATTTTTGGAAGGTCATGATAGTTGCTGCCTCCAGCGTACAGAGGGACGAGTCAAAGAACACCATGAGGAAGCAGACAGAAGGAGAACAAAATATTCCCTAAAACCATCAGCCTGCGTTCTTCAAAAAATCAGTGTCCTGAGAGAAAAGAGTTGGAGGGTGAGACTGGATGAAAGGAAACTAAAGAAGCACAGCAACCAAACGCAATGCGTAAACTTTGATGGGATCCTGCTTAGAGACAAAAACGCAGTGAAAGTCATGCCTTGGGATGATGGAAAAATTGAATGTAGACTTGATGTTAAATAATATAATGGAATTATTATTCATTTTATAATGTGTGATAATGGCATTACAGTGAGGTAGGATAATGTTTTCTTCTATTTAATGCTAGAGGGGGATGCTGAAGGATCTAGAAGTGAGATTTTATGATGTCTACACAAGTGCCAAAATGATAATAATTATTGGATGTAGATGGAGGATACCCATGTGTTTATTTCAGAAAATTGTGAACTATTTGTGTATGCATGAGACAACTTTGTAATAAAACTTGGGGGAGGAAAAATGTCAGCCTCCATTTTTTGTCTCTTGGAGATCTCTCTCTTTCTGCCTGTCTGTCTGTCTCTCTCTGTCACAAATATACTGATGCGGGAGAAGAATCAGATTGGGCAAGCGTAGCTGGACAAGTTTTCCTCTCTGTGCTGACATGCAGTCTGGATGTTCTGCACGCGCCCCTTTCCTGGTTTTAAATGAATGTGGGCTTCAGGGAGGAGGTAGCTCTTTGGGCTTCATCCTGCAGCACTTATAGTTCATCCACCTGGATCTTAGGACTCAAAACCAATGAGCATAGCAGCCCCCAAGCTCATGGAGCTGTCAGTTTAGCATAGGAGACAGATAAATAATTTAGTCCCCACAGGATAATGACCTCAAGTAGAGGCTACTGACATAGAGCCTGGCATGGTGCCTGGTACCCCCAATATTTGTGACATCTTGATCCTTCTTTCTCTGATAGAAACAACATCGTATACACCCCAAAGTGACATCTATTGTTCTATGAGGCAATGGACACAGCCACTGGCTGCTGGGGGTCTATGTGGGAAGGTGTGGGAGTGGTAGGTCACGGAACCCTTCAACTGGCTGGATCCGCTGTGGAATTTGAAGTGCTGACCAGTGTCTAGGATGGGACTGAGTCACCAGGATCCAGGTCCCACGAAGATATATTTGTCAGAGTAGAAAGGTCACTGGCCTGGACCAAGAATCGGCAAATTTCCTGGGCCCTGGGTGATGCAGTGCCAATCTCCTGGGGCTCAGGCTGTCATAGGGTGGATGCGTGTGGTGTGGAGAGGTATGTGGGGCCAATTAAAGGACTGGCCTATCCACACAGCGGGAGAAGAAAACCTCCCTGGTACATCCTTTCTAACATTTTGAACACTCCTTTGTCAAAACTGGAAAGGGCTTTAATTTAGAGAGGGCTAGAAGGACCTTGAAGATGACCTCTGGCCTCATGGTTTTGAGAGGATGCTGCCAAGAACTTCCAGGACTCTGAGGAAGTTCAAATTCAAGACTCAGTGTGGAAGTCAGGAATCTGGTCCAACCTTGTAGAAGATGAGTGCATTAGCTTCCTAGGGCTACCGTAACAAAGTACCACAAATTCCCTGGCTTAACAGAAATTTATTGTCTCATAGATCTGGAGGCTAGAAGTCTGAGATAGGGTGTCAGCAGGGCCATGCTCCCTCTGAAGGTGCTGGTGGAAGCGCTTTCTGGCTCGCTCTCTTAGCTTCTGGGACTTTCTTGACTCTGGCCGCATAACTCCAATCATGGAGACCTGGCATTTTCCCTGCATGCATCATTTCCAAATTTCCCCGTCCTATAAGGATACCACCCTGTTCCATTATGACCTCATGTTAACGAATTATGTCTGCAATGTCCTGATTCCAGTTGAAATCACATTCTGAGGTACTGGAGGTTAGGACTTTCACATGAATTTTGGGGGACACAACTGAACCCATAATAATGGCCAGAGGGAAGTAGACTTGCCTCAGTTTAGACAGACGTGCCTGGTACAGACACCCGGGCCTGGGTCTTGGTCGCCTGATTCATGGTCAAGAGCAATTCTCATTGTTGCAAACTCTCCTCCGTGATGCTGAGACTATATGAGCAACCCCAGGCAGGCTTTCTTCAGTCTTAGCGTAGCAGTCGTGTGCCCATTTGTGGCTGCCCATCACTCCACCTCTTGTATGAACACCTGCTTTCCCTCTTGGGGTCCTCTGTTGTGTGGCACTTTCTTGGCAGAGAGTACTGTCCCCACTCTGGGAACTGAGGGCAGACCCTTCTCCCATCTCCAGTGAGCCAGGGTGGACTCATGGCATAGACTCAGCCTGCTGGACTGCTCTGCTGGGCCTTGTCCCCCGAGTGAGGGATGCCATGTATGATGTGGAGGCCACATTTGTGCTCCAGCGCCCGGCTACATCATTCCTGCAGGTGGCTTACTGGGCCTCCTCCTGGGTTGCCCTCCTGGGTCGTCCTCCAGAGCGCTCCAGCTTCCCACTCTTGGGAGTCTCTCTTCCAATGAGTCCCATTTTGTCGGAGAGGCAGAATCCATTTCTGCTACGTGTAAAAACAAGCTCTGACTGATACACTAGGACATCACCATTATCTGGAGAGGTGTCACTACATTTATTTTAATTTTAGAAGGAATCAGGACACATCACGAGACCCAAGAGGTGACAAATTGCCATTATGTGGATATTTTCAGACCCAGGTCTGAGCTAGGACTTCAGACCTGTCACTAACCCGACCTGTGTGAGCAGGGAGGGGGGACCGCCAGCCCGCTAATCTGTATTACTTGCTAATTATCACACGCTGGTCTATATTCCATCAGTCCACACTGCATGTCAATCGTGTGGTAAACAGCTTCACCAGTGGCAGATCGCGGGCCCAGCTATTTTATCTTGTTAAAATTGAGCCTAAACGACAGATAAACTCCATATCATCTCCCTGAGTTAATCCAGGTGCACTTTATCTTCTGAGAGGTTTGCCACGGTGTGATTTGTGCCCCTGTAAACATATGTTGGGTGGGCCTCTTACTAATTTAATTTGCTTTCAGATGTGTTTGTGGGACCTCCTCTAAATCAAATTATTTGGAATATAGCATCAAGACGAGTGATGTATGTGGCAAACCAAGGTCTCGGGCAGTTGTGTGTGTGTGTGTGTGTGTGTTTCAGGACACGTAGAGGGTTTATTTTTGATTAACTGTCTTAGCCTTGCTTTGGCATTTATCTTCCTGTGGCAGAGCCAGTCACAATAGGTAATTCCATTAGTATTATCTCTCAATTCGGTGGAGAGGGGCTCCAGCCAGGACAGCTGCGGCAGAAAGGGTTACAGTGTTGAGGAGGCTAATTTCTTATTTCTTTAGCGGTTTATTCCTTTATTGGCAGCTCATTGAAAGGGAGCTGAAGGAGAGCGGTCAAATCATTAAAAGCGAAAATTTAACGTGGGTTTTTAAAGGTGAACCCCAAAGCTTTGGGGGAGGGGAGGGGAAAGGTTAAATTAAATATGTGAACAGTGCCTTCACAGTTAGTATGACCAATGGCAATGGATAGTATTTAAGGCCTCGTGTGTATAAAGGAGGTTTTATCTTTGTGCTTTTAATGAGAAATGTGATATCGATGAGGTATATTCTGAGCCCCTGGGTGACCTTGGGACTCTATTTCTCTGCCTGTGCCCCACTCCCATATTAGTCTCTTGCTCGCCACAGGGGTGATGCTGGGAGGGAGCAAAATCTTCCTCAAGTGCCTTGAGTACCTGCAAAGAAAGAGGGCAGGTGGGAAGGAGATATGGGTGCTTCTCATCTCTCCATGCAAATGGGGGGCAGGGGTCACAGGGAGAAATGAATTGCACAGAAAATCCCAGAATCTCATTTGAGTTTCAACCCTCCCTCCCAGAGGGACCCTTCCTTTACCTCAGATGCTGCTGCTCCCCCCTGGCTTTGCTGCCCCTCCTCCTTGCCCTTTTTCACCCCTTCATGGAAGCGACCACCAGCCCCAAACATTCCAAAGATAGCCAGCAGTTGGAGAGAGCAGAGGCCGGGGGCTGAGGTGGCTACGTGATAACGGCGCCGGGAGCTGCCCGTGTTGCTCAGTGCCTGTGATCCTGTTTCCTGGGAGAGGGCTGTGAGGTGCCACAAGAGCCCATGATATGCGGCACCCTGAGAGTGGATTTGGAGGGGACTCTGAGATGCCTGACCTTGCCATTAAAAATTTTGCAATCCAAATACATCTGAAAGGCAGCTCAGGAACCAGACTTTTTTTTTCTGAGGGCTCGATGTATGCATTATGTTCTTTGCAAAGTGTTCCCAAATTGTTTTTACAAAACATCTGGACCCTTATCAGTCAATTTTGTAAGCACTCCCAACAGAAGCACAGGTGTCTAGATGTAAGTTAATATACACTATTGTCTGATGTGTTATGTGCATTACGATGTATGCACAACTGTGTATATTTTAAAAGAGTGAGGAAAAGAAGTAGAGGTTATAATGCATACACTGCGCATCCCCAACGAGTCCTGGGGACATGCTAGACAGTCACCATGCCCTCTGACAGTTTCTGCTTCTCACGGCCTGCCTGACAGGTAGGTGTTGTCACTCTTGTTTAATAGATGAAGAAACTGTGGCTGGGATAGTTTAGCAATTTGCTCAGACCTGGGATTGTAGCCCATGTCTTCCGACTCCAGATCTGGAGACTTTCTATTCCACTGCATTCCCTCCTTCTCCCCTTTGGATGAACGGCCCTGCCTTCCAGTGGACCATCAGTCCCTCTGCCTTCTGTCCCAAAGCCTTCCGTGTTGATCGAATCTGCAACGACTGTCTCCTTGAATTTGACGACTCCATACCAGTGTTAGTATTCCCATTCCCCTTTGCCACTCATTTCCCCAACCTCCCTTGCAGCTTGGAGCGGCCCTGTGACTGCGCTCTGGCGGACGTGACCGTGCAGGAGCGTTCTGAGAAATTTCACCGTCAGCAGGGGGAGCCCTCCAGAAGGGCTCCCCGCCACCCCTTCTCCTCTCCTCTGGCCTTAGATACAGTGGCACCCCCTCATCTGCAGTCCCCCTTATCCTCCTCCCTGGTTCGTTACCCCCGGCCAACCTCTATGGGAAGATATTAAATGGAAAATTCCAGAAATAAACAATTCACAACTTTTAAATTACACGCCCCTCTGAGAAGCGTGATGACATCTCGCGCTACTTCACCCCAGACGTGACTCATCCCTTTGGCTGGCATCTCCGCGCTGTAGACACTTCCCGCCCTTTCGCCACTGACATCTTAGCCTTGGTAGTCATGGGAGTCACTGCCGTTGTCCCGCACCGCTTCTGTGCAGGTCACCCTTTCTTCGCTTCATCGTGGCCCCAAAGCCCAAGGAGGCGATTCAGACTTGCCCAAGAGAAGTTGTGAAGTGCTTCTTTTAAGCGACGAGGTGAGTCCAGCACAGTAAGATATTTTGAGAGAAAGACCACCCAACCCTTATTACAATATATTGTTATAATTGTTCTATTTTATTATGAGTTACTGTCTTCCATCTCGTACTGTGCCTAATTTATAAATTGAACTGTATCACAGGTATGTATGTGAAGCAGGTCCTCGAATAATGTCCTTTCGTCCAGGGTTACTTCATTTTGACACTAATGAGAGAAAAAAAATTAATTCCGGGCGGGGGGCTACTGCCTGTGTGGAGTTTGTGCCTTCTCTCCAGGTCTGCGTGGGTTTTCTCCGGGGACTCCGGTTTCCTCCCACACCCTGATGACGTGCAGGTGAGCTGAACGGCGTGTCCTGGTTGTCCCAGCCTGAGACAGTGTGGTCTTTGATGGGAGACGCCCTCTGGGAGGGGGGGCCCAAACTCAAGGAGATTCTGGGATTTCCTGTGCAATCCACTTCTCCCTGTGGATCCTGCCTCCCACTAGCCTCAGTAGAAGGGTGCCCTGCCCAGGGTGGGGGTCCTGCCCTGGGCTCTGAGCTGTTGAGAGAGGAACCTGCACCCTAAACTGGAATCAGCGGGTTGGAAAAAATTCTCCTATTTATTTTTAATTCATCCTTGTTAAATGTATGTATAGCTTACATTTATTTCAATGTTTAATATTAGAAGTATTTGGGTCTTTATTTAGAAGTCTGGTGATGTTTCTATGACCAGAAATACACTGAAGGAATTCAACTTTTGCTTATGTCAGTTAGCCTGTGGTAAGAGTGGTTTCCTTATACCTTGTTTCACTTAAAGATGCAGTTTCCGGGAACCTACCCACAATGTCAAGTGAGAACTTACTGTACAGGGAAAAAACATAGTGTATATAGGGTTTGGCACTGTCTCTGATTCCGGACATCCACTGGGGAACTTTGATGAACATACTCCCTGTGGACAGGGGTTGGGGGGGCCACTGCATGACTGTGTGGACGTCTCACTTGGAGCTGGTTTTGGCCTTGAGGAAATGAGTCTAAGGGCAACAGGCAACTTGCTAACGATGGGACGTGAAGAGACGGGTCTTCGATCACCTCACTGAGTCCCTGCCCTAGACCGGAACCACCTGCCTTCGGGCTACTCCTATGTGACATCAAATGTCTTTGCCGCTTTAGCAGCTGATGGGTATTCTGTTTCCTGCAGACAAAGCCTTCCTAGCTGCACAGTCTCTATGTCTGCATTTCTAATCAGCATCTTCCACCTCCATTTCATCGTTCTGTCAGGGTCTTCCTGCGCCTCAGGCCACATAACTTTCATGGAAACGGGCTTGGTCCACATGGTGTAAGAAGTCATGTGATCCAAAGATTTTTTTAGAGCTATGCTTTATGTTCCTAACTCTCTTCTGCTTTAGATTTCCTGATTGTGTTACTATGTGTGTGTTTGTATGTTTATAATGGTTCCTTCCATGTCTTCCCTGGCACAGCTCTGCACACACCAGCCCTTTCACGGTTCCCAGAGCTTGCCTTCGTTGCAAGCAAATATTACTCCTCCTCTGTGTCCCACCTCAGGGCCCTTGCAGGCTTCCTCTCCCCACAGCTTCACCTGGTTGGCTCTTTCCTGTCCTTCAAGCCTGAGCCCAGGTGTTACCATCTCAGGGAAGCCTTTTCTAACCTGTGTGCCACCCCTCCTCACAACACCATGTTTTCATTATCCTCATAGAACTAAACTCTACCTGAAGTTATCTTGTTTGTTCAGTTACCGTGTTCATTCTGGCCTCTACCCACAATGCACACTGCCCGAGAGCAGGGACCTGATCCACTTTATCTCCAGCACCTAGAACTTGAAACACAGTAGGAGCTCAGAATATATTAATATAGCACATGAATAAAAAACCAAAGTATAGGCAGCTCCTTTTCATCGGTTAGATTGGATGCTGCCTGATTCATAAACCACTGAATAAAGCCAATAAGATCATTAAAAACTTTTTAATAAAAAAAAGAATGAGCGGATATGAAGTACCTGCTTGCGAGAGTCCCTGGTTTTGTTCCCCAATGGAATGTTTCAGTATTTATGAAATGGGGGTACTAAAAGGTAAAGTGATTAGCAATTATAAGCCAGTGCTGAGTAAATATGGGACTATCATCAACTTTTTATAATTTGAAATTCTAACTTAGAACATATTAATGTTATATTCTCATTGAGATGAGCCTTATTTTAAAATATTGTAACAGCAACAGCAGACACTATTAATAAAAAATAATAGTTATAATTTGCCCTGGTTGATGCGGCTCAGTGCATTGGGCATTGTCCTGAAAACCAAAAGGTCACCGGTTTGATTCCTGGTGAGGGCACATGCCTGGGTTGCAGGCCAGGTCCCCAGTTGGGGGTGTGCGAGAGGCGGCCGATTGATGTTTCTCTCACAGATCAATGCTTCTCGCCCATTCTTTCTCCCTCCCTTCCCCTCTCTCTAAAAAAATAAATAACGTCTTTAAAAAATGATAGTTATAATTCAATCCTAATACTATAGTGTTAGGATTGAAATCAGGAAGAATTGCTTTCTGAATGAACACTCCTTCCCTTATAATCCCCCCCCCTACCTGGTGATACTTGCATCTCAATGTCAAGAACATAATGCTGCACTTACTTATTTACTGTTTTGTTCCTCATTCACCTGAAACCCCTGCGGGCAGGGACAAGGCCTGGAACAGCTTTGATCCAAAGCACAATGACATATGGCAGGCCCTTCGTAAATGTGTTTTCAATGATGACCCTAACTTAATGTGAGTTACACAAAGTATCCCCTTGGCATAGTTCACTCTACAATTACAGGGAAATTTAAACACACACACACACACCTTTATAGTCCCGTGAAAAATCTGTGATATCTGGGCTTGGTCTTTGGAAGACATCTTTATCATTGTTACCATCACAATCACTTCCCTCTTTCTTACTTTCTTAAGATGCACAAGGCGGGGCCCCCAAAACCTGGACTTTATGTATAAAAAGTTGTGTATTTATTCTTACATAGTTAAACACCAGTCACCTGTAAAGTACTCTGTGTTTGGGGTAATACACCTATCAAGATGTTTTTCCACTGCTCAAAACAGATTTTGAACGCATCGATTTTGGTGCCTTTTAGTGCTTCTGTCATTTTTTTATTTCACTTCTTCCACGTTGGCAAAATGTTTCCCTTTGAGGACTTTTTTCATCCAGGGAAACAAAACAAAGTCACCTGGGGCAAGATCAGGTGAATAGGGAGGGTGGAGAAAGGGGGCCAGGCAGGTTTTGGTGAAAAACTGCTGAAAACTCAGTGCACTGTGGGCAGGCACACTCGTATATCACTCATCATGAAATGGGCAAACACACTGAAAGAGTCTTCAAAAAATTTTCAATGAGACTGAACACAGCCTCTCACCACAAAGCCAGCTGGTACACTGATACAGATGGGTTCCTAGAACACTCACCTAGCAGAGGAAGCCTGTACTCCAAGGGGCCTGCCCTCCAGAAGATAATGCTGGGTTTTTGGGTCTCCCCTTGAATTCTCTCTTCTCATAGCTTTATGCCTGAATAAGCATGAAGAATTGGGAAGGGACATTATGACCTGGCCCAAAAGGTGCTGATAAAAGCCACTGGAGAGAAGGAGATGGGATGCTTTAATTTATTTGCAGAAGAAACTGATGAGTGTCAACAACCCTGATAGTGACATGGGAGAAAGCATGATGAGGAACGGCAAAGGGACATTTAGACTGAAAGTTCGGAACGCCTGCAGAAGAAGCAAACACACTGTCCTGCACAGACAAGTGCCTTTGATGATGAAATAATCTCACTCTCCGCCAGGAGAGAGATGAGAATGCCCCTGTTCAGGTCATTTAAGACAAACTAGGGGAGGCAAGAGTAGTCATTATTGATAGCTTGTTGAAAGTCCACAGTGCCGTTAGATGAAGGACAAAAGTTGGTCTAGCCCCCAGGTTTACAGTCCATGGAATTGAGCCTTCTGTGAGATACTGGGAACCTTGGTCTGGTTTTCAGGCCCTTAATGGTGAGAGAAAGCTTCTGAGGCTAAAGGGGTAGAAACAGGAATGACAAGGATGACCTCTGGCATAGGGAGAGGATGCCTAGTGGAAAAAAAGACAAACGCAAGCTGGACCCACAAAAAGAAAGACGGAAGAGGACCTGGGGAAACAAGGTAAAGGGGAAAGGTTTGAAAACCAGAGGAAAAAAAAATTCAGAATCCTGGATTTTATGAGCATCCGGCGGGTGAATGATAAGGAAAACGGTTCTGAAGAGGCCTGCGCTGGGCGAGGACGGTAGAGCTGGAGAATGAGGTGTACACCACTGAGCAGGGAAGAGGCAGAGATTAATTCAGTTCTGGGTCCACTCGTTCCCTTCTCTTCAGCCTTTGGCTTGATGATATTTCTAACTTCATCATGGACTTCTCTCTTTGCTGATGGTCTTGGTTGAGACATTGGTTATCTTCCCCAGGTACGACCCCCAAAGCAGTCCAGCTGAATTCCATAACCACTTCCTGAGTCAAAGCAGAACACAAAACAACTAAAACTTCAGACCCTTAGAGATATCAGAGGTCATTTCATCCAAACTCTGTTCTTCTCCCAAGTACCAGCTAGTTCCTACCTGAACACATCAAGTGATGGAGACCTCATTACCCCAGGGAAGAGTACTCTGTGTTTAGAGAGCCCTATTAGAAAAGTGTTCTTTATGTTGGGCCCCAATATCTGCACATCAGATAAACTCTGTTCACGGATCCTACTCCCAGATCTTGAAATCTCTGTACATCTGCAGTTTAGAGAGCCAATGCAGCAACTCTCGCCCTGACAGCTCTTCAGGTATTGGAAGCTGTCACATTCCCTTGAGCCTTAATTCCTCAAAGCTGAGGATCACCAGTTCCTTCGATTGTTCCAAATATAACAGGGTTTTAAGTCTCCTTTGAGCTTGGCCACTCCTTCTTGAATGTGGTCAAATTTGTCTTCAAGCATGGGGCCCTGGAACTGTGAACCGTGGCCCAGGTAATGTGCAGCTGTCTAAAGTAGAGCAGGAAGGCTAGCAGGCCTGTCTTTGGGACTCTGTCCTCTCTTAATATACCTCGTGCTCCCATTGACTTTGGCAGCATCTCACCGTTGGCTCACATTGGCAGCCTACTGCCAACTTTAGCTTGTACTGTGTACGAAAATGTGGCCACATTTCATCATCCTGTTGCAAACGTGTTCTCTATACCCATATACACTTCATATCCATACGACACTTCATTTTGTTAAAATTTCCCCATAATCTCAGCACACAAACATTACTTTTGAATACGGACAGTATATTCTATGTTGCTAAGCTTTGATCATTCACTTGGAGCCTGAATAAAACAGGGGCTTCTTGACTCCGCCTTAAGATCCATCACAACCTGATGATATTTTCAAAAGAAGTGCCAAACCAACCTTTTCAAAGCACTGAAAAGCTACAAGGCTGTAGGCTGAGGGTCTCCTGAGGAGGTATCAGAAGAAGGCGTGACATCATACAGTCTGAAAGACGCCCTGAAAACATCTCTTTTTCTGTGACCGGTGCTCATGTCCCTCCAGGGCCCCCATCCTCCCAGCCACCTTCTACCTGGCAGCTCGCCCCGCCCCGCTCCCGACTGCTGCTCCATTCTTTCCCCCATTACCCAACCCTTTTTCTTTCTGGAGAGCTTCATTCATTTCAGATAGAGGGCAGTTAAGCTTCTCTCGCATTGTTCATTCCTATTACGTGCTCCAGGCCAACATCAGAATGACTTATTAACACCAAAAAAAAAAAAAAAAAACCCACACACACACATACTAAGCAAAGATTTCTTTCTCCTTAGAAAGGAGGAGGATTACAAATACTTATATTTTACATTTAATGTTTTTTTTCATTGCACTCATAGGCAAATTTCTCCTCCATCTTTATCCAAGTTATGAGAAAAATCTGTTGATCAGAATTAGTTTGAGAACAGAGCTCTGATATTTGTCCCAAGAAAACTCTCCTCCAGGTTGTCTTTGATTCATCAGTAAACACCTCCGCAGATTAGCCATAAAGCCAGTTAATCCAGCCAGCCCACGCTGTCCCATGTTCTCCAAAGAGTTTGTTAAAGAGTCTGTCAAAAGCCTTGATGAGGTTCGGATACTCTCTCACTCCTCCTTGATCGGAAAGCCTCACCTCCCTGTGTTAAGGAAGCAGGACAGGCTGACCAGGCCTGTTCTTGGTGATCCCAAGCTTATTCCTAGTGGTCGCCATGTCGTTTTCTAGATGATTACACGTCTACCTTTTACT
Source organism: Desmodus rotundus (assembly GCF_022682495.2). Lineage (NCBI taxonomy): Eukaryota > Metazoa > Chordata > Mammalia > Chiroptera > Phyllostomidae > Desmodus > Desmodus rotundus. Next base: position 78,144,975 of record NC_071392.1, on the reverse strand, counting down.
GAGCCGATGGTCACTCTCTGGGCCAAACCCATTTGTATTTTCAGGACTTAGGTTATTTTCACTTCTTGCCAAACTGGTGTGGCATGGACCTGTCTCTCGTCCCCCTCACCTGTCCCCACAGAGTTTCTAATGACCTTTAGGGCTCAAAATGGAACTTTCACCCTTCATATCTGTTTCTTAGCATCATCATACTCGCAGCCTAAACCACCTGTGAGTGTTAGTTTCCCTGAGTTTACTGACCCCAGCGTAGAAGAATATTGCCTTTGACTCGATCTAAAGTGACTTGCTTTAGCATGAAAAGAATGTTCTGGGTCATCCTTGGAAGAAGCTTCCTGTCATTGGTTAGTGCCAAACAAGTGTGCAGGCCAAGTAGCTTACTGACTGGTATAGAAAGGAGAGGTGGGGACTCATTCTCTGGGTGTTTACCCGTCCACCGGGCAGACAGGCTGCTGTGTTACCTCTGCGGCAGCCCGCAAAGAGGAGCAGGATGGAGCGGGTAGTTGGGAACTGGAACAAAGGCAAGCTCGAACGTGATACAGATGGGGCGGAGGAGTGGTTGGCTGGATTCGAGAAGAGAGGGAGTGGAGCTCTAATGATATGATGACGATGCTTTTAGCAGCAGCATTTTTTTGTTCTTTTTTAGCTGGCTTTAAAAAAATAGAGCACATAATACTTGCACATGGTAAAATGTCAAAAAGAACAAAGGATATATAATAAAACAATGAAATCTATATCACCCTGGCTCCCACTCTGAGGTTGCTGGTGGAAAGTTTTTTATGTATTCCTCCAAAATGTTCTATGTGTATATAAGCCTATGTAGACACGCACCCACTATTCTCTATAATAAAAAAGATGCAAGTATATACATAAATATACCCTTACGCACTTCGTTGTTGGGATGGGTTTTTTTTTTTTTTTCAGAGCATAGATTATAGAGATTTAGTTCATTTGTGTAAGATTACCCTATGTTCTACTGTATGGGTGTACCATAATTTTAATAGCAGTACTCTGAGGGAATGAAAAGAGAATTGTTGCCAGGGTATTAATCTGAAGTTTGAAGTGGAGGGAGTAAATGACAGGCATTAACAGATTTATACTTTGGATTCCTGTGTAACCTGAGATACATCACTTCGGCCTCCCTTGACTCAGTTTGCCTAGTGGGAAAAGGAAATTGTTTTCCTTCTTGATTCTAGTGTCAGAAAATAAGAGTCAGTGCTCCTTAAACTCCAGACTTGGGAAAAAACAGCTAATAGCATATGTACTAACATTTCCTCGTCCTCTGCAGGTGGAATGTGGGTAGCAGGGACCGATATTGGTGCTGTATTTCCTGGGTGCCCATGAACAATCAGCAGAGCAGCTAAGCAGGCCAGATCTGGGCCACCCTGCCTTATCCTGGCCGGTGGTCAGCCCAGCCTGGTGGTGTGCTGGTAAATGGTTAACAACTGAGTCTCCACAGAAATACCAGCCCGGGTTTGTAGTGTGTGCTGATTTGCACGCTGTCCATACTTCCACCGTGGCCGGTTCACCAGCGTGGGTCACCGAATGCAGAGCTGGGGAGAGTTCTGCACCCTGGCCCTCTCCAGCCCTTAAGCTACCATACACCACTGTGGCCTTGGGGCTGTGAGCGGTCTCCAGAAGGACACCCAGCATCTGCAAAGCCCGCCATCAGAACGGAGCTTTGGGAGGAAGTCCTCTGAAAACAGAGGAAGGAGAATGGGGCCAGAAGGAGAAGGAGCCCAGGCAGCACCCTCCTTCGGAGGACGTTAAGGAGGGAAGAGGTCCCCTCAGGCCTTGGCACCGGCTCTGCAAACTCCCCGGGGCACAGTCTGCAGCTCTCTTTTTACTCTGACTCAGTATGGGCAACTCCCTCACGTCTTCCTCTTCCTCCTCCTTGTTTCCTTTCTCCTGCCTCCTTTCTTCCCACGCCTGCGTTAGCCTTGGCCCTGCTGAGGACTCTCAGGCCCTGCTTTCTTCAGAAGCTGCTGAGGGCTGAGGGGATTCCTGCAGCTGAGGGAAGGTGACATGAGACAGTCCCCATGGGGCACTGCTCGAGGGGAGACCGCCTTATCAGCCTCCAGCTGCTTCTGTCTGCAGCCCCTTCCTGCTGTACCGTCTATCAACAAGAAGAGGTGTTGGGCTTCCCTCCTGCCCTGCAGTGTAGTGAGGGTCAGGGTCAGGGTCAGGGTCAGGGGTAGGGGACGTTTTCTGCACCATAGGGACTGGTTCTCACTGGACACCACTCACTCTGACCTCCAAGAGGCTCCCTGTGAGAGGCAGGGGACAGACAGCTCATTAAGGTGACGAGGGTCCAGCATCACTTCCTGACACCCTGCTGGGTGTTCCCTGGCTGACACTCTGGAGCTGACTCCAGCCATCTGAGAGTGAGTGCTGGGCCTGAGCATTCTGCATGTTGATACTTTCCAGCCCCCTGAATGGGCTTTCTCATTCTCCCTTAACACGTGGGGGTACGCTAAGCGGCTTGACCCAGGAGCTCGAAGAGAGTTTCTGGAAGGGCACATACGGGGCCTAGTCCTGCCCCATATGACCAATATCATGCACTAATCATGTCCCCACTCTATGCTTCTTCTTCTGAAGCCACGTGGGTTCAAATAATAAGAGTAAGAGGCTAACAAGGGCAAGGTTTGGGGAATGAACCCCTCTCTGTAAGTCATTGCATTCATTATTTATTCCTGCATATCGCCTCCAAATAACTGGCATAAAACATCATCTCGTCTCTGACCCATGATGTCAGTTGGAAGGCTTAGCTGGAGCCCCTTCTCAGGGGGCTCCCTCATGGGATCGCACGGTGGTGCTGGCTGTTGGTGGGAAGCCTCAGTTCCTCTCCCACAGGCTGTCTGAGGGTCCTCACCTCATACAGCTTGTTTCTCCCAGAGAGAGTGATCTGGGAGACCCAGCTGGAAGCTGCAGTGTCATTTATGATCTAGCCTTAGGACTCACACACTGCGACATCTACACTGTTCCTTCTTGGCCACCCACATCAGCTCTGGTTCCGTGTGGGAGGGGATTGCATGAGGGCATGCATGCCAGTTGGTGGGGATCGGTAGGGCCATTCTGGGGGCTGGCTACAGTCATTTAAAAGAGTATCCTCAGACCACCCTGGCAACCATCTCAGGAATGTATGCTATCAGACGATTGAGTTTCACCCATCCACACAAACCCAACTTCAGTACAACGCAAGCTGCTTGAGGCCTCTGTGCTCTTTGTGCCCCAGTCAGAGGGGCCGAGGGACCCACCTAAGCTCCTTGGCAAGTGAAACTAGGCAGAGGCAAGATGGAGCCTTCAAGCAGGAGCCATGAACTCCATCTGGGTCTTGGAATCCATGCATGCTGTGGGACCTCCTGTCTTCTGGGACTGAATCCCCAAGAAGGGTCACACTGAAGTGTTTACATATCCTTGTAGCAAGATATGGAACTGGCCAGAGCTGGGACTCGGCTGTTTCTGGCCAATAGAGTTAGGTCACAACCCCTCCCTTCCTGAACCCCCTCCCACTGCAGCTTCTGACTTCTGGTTCCTCCATTGAAAAGACAGGGTTGTTAGCTGGGAGAGAAGGGAGAATTCTGGAGTTGGAGTGGTGTAGTAAGGGGCTAGGGAGGACTGGGAATAAGCCTAGAACCATACAAGGTGTGGGAGCTGCCTTCGGGCCCACAGAAGCATCCCCCACTGTGGCGCTAGCCCCGTGGTGTAGCTTGGGATGTTGAAATGAAAGCAGCAGGGCAGGCTGGGTGGAGGCGAGGCAGAGATGTCCTTGTATCAAACGGCTTGAGCGCAGTGGACTTCCATGACAAGACCCATGGAGAATAATAGGATCAGCCTTGTTCCTAAGCACAGGCACCACTTGGGGTCTCTGACAGAGGAGGAGGAGACAGGGACGGGGTTGTCAGTGGTGACCAAGTCTTGCAGGAGCAGGAGAGGGCTGGGAGCTGAAATTCAGAGGTTGATGTCCTGGCATCCTTGCTAGAACACCCCAGCTAGAGAAACCTGGGACAGATTAGGTCTACTACCAGTGCCCAGCCACCAAGTTCAAGGTACAATTAAGAATGGTGGTGATGCTCCATCCTCACCCTCCTCCAGGGACAGTCATTTCTCTCACCCTTGGATTTGAGGCTCACTTAGCCCCCTCAGGAAACAGAAGAAAGAATCAGTTTGTTTCAATGGGCTGAGCACCTTGAGAGCAGCTGTTGATACCTCGAAAGGGCAGCTTTCAAGGAGGGTGCAGATTGAAGGTTGCGGGAGCGTGCAGTGGGAATGTGGTCATGCAGAGTGAGCCAGGGTCACCGGGGATTTGGGGCCTTTCTGTCTGTCTGCAACCCTGGCCTCAGCATCCAGCCCACTGTCACTGCCCAGGGCTCTTCCCTGCGTCTCAGCTGAGTTGAGATAATGTTGATATTTCTACTCTCCTGCAGGTGGCGCCACAATTTAGGTTTTTAAGCTGTTGACTGCCTATGGTTTGCATCCAGCGCGGGCTCCACTAAAACCCAGTGGTGGGGGCCAGCTCTTGGGGAGGGGAAAGTCTCCATAGCACCACCAGGCTCTGGTGATTTATTTAATGAACAAATCTGGCTTTTATCAACTTAAATAGCAGTTCTGTTCCTAGGCTAATAAAATGGTGGTAGCTAAGTGAAGGGAAACTTAAGGATTTCTTCTCCTCTCTCCTATTAAATCTGGTCCTTTTATTCAGTCGTGAGAGATAAGCCAATACTTTTCTCCTCAAACCCCTCCATAAACCACAACCAAATTGCCACAAAACAGCCTCATTGGAACTTGGGCTTTAGAAAACGGTACTTCGTTGTGCTTCTGCCTCATGGGGCCACGGGGCCAGGCAGTGACCCACCAGGCTTCCACACTGGGCTAGGCGTGCAGGGGGTGGCTTACAGACCCCTGTCCGCAGGAGTGCGCCTGACCCGCGGGCCGGGGGTGGGGGAGGTGAGAGAGCCAAGAAGGGTTGTACCTAATGCGGGGTCCCGCTTTGAGCTGCTGAGAGGCTGCCTTTCCCAACGTCTTTCATGGAGGAGGCGACACGTGGAGGCCCTTCCCGCCCTCATTGTATTGTGCCATTAAAAAAAATGTGTGAAAAAAAATGTGTGGTCCTGAAAAGCAGAGCTGATTCTTTATGTGTGTATTACACTTACCTTAGATTAGAGTTTCCAAGCGCACGAATAGCCAGCCTCTCCTTTGAATGCCACACGATCTCTAAGAGGTGGACGGGTCAGGTGAGAAGAGAGTGTCACTGAGAAGGTGTGATCTGCCCCAAATTACAGAGCTACTGGGTGGCGGAGCCGGGACTAGGACTCCGGTCTTCCAACGTCCAGACCGACCCTTCTCACCCCATCCCTCCCGCTCGCCAGCACTGAAAGTCCACGGGGCTTGGATTAAAAAAGCCCAAAACAGCTATAATTAAAAGAAAATCAGGCCCCACAGTGTTGCTAATTTTACCCTGCCTGCTCTCCCTTACGATGACTTTATAACTGCCCCGACAGCCCACCTTTCCCCTGCGTTATTGAGTGGAAGGGAAAGGGAGGAAAAGGCAGTCGGCCATATGGCCCCATTAATGACAGGAGAACCGGCCGGGGCCCTCACCTGTGCATTGTTGGGCCGGCTCTTTGCCTCATTTCCTCTCTGTCACTGGGCTCTGTTATGACTCTTCAGGCACCAGGTGGCATTGACTTCTCTGAATGAAAACGAATGACACCACACACGAGGCAGGAGATAACCAATAATAAATCCATTGCATTTGCCACCTCTAAATTAAAAAAAAAAAAAAAGTCTTTGACTTTCTGTCCATCCGTCCATCAGAAAATGGCTCACCAGCTCTAGTCACACACACACACGTGCAGGCCCACATACAGGCTCCAAGGGGAAACATCAAGTCGTATTAAAAATACATGCTAGAATGGCTGAAAATGGAAGCAGAGCTGTTTTCTCACTTAGTCCTTCCTCCCTTTCAGCATTTTTATGGCATACCTTGAAAGCCAAGTGGCAAACAGGCATTTGAAAGGTTTCCCCCAACCCCGCCTCCACCCCGCTTTTATTGAACCATTTTCCTTAAGTGACCCATTAGGGTTTTCCATGGTGTCATTTGGGCTGTCACCTCTGGGAAAGGCCTGGATGGCCCCGGGCAGCAGTTTTAGAAAGATACTTCGAAGCAGAGCCAGGCTCAGGGTGACAGCCTTATAGGACCCTGAGCACGATGACCTTGAATTTTGCACCCGGGGAACCTCGCTTGTCTCACCCTAGGCTCAGTCCTGCCTGGAGAGACATTTGGCCCTGGGCTCCCTCAGCCTGGATGGAGGTCCAAGAAACTGCAGCACTGAGTCTTTTTTGTTACGTCTCTCCGGACTTCCGAAATTCGCCTGACATTGTCTGCCTTATCTAGAGCCTGGGATCCAGGGTTTCGGAGAAGAGAGGAAGCAGATCAATGTATTAACACAGGCTAATAAGATAACTCCTTGCTGCCTTCTGGGCCACGCAATACTCAGCGGGGAAGCAGAGGCCAAAAGGGCTCCACTCTGTCTCCTGGAAAACTCTTTCACCAGACACCTGAATGTCTGCCTTCCTCCTTCCTCTGTCCTGGCTCATCTCCTCACTGAAGCACCCATCTCTCGAGGGCGGAGCTTTGGCAAGGCCCTGTCTAGGTGGGCCCTGCCTGACCTGGGTGTTCTGCCCACCTTGACTTTTAGAGAGCTGGTCAGCTCACAGCTTGTTGCAATGTCTTCCCAGTTTACAACTCTGATTTCTGTGAAAACATAACCCCTACAGGAAGGTGTGGGAATTTATGCTCTTGTCAATCATTTCCACTGGAAGGAAGATTCTGAGATGTTTTGATGGGAGGAACAGTAACTGGCAGGAAGTTGCTGGGTGTGGAAAATAGGGAAGTTGAAGAGAGGGGAGGTAGGAGGCCAGAAACCAGGGGCTCCTTTAGAGGGTCATCTGGGGTTGCCACCCATTCCAGGAGGTACTTAGTGGCCACAATTGATGGTGCCTGTACTCTGGGACTGGTGGGGTGGGGCAAGGGGGGCTGCATAAAGTTGGGTACCTAAGGATGGGAACCTCTTAGGCTTCTTGATGGGTGGGGCACAACCCCAGAAGCATCTAGGTGAGAGTTTCACAGGCAGCACAGCCCTCGTCCCATCCCGGCACAGGTCCCCTCACTGCCAGCAGTCTGTCATTTTGACTCTGGACTTTCCCAACTGCCCTGATGTTCATATTGTCTGTTTTTGCTGTGGTGTAAAGTCTAGGGTTTCCGAGAGAGCCAGATTTGCCTCTTAATGTAAACAGGACTAGATAATTCAGGTACGAGGCAAGCTCTAGGGCCCTTAGCCGTTCAAGCTCCCTCACCCAGGCCTTCCGTCCTTGGGTGCCAAGGCGGAGGGGTGGGGGGCGAGGCGCTTGGTGGGGTGCTGGGGCCAGGCTTTGATCGAGAATGGGTGCGTGTGCCTGTTTCAGCTCTGAACCCTTGCAGGTCCCTCGGACCTCCAGCGCCACGAGGTTGTGTGTGCCTCATTCCGAGTGCGCGCCCTGAGCCCGTGTCACGGTGTATGCGCCCTTCTCTGCCCTACAACGCCACTGGCTGGGTCGCTTCATGCGACCCGAAGGGACAAGACCGGTGTCCGCCAACGTCCGTGCCGGGGAGCGCTGGCCGGGCGGGCGGCGGCCTAGAGCGCGGAGTGTGGGGGAGTCGCCCCCTGCCCCCTCTGCCGGCCGCTCTTGGTCCGTCTAGATGTCAGACGCGAGCTCCCAGCCAGCCAGTGCGAGCCAGAGAGGGAGCGGCGGCGGGCTGCGGGGAGGGGAGGAGGCAAGGCGAGGGAGGGAGGCAGGGAAGCAGGGAGGGCGGGAGGGAGGAGAGGAGGACCCAGAGAGCGCCAGGCAGCTGGAGTTTTTGCAGCGCTTGGCCGGGCTTCAATGCACAGCAGCAGCGAGCCGCGGCGGCAGCAGGCAGCCCAGGAGCCCCGGCGGCGGCCGAGCCAGCGGCGGCCCGGCTGCCTGCCCCCTGCAAACTTTGCGAGCAGCCCGCCCGGGGGGCCGGGGGCGCGCCCAGGAGGCCCGGCTCGGCCCGAGGCCGCGCTCTCTGCCGCCGCAGCCTCAGCCGCCACTGCCGCCGACACCGCAGCCCCGCGCCTCCCCGGGGAGCAGTCGGCGGCTCCCGCGGCTCCTTAGCCCCGGCCCCTCGGCACTGCCCAGCCAATCCCCCGGCGGGGGCGGGGGCAGCAGCGGCGCGGCCGGCCGCGGGCTGCCGTGGGGCGGCCGCCGCTGACCAGGGAGGCGCGCAGAGGCTCCGAGAGCGCTCCCCGGCGGGTCCCCTGCGCACTTGCCGCGCCCGGGCAGCGGCCCGACCCGGCGAACATGGGCGGCGCGGAGTGACGCCGCCGTGCCCGCTTGGCATCAAGGACATTCGGCCCTCGGGGGTGGGGACGAAGGGGGGCAGCCCCGAGTTGCCACCGCAGCCCCCCAGAGCCGTTACTGCTGCTCAGGCTCCGGGATTGGGTGGAAGAAAGGGGTGCTTGAAATCGATCCACAATTTCAGACCTTTTTGTTGGACATTCCGCCCACCTTGGACGCTGCAAGAGGAGCTGTCAAGCCCCGCAGGCTCTGATTTCGCTCTCCGTTTTCTTTGATTCCTCCCGGGTTCCCTGTGCCTCCGTGGAGTATTTGCGTTCGGGGCTGGGGCTGGAGGAGGCAGCCACACGCGCGCACACGCACACGTTCGGAAGAGGGCGAGAGGCAGCGGCACCGGCACCATCTGCAGTGTCAATGCGGCGCTCCCGCTGAAGGAGGCAGAAGCGGCGCTTTCAGGTAAGGAGCCGGCCCGGCGGGCGGCGGGGGCACAGCGGCGGAGATACCCGGCTCGGTCCTGGAGTCCCGGGCTTCCCTGGAGCCAGCACGCTGCACGCTCGCGCACACACACACACACACACATACACACGGGCACACACGGCGCACAGGCACCTGCACACATCGCACCTGGACACCCGCGTAGGTGTTGCGCGGCCAGGGCAGGTGTTTCCCGTGTTCCTTCTCTGAGCCTCCCAGACGCAGACTTCTCTTATCCCGGACTTTCAGGCTGGGGTTCTGTGTGTGACTGCCTCACCCTCCCACTCCGGCAGGCAGAGGGAGTGATTTTTTCATTTCTCAGCCTCTTGCATCCCTAGCTGGTTTTAAAAACGGGAGAAGTAATGGGAGGTCTTGGGGACCCTCCCAGTGTAATCTGTGTTCCGCGGCCTTTGAACACCTTGGGGTTTGAACGGTCTACAGACCGGCAGATACTCAGACAGATTTGAAGAGCGTAGTGGCCCAGCGCGCCGGGAGGACGCCACACGGGCGGATGGGGCTGCAGTTCCGTAGGGCGGTGCATGTGAAACAGACTGCGTTTCCCCAGTAAGAGGCAGCACAATCGCTTTTCTGAAGCGTGGCACTGCTTCCCGGGAATGCGCAGGTTTTCGGGCTTAAGCATCGCTTGGGGGGTGTGTGCTGCTGAAGAAGGGAGGGTGTCGGGGGTCACACATTCCATAAAAGGTATGACCTACTCACGTCTTTAGTTTCTGGGCAACAGCAAGGCAGCAGGGCTTAAGGACACAGGACTTGGGTCTGTCTCCCTTTCACCTCCCCTCCCCTTCCTCTGCACTGTGGTGGAAAGTATCAGCTCTGCCTCTGGCTAACACCTGTCACATGCCTTTCGAGGTGTGTGTCTGAGAAAAAGATCTAGAAGTGAGGATCCACGAGGGTGTAGTGGAGGAAGAAAAAGGGGAGGATCCCCTCTCTCACGCCGACCTCAGCAGGGCCCACCCTCTATGGAGGCAAGGCGTTCCCCCAGAGCCAGGCTGCTCCTGGCAGTGGAGAATCACTCTCCAGAAGCCTGTGGTTCGGTTCAAGGTCCTATTTCCTGGAAGCTTTTCCTAACCTTTTCTCCCTGGCTAGAGTTTCGTAGGCTGTTTATTTTCAAACTTTTTTCTGGAGGAGGTAGGAGGTGGTTGGGGCTTGAACAAGGGCTTTTTCAGTTTTCATTTGGGGGGTCAAAGAGCAGTTCATTCAGGCTCAGTTGTTGTAGGAAGAAGAATGTGATATCCAAATAAAATATTATTTTGGAGTTGAATGTAAATATAGCAAGGTCCCATGTTTCCATAGCTGTCACTTAGTGGGGTACCTCGTTGGTCAACCTGGAAAGAAATGGAATAAGCTTGTGCCGCTGCACAAGATCATATGTTCAGAGTGTCCCACGAACCCACTAGTGGGGAAAATACTGTGGTGAGAGTCTTCCAGAACACTAGGGGCAAGGAATCAACATTCTGTGGAATGTGTGTGGGGGCCTCGGTGCTGGGCACAGGATTTGGTTGATTCTGTAAATCCCAAAGGTGGGTGCTGAAATTGTGGGCTCTTTCCGCACCCCTGTCTGTGCTATTTTCAAACTTTTTCTCGCTGCTGCAAAGGTCTCTAGCTAGGCCGGGGAGGAGAAGAGCAGACGCCCCGGGAGGGAGATTGTATTCCGGCGGTGTGCTGCTGTGTGAGCTGCCCTTTGATTGATTGAAAAGGGTAGATGGAATAAAGCAAAGCTGTCACAATGGGGAGGACCCAGTAGGGGGAAGAAGCATTATTTCTTTTTAAGAATGGTGGGTGTATGTCCACACACACCGAGATATATACACACAGGCATCCTCCAGAGCCTGGCTAGATGCCATCGGCCTCTGCAGCCATGTGTGGCAGTGGGACCCACCTCTGTCTTCCGGGCTGTGGAAGACCTGGAGCGTCTTCGCACGCATGCCCCTTGAGAGCATGGACAGGGAGGCCCCACGTATGTGTAGAGCAGCACATGGTTTTCGGCGGAAATAGTGAACTCCAGCAGCAGTGGGTGGCTCCCAGGTAAACATTCCCTCACCGGACCTTGAAGGGGCAGAAAGAGGGGGTACAGAGCTTCCCGAAATGCCTGTGCCTCTTCCGCATGTCTGCTCCTTTCTCTGCTGCCCTCTCCAGTCTCTTTCCTTTCTCATGTGTTTGCAGCCTCAGGATCCGTCATTTTAATGCGGAGCCAGCGGTCGTCACGCTGGTTCCAAGCTAAAGATTTTTCAGCACGGGTTCCAAAAATCCCCGCACTTTCTGCACTTAGTCTGAGGTACCAATTTGGTTTCTAGGACAAAGCAGGCATTAATTAACATCTGTGTAAAGCTGGGTATACATCATCCAGTTTTTTTCCTGGCTCTCCATCCCAGCCCTAGAGCCTGTCACATTGTCACTGTCCCTTCCCACCCCTCCTCTGGGGTCTTCCTTTGAAGTACTCTGGGGTCTTCTCACTCAGGAAGCAGGTGCACTAGAAAACCCCCACCACGAAGGCTTCCTTTGGGCAGACCCTTGCTGCTGCTGGGCTGTGCTTCAGGCAGCTGTGCTGTGGGCACGTGCGTGGGTCGTCCACGAACTGTGCCTTCTTGCCCAATCCGGTCCTCGCTCCAGGCTGGCCTCTGTCCTCCCAGGACTTCATCCTGGATGCCCACAGAACCTCTGCAAACATTTCCGGAGGAGTCGGAGGCTGCCGGCTTGCTTCCTTTCTCCTTCTCGGAGGGCACTTCTCCACCGCCTGCCGCTCCCCGCAGACAGGGAAATCTGCATGGCAGATTCTGCCTACACTTGGCCTCCTGGTCTGTTTAATCACAATGAGGGCTGCTGGGAATTCAGTGGGGCTTTCTAGGGAGGCAGCAGTCCTGAAGTGGGGAGGGAGCTAAGGGGGCGGGGTGATTAACTGTTCTTAGCTCCTAGTTATCACCAGGCTTTGAAGCAAAGAAATTGCAGCCAATCTCTCTCCTCCTAGCCAGCTAGGAGGCATTTCTTAGCGGCTTCTCCCCATCCTCGCCCAGAGAAGGCACTACCCCGAAAATGCCACCTCAGAGACCTGTTGGAGTAGCTCTGTGATGGGCGGCGGTAGGGCGGCAGCCATACAGGCAGCCTCCCACGACTCAGGCTGTGATTCGCCTGTGCAACAGCTGTGTCATTAATTTTTAGACTCTCCTCTCCTCTCCTTATTTGTGTCCAGTGCTAGCCCATGTGACACTGGTTTGGACGGACCCTGGGGCGGTTGAACCGGGCTCCCGTGCCTTCCTTGACACCCCCTTCCTTCCCCTCCCTGCCACTTGCTAACCCACCGCGTGGCTTTGTGCGCACATCCGCCAGCCCATTTGCCCTCACATTTGTGGCACTCTGAGAAATCAATATAACACGAATTTAACGACAGCTGGATGATTCAGTGTTATTTATATTTAAGAGTGGCGTTTTAAAAAGACGTGCTAATAAATCAAATGGCTGTTTGGGCGATGCACATGATTAGGATAACTGCCCTACAGGCCCTGTGGAGCAGTGCCTGGTCCGTGCAGAGCCCTGCCTGTGGACACCACCTCTTCAGAAGCTGCGAGCCCTGCCCCTTCCTACCCTGAACTCCCACCTGATCCCCTCCCTGTCTGGGGCTTACTCTTCTTTCTCCCAGCCGCACCGCCCAGGCTGTAGTGTCCGGTTGTGGCAGGAAGGTAGAGTCAGCGGGGAGGCTGAAGGGGGCTCTGCTGCTAAGTGCTAAGAGAAGGAGCTTAAAAGTGAAGGCAGGCAGGGGGTCCTAATTCCCCCAGCAGAGGCCTGGTTGCAGGAGGAGAGGCTGCTTCCCTGCTTGGTCTGAAGCAGCTTGGAAAAAAATCTTCCTGAGTCCCTGCAGTGAGTCTATAGGAGCCCCTGACCCTATATGATCATATGGCATCAGGCTCCCCAGGGAAGAGGCTTTGTGGACATTAGAGTTTGTCCTTGTGAAAGTAACACAGTGGAAAAGGATAATGATGATGATGATGGTAGCTAATATCTATTGAGTGCCTACTCAGAGGAGGCATCATTTAAGTTCTTTGCACACAGGTTGGCCCTTTTCTTCCTCATAACAACCCAGAGGGGCAGTTCCTCCACTAGGAAATGAAGATACAGGAGGCTAAAGACTTTGTCCAGGATTCCACAACTGGTGGGTGATGGAGCCAAGTCTCAGCCTTAAGCAAACAAACTGACCTCCCTCCGTATTTATCACTGTGCTGTTTGCCTCCTTAAAACATCAGTGCGGAGCATGTTGTTACCCCCGTGGGAGGTTTAAGAGAGTGTGCCCAAGGAAGTTTAGAATACCTGGTTTCTGCTCTGGACTATCTCTGTGACCCCAAGTGTTTTATGTATGTATGTATGTATGTATGTATGTATTTATTTTTTTATAGGGGAAAGGAGGGAGAGGAACAATGATGTGTGCGAGAGACATCAATTGGTTGCCTCTCATGCATGCCGAAACCGGGGATTGGCCTGCAACCCAGTCATGTGCCCTGACCGGGAATCGAACCAGCAACCTTTGGCTTTGTGGGATGGCGCTCAACCAACTGAGCCACGCTGGTCAGGGCAGGTGAATCCATTTCTTATTTAAACATCAATTTCCCAATTCATCAAAGGGGGCTGAGTCTTATCCTCACTGTTGTTGGGTTGTGAAATTGAGTGAATCATTCCAGCAGAGTGCTTTTTCTGAGGGTAACTTTTGCCTTCTTTGGCAAAAAAACACTCCTCCCATTTCTTCCTGGGAAATACTAGGGAGGAGTGATTGAGTGCAGGCCTGACCTCCGCTGTCGATTCTCTGAGGCTCTGAGTTGTATGCTGGTAGGAATCTAGTTCTCCCTAGTGACTGCTCAGAATTTGCTGGTGTTCTGGAAACAACACTCTTTCGTTTAATCCTTCAAATCCTCCTGTAAAATGAGGATTGTTTATTTTCATTTGGGTGGTTTAGGATGGCGGCTGATCTTTTCACTCTTGGGGAAGGATGCGCACAGTAGGTGCTCAGTTATGTTCATTCATCCATTCATTCGTGAGCCCTTGGGTTCCAGGTGCAGAAACCCAGAGGCAGGAAGGAATCTTTACTGTGGATGCCACGCCAGGCTAGGTGCGTGGTCCACACGGTATTTGGAGCAGAGGGTTTATTGGGAGTTGGTGCCAGTGGGCTGTATGTGGGGGAGGCTGTCCTGCAGCACTTGGTGTGAGTGTAGCACTTTGTCAGGAATTAGCTGGGGATTCTGGGAAGTGTGGGCGTGAAGCCCCCATGGGGCTGTGGGCCTGGTTGGGCGCTCTCTCACCTCAAAGCCAGGCCCTCGCTGCCTGCCTCAGTCTCTCTGGCCTGAACATTTTAGGGAGCAGCCTCAGGTGCTCTTCTTGTGGGGGTTTTTTTTCCTCCCAAAGACAAACTTTTATTTTCCTCCCAAAGACAAACTTTTATTTTATACCTTATTCATGTGGCTTCTCCTTTACCTTAAAGTGAGTGAAGTTTCTGCCAAACTTGAGGTGGCAAGAAGGGGTGCACTCAGAATTTCATCAGCTGCCCTCTGGTGCAGCAGGAGTGGCTGACACTGTGGACGGAGTAAATCCTGCCCGGACTCACTGCAACAGGTGTATGTGAGATCCTCGGTATTCCTGCTGGGCGGGCTAAGCTTGGTTCCCCTGCCCCCCTCTCCACGGTGCCTTCTCCGTGAACCTGGATTCGCAACAGCAAATTGGATTTTGGGATGTTGTCACTCCAACACAAAACAGATCGCTAGCTAAGAGGATATCGTCTCCACAGTCGATGGGCTGGACGCAGACTAGCTGAATCAATTCCTGAGGTCTCACGGGCACGAGTGCTTTCAGGAGCAGTCGAGGAAGTGGTCACTGGGACTGTAGGAACACAAAACCCTCACTGGTCAAAGGCTCTCCTGGTCTCCACCCAAGACCTGTTTCATGTCTAGCACACTCACTGCACTTGTCTTGTCAGAACCCAGCTGGACTTCCCCCTTGGGACTGCGGGATGTAGGGCTAGAGGGCGAGCAAACCGCTCCTTGGCTTTGGCCCAGAGGTCAAGAGGAGGGAAAGTAAGCAAAGCAAGGTTGGCCGATTGTTTTTCCCCTTGTGGAGGGAACAGTCGCGGAGAGGGGGCGTGTCAGCGCAGCAGCCATTGGGTTGTGTAATCGAACCAGACCGCAGGGAACGTCAGCCAACCTTGCAGAGATAGTTTTTAACAAGGGGAACACACCAGAATCATCTAGGAATCTGAGGAAACGCATACCTGCCTGGACGTCCTTTTCTTCCTCCCATTGCAGATCTGTTTTCGGAAGGTGAACCTAAGATAGAGCAGAATTTCTCAAAGCGTATTCTGTGGGAGTGAGTAGCTGTTCACACACACACACACATACACACACAAGTTTCCACAGCCAAGTAAGTTTACCCTGAGTGTAAAGCAAAGCCGAAGAGCTTTGCAGAGCCTTAAACACACTGATGTGGATCGTGGAGCCGCATGAAGAGATATCTGGTGCAGTGGCCCGGGACTCTGCTAGAAAGTGCCGGCCTGAGAGCAGCGCTCTCACCTGTCTGCTCCAGGCTGTGAATAAAGGCTTGGATTTTACACACCCAGAGTCCTGGGTTCTGGTGATTATGTAGGTACTGTGGTTTCAAGGAGAATTCTGGCTGCTGGGTAGATAGGACAATGCTCAGCTCAGCAGTCACCCCTTATCCTTCCAAGGCAGCAGAGAGCTTCTCAGACAGGTGCATGTTTCCTCAGGCTCCTAGACACTTCTGGTCTGTTCCCCTGGTTAGAAAGCACTGGTGTTGTGGGGAAAGCTGTCACTTCCCAGCTAAGGGGTCTTGGGAAAAAATCACCTTATGTTTCAGGATTCCCATTGACAAAGTAAGCACCACGGGGAGGGGGTGGGTCTTAGTCCAGATCAGTGATTTAAAATTTGTTTAAATATGTAGGCAGGTAGAACTCTTTATTCAAAGGGAATTTTGTATGGAATTCTAATGCACAGAACAGGTGCAAGAAGGACTGTCTGGTCAGAGCTATGCGGGAGCCTGATGCCCTGCACCCTCGGCCTGTCTCTCCCCAGTCTTGGCCTGGCCTCCCTAGAAAGCAGAGTCTGAGGTTGAAGCTGATGTGGTAACACTTGGTTGGGGGTGGAATCCCAGGGCGGCAAGAGTGAAGGCAAAAGGGAGGAAGGTAGGGAAGGGAGAGAAACAGAGAATACATCCCCAAGCTAGCCACGTCTTCCCGGGGAAACAGCTGTGGCTCAGTTGCTCGGGCTGCGTCTGGAGAAGCCGGTTGGGAACGTGGTCTCAGCAGGGCCTGGAGGGCAGGCACCACCAGCACCCATCGGTGGGTCCTTCCCGTGTGCCTCAACGCTTCGGGCACCATTCACCCCAGGAGGTGGGGCCTCCCCCTCACTTGGGGGTTGTGATGCTGCTTCAAACTAGAGCCTCTGGGGTCAGGCTGATGGGCTGGGCCATCCCTCCACTGCAGGCCTGCTGGTGCTGCACCTACAGGTCCAGTCTTTGCCCCGAAGGAAGAACGGACTCAAGAACTTTAGGACAGAGGAATAGTGGGAGGTGTTCCTGGGGTGACTCTGGCAGGAAGCAAGGCAATGGCTGGAGATGGTGGCAGCATGTCAGGGGGGCCGGGCAGATCTGGGTGGGCACAAAGATTGGGGGTCTGGGATAATGGGTTCCACATAAGGATTCCATGCATGGTTCTTCAGAGCAGTCAGATAGCAAAGCAGGCCTGGCTTCTCCAGTAATGCATTCAGTCCCCAGAGTTCCTGACCCTATGGCCACAACAGCCAACCACACTATCGCTTACCCAAAGGAGACCCTGAATAGAAACCACATTAAGAACAGATTCCAGTCAGGTTTCAAGAGGCTGTCCTACCTTTTAGGGCTTATGAACCAAAGGAGAGCCTTCCACCCGGTGGTGTGTGAATATATATGTCTCAGACACTGCTGCCAGTGACGGCTGAGGGGCCAGATGCAGATGGCCTCTGCCTCTCTCATTTTAAAAAATATTATAAGCATTGAAATAGAGAGCAGCAGAGGACATTTCTGCATAAAATATGTTCCGTAAGTAATTTTCTCTTCCCTCCTTATTTTCTAACAACTCTTGTGCTCCGAAGCCGCTCCAGGGTCAGGCAGGGCAAAGGACAGATGGCTGTGCTGTGCTTGTGACCCCTTTCCGCGCTCTCTTCACCATTAGATGCTGACCCCGTCTTCCTCTCCTAAATGCACTTGCCGTTAACTGCTGATTGATGTGAGCAACTCACTGGCTCCCAGACATGTGTCTGCGTTGGCGTGTCTGCCTGAGATTTCCGGCTCCCTGAGGGTCAGGACCCGCCCCCGCTTGAAGCAGTCTCGTGTGTAATCAGCAACTTAATTTATACTTTTAAATAATGGTAGAGAAGCTGCTGCTGGTAGTAGCGATGATGGCAATAGCATTGAAACGATTTTTTTCTTTCTGTAGATGAGAGGGACCATTTCTTCTTCTATATATACTTGGTGCCTAACCTAGGGCCTGTCACACTGGAAACAATCAATAAATATTTGCTGAGTAAATAGGATGAATGGATGGAGTAGGAGAAGGTGGAGATGAATGGCCTTCAAGGACAAAAGCAGGGATGGGTGAACCCGCCACTACAGTGGGCGCCTGTTCTCCAGCAGGGGCGGGGTTAGAACCACATCCACTCAGGCAGCTATTTCAGAGGATTCAGCTGAGGGCAGGCTGAGCCCATCAATCACCCAGGGTCCTGGGTGCAGGTGGAGTGCCGTGGTCCTTTCACATTGATGCACATGGGATTGATTTCTTGCTTTCCACGTAAAACTCACTGTGGGTTTAGGTGCCAATAGATTGGGAGGGACGACCAAACTGTGTTTCCTGGAGAATCCCAAAGCCTAGTTTGTCCATGGAAAAAGCATTCCGTGGCCAAGTAAGTCTTACAAACCCCTAATGCTGAGGCTTAGGAGTCCTTCCGTAGATACTGCTGTTTATTCTTAGCCAACCATTTTTCAGCCTATTTCATGGGATCCCTTTGTGTGGGTGTATTTAAACCTGGAACAGGTGGTCAACAGAGAGCATTTGGGGAGATGCTAGCCTACAACTCAAAGCTTTCAGGTTTGAGTTTAGTTTGGAGGAGGAAGAACAGGAGGACGAATCTGCCGTACTGTTTAAACAGGACTCGAGAGGTCTAGCTACCTGAGCAGCTGGCTTCCTCTCGTCCCATCCATTTGCTTTTGAGAGTCTCAGAAATGGCTGTGAATTATTATGAGACTTCCGCAACTCTGGTGCCTTCAGATGTGCATATATTTTCTAAAGGGATCGTTTTAAGGAGTGTGATTGCAGCTTTGACAGGTTTGTGGAGGTTTCCAAAAAGTAGCACTCTTCTGTTGCACGCAATAGATCAAGGTGGATGTTTGCAAAATACGGGCGTAACGACATGCACCTTCTTGATATATGTACATTTTTAGCTACACTTATGGAACAAGAGACTTGAATATAACTGGCAAGGCTACATGTTTTGAATTAACAAAGAAGGTTGGGGTATTAAGACACAGCTCCCTACATTTTTGGATGGTTGAAACAAATTTTCTCTCGGGAAGGAAACTTTGCTGCCCTAGACAGGCTGACGGTTTCTAATTAGACTGTAAATCCGTGGTTACCCACCACTGGTTAGCGATCCAGAGAGCGAAGCCAGGGATTTCCCATGGGGAGCATTTCACTGACCAGCATTCCTCTTACTTGGGCCACGATGTGTATGTGTGAGAGAGTTTGGGTGGGGGTGGGGTATCACCCCTGTGGTATTTGGGTTTGGGTCACCTGGAATGTTGGCTGGTAATAGACCCAAGCCACATACCCAATTACAGGGCCTTGGCCATGCTTTGCCCAAGCACTCTGCGCCTTTCCAAAGTGAGTAACAGTTGCTAACACACACTTACTAACAAAATTCCCCTGGCGCCCATTCATAAAGCATTGCACTGGTGATTCTATCAGCATTAAACTGCTTGGTGACTGAGTTTAGAATTATAGGAATCGTAGAAATGAATTAGCAGTAAATCAAGTCCCAGCTGAGTTCGAACCCAACTGCAGTGAGTTTTAAATTAAAAATATCTTGCTGCGATGAAGCCGTTGTAAGTCACACACTGGAGCTCCGTCGCTCTTGACTTTGGAGAAGCGTGGCAGTCACCCTTTGAACGGAAAACCCTGACAACAGCTTGTATTGATTCCTAGTCATGCTGGGAAATTGCCACTTCATTTCTTCTTCATAAACTGTGGGCTTTCTTTTCCTTTTTCTTTCTTGCTTTTTTAAAAAGAAACCCTATTTGCAGGGACACCGCAGAGCTCTGGGAGCAGGGCAGGTGAGAGAGGGCTCAGGCCCAGGAGGCACCATTCATGGCATTTTCTTTGGCTCTTCTCAGGAGGAGCTGTGCGGAAGGGGCATTCGGGTCTGCGGGTGTTGTGCGGTTTGTTTTCCGGCTCGGACCCTGTTTGATTCTTCTTTCTGGGAGATCTGTTCAGAAAAACAACAAAGAAAACACTTGAAAGAGGCTGCAAGACTGTCATGTTGCAGTGACAATTGTGGTGTAATAGGAAATCATTTATGTAAGTTATAGTGCCCTCTGAATGGAGCTTGTGGGAAGCGTGGCTATAGCTTCTCAAGCCCTCTTTTTTTTTTTTTTCCTCCTGCAAAATAATCCCGAGGTTTTCATTTTCAGAGCAATTGAAGAAAGTATTATTTGCTGGTCAGGGAATAGGGAGACCCAGCTTCTAATCCTACCTCGGTCTGCTGAATATCCTTCAGCCTGTTCCCTCTCTGGGATAGGCCTTGGTTTTTCTTCCTTTAAAGCCAAAATGAGCCCTTGCTGTTCTGGACCCAAAGCCCAGGGGATGAGGATAAATGTGGCCTGCCTGGTAATGGGCCAGGTGAGCCTCAGGAGAAAGACTGCATTTAGAGGAAAGCAAGAAAGAGAGAAGGGAGTCTAAGCTCAGGCCTCTAACTGTTACACCTCCACCGGCTCCTGCTGGTGTGGTGCAGAGCCCTAAGTGATGAAAGCAGCTCCCACGGGGTCGGAAAGGAGGGTGCACTGGGACAGCAGGGGACTGTGGAGAGGATGGTTATGCAGGAGTCCAGAGGCCTGGGTTCTGGGAGTAGTAGTAGTAGGTTAAAGGCAGGACTGCTGCTGAGGAAAAGGGGTCGTTATCTCCCTGATGCCCATTTTCCACTTTGTTTCATCCATAAATAGTTACATGTTATAGTTAGAGAGGCAGATGCAATGCTGTGGAATTTTTAACCAACTAATCAATTGATTGATCAACTATTCAATTTAGTCGATACTTATTAGGTGCCTACTATGTGCTAGACACTATTCGAGAGTTGGGTTGTAGTGAGCTGAAAGACCTCGTTCCTGCCGCCAGGGAGCTGTGGCTTGGTGCGGGCACAGCACACGTGAAACCAGATGGTTGAAACGCAGAGTGGTGAGAAGTCAGATCTGTGCATGCGGAGGGCACCATGAGGACATGCAAGAAGGGCCCCGCCCGGCTTACATCGAGCTTAGAAGGGTGAGTGGGCTGGCTTTCATAGAGCTTTGAAGGGTGAGTGGGCTGGCTTTCTGGACACATGAGGAAGGGGTGCCAGGTGGAGGGACGGGGCATGGAGAGCTGGGAGCACACAGCCCTCTGCCGGCCTGCAGTGGGTCAAGGCAGAGGTGGGAAGTGGGGCTAGAAGCAAACACAGGTAGTGGCTGGGCTGGGACCGGGGTAAGTGTCCCTCGAAAGGTTGTATGTGGCAGGCCTGGGGGAATTCTAAGGGAGAGAATTAACAAGACCAGATGCACACGGTAGAGAGATCACTATGGGGGCCACATGGAGAAAGAACCAGAGTGAAGCTGTTGTAGTAATGCAGGCAGACATGGGAGAGAGCTGACCAAAGGGGGATGGCAAAGGAGGGAAAGGGAACAGACTTGTAACCTCGGAGTGACCGTTGACAGATGGTGAGTATGGCAGTGAAGATGGGGAACGAGGGGAACTTCCCGAGCTGGACACTGGGTAGCAGGTGACACCATTCACTGAGTTACAGATTTCTGGACCAAGACTGGGTTGAGGGGGAGTGGCAGGAGAATGTGTGTTCTTTTCTAGGCATGGTGAATTCAGGTGCATATGGGGTTTCCAGGGAGAGCAACCAGGAAGCCGGCAGATACGTAGCTCTTGTGTTCCTGGCAGCTTCATCTCAGTGCTCACTGTGCCATTTACTTCTGGTCCCATTTGTAGACCTGCGAGTTCATTTTGGGATCTGGCAGAAGCTTAGTAAAGAAGCAACAAGACCTACCTACAGATTTTTCCATTTTTCAAGTGGTTCGTATTGGGAATTAAATGTACTACCTTGAACATTCTGCTGGAGGTTGTTCTGAAAGTGTCCAGGCTTTCACCTTGCCTTAGGACATCCTCCCTAGTTTCCAGGGGGCGTCTGAGTTGTACACAGACGATGACGGAGTGAGATGAAGGAATCAAGGCAGGTTTGGAACTCAGCGACAGAGAGCGACCAGGCTTTGTTCTGGGTGTTGGCCCATTCCCTTTCCTGGCACGTGCACCCCAGTTTCAATGAGCACACGCTCAGAGCAGCAGGGTGTGGTGAAATGAGCTCCATCTCCATGAGATCATTAAAACTTTGACCTTGCCCTTTAGAAATAATGTCTTGTTTGTTCTGGGCGTAGGAACCAGCTCGTACAATCAAGGCCTGCAGGTAGGATCTGGCTGCTAGATACGCTTTGCCTCATCCAAAGAGTACTGAAGAAACATTTGTATTATTGGGATGCCATTGCGTGGGACAGTCCTTTTCCAGCTTCCAGATTCCACTCTCTGTTGTCCTGCCTTCGCTTCACACATTGATGGTGAAGGAATTTGCTTTAAAATACCAGCACTCTGGTACCTAGAAGGTACTCAAACAGTGCTTAGTCTAACTTCCTACTAGGCAGAAACAAATCAATGAGTTAACACATTAGTGGCAAGTGCTTTACATTCTGCAGGGAAGCTTTGTAACTTACTAGCCCCTCCTAACAGCGGGAGCTTTACAAGTGGCTGATGGCAAAACTTGTAGGCACTCTGAGCTCTGTTATGTGTCTACACTGTGGAAACTTTAGAAAACAGGCCCCTTGGTTCGAGCAGAGTGTGGAGAGAAAAACGCTCCACTCCTTCACCTTTATCCAGACCATGTCAACCCCCAACTCCTGGCTGCTGCTGTGGAAGGTCCCCAGACTGTGTCCTCAGACAGTGCCGGGTGTCCAACTGGCCTGGGCACAGTGTAGACCAGACCCTCTAGGATGAGGGGACTCTGGGAATTCAGCCTCAAAGAGTGTCCTTAGCTGCAAAATCTCAGTGCAATTTCAAGTGGAACAATGGCTCTACTCTCTTCTCCGGATTGCTCCTGGGTATCTCAGAGCTGCCACTAAAAATGCCTTGTACTGTGGGCTGTCTTGTGGGGAGAGACGGGGGCAGGGTAGGTATTTTTGAGCTCTGACCTCTCAAGAGTCCCACAGAGATGACAGGGCTTCTGTTCTTCACTGCTCATGCCCCTGTACCCAGGCCTCGTGCATTTTATCGACTGCTCTCAGCACCTAACACATTCATTCACGCAGCTACTCTGTTGGTCGCAGGGAAATCAGCAGTTTTTCCCAGTTTATCTGGTGGCAACTTGTTTCCTTAGTAGGGGGCAGAGGGCAGGGCCAGGGTTCTAAGAAAGGAAGTAACCTAACCGCAGTAAACTGTGTTCAGGACCAAAATAGAGTAGCCCACCCAGCCCTGTGTGCTGCTCCAGCGGCCTTCACTCTGTCCGCTGAGGGTGGGGAGCTCGGGGACTGGTGAGCGGAGTCCTCTCCAAGGCTGCCTCAGAGTCTGGGATGACGGTAGGGAACCCCCGCTGCCTCGGCTTTTCTATCCCAAGTGCTCTGTTATGCGTCTTGGACCTGCAGGTTGTCAGATGTCCTCAAGGGAGATTCTGGCTTTATGCTCAGATGAGAAGATCCAAGACAGGTGTGCGTGCTCAAGGTGCTGACCGTGTGCCTGGTGTCGGATCCGACAGAAGTCTTGGCTGTCGATGGCCCCCGGCTGGGTGGTGGGAAGGAGCAAGTGCTGCTAAACCCAGGCCCGATTGCATGAAGAAGGTGCTTCAGCTCATTCCACGCTCCTTCGTTCCTTCCTCCAGAACTAAATTGTAGCCAGACTGAATGCTTCTTGACAAATACTGAAAAGCAAGCTAATTACATATGTTTAAAAAGCTGTATTTATATTTACGGTTGCCGTTTTTGAGTGGAATGGTATTTTCTTGGCACCTAGGATTTAAGTTGTAACTGTTCCCTTGCTTTAATTTGATGGCGCTGTGTTTGGAGTGTCCCAGCGAGCTCCAGTAAAGAGCTCGAGGAATATCACATGGCCAAATAGGCCGGTAACTTTTAAAAATGTCAAACGACATTTTCCCGGCACCTGTTGTTTAGGAATTAAAAAAATAAAAGGCATATTCAAATTTTAAAAGTCTTCAGGCCTGGAAAAATTTTTTACCAGCTAACAGATTTTGCAAGTAGCTTTGTCCATATTCCAGATGTCAGCCAGGCCCAGGTATTTTGTGTGAGGATGGTAGGGTACCTAGAGACTCTCGGCAACTCCAGGCTGCCAAGAATTTATTTGTAATGGACAGTTTATTGACTTGTGTTTTAGCATTTACATCTCATATTCCCACTTAACTGCAAGCTCCTTGAAAGCAGGCAACAGTCATAAACACATTTAGAGTTCCCTTAGGAACCAACATTAGGGTGGTTTGATTTTATTTTCTCTCTCTCTCTCTACCTTTAACGTGGTTTTCTGAGCTTAAAAAGAGGAGTGCTAGAGCAGCAATGGACTGAGGGCTGAGTCTCGGTCTTCACTCAGTCTCACCACACTGTCTGTGAGGCACGTAGGAACTGCTGTTACTTCCTTTCCCTTAATCTTGGCTGCTGTTCTGTTGTCTTTGGCCAGAAGGTTGTGAGGTTTCACAAAGGTGAAACAAATAAAAATAACATCAGTGTGAAATTCAAGGCCATGAAGAGATTTTTATTTAGAGGCACAAATGGTTGCCCGTTGGTAGTCGATCGACTGCCTGTGTGTCCCCTCTCCCTCCGCTCCTTCTATCTTCTGTGAAGAAAATCTTAAATTTCAGGTTTCTATCAACTCTCCTTCCACCTCTTTTCTCCGATCCTGACATCTGGGCTGTGCCGGCAAGTTGGATGTCTTTGCAGGGGACAGGGACAACCCAGTTTTGGTAGCGCATGATGGAGACCTCGTTCTCTCACAATGACTTTCCACTTGATTGACAGATCATTGCTGCTCACACACCTCTGACTTCGGGACTGATGTGTGGAGAAGGCCAGAGTCTATAGGAGCTGGGGGTGGCAAAGCCCAGAGTCAGAATTCATCTTATGCTGAGGTTGTCGGTCAGAGGGTCCCCTAAACGCTAGGGGTGGCCTCAACCTGCTGCTGGTTCCTAACTGGCCTGTCTCTGAACTCCTCCCACCCTCATTTGATACATATTTATTTCACTTGAAGTTTTGCCCTCTGGTATTTTGTCCATTACTATTTTTTTTGAAACCTAAATTTTGAACTTACGTGTCTCTGATCAAATTTCATTCTGGGGTCCAGTTTGAACCCTGTTCCTGCCTGCTCAGATAGTTCTGAACTATGTGTCATTACCATCTACCACGTGCCTTCTCTCATAGTATCTCATTTGACCTTCATGAGTCCTAGAATCTGTCATCTTCAAATCTGGTAAGTGTGACTCTCAGTCTTCATTCAGATTACGGATAAAGACGTGAACCTGCAAAGCACCAAGGACAGAATGCTTCGGCATGGCATTTCCTGGAGAGCGTCCCTTGTAGGTTTGACAAATAACCATTGATGAAGCTTGTCCAGGCCCAGAAGCGATGGAGCACTGAGAACCCCGCACCGACTTCGGAGGCAGACAGACCTGGCCATTCCCAATGATCAGGTCAGTTGGGGGCTCAGTTTCCAATGATCACAGGCAGGTAAGAGTTTATTCCTCCAAAACTTTCCAAACAAATCAAGTGTCAGATTTGATTCTACCATGACTACAATCTTTATTATGAGGGGGAAGACACCAAAGCAGCCACACAACCTGTTCTTGCAGCTCAGTGCAGACCCCATCTTCTGTCCCTACTGGTGCCAGCTAAAGGCTTTGCCGATTTGTCGAGCTAGCGAGTCCCTTCAATCCTGAGGGTGTACTCGTGGGGTATTCAGCAGGCAGGTCCCCCATGCCAGCCCGCTCTGGCCCCAGAGTATAGTCCAAATATCATTTTCCGTGTGTGCTGGGAAGTGAGAAAGTTTGGGAAGCACTGACTGAGCGACTGCCTTCGTCAGTTTAGGCTGCTATAACATAATGCCGTAGACAGGTGGCTTGAACAACAAACATTTATTTCTCTTAGTTCTGGAGACTAGCAGTTTGAGATCAGGGTGCCAGCATGGTGGAGCTCTTGTTGAAGGGTTTTTTCCTGGTTTACAGATGGCCATCTTCTCGTTGTATCCTCACATGGGCGAGAAAAGAGGCGAGTAAGAAGGGCAGGTGCGGGGGTAGGGGGGAGAGAGAGAGAGAGAGAGAGAAATCAAGTCTATTTTTCTCCTTCTGAGGACACTAATCCCATTTAGTAGGGCTCCACACTCATGACCTAATTGCCTTCCAAAGGCCACACCTCATACCCTCACGGGGGTTAGGATTTCAACATACGAACTTGGAGGAGGATACACACATTCTACAGTAGTGACTGACGAATTTGCTTGAAAGAAGATTTGCATGAAGCACATACAACAATATTTGGAGACAGGTTTCAGCTCCCCTTCCAGTGGAATCAGAGGACAAAATCTTCTGAGATCTGAAACGCAGACTTAATGGGAGCCCCAGGCCAAGGAAGGAGCCACAGAGGGCTCTGGACTTGCCAGATTCTTGTGCTGATAGGGCAGGGATGCCTGGACAGTATTTCTAACCAGTCATCTGTCTTTGACATAACTCAATGTCCCATTGAAAACTTATTTCTAACATCTCTCACGCTATTTAATAAAACCAGTAGTGCCGATTGAGATGGTGTAGTTGAAGTACTCAGGGTGAACTCTGTTGCTGGTCTTTTAAAAGTCAACTCACCAACCCAGAGCATGCGTTTTCACATGATGTTGCCTGGTCATTCTTGGGTGTAGATTTAAAACTAACTCATGCACACTATGCCACACTGTTGAAGCTGAAGTATTTTAAAGTAAATTATAGACGTCATCAAACTCTGACTCCTTAGCTGTGTGACATCGGGCAGGTTACACATCCTCTCTGATGTTCAGATTCCTTATTATTATTAAAAAGGTAAAATAATACATGACAGGACTGTTAGGACAATTAAGTGACATAATACACATAGGTTAGCACATAGTAAATGCTCAGTGAACAGACGTATAATATTGTTAGAAGTTATTGCCTGCTCTCCAGATACCTAAAACTTGTTCACTGTGCTTCTTGCCACTCTGTGTTGGATTAAAGCACTTCTGTTTCCTTGGTTTAGAAATAGTCACCTCTGTCTGTAACACCAGGCCTATGGCCTTGAGGTTCTACAAGCAAATGGGAAGAGAAGGAGGGTGGGTGGCTGGTTCCATGGGTGAATCAATCTTAATCCTCCCTCTAAGTAAGACCTCTTTTAAAAAGATTTGAAATTGTATGTTTTTATAAGACCTCCACTGATGCCTTCGACTTAGAGAATGTATTTTTCTTGCCAGGCGGTGGCGATGGTTCCTGGTTTTCTCAGGTTTACCACCGAGGACTCTTGATTTGATTTACAGGGAAGCAAGTAGGAGACTCTTGGCTTTAACTCAAGGCAGTGACTACCTATTAGTGAGTAAAGATTGCCTGGGGCCTACCTGATAATTAGGTCAAGCATTGCAGGATGGGCTGTCTGCTAGTGTTTGCCTGCGACAAAGTCATAGAGCTGATGTGGTCCATCGGAGATCGCAGGGATGGGTCCAGTGCACGAGGCCTTGACATACCTGGATATGCTCACCTGCATCCACCGGGAGGTATTATGAAAACAGCCTATCTCAGCTGTCTTCAGTTCCAGGGCCCGGTTTCCTGGCAGGATAGTCTTAAACTAGATAGGAAGGGCCTATGGGGTTTTCCTGAGTGGTTTTCACTGTGTGTGTCCAGCTAGCCAATCAGGATCCTTTGCCCTGAGGCACCCTGGTTGTCAGAGCATGCCCAACTCCTCCAGTCACGATGATGATTGGCACAGGGACTTTTTTAGAGCCTCTCAAACCTGACAGGGAGGTCCCTGACCAGCAGCTCTGTTTCAGATTGGGTCTGGGGACCGGGTTTTCTGGCCCCTCCTTCTGCATTTCATTTGGTGGACCTGTCAGGAAGCTCTGCCCCTGAGTGGATGGCTCTGATCCTTTAGCTTTTCTGATGAGTCTTGGGGGGGTCTGAGGAGGTCTGGGGGAACATGGAGGATCTTGCAGAGGTGTTATAAGCCTCCAGGGTCAAAGAACACCATTAGTAATAATGTGGAAAGTAGCTCAATGGCAGCTGAGAGTACCTCCCCCATGTCCCCACACTTCCTTTAATCTGTCTCCTCAGTCATTCCAGGAAATGCTGACCTCAGGGTGAGTGGGCCACAGGCCACAGCTGGGACTGGCAGAAGCAGACCTCTGGGATGCAGACTCTGCTTCTAGATCCTTGGACTGAGCATGAGGGCGGCCAGAGACAGGTATTCAGAGCAGCAGGGCTTCTGTCTGCGAGGTGCCACCAGAAAGACTGGGTTCTTCAGGAACCACAGTCAGGGAGAACCTCGTTTTTTTGTTTTCACGGCATGGTGCCCCACAGCACCCCAGAACCGCAGCCCCACATTCCATTCAGGACTAACAGGCCAATCCCCTGGCTGGACCTTACTCTCTGGGGCTGGACCACCCCGAGGGGGTTGGCTGTGGGCCGTGCTGGACCCAACACAAGATTTCTTTCTTTCTTTTTCAATCTCTTTCATCTTACCACAAACTTCCACTTCAGCTAGTATCACTTAGCTGGTGTTGGGGCAGGGGCTCAGGCTCCTCATTGCTTTTGTACAAAAAGGTGATACTTTAGTGCAGAGTTTTGGGGCTCAAAGGGGTATGTCTCCAGATAGAGGAAGTACAACTGGCGTGTCCAGGCCTGTCTGAACTCCAACAGTGGTGGGGGAGGGAGAGGGTCGGGCCTGGGGGATCTGCAAGTATCAGCCACTTCAGCTGGAAACCTCCTGCAAAAGAACTTCCTTTTCTCACTTTCCAGAGCCTTCCTACTATGAGATGTGCTACAGGAAGTTGGGGGTCATAAAGGAGCAGGGTTGTCCCCATTCTACCCCCAAGGCCAGCTAGAGCTCCAGCCCTTGGACTCGCAAGGCCTGGACTCCTGCAGCAGAGGTTCCTCTAGCTCCTCTTCATGGACCAGGATTTCCGAAGGGGAGGAAGACTCAGAAAGAGCCTCAAACCAATAACCCTCACGGTGGCTCCTTGTTTAGAGCAAGTGTTTGCTGAGGACTCTGACCACCCTCCTCGCTCGTTATTTTTCAGTATTGTAAATAAAGGTCTAGGAGTCAGGTCTGCACACTGAGGTTCTGGGTAACTCTGCAGCTGTGATCTGGAGGTGATCTCTGAATGGCTTTTCCAGCCCCAATTAAGGTCCTTCCTGCTAGTCACATTAACTCTCACCAGGAGCTTTCCTGTCCAAGGGAGGGAGGCGGGGCAAGCACTTAGCCTTAGTACGCTGTCAGCTCTGGCTGCATCCTAGTTGCGCGTGGGGCATCGATTTTACAGGTCCCTCCTTAGCAAACCTGCTAATAGGATTATTTCCCTCTCCTTCCCTCCGCCCCCTGCAACCTGGCCGACTCCTGGGCAGACCTTGATTACATGTCTCATTGATTCCATTCAGCTATTTATTAATACACTAATTAGTATGTTCATTTAAAGGAGAGTGACACTGCTTTTTAAAGATAAATGTACAGAGGTGCAGGTTAATGGAAATTTCTGTTTATTTAACACTGACGTCTGGTGTGAAGACGATTAGTTTTGGATGTTAAAAGGACACAGGGGTTTTTTCTGGGGCTCAAATCACTGTCACTGACAGTCACCCTTTGAAAGGTGACACCTGGAATCATATTGCATTTTCCTTCAGTGATATTCACACAGGGGACCAGCGGTGGCCGAGGAGTGAGGGTGGAGGCCTGGCTGTGCACAGTCTTTCAGGGACAGGGCCGATGACGGAGGAGGATGGCTGGCTGGTGTGGCAGAAACAGGCGGGGCTCACGCACTGCTCGTCTGTTGGGCTGTCTGGAATTTCATCTTGAGAGGTCTGTGAATGGGTTAACAGTGCTATTCTATCATAGGCTTCTTCTGTTTGTTCTTGATTTGCCTGCAAGCGATATTTTATTCAGGGTAGGTGAACTCTGCAACAAACACCCCCCAAATGTCAGTGGGTTCACACATCGAAGTCCAGGAATGGTTAGTATGTGGGGGGATTTTGCACTGTACAGTCCTTCAGGAGCCCAAGTTCCTTCCATCTTGTGGCTTCACTATCCCTTAGGCTTCTCAGTTTCCCACTGGGACTTCTGCGTCCGGCTAGGAGAGAAGGAAAGAGAACACGTGTGAAGGAGGTTACAGAGCTGGGATGGGGACCTGAATGCACCCAGGCTCAGTGTCTCCCAGCTCAGCAGTACAGGGACTGGACGCAGAGAGCCAAGTGCAGCTGCAGACGGGCCCAAGAACAAAGCAGGCTGAGAGGGCCTGTAGGACACCGACAGTGGGGGAGAGAGCATGCTACGTGTCATGCTACAGACTTCAGGTCAAGGCACACTTTTCCTAAGAGGTGTCTTCAAACTGGGTGGACAACAAAAAGGAGTCGTACACTGAAAAACAAAAATAAATAAATAAATAAAAGCAAGTGGAAGAAAAGTTCATAAGATCCCAAAGGGGTTGCCCAGGTGTTGGGCTCCTCAGAGAGGGACTGGAGATGTCCTTGTGTTGGAGAGAAGAAGGCAGAAGGATGCAAACAGGATGCTGGGAGCTGCTGGGGAGCCATGTTATTGTGACGGAGTGATTTAGAAAGACAGGTGTTTTGAGAAGATTCGGTGTCATCCGTCTTTCATGCCCTGAAGTTGTAAGAGGGAGTCTTGGCCAAGGGCACCATTTTCTTGCGGTATGGACCCTCCCTTCCGCTTTTCTCCAACGACCTGTGCTTCCACTTTCCCCCCAAAGCTCGTGGCAGCTCACCGTGTAATTCTGGTGTCCTTTATCCCACTCCTAGGTCTTACCTCATTCGCCTGGCTGCCCAGTGATGTCCTCCCTTAGGAAGAGGGCTTGAGTATTAGGCCATCATCAAGGGTTAAGGTCACTTAGTAAGGTTGCACTAATTGTGCTGGGAATCCACTGGGCTTCTGTGAAGAAGGCTGCAAAAATGCACACAGCAGTCTGGCAACATCTAATTCCTAACAAAAACAATTCCTACTCCTGAGAATATAGCTCATGGAAATAAAAGCACTAATATGTAAGAATATAAGCATATATACAAGGATGTTCAAATGGCATCCATCTTTGTCCCCAAAAAGGAGGGATGGGCTAAAGAAATTACCCATTGATAGGGGAAGGGCTAAATAAATTATGGCATGTTCATATCATGGAATATTACACAGCCATTCCAAAGTAAAATCACAGCTAAACCAGGTGACTTGGAGGGTTTCCATAAGGTATTGTTGAGGGAGAAAGCAGGTGTAATATGATGAGTCTGTGTATGTTTGAGTCTATGAGTGCGGAGAAACATGTGGAAGAGTACTCGGATGTTGACGTGCTCCTGGAGGAGGGAGGTGGGGTCGGAGATAGGGGGAAGCTAAAACAAAATGTGACTTTAGACTTCTTCTGTGCTGTAGGGTATGGGTGGTGGTGAAAGGGGTTGGGCAGAAAAGCAACCTAATTTGATTTGTTTTTTACAAAGACCACAGTCCTATGGGTATGGTGAGTGGTGTGGAGGCGGATGGGGTGAATCGGTTAGGGGGCTGTTACCATAGTCCAGAGAAGAGGCGACAAGGGCTGCGGAGTCAATGGGAGTAAAAGCAGGAAGGGTCCAGAAGTAGGTCAGAGGTTAATGAGCAGGCCTGAATGGTAATTAGGTGAGGCAGCTGAGGGGCTTGGAGTGCATGGGTGGCACTGCTCTCACACCGGGAGGAAATGCAGAAGACACAGGTGTAGAAGATGCAAAAGGACTGGTTTTTGGGGAGCCGAGTTCCAGGTGCCTGTGGGACAGTGAATGAAGACCTGTGGGGTGTGGCATGTGAGTGGCCTGGGGGTCAGCGGGAGAGGGAGGACTGAGGTCCACCCTGGAGATTGGCTGAGGGGCTGTAGGCAGAGGTGTGTCGTTGTAGCCTGGTGGGAGTGTGTGATTTGATCCCTGGTCCAAGGGGGGTCGTGCTGGGGTCATGGGCGGGCAGAGGAGTTAGACTGCCTCCTTCCTCCTCCCAGTGAGCCTCTCGGGCAGCAACTTTGGGGGGCCGGAGCTGGCCATTATGTACAGCAGAACTGAGTGCCTGGCAAATGCTAAATCGAGTCATATTTTGGTTAAACCCCAACTATGATGATATTTTAAACCAGTGTGCTGCACTCAGATCCCCTTCAAGTGTCCACTAATTTCCTCCTTCAGCTCCAAAAATGCTCGCTGACTCTCCATTGTTGCCCTCCCCACAAATCCAAAGGGCAGCTCCTGCAAATCCAACCCAGCAAGAGAGAGAAGGCCGTAGCTCTGAATAAAACTTTTCCAATGGGCCAAGGTAATGAGGGGAACAGGAGAGTAACAGAGAGAGAATCATGCTGCTTCACCATGAGGCTGGCCCTTCCTGACGAGATGCCTCATTCCTGAACAGCCTACCCCCAAGAAAGGGTGGGCTCATCCTCCTGCTGTGGGGGTGGGGGGCTACTCTGAGCTCCAGCTGAAGACCTGCACATTCTAGCCCTCACTTTCTTTCTAGAGAATGTGCCCTCCTTTCAGGGGACACCTACCCATTGGGTACAGGGGTAGTTATCAACTTAAGGCACCAAGACGGCAATAAGAGCAAAGTGAGGTTGTCTGGCACTGGTGTGGTTCCCAGCGGCTGTGTCCCTGCCCCAGGCCGCCCCTGCATCCGCACTCAGCCTCTCCCTCCTAGCGGAGAGAAGGCCCACCCACCTGTTCCATCTTCTTCTGTTTCTCTACTTAATACTCAATCCACAACTCACATGTCCCTCCAGGAGTATGAGCTGAGCATTTGAAAATCATTTTAGGAGAAAAAAAAAGCCTAGCTCACCATGCCACTCAACAAACAAACAAATAAACAGGGAATATTAAAGATACAGTACTAACTTAACCCAAATAGCAAATCACACGGCTGCTGGGGACGTTCTCCTGCCGTCAATGCACTTCATCATTTTTCAGAACACCGAAGGGGGCACTCATATGAATGGTCCTCCCAGATTAAGAAAATCTGTCCCTAGGGGTTTTTCCAGCATCTGTGGCTTCACGTTTCAAAAATCACAGGACAGACCAAATTTATCAAAGTCACTGGGGTTGGGGCCCAGGCATCACGTGTTTTAAAGTTCCCCTGGTGATTCCCGTGCGCAGCCAAGTTCAGAGCCATTTCCAGTGATTGAACTAAGCAGTTGGGCTCTGTCTGAGACTCCTCAAAGGGAGTGAGCCCTTAATAAATAGTGTGTGAATGGGGGCATTAGGCTCCCCGGGAATCCAGTGTTCTTAGGTGTGGTGATGGGGGGGGGGTGCATTTTACTCATGCAAACTAGAAAAAACACATTAATGTCTGTGCCCCAATTCTAGCTTTGGGAAAAGCTAGGTTCAGTATTTATTGGAAAGCACAATAGAATACTTGGTCTTGGTTTTTTGGCAAGAACATGGCCAAAGTTGGGTGAGCTAGGTGTTTTGGGGGTGGGTGGTGAGGACAGAACCTAGGCTGTTTGGTGTTTATTCGGCTGCAGACTTTCTCACTGTTGTGGGTGTGTCTATTTCCAGATCTGTGCCCCCAAAGGTCAGCTGGGATGTTACAAATTAAAAAGAACCTCGCATGCACTTGAAATTGCCCTAGGTGCATTAGCTTATCATAAAAATCCTCTCTCAGTCACCTGGAAGTCAGAATTAAAGTCTGTACCGAAGTAACATTGCAACGGGATTTCATTTGGTTAAAGGTGAGGGTTAGGAGAGTCTAGAACTCCAGTTCCTGCTGTGACAACCAAGTGCTGTTCAACCACAGGGCTCTCTAACCTCTCACAGACCCCTCCGGATTCCGGACGTGGTATTCCTCGAAACTCTTTTGAGCCTTTCCAAAGCGAGGCTTTGTCTCTCTTCATGCTGTCCCCATCCGCAGCCCTGGAGTGAAGCCATCAATTCAAAGGGCTGTTTGGCTGGGTGTTTTCTTCAGTTTCACGTTTTGTTCAGCAGCGTTAGATGTGCTCACACTCAGACTCCCCGGGGCCGTGTGTGCGTCAGTGACGGGCTTTCTGTCCCCATTTGGTCATGGCGATCTTGGGATCTGCAGTTGTGGATACAAAGAGAGGTGCTCTCTAGTTGCTTGTTGTCCCCAGGGCTCATTTGCAAGCTGCTGCGTATGGCTGAAACACAGAGCAGCCCAAAGAAAAGAAATTCAGGCTACCAGCAGACTCTCCAGTTACCTTCAGCGCTGATTTGATTCTCCTGGTGGGTGTGCACGGGGTCCTGACGGCTTTATCTCCTTCCTTCTCTTCTCAGTCATTCTGGAATTTCTGTCCTTTGGTTCTTCTGCATGGTAGGCACATGAGCCGGGTGTCTGGGACAGCTCTGCCCCTTGCCAGGCAACCCCAGGAGGGTCCCTATAACAGCTCCCAGCCTCACCTCTTGACCTCTTCCAGCCTCTGCGTCCATACCCATGCCTGCATGCATTCAGGGGGACCCTGGCAAAGGGACTGAAAGGTCTTCATTGGCATGAAGGGGGCATGTGTTGAGCACCATTCAAAGATCTAGAGACTTAAGCAAAGGTGTGGATGTGAGAAGGATGAAGGAAGCAACAGGCTGTAGGCTTAAAGGTAAAGAGGCTCTGGGATCAGATTTAGATTCAATTCACATCCCACCACTTCCCAAGTTGGACAAGTTACTTAAACCTCACTGAGGTGCCTTCATCTATAAAATGGGATGATGATACTTCCCTCACAGGGTGAGGTGAGATGATGTATATGTATGAAGTGCTCAGTCCCAATGCCTGGCCCAGAGCAAGCATCGGTGAAGACCATGGCCTAGTATGTCTTCCTTTTGGAAAGGATTTAAGCTTTAAATTATCTCTGGAATTGGGGAAAATGTCACTGTGGAGCTAGGCTGCTGTAATTCAGTTTACTGTTTCCAGAAAGGAAGTATTTGAAAAATAAATGTATTTTTTTCAGGCCACTTGTGACAAATTGGCATACTTTGGGGTTCCCTTTCCTTGAATAGTGAAACCAGATGGGCCAGTTTGGCATTTGACTTGCATATTTTCATTTTGTGAATCTCATGGGTAGAACCCAGGGTTCCCAAGCCCTGCTCATCCTAGGGTTCCACTAAGGAGGTTTTGAAAAATTATAGATTCCCTAGCATCATCCCAGACTGATTGAATCAGGATCTCCAAGAGGGTTGGGAGTGGGGGTGGGGATGGAGAACTTTCTGGAGTGGGTTTCGAGATGGATCTGATGATCAGTCAGTTTAGGAAGCCCAAGCAAAGCCAGGTCACCATTCCTGGAGTTTCAGTACAGTGGTGGGGAGTGCATTTCAGTATTCCCATTAATGCTGTCTCCTTTCCCCTCAGTTCTCCCGTGTGTCTTTAAAAATAGCCCAGTATTATTGAAAGTCAACTATAATTGAAAAATTAAAAGAAAACCCTCAGTATTCAGAGGGTTATCAGCAATAACCTCTTTCTGTTCCTGAATCCGAATGAATATCTGGTCCTCGATAAACGGTGGCCCTTTCGGACCATGATGATACTATATTCTGGAGACATTCTTACAAATGGATTCCACTGGAATTCTACTTAAAGCCACTGAACCATTTAAATTTGACCTATGCATTGATTTCTTTCTCTTTCTGTTCCTACATCCCAGCTGTGTCGTTAGGTTGAACCCACTAGGGCCGGCTGAGGGGAATAAATGATGAAGACCTCCTCAAGCAGGTCTATGTTAGTGTGGTTTTCCTTCTCCCTTCCCTTTTTCGCCCTTGTCGTCAAACCTTCTTATAAGGACTGTCCTGGCTGCGACCCTGGGGAGGTCCGAGGGGAGGAGGAAGAAAACCATGAGACCGTGTGGGGTTGTGGGTGTCCCTCCCTGACCCTTCCTTGTCTCCCCTGACCCTTCCTTGTCTCCCCCTGACCCTTCCTTGTCTCCCCCTGACCCTTCCTTGTCTCCCCTTCATTCTTTTGCTGGGGTGGAAAATGGTCACGTTTGGGTCACTGTGCTTGGGGACTTCTGCTAAAGCAGGAGCCATTGCTCTGTGCTGACCACCCCCTGCCTCCAGGATATCACTTCTGGAGGGTTTTGCTCATGTCTCCAAGAGTCACTGCAGAGAGAACAGGCTCCAGGAAATACTCAAGGTTACTTTTTCCTGGTTCCCTTTCTGCTTCTCAAGGGCAGGCTTTTTATGCTGTGAGTGATCCTGCTTTGCAGTCATGCCAGTTTTGGTCCTCTTATAGGTTTTGGGAACTCAAGGAAGGGATCTAGGGGCCTCAAGCCTATGGATTTCTGAGAATCTTTAAGGACTTGGGCATAGCAGCTGGATGTTAGAGACGCATCTGCCCACCATCCTCAGCAGTGAATGCTCTGAACCAGGAGGGTGTGTGTGCTCCCTTGTGACAGGGGCTGTGGAGTCAGTCCCTGGCCTGACAATGGGAGAGTGAGACTGGGTCATCTTGAAGAGTCTTGAAAATAGGGGTCTTCCTCCTTCCTGGGAGGAACCAGAGAGCTCCCCACTAGCAGACCAGGAGGCTAGTGGCTCCTTTAGCATCTGAGCATTGGCCGAGGCTATCCTAAAATAGGAAGGGGAGGGTGTCTGCAGGCATGGCTGGGGAACGTCCTAAAGTTTAGTGATTCTCAAATCAGTCCTAAACCAGCGGTTCTCAGACATGACTGTTAACTGGAAACCTGTGAGCCAAATCACATTTGTGTTTCATTTGGGAGCATGGAATTGTTTTGCTGTGGCCAACCTTTAAAAATCAAGAGATTTCACTGCAAATGTGGTTTTGGCACGTCTGTGGAAATACGGGCATATCTGAGAACAGTGAGGCTGCATTCCCACAGGGCAACAACTGGAGGCAGCTAGAGGCTGCTTCCAAGGGCATAGCTTTCCAGTTTGCAAAGCTGCAGGCTCTCTCCACAGCTCCCTTTGTTCATCTGTGTCATTTGCCTTACTTACCTGGGCCCCGGGGCTGTCCCTTGAGTTCAGGAGCCCTGCCGTGCCATAAGAATCATGTAAAGATCTACCAAAGGACTAGATTTCTGGTCTCCTGCGTCCTTAGAGGTTCTGATCCCATGGGTGGGATTTGGTGGCAGTCAACCACACTTTGAGAGCTATTGGCCTGGAGCTCAAGGCACAATTTCCAAGGAGGGTGAATGTGACCTCCACAAAGAAGTCCAGGCAGATCCCACTGAGGAGTGGCCTCAAGGTTCACTGTCATTTCAGGGTGAGAAGCAGATGCAGGAGTTGCCTACTTTTTCCTTCTCTGGAGCCCAGGGGTCTCACGTAGGGACAGAAAACAGGACACACAGCTGAGTTCTGCTCTCCCACCCGCAGGCATGGGCTTGAATCTGCTGCCTTCTTTGTGGCAGTGCTTAGTGAATGAAATTTGTCTCTCTGAGACTTCCAGGAGAAACAGAATGGTCACCCATTCCCCACTCACTGTTCAAAATGGGAGCCCAGCTCCAGGGCCAGTGGCCTGAAAGGCTGGAGTGTGATTTAGGAGAGTCAAGAGTGGTGAATCCTGGAGTGTAGCCCAGCATGGGCCAGAGCCAGCAATAGAGGATTGAACAAAAGGTAGATTTGCTGCTTCCTCTGTTGGGTAGGGACTTCCGGAGGAAATCCTCAAGTCCATCTGGGGGAGATGGGTGAAAATAGAGGGAATTCCAATGTCTTCCATTTTCAAATATTTTCTCTGTAGTGTTGCCACTGTTTTTTATTCTGAAGATTAGCTTTGGGTGTAGGCAAGGTGTTATTCTTGAAGTTGTAGCTAGAGCAGAGCACCCCAGGTCCTTTGATGGTGGCTGGAACATTACAGAGGGAAACTGGATATAGGCTGGCTCAGGCAGGTGCATCCTCTGGAGCACCCTGGCTGTCTGGGACAGTTGGTAAAGCCACTGTTGGACCACCCAGGGATGACTGGGTTTATCAAAGATGATTGGTCACTTAGCAAGATGTAGTTTCCAGGGTTGGTGGGTTCTTAATAGTCTCCTCCCCATGTCCCAGCCTTAGCTCTGAATATGCAAAGGTATGCCTTCAGTCAGCAGGAACATACCCAGCCACCTCCTTCTGGGGCCAGACCCACAGGGGCTGAGTAACTTTGTGGTGGATGGTGTGAGCCAGCCGGCCAAACCTTTCTCTACTCCATCAAAAGTTCCAACTTTGCTTAGCCTCCTCTACCCTAGTATACCTCTTAAAACCTCGATTCTCATCCCTTTTTTTTCCTGAAAAACAAAACAAAACAAAACACCACAGGAAAGTAACACAACCCTTCGTGTCTCAGGAGTCTGGAAATCCAACTGTTGTTTTGGTTTTTTATGAAATGAATGCAGGAAAAAGTAAAAACACACTAACAGGTGACCCTCCTTGGGACTATGTCATGAAAGAGCTAGAAAAACTTTAGGTCAATCCATTGCCCTGGCACTCAGGTGGCAAAAGGTTTAGGAATTACTCGAAAGCAAGTGATGCCTGCTTGCTTTTTCTTGCTTTCCTCATCTGAATTCAACAATTCCAGTATTTATTGAGGGTTTCCTATAATCCAGGTCTGGTGCCAGGCACTGGGGTTCAGTGGTGAATCAGCAAATACAGCCCCACCCTCAGGGAGCTTAAGGTCTCTCCTTGGGACACTTTGGATCAGGTCTCACTCTGCCTTGATAGGTTTTTAGATCCTCTACTCACACCTCCATTCTATTTTTCATTGGGTTAGATTGGCCTGCCCGCAGGAGCCCAAGTAGTGATGGCAGGAGGCGGGGTCCTTTTGGGAGAATTAGTAGGAACTTTTTTGGGACAAATAATATAAGCCCAGAGAACATTAGGAGAGGGGTCATCATATTCTTGAACTCCAGGTCTGGAGAGGTCGAGGGGTCCTGGGATTAGGCTGGAAGAGGAAAGGACATTTGCTTTTTGCAGATAATATTGATTTGGTGCAGACAATTAATTAAAAAAAGGCAGGAGCAAAGGAGGTATGTGTGTGTGGTGAGGTTTGCTGGTGTGGCTTGCTGCCCAACTCCATCTGTAGCACAAGCTCAGCTCAGATCGATGCCATGCTCAGTAATTTATTTATGAAATTATATGGCCCTTCCTCAAGTAACATTTTACTTTTATTTTATTTCACCTCCCAGATCCCTGCAGTGAAAGCAGAAGTTATTTCCTCATGGGCAGCTACCTTTTGACACTCATTCATACAAATGGAAGGGAGGCTAGGGAAAAATATCTATGGTGTGCGGCAGACATCTAGGCCAGGAGAGACATGATTCTAGTTTAAAGGTTTAATTTGCACTGGATTCAGTCTCTACCTAGAAACCTGGGAAGTTAACCCAGGTGGGCACCTTTCGTCCCTCAGTGGATCCAATGATGGCAGTCCTAGGAGTCCCCAAGGCTCACCTGTCACATAGTGATGGGGTGCACACCTCTCTCTCTCTGACACTCAAGCCTGTTTCTGTGTGTGTTTATTTTCTGTGCAACCTCCTGGCTTGTGCCCTGATGCTCCGGGATCTCTGCTTATTAACAAGGGGCTTGTACTTTCTCCTTGCCCCCAGTAGGAATTGTACTCTCAGCCAAAGTCACTTAAAGAATCTCTGATAACACAAAATAGGGTGACATCCCTCTCCCCAAGAGGTTGTCCCACCTGCCTGGTTATGTGCTGGATGTATTCCAGCGGCAGATTCCCTTTTTAAAAAAAAAAAAAAATTTTTATTTATTATTTTTGGAGAGAGGGGAAGGGAGGAAGAAAGACAGGGAGAGAAAATTCCATGTGTGGTTGCCTCTTGTGTGCCCCCTACTGGGGAGATGGCCCACAACCCAGGCATGTGCCCTAACTGGGAATCAAACCTTGGTTCCCAGGCCGGCACTCAATCTGCTGAACCACACCAGCCAGGGCCCAGTGGCAGGTTCTTTACTCTCCTAAGAAATTGTCTCTCCTCTGTGGATTTTCTGGCTTAATGTGATACCACTGTCCCCTCTTCCTAGTCTCAGCACCACGGCCCTATTTCAGATATGTTTGCCTCTTCTCCCCAAGTCTGATAAAGCCTGTGAACTCTCCTTCTTGAGGTGGGTCTCATCCTCCTCCGATCTGTTCAGCACTTAAGTGCCCAATTCACCTTCCTCACTTGTAACTCTCAGGTTGCTGCTCTTTTTCTCAAGAATCTTCAGTGGCTCCCCACAAATTAGTGAATGTGTGTCCTCTTTACCTAGATTCTCAAGGTTATCTATGTTTTAGAATGAGCCAATGCTCTGACTTTATCTTTTACTTCCTCCCTAACTTAATTCCAGTGTTCCAGTCAAATCAGGTGCAGGCACACCTGTAGTATTGCACTTCGCAGGTAATATTCTTTCATCAACACGGAAGCAAAACCCTCCACCAGCAAGAAGATTACGACTCACTGAAGCCTCAGATAATGGTTAGCATTTTTCAGCAATGAAGCATTTTTTAATTAAAGTATGTACACTTTTAAAAGACATAACACTATCGCACAGTTGGTGGACTACAGTGCGGTATGAACATAACTTCTATATGCACTGGGAAACAACAGTATTTGCGTGGCTCACTTTATTGTGACATTCTCTTTGTTGCGGTGGCCTGGGACCCAGTGGCTGTGAGGTACGCCTGTACTATGTGTGGGATTTGGGGTAACGAAAGACCGGTAATTCAGCCTGACCCGCCTACTGAGGAAAATTCAAAAAGTGCAAAAGATATTTTCACAAGTGTGCTTGAAGACATATAAAAGCCAGCAAGGTGGTAAATAATTACAAGGCCAAATTGTGGAAGAGAATGGAAGTCAAAAGGTAGAGTACCAGAGGGGTGAGACTTTTTTCTGGTTTCTACCGAGGTTGCGGAAGGCCTACGAATGCATTTCACGGTCTCAGCGGGTTAGGGGGCAAAAGGTGATGTTCAGGACCTATCAAGGTGGGTGCATTTTGGCTTGAGACTCTAAGTAGACCAGCCCTCCCTTCCCAGTTCTAAAGTCCAGCCTAGTAGTCATTCCAGTAGCTGAGAGAAATCCCCATTCCTGAAATGGGATTAATGTTGTATTGCAAGAAAGTCACCGGGCAGAGGCATTAGAAAGCTCTCTGGTGGAAGATAACATTACCCTAGTCATCAAATAATTCTTACTACCAAATCTCTGAATACAATGTCCAGCATACAAGCAAAGATACATTGGTGCAGAGGAAACAAGTCACCATGAACAAGAATCAGCAGGAACGGTTCTTGCAGGTTTTCTGGATACTGCAATGATCGGGGACTGGCTTTAAATGACTATGATTACTGCTGTCAGGTAGAAATAAGACAAGATCACACAACCTGGCAGCAAACGAGAAACTATAAAAACAGTATAGTAGATTTGAAACAAGAACCAAAGAGAAATTCTAGAACTGAAAACACAGCAACTGAAACTAAGAATTCAATGGAAGTATTATAAAAAGGATTTAGATACAGCTGAAGAGAAAATTAATGAAGTGGGGGACAAGGCAAAATAACCTGAAATGAAGGCTAAAAAAATACAGAAAAGGGGTTAAGAGACATAAAGGGTAGAGTGAGAAGGTCTTACTTATTTAATTAGATTTCTACAACTAGAGAATGGGGAAGAAGTATTATTGGAAGAAGTAATGACTGTCAATTTTCTAAAACTGAGGAAAAATATCAATACACAGACTCAAGGAGGCCTACAAACTCCGAGAAGGAGAAATAAAAAGAAATCTAAATCCAGGCATGTCATAACACAAATGCAGAGATTTAAAGGTGCCTTGTACTATGTATTTCCCAAGTAAGCCCCCAATTTCCTTGGATCTGTCCCTCTGTGCGTCCTCTCTCCCACACCTTCGTTATCATCTGTGCAAACCTTTACTTATCAAGCTTCGTCGGCTAATCCTCATGTTCTTACCTTCAACCAGATTTCTAATTAAAATGATCAATAGCAATCTAATGTCAGCAATATTAACACTGTTTCCATGACTACCCTACTGCCGTGGGACACTTATTCAGCTGCGTGCATTGTTCTTGGCCCCCGTCGTGCGTGATCTCATTTAATCCTCATCAAATCCAGTAGGGGTTTCTACCCAAGGAAAAAACCGGGGCCACCCAGCTCTCCTCTGAACTCGTATAGCATTCCACCTATCGTACCATT
Source organism: Desmodus rotundus (assembly GCF_022682495.2). Classification (NCBI taxonomy): domain Eukaryota; kingdom Metazoa; phylum Chordata; class Mammalia; order Chiroptera; family Phyllostomidae; genus Desmodus; species Desmodus rotundus. Next base: position 78,103,505 of record NC_071392.1, on the reverse strand, counting down.
TCTAACATTTTTCCTACTCTACTCTGTATGTAAAGCTTATCTCATCTAGAGGAGGAACCTTCTCTTTTTTGTGTGTCTCTTACTGTGCCTACCACCTCGCTTTGCACTTGCCTGGCAAGTGCCCGTTTATGTGTTGGGTGGGTTTTGCATGTGGCTGGTCCCCACGATGCCTTGAGGGCCTGTGGGTCTGTTAAAAGTCTGAGCAGCTAAACCAGTGGCAACCGTGAGCCCATCCCCGCCCCTTATCATCTCTGCCTGCCTGAGCGGCTCCCGTTCACACGTTAAATTGAAAGCAGTGACCGATGCTCTATTTAAAGTGTCCTCGAAAATGGTACTCAAGTGTGTAACACAGCCATTTCACCGATGTGGGAAGGTATTTATGGAGAGGTTGTTTTTCATTTGGATGGGGGAGTTTGAAACTGGAAACTGTTATGTGACACCTGTGTGGATGTCAAATGGAAAACAAAACAAAACAACCCAAACCTCCTCGACTAGTTACCTCCACCTCTATCAAGACATCGTCTCCCTGGTTATTTTTTACATCAAGCCGTGTCTTTTCCATCAGCATCCAAAGATCACAAAATATGACCTGGGGCCAGTAAAGTTGAAGCAGGAATAGTCCAGAGCAGAAAGAATAATTGCATTCTAACGCTGGCTCTCTCTGGATTTGTTCGCCGCCTCAGCTTGACAGTTTAATGGTTTTCGAGAGAAAGAACATTTTAGCACAGCCCGCCTCTACGTCTTGTGGGGAGGGGTAACTGATGAAAGCGCTAGGTGAAGTCTCCAGAGCTAGGGGGCTGTGCATTGGAGAAGTGGTGTTAAGTTAGGAGAAATGGCCCGCTTCGTCAGAGCCACACACTGCCACGGCTCCAGGCAGACGGCTGATTTGTGTGAGCTTACACACACTGCTCGGCTCTGTCCCCCTCTGGCTCTCCACCTGGGCACTTTCCTCCGGGCATCCTTTGAACTAAATCTTTATTGATTTTACCGATTAAATCCACTGCTTGCATTTTTGGCAACAGGATTTTTTACTTTCTGAATAGCACTGACAATTTACTCCCTTTCTCTTCTCCCTCGCCCTCTCTCAGTAAGAGGTAATAGGTAGTACCGAGTTTTTTAAGGCAGGGCCACACCACACTTCTATTCTCTGGACCCAACCTTCGTTTCCTCTATGAGCATTTGGAGAATATGGGGGAATCCTCAAGACCACAGCACTGGAGAATGTTTGCCTGGGTCACGGAGGTGGAGAGCTTGTCTAGGTTTTGAGGGGGGGTTAAGCTAGAGGACTGAAGCAATTGCATATTCACGTGAGAAAACAAAATGTCTAGAATAAAAGCTAGCCCTCACAACACCCCAAGTAGGAGATCTTGCCGTGGAGGCAGGAAGTCTCTTAGGAGACAGACTTCCAGCCCTTCCCTGCCGTGGCTGTGACTTGGCTGATAGATTTTTCCAGGAAGCCTCTGATACGACGTCCTACTCTGCAGGGCTCTGGACGTCTGGGGCAGTCCATGTTTCTCAGGGGAGCGGGCACTGGCATTTTGGACACACAATTCTCCATTATGCAGGACCGGCTTGCAGAGCGCAGGATGAGACCCCTGCTCCCCTGGCTCCCATAGGCCAGGAGCACCCAGTCATCCCAAAAAGCCTCTGTGCATCTCAAAAGACCTGGGGTGGGGCTTGCTGGCCAGACTGAGAGCTTATGCAAGTCTGAGAGGAAGAAGAACCTGTTGACACCTCTGCTTCTTCCTGAGGAAGCGGGCTATCCATATATCTTTGACTGCTGTGTGACCTTGAACGAGTCACTTTGAAACTGAGTCTTTAGGGGCCTCACCTACTGAATGGTGATAGCCGTAAACCCATCCCTTTGCTTTGGTAGGAAGGTTAGTATTAGTGAGTATTTGAGTGCCTACAACGTGGCAGGCAATTCACTAAGTACATATGCAGCATCTCATCGAATCTTTGCAACCAGCCACCCAAAGAAGTAGGTTCCATCCTTATTCCCGTTGTACAGAGGATGAAACTGTTGTTCGCCCTGCCTTGCAGACACAGAGACTCAGGGTCATGCAGGTAGCTGGATTATAACTTAAGCCAGTGGTTCTCACATTTCAGCATGCTTCAGAATCTCCTGGAGGGCTTGTAAAAACCACAGATGGCTGGGAGCCTCCTCCAGAGTTTCAGGTGCAGTAGGTCTGGGGTGGGCCTGAGGATCTGCTCTTTAACAAGGTCTTAGGAGCTCTACTGCTGCTTCTCTGGGGGCCCCATTTTGAGAACCAGCGACTTGAGTCTCCTAATTTGTAAGTTGCAAGAATTTGCAACGTATTGTAAGATCTAAGAAGGCAGGTGGAGAGGACGACTCCCTGCCCCTGCCCCACCCATGCACATACAGTACACGCATCAAGGGGTTGTGCATGTTCTGTGTACCTTGGACAGGGCACAGTCCCAGGGGTGGGGGACAGAGTCTCACTTGGGTAGTGACTTCACTGTCAATCTGTTGAGTCTCCATGTGTCCTGCTGTCTTGGAATGATAAGTCCTACATTGGCACTAATGAGGTTGTTGAGCCTTGTAGTAGGCGAGTGAAGGGCAAGGTGGGTGATGGGGTGGCAGCGGACACAAGGAGACAGGCAGGGGCTGGGAGCTTGGGGAATCCTGTAAGATATGTGTCATTACAGATTCAGTGACTTGTACTCAGGAAATTTAATTATCTCTCTGGTGCTTGTGTTTTCTGTGACAGTCACATTTTTATTCTCTTCTTCTGACAATGTCAACCTGTGCAAAGAGGAAATGAGGAAAGGGATTTGTTTCCTTCACACTTAAGCCGGGGTGTTAGGAAGGGACCAATATCTCCCTGTGGCTGGTCCCGATGGTGGCAGCTGGAACCAAAGCAAGGGAAACCCAGAGAGGCAAGCGTGGGGCGGGACGGCTGCCACAGCTTCCAGGCTCGCTTGATCCAGCTCCCCTCTCCACCGGGAGGTCCTTCCAATAATAATGTCATAACCACCATTCATAGTTATTGATTGCTTACTGTGTGCCAGGGCTGACGCTGAGCACTTTATAATAGTCGTGGGGGTTGGATCCTATTTTTAACTCCATTTTATAGGTAAAGAAATTAAGTGTGGAGATTTGGAAATTTGCTCAGGCGCATTCAATGAGCAAGTGACAGAGTCAGACCTGGGGCCAGGACTGCAGGAGGTGAGACCCGTTCCTGAAACCCTTTCGCACCAAATGGTGAGCTCAAACCTTGGTGCTTGCTTTGTCTGAATTAGGGAAACCTCTTCCCTCACTGCAGGGACACTTTAGTTCCCCTCCCTTCGCCCAGGAGCAGGTACTTCCTAAGCTTGTGGAGCTGGTGATGCCCCAGACTTCAAACCAGCCTCTGCTCAGGGCCCCTCCCTTAACCCTGAGCTGGTGGCCCATGCTCACAGGGCCCGAGTGAGCGCCTCCCCTGTGGGAGCACCAGGACCCCTGTCCTCTCTGTGGGGCTTCTGTGTGGACGGCTGACACGCCCAGGCTCCTGCAGGATAGGTGGTGGTGGCGTCCTCCCCCCCACAGCTGTCCTGGAGAGCCTGGGCTCCAGCTGCCACTCCTGGTGTTGGCAAGCCTTGCACACACGGGTCCTCCGTGTGGATGGCCGCACTGAGAGAGCTAAAGAAGGGGAAGGCAAGAGAGGACAATGACTATGTGATGCCTTTTCTGGAAGGAGCTTAAATGCAAGCGGGTCCAGGGCCAGGGGGGGATCAGTGATGCTCTGCATCCTGCAGAGGACTAGTCCTGTGCTGGGGGATTTCCCCTCTGCTGGTTTGATTAGTGACTCCGGGCTTGGTGTCCAGGCTGAGAGGGTGGGCATGGCAGCCCCCACTGCCCTGTGGTTCACCATGAAACAACAGAAGCTCCTGGCTTGAAGAAGGGCTTGATCCACATAAAGACTTTTTTTTTCCAGCTCTCATTCTTACAAGAGGTGTTCCTGTCGGTGTGGATTTGACACGTCACTCTCAGACGGCCTTTGGCCTCCATGACCCTCTTCCTCTGTGCCTCCCCCCCTTCCTATGCAGCACAAGCTGTAGATGGTGTGGAGTGAAGGCTGATGCATGTGACTCTCCATCCTGGGACACCCCGCAGTCCCATTTCAGGATGCCTGTCCCAGCTAAAGGGAATCCCAGCTAAAGCCCTTAAAAAGGAGCTTAACGTTTTTGAAATAAAACTTTTGGGTGCTGCAAATGATCTCATTCAGAGCAGTGCGCAGACGTAAAGGATTAAGACCCTCCGAAAAGGCCGGCTTTATCATTTTTGGCCAAAAAAGAACCGCCAAATCTTATCATTGGATTAATAATTACCTCCAAAGCTCTCACATTGAGGATTGGCATCTCTGCCTCATGACCTGTACTTCCAGGCCCATTCCTGCCCTTTGGAGTAATCCAGAAAACTCACTCTCTCCGCCTGTGGCAGCTCTCTCCCCCAAGTTCACTTGACACCTTCCCTGTCCCTTCCAGACTTGCCACTCCAGTGCCCCAGAGAGTAAGACCCACTCTGTAACCTCCCCCCACCCCAACCCCGGCCTTGCCAAAAGGAGTCTGAGACTCAGAGTGGGAACTCAGCTGTTCATTCTCAGCAAATATTCCCTCTTTTCTGAAATGCTCTTCTCGTGAGCATCTCTTTCTCCCCTGACCTCTCAGATGTGGGACCTCATGCTAGTCAAAGTCAGCCCTCACTGGAAGGCTGCTTCTCCTCGTTTGGGGGATGGCTGATGAGTAGCTGCTGCACGAGGCAGCTCCTTGGGCTGGCCCTGGGATCCCAGCCCTCCAGCCCCTCTCTGCGGCTGCCTCCCGGGTGGGTCCTCTGGGCTGGCTTGCCCACAGTCTGGCTGCCTAATTAGTCTCCAGGTGTCAGGAGCCCCAGCGGAGCAGCCTATATCGAGCAGGCTACCTCGGAGGAGAAGGTCAGCTGTGCCAGGTGTGGGCCCTGCAAGGGCCTCGTGCAGAAGGCTCCTTCTCTTTTCTTCTGCTCCGTTCACATCGGGTTCTGTTGGTGGAGGTGTGTGCAGAGATGAAGGTAGGAGCAGGGAGGGTGGGTTAGTCCTTCCTTCTATGATCTATAGCTTCTCTCCAGGCCTGGTGCACCAGTCAGGACCGGGGTAAAATAATGAGTCGTCTCTCATAGGGAACGGAAGGAGGAAAGACAGAGCTTGCTGGGGAGAGCAATGTGAGAGGAGACTGATGGCAGTGAGAGGGCCGGCACTGTCGTCACAGCTGCCGGTGCCCTGCACCGATCAGAGCATCGACGCTTATTGATTCATTCAGTCTTTGCAAATGCCCCATGCTGCATTGCTCTTAGAACCCCATTTTACACACAGGGGGCCCAAGGTTCAGAGGACTTGTCCAAGGTCACAAGACAGATGCAAGGTTTTCTCCAAGTTCGGTGCCCCTGATTGCTGTGAGGAGCAGGAAGGAGATGGAGAGCAGAGGTTCTGACCCTGGAATTCTGACTAGGCTCCACCACCGAGCACTGCTTGCCCTCTGGGAACCCTGATTCCTCTTCTGTCTAGGGTACTTGTAAGGCTCCTTCGTGGGGCTGTGGCAAAGAGTAACCAAGATGGCGAGTGGGGGCAATGAGTGCTCATTGCCAAGCATGCAACGAGGTCTCACTAGCTAGCTCCCCTTGTGAAGGGAAGATGCCTTACTTTTCAATCACAGAGGCCGTATTCTAGCTGTAGGGCCTGCAGACTCCATCTCGGCCAAGGAATAGTGCTTGAGTGTGGGGACAAAGGGACATGGGGTGTCGTTCTCAGTGTCACACTTTCCTTTTGGCTTCCTTGGATGAATTGGCAGTACAGTGGGGTACAGGTGTGGGGTGGCTGCCTAATATTAAGGTAAATGAGATGCCTGAAGTTCTTGGATACAAAGAACCCCCTCCCTTTTCCTCCGGGGCTCCAAATCGGCAGCGGATGTGAACAAGGAGGTAAGAGGAGAAATGTGTCAGCTGGATGGTCTCAGCCAGGAGATGGTCTTGGCTCTCAACATTCATGGGAGTGCTACCTCACTCCTTACTTCCCCACTGACGCCTGCCAGCCAGACCATGGCCCCTCGCTGGCCCCACAGCCCTGGGCGGCCCGTGGCCAAGTGGGGGAATGCAGTGTGGTCCGCGGTGACTTTGCCTGTGTTTGCCTGCACTAAGAGAAAGTCAGCCCCAGGGAGGAGATTCGTCATTAATGATCGTGACTGTCAATCCAGATATTAGTCTTCCTAATAATTTTGATTTGGGGGGGAGGGGATTAATTTCTGGTCTGGTTCATTGGTCCTGTGGGTTGCAAAGTGGAGGATGAAGAGTTTGCTAAGAGCAGAAAGAATACCTCTTTATTTTTTTTATCGATTACAGTGCTTGCACTATTTATATTATTTTCTGTCCATACCCTCCTTATGGGAATCTTTTAAAGCCACTTGCACAATTTTTAAAACAATTGTTGAAATGAAATAATGCAGCAAATCATAGATCTCTTAATTGGCACAGATATGCTACTGTAGCTTGCAAATACTGATGGAAAACTAAGGTGTGAAGGGACTGTGTCAGCCCCGCGGCATCATGGGAGCTCTATTCTGCCTTTGCTGTACCCAGTGGGATATGGGCCAGTTGACATACTAACCCGTGGGGGTGCCAGTTCTGTATATCAATGTTAGTAGAACTGTTGTGTTTCATTCTTTCGAGACAAAAATATGTTTAAATGGAAGTTAATAGTATTTTCTTCCCATATCTCCTTATTTTGGAGACCACTAAAATAAAAGACCTTCTGTGCCAGTCAACCCAGCGTTGATCCCATTTTCTGGCTCCTGGCTGTTCTCGCCCTGGAGCCTCAATCTTTCTCCCTTTGCTCTCTGCGTGTCCCCTGCCCACCTCTACTGTGTCTGCACACACGTGCACCCTCAAGTGTGTCTCCCTGGGCATGTCCCTGTGGCCAGGCTCTCGCCTCTGCCCAGGTGTAAGTATGCGGACACCAGGGGATAGAGGGCTGGGACAGCAGGAACTCCAGGCCATGCTTATCTCCCTGGAAGATGAAATGCTCCTCCTTTACTGGGGCTCCTACAGCAAGGAGCAAGTCTAATGCTTGGAGGAGGCAGTGGGACAGGTGGCCCAGTGGCAGGTTAGTTAGGGAGCCCAGGATCAGGGTCAGGGAAGAACTAGAATTGCTGGTGGATATCTCTGGGGATCCCCATTCCACCCGAGAAGCAGAGAGAAGTATTGTATCCTTTGTTTATGCCAACCAGTTCTTCGTTTCTGTGTGAGCTCCTGCACCCCTCTCCTCTTTGCCCTCATGCATATCAAGCTGCGGCTTCCTTTTCACAGGCCTTTCCCTCTAAGTAGGGTCAGCCCTGGGTGCCCCCACAGAGTGGCCATTTGTTTCTTCCACCCCCTGTCCCACCCGCCCCCCCCCCCCCATCAAAGGGATGTCTCTCAGTCTCATTGCTTCTGTTGCCTGGTGAGTTGCCAAAAAACAAACAAAAAACCTTTAATCTGTCCTTCAGAACAACCCCACAGGAGTCTGGTTCTGCAGACAGTGGGTCTAAGCCAGAGTTCTGGGGTCCCAAGATGAGGGGGTGATGGTGAGATTTTGTGGAGTGATGGCAGCCCGCAGAGGACAGGAGAGGTGCTGACAGCAGGTTGGGAAGGGTGTGAGGGGCATGCTGGGCCCACAGCTGTGTGGGGAGCGGCCCTCGGACTCCACCGAGTCAGAACTCCCTGAGGTGGGCGGGGCAGCTACAGGTTCTTAGACTGGCAGAGCACAGGGAGAACAGAGGCCCAGAAGTACTAAATGAGGGGAAAAAATGGTTTTCTTGTGGAGCCAAGGTTTTTTGTTTTAAGTAAGCACAAGGGACGCCTGATGCGGAAGGGAATCTGAATTGTTGGGACATGCTCTGGGATGGAAAATTGGGCCGAGGCCTCTGTGGATTCGGGGGAACTCTTTGAACAGGGAGTGTCTGGAGACCCTTCTCCAAAGCTCAGTGGCTGGTTCACAGAGAAAGTTAAATCTTTTCATGTTGGAGGACTTGCACCCGTCTAATTCCTGGCTGCCTTTGAGGGGGGCTGGGAGCACTGCGAGCAATGCTCTGGGGCCCATTTAAGAGCCTGTGAAACCGATCATTTCTTTGTCCAGCTCCTATTGTCACTTACACTGTGCTTTGAACTATTGCTAAGAAGCATATCTTCACCTCAGTGATGCTTATTTAGCAGCAGAGTGAGAGCAAGTATATATGGCAAATGCAAAGTAGGAAGTGGTGAGCTCTGATGTTTGCACACGTTGCTTTGGAAATGTGGGGGAGGAGAGAAATCCCTTTGGCCTGGAGGAAAGGCGGGGTTTATGATGGTGGCGACCACTTACACGGAGTGCCGCATGTATTCCTCACCACAGCCTGCAGGCCGGGTCCTGCTGCCACCCCCACTTTATGGTTGACAAAACTGAAGCCTAAAGAGAATTAATAATTTGTCCAAGGTCAAAGTTCTAAGTGTAGAGTTAGGGAAGGAAGGAGGAGGGAAGAGAAGGGACTCTCAGGCCAAAGGAGCAAGCTGGTGAAGGTGTAAAAGCAGGAAAGCAAAGGACATGCGTGGACAATGGAGAGTGGTTCTACTTGAGTGGAAATGATGAAGGCCAGATGGCAGAGGTCTTTGACTATAAGGCTAATTAGTCTCTCCTTCGTTCTGGAGGCAATAGGGAGCCACGGAAGAGTCTTGAGTAGGAGAGTGTCGTGATCAGAGCAGACACGTGGTTTGGAGAGAGGAGAATCTGGAGGTGTACAGAGCATTAAGAGGTGACTGTAACAGAGTATGTGGGAGATAATGCAGGGTGCCCAAAGAGTGGTATGAAGTCTTCCTGCTCTCGACAATGTAGGAGAGGAAATTTCCTTTCATTTTGATAAGAGGCGACTGATTTCACAAGAATGAGGAAAAAGTGGCCCATATTCCATTTCCTTCCAACTCCATCCACACATTTGTGACTCTGCTTATTACTGCTCCGTCCTTTTTCCATCTCCTTACAGGATTTCTTTGACACAACTGCCAGTTATGTTTCTGGATTACTCCAACACCACTTTATTGCAATGACTACAACACCTTTTATGTTTTCAGACACTTGCTGACTTTGAGGGAGACGGTAGGTGAGTGCCGAGCTGGCGTATGGAAACGTCTGGATCACTGGGTCCAGGGGTTGCACTGTAGTGGAAGGAGCACTGCGCTCAGGTTCCAGGTCCAGCCAGTAACTCCTTCTGTGCTTCTAGGTTGTGCGAGCTCTGTTTCGAGTTTCCGCCCGGGAGAAAAATGAGATGGTATTAAGGAATATGAGAGTCTGTGTATCAGTGGTTCTCAAAGAATGGTCCCCAGGCCAGCAGCATCCCTGTCACCTGGGAACTTGCTGGAAATGCACATCACTGAGCCCTGCCCCAGACTCTCTGAAACAGAAGCTTCGGGTGGGCTCTCCAGGTGCTTCTGTGAGGCATGGTCAGGTTTAGAGTCACTGCCGCTTGTCACGGCACTTCAGTGTTCTGGCCCTTTTCTGAATGCTGTGCTGGTCTGTTCCAGTGGTTCTCAACCCTGTGTGTCTTCACAATCACCTGGAGGCCGGGTTTAGACACAGGTTCTGCAGGTCCTGGGTGGGGCCCAAGAATGTGCATTCTAGGGAGATCCCAGGTAAGAACCCTTGCTTTGTTACACACTAGCTCTGTGGCCTTGAATAGGTTTTTATCTCTCTCTGTGAGTCAGCTCCCTCATCTGTACAATGAGGAGCATAACAGTGTCTACCTTATAGGCTGTTATGAAATATAAATGAGGTAATTCATGTACAGTACACAGCACATTACACCTCAATCAACACTCTTCCTGTTACTAATGAATTTGTAACATGTTTTACAGACACAGAGGTCATTGTGAAAGTTGATGGCAGAAGACTGCAGTGGGTCTATTAAAATTTTTTTAGGTAAAATATAAAAAACAAAATTTGCCATTTTAAGTGTACAACTCAGTGGCACTAATTATAGGCACTGCTGTGAGACCATCATCACTACGCATCTCCCGAAATTTGCCATCTTCTCCAGCTGAAAGGCCCCATTCTCCCTCCCCCTAGGTCCTGGTAACCTCTAAGCTGCTGTCTGTCTCTCTGAAATTGCCTGTTCCAGACGTTTCCTATGAGTAGAATCATACAATATTTGTCCTTGTGTGTCTGGCTTCTTTCACTTAGCATGTGTTTTTAAGGTCCATCCGTATCGTGACGTGCATTGAAACTTCATTTCTTTCTCACTGAACGCTGTTCTACTGTATGGAGAGACCGTGCTTTGGTATCCATTTATCCATGGATGGACCCTTGGCTCGTTCCCACTTTTTGGCTCCATGTTCACATCGGCTAGAATGAACGTTGGCATCCGTGTGTCTGTATGAATCCCCGTTTCAGTTCTTTGGGAATATTCCTAGGAGTGCAGTTACCAGACTGTATGGTCACTCTATTTTCAGATTTTTGAGGAACCACTCGTCGGTTTTCCCCAGCAGCCGCATCATCTTACCTTGTTGCCAGCAATATGCAAGTGTTCTGGTTTCTCCACATTCTTGCCAACCCTTGCTATTCTTCACTCACCACCATCCTAGTAGGTGTGAAGTGGTACCTCTTTGTGGTTTTGACATCCATTTCCTTAGTGACACCTTTTCCTGTGCATTGGTCATCTGCGTATCTTCTTTGAAGAGAGGTCTCATCAAGCCACTTGCCCATTTGAAAATTGGGTTGCTAGGCATTTTGTTGTTGAGTTGAAGGACTTCTTTATATATTCTGGATACTGGATAGACCCTATCAGATGCATGATTTGCAAATATTTTCTTCCATTTTATAGGTTGTCTTTTTTAGTCTATTTTATAAAAATACAGAGCAAAAAAGGAGAAGGGACTCAAGGACATTGGCAAAAGTGTGATGATTGCTGGTGGGAGAGGGGAGTAAGGGGACTAAATGGTAATGGGAAAAATATAATAAAGATTAAGTTTAAAAGATAAAAAATACAGTTTTATTGAGGTGTAGTTGATAAGGGTCAACTATACCTATTAAACTGCCTATTTATAGTATACAATTTAATGAGTTTCAACATATGCAGACACCTGTGAAACCATCACCATAATTAAGATAATGAACATACCTATCAGCTGCAAAGTTTCCTTATGACCTTTGTAATCCCTCCTTCCTACCCTTCTTCTCTCTGTCTGTTAATAATCATGATCTACATACCCTGCAGTTGAGCATAATGGGAAGACACCCAATCTGGGACTCAGAAGAGCAGACTCTGTGTGATCTGGCTCTGTGGCCAGTGGGTGCTGATTTCGTATGGACTCCCACTTCCCTGGATCTGCTCCCACTCCAGACATGACGGGGCTCAGCTATCCGTGGTCCTCATCCACTCTGGCTGCTTATTAGAATAACCACTTGGGAAGCAACTGATTATTGCTTTTTTAAAAAAGCATCGTTTTACTAATTATTTTATAATGAGTTTTGAATAATCATTGCTTTTTAAAGGATACTAATGTCTATCCCACATCCTTTGAGAATTTCTGGGGGTGGCATCCTGGGGTCTGTGCTTTTTAAAAAGCTCTCCTGGTGATGCTGATGCACAGAAAGTTGAGATGATTTACAACCCAGCCTTCTTATCCAAAAATTCAGGGGTTTCTACATCACTTTGTATCTTTCCTGTGAATTTCAATTTATTCTCTTTTTTAGTCTATTTTATAAAAATACAGAGCAAAAAAGGAGAAGGGACTCAAGGACATTGGCAAAAGTGTGATGATTGCTGGTGGGAGAGGGGAGTAAGGGGACTAAATGGTAATGGGAAAAATATAATAAAGATTAAGTTTAAAAGATAAAAACACCAGGAGATATGTAAGAAAGATGTAGCTTGTTTAAAGACAAGGGCAAAAATATATGGAGTGAATTGAATAAGGGGCTTGTAAGGCAGAGCGGGGAATGGACAGTTGCATGTGTTTCCCTTACTCCCTTTAACTGCTACTCACCAAGGGGACACCAACATGCAGCAGATGGCAGCCAGCGGTTTCCAAGGTGGGGTTTTCTAGGGTGGGGTTAGTGTGGACCAGGGGCTGGCTTGGCCAGTGTATCAGAGAGGAGCAGATTCTCAGAACTAACTCACTTTAGCTCCCTGGGATATTGCTATGTAAGGTCAAATGCCACCTTATCATTGTGCTGGCATCTGTTGTGATCTAGTTAATGAAAGAATGGCCATTCCTCTCCTAGGCCACCTTCGTGGCCTTCGTGGCAGCAGAGAGTCTGGAGAGCACATCTGTAACCTGAGTCAGTGAGATGCTTTTGGGTCCTGGAAACAGATAGTTTACCAACAATAGTATGAACAATAAGTGCATGATCGTATCACAGGAGAAGACCACGGGTTGGGTGGCTGCGGGATTGGGTCATTCAGTGACTCAGTAACGTCATCACGCCCCAGGCACTTTCTTCTCTCTGCTCAGCCACGGTAGGCATGTCAGTGATGTCTCCCCTCGTGGTCAGGAGAAGCCTCTGACAATTGATGGCACAGTGAATGGGGGGCATGGAAGGAAGTCCTTCACATGAAGTCCCCAGCTGGCTTGCCACTTGGTCCAGTTGGCCAGACGGTCTGAGTCCTCTGGTGGTTCTGAAACTTATCACTGGCAGGGGAAGGAAACCACCATTATTGGCTTAATCCAATGGCAATTAATCCCTGGGACTGGCTTAATCCAGTCATGACTGAATCTCTTCTGGCCCTTCTGAGGAGGGTGAACTGCTGAGTCAAGTTGGGGCACACCAACAAGAAAGAATGGGTGGGGGGTGGCGGCTTCACCGGGGGAGCCTGGAATCGGGATCAGAAGGCTGGTGTTTTGAGAACCGTGCCATCTGAGCCCCTGGAGAAGCCAGATGACCACCTCCTGTCCCTCCTCAGAGTGTGCTTCCCACTGAGCCACCTTCTCCTGCTGGGCAGCCACCTCAGCTGCTGCACTCTCTCCCTGGATCGTATGGGATTAAAACTCACAAGTTCTTACTGACTTGCTCTGTACTGCAGGCCACCTGCCCCAAGCTGGTTAATACCATCTTCATTCAGGCTGTTAAGACTGCAGCCTTCTTGAGTTACATTCTCATCTGGAGGAACAAACTATGTCACCCTGAGTGGGCTTCAGTTCCCTGATCTTTCAGCGGTGATTTGGGAACACCATGTCCCCATCAGGTGACTTCTGCAGATATCTGGCGCTTCCATGTGGATGTCTTGATTGTTACTAAATTAACTCTCAGAAGGTCACCTTATCTCCGTGTTCCAGGGGCTTCTTTCTGTCGCCTCTGCGCGCACCCTCCATCAGCCACCCCTCAGGGCTGTTTGATGATGCTGTTCTGATCAGGCCAGGTGAGCGCCTGGGTGGAGGTGAGGTCTGGCACCTGGACAAATACACTGCAGGTGGAGTGCGGACTTGGTTTAGGCAAATACAAACATTGCTGTGATGTGGTTGGGTGTCAGTTCAGGTGGACATATAGGCTGTTGGTCGGTTGCCTCATTGATCTTTCCGGGCTGAGCATTTTGCCTCATTGGTTTTTCACTGCTGACTGAATCGTGTTCGCCTGCTCACTTAGAGATTGCTTCATTTCTTTTCAATTCATTTTCCTGTGCGCTTTTGATGCCTCACCACATTGTAGTGCCCTTACTGGCAGTAGATCTGATCACCTCTTTCCTAGAACAGTCTTTGTGACTTGGGGAAAAGCCTTTCCTAACTCCTCTGAGTCTCAATTTCCTCTTCCATTAAATGATGATGAAAATTCCTGTCTAAAGTGTCCAGAAGCTGGATAGATAGTTGGGATCTGGGAGAGGAGCCCTTGAGAGGTGGTGGCAAGATTTGCTCAGTAAAGGAACTGTGACCTTGCTCTGCCTTGACCATGGAGGGAGGACCTCCACTTAAGGAGGGGCGCCGAGGTCCTGCAGCCTCAAGCCTCGCCCAGAGACTGACTGCTTCCGCCAGTAACTGCAGCTTCAGCCATGCCAGTTCCCCAGGACGGGATGCGGCTCCCTTGTAACCTCAGCCCAAGTCTGGATTTATAGCAGTCCATTAATATCTAATGGCACAGCTGAGACAGGCTGGACGTTTTCACAGGACTTTGCCAGGGGCCTGGGGGTAATAAAAGGGAAATAAATGGAGAGAGTTACTCTAACAAGTCAATGTGGTTCCCAAGTATTTTGCTTCATCAGTATGACGTCCCAGGTTAATACCTATAGTGCTGCTATGGAGCATGTTCATTTTTGGCCCCTAGCTGGCCCCTCTGGACCCCTTCAAGTTCAGGCATAAAGACTGAGGTCCAGAGAGTGATGGGAGCCCCCTCTGCTCCCTGTGAAGGTGTGCCATTAGTCCTAGTGACCCGTTTGGGGAGCCACCTCTGGCGTTACTGATGCCATGAATATTCACCCCTTCACCTGCATAACATTCCTTACCCAATAGGCCAGGGCAGAAGTGTCATTATCCCCAAATAAAACAGCAGCCCCCACAAGGGCACCAGCAACACTTGTGTTGTAGGAAGGAAGGGAGGCATCTGGGCAAGATGCCTGGAAGTTGAACCCCTCTTTGGGTGTGAGGATGGTGAGGACTTTGAGCTTGGGAATGAGCAAAAATGGATGAAACAGAAACCCGTACTTTATTCAGATAGACTCATTTCATGCTTCTTCCTTTCCCTATGTTTACTCTGGTTTCCCGTCGGATTTCAGAAAATTGTAGAGAAAATTGTGGCCTCTTTCAGCTGTGCTAAGAGGAGCCAGAAGTAGGGGGTTGGGCCTGGCGTGCCAGCTTCTGCCAGGAGGTTGAGGGAGGGACGCTGTGTGTCTAGGGAGCTGTAGAGATGGTGGGTACCATGTCTTACGTGATGGGCCTTTAGCAGAAAGGGGGAACCAAGGGGTTGGAGCCTACACCACTTGTTCTGGCTGCTTCTCTCCACCTAGGGATTTTCCTTCGGGACCTAAATTTTGGAAGCTTTTTTTTCAATATGCAAAGAAAATGACCTTAAATTTCTCAATCTACTTGGCAGAATTAAAAATGAAGTAAGTGAGAAAATAGGTGCTAAAGTCTTTTGAGGAACAGAAGCCAGCATGCCAGCATTTCCCAAAGTGTGTGCCGTGGAACAGCATTCCCCGGGATTTTAACAGGGGTTAAGAGATAAAAAAGTTCCTTAGTCAAACCCATCTGAGACACCCTGGTTAAGAAGCCTTCAACAGGTATCTTTATTGAAGACTTCTCAGGAGTTTTAATCAGCTAATGTGCCTCATGGTTCTGGAGGAGGATGAGTTGATGTTTCCCGAGTTTAGTTAGTCAGGGGGTCTTTTGAAGCAGAACTTTGGGAGGGATTGAAGTTCTCAGCAGTGTATTATTACAATTGTGTGGGTTAAGGGGCGTACTTTCATTCAGTAAGCTTCAATGGTCATCTGTCCACAGCATTTTAGTTCATCATTTTTTCCCATTCTCACCAGTGTGCCTGAAAAGGCAACGGTGAACAGGAGTTTAAAATCCAGAAAAGTTTCTTTGGGGATGGTAATCCATTTTTCTTTATTAAAAATGACCTCACCTCACATGCTACCACAGGGATGAACCTTGAAGACACACTAAGTGGAATAAGCCAGATACACAAGGACAAGTACTGTGCGATTCATGTATGTGAGCCTGAAAGAGTCCAATTCATAGAGACAGAGAATGGGACGGTGGTTGTCAGGGCCGGGGGAGAGGTGTTTGGGGAATGACTGCTTAAGAGGTACCAGGTTTCAGGTGGGATGATGAAAAGTTTCATCTGGGGGTGGGTGATGGTGGCGATTGTGTAATACAGTGACTGTACTTGATGCCAGCAAACAGGACACTTAAAAGTGGTTAAAATGGTAAATTTTCTGTTAAGTCTACAGGATCTGGCAGAAGTAACACCTGCTTGAGTGTGGTGGGTAGGGTAATAACATGGGTGTAATAATTTATAGTTTTAATTTGAACATTTCACCTAAAATGTCATAGGGTGTGCTTGAATGTGATGTTGTTATGTTACAGAATTATATGCTTATAATTTTGTAATAAAAGATTCTGTAACAAAAAAGGGGCTTTATGTGTGTCAGACCCTGTATTTTACCACAATTTTTAAAAAGCTAGTAACAAAAAAAGGTCTTGTCTTTAGTCTGGTTTCAATCCAGCTTCTTTCAGACTCTGGCCTGTAGAGTTTGAATAACTGGGTGCCCGCGATGCCCTTTAAACCTGAGTGAAGAGGGCTCCTTGCTAAGACGAATGGGACTAGCGCTGATGACCCCTTGCCACGTTCACTCCTTTGATATTCATTTTGGTTGGAAACTTATGAAGTTTACAACTTAGCCTGTTTTTCATAAGCATTTGCCTTTTATTTTTAGTAAAATCGAAGTTTTGATGTGATAGTTCCTCTTTCACAAAATACTAAGTGTAAAATGCTAGGTCCCTAATAAAATATTGTAGTTGGCACCACCTTCTTCCAGCCGAGGTCCCTTGGTGCACCTCTGTGTCTACAAAGGGCTGCCACAGCAGAGGGCCCCGATGGCTACGGCGCTTTCTGCAGGCTTAGACTCAGGTCGTAGCCTCATTTCATGGCAATTTTTGAGAATCAGTTTCTTATCTAGAAAATAAGGAAAGCATTAGCATCTTCTTTCAAGCATTTAAACAAGATGCCCCATGCAGACCACACAGCTGGGTTTGCTCCAAGATTCCCTTGATTTACTATCAACTTTGGAGGGGCCAGCACTGCAGACAAGCTGGCCCTTCATGACTCAAACAGAACTCTTGACTTCCTTGCTCCCCTGCCCTGTTCCTCCCCAGCCTTCCCCATATCAGTACAGTGGTACAACTATCCACCCAGAGGCTCAAACCAAAATGGAGGAGGAGGTATGCATTTCTCCCCTTCATTTCCATGGTCACCCTCATTTCCATGGTCACCAGCAAGCCCTGTTGGAGCAAAGACTTGTCTGCTTTCACCATCGGCACCAGAGCCCCTCAGTGAACTCCTGCAGGCCTCCTGTTCCACCACAAACCTTTCTCCACCCAGCAGCCAGGCTGACCACGTCACTGCCTCACTTAAAACTTCCCAGGCCATTTGGAATGATATTAAAATTCCTTCTCAGGGTTTCAAATGTCCTCCTTCATCTGTCCGCTGCCTTCCTCTATGATCTCATTACTCACACTTCCCTGCTCACTCAATGCCTTCCACCCCTCAGCCTTCTGCCTTTGCCTTGCCAAGTCTGCCCCCCCTCAGGGGGTTCACACTCGCTTTTCCTTTGGCCTCAGATGCTCTTTCCCCCAATTTTTGCTTGGTTGGCTCCTCCTGGTCCTTTATTGCCCCTGCAAACATCACCTCAGAGAGACCACCCCTGGTCACTCCAGCGAGGGAACACCCTGTCCCCACAGTTACTGTGTCACATGACTGTGCCTTCTCTTTCTAAGATCTTAACACTATATGTAAATGACCACTCTTCCTGCTTATTGTCTGTCTTCTCCCTGTTAAACATAAGTTCCGTGACATCAAAGACCTTTTTGTCTTAGTCATTGTGCACCCTTGGAAAGTAGCTCCCTGGTCGGTAGAAGGAGCTGAATACATGAAGTTGTTGAACAGATGAGTGAAGGGACTTGGGTTATCTCCCCTGCTTACTTCTCACCCCTTGGTACCATCCCTCAGCCACCCAGAACATGTCCAATTGTGTCACCTCCATGGGATGAAGGAATGGGACATTTCTATCACATACAACTTATCAAGGGCTATCATGGTGATGAGAGTTGAAAATGCTTTAGTTTTAAATTCTAATAAGCTAGAATGCCTCCCTCTCCTTCTAGTTAACAACTGTGTACTGGTCACGGGGCCTGCTAGACTTCTCCCTCCCACTTCTGATGTACAGTCTTCAGTGATGATTGAAAAGTGGCTTTGTGAGAGGTACTTACAAGGGAAATATTGGATTTGTCAGGAGACCTGAGTGGGAGACACATGAAGAGCAGGCTTTGGGTAAGTTAGTGAAATGCTCCGAGTCTCCGTGTCCCCATCTGGATGATAATAATCATGGGTTAGGGATAGACATGTATATTTGGAGTCATGAGTGTTTTTTGCACACAAAGGTTTGTAGAAGGCAAGGGTTACACACAAATGAAAGGCGGTGGTGATGGTGGAATTTCAGGCTGTGCAAGAGGGGGAGGTGGCTAGAGCTAGCAGATGTGTTTTCTATCTGCATGGAGCATTCTGTGTTTAAGTCCAGTGAGTGATGTACAGAGAATACCCGTAAGAACTATCCAGTCTGCTTAAAGGCCTCCTGGGTTTTGCAAAGGATTTGACCCTCTCTTACATCTTGGATCCATTTCTTGGCTTCTTGTGTCCCCCGTGACATAGCTTCTGAGAAGGTCCTGCAAGGGGGTGTCAGCAGCACCCAATGTGAACTCATTCTTGGCCTGGCCTTGCTCTGGGCTCTCCAGTAACATGCCGCCCTCTGCATTCTTGTCACTTGGAGGGAAGGATGGCATGAACAGTGCATAGGGGTGTGGTGGAAGTGAGTCAGTCCCACAAGAGTGCTGGTAACAGAGCCTGGCAGTGATGTTGGGGGCAGAGGCTGACTTGTTGAGGACTGTGCTGTGTAGCAGCTTTATATTGTTGGGTACTTTGGAGAATGGCCTCTGAGAGGCCTCACCATTCTGTGCCTCACTTAGGGAATGGTTTCCTGCTCCTTGTTTTGTGTGTTGCTGGCATAAATGCAGGGGTAGAGTAAGGACGCAGCGGTGGGGTGGGTGGGACAGAGGAGTTGGGAAATAAGAATGTTAGCTAATGTAGAATCGTTGCCAGAAACTGCACACATCTCCTTGGTCATTTGACTCGTAAGTATTTGTCCAGCGGGTGGGAGAGGCAGTACGACTTGGTGTTACAGGTTCCCACTGCAGGGGACCTGGACCCTTAAAGCACGTGGGAATAAGGGAGGCCAAGAACAACCTCTTTTAGGTTGTTCTTGGCCCCCCTTATAATAATGACATAGTAGCATTATGTGATCAGTACTAAATATTTAAAAAATTCAGTGTTGTCATGGTGATAGAGATTATTTCCAAACTTTGAGATATAAATTCCCTATTCTGCTATCTCCTTGCATATTTCCAGGTAGTAGGGCCTGGCCCCAAAACTTTGTTATAGTCATTCTAACCATTTTTTCTTTTAAGGAGTGAATATAGCTCTCTATTCGGCTTCCGGCTGTGGGGGGATTTCTGCCAAGATTTGCAGCATGCAGCTGAAATATGTTTTGTATTTTATGGGCTTTGCCTCATCGTGGAATTAAAT
Organism: Desmodus rotundus; assembly: GCF_022682495.2. Classification (NCBI taxonomy): domain Eukaryota; kingdom Metazoa; phylum Chordata; class Mammalia; order Chiroptera; family Phyllostomidae; genus Desmodus; species Desmodus rotundus. Next base: position 78,084,186 of record NC_071392.1, on the reverse strand, counting down.
AGCACTAATTACATGAATATAGACCAGCAAGGGAGACAACTGTTCACTTCCTGATTTTCGCTGAAATTAAAAAGGAAAAGGAGAAGGTAGAGGACAAGGAGAGGGCTGGGAGAGAGCCCGCCCACCAGGCGTTAGATAACAACGGAAGTGCTGCCATTTGGCCTAAACGGGCCCCAGATATTCTGCTCTCTCACGGTGCCACTGTTTGCTGAAATAACCAGCTCTTTGCTTGAAGACTCTGTGGGCTGGAAGGTAGGTGGCTTGGCTATGGGAAGCCAGTCAGCCCCGTCCCCTCATGGGGACATCAGTGTCAGGGCTGGGGATGGGGAGGCATGTCCAGCAGAGTGGTAACTAGGGGAGATGCTGAGGCCCCAAGATCTGAGAGCATTGGACACTCAGCTGGGTTCCCCGAGAACACTGCATTTAGCATTGTTTCCAATGCTACTGACTTTTTTTCAGTTAGAAAAGTCTAGTTAGAGATTTTGCACCAGTCTAAGGAAGGAAACTTACATTCTTTTTTTCCATTTCTTCTTTTGCTAAGGATAAGAAATGAAATGGGCCAGAACCTCCTTATCCTGGGGTGTACGTGAAGGGTGGGTGAGGATGCTTTGGGGAGTGGAGACCTCCTGCTAACTCTCTGTCACCTGTCACTTGTAGAAGTCCCCAGAGGCCAGAAGAGTGAACCCCCCATGGAACTTAGAAGGATCTGGCTCAGTGAATTGAGCCAACACCTGAGCAGGCAAAGCATGTCCTCCGCCAGCAGTTCTTATTGTGAGAGGAAGTAGGGTGAGGGCATGTGATCGAGGCCCACTTACACACAAGTGCCTGACGGCCTCTGAGGGCAGGCTCTACCAATGCAGCCCCCAATGCAGCTGTAGGCTGCTAAGAAGCCAATTTAAGCAGAGATGCAGAGTCTCAAGAGAAACTTCAACACCAGCCTTTTGTTTTCCAGCAAACGCCGCCCCAGGGGGTCCTAATCATCACCACCTTGTGGCTCCACTGTGAAGGCTGTAGGCGGAACCCTCCCAACATCAGTAACAGCCCGTGTTCCAGGAGGCCCTAAACTCTCACTTCTCCTAGATTTAGTGATCTCTCTCGCCTCGTCACCCCATTTCCAGTAACACTGTTTTACAGATGGGAAACCTGAGGCATCAAGAGAGAAGGGCAGCCCCTTAGCAGGACTGTGGCCTTAGATAATCATTCCTGACATCTGTAGCATCCTTGCCACAGTGATTCAGAGAGAGGAGGCTTTTACGGGTGACTTTGGTGGGCACATCAACAGCTATGAGCCAAGACCACCCCACCTCTTTCTCTGACTGTGAAAGGAGAGGGGAGTCTTCAGAGAGAGGAGCTTGTTTGGGTGAGGCCCACGCGGTGGATGCCAGGTGGAGGCTGGGCCGAGATGCCAGTGGGAGCTGCAGAGCTTCCTTCCCATATGAAAATTAGTCAGCAAAGCAAGCCTTCAATCCACTTCACTCCAGGCCACCTGCATGAAACGGGCTGCATGGCAGGGTGATGACTGTCCCCACTGTGTGCCGGACCAAGCCCCTTCTCCATCCACCCTGGTCTCGGGGCACCAAAAGTAATAGCAAATGTTCCCTTTGCCACAACTTTGCAGTGTCTTTATGTCCTTTTTATGATGTCCCTACATTTCTGCACATCTAGAAGCCAGTGGGGTGTCTTAGAAGACTGGCAGCCAGTCCCCCCTCCCACCTCTGGACAGCACATTCCTCATGGGCTGGGCCAAGACTGGGATGGGGAGAGGGACCACAGTGACGCCAAGTCCAGCTGGGGCATCTGACCCCAAATTCCTGGTGGGCCTGTCTCTTTAAATGAGACGCTGGAAAGAAGTTTATGATTCTGTCCTCCCAGCCCAGACTGCTATTGAGAGAGTTGTGTTTTTAAAGCCTCGCAGCCAGACTTGGAATGAAGAGAGTCATTGCTTAGCGACTCCCCTACCCGGAGCACAGTGCTTGGAGTATAAAGGGCTGCCGTAAATTAATAATAGAGTTCCATCTTGGGCTGCCTGGGCTCGCTGAAGCTCCAGCTCTGCTCTGCTGGGAACAGCAGACTTGGCGAGGGAAAGGTGGTTCTGCACCCTGGGGGTAGGGTGGCCTCATGGCCAAGGACAGGAGGCCTGGTGGAAGGAACCATAGATGGAGCCTCAGGGGTCCAGGGAAGGCCTAATCTCTGAATGGGGGCTACTCACAGACTCACCCTCCTACAGAGACTTCTAGGCTGGTGCCAAAGGCTCTGTCCATGGTAATAGCATTTCCCCAGCCCCCTTTAATAAACTGGGAAGTGAGGATTAAGAGCTCTGAGTAGCTGAGCTTGGTGCTGAATTTCTCAGGACCTGGGCTGGTTGCCTGGTGGCACCGGGGACTCTCAGTCTGGCTCCCCATCACTCCCTCTCCCCTACCCTTTATGCCCTTTGCTAGCCCTTCCCCCAACCAATGTCGCTTTTCTCATGCTCAGAAGAACAGAAGTAGAAGCAGAGGGACAGCAAGCACACTGGAGGGACTGACCCTGGGCCCACGGCCTGCCCCAGCTGTCGTGCATTCTGGTTTTCTGCTGGGTGGTGGCCAAGCTGACCCTTTTGACCGTCCCCCTGGCACGTGGGACTGTCCAGAGACAGCACTGTGACTCCTCTTGGAGGGACAATTGCTTTGACTTGATTTCCCCCCCTAGTGGTGATGATAGATTATGCTGTGACACCCACACCCTGGGACCCTTTTCCTTTTAGGAATATGGCACTCACTTCTGAAGTGGTGACAAGGAGGAGGGTGGCCGGTGAGACACATGGCAAGGAGGCTGTGTGCCCATCCCAGGCTTCCACCTGCTGCCAGCTGTACCCCTGGGCCATAGGTGCTTCACTTAAATATAATTCTCCTAAAAAAAGAATAGGAAGATAATTCATGGCTCCCACTTCTAGAAACCAAGAGTTTAAAATGAGAAAAACAGCAAAAAAAAATACTGGTTACCTAGTGATATTCTAAATTTGTAAATTACAAATTGGCATAACTCTCCAAAAGACGCGAGTCCATTTTGCTAATTTAGATCAATGAGTGCCTAGTATTTCTTGGATGAAATAGACATGTGACCTGTGCTGTGTCTCCAAGCCCCTCACTGTCCTCAGATGCACACATGTAGTACTTCCACATCCAAAACATGGGAAGGGCCACTGAGGAACATGAAGATTTTTCTGCTCTGTAGATCCTGGCATGGTTGTGCCCCGCCTCTCTAGATCTGGCGACCTCCAGCCTGGCTTTGGGAGCAAGGAGAGGACTTGCCCTCAGGGCAGCCCAAGGTGCCAGGGTCAGAGCTCCCAGGAGCCCAGCCTCAGCACGGAATCCTGGCTGGCTCTGACAAGCTGTCTGTTGCCTGTGTTTCTGCCCGTGTTAGTTAGAGTGGGGCCCACTGCTTTCACACACGAATCTACCAGCGCAGAGCCTTGTTCCTATCATGGTTTATTTCTTATCTTATGTGGATGTCCCTGGTCAGTGGGTGGACCCTTCCATCTTGAGGCTTCACCATCCCATCGGCCTCAGAATCCTCTTTATCCAGCAGGTGAAAGGGTCTGTAGACAAGACACACCTAACTTCTCACCTGTTGTGGCATGGAAGTGTCACTGTGATTTCTCTCTCGCTATTCGCATGGTCACGCCTGGACACCGGGTGGAAATGTAGACCGTAGTTAGTGGCCACCTCGTACAGACAGCTTCACACCTGCCACTGCATGGATGGGGAAGCACATACTTTTGATTGAAAGCGAGCTGCCTGTCCCTCAGCCTCACCTGTACGGAAGATGAAATTCCCTATAGTGCAGCACGGTAGGGAGGACTGGGAAGTGATGAGGCTTCCGGTTTCCAGGAGGGGCTGACAGGTAGAGCTTTGCAGAGCTTTCCAGTGACTGGATATGGCCTCAGAAGGGCACCGCTGGAGGGTCCTCTAGGGGACTTCAACCCCTAGGGGGCTAATGTTTTCTGCTTTGGAGTATGTGTACCCTTTGCACCCACCTCCAGATTTGGCCAAATGAATGGATGCATGCTGACTTCTAGCAACTGTCTTTTGCATTGTCGAAGTTTTCCTCACTGTAGTTTTGTCTCCAGGCCCGGCTCCTTCTCCTCAACAGGTCTGCACTGACTGCCTGTGCTGAGTGGGGCGCTGGTTCTCAAAGTCTAACTTGTGGATGCAAAGTCTAACTTGTGGACTTGTTATGAAATTCCAGCTGGTAGACCAGCTGCTCTCACTGTAAATCATGTATAAAGGAGGATACATTTGAAATTATGCTTTAAATGGACAAAATTGAGTATTTTAAATACTTCTAAGCCCTGGATTAGAGCAGTTAAAACCAACATTGGAGTCTGGTCCCTTTCTGAGCTAGGTGGCCCAGAACCAGGATTTACTTTGTGCTTCAGCTAGGTGATCCCAGCTGCCACCTCATATACCGTGCTGTAGAGCATTCATTCTTTCATTCATTTGCTCCCTCCTTGTTCATTCATTTATACATTTATCCATCCACTTATTCCTGTATTCCCACTTATTACATACCTCTTATGTATCAGCTCTGGCTTGGGACTAAAGAGAATAGTGGTGAAAAAATACATAACTTCTGACCTCTAAGAGTTTATATTTTTAGAGAGAGGACAGCATCAATGTGCAAATAAAACAGTTTGTAAAATGTGAGACTCTGGTGGGCACTAGCTCCTGTACCAACACACAGTAGGGCTGTCCTAGACCACTGCCAGGGTCAGAGTCCTCATTTGAAGAATGAATCCCTAGGTGAGGGGTTTTGGAGGATAAACCACCTGTGCAGAAGACACAGAAACATGAATAGGTGGAGAACATCTCAACAGATCGGCCAGCACAGCCCTCAAGGCAAATTCTGGGCAGACAGGGGAACATTGTATTTCATCATGAAAGGCAGGACACATACCCAACACTCACCTGAAATAAAGCCTCACTATTTGCAAAATTCTCATTTGTCTCCATGAGCTGTGGGACATGGAGATCTCTTTGGCGTACTCAGTTCTTCCTATGAAAGGACAATCTATTAGAGTGTGATGAGAGATACTACTCTTTTGGCTAGAAGGCTGGATTTTTATGGGTTAGGATTCTTTCATTAACAAGTGCCAGAAAACTGAATCCACATAGGCTTACGAAATGGGAGAGAATTTGGCTCATGTAACTGGAAAGAATAAGCATAGAGCTGGCTTCAGGGCACATGATCTAGACAGCTCTGTGATGTCACCAGGCCTGGGACCCGGTACGCTCCACCCTCTGGCTCAGCTCGGCTCTCCTCAGTAGGTTGACTTCATTCCTTTAAGTTTCCCCCTCCTCACCTTCCACCCCCATAGTTACAAGATGGCACGTGTATTTCTTAGGCTCACATATCTCCAAGGTCACATCTGATGGAAGAGCTAGAACTTTTCCCTCAGCACTCCCACCCAAAGTCTTATTGTCTCACAAAGCTTCTGATCTATCCAGAGGCCTGTCCCTGAACCAATCACTGTGACTGCCCAACCCTTGCTCTGTGCTGATTGGTGTGGGCCCAGGTCGTGTGTACACCCTTGAACAAGGGGTGGAGATAGTAAGAGTTTTTAGGCTGAGAAAGGGTGAAGGGGTGGATCTCCAGAGGATAAATGTATGGTAGCCAAAAATAATAGCTGTCCACTGTTTCTAACAATGTCTTTTGAATTATTATTTTTTTAAATCACAACTGTATTAGTCAGTGTTCTCCAGAGAAACAGAATTGGGTCACACAATTAGGGAGGCTCCAAATCCCAAATCTGCAGGGTGGACCCGCAGACGGGAGACTTGGAGGAGAGCTCAGGTTGCAGTTCAAGTCCAAAAGCTGTCGTCTGCCCCAATCCCCTCTTGCTCAGGGGAGGTCAGTCTTTTGTTCTGTTCAATCTTCAACTCATTTGATGCCACTCACTCCCATTATAGTTGGGGTTGGAGGGAGTCTGCTTCACTCAGTGTCCACCAGTTCAAATGTTAACCACATTCATAAATATTTTCAGAGACATCCAGAATGATGTTTGACCACGTGTCTGGGCACCCAGGCTCAGCCAAGTTGACACATAAAATTAACCATCACAATGACCAACAGGAAGAAACACCCATACATCACACTCGATATGTACATATATGCGGCTGACACAAAATTCTCACTAAATTGTTCTTTTCCTAAATGTGACACGCTCTGGTTTTTCTCTTCTATTTTATTTAAGAAGCATGTGTGGCCCACTCGGTTGGTTTCTGGACTTGTGATGGGTTGTAGAGATGCTTTATTGAAACGATTGAAACGTCATCTTAGAATATGTTTTTCTGAGCGTTCTATTATTCCATAGCAAATGCCCGAGCGCTAGCACTTTGTCCAGCGGGTCAGAGAAGGCGCTGTGGGCAGCTGAAGGAGACCTGGAGAGCTTTCTGAGGCCCAACATGATTTGTGTGACCTCAGCCAGAACTTGTGCCTGCTCATGCCTCAGTTTCCCTATCTGTAAAGGAGGTATACTTACGAGTACCTCTTCAACCTACACCTGTTGCAAACAATAAAATCAGATTGAGGTAATGTGAAAACACCTCGTAAACTCCAAAGTAATTTTGTGAGGTAATTGCTATTTTAAAATACTCTATAATCTTCTCTACCACTCAGGAATCTGAGAGGATGGTGCTATTTCGTGAAAATTAGTTTGAGCTCTTCAAAACTTGCCACATAAAACAAAGACAGTCCCAATTTCTTTAATCAAAATGATGATCAGCTTCTAAAAATGAGTCCTGTCTCCCCTGAGATTCCTCAGAATTAAAATCTGATTTCAAAGAAGGGAAAATTGCAGCGTGTTTGGGTTTGATTTAGAGCTGAGCTCTGCTGCCTGCCTACTACTTTCCCACCCCACCTGGCTCAGCGAGTCCTTCGGGGCAACCTGGAGATGGTTCAGCTGCATCACTTGTCTTTAAGAAGTAGAGTTGGGCTGAATGCTCCCTCTAATAGTTTGTTTTAAGACCAGCTAATTGATGACCCCAAAGAGAAATGGGGGGTAGGGTCGAGGGTTTCCTAGGTTGGGTCACCATTTATAAGGATTGATGTTTGGAATGGAAGCCACATTGGAAGCCCCAGCTTTGCTGGAATGGAGCAGCCTCAGGCAGCCTGGGGTGAGGGGGCAGGGCACTGGAGCTGAGGTAGGAGGGCTGCTTGCAGGTTGGGTTGCCTCTGGGGTGCCCAGTGGGGACTCTGGTGAGGCAGGCTGGAGCCCACAGCCTTGCTTATTCCCTTCTCTTCCATTTCTCTGTTACTTGTTTTCCCATCAGTCCCGTTCGTGGTGTGTAAAATGAGAGGCTGGTTATTCCTATCACACATTATTGTTTTCTATGGGTCTCCCCACCCTCTCCAGGCACAGTGATTTCAGCATCCTCAGATGAGGGTGATAAGTATTTGAGATGCATAACTGTGTCTCATTTCAGTGCCTAATAGAAGATGGAGAATGAGCCCTGGCACCTTTCTGCTCAGTAAATTCATAATTACAGGCTTCCTCGTCTCGCCTCTTGCAAACTAGAGAACTGTTGATTGGCTCGTGAGTCTGCGAGTGTGTACAGTAAGGAGGGGGCATGGCAGGCCTGCTTTCTCTAGTGCTTGGCAGTTTCCAACACAGGGACGGCCTAGAGTTCCCTCCCGAGGGCTGGTGTCTGAGCCCCGACCTGCATCTGCCCCAGACCTGGAATGAGGGTTACCAGCCCTGCTGGAATTTGGTTGTTGGCAGCGATGTTCTGAGAGCTGTGTTAGCCAGCAGAGCAGATGGCACCCAAAGGCCAGGATCCTCCAAATAAAGGCCAGGGAGCAGATGCTGAAGTAGGTTCACAGGAAAGGCTGTGGGTGGTGGAAAGAGCACTGGACTGGGAGCACCGGACAGGGACCTGAGCTTAATCCCACCCCCACCTTCAACTTACTATGTGACCTCCTGCAAGTCATTAATTTCTCTGGATCTCAACCTCCTTGTCTCTAAAATCAGGGATTGGGATCATTAAACTGGATTATCTCTTTTAGATCACAAACTTCTAGATTCTTCGCTGATACTTGGATCTGTACAGGCAATTCAAAGTGAACCATCCCGACTCCTCAGCACTCTAAATGACATATTACCTGATGATATCGTAATCCTAACTTTTTTCATCTTATTTCAATCTCTTCAACAACAACTATCACTTACTAAGTGCTTATGTGTGCTAGAGGCTGTCCAGTCATTAATGCTTTCAGAGGTAGATAGTGGTGCCCCTCCGATGGGTGTCACCTGCCAGGTTGCCCTGCGGGTCCCAGGGGCTTTGCTTTTCACCTACAGAGCTGGGAGGTACTGCTGGGTGAAGTCCTGGATTTCTCAGTTTGGGGACTTACATGAATTGAAAAAGGCTTCCAAGTACTCTGTATTCTGGGCCCAGGAATCGCACGTTGCTAGAAAGAATACAGGTTTTCCAGTGATACAAACCTGAGTTTCAATTCCACCTCTGTCACTTGGTAACCACTTGCCTTTGCACAACTAAAATTTCCTCACCTGAGAAGCAGGTAGAACAGTCTTGACCCCAGTGAACAGTTGTGCTGATCAGGTGAGGTAACCCGCGTGCCAGCCGTCGTATGGGGCCTGGGGTGCGGTACATGGCCCACAGACAGTGATGTTCCCCGTTGCTTCCGGCCTCTCTTTCTGCCGATTGGAAAACAGATCTCGATCTTCCACAGTGTGCCAGGCGCTGCTCTGGGGCTATGGACACACTGGCGAGCAAGGCAGGCCCTCCCTGCCCACAGTCCTCAGCTCCAAACTCAGTTTCTTCTGCAGACTCAATGGAGAGGAATGTGGAGTCTCCTTTCTGGGGGCCTTTAAGTTTCTTTCCTTAATACCATGCCTTTCGGGCTCACCTTGCACAGATATCCTGATGACACTGGTGGTTCTGTCTCTCCAGCTCTTCCTTCTCTCCGGCTCTCAGGAACCCTGTCCTCCGGACAGACTCTTGCTGGCATACATCCTGTTTGATATGCCCAGGATTTTGCTGTGCCGACCCCTGCCCATGGAGGCCTTTCCCTTCTAGCTCCGCATGTCCTCTCCAAGTTCATGGCTCAGCCCAAATGCCATCCCCTCCCCAAGGCTTCCTACACCCTGCTCCGTGCTCCCCCACCCCAACTTAGAAGTCATTTACTTCTTGCAAACTCCCAAAGCACTCTGTGGTCTAGCAGATAGCTTTTCACCGTCTGAGTAATTTCGGTCCTTGTGGTGTGTGCCTGATTTAGCCCCAGCCGTCCTTGGATTTCACGGTGTCTAGCACGTCTCACATGTGGCCTGAGCAAACATTTTCCACCCGGGGAGACTGAATGAAGGCCTTCAACATGCAGGGCTACTGTCAGTTGTAGGTCTGCCATCTGTCTCCTTTGATCCTTTCCTGAGAAGACCTGTGTTTTCATTGGGATTTGAGCTCACAACGTCAAGTCTGTCTTCTTCTCTCTTCTCTTGGTTTCCTTCTAACTTCGTGCTCTTTCCCTGCTGGAGGGTTTTCTGTTGCTCAACAGTTACTTCTTCCCATTACCTTGTTTTGACATACTTGGGTATGAATGAGAGAAATTCCACGAAGCTGAGACACTCCCAAGTAAGAGGGAGGCCATTCCTGCCTTGATTTCTGCCCAGCTGAAGGAAGTGTGAAGCTGTTTTCTGGAATCACATGCAGAAGCATAGGATAGGAATTCACGAGAACACTAGGACAGAACGCTGTTTTGCTTCATGGGGAGTTACTTGTTTATTTCTTTCCCTGGCCACTTCTTTAAAAAGTTCACTCCCATTAATGAAAACCTCTCTGAGGACGCCCGCGCTGGGAGGCAGCCAAGATCTGCCTTGTTGAAAGGACATTGGGTCTCAGAGGCGAGCAGTGTATCCAGAGGACCTGGCTGCTGCTGCAGTGAGAAGGGACTGAGGATGCGGGTTTCTGACTTGGGCACATGCACCATCCACCCAGCAGGAGGGGTAGGGGAGGGACAAAGGGGAAGCTTCCCCTGCAGTAGGTGCAGACTCTGAGGGCCTGGCAGTAATTGATAGACCCCGAGAAGTGGTTGTTTGCACTCTGCTGCTGTGTGCAAACAGTAACCGGGGTACATCCCCATCCGTGCCTGGCTGACCTGAGATGGTTTGGTAGATAAGAATGAGAACTTGCCGTGGACTTGGACAGCCAGGTTTGAATCCACCTCTACCACTTCTAGCGGTGCAAGTTCCAGAACTCCCCTAAGCTGTAAAGTAGGGGTAACAATGCTACTAACTTCACAGGACTACGAGCCAGGGTCCCAGCAAGAAACAGGACATGCAAACTCACTCACTTGCACAAAGGTTAATACAGAGACTCTTGGGAAAAGTGTGGCTCCTTAAGAGGCAGGGCAGTATTTAGGAATAGAAACAGTGACGCCCTGTTTGCTCCTCTAGGACCAGAGCAGGGTGGGCAGGGTGATGGAGACAGAGAGACCAGGTGGAGAGGCCTGACTAGGTCCCTGCGTGACCTGTGGACAAAGGTCAGAGCCCATGCATGCAGCCCACCTCCACTTCTGCTGTTTTCTCCCCCTTCCCTTCTTCCAGCCTTTTGCTGATGCTCTTCCCTGGCTGCACCTAACCAGGCCTGAGGGCGAGGAGTCCATGGATGTACCTGTATGTAGGTCAGCCTTCCGTGTGCAGACCAGGGTGGAGAGTGGAGCTGGAGGGGCATATGGAAGAGCCCAGCAGGGAGAGCTTTGTTAAACTGAAGTTCAAGATTAAGATTTGTCCCTGGAAGCTACAGGACAGCTACTGGCACAGTCAGGCACTCAAGAGGTGGCTGTTACTGCCGCCATCATCATCATCACTATTATCATTATTGCCATCACTATTGTTTCTACTATTATTATTACTGAAATGTCCTCCTGTGGCTGCTGCCACCTGCCCGTGCTGTGCCACACACCCATGGCGACCATGTCCCTTGGCCTCTAGCTCCCCCCAGCACAGTTCTCTGTTTAGACATGAGCAGAATACATTGAGGACTCCCCCCCCCGTCCCCGGGCAAGCTATGGGGTGAAGCTAAACTGTTGTCATGGTCACCCAGCATCTTATCCTTTTTCCCCCATAGGGACCCTCCACTCCTGAGTCCTGGCCCTCCCAGGAGGACGCTTTGTCAGTGCTGCCGTGCCACGAGGACTCGTGTCTGAAATGAAAGCCATGCCCTGGAACTGGACTTGCCTGCTGTCCCATCTCCTGATGGTGGGGATGGGCTCCTCCACTCTGCTCCCCCGGCAGCCACCCCCGCCGGCCCAGAAGCGGTCTTTTGTCACATTTCGCGGGGAGCCAGGGGAGAGCTTCAACCACCTGGTAGTGGACAAGAGGACAGGGCACATTTACCTGGGGGCTGTCAACCGGATCTACAAGCTCTCCAGTGACCTGAAGGTCTTGGTGACCCACCAGACAGGGCCAGATGAGGACAACCCCAATTGCTACCCACCCCGCATCGTCCAGACGTGCAACGAGCCCCTGACCACCACCAACAACGTCAACAAGATGCTCCTCATAGACTACAAGGAGAACAGGCTGATTGCTTGTGGGAGCCTCTATCAAGGCATCTGCAAACTCCTGAGGCTGGAGGACCTCTTCAAGCTGGGGGAGCCTTTCCACAAGAAGGAGCACTACCTGTCGGGAGTCAACGAGAGCGGCTCTGTGTTCGGAGTGATCGTCTCCTACAGCAACCTGGACGACAAGCTCTTCATTGCTACGGCAGTGGACGGGAAGCCAGAGTACTTCCCCACCATCTCCAGTCGGAAGTTGACCAAGAACTCAGAGGCGGATGGCATGTTCGCTTATGTCTTCCACGATGAGTTTGTGGCCTCAATGATTAAGATCCCTTCAGACACCTTCACCGTCATCCCTGACTTTGATATCTACTATGTCTATGGCTTCAGCAGTGGCAACTTTGTCTACTTTTTGACCCTTCAGCCTGAGATGGTTTCTCCCCCAGGCTCCACCACAAAGGAACAGGTTTACACATCCAAGCTCGTGAGGCTTTGCAAGGAGGACACCGCCTTCAACTCCTACGTGGAGGTGCCCATTGGCTGTGAGCACAATGCGGTGGAGTACCGCTTGCTGCAGGCTGCCTACCTGTCCAAAGCTGGGGCTGTGCTCGCCCAGACCCTCGGAGTCCGTCCAGAGGACGACCTCCTCTTCGCTCTCTTCTCCAAGGGCCAGAAGCGGAAAATGAAATCCCTGGATGAGTCGGCCCTATGCATCTTCATCTTGAAGCAGATCAATGACCGCATTAAGGAGCGGCTGCAGTCCTGCTACCGGGGTGAGGGCACGCTGGACCTGGCCTGGCTCAAGGTGAAGGACATCCCCTGCAGCAGCGCGGTGAGTCAGGGGAGGGCCTGTGGGCTGGGACGACACGGTGTGGAGGGAGGACCCTAGCCTGTGGCCTCTGAGGGCTGTGAATCACCCATGCCATTTTGCGGATGGCACAAGTATATCCCACATCTGGGTCTCACTGGACTCAGACCATCACCAGCTCAAACACGTGTGACTATGCAACTGAGCTTATAAGAGTCAGAACAAGAGCTGAAATGTGGATTTCCTACCAGGACACTTTTATCTGCTGTGCATTGGTTTGCTGGTTATGGGAGGGAGTACTAGGAATAGGCAGGAATCGTGTTGCTGACAAGTCACATGTACCAGACATTGCTGAAGGCCAGTTAGCATGTGCTGTAGGCCTCTTACCAACCACACCTGGGAATCCCTTGCCTGGGAGCTTAGAATAAAACCATTACTGGGAGTAATGGAGTCAGCCATTCTACGTTCGAGACAGATATGGAATTTCAGGAGACTTAGGTTTTCAGCCCCTTGTGTATCTTTAGGAAACGGAGCAGTAAGAGCAGAAGTCAGGTGAGAGTCCAGCGACCATAGAGGGGAAAGCAGAGCTTGCTCAGAAAACTATATATATTTTTATTTTTTTCTTGAATTTTTAAAAATATATTTTATTGATTATGCTATTACAGTTGTTCCATTTTTTCTCCCCTTTATTTCCCTCTACTCTATACCCCCCTCTCACCAGCATTTCCCCACTTTAGTTCATGTCCATGGATTATAAATATACATTCTTTGGCTTCTCCATTTCCTATATTCTTCTTACCCTCCCCGTCTATTTTGTGCTCTCGTGAGCACGTACACATACACCCCAGGTTAGAAGATGTCAAGTTCGTGCTGGGTGCTCACTAAGTAACTAGTTCTTTTCAGGTCAGAGAGGTTGGCTATTTTTTCAGTAGACACTTCTGTAGAGAACTTGCTCCAACTCTGTCTTTTGGGGAGTAAAATCAGCTGCAGGGATCAGGCTTGCTGCCCATGGGCAGGAGTTTGCCCCACCCTTGCTCCCTGACACACTACCGAAAGTCAAGTCCATCACGGATGTCTGCAGAGCCGCAGGTTCCAACACCGCACGGTGGCCTGGGAGAGAACAGAGCGAAACAGCTTCTCAAGACAGGCTAATGCCAGGACTGGAGTAATGGAGCCAGATAACAGGCTTTTGATTTTTTTTTTTTCTTTTGGCTTTAATTAGCCTTTTCAAGTTAGAGGCAAGTTCAGGGCTGAGAGGAGAAAGGAGGAAGCCAGAAACTGCGTGCAGGGCCAGGGCTGTCTCCCCAGCCAGTCTGAAAGGTCACACCAGCTTTTAATGCACAGTATCAGTTTCCTTTGATTCTGCCGATCCTCGAGGTACTTTGCTCTGGAGCTCTCGGCTGCAATTCATTTGGCCTCAGCTCAGACCACATGTGTTACCTACGCCATCGGCCAGGCCAGGCTCCAGAGCGTCCCCACTGAGGAACCCTTGTTGGCACACTGTTGGCAAACACAGCTTTTTCTCCACCTTTCCCCATGGCTGCTGGGTTCCTTTTCTTTTTCCCTTCCTGCCTCCAGGCAGGGATGGACAGGAGGACTCTTGGGTTCTCTTTGTCTCTGAGTCCAAGATTCCCTTGAGGCCTGCGAAGTGGAACCCAGTCTCAGGGGGGTCTCTGTCCTGTGGTGTTTCAGTGGTAGAAAAACAGCCCAGGAGGTTGACTTTTAGGACTTGTGTTTTGCAGGGTAGGGGTCCCCTATGGGTTTTATCATAGTCACAGCTCAAAGAGCTTGAAAACAGGGTCTGATGAGTGGTTGATTTTTATCGTGTTCCTGTTGTTCAAGTTCCCTAAGCTACACTGTTTCTCCTGTGGTGTACTTCGGGCCTTTCTGGTCCCTTTCATTTCCTGGGACCACATCCTTTCCTCTGAAATCATGCCTCCAAAACTCAGAGCCAGGAACAGTGTACACCCTAGAGCCGCTGACCCCTCACTAGGTCCCTGCTGCCCCTCTGACTGTGTTCAGGAAGGATGGGGGACAGTGGGGAGAGAATACCTGTGTGACTTGGCCTGCCATGCCACAGGGCATCCCTGGGATGGTATCATGGGCCACAACCCAGTGCCCAGGCTGGGAGAAGCCATGGACTGGGAGACTGGAAGCTCAGTCTGCAGGCCCCCGAGAGCTTCCTGTTTTCACTGCAGGTAAATTGGGGGGGTCTGGCTGAGCCCACGTCACAGATGAAGGCCTGGCGCCAATAGTGGCCTCCTCATGGGACTGTCACTGCGAGTGTCCATGCCTGTTGCCAAAGCAAATCCCTGAGTGGGTGTTGCACGCAGAGGCTGGGGAAGCAACCCCGTGTTTCCTGGTGCGTGTTGGGGGTGGAAGCAGCTTCTACCTTTGCCTCTGGGCCATTCTTTTCCTGTGTCCTGGAGGGTTTTTTTTAGCCTGACTGGAAAGAGGGGTCCAAGAACAAATGGGGCAATGTTTGCAAATGGCTCTCAGGATCTCAGGAGGGCATGGGCAGAAGGGGGGCCCTAGAGGGGTCAGCCAGGGGCCCAGTTTGTCTCAGGATTCAGGGGACCACACACCAGGCTGAGGCCTTTTGCTGAGGATCGTCCAGGTGAGTTGATGATAATGGGTCTCTTTGGGATGGCCTCTGCTTCTGGTCCCTTTGAGGGCTGCTGCACAGGCTCCTCACACCTGTCTGCAGAGCACGTGATAGGGCAAAGAGCCCATTCATAGCCAATAGCTTCTGTCATATGCCAGGGCCTACACAGGCCCAGGTGACAGCTCCTAGGCCTTTCTTGGGAGCCCTGACACCCCTGGCCTGGAGGCGGCAGCCAGGCTGGAGAGCGTGCTGCTGTGGGCCAAGGTTCTTGTGTTCTCTAGGCCCATTGCTCTGGCATCCCAGAGTCCCCAGGCAGGGCCATCTATTTCTTCCTCAACCTTTTTTCAGCCTTTTGGAGTAAACTTACAGAAAACTAGCCCTTCTCTCTCTGAATGTATTAATGACTGGATGAAACATTTATTAGGACTTTAACAATGTACTCAAACCTGGTAGAGGCCAAGAATAAGGAAATGACATTGGTCTCCAGGAGCCCAAGAATCCAGGAGTGAGATGCACCCAGGCAGGTCATTATGGTCTATGTGGCGGGAACAATGGCTGTGGTCCTAGGGAGTGATAATCTCTCACTCCACTCAAATCTCCCCTGAGTTTGGAACCAATTGGCAAGTGGATGTAGGGGTCAGGCCTTGTCAGCTTCAGTGTGATAAGGCTAGATGATGTAAAAATCAGCTTTTTAATCTCTCCCTTGAGACTTGAACTTCAAGTGACCTTCCAACAGAAAACGTAGGTCCTTGGGGGCAAAGACTCTTATCCAGAATCACCGCTTCACACCTGTCAAGCTCCAGTAGAAGGAGCAGAGAGTGGCAGCTTATGAGCAACCTGACAATCCCATTGTAGGAGTCTGTACAGGGCTTGACAGTTTACAAAGGGGTTCGTCATCTCCCTTTCCTCTCTCCACAGTACTGTGGGGTAGCAGAAAGGGCACATCCTCTCCAGCTAAGGAAATAGAGGAACAGAGAAGTCAAGTACTTCACTCAAGGTCTTGTAATTGGCAGACTAGACCCTACTATACACCCTAGTTCCCAGCCGGCTGCTTTTTCCACTAGTGTTTCTCAGTGGCATCTGGGACGGGACAATTCACTGGGCATCGCAGGACATTTACAATCCTGGGCACTGGAGCCTGAAGTGCCAAGCAGACTCCCCAAACACCATGAGAGCTAGAGAGTCCCCTCACCTTTCTAACAGTGGAGTGCCAGCGTTAGACCAAGGCCTATCTGACTTCGGGGTTTACCTGCCAGCCCAGCCAGTCTCACAGAGGCACAGGGGCCGGGCTTATCATGTTTAACCCCAAGCTTGAGTTCATGCCCAGCAGTGAGGAGTAGTGAAGGAGAAGAACCCCATTCATGGGCGCTGTTACTTTGACTCCTGTATTTATTGTTTCTCAGGCACAGCAGCCCTGGGAGGAGGCAGGCTTACCCCCATCCCAGCCTGGACGGTCACTCGGGTTTGTCTGGCGCCTGCCATTCTGAAACGCCACGTCCGAGAGCGAGCGTCCGGAATGGCCAGGCGGTCGTCCCAGGCTCCAGGTGCTGGTCTCTGCCAGTCTGCTCGGGTGTTTTCTTTTCGTGTCAGCAGGAAGGGCAGCTCTGAGTAGATGGGGTGTATCCTGTTGTTTATGGCGCTGGGCAAGGTTTCTCTTTCTGCTCAGCAACAGTCCTCTCGCAGAGCAGGAACTCGCCCTCTCACTGCCTGGGCCCTCCTTTCCATCCCCACTACGTATGCCACAGGCACACACTGCGGCACACTAAACGTGCACGCCCATTCCACGCTCGAGTCCCCAGTGACAGCACACATCACCGAGCTCCTCTCACAGCCCGTTGGCCCCGTACTCCTGACTTCCGGTTTAGCATTTGAGGGACGGTGCTGCCATATCACAACCTGAAGCTTTACAGAATCAAGTCTTCCCCCGCCCCCTCCTCAAGATGACTTCTGTCCTAGGTATTCAGGTGAAAAGCCCACCCACCTCCCTCTTTGGCCAGCAGGGTTTGCAGTGGAAGTCACATCCCAGCCCAGTGCACACAGTGTTTTGGAGTACAGGATGGTGGCCACACCCTGGGTGGTGTGGCTGGTCCCAGTGAGAGGAAAGGCCTCGAGGTTGGCCTTCTCGGCTGGACACATTTTCCCAGGATGCCACCCTGGGCCCATCGGGTCCGCAGGGAGAGTGTCAAGACCCAGGAACCGCATATGCCGAATTTTAACAGACGGCTGCCGAGAGAGCCCACTATAGGGTTTACTGAGCGGTGGGTTAGGGTGCGGGGCCGTGCAATGCTGTGTCCTGATGCTGAGTCATCTACCTCGTGAGCCCTGGCAGGGAAGCGTGCACACCTATACACACGCTCGTGTGTACACAGGCTCTCTCTGTCCTGGGTGCCGACTCCCTTCCCACAGTGTCTCTTCTCCCCGTCACTTTTGCCTGTCTGCAGCTCTCTCTGCTGTGTCTCAGTGTCCCACATGCACTGACACTCTGTACTGCCCTGTCTTCAGCGCCCCCCCCCCGTGATTTATTCTCCCACACGCCCCACATTACATGAAGCAGCTAATACAGCGAGAGTTCTCTCTCACGTGTACACAGGCACGTGCAAGCACCCCATACGGTGTGCGATAGCTCTCCCCAAATTGGCAGCCGAGCTGCTCATTCAATCAGCACACACCAGCCCGACTTCACAATCCAGAATCGCATCTGTGGGCCTTCCCTTCAATTCCAGCCATCCTCGCAGGGTGGCGTCTTGGCCGGGATAGTGTCCTGGGAGTTTGGAACTTCGGGTCTGAGCCAGTCCCGACCCCTGAGATGTCACTGGGCTGGTGAGCAGCTTCCCTTTTGTTTTGCGTTATACATTTCATCTTCAAGGAGGTGATAAAATAGCCTCCCCTTAGTAAAGTGTGTGGAGACCGCTGTGGAAAGAGAAATACAGGGCCATTCATCGATAAGGACAGACACAGAGCACTTTACATCTGTAGGACACCTGAACAGCTTCATAGCCCCATCTGTGGATCCTCCTGGGGTTATAATAACCACGTGATGGGGTAGAAAGAGACGTAATAATATCGCTGTGATTTCAAACTTCTATTTTTTCTCCACTGGTATCCAATTCAGAGCGATTTGGGATGTGCCTCACCTGGGTGTTCTGTCTGACATCCCAGGCCTGGAATGCACCCGCTTGCCTCCCTTTCTGTCCCTTAGAATGCTAAGCTGAGGTATTTGAAGGAGAGGGTACATTTCGGGCCAGGCTCCCCCTGCTGTTACCTTCAGGAGCCCCATCCCTTTTGCAAAGGCAGAAGGGACTGACTCCACATGGGCAGAAAGCACTTGCTTCTTCTCATTAACAAAGTTAGTAGAGAGAAAAAAGAAAGACAACTAAGGGAGTTCTCTCTTCAGGCTCTCAATTTACATTTTTTTCCTAGTAGAAAGGCCCCACATGCTGTCCACGTGCATGAGACGGAATCAGTGGGAGAGAAGAAAGGCCACATCTTTCCCTGGTCTTGGCGTCCTTACTGTGTCTCTGCCATTGTTCCAAAACATAATGGGATTTGTCTGGCTGATTTATCCTGCAGACAGGCAACATCACCCAGACTCACACACGGCCTGAGGAGCGAGAGGGGAAGATGCGTGGCAACGAGAGTAGGGCTAATAAAATTTATTCCCACTAATGAGGGAATGACCTACCCTGTAATTCGGCCTGGCGAGCGGGGCCGGTGCTTCCCAGCGCCCGCCAGCAAACACACAAACTTAATCATCATGGCACGCTCCAATTACAGCTCCAGTGGTGGCCAGGGTTGTCTGCAGAAGACTGGGAGGGGAGCCGGAACGTGGGATTGATGGGCCGTGTGGGATTTCTTTGCCCTTGACAAGTAGCACCAGGGAGCTCTGAAGTTAAGATACAAAAGGAGAAGGACAGCGCCCAGGTGGGTCTGACTTGGTACCATTCCCAACGCTGAGAAGCCTCCCCTGGTCGTTCCCCTGGATCCAGGGTTGGCTACTGGACTAGGTCCAGCGTGGTGGCCACCTGCAGAGCTGGGCTGGTGGAGTTGGGCTCCCATTCTCTTGCTCGGCTGGCCTATAGCACCGGCCGTGGTGTCGTGGCCCTCTCTGCTCATCAGGGGCGGGAATACGGGGCTCTCAGCCGCTGAGCTGATGAGGAGGAGAAGGTCATGGGTGAAGCCCAGGGTTCTGAGTTGGAGCTCCTTTCTGACGGCTGTGCTCTGCTGCTCCTGGGAGGGGCACCTCTCCATGGCTCGCTGGTGGTTACAGACAGGCCTGCAGAGAGTGCTTAGTTAATGCCCCTCTCCTGGGAAAACAGCTCAAATTAGTGGCATTAGGTTCCTATTAGAAGGACAGCTTGTTATTGCGATGAGTAAAAGACCACTTAGATATCTGGTGGGATGGGACCACAGACAGTTTCAAAACACATCGAAATGCCAAAATGAGTATAAAAATAAGTGTCGCTTTCAGCAGATCACATTCATTGTTCAATGGATAGTTAAGCGCATTAATTCAATGGCAGCGTGCCTCAGAATCCACACACACGCACACACACACGCACACACGAAGCTCCTCAAACACCATGACCTGCTATATGTAGGTATCAGCCATTTTTGAGACGCTTAGAAACAAGGCACTTGGCTCTCGGGAACATCGGTATCATTTGTTGGGTTGTTTTTCCAACCCGGAGGCATTTTTCATGAAACCAAAAATGTGTTTGTCTAACTAGGTTATTGTGGCTGTGGTTTGCTGGCTTCCCCTCTCTTTGCACACATTTATTTTCCTACAGTCTCGTTGAAAAAGACACAATAAAGAATCCTGAGATAATGTGTTAGTATCGAAGCGGACAAGGCCTCATTCCCGAGTCCCTGGCTGTGCTCACCGTCAGGTGCAGAGCCAGCCTTCACCTGTTGCAGGTCTTCCTCGGCTCTCAAGAGAGTTCAGCCTGTAGGGTCAGCATG
Organism: Desmodus rotundus; assembly: GCF_022682495.2. Lineage (NCBI taxonomy): Eukaryota > Metazoa > Chordata > Mammalia > Chiroptera > Phyllostomidae > Desmodus > Desmodus rotundus. Next base: position 78,064,261 of record NC_071392.1, on the reverse strand, counting down.
GGCAGTGGGCAGACCTTTGGGGAGGGGTGGGACTCGTGCAAGGGAAAGGGAAGTTTGTGCACAGCAGTCCAACCATTAGGGCGCTGTGTAGTTCAATTGTATTTCTTTCTTTGTTACAGAAACTAGCACTCAAGCACGTGGGACTGTTTTATGGAGTAAGAGGCTTTCTGATGAGAGTAAACCCAGCCTGCTAGAGGCTGGGTTTACTCTCCCCAAAATGTTTCTGCCCCTCTGAGGACCTCTTTCTGCTTACCTCCTCCCCCACTGTCGGAGGGCACAGAGTCATCGGTGGGCAGCAGACCCGGGTGCATTTATGGACACCTAGGGGTCAGGGGTCATGTTTGAGATATGGCCCCAATAAGTGGGCGATCTTTATCTTCCTGTACCGCAGAGCTTCACGGCTGGAGTCTGTGTATAGACACGAGCTGCTGCGGCTTCTCTGATCCGTATCTCCCTTTAGAGAGAAATCCCACGTGTGTAATTCACCGATGCCCCGTTTCCAGTGGAGGTCTGCTGTGATCAGCTCCTGGGGGCGGGGTGTGTGTGTACCTGTAATTAATTAATGGGAAGAAATTGAGGGCTGCTGAGCATCATGAATTCAAAGGCCTTCTCTTTCCCGCGTCAGCAGGTGCCTCAGGGGCTCCCCTCCTCTTCTTCTCCTCACTTGTATTTCTTTTCAAAGCTTCAGCTCTCACTTTCCTTTGGGACCAGTAGGCCCGGGAAAGGAGGAAGCCCAGCTCTCCTGACTGCCTAAGGGCCTCCGCCAGAGGGGAGAGTTAGTGGTCCCTTCCAGAGGTCACAGAAGGTCAGAGCACTCACGGGGGGCAGCAGGAAAGGGAGGTGCAGGCCGGGGCTCTTCCCTGCGCAGCCGTGGCTGCTGGGACTAGGTTTCCCTGGCGCTGGAATAGGCTTCTTTGGGGTCACCCTCTTACAACACCAGCAGAATCCCCTTCAGAGATCAGATGTTTTTTTCCCTCTGGACTGGGGAGTTGGGGTTCTGGTACCAATTTTCTGATAACTTGATTGTTCACAGGCCAGTGTGAGGGAACATCATTTCACTTTCTAGGCCTCCATTTCCTCTTCTGGGAGATTCTAAGATCCTGAGTCACTTTCCTTCTCCACAATAACGTGACATGTGAGAGAATGGCCAAGTACTGTACTTGCCAGAGAACCCCGAAGTGCTCCCAGGCAGCTCGGCTTCCACAAAGCCCTGCTGCTTCCCCCGGCATTGGTGGCTGTGCCCTCTGTGCCCCCAGCACCCGACTCCTTACTGAAGCAGGGCATGTCTGGCCTTGGCCGCTCATGGCCCAGGTCTGTCTCCCTGCCTGGGAAAGGGGAGAAACTGAGATATTTCATCTCTAGATTGTTGGGTCCTTACCTACTTCTTGTGTTTAGTAGATCATTCTTAATTGGTTTTAAGCAAATTAACAAGTGAGGAACAGTTAATAGTGTTGCCTTCATTTAGTGCCTTGGTTTCCCCTAATAGAAACAGGAGGTCCAATAGGGTAATAGACCAACAATTTGATGGAAAGGGCCTAACTGAAGGCCCCACAGTGAGTGGGCTTGAGCCAACCTCTGATGCTCTTTTCCCCTGCCTAACGTGGCCTCCTAGCTTCGGGGGTAGGCATGGGGGTGCTCAGGACTCTTATGCATGGGACTGGAGGCTACTTTGGCATTCAAGCAGGGCAGGAGAACTGGCTTGCTCACAGATGAAAGGAATCCTCTCTGCTGGACCAGGAGCTGCCCATGAGCAATGGGAGGACCAGGTCTGACCTTGAATTTTCCGTTCCAGGCACAGAGACTGCTGCTGCCGGCCCGGAACAGTTGGCAGCTGCCTCCTGGTTGGAGGAGTTGGCTGCATGGGCTATACCTGCTCTCGTACCTGGTTGGTCTCCTGTGGATTAGTTTGGGATATTTGTAAACAGTGATGCCTGGGGTACAAGGGGCAGCCGTGGCTATGGGAGAGACCATGTCCTGGAATTGAGCTAATTGGTCCACAGGGGCATGGACCTGGTGACCCCTAACTCATTAGCACTTTATTTGGACCACTGAGCTCTGGCCTACTTATGACCTTTCCATAATAAGGACTCAGCGTGGGTTTCTGCAAAGGTGGGGCAACTGTGGATGAGCTCGAACTGCTCCACTTGGCAGGGGAGGGGCCATGAGGAACCAGCCCAGGGGTGAGGAGTGATTTCAGGGTCAGGTCCCCACTCTCTGCCCCAGCACCCGGGGCCTTCGGGATGGGGTGGCACAGTGTCCGGGTGATGGTGGTTTCTTATGTGTGAGTCGTGCAGGCCTGGGGTCAGGAAATGATGCAGAAGGGCTCTAAAGGACATGTCTCCAGGGTCCCCAAGGCCTGTCCCCTTCTTTAGCCCTTCCCCAAGAGTCTCCACAGAGACCACCAGACACTCCAGAGGTTCCTGGGTGGCCGCTTTGCAGCTCTGTCCTGGAGCCTGGGAGACGGCTGGGGACGGCTACTGGCAGCATTTCCGGGGAGATGGGAGAGCTCTGCAGAGTGCCAGTCGCTCTGCAGAGTGGGAGCAATTTCCCTGTAATTGGTAAAGTAACCGTAACTGCTCTGTCATTTGTATGTAGCGACACGTAATTGCACAGTAACCTTTGCCGCTGTGGGCAAGGGAAGCACGGGAAACTGTTAGATTGTAATTCGGAGTGTCAGCGCCGGCTCCCCAGGCCGCCTGCACCCATACCCTCATGGAGGCCCTTGGGGCTGCCACAGGCCTCTGCGCATCCTGGTCCAGTGGGTCCTGCTCCAGAGCAAGGATGCTTGTCACATGTCATTCTCTCCCTGGCACGGTCTATGTGCCCTCCGCTAGGATGGGGACCTCCATAGTGACGCAGACCAGGGCATCTCAGACGTCAGCGGCAGCGGAGTCACCGGGAGGGAGTTAAGATGCAGATCTCTGAGCCCCACCCCAGAGTTTCTGATCCAGTAGGTCCGAGAGGGGCCTGAGAATTTGCATTTCCAACGAATGGTGCTGCATCTGCTGGATCTTAGACTGTGCGTCTGCTCTGCCCTTCAGCCTCATTGATCTGACAGAGCTTAGCAAGTACCGCCTTTGCTATTTCATCTCGATAACATTAGCTCCTTTCACCCCAATAACACCTCTCTGAGGCAGGTGCCATGAATTTCCCCAAAGACCCGAGACTCGCCGAGGTTGTCTGAACTGTGTAGGAGGACGAACAGCAGGAAGCAGAAGCAACTCCCATACTTACAGAGCTCCCGACGTGGTGCTGCTTGCCCCGAATCTGTTCATCCTGACAACAGTGTGTACTCTTAATACTGTCCTCCTTCTACCCACGAGAGACTGAGACACAGAGAGCCTGAAACTAACTTGCCCAAGGGCACGCAGCAGTAAGTGGTGGAGCTGGGATTCAACCCTAGGCATCCTGGCTCAAATTCCAAAGTGTTAGGCACTGTGAAACTTAGGCTTTTATTTACTCATCCATCCATCCATCCATCCAACACATATTTCTTAACATACTATGAACCTGGAACTAGGCTAAAGGTACAAAGATGCATAAAACATGGTCCCATCCTTGAGCCCATGGTCCCTGAAATCCAGTGGGTCATCAGTCTTAATTTATAACCCATGTATCCCGTGAAGACACCTGTGGAAGCAGGTTTGGTATCCTGATCGGGGGAGAGGGGGCCCCGGCGAGTGTGGCCCTGTCTGAGACATCAGTATGTGTTCACGGGGTTGCCCACACAGGCACCACGTATATTTCTGTGCACAGACCCTACTTCTTCCCCTGCTGAGAATGAAGTTGCTCTCTAATAAGCAAACATTAGAATGGTGGCCATGGCTCATTCACGGGTGTTTGTGGCGTGGTGAGAGGAAGGGCTGCAACCTCGGTCTGCAGACCAGGCTGGGCTCCTGATGATAGCTGCGGTGAGTCCCTTTCTGGCTCCTCTGGCTGCTGCTCTAATCTTGCTGTTAATGGGGCCCAGGGCAAGAGTCCTTCCCCACTGCCCAGAGGGCTCAGGATTCCATGCCAGCCCGCACCTGTCCGAGGCTTTTTTCAATTCGCCTTCCCTTCTAGAGCCACAAGGCCCTGGCCCCTGCTCCCTACACCCTGGCCCCCGTGAGTCTGTGGGCCCTGAGGGACCCTCTGCCTTCTCCGCCCAGAGCTGTAGGGACCCTGTGGCTGCAGCTCCACTCACACCTGGCAGGTGTGCTCGTGGACAATTGTGCTCTGGGGGGCGGGGCATGGCAGGGCCCCTTCCAGCAGCCATCCTGCCCCTGTTCTGGGCAGGATTTCCATTGGAAAAATTAATGTGAAACATCACCTTACATTGATGAAATGCTTTCCTGTTTATTATGTGTCTTCACACCTGTTATCTCACCTTGACCTCACAACATCCTTTCCTAGCTATTTTAGAGGCAGGGAAATGGAGGCTCAGAGAACAGGCGAGGCCCGTGCCAAGCGGTCTAGTTGAGAAGTGGCTCAGCTGCTCTGTGAACCCCAACCCTGTGCTTTTTCCACTACTTCAGGGTTAAAAATCCCTCCCCATCTCCCCAGCTTTGAGGAAGCAAAGAACGAGGCCCCCTCATGCCACAGCTGGGGGCCCCAGCATCCACAACCACCTGGTCAGAGGCCTGGATCCCGTCTTCACCACCTGGGGCCCCGCTCAGAGGTGCAGGGCAGCCTGGGGAGAAAGCCATCATTGTCCCTGGAATGCAGTCACCTCAGTAGAAGCCCAGCTGCAGTCTCCTGGCAGTGACACCAGGAGGTAGGCTACTGGGAGGGGATGACTGTCGGGTGCAGGTGAGGACACTGAGACCTGGCTCCTGATGGAGCCGCAGGGGGAGTTGTTAGGAGCGGAAGAGGGCAGAGCCCTGGCAGCCAGGCTGAGCTGCCCTCACTTCCTTCTGAGGAAACGTCCCTCTCCCAGCCCCTCTGCTGTGCCCTGGTGTCACAGCAGCAGGAACTCACAGGTCCCCGACTTTCCGCCTCTGAGCAACCAATGACTCAATGATGCAGTTGGTCAAATGCAGGCTGCCTTCTTGTGGGTGGTTGTTTATTTATTTGCCTGTGTTCTGCCCAGCCACGGGGAAGAAGGGTTTTCAGTAACCAACCACTCAGAAGTGCAGTTCCGTGGACTGAGCAGCCTGAGCCTCCCCAGCCCAGGGAGGCATGTGTTCATGCTGGGAGGTGGGGGGGTGGGGGGAGACCATGAAACAAGGACTGCTTTACTCCCTGCCTCGGTTTCTCCCTGTGCAGAGCAGACGGTCAATCCTTCAGCCTCATCTCTTTAGAAAATGGGTCATAATGGGCAAGGCATGTTTGTGGATGGCGAGGTCCCTGAAGGCCAGTTGAGGGCTGAGAGAGTCAGGGACAAGCCCTCTGCATGGACCAGAGGCAGGAAGGCCACAAGGGTGGCTAGCACACCCCCGGCTGCCCCTGGAGCACCCAGCAGGGAGGGGCCCCTGTCTTTCTCTGCCCAGATTTCTCTTCCTTGTTTCTGTCCATCCCTTTCACTCTCCATCACCTTTTTCTTCCCCCATTTCCCCACTTTAGGGAGAACCGAGAACATCAGACTAGACCCTGAAAGCTCTCTCTGCTAATCTGGATTCGTATGGTGGTGGTTGTTATTTTTTGGAGGCGTGAGAGGTGGTGTTTGGTCTGGGGCTGTTGGACCAGACCACGTGAGAGAGGCCAGAGGCGACAGAGGCTTGGAGCAGCTGTCTGCTCTGCACAAACCCTGCCCAGGCCGGCCCAAGCCCCCTGCCTCCGGTCTGCGTGCTCCCTACCACAGTAAGAAGAAAGGGAGAGGTCTGAGAGAGGATTGCGATGCCCAGCACGTTGTCTTCCGCGAGACGGACAATGCCTGTCTCCCTCTCCTGGGAGGGAGCCGGGGGGGCCCCCACAGCCCCGAACGGCTCAGAGTTGGCTGCTTTCACAGAGCCCCCTGGCTGGGGCCTGCCTGCTGGTTCTCCAGATGCCGATTCTTTGGCTGGATTGAAGCCTTTAAAAAAGTGACACCTTGTATTTTATTTCACTCCTTTTTTCTGAAAAGTCCAAAGGACGTTTACAAGCATGAGCTCTATGAGTTTTATGGAAGGCAATCAAAAAGCAGGGGTTTCCTTTATCTTTACAGAGTGGAAAATAAAAGTGTAGAAGACAGAAGGACTCTTCTAAGACCACACAGTTCTTCCAAGACAGAGGGGAAAATCCAGTGTAGGTTCCTAGGGCCCAGGAGAGGTCTACGCAGACCAAAGCTGCTTGCTGGGGAGCACCGTAGCCTCCTCACTGGCCACAGCCAAGGTCCTCACCTCTCTGCAGTAGGTCCGAAACCCCCGTAACCCTCTGCTCACGTGGGGGCCTGAAGGCCTGGAATTAAACAGGGAGAAATTCAGCCAAAACACTGGGAAGGAAACCAGCCTGAAGCCTTTTCCTGTTGGTTCTCTGACTCCTGAAATTGCGCTGGAGTCAGGAGCAAGAGTTGGGGCGGTGTGTACCACAGGGTATCCAGGGAGTCTTCTCTTTAAAGAATGCTAATAGCTGTCCTGGTCTAAAGCCGTTTAGGGAATAAAATGTTTGGGAAAGGCTTAAACAATATGAAACATTTATTCTTAAGAAGACTCCATACCTGTAACTAATCATTGTGAATCTCTTATGTGGTTTTAGAATGTATTGTTTTCCAAAATTATTTGCCCGAGGACTCCTGTGATGGTAGAGCATCTTGGGGGGCAGGGGGTGGGTTCCACAGAAGACCCTGTGGGAAGTGCTGGTGCAGCTGCGACAAGAACGGGACTGCCCTGCTCCGCCGTGCTCGGAAACGAACAGGCAGCCTGAGACTGGGCAGAGAGGGGTGCCACAGCAGCAGGCGGGGTTCATTTCCAAGCCTCCATTCTTCCCGTGTCCTCTTTCCTGAACCCACTGTCTGTGCGTGTCTGTGCCACAGTCCTGCCGTTCAGGCGTTAATGTTTCTAGTGTCCCTTCTACTGTACACTTGTGAGTCCTCCTCCGTGAGGACTCTAACAGTGAGTGTGTAGATGTGGGCACCACACCTCCCTGGCACCTGAGCAGAGCCATCTGGAGCCCCTACTCACGGGTGCCGGCCCAGTGCTTCCCCTTGGGACAGCGGTGGTGGCAATCTAAGCTACCAAGATGGCCCCTGGAGAGATTGTAGAAGGCACAGAGAGACCACGGGAGTATGGTGAGAAGAGACTCCAGGAATTTGTGGGTTTTTTTTTTTTTACCATGGTCCTGCAACCTACTTGGATGACTGTTGACTGGTCATTTAGTTTCTCTGGGGCTGAATGTTTCACGTGAAAAAGAGGGATTTATACCACCTCTAAGGATTCTTCTAGCCCTATAGTTCCCTGGCTCAATACCTCTGCCAATTACCCTGATGCTGCCTCCTAATTTTTTCCCTTTTTTTATTTTCAGCTCTTAACCATTGATGATAACTTCTGTGGCCTGGATATGAATGCACCCCTGGGTGTGTCCGAGATGGTACGTGGCATTCCCGTCTTCACGGAGGACAGGGACCGCATGACTTCTGTCATCGCCTATGTCTACAAGAATCACTCTCTGGCCTTCGTGGGCACCAAAACTGGCAAGCTGAAAAAGGTAGGCACGAGGTGCTGTCACTTTTATTATTGTGAAGACAGTCTGTCCCTGCGGGATGGATATTATCTCGAGCTCTTTTGCTGCTGTCTTGGGCCTGGCAGGTGAGCAATACAGGTTGGCGGTAAGGAAATATGTTGCTGTTGAGGTTATGAGTGATAATCTCATCTCTTCCCTGCCCTTGCACTGAGGTTGCTGTGGGAATCACACGGGGCTGGGGTGGGGGGGAGTATGGATTCCCCTATTCCCTGAGGCTGTTACCCCAGCCTCACTAGGCCATCCTAAATGGTGGGCTCTCTTTAGCTTGGGTTTGTGCCTGAGGCAAGAGCATTGTTAGGCCTAGGTGGCGGGGGACATGGACAGAGGCAAGGGATGTGCCTTCTCCTCTTGCTTCAGCCCCTCTGGCTTGTACATCCATCTGGAATCCATTCAGGGAAAGGGAGGAAAGGGCAGGACCCACTGGAGTTGCTGCTGGGGCTGAGAGTCCAGTTGGGACCAGAAACCTTGGACGTTCTGGTGCACAGAACAGTCGCTTAAGGTGGAGGGGAATGGCATGATCCGGAGACATGAGCTGTCCCCCTCGTTCTTCGGGGGCACTGGGTGATGGTGGCCCATCAACAGTGGCAGGGGCACCCGCCCACCCAGGACTACTCTGTCGCCCAGCTCTGCTCATCTGGATGAGCTGCTTGGCTCCGTAGGGTGCCCTTCGTGCTTGGATGAGAAGCCTTTCTAGGACCGTAGGCAGTAGGTCCTGCTTTGTGTTGGACGGTGGTCGTATGTCAGCCCTGTGCGGGGGGGAAGTGGCGGCGACTCCACATGGAGCTCCTGCTTGTCTTCTTTGGATCCCCGTGGGAATTCTCTGGACACTGTGTGATTGAGACCGATAAAGCCAGCACTACCTGATCTGAGAGAGCCTTGACCCCCACCTGTTTGTGGCTGTACTTCTGAACACGAGCTCTGGAAGATCGAGGGGAAATGCACTCTGCTCATCTAGAAAGCCGTGCCTGCTCTCCCGTCCTACTGTGAAACAGACGGGTTCAGCAGTCGTTTCTCTCCTGAAATTGTGCGTCTCTGTGGAATGGCAGTGGGCCTAGGGTATGAGAGTGTGCGAGTTGGGGGATGTGTGTGGAGTAGTTACGGGGGTCGAGTCTGGAAGCGGAAAGGGTGTCGGTGAAACGCCATGGCGCCTGCAAGGAGGACGCCGGCAAAGCAGCCCGCATCTGGTGTTGCTCCTAAAGAAGTAACACACAGTAAGTGTCCAGTTGATGGATAATTTAATCATAGTCTGTGTAGTTTTAAGAATTGTATTTTGTTGCCCCGACTCATGTCACTCAGTTGGTTGGGCATCTTCCCGCAAAGCAAGGGGTTGCCAGTTCGATTCCAAGTCAGGGCACATGCCTGGGTTGCGGACCTGTGCAAGAGGCAACCAACTGATGTTTCTCTCATGCACTGGTGTTTCTCTCCCTCTCTCTCCCACCCTTCCCCACTATCTAAGAATAAATAAATAAATAAACTCTTTTTTAAAAAAGAATTAAGTTTTGTAGTTCCCCGCCTTTCTGCAAAGAGTATATTAAACACAACTGGATGTTTTCTTTCTGCATTGGCCATTTTGTTGTTGATGACTTGTGTGTTGAGCTGAACTTCAGGGACACCCAGAAAAGGTGCTGTGAGGTGGAGGCGAGTTGTCCCCGCACAAATCCTGTGTCCGCCGCAGCCTCCTGGCTTTTTCCTCTAATGCACATTGTCACTCGTCACTTCGGCTTGCTGTCAGGAATCCTGGTGGACTTCAGTGCCTTTCCTCCCCCTCCGCCTGCAGCTCCCGCTTTCAGGGATCTAGGAACCCTAGGAACCCAGATACCCAAACTTGCTGAAACTGTGTCTAGTAAGCCTCTGAATACACCAAGGTGGCACGTGCACGAATCATTCTGCACCATGACTTAGTGAGTGCGCTCTGCTGGAAACGTGAATTCTGAATACCAAAGGCTTTCCCACACACAGTTCATACGTGATCTCATACAATGCCATGTCTGTTGGCCTGCTTTGCCCGGCTCATTGGGTAAACACATGGTATTGCGAATGAATACATAAGCAAGGCAATTTGGGGTGCTTTAGCTCTTTTCCCTAGTGAGCCCAGTCTCAGTGAGATGGAGAAGTAACTTACTCCAAGGTGTTCAAAGATTCCCACACCCTGGATTTCCTACCACATGCCAGAGGCTCATTTACTTGCTGGCAAGACCGAGCAGACCCTGTAGAAGCTGTAGAAGGATTTTTTTTTTTTTACTACCGTCTGAGGTGCTTGGAATATGGTGTCAGAGAAACAAACATCGAGAGTTCAGTGCACATAACAGAAGACAGTTACTGTATTTTTCCGACTATGAGACGCACATTCCCCCCAAATTTGGGAGGAAAATGGGGGTGCGTCTTATAGTCCGAATGTAGCTTACCTGGCTCATTGAGGGGGGCAGCAGTGGAGCAGGGTTTTTTCCCCTATTTTCCTCTAAAACCTAGGAGTGTCATATGGTCTGGTGCAACTTAGAGTCTGAAAATATGGTATTTTTCTCCTGGGGTGGGGGGCGGGTGGGAGCGAGACGTGATTCCTGGCTGTGGCTGCATCGTAAACTGAACACAGCCGACTCCCAAATGTGTGCTGCTGTGTGAGGGTGCTCCGAGGCCCGTGGGGGCTGGCACGCTCACCTGCAGGGGGCTGTCCCCAAGCGGGAGGTCAGACTGGAGCACATCTCCATGACTGTGGGCTGAGGAACCCCACTCCGTGGAGCCTGGGCAAGCCAAGCGCACAGAGACAACCCTCACGGGGCAGGCCGCGGGCAGAGCCTGGCCTTAAAGTGTCTCCACAGGTCAGCCAGGCCAGGGATGACAGGCAACGCCTGACCAGCTGGCTTTATAAACCGTGGGCCAGCATTTCCCTTTTTCACTTTGGGGGGTCATATAAGAACGGTTCTGTTTCCGCCACCTGGGATGTTACATTTAATTTCCAGAGCAGTGGTGGGACTGGTGAAGCATAAACATTTGAGAGGTAAGAGCAGAGGGTCGTGATGGGGGAATGAGCCAGTGGCCCTCCTGGGGAGAGCCGGGCCATCGGCGCGGCCAAACTTTCTGCTCCACGAGCTCAGAGTGGCAGCCTTTTTAATAGTTTTGCTGGAGCCCGGCTGCTACCACCGCAGACTCAGCAGAGCCGCCCAGAGGGACATTCTGAGTTGGGAAAGAAAGGCTGGCCCGCCGAGTCTGTTGTTTGAAATAATAAAAAGCAAAACTGGCCAGTTTATTTATTTTTCCTAAACAATAGAATTTCCCACCACCCTTGCTCACTACGCACCACTCCCCTTTCCTTAGAATAACTCTGTCTTGCTTTTCCCAGAGGTTATCGGGACCATATTCACCTCTTGGGCAGAGGCCCAGCCATGAAAAGCTTTGGGGCTGCAAGAGGATTTTGCAGGAAGTTTTGTGAGCTACTGAAAGCAAAGGGTGAGAATAATGGAAATCAGACTGTAGCCATAATTACAGAGCTGGCTTCTCTGAGCCCTGTAATAATCTCCTATGTGTACAAGGGCTGTGCCCAGTTCTTTGCAATGTGACAAGGGACTCGAGGTGGGGAGGGTAGGCGGAAGCGGGGTGGGGGATTGCTGCGGGTTTCCAGGGTCCAGAACCTGGAGTGTAGCTATCCTTGGGCTGCCCTCAAAATGACTGACTTTTTGTTTTGTTTGAAAGATGTGGGTTCCTGTCATTTGCATCCTTGCCTGCGACGACCACAGTTTTACTCCTTTAGTGCTCACCTCACATGAGGCAAGGGGGAAGGAGGTGAGGAGAGTGCCGTTTTGGATGTCTTTTATGTTTTCCGATGTGTATGTGTTCCGACTGGTATTGGCAGCTTTTCTCATGGTGTGTGTTAAAGGCATGTGCCGTTAAGAAGCATGGCACGTAAATGCTACTACAGGCACCAGGAGGTGCCTGGGAACTTAGGAATAACCGACAGACTGGTCCAGTTCCAGTGGCAGGCAAACACCATCCCAATGGGCTCTAGGGGTCTGTATAAATCTGAAGACCTTTGGCCCACGCTGGGGGAATGCGGTCAGGTCCCCTCCTAGGGACAAGATCTCGTTGCTTAAAAATTTCGGCTGGAACCCACCCCTCCCTCCTTCTGTGCTGTTTGCTTGCCTGCCACTAAGTGATCATATTTTATGGCTGCTGCTCAGCAGTGAATTACTGCCTAACATTAGTGGGAGCGACTAATGCTCACGGTGAACCAAAACATCATAAACTTCCACTTGAGGTGTGATTGCCCCTTTCATTTTGTTATTGCATCTTTCCTGGGTGTTTTACAAGGTAAACTGTTCACAGCCAAGGGGCTGAGCTCTCTGCAGATGTTGGGTAGGTGGCAGCTGGCTGGCCCTTCAGCTAGCTTCTGGTAGGGTACGTACAGCGTGGGTGTGTTTATGCACAAACCACAGCATACCGGCCTCTCTCGGTGGGAGCTGGGTGTGTGTCAGCGTGGAGAGCCCACAGGAGTGGAAGACCCCCAAATCATTCTTATTGGGCGTTGTCATGCAGAGGAGTTTAATCTTGCTAATTTATTTTTTCTTGAGCCAGTTTTGAAATTGATTTGCTTGTGTTCCATAGCCTCTGAGCTTGGGTCCAGAAGGGAACTACAGCCAGAAGTGAAGTGGGGCAGAGGGAGACCCGCCTGGGGCTGTGTTATTCTGACCACAGTTCTCTTGAATGGATGGAGTGTGCATGCGTGTGATGCTTGAGTCATAGAGCGAAGTCAGATCAGAGATGGGCAGCCCCTGCTTGGCAACTTCCTCAGTGTATCTGAGGCTTTTTTTGAATATTCACCTGGGACTTCGAACGAATTTTAACTAAAAAGAAATTTGTGCCATGGAAAGCACTCCAGATGGCTGGAGGCATCACAAAGCCAATAGAGACACAGTGTTGGACTCCAGCTTGCCTGGGAGGCCGAGTGCGTTTGGTGCAGGGTTCGGTCAGTGAGCTCTGCTGTGTTATAGGTTTTTCCAACCAGAGCTGCCAGCCAGTTTGCAAGTGCGATGCCCAAGAAGAAAGAAAAAGAAATATCGACGAATCAATGTCGAACAATTTTCATTATGGAAAAGCATTGTCAGCACTTTTCCGTGGTCATTTTTGCCTTGTTGTTTTTGCATTCCCTACCCCTGGGTGTTCAAGAATGAAGCCTGTTTAGACCTTAACCTGTGGATTAAGTTGGTGGGGGGAGGCTGATGTTGAGGTGCTGTGGATGGAAGACCACCAGAGATGTTCTAGGGGTGCCATTCTTCTTCCTCTGACCTCACATCTGAGCAGGGACAGGAGGTGGCTGTCCTGTCATTAGTGCTATAAGCCCGGGGATCCTAGGGACGGGCCTTCAGAGCAACTTCGCCTAATGTCAACCAGTCCACTTCTCACGGTCCTCCTCCCACCTCCTTTTCGTCTCCTCTGCTGGCCTTTAAGACTTTTTGTTCATGTTTATTTGGCAGGCAGCTGTGGAGAGCGGCTAAGTTGGTCCGTGTCCTCTTGGGCATAGATCACATTCTTGGACAGTATTAAGACCCACTGGCGCTATTTTCTCCCTTTTTCTTACTACATGTTGGCCCCAACCACTGTCCCTGCGTGTCTCTGGGGAGACCTCAGGTGGTCACTCAGAGCTGACCTGAGCAGGCACAGGGCGAGGAGGTCTCCCTTCCTCACACGGCAGTTTTTGCTGCATCTCCTCTCAAAGCTACTTGAAGCCAGTCGCTGGGGCACAGACTCAACCTCCCCCTGGCATCCTCTCGGAACACACCTTGAGATCCCCAGAAAATACTACTTACGTCTATTTTTTTAAATGATCATCACGAGTGCACATGATTTAAGGAGATGGCTTTAAACAGGCTTTGCCAAGTCAAGATTTACTGATACATGTGTGCCACTTTTTTGAATCATATGGGTGTATATTTATATATTCACATTTGTATCAAAGTGGTCCTGATCGTAAATTAAAATACAAAGGCATTAACATTGAAGAACGCGCTTTAGAAACACCCCAAATCATGGAACGCACTCAGTCAGCTGGTGCCGAAATGCCAGACACGCTGGAGGAATTTATCCAGTGACACATGCAATTGAAGTAAAATATTGTGCTTTACAAGAACATGTCATTAAAATGAAAACTAGCAGCATATCAGGAGTCTGGCCATGTAACCAAGACAACAAAGATGGGAAAGGATGAAAGACATGATGTACCAGAGGAAGAGGGAGGAGGCAGAGGCAAGAAGAGGAAGTGGACCCCCAGCTATAAATGGTCCCCTTACTGCTCGATCCGTAGCTGGTAGACTCAGGAACAGAGGAGAACAGCATCGTTGTCGATACTGGTGGAGGCTCTCAGCGAGGGCAGGGCTGGGGGTTCTTCATGACCTGAAATCCCTGAGGCTTCCTCCTCAGCCACTTTGGTGGGGAAGGAGGTGGCAGCTGGACTGACTGAGAGCCCACCAGCTGAAGCTCTGATTGGGGGTCTGTTTGTTCTTGAGTGACTTCCTGTGAATGTGGCCATGCCGCCTGCCCCTTGGGGATATCATGGTGTTTTTTCCAGCAGCTGTGGTTTCTCATAGAGATGTTCACCCGGACTTCTCAAATAGCTTTCTCAAGTCTCCCACACGCACTCCATACCTTCTATCGCAGTCCAGGAGACTCAGGTATATTAGTGACGGATGCTGTGTAAGAAATTAACCCACATGTAGAGGCTTAAAACAGCGTGTGCTCTCGTATAGATTGTGTGGGTCAGGAGTCCCGGCATGGTTTAGCTGGGTCCTTTGGCTCCAGGTCGCTCACAGACGACAGTCAAGGTGTTGGCTGGGTCTGCAGTCGTCCATGGGCTCAAGGTTGGAATGGGAAGAGTCCACTTTCAATATCATACATGTGGCTGTTGGTGAGCCCCCAGTCCTCACTAGAGACATTAGTCTCCTGCCACATGGGTCTCCCCATGACAGGTATGCATACAGCATGACAGCTGAGACAGACAGAGAGGGCGTGCCAGAGGGCAGCCACAGTCTTTTTGAAACCTAATTTCAGAAGTGATACCTCATCACTTTTGCTGTATTCTGTTCATTAGGACTCAGTCGAGTGGTCCAGCCCATACTCAGGGGCTTCCACAAGGGTGCGAATACCAGGAGGTAGGGGTCATTGAGGTCATTTTAGAGGCTGCCTGCCACATTAGGGCTTTGCTTATGGGCCATTGAGGGCATCTGAACCGACCCTCTGAAACTTCAAGTTAACTTTGGTGGTGTGGGAGGGGGCACAGCCCTCCTCAGAGACAAAAGCCGCCCAACACTGGATCCTGTCTCCCAGGTCCCTGGGTGTTGATTGTGCAGGTATATCAGAGAATCCAGAGGGTTAACCGGTAGGTGTGGAGTGGCCTGCCACACCCACAGGGCCAGCAGGGGAGGAGCCACCCTCTGCAGGAGGCCTGGGAGTCCTGGACAGCAGGTCCAGGTGCTCTGTCCATCCTAGGGAGAAGAGGGTGGTGTGGACAGTGGTGGATGGGAGGGACTTGGGTTTGAAATCAGTGACTGATAGGAGCTCAGCACAGCCAAGGAGAACCCATGCCTCCTGACCTTGGCCTCTTTTGGGAATCACCTAGCTCTTTAGGAATGTATCTGATGATACATTTTCCTGGGAATTGGAGCTGGCAGGAGAGAGAGGATGGGGAGCAAACCCTTTGCTTTCAACACCTGCAGGTTCCAGGCACCGTCCTGGGTGTTCTATGTGCATTATGTACCTTGATTATCTCACGTCATACTCAGCATTTCCTTTCAGGGTAAATACTACCACCTCCACTTTACACACGAGGACAGGGACTGAGTAGGTCACCAGAGGTCCCGCGATTTGATCTAAGGTCTTCCCTTTGACTGTTTTATCTAATAATGGTCTCTGCCGAGCCTTTGCTCTTGGGCTGTGGGTAAATCTAATCTCCACAGCCATGAGAAGAGGTGGTCACCTGGCCTCCTGTACCCGGTCAGTGTGCCTGTAGTTCTGCATTTAAGCGTCCCAGCCACACCAGGGTCACCGGTCCTCCAGCTCAGCCTTCAGCCATGGTTCTGTGCATTTTGAGTCTTCAAGGGCCTGGGCTAAGTTTAAACACCAAGGAAGAGGCTCCTACCTGAGAAACAATGGGATTCCCACCTACGTGGCAGTTCTTGCTTCACCGATGCATCCTCCACTGGCAGTTTTCCTGTCAAGGAGCAATTATGCTGGAGCCCAGATCAGATCCTGCAGCAGAGTGGGCGATGGCCTTGGAGAGGGGCGTGAGGGTTTCTGGAAAACAGACAGGCTGTGAGTTTCTACTTACCACTGACCTGCCACCTGCGACACACTTGGGTCCACACTCGGGGTGTGTCCTTGTCTTTTTGGTTCTCATGCTCTCCCCCAACAAACAGCCTGTGGGACTGTGCTCCTGGTCATTTTTCCTGTAGCAGGTCATCCAGGGTCCCTGACCTCACTCATTTGGAAGATGGCTGCTTCTGCTTTGTTGTATCCTGTAACTGCTTTGCAAGCCCTCTGGACCTGGGGGCCTCATGATACCATCTCTCTTTTAGCCTCTGTCCCCACCAATCTACCCCACCTTCATCTTTTTCCATAATACCTGTCCCCTTAACCCGAGCTTCTTGGCCACTCTCCCAGTCCTGCACCTACTTTTCCCACCTTTACCCTCTCAGCTCTTTCTTCCTGGCATTATGTAGTATTGTATTCTCAATTTATGATAATCCACTCATAAACATTATCTCGACCAATTTGCCCAGGATGATTATAAGTCCTGAGGCAGCTCTGGCCCATAGTGAGAAGCTTTATAAATTTGGTGACTTAAGGACAGAGTGATTGTGTGGATTGGTTTGAAAAAACATTGTTTTTTGACTTTCAAACTCATTTTGTAGACTGCCAGTTTTGGGGCCTACATGTCTTAAACTGGCCTCATACTGATGATACAGGAGAAGTCACCGAGTATCTATACCTGGGCAAAATGATGTGCATTTTTATGGCTGAGCTGTGGCAGCAGTTCTGAGGGCCTGATCCATCACGGAAAGCTCGTAAGGGGTTGCCCTGTTGGAAACATGCCAGAAGGGGCCCTCTGATGCTTTCCAAGCCCTTCTTCACCTTCCATCTTCAGGTAGAGAACACATATGCACAGACAGGCATGGCTGTGTGCTGCTTCCCACACATACACTCACACTGGGATCATACACATGCATGCATACCTCCCCCCGTACACACCCATGCACACCCCATACACGCACACTTAGGAGCCAAGCCCTCCTCTCTGCACTCGAGCCTGGGGCCAGTGCCCCTGTACTCTGCCCTCTTGGTCTGAGCCCCGCCTCCCTCGTGTTCTCTCTGGAAAATTAGCAGCACACCATCTAATCAGTTTACCTCTGACTCACCCACTTCGGCTCCAAGAAGATGACAGAGTAGAGCTATTTAGCTGTCAAACGCTCTGACTATTGCCCAGACGGACAGTGCCTCAAACAGCAGAGTGGCGTCTTCCTCCTCCGTGTGATGGTAATGAGTCTCCCAGTTGCTTTTTTAAGTGCTTTCCTGCATCTGCCTTTAATTTTCATGCCTCTTGCCTGCTGACCTTGCTTCCCAGCAGCCAGCCTAAGTGTGATTCCCATAATTAGCTTAGTGATAATTTAATCTCTCTTCTTTACATTTGTTTTTGAGGGACGTAGGTCTGGGGACAGGGTAAGGTGACCATCACACCTTCCTTGGCCTTCGTTTTTGTCTGGATTCTCTGTGTCCCAGGCAGGAACTAATGGGAGTAGGTGGGTTGGATAGAGGACATAGGGAGAGAGAAGCCCATGGCATCATGGGTAGACTCTGGATAGGAAGCTGTAACAAAGCTCTCTTTATTTCGATCCTTAAAGGGGATTCTCTTCCTTTGCTCCCATTTCTTCCCCAAAGTAGGAAGACATGTGAGTGTAGGCACAAGTACACAGCACTTTAAGATGCTTAGGTGAGGCGAAGCTTGAAAATAGGAAAACAAGATACTTCTTCAGTGGTCATGGCAACCGTTCTCTTAAGGCAGAGGAAGGCGAGAAGGAGCAAAGGAGCCACTGAATGCCACCCTGCTGCTTCCCTCCTCTACATTGAGGCTTCCTGGCAGTCTTGAGAACCAGGTGTCTGCCCAGGTCTTTATCTGGGGTTGCCCAGGCCTCTAAACTGTTAAGAACCAGACCTGCGTACTACATGAAGAGTCGGAACTGACAGCCGGGAAATCGCGACTTTGTTGCTGGCTGCACTTCTGATTTGGGACAAATTGTTTATCCACACGTATTTCACCTTTTGAGCCAGGAGCATATGAATGTGTGCACACTTCATCTCTTTTGTGAATGAGCTGAGGATAATTGGGCTTTACAACTGTAGAGCCTTCCTTGATTTACTAGGAGGAAAAACACTAATAAAAATGAAGAAGATGGTGAGGACCACGTGACTTTCTGTGCTCAGTAAACACCTAAGAAGAGTGTGCAAACTCCATGGATGTAAACAGCCACGTGAGCCCAGCCGGGGAGTGTGGAAGGTCTCCAGAGGTGGGGGTCTCCACGGGAAACCTTGGATGCTCCAAATAGACACACTAACCAGCCCTTGAGGGGTTTAACTGTGTTGTGAGCATGCACAAGTGCTCAGGAGCTCTTTGGAAGAACGTCAGGCAGGGAAGATGAGAGATGGAATTCAGCTGGGCCACCCTTGGCTACACACTGAGCTCCCACTGCATGTGAAGTGCTGGGGAGAGTAAGCTGGGTGAGGGAAGGGGGCACAGGCAGGGCACACTCAGCTCCGAAAAGCTTGGGCTCTTTCCTACCACTTCCTGCAGCCTTGAAACTGGG
This sequence comes from Desmodus rotundus, assembly GCF_022682495.2. Classification (NCBI taxonomy): domain Eukaryota; kingdom Metazoa; phylum Chordata; class Mammalia; order Chiroptera; family Phyllostomidae; genus Desmodus; species Desmodus rotundus. The sequence continues at coordinate 78,045,785 of NC_071392.1, read as the reverse complement.
GCTTTGATTTATGAGCTAACATTTAATTAAAAGAACAGCAGAAAAAAAATCTCCTTTTTCCTCTACAGGATAAATGATTCACAACTTGAACTCATTTTGTTTCTTTTCCAAATGCCCCAGTGCCACGGGGGGGGTGTGCACATGTGTGTGACGGGGCATTGGGCCCGTGCTCCAGGTCCGAGCCCTCTGAGGACGCTCTGCCCCCGTGGCTGACCCAGCCTCTATCCTCTGGGACCTGCTGTGTAGCCCCAACGCCTGCTTCTGGCTGTCAGTTCTTGCCCTGTGTTGCAGTTTCTCTTTGTGGCTTTTTCTAACATCTTGACTTAAAGAGATGCTCTCAGTTCTGTTCTAAGCTGCTTGTAGAACTGTTCTTCCTTCAACCACAATAAAGCTGCCTTTGGTGCTCACTCCCACTTCTCGGTACATTTTGATTCGTTTCTTTGACAGCCCCTCATTCCATCCATTGGCACTTCCCGGGACAGACATAACCAGACTCCCAGCCTCTGCTCTCCAGGAGCTCCTCTTCCCTAATGCAGCTCAGCCTGACACGGCACTGACCCCCGTGTAAACCTGGCCTTTCTTGGGGGACAACATTTATTCATCATCACTGTCCATCACCGTTACCGGTGTGATATGGACCTCTCTTTTCTACGGGTCCTACCTTTTAGAAGTACCAATGCTTATTTGATATTTAGAAATGTATATCTTGCTATTTGAGAGGTATCAAGTCCACTCTTCTTAGCATTTCCACACCTCCCTCCATCAGGAAGGTTCATGGGACCCTGTCCATTGGTTACAGAAGCAGGAGACAGGTGTCCTCACCCTGGCCAAGGACCCACCCACCACTGCCCTCCTGTGACTTTTGAGCAGCATTGGAGCTGCCACTGTGGCCTCTTTGCTCCAAAGCATGAAGGAAAACCTGACTGTGAAATGCCCTGGAAAACCACAGGGGGACTGACCAGCAAAAGTCTCCGGCTAAATAAGCCAGGAAACCAGCAGCTGGGCCACAGTGAGGTGGCTTGAGCCAGCGGCAGGAAGTTAGGTTTGCACTTGGTGACAGATTCTCAACCTTCTCTGCCACTGACTCACCTCAAGGGATAAGTGACAATCACCCCGCTTTGCAGACCTTCGGTCTTACTTGCAGTGAACAACAGGGGGATGAGCTGCGCCCTCCCCCACCTTCTGCCAGCTGCTACACTTAGAAATACTCTGTCACATAATGTCCTGGCATCGCATTGGTGGGGGTTCACGGGGACATAGCACCATGTCCCAATTACAGTGTTGGTTACTGCTCGCCAGTCATTTCAAACTGAGCATATTAGATTCTGTAGACTTGCCTTAAAGTACCAGCTCACCATACCTGGGCTCTCTGGGACCCAGGGGAGGGCGGGGAACAACGCCCCAGGCCTCACCCAGCCTGCTACCTGCTGCCATCCCCTGCACCTGCTCTCTTTGGTTGGCTGAAGGAAGGACCCCTGTGCCTCTGCCTACATTATGGGACCAGCAGTGACGTCCACTTTCCACCTTGTCAAAATGATATTGCCCAGAGCGCTCCGAGGCCCTGAGGCTGTTCTGCAAGATGAGATCATCGGTACTAAATTTGTCTCTGCTGACAGCCCACAACTGGGCTCCAGGCCCCTGGCAGGCTTGGGGGTAGTCAGCTGGGAGCGAGTCCCGGAGGTGCCCCAGCTGCTGCCACCACTGCTGTCTGCTGAGAGGGGCTTCCGTCTCCTCCAACAGTTCTTACTTCTCTTCTTTCAGCTTCCCAGGGTCCCTGTTCTAAAGATTTGCTTTTGTCCCCACTACTCCAGCTTGGTCCTGGTGGCTTAAAGGGCCAGCACAAAACCAGGTTAGAGGGTGTGCCCAGACTAGGTGAGAAATGGCAGGCGCTTCCTTGTTTGTTCTTGTATGTGGACAGTCGGGGGGCAGGGTGGGGGGCGGGTTTGCAAGTCCACCTCCCAGGACGTGAGTGAAGCTGGGTATTGGAGCCAGAAAGAGCCCCTCTCCTCCTCACACTCCCACGGGTCTGTGGTCTATTGTTCTGACAGATGAGCTTGGAACTCCAAGGGTTGCAGGGACCAGAAACAAGACTTGGAGTCCCCATTAAGGAATCAGGGCCACTTGAAACTGGAGGACAGGACAGGCCGCTGCTCTCCCGGCAGGGGCTGGGCCAAGGAGCTGCGGAGAAACAACAGGTGAGGTGAGAAGCTTCCCTGCTAGGAGCGCTCAGCCAGGGACACCTTCAGAGAAGTCAGCCCTGGAGGGATGAAGGGCGGGGGCAACAGACAGCTCAGCAGGGTCCAGCTCTGTGTTAGTTTCCTATTGCTGCTGTAACAGATCACCATAAAGTTACTCAGCAACAACCCAAGCGTGCTGTCTGACAGTCGGCCAGACGCCCCACACCCGTCTCACTGGGCTAAGATCAAGATGCCGGCAGGCTTTCGTTCTCTTCTGGAGGCTCCGCCTTTTCTAGTGTCCAGAGGCTGCCCATGTTCCTTGGACCATGACCTCTTTCCCTGTTTTAAAAACCAGCAACCTTGCATCTCTTTGAGCCTTCCTCCTTGGTCCTGTCATCTGGGAAAGGCTTTCTACTCTTACAGACTCATGTGACTAGACTGGATTCACCTGCATAATGTTTAGCAAAAGCTGGCTCCTGGAAAGGTTGGAATCACTGCTTCATATTTAGGGCTTAATCAGGAGGGGAAGAGAGGGTGGAAAATGAGAAAAAGTGAACAGCTACTATGTGCCGGGCCCTTTGCTACCATAAGACACTTTTTTTCCCTGTGTACATTTCAGAGCTCAGTTTGGCTTCCCCACCAAAAATCCAGCTCTGTGCCGTGTGAGGCTGGGTCATATAGGGAGTCCAAGGCTCCAGAGAGGAAACACTTGGTAATAATACCTTGGCTAGGCTCCCCTGACCCTCCACCCTGCCCCCCTCCCGGACACTTCTAAGTCCTCCAGGGCCTGTGTGCTGAGCCTCAGAGAGCGTGGGCCTTTTTTCTCACTGCCTGTAGAAATCCCTGAACGTGCCCACAGGCATCTCTACTTACAGGATTGATCTCAACTGGGCTTGTGAAAAGGAACAGCTGATGTGTTATATAATTCCTTTTCTCTTCAGCCGTGTGTGTAACAGTATGTGTATAAATATAGTGTGGGGGGGGGAGGGGAGCTGTTCCTGGAAAAGCTGAGAGGACCTGCTTGCCATTTTTGATGACTTATTCTAAACCAGCCCTCTGCCTGTCTTCTCATCCCGGTCTGCTTCTCCCACTCCCGCAGGAAGAGGGAGAGAAGTCCCGGCAGCAGGCACAGAGAGGGATGCTAGGAGCCTGTCTGGGCTCTTGACAGTTTTTCCCAGAAGACCAGGACTTCCCCCTCTGGCCTCGCTCAGCTCCTTGCCTTGCTGAGAAGGGAATTTCTTTCCTTCAGAGTTCACTGGGATTGAATGTGCAAACTAAGAACAGTGTTAGAAAAAAATGACTTGTGTAGGATATGCATGGTATATATGTATAAACATTAATTTACAAAGTGATACATGGGGACAATTTTTAAATACTCTTCTAAATGTGAACTGTAACTTTTCGACAGTACCGCATGTGTGTCTTTTAAAGTGTTATAGTTTCAGTGTAAGGATTTTTCTATCTTTGTCATAATTACTTCATATCTTACGCCCAGTGGATACCAGACTAGAGTTTTCTGCCACTTTTTCAGAGGATGGAGAACGAGGAGGGGCTCTTCCAGCTTGGCCACACCAGCGTGACTGGGGAGCGAGCACACCCAGGCACGCCTGGGAACCAGCCGGTGAGCCAGCTGGAGTCTGGGCGTGTGATTGTGTGGACGGGCGTGTGAGAGCCACATGTAATTACCTCTGATGGCGTTGGAGGGGACAGGTGTTTCATTAATTTTGAGAGATTTGGAACATTTTAACTACGCCGTGGTGGGATGCCGGCATTCCAAAGTGAGCCGGCGAGGACCCCACGGCCAAGCAGCTGTGTCTCTCAGCAGCGCTGTTGCCGGGGATGGCACGTTTTCCCACTCGGTGCCGCTCTCCCGAATGACGCGATTACCGAAAGTGTTAGAGAGACCGAAGCAATGCACCCCCACATCACCTGTGGGGAGCTCTCTTGAAAGTCTGGGTCCCTGGTTCACCGCTTTTTCATTTTGTGGTTTTGGGGCCGTTACCTTGGCCTCCCTGTGTTAATTTCCCTGCTGTCTATGGAAGACCAAGAAAATGTGCTTGTGAAGCAAACCTGTCCTTGGGGAGAGCAGACTATGGGTGGACCAGTTTTCAGAGCCTACGATTAGTGGGCCAAGTTGGCCAAGCAGTTTAGTAACAAGGCCAAGGTCTTTCCCATGTCTCTGGCAGAGGGACAGCAAACAAGTTTGGCTGGTAGCCTCAGGCGGAACCCTGGGCTCTTGCCTAATGGTCATCTGGGCCACAAGAGTGTGTGACCAATTCAGCTCTCGAAAAGTGATGCGAGCCACACCCTCCCCATGGTAGGTCAGTGAACCTCACAGGTTTTGGCCCTAAGATCAGCCATTTGGCAAAGCCGTGGGGAGGACCCCAGGGAGCGAGCTGGGAGCTCCTTCTCCTGCTTGGTTTCTTGATGAATCAGGAGACAAGGGAGCAGGCAGGAAAATCAGGGCCTGTAGGGTTTCAACCCCCGTCCCCACCGATAACCTCTCAGCCCATGTTGCAGCTTTTGCTTGTGTGAAACAGGTAGCGGGCGGTTTTACCTGACAGGGCTGTTTGGGGAGCCACTCTCGATGATGACAGCCAGCTGAGAGGTGGTGACAGTGCAGGTTTCTCAAGAGGCTAAAACACATTCCAGACTGGTGACTTACAGGGGTGTCCTGCTAATCACTCAGGACGCCAGGAGTTTGCGAGCAAACACTGCCTCTGTGGTCGTACTTACCGAGGCTTCTTGATAATTGGCTTGGCAGTTTCACTTTAATCTTCGAAAAGAGCACAGAGGGAGAGAATGCAGAAAATGTTTACAAAATCTAAAAAGGAGGAAGACGGAGGGGTCAGGGAAAGAAAAGGTGGCAGAGATAGAAGTGGGGGAGTTACACAACTAGAGAAGATTGCTGTTGGGGTGCTGTTCACGTCTTGCCCGCACCTTTGTGCCTCACCTACCTGCCCCCTGTGCCTCGGTTAGTGGAGCTGGACACAGCGGGGCTCATGGCAGAGGGGACTTCTCCAGGGCATGTCTGGCCAGCACACTTGCTAAGCTTGGGCACTGATCTGGGTGATGGGCATCTGGGAATTCATTCAGTCCTCAGGACTGCCCTACAAAGTGGCTGTGCTTGGTCTGGCCAAGGACACTGGAGGAAACTGAGGCTGAGAGAGGCTAAATAGCTAACCCAGACTGCCTGGTTAAAGTCACGGAGCCAGGATCCTGCTGTGGGCTCTGGCTGCCGAGCGCTTGTCTTGGGCTGAGCAGAGTGTGGCCATCACAATGCCTGCGGGAGGCTAGCAGCCTCCTGGAAACATCAAACCAGGGGTATCAAACTCATCTTCACGGAGGGGGGGGCCACATCAGCGTCACACTTGCTTCAAAGGGCTGAAATAGTTTTAGGACTGTGTAAATGTAACTCCTCCTTAACTGTTAAGGAGTTGAAATTATATTCGGCCCTTTGAAGGCAACTGCGAAGCTGATGTGGGCCCCGGTGAAAATGAGTTTGATACCCCTGCGTCAGATGTTACCATCTCTTATTTGTCCCGTGGACCGATGCAGGCCCTCTCCCTTGCATTCTCCTTGCCCTAAGATCTTGGGTAGCCGAGCAATGGTAGATGATGCCTCCCTGCCCCTCTGGTTGGTGGCTTCAAGTTTTCTCATGTCCCAGGGAGAGAAGCTGGGCCAAGCTTTATGTACTTGCTGACCTCCTAAGGCTTCCCAGGGTGAGACCAGGCCCCCTGGCCCACGTGAGCCCCTGGAACAGTGACCTGTTTTTGCCCATGTGCTTTCTACACCCTTTGAACGGGATGCTCTCTAGCTCTAAGCGGGCATCTGCTTCCTGAACCTTCTCTTTTTCCAAAAATGTGCATTTAAAAAGAAGCAGATGGGCTTGCGGGTGCTCTTCCATCCCTCTCTCCTCCGGCTCCACAGGGAGAAGCTTTCTCCTCTTGGTCTTTCCGCTTTCTTTCCTTCCCCCAAACCTTCTGCCCATGTCCCTCCCAAGTCTGTGGTGGCACTTTGCTCATTTGGGTTCATCCTCCCAGAGCTGCCACTCCTGGTCCCATGGCCCGAGCTCCACAGACATGAGAGGGAGGAAGGGCTTCTTCTGTGGGTGGGACAATTCCCTGTCCTCAGGCACAGTGGCCATGCAGCAGAGGAATTCCAGACGGTGTTACTGCTGGACTCTGTTTTCCCGCTAAGAAAACATTGTCATGATCTCGGGGGTGGGGGCGGGGGGTGGGGAAGAGGCTAATCTTAGGCGACTTTGCTTCAGTCTGGGGACCAAATCCTCTTTTCCTCGACTTCAGTTATGATTCTTACATGCCTCTAGAGCAAAGATTTTGAAGGTTTTTAGACTGAGAACTTTTTATTTGAATAAAATCTTACATGGAAGTCAAACATAAAGCTGATAAGAATCAGGTCAGGTTGTAGTCGATGGACGGGGTGGGGAAGGTGAAGAGGGAAGCGGTTTCAGGGCTCCCCTCTCTGTCCTCCCAATGGTCCCCAAGACTCCTCCACACCTCATGGAGCCCAGGAAGCCCTGCGGAGCTCAGCTGTAAGCGCCCACCCAGCACAGTTGTTCTGTGGGTGGTCGAGACGAAATCACGAAATCATCCCGGTCTATGGTCGGTGTGTCCTGGGTGGTTGGGGTGAGGTCTGGGGAACGGGGGAGCATGTGTGGAAGAGGATGAAAAGCCAGAGGGGGCCCTCCCGCTGCTTCACCATCACACCCTCACAGGAGCGGTCCCCCAGGGCCCACCAGGGCTGCATCTGCCTCTGAGCAATAGTCCTCTGAGAGAGGGGAGCCAGCTCTCAGGATATGTTTTGAATGTGACTGGACATCTTCTCTCTTCACCAAATATCTCAGAACTATGACGCAAACCGCTTCCGGCCAGGTCCCCATTGTCTTTAGGACATAACTCTGTCTGAGAAACATCCTTGAAGATAGGTGCTGGCCCACGAGGTATACTGAGCATGTGCAATAGAATATTTCTTGAACCTGGTGTTTCTTGAACCTGCTGAGGAGGGCGGGGCTAACTCGTGGCCATTTTCCTTTCGGTAATCAATAAAGGTTGTGTTAGCAGATGTCACCTGCATCACCACTGCCGCCAGATATTAGGGAGCATCTCTAACGTCTGAGTCACACATTACAGTTTGCAAAGCCCTTTCATATGTGTTGCAGCACTTAAATGGTACCTTTACCTGTGAAGCATGTGCTGCGAATATCCAGTCTCACTTTACAGACAAGGCATCATCAGCTTAGAGAGTTTACCGGACTCAAACAAGGTCACACAACTAGTTAGTGGTGGGGTGGGAGTTCAACAGTCAAATCTCTGATCCCAAGTCGAATGTCATTTTCACTCTTCCGCAGGTGCCTTCAGTCGGCACATCTGGCAGCTCAGGTCAGAAGAGGAGCAAGATGAAGGAAGGCCCTTAATTCTAGCGGGTTCTCTGCAGGCCCTCCTAAGTCTCCCATAATATTCCGATGCCTCGCTCTCCTTCCTGAGTGAGCTGGGGCCAGTCTCTTCCAGTGCATATTCTCATTGTTAATTTTTGCATCTCAGCACCATGTGTATTGCTATTTTTATCCTGTACTAGAAACTATTAAGTGGGGGAGAAATGTTAATTGGTATTATTACAGCAAACTGTGTCCTAGTAACATTGCAATTCAGAGGTAAGTTCTCTCCTCCTCTTCTCTCGCCTCCCCTCCCCTCCCTTTTAGGTGAATCATAGGGATTTTGTTCATTCGGCTGACAGCCAACACGGGTTTCTTGGGCTGGTGCTGGGCCCGTGGGGAGACGCATTCAGGACTCTGACATATACTGCGCAGGCCGGGGGCCTCCACTCAGTGGTTAGTTTCTCAGGAAAGGATGGTGGGGGGGGGGGGGGGGCGTTGCAATGAATTTGGTTCTGTTTTATCCCCTGAAACAAGGCTGGAGGGATACAGTGTCTGCTCAGGAAGCTCTCAGGGGGCGTGGCCTACAGGGTCTTTGTGAGGGAATCTGGGGCGTTTGCTTCCCGGTCCAGCTGAAAGTGGGAGATAGCAGCCTCACAGTCGGGTCCTCCTAGGCCACAGTGGAGAATGAACAGATTAGAAAATAATAGCAGTGGAGTCACACAAGTTTTGCTGAACTGCCAGAAAGAAAGAAAAGAGAGGGGATTCAACACACAGGCTGTCCACTGGCTGCCTGGGTTCCCACCCTGACAGCTTTTCTTCCCTGCTGTGTGACCTCAAGCAGGCTTCTGGTCTGCTCTGGCCTCAGTGGCCTTATCTGCCTCTCTGGGCTGTTGTGAGGATTAAAGCCCATTGCCCAACGCACGTGGTAAGGATGCTGAAAAGGAAAGCTGACACGGTGACTTATTTTCTCAGGTGCGCTGAGAATCCTGGGGGCTAAGAGGGCGCAGGGAAATCCACGTTCCCGCCTGAGCGCGCAGAACCAACCCAGGGCGGACAATCTCCGTCCCCTTCTCTACTGGGGGAAGGACGATCAGTTCGGTTTCATGGCCCCTTCAAACTGTCATTTAAAGAAATAATGCCATTGCTCTTTAAAAATGGTTATAGAAATACATATATATAGTTTATAGAAAATAGAGAAAATGAATAAACAAGAAAATAAAAATCACCTTCAGAAAATTGTTATTGATACATGAGTATATTCCTGTGCCCTTTTTTCTAGCCACATGTGCTTTAAATACATACAGAGTTGAAATAATGTAACATATATATTTTTTATACAGTGCCTTTCCCCCACTTCTCATTGTGTACTTTTCTCCATGGGATGAAGTAGCAAACGTGATTTTTAGTGACAGCCCAGTGTTTCGTAACACAGCCCTTACTCTTCCTCCTCTCGAAACTCTGTTTTTCTTCCAATGAATTTACTTTCTGTTTCCTTTTTTATAGCTCATGTTAGTTTTTGCTCCATATATTCGCTTCTCTCTTGCTCCCTTTGATGATTTGGAAAGTATTCGTCCATTTTTACCTTCATAGTGGTTACCCTTAAGTGTTTGAAGATATATTTAAACCATAAACATTAAAGTGAAGATTAAACAGTATAGTTCCAAGTCCTTTCCCTGCCTCCAGTTTCCAGTATTGGCTCCTACGGCCTAGGATTTAAGAGCATTAATATTTTTACATCATAACAATTTCAAAATTTATTCACTCCTTTCAACTTTGTTTTTGACAACCCCACTATTTTATAATTGAAATTATACTTAGTAACAGCTTATCACTGCTCATAGGTCTGTTACTTTACAATTCTTCACCTGTGGGTTCTTAATCTTGATCTGTCTCTTAGAAAATCAACATGCATTTTTTTTTTTATCAGCGTGCATCTTTAAGACTTTTTTTTTTCCACGAAGGGGCTACTTGTAATTTTGCAGCCCCGGAATGCCTGAGGCGGTCGTTCTGTTGGCACTCACATGTAAATGGCAACTTGGCTGAGTATTTTTCTTTCCTCCAATTGTTGAAATTTCTCTGTTTCTCTGAGCAATGAATATAGGGGAGCGGCCCAAGGCCAGTTGGATTCTGATTCCTTTGTAGGTTTTCTTTTCCATTTACCTCTCTGAAGGTTTATAGATTTTCTCTAGATATCAGTGAGCTTTATCAAGATATGTATATGTGTTTATTTCATTTCTTTTGCATTGATTTCAATAGACTTTTTCAATCTGCGGCCTGAAGTCTTCAACTCAGAAAAGGGCTATTGTTAGTATCACCCTCACCATCATCACCATCGTATTTCCGCTCTGCGCTGTTCTCTCCTCGGAGGACTCCGCACGGGCACGCATGGGGTTCCTGGTCTTGTTCTCCAGACATCATGTTCGTTCTCACTCCCATCCAAGTTCTGGGAAGGCTTTTCAAGCGTGTCTTGACTTTGTGTTTTTAAGTTTTATTTTTCAATTTCGGTTGACATTCCATTCTGTTTTGTTTTAGTTTCAGGAATACAGCGCAGCGGTTTGACAATCATATGCTTTAGGAAGTGAGCTCGCTCGCTGTGCTTTCTGCCGCTTTGACTGCTTTCAGGGAGGTTTTCTCCCGCCTTCCACTAAACTCTCCTGACCCCAGGCCCTTCTTTCTAGATTAGACATAGAGGACAAACTGCAGCTGAAGTCCGGATGTGGCCCGCAAAGCCGTCTCTGTCTGGTCTTTTCACGCAAAAGTTTGCTGAACCTTGTTCGAGACACTATTTACTTCGATTTTTCAGACAAAAGTCCCCTTGGATCGTACTGAGAAACAAATAAGAAAATTTCCCAAACATTCCCCTTCTCTCCTTCTCTTTTTTTCTTTATAGTAAATCTATCTCATAGGAAGGTGTTTCTTATGAGTCCTCATCATGATTATAGTATTTTTATTTGGGGGGGCCTTTAATATCCTTTCTGATTATTTTTTCTGTTTGTTCAGCCTTACGAAGAGAGGTTGTATGGTGGATTTACAGGAAAATGGTGTGAACTCCGTTCTGAAGTGTTTATAGATTTCTAGTGCCCCTCTCTCTCTTTCTCTTTCTCTGTGTGTGTCTGTTTCGCTGCAAAACAAAATGTATCCTCACAGTGAGTGATGTGTGAGGTTAACAGGGGGCAGGATTCATTGTTGCCACGTTATGCAGTAAAGGAAGGAAAGAGAAATTGAGGCACGGAAAGGCTGTGACAACTTACGCACAATATTGAGTTTAACCACTGCCTTCCTGCTTTGAAGCCCCTAGTCCCACTTCTGCATCCGAAGCCCCACCTCCAGTTGTCCCGACCTGACTTGGTTTCCACCTGGGTCAGACCTCACCCAGGGTCCTTCGGCTCCTGGCACTGTGGGAAGGCTGCGACCCTGTCATTTGAGGAACTGACTCAACCCTAGGAGGGGGATACTAGGCACGCAGCTAATTTTTTCCACGTAGTCATTTGTGAAAATGTTGGGGGAATTTACGATTTCTTTTTATGTTGCACCTGAACAGTACATGGCCGTAAGTCTTCTTGCTATTGGTTGCTATCTTGTAATTCCCACACCTGGACTTTCAGAAGCAGCAGGTGAGAGTGTCTACCTGTACAAAGCTACACATCTCAATGAACGCAAATGCTGTAGGACAGGGGGACCCTTTCTGCGTTTGTTCTCACAGGCCTGTCGGATGACTGTATTGGGTGCCTGCGTGTGAGTATAAATGTGACTGGCAGAGGGGAGTGGGGGAAGAGAAAGAGCAAGGGGGGGCACACTTCTTTGTGCCAACATGGATTTGAGAATCAGTCATTTTTGCAATTGAGTCAGCCCCTAGGATCCATACTTCTGGGAAGGGGATTCGGGGCAGATCTTTGAAAACCAGCAGATAATTTCAGAATTACTTCCACTTTGTTTTGGGTTACCTCATATGAAATGCAGAGGAGCCTCCCAATTCCCATCAGCCCTCACTCCTCCCACGGGTTACCTGTGGCCCCTGGGGTCTGTGCTTAGATGGGCTGGTGTTAGGCGCTGACTGTCGGCCTGCACGTTGGGAAGCGAGGACACGAACTGAAAATGCCAGATGGGAATAACCCGCACAAAACCTGGGGCTTAGAACCCCATCCGCCTTTTTCGGGGGTATCGCTAACACCCTCCATGCTTCACCTGAAAGGGTCTTACAAAATCAAACCGACTCCAGCCCACTCATTGCCCTTCAGCCTGCCCCTGGCATTCTGTCTGTACTGCCGAGGAAACATGGTTCCTTTTCACATCAGCTGCCACGCCATTTGCTCCCAGCTTCTCCTGAGTGATAGAGTATGACCACGCAGGTTAAGTTCCAAATAAAAAAAAAGACAAGAATCTTTTCCCAAACAAAACCATTTATTGGTATTAAAATCGATAACAAGTTCTTGCCCTGTGGTTTTTCATGCCATTTTTAAATGAGAGGCTCTGTCGCAGCAAACTGTCTGCCAAGGGGCCTTTACCCCCAAGTTGCTGCCTTTGTTCCCACGGACAGCCCCCAGGGTCAGAAGGCCGAGTGGTGGGGTGGCGGGAGGCAGGTGGCGGCTGGGCCGCGCTCTCTGGCTTGGTCCTGCCGTGTGAATGAACAGGCCTCACCTAGCTCTGTGTGGATATATATATTTATGCTGCATATTTCAGGGCTGTAATTGTAGCCCATGTCCCCACAACATTACAGACGGGAAGGAAAAACAAGGGCTTTGCGCGTTCCCAGGATGTAATTACGGTAACAGGCAGACCTTGTTTGCCCCTCTTGGCATGTAGCCCAGCTCTGGGTGGCAGGTGGCTTTGGGAGCGGGTGGGCTCGGCAGAGCGACTGTTTCCCAACTTGGGTTTTGTGGGCGACTTTTTACTCAACTGTCATATTCATACAAGAAAGCGTATGTAAGTGCATGCCTTGGTGAGTGTTCACAGGCTGGGCTCCTCCCTGTAACCTCTACCCCAAGTCAGTAACTGGAACACTACCCATTTCCCCAAGCCTGCCCCCTCTGAGCCCCTACCCTGACCCCGCGAAGGGTGGCCACCCTGCTGCTGCTCGCAGCTCCCGTTAGGTTCTCTGGTTTCATACATTATAGAAATGGAACCACGCGGCACGGACACCCTCGTGTCTCATTCATTCCATTCCTCCTCATGTCTGTGGGAGCGACCCATGTCACCGCATGTCGCTGTGGTTCGTTCATTCCTGGGGTTGCACAGGGTCAGGCAAAGGTTGGCTGACAGCTGTGAGTACGGCAAACATAGAGTTTATTCTTGTATTGTTATTTACTAACTATTGTATTATCTTCTCTAGGGACAACTGTAAACCTATTTTTGCCCCCCCCATATAGCATCCCATTGTGTGACCGTACTAAGATTTATTTTTCTGTTTTATTGCTGATGAGCGTTTGAATGGTTGCCAGGTTTTGCCTTTTATGAACAGTGTTGCTCTTAACACTCTTGCGTGTGCCATCTGGAGGCCATATATTCACACTCCTACAGCGAATACATGTAGGAGTGAAACTCCGGGGTCATTGCAGGCATTCAGCTGGGGTGGAGACTGCCAAATGTGGACTACGTGTTTTTAAAGGGCGTTTTTAGTTGTAGGAGGCTGGTTAACAGTCTCACTCAAACATAGCGGAATGGGGGTATCTATTCTCTTTAGACAGCACAGTGTAGTGGATTTTGGAGCAAGATAAACATCTGGTAACATTAGGTCAACAAGTAGTTATCATGAGCCCGTTGTTCGAAGTGACAGGGTTGTATTAGTTTCCTATGGCTGCTGTAACAAATCACCACGGAGTTGGTGGCCTGAAACAACACAGACTGAATCTCTTGCAGTTCTGGAATTCAGAAGTCCGAAATGGGTGGAAACCGAGGTATCAGCAAGGCCATGATTCCTCCAGAGGCTCTAGAGGAGAATCCATTCCCTTGCCTTTTCCAGCTTCCAGCGCTGCCTTTTTTTGGCTCATGGCTCTCTCCTCCCCTCCTCAAGGCCGGCAGCATAGCATCTCTGAATCTCTCTGTCTGTCTTCCCATGGCCTTCTCTTCTGTGTAGTAAAATCTCCCCTAGCACCGTCTTACAGGAGACTTGTGAGTGCATTTAGCACGCACCCAGATATTTCAGGACACTGCCCTCTTCTCAAGGTCCTTAACTTAATCACATCTGCAATGTCTGCTTTGCCATATAAGGTAGTATTCACAGGCTCCAGGAATTGGGACCTGGGTCACTTTGGGAGCCATTAGTTAGCTTATCACCCAGAGAAATACCTCCGTCTCTGATTTTCCCACGTCATCCACAGAACCTGCCTTCGTGAGCATCCTCACCCTACAACACACCGCTGCCAAATTGTTCTGCCATGCTCTGGGAGTCTCATTGCATCATGGGTAAAGGTCGATGGATGGGACCAGAAAAGTGTATTTAAAGGAGAGGTGACAATATTTGTTTCATCAAATTTTAATTTACTTTCAGTGGTAATAAAGACTCTTAAATGTATAGGAAGAAGTGAATATCAAAATACAAAACACCTTGAAGTGTAATGTGGGATCTCGGATTGGATCCAGGAACAGAAGAGAGACATTAGTGAAAAACCAGTGAAGCCCAAATACAAGCCTATAGTCCAGTTCCTTGTGTTTTAGGAATTGTGCCATGGTTATGTGACATATTTATATTAGGGGAAGCTAGGCTGAGGATGTACAGGAACTCTTTTATATTATCTTTGCAACTCTTCTATAAACCTCAAAATACTTCCAGATAGTAAGTTAACCAAAACTGCAAGGCATCCACTCAAGTACCAGGGGAGAAGCTTCAAATTCCATCTCGTTGTGTGACATGGGAGACAGGGTGCAGTTTGGAAGAATGAATTTGAAAGATCCAAAAGGTAATGATGAAGTTGTAATACACACACACACATACTGCAGTAATAAGTGGAGATTGGTGAGATGGTGTTCGCTATCTTGGTGGGAACATCTCCAGTTCCACCCAAGGCCTCCCCAGGAAGCTGGAGCTGAGGGTGGTCCTGGGGTGTGAATGCAGAGGGAGCCTCTCTGATTGATTCATCAGCTCCGCCCCAGCCCTTCCCTGCTCTCCTCTCTTCCTGGCCCCAACCCAGGGCTCAGTCTGTTAAGGGCTCCCCAGCGGCCGGCCAGCTTGCAGCTGAGTTGTTATCTTCCCGTCACACACTTATCCGGGCACGGTTAGAGTTCCCTAATAAAATTTGTCACTGACGTTAATCCCATCACTGTCCAGACCTGCTTGATTAGCCCCTCTGGTCGTTTTGGCTTTGCTTACACCTCCAGCCTCTTCCGAGGAAATTGGTGGAGATAGAAGCTCAGAGAGAGCTGTGGGCCCTAGGAAGAGAGATCAGAGTAGAAGCAAACCAGAACATCAGTGACTTCCACAGGGAGGCAAAGGGCTTCGTCTCCCTCCTGCCCTCTGGTTTCAGGCTCATCAGGGACGGAAGTGGGAGAGGGGGACACATTCTCTTGGCCATGCTGTGAGCTGCAGAGGCTGGCCTCACATGCATTCTCCTGATGATCCACATGCCCCCACATTCCTCCTCAGCCTCCTAACATGGGAGAGGGGGTGATGGACAGGTCTTGGCTGGGGGGTGGAGGCTAAGAGCCACGTACCCAGACCCCCAAACCGTCTGTGGAATATCTGGGCCACATTGCCCTCCCCGTTGTCAGGCTCCGTGGACTGCCCTGGCAGGCTCCTGTGAGTAGAGAACTCTCTTCACAGCTGCATGCTTGATGCACAGTTTTGAAGTCCAGAAAGAGAGTGTGTGCAGAGAGGCAAAGGGGGACTTCTGTAAGGAGCACTTCCATCCAGTAGGTATACTATGGGTGCTCCCAACAGACACACACACCATGCTGTGTGTCACCCTAGGGCATGTGCATGCTTGTGCATATGAGTGCACTGGGATTTGCTGCATTTCCAAGTGTAAATGCAAGCAGCCCCCTTCCCTCCCTGCCCCCCCACTCTGTGTGTGTGTATGTGTGTGTGTGGTGTATACACAGGTGCACTGCCACGTGAACTAGCCCTTCCTGTTATGCTTTGCTATAGCTGCTACCTGTCCCCCCCTCATTCTCTCTGCACCACCCTGAGCCAGGTGCCCCTCCCAGTTCCTGAAGGTAAACCTGTTCCACAAATCTTCGTATTGTCTCAGCTCTATAGTTCTCCTTCCTCAGCCATCAGGGCTTCACGCTCTCTCTTTGAGCACCTGCCAGGACGGAGGCAAACAACATAATGGCAGGAGCTGCCTCTTCGGGTGTCTGCCATGTGTGTGCAGACAGAGCCCAGGTGAGGCCGGAGGCAGGTGGGCAGGTGGCCTGGAGGCAGGCGCTGCCTCTCAGAGCTGCCTGTCTCCCTGAGGTCCTGTGGCCTCTGTGGTCGGGAGGTGGCACCTCTGCAGCCTCCAGTCCCAGCCCAGAACTAGGGTGCACAGAACCTGCCCTGCTGTCCAGAATCAGCCCAGCAGAGGTGCTGCAGGAGCGGGGGCAAGGGGGACAGGTCACCGTGGAACAGGTAGAGGTCTTCCACACGGTGTCATAGAAATGTATTGTCTCACAGTTCTGTAGAGGTGTTGGCAGAGTTGGTTCCTCCTGAGGCCCGTCTCGCCCTGTAACTTTACATGACCTTTCCTCTGCACCTGTCTGTGTCCAAATTCCCTCTTCTTGTAAAGACGCCAGTCATGTAGGATCAGGGCCCACCCAAATGACTTCATTGTATCTCAGTCACCTCTTTAAAGGCCCTATTTCCAAAATGGTCCCACTTTAAGGGACTGGGGTCAGGACTTCAACCTGTACATTTTAGAGGGACCCAGTTCAGCCCATAACAAGGTCACTGTGCCTCTTCTCTGTGGGGCCATTATCCAGCAGCTTCTGGTTGGAGCTGTGAGTGCCTCTCACGGAGCCCCAGCTTCTTCTCCTGCTCGGGCCATGAGGCGGCTTTTGGCTCGGTCACTTGCAAACTAACTGCAAAGAAAATGGTGGGTTATTTTACTTTTTGGCCATTCTTTTACTATTTATAGACAGGGAGAAGGCAATGTCATGTAGTGACATGAACAAGAACTCTGGGATGAGCCTTAATAGTTGTGCGGCCTTGGCCAAATTACTTCACCTCTCGAGCATGTTTTCTTACCTGCAGTGTGGGGCTGTTGTGAGGATGGGGTCGGATCTGCACAGAATGCCCGGGGCAGCACCTGGCACTTGGTGGGTGCTCAACATTTCCTTGCTTCCTTTCCTCCCATTATGGGATTGACCCTGTTCCCATTTCTGCTGACAGGAAATTGTGGTGATGACAGACACTCTGAACCCAGTGGGCTGCTTGGCAAACAGCTGCTGTCCACTCGGGGGAGCCGGGACAGGCAGGGAGCTTGCTGAGCGCTCCGTGCAAACTTAATTCTGCTCTTTCAGAACTAGCCACACTCAAATGCCATTTCTGCCAATGGCGGGTCAGAGGCAAAATCTCCGAGCACAGATAGTGGAGTGTTCATTGAAAGCAATGTCCAGGCATAAGGGGAACTTGGAACGCAAAATCTGAAAAACTTATTGTAGGCAGAGGGGGGAACCAAAAACTGGAGTCTCTTTGCCCTGCAGGTGTGGCTCTCAAACTTGAATGTGGACAGAAATTGCCTGGGGGGCTTGTCAAAACACAGATCGCGCCCCTCCCTTCCAGAGTTTGTGA
This sequence comes from Desmodus rotundus, assembly GCF_022682495.2. Lineage (NCBI taxonomy): Eukaryota > Metazoa > Chordata > Mammalia > Chiroptera > Phyllostomidae > Desmodus > Desmodus rotundus. The sequence continues at coordinate 78,028,507 of NC_071392.1, read as the reverse complement.
TTCAGTAGACCCCAGGTGGGACCTGAGAAGGTGAATTTGTAGCAAGTTCCCGGTGGTGCTGATGTCTGGTCCAGGGACTGCACTTGGAGAAGCACGGACACTCGGTATCAGTTTAGGGTCTGTATCCCCCTTTTTTGCTCCAGCCTGTCCTGTCTTAGCTATGGTCCAGTCTGTCTGATCTGATTTCTCTGCCCTCGTCCCAGGGGAGAGGCAGGTATGTTGAAACTCCTTCATCCTTTCCCTCATTTACACATGCTTTTTCACCTGTTAGTAGTTTCACCTTTTCCAGCAACTCTTTCTCTGGCCCTCACCCTTCTACGCCTTTCTCTTTTCTCCCCCTTTTCTATGTGCGGGCCTCCAGATGTTTCAGCATGATGCAGGAGCACACTGCGTTATGCAGCGTTCTCACTGAAGCCTGAGCTGATCCCAATTAGGAGGAGGCAGGTGCAAAAAGAGGGTCTTTCCCATCGCCACCCTCATCATCTGCACCCCCGTGTGCCTCTACCCCAACACATCAATGCCCTGGCCCCAATTCCCTAATCACTTTGCCAGAGTAAATAATTGCTGGTGTGTGGTGACCCAAGGTCGTAGCCAATGGAGGAATGTAATTAGGGCCTTCATTTCCCACTTTCATGGGGGCTGTCTTCCAGCTGATCCTTGTGTCTCTGATCCCTTGCCCTGGTGCTTCTACCCTGCCCACCCTTCTTCCCCTTCTGAGACCGGAGAGCTTGGGTTGGAACCGAGCAGTTGCTTATGAGAACATGCCAATGTGGCCTTTCTTTGAGTCTTTCCCCACAAAAGCAAGAGGTAGACCATCCTCTTCCAGGGAGCTGGGAGCATGGCCCTCATACCTCAGGATGTGTGAGTGCCTAATGACGGTTTCCGGGAGGGGGTTGAGACAAGAAACTTGCTCTGTGCTGTGTCTTTTGGACTCCCTCACGCCACATAGTCATCATTGCTTTTCCTGTGTTAGATCATCGCCTTTGGAGTCCTGCTAATTTGCACTTGCTGGAGATGGGCATGCTGCCGCTCCCTGGGTTGAGAAGGCCTGAGTGACTTGGAACGTGTCTTGGTGGGTGGGATGCTAACGGGGGAGGCAAAGCCTCGCCTTTTATTCCTGCTTCTTTCATCTCTGGATGCCAGACTGATGTGCCTCTCTCTTAAATGAGTGCTGCCAGGATGCCGGGCCAGGGGGATGATGACAGATAACTGCTTTTGAGTTCTTTCAGAAACGTTCCCCATGGTCAAAGCATGGGAGGAAAACATCTTGCCTTTACTATGACTCCCGAAGCCAGACAGAAGACAAAAATAAACCCATGACTACTCCAAGAGAAAAGGCCAAGAATCTTTTGTGTGTCCTCCCAGCGTGCCTTTGTGGGAAGGGGAAGGGACTGGCGGGGAAGGAAGAGAGCATCCGTGTGATGCAATGCAGGGGTGTCCAACCCGCGGACTGCAGGCCACATGGGGATGGCTATGAATGCAGCCCAACACAAAGTTGTAAATTTACCTAAGATCTTTTATTTGCTCATGAGTTTTTGTGAGTGTTTGTGTATTGAATGTGTGGCCCAAGCCAGCTCTTCCTCTTCCAGGGTGGCCCAGAGACGCCAAAAGGCTGGACACCCCTGTTGGTGTGTAATGCACGGAGCCTCACTTTGCAAGAGTGTTCAGACTAAGCCTGGGGGGAAGAGAGGTTCTCTTGCAAAAGAAAAGGAGGCTCAACCACTATCATTTCTAAGGAGGTCATTGCCACAATAAACTTGTAGCCCCCACCCCACCTCTGCACCTGTGCTGACCCCAGCCTGCCCTATCCTTTCTGGGCCACTGAGACAGCTGAAGAGACGAGTTTGCTCACTCTTAGAGGACCCAGCATGGCCTCCCCTTCAGAAGTCCAAATGGATGCAGGAACTAAGCTCTCACCTCCTCCTTCTAGAAAACTCTCCACAGGCAGGGATGTGCCCTTGACTGCTTCCCTCGCTGCCCTTCCCCCAGTGGGCATACCAGGCATGGTGACAACAAAATGTTAAAGGTCTACAAAAGCAAAAGTCCTCTTCTTGCTGGATATCAGTGCGAGAGAGCTCTCTTCAAAATTTTGATTTGGGAGCAGGCTTCTGTGCGGCTTGGTATTTGTTTTTATGTCTATTCCCATGCATTGGCAAATTTCCCCGAACCATCTGAGGACTAAAACTGTCTTCCCTTTAGAATCTCCTCCCCAACACCTCCTAAGGTGCTCAGCACATCATTTCTTGTTGGTGGAAGTGATGCTGAGCCGGAAGGCAGTGGCCGCTGCTTCCCACTCCCTTCCTGTCGTAACCCCCAGACACCTCCGGGCAGGGTGCCGTGAAAAGGGAGCCCAAAGAAAGCCCTCAGCCATAAGGACTTGCAGGTAGAATCTGGCTGTGCTCCTCTGTGCTCACCAGGGGCAGACTGCCAGACGAGCGTGGAGGAGGCTGCAGCTTTGGAGGGGGAGCCCTGGTTCTGGGAGGTCTGGGCTGACCCCACCTGGTCTCCCACTTTCCTTCCTTACAGAGTCTCCTGTAGATGTGGGTGTCAATTGCCACTGAAGAAGAAAGGGGGTATTTTCATGAGTAGAGGCCCACCCTGAATTAGCAGCTAAGACCTTTGGGTTTGTACAACCCATACCTTGAGCCTGTGGCTGCCACATTGCAAGTAACCTGGGAATTGTCCTCAGGCTTGAATCATCCTCTTTCTGAAAGTCTTAGCCTGAAATGCTTGAGCTTTCCAAGATCTGGCCCGGGACTGGTGTCCTGAGCCATGAGGCAAGAGTCCTAGGAATGGACTTAACCACTTGAGCCTCCAACGTGCCCAGAGTGGCTCCAAGCTGGAGTGGAGCCAAGTCCTTCCTCATAGACGTGTGGAGATTATTCTGCACTTTCAGGGAGAGAGGATTACAAGTCGAGTTCATGGGGGCACCATGGCTGCCCCCTTGGCCATTGGCTCTCTGGCACATTAAGCAGGCCCCTCCAGCTCTGAGGTCCTGGCCTTTCGGGCCTCCCCCTGCACCCTGTCTACTCTTCCCGCAGCCCCCCTGTGGGGAGCAACTCTCCTCAGCAGCCAAGTGATGGGAGAAGTTAAGGGTGGGAGGGGGATGAATTGAACGTGATCAGTTGCTGCTGATAGAACAGTAACAAAGTTAATGGGCTCTTAGAGCTCCCTTATTGACAGTGGAGTCGGTGTGCCAGAGCCGTTTGTGTCAATCCTCCAGATGTCAGCCCAGGACAGGCACTGGCCCTGCCTCTGGTGGTGGGAAGACCCAGCTGCTCCCCAGAGGAGCACCCCTGTCCCTTTTGAAACCTTTGCGTGAACTCATAGCTGAGGAGTGCAGGGCCAGGGTTTTGATGTGGCTGTTTCCAAGATCTACAACAGCTGCATTAGGGATCAGCAATGAGTAGCTGCTTTGAGTCCCAGAGAGCCCCAGCCTCCTGGATCTCCATCCCACTCCCATCTCTCCCAGCAACTCACTGTGCGAGCCTGGGCCCCCAACATAGTCTCTATGGATCCGCACCGTGGACGGATCTCGTGGAATGGTCCGCTTCCTTCCTGGAGGAGGGGAGGGATTGCAGAGATGAAAAACAGGAGCTAGTATCCAGGAAGGAAACGGACAATGTGACCGAGAGGCATTTTATCTGTTATCCATAATCTAGAGTCACTGGCCTGGGGCCCCCAGATGAGCTTTTGGAGGCTTATGAACTCTGTGAAGTCATCTATAAAACCAGTGGGTGAGTAAGCATTTTCCAGAATCTTTGAGAAGCATCTCAGAGAGGTCTTGACCCCCGCCAGGTGAACACCCACTGGCAGCTTTGGGCGGGAGCAGCCTGAGCTTTGGCCATTAGATTGGGGGGAACGGGTCTCCACTGAGAGGCAGCATCCTGTTCAGGAGTCTTGGCCTCTCATCCAGGTGACTGAGGCGGCCTTGCTGCTTCTTCTGGGTGAAGCTGTTAGGGAAGGTGGCCACGCGTGACAGGCACCAGAGAAGGACAGGTTTCCTCGCCTCATTAAGGGAGCAGAGCCAGGGCACTGGTTCCCCTGCAGGGGATCCGCTGTGGTAAGAGCCCTGATCAGGAAGGAGGTTGGGGGAGACACCTCCTACTGGCTTCAGAGTTGCTTTGAATATGGACCCAGCAGCACCTGTTGTGTTCTCTTGGCCTGATTGAAATTTGGGTGGCCCTTATCTGGGGGTGTTCCAGATTCATAGTTGAACATTGTCAGGGACTAGGTGGCCAGCTTACTAAGAAACCCAATCTCAAACCATATGGCCCCATGAGGCCAGGAGCCTGGACAACTATGGAGAAGGAAAACAGGCAACTGGGAAAATGGTAATTAGATAGAACCATAGATACCACAAGTTCAAGTGAAGTGACAAGGTCAGGCTTATGCCTGAGTGTCTCTCTGTCTGTCTAGCCAGCAGCTAATTTTCACCTCATTAGACAAAAGGGATTTGAAAAGATTTGGCCTCTGATAATAAGCCAGTACTTGGCCACCAATTCGATGCAGTTCAAAGCACTTCAGTGAATCAACCAGATATTTTTGAACTGCCTGTTGTGTCTTCAGTACCTGTCAAGACACTGTGAAGGCACCGTCTCTGCGTTTGATGATCTCATCAGTTAAGTGGGGAGAATAAACATTTATATAAGGAATAGCTGCAGAGAACCGTGGTTGGGCTGCATACAAATGTGCATGTAGAATCCAGTCTCTGGTCAAGAGCTCTTTGCTGGTTCTCATATCTCCAGCTCATAGCTTCTGAGAAATGATAGAATCCTGAGTCCCATCTGCCTCTTCAACTTTCTTCAATCTGTATGTGAGAACATGACCTGTATTTGTTTTTCTCAGGGAAGAAGTAACAAGCAGATGCAGAGAGAATGGGGTTGTGTCTGGTTAGGAGAGGAAAAGGAGGGGGGATCGTCAGGTTAGAGTTTGTTCTTTCCAAGAGATAAGAATATAGATTTCTTGAGTTGCCTTCATCTCTCCCACTTCACTCCACACTTTCTATTTCTCCCTCTACCTAAGCTGACCACCTGACTGGATACCCTCTTTAATAAACCCCCAGTTCCCCAGGAAAAAGAAAAGCCCTGATTTTATAGCATATGCCAATTTCTGTGGTGTTAAGTATTACCACCACGGTGAGCTCAAGCTTGCTTAACCAGATTACAGAATTCCTAACAATTTAGCAATCAGCTATCCTGAGGTGGCAACAGTCAGCTCCAGCGTGCCATGGGGCGTCCCCCACCCCCGTTCAGCTGGTCATCACTGACCACTGCACTGGGTCCAGATCTTATGGTGAAACAGTGGCTAGATTGAAACAGAACACCGAGAGAGGGTCTCTGCATTTGCTTGGGTTCTTAAACTTAGGAGAGAAGCCTGTCTTTGAGATTTGCTATGTGGCCTAGACAGAAGACTGGCTTAGATGACCTCTGAGGATTATTAAATCTGTTTTTAGAAAGCCTGTAAGTCCATGAAATATTCTGATGGGTTAAGGCATTAGGGCCCCTCTGTGTATAAGATGGCATCCGGGTCACCTTTCTGCCCCTTTCACTGAGTCCATCTTCCTCTTGTCTTCCAATCCATTTTGCTCCAGGGTAATCTACTTTCTCATCCACAGGAAATCAAATGACCCCAGGTCTGGGTGAAAACATCAGTCCTTGGGAGGTCAAAACTTACCTGGCCCCACTTCACAGGGAACCCATTCCTGCAGTTTCCTCTGCCTTCCCTGGGTGTCGCATGCCCTGCAGGATTGAAGAGGAGTGTGCACCCACTAACTGGGTAATGGGAAGAACACAGTCCGGGGGCATGGAGTCCTGGCACCTGCAAGCAGGGGAGGAGGGGAGGAGGTTCAGCCCAGTTCCTCCAGGTGATGTGCTGTTCCATCCTGGGCCCTAGTGGGAGCATGGTGGTCCAGCTGAAGCTCTCCAGGGGAAAATCAACCAGAAATGTCAGTTGGGTAGTGGAGCGAGGCCAGAAAAATCAATGCTGAATTCCAGATGCCAAGGGAGCAGGAATGGGAGGAGGTGGTAGAAGGCCCAAATGAGAGCATTTGTTTGCAATTCTAATATAACGTATCAACAGATCACTGGGCAAAGATGCCTAATAAAAATGTGCATGATGGGTGTGGGTGGATGGACAGAGGAAGGGAGGGATGGAAAAACCAGGCACGGGGCCTGCTGAGGAATTCGAAGGTGTTTGTGTCCATGGCAGCCTCGCTGCCAAGGGCAAGGGCGCTCAGGCAGGCTAGCCTTGGGCTGAACTTGAAATCTGCCACTCACTTTTCACGGACCTTTGGACCAGTTGCCTCGCCTTCTTCTTCTTCTTCTTCTTCTTCTTTTTTTAATATTTATTTATTTATTTTTGGAGAGAGGGGAAGGGAGGGAGAAAGAGAGGGAGAGAAATATCAATGTGAGAGAGAAACATTAACTGGTTGCCTCTTTCATGCACCCCATCCAGGGGCTGAACCCACAACCCGAGCATGTGCCCTGACCGGCAATCAAACCAGCGACATTTCACTTTGCAGGATGACGTCCAGCCAACTGAGCCACACTGGTCAGGGCTTTTTTTTTCTCTAACTTTTAAATTTTTTTTAAAAGCTACCTCACCTTCTTTCTTTCCGTTTCCTTCTTTGTACAATGGAGCCACTGGGAATACTGACCAGGTACGGTTTTTTGTGAGGATAAAATGATGTGAGGGGGATAGTTGATGGTTGCTCCTTAGAAACAGCTATTATTTTATTTATTTTTAATTTAAAACACTCCTTATAGTGCCTGGTGTATAACTTTAATTTCCTTTCCCCCTTGGGACACATTGAAGGCTAAAGGAGAAGAAGTTGGACCCAGATGTCACCATCTGGGACATTTTAAGGCCTTACCAGGCTTCCTCCCTGATGGAATCAGCAAATCCCACTCTTTTCTAATTCAGCTTTCCAATCTTCTAGCTCTGCAATGTGGGGCAGCTATTTAATGGCAGGGGGTCTGGGTTTCTTCACGTGGTAAGTGATGGTAACAGTGCCTAGCTTACTGGGCTGCCGTGGGGTTGAAATGCGAGGTGCGTTTGCTGTTTACCTCGCCCTTGCTGACGCGAAGGAAGAGTCATCTCTGGTCCGAGCAGGCTCCATGCAGTGTCTCATTTAACCGTCAACAGCGGTGAGGAGTCAGTACTGTTCGGGTGTGGCTCAGGGAGAAGGGGACTCAGTCTGACCAGTGACACCCGAGACCACACCTTCTCTCTCTCTGCCTGAGCTGCGGTGGTCCTGCTGACATGGAACAGAGCTGGGCCAGGCAGATGTTCACTTAGTTCTCAGGGCTGGACCAATGATCGCCCCCTTCATCAAGAACCTGTGAATTTTTTTCCGTTAAGTGTGGCTTTGATCTTACTGCATTATCATGGCAGCCTGAGAGGCTGGGTCAACCACGTCAGGAGGCAGAACCCCTGAGGGAGACCCAGGGAGAGGACCACTTCCCAGCATCCTTCAGTAGCCCTCGAGCCCCCTCCCCAAGGGGCCGACAGACCCTCTGAGGAGGGCCCAGCACTCTGTAACGTCCCTCTCGTTCGTTCCTCTGGACACTGAAGTGAGGCATGTGAACCGCTCTGGCCGTGGAACCAGGCAAGATTTACCAAACCATAAATTTGCCCTCTTTTTACAACTTGGCAAATTTTCAAAGCATTCTGGGCATGAAAAATGCCTTATCTATCCAGAAGGGAGTGTCGTAAATTTAAGACATAACCCCCAATGTGGTGGTGTGAGGGGGTGGGGCCTATGGGGCATGATTAGGTCGTGGGGGTGGAGCCCTTGGGGATGGAATTACTGTCCTTATAAAAGGGCCTCAGAGGGCACCTTGCCCGCTCTGCCCCGTGAGGACACAGTAAGAAGACATCTATGAACAGGCAGTGGGTTCTCACCACACAGTGACTCTGCTGGTGCCTTCCCTTAGCCTTGTCAGCCTTCAGAGCTGTGAGAAAAGAATGTCTGTTGTTTATAAGCCCCTCCGTCCATGACATTTTGTTGTAGCAGCCCAAATGGACTTAGATAATGCAGTAACTGCTGATTCACACCGTGGAGATGCTTCTGCGCTACTATCCCCCGTAGGCAGGGAGACGCGTCTGTGGGTCTGTGCTGTGCGTGCCGCCGGCATGACCCAGGCGGTCACTGACGAGGGCTGAATAGTGGATGGCAAGGCAGGCACGCCCACTTGGCTGTGGTGAGGACAGGGCTCCCACAACTGGAGGGAGAGAATCAAGACGGTATGGGATGTGTTATCCCAGACAAAACTCTCTTCATCTGCTTCAGAAAGAACACAGAGAGAAACAGGCAGCAGGCCTGGGATACTAAACTACAAGTGTAAGGGTAGATTGGTTGGCTAGATCGGAAGTTAATGAGGACCAAGTTTAAGGAAATTCTCCTTAATGGGCCTGATGGTGCTGCTTCTCACTCTGTGGGGGTGGGAATGACAACGGTCAGCTTCTGCTGCACCTCTAGAAAAATGGTTTAGTGTGGATGCTCTATAGGCGGAGAGCAGAGAATGTGTGTGGTTGGCAGCCTCCCTCCATCCCCACAGCCCCTCCCACCCCACAGCAATGCCAGCCTTCACTCAGCTGTGCACCGGGCTGCCTGGGGCTCCCTGGAACGTGCTGGTCTTTACTGGATGCCACCTGTCATTCAGGATGCTCAAATGCTCCTCTTTGTCGAGAAGGGAGATAACTGCTGATAACACCTGAGGAGAAGCGCATGGCTGAGAGGATGGCAAGGGGTTTGCAAGATTTCCAAACCTGAAGGACAGAAGTGTGTGGGGGGGAGAATTTCAAAACAAAACTTTCAGGTTCTGCAAAAGAATGTTAACGAAGCTGAATGTTAGTAAGATAATGCTCTGAAGTTCATCTAAATGTTTTCCATCTGGCTCAGTTTGTGAGCAGGGCATTTAGGGAGAAAGAACCCCTGGAATTCACTGAGAGGGGGTGCGGCCCAGGTGACGCCTGTTTTAATACATGGAATGAAACTGAAGGAGTTGGACAGGTCCATGGTCCTCTTCTGCTTGTCTATTATTGTGTTTCCTGGGATGGAAGCACACATTTTAAAAAAGAAGCCATACCAGAGACATTTTAATTTGAGAGAAGTGCCAATTGAGAAAAGGAAGGGGGACCCTGGAGATGCTCCATGCCTGCCTTCGGAAATTTTCTCTGCTGAATCCTGCAGTGACAATATTTTCCTTCCCGTGCAGTAAAGGAAGGATGCTGACACAGGTTAATTAAGAGGGATGTATCTAAAGGAAGGCCGCATGCAGATCAATCCAGGGGGAACGTGGCCATGACCCCTGGCAGCATCGTCCTCACCATCCTTGATTCCTAGTGACTGAGCCCACACAGCGAAAGAGCCACGACACCACTGGCAGCTGGAAATTGACTCTAGAAATATCCAGGCTGAGCGGACATAGAAGTCATGGTCGTGAAGCCATCAGTTTCTCTTACCATTCAGAGGGAAGAAATGATACAGTATTGGCAGAATTGGCTTCTGGGAAGGAAATTGCCTGGTTGACTTGAACTGCAGACAGCATGACTCCACTTCTGGAAGGCTCGGGACTTCGGAACGTGACTGGGAGCAGCCCAGGAGAGAGGGAGATTCTCCCAAAGAGAACAGGGTATAGAAAAGAAGCTGCTGCTGGTTGGATTTACTTTGCTGCAGGGAAATGGCCACAAAAAAAAGGAGAGGCTTCTCCACAGAACTTGAGGGTGCTGGGTTCTGGGAAACACCAGAGATGTGAAATGGGGTGGAGAGGCCTTCTGTTCCCAGGGCCTCAGGCCTCATTTGGCCAGGCTTCTCAATGATGAAGCCTGGGGGTGGGGAGTCAGGTGCACGGCTGGGACCCTATTAGCACCACCAAGCTGGGTGTCAGCCTTGGGCAGAGTGAAGGGGTTTGACCTCTCGGGCCATTCCCGTCCCAACAACCTATCAGTCTGTCAGATCTGGACAGGGCGACCCAAGGGACTCCTAGAAGAAGCCACACAGATAGTCAGGAGGTAGAGGCAGTGCTTCTGGGGGCTCCTGGCTCCTTGTGGACCACCTACCTTTCATACTGAATTGTAAGCCCTGGAGGCCAGGCGCTGGTTTTGTCTTAGTCACCGTTCCACGCATGCCTGGTGCTTAGCCCAGCGCCTGGGCAAAGTGCATGCCTAGTAAGCACTTACCAAATCTGTGAAATGAGTTTGCAGAGGGGCAATTCTCTGGGTGCCAGCACTTGGGAGGACGAGGGTCAGCATCTGAAAGGAAAAAGAACAGAAGATTCCCATGGAGAAGCAGCAGATTGGAATCCAGAAAGAAAACGTGGGAGGCGGGGCAAGCTGCCCATTCCAGAAAAGTAAAAATCGTGAGGCGTTCCCAAGTAGAAAGGGGTAGAGAGGACATCTGTTACAACTTCTGAAAATGGGTCAGGTGCTGGAGGGGTGCTTCACTTCCATCTTTCCAGGCCCCTCCCCGCCCCTTTTTGGCTCCGCCCCCTTGCATTCCATCTTGCACACAAGCTCCTGCAGCGGCTCTCCTCTGGAGCCTCTGTGGCTCTGACCCCTGACATCCAGGCTGTGACACTGACATGTTCAGCCACTCCCAGCTCTTTTCTCCTGACTGGTAGCCTTTTCTCTGTACCTTCAGACGTGGCTTTGTCTTCCATTTTGCTCTTGGATCACTCAGCCGAGCCCCGAAGGCCAAGTGTGACCATTGAGGGCCTGGGAGACTCTTCCTCAGGATGAGTAGATAGTCCCCTGACCTCGGAAGACTTGGGGTCTCCTTCACCTCTGACTCTGACATAGAGGTGACTCCGGGTCAGAGTGTCCCTCTGGCATGCAATTTCCACTGCGGGTGTTAGTGGCGTGATATTTCACAGAGCAGTTTGTACTCCTTGCCCTGATGGACCTCTTCAAAGCACACCCTGGACTAGCCTCTGGCCTCATGGAGTTGGGTCTGCCTTTGGGATCAACCTGCGCTGACATTCAGCCTTTGTTTCCCTGACCGGCAGCCAGGCAATAGGATCATTATTTGACTGAATAGGTTTTCCTAAATGGGGTAGAGTCAGGGTATAGATCGATAGATACAGATACAGATACGTAGATAACAGGTGTATTTACATATCATGCCGTTTTATGTTTCGTATTATACATAAGAAATATATAGTATAAAATATATCTAATATGAACTGTAAAAGGCATGAAATAAACTCCAAAAGCATCACTACTACCTAAAAAGGTGGAACGTAGTGGAATGAGCACACAGACATGCTGCCGTCCTCCAGCCTTGGGATCTCTGGGCAGTGTCCTGTGCGTCTGAGCGCATGTTCCTAGCTCGGGAATGTCAGTGGGAGGTAAGAGAATTCTGTTGTTGTTCTCGATCCAAAGAGAACAACACTTATGGAGAATACATTCTATTCTGAGCACTGTGCTGGGTAGTGCAAACCCAGAAAGAATTAACCACGGACTGAGGAGCTCCCAGCCTCGCTTACAGCTCCATCGTCCAAAACACTATAAAAGGAAGCACCTTGTCCAAGAAATCATAGCAAGTTCAGTAACAAGGCCAAGATTAGAAACCACTGTTAGATTTGCATTTTGTTGCAATGCAGGTGAGATGCAGTCTTATGGGGCCGAAGCTAGCTGGGGCCTCAGCAGGCTGGGCGACCACTAGGGACTGAGCCAGGAGATGTGAGTTCTAGCCCTGTCCCTCATGGAAACTCACCCTTAACATCGTGGTTCAACCTGGAAGGAGCCCAGGGCCCACTAGCCCTATGGCATAGTTGAAGAAGCAGAGTCTTCAATACCCTGAGTCTCAGATTTTTCCCATGTCTAATATAGAAATAAAAATGGGATGGTCACCTTCCATACCTTACATGGATCTTAGGAAATAAAATGTGAAAACAGCTGTCAGAATGTTTTGGAAAAATCAGAAGTACATAGCTCTCTGCCTCTAGTAGCAAGTGTTGTGTGCTCATCAACCTTCCTTGCTCTCATTGCCTTGTGTATCAGAGGCCCAGGTGAAACCCGGCGAAGCCCAGCAGGGTTGCTGCAAAGAGAGTCAGATATAATTTTCGAAAACATTCCACTTACGGGCAAAAATCCCACAGCAGCAGCTAGGCCCTGACCCCTGTATAGCTGGCTCTTTGCACAAACAAGTGCCTGATAATCGCCCGTCATGGTGAAATATTTGATTTATTCTAAGAGGTTCATTGGAGGGCCTTTAAAAAAGGAAACTGTGTAAAAACATTGGCCAGCAGCTTTAGGGACAGGGAGGAAGGAGCCGAGAGAATTACGACCACACACCCTTGGAATTGTTATCATATTAAACCTGTGTTCCGTGAGTGGTCAGATTTTCCGATGCAGTTAGGTATCTTGCCTCTGGACAGTGAAATTGCTATCCTCTGCCACAGAATAAATTACCTGTCAGGCTCTTTTAAGCAGTTTCGGGATGGTTAGTTTGAAGACAGCAGCACCGGCTGGGGAAGGCAGGTGGGGCTTGCGGCGGGGAGAGTGTATTTTCAAAAGTGGCTGGTTGCATGTCATGGTGTTATTTGCTGTGTCATTTTGCTCTGGTGCAGTGTGACAGCTGCACGTGAAAGGCAGCAACCTCAAACAAGTGTGAACTGCCTCCCAGGTGTTTGTCTGTGCAGTGTATGTCAGTGTGAGGCAGTGCGGAAGGTAAAGGAGGGCTTCCTTTCAAACACAGGGATCCTGGCATTTTCCCGCAGGTTGAAGCTCAAAACTTTATGGTTGCTTTATTGTAGGGAAGTGGGAGGATATCACAGGCTCCCATAAAGATGAAAGTGCGTCCCATGGCAGCCACGCACAAACCCCACACAGCCCCATGCGCATGGGTAAACACACACGTGCAGGATAACATCCTCCAATTAGCTCACCAGAAGCGTATTATGTTAATAATCGAGCTTCAGAAAGCACCACTCTGCTCATTTGGCATTAGGACATTTTCTGGGGTTGGGGGCCAGATGCTTCTTGCCCTGGTCATCTCCCATCAGCAGGGCCTGGAGGACCACAGGTGAAAAGATAACTGTGTCAAAATATTTGCTAGTGACGTCAGGGAAAGAGAGGTGACAGCAGAAAGAATGACGACCATGAACTTGGGTTGCTCATCTACTGCGTGTGCCTCTGTGGTCAGGGCCCGTCCCTTCAACCAGTGGTTTGCAAATGCTCTGGTTCCAGAAACAGTTTGAGCAGCAGAAAGTGCCCCTTCTTCTCCTACGAACATCCCTAGCAAACGTGTCACCCAAGGTCCATGGGAAGGGTAGTCATGCACTGATGTGTGTATATGCACATAGGTTTATGCATATGTATGCATATGTATGTATGCTTATATGTATGTATGTGCATGCATATACATGTGCAGATAAGTATGTGTATGAGTGTATTGTATGGAAAACCAGATGCATGGTGGTCACACATTCTGAGACACCTGTCTGCAGGCAGCCTGGAGGAATTTCAGCAGCTCCCAGAGATGGCCTCTTCCTTAAGGGCTGGCTCCATGATTGCCCAGCCCGAGTGAGGTGGGCCTGTGACATCTGTGGGCCATGTGTCTGAAGCTCTGGCACCTGCCAGCTAAGCTTTAGTGTCTGGGCAGCTGGATGTGGCAGAAACTCTTTCCTGCCTCTTATTTCCCTCCAGGCCAGAGATAAAATGAGGACTGCAGGTCACGGACGACACCAGGGCTGCTGAGTGAACCGGGGACGGTAACGTCCTTGCCGATAGGAAGTACGTTATACGTGGGAATAATGAGGGCAAATGCTCGCTGCCTGGGATAGAAGGTCTACAGTGGACATGCCGGTGCATCTCAGTGCTGGCCGGAGAATTAATGCGTCCACCTGTTTTATCGCGTCACGGCACGTTAACCCTTAGACATCATCCTGTAAAAGTTGTCCGGCTCGCTATCCCGCAGTGGCCAGTTAATTTGGAACAACGCTTTTTGTTTTGATGGCTGACAAGCAGTCATAAGGAAGACTGAAGAAAAAAAAGCCATCAGAACAAAAATGGGATTGTCAATATTAAGCACATCTAACACTGTACGAAATTATATATTTTTTAAAACATCTACTGAATTGTTCATGGGTTCTGGGCATTGGGCTGAGCCAGGCCAATTGCTAGCAAATGGCAAATACAGGCTATTGCCACAGTCAGATATCAGAGTCTTTGCTTTACATTTGTACTAGGTGACATTTTAAAGTATATGATAGACTGATATCGAGCTTACCTGGCTAGAATTATCACCCCATGCTAATATTCATGTGTGGTTGAGAAGTTAGTGGTTCCATGTTTAGCTGGGTAATGTGAACGTTAGCTGTGTTGCAAATAGTAACATTATGTATCCAATGCCCCCTACTTTAGCTATGTCACTGTAGACCTCGGATAATGAGGGGCTGGAAAGTAATAAAACAAAGGCTACTCACTGAGCACCTGCTGCACGCCAGGCACTACGCCCAGGGCTTGTCCATGGATCATGTCACCCTCTGGAAGGTTTGCTTAAAGTCACCTGCATGTCATGGACAGCAAATCAAAGCTCCAAACAGCCACACTTTGACTAGTCTTAGCCGCCCTTCAGTGTTGTTGCCCCGTGTGCTTGTGGCATGTTCTGTGCAGACCCGCACACGCTTGCATGTCTGGAAGTGGTGCTGGGACTCTCCTGCAAGAGCGAGCCAAAGACGAGCTTCCCAAAGCCATGGCCACCCCCTCCGATGGCCCCCAGGTCAGAACTGACTCCTCCTGTGGGGACGAATGTCATCCTCCCACAGCCCCAGCCACACAGTGAACGTGGCTGCTGCCACCGCAGCCCTCCCTCCACAGAACCCCGGGCTGCTCCTTGGCTCTCGCACTTGAACTCCACCTTGCTCTCCTTCCCCTCGTCTTCAGCTCCTTTTCTCAGTGAGACAGTGGTTTCCACCGTGATGAGTCAGGTGGCCCTCTGACACACCAGTCCCCCCGCCTGCAAAGGGCAACAGGAGTGGCTCCATCAGTGTGTGTGGCCACGACATCGCGGCCACCACCTCTGGGTTTTTCAGTATTTTCCGGCTGTGAGCACGCAGTGGTGTGGGGAAAGGTGAGAATAGGGGGACCTCAGAGAATGCACTCGGGACAGTGGGCTACAGATCTTGAGGTGCAGAGGTACGGATCCGGCAGCTTCTGGGTCTCAGATGTAGCTCAAATTATTGCAGTGACACTTGTCGGAAGACACGTCTCTGCGCACGCACACACCGTGGTCACATCCCTCCCTGCAAGATTGTCTGCCTGCCCCTTGGGAGTCAAGTTCATCGGTCCTGTTAAAGATCTGAGCTCAGGACCATGCAAAACAAGGAAGGGAGCTGCTCTCTGGCTATCGGCAATGGCGTGGGCTTTCTGAGATTTGCTTTTCATGCTCTGTGTCCCAACCATTGTGATTCTGGAGAGTCTCTTATAAGAGCAAAATGAACACCTGGTGCCGGTTGGTGGGTTCCCTGAATGGGATCCTCTTCTCCATGGGGTCAGCCAGCACCTTTTTCCTCTGAGGACTCAGGGAACCAAGGAAGGGGGAGCCTGGAAGGAAACCACCTGGGCAGGTTCTTTCTGCATCCATGCTGTTGGGTCCCAAGTCAAGATGGGCGTTACCCCTGCACAAGTCACGCCTTTGTGAAATGGAGCAGCCGGGGGCACCGCAGCCACGCAGCCCAGTGAGATCCAAGCCAGACCGGTCCATGCAGCTCTGGCAGCGGTGGCGTCCAAGTGGCCTGCAGCACAAGTGGTCTCAGCCTCGAAATACCCGTCTCTGTCTGAGGGGTGGTGGCTATGAAGTCAGTGCACAGAGCCACCGCCCAGCTTGAGGGGGTGGGTGGGGGTTTTAACAGGTAACTCCTAGCTTGTCCCCCTCTCCCTTCCCTGTCTCCCGTTCAGTGACCTTTTCCCTAACTTCTGTCCGAGGCTGACTTTAGGTTTCCCAAAGTCTCCTGGGTGGTCAGCTATCATCTGAAATTCGGGGGCCCAATTCTCCATGTAGCAGCTTGGACAGGGGAGGTGGTTTGAATAGGATTTTTTCTCTGGGACTTTCCAAGCACTGGAAATTGGGGGAGAGATAGCCTTGCTCTGACTGGGATTTTCCATCCCTCTGGCTCCTTCTGCTGTGTTTGGGTGCAGGTGGGGAGCTGGAATTTCTGAAGCCGACTGGCTCTGTCCCCATTGCTCATAATCTATGGGGCAAACCTTCCCCTGCGCCCCACTCCCCGACTCCAGGATAGCTGGGAGACGTAATTATCCCGGACAGCTGCACGGCATTCATTGCCATGGCCTTACCTCATCAGCCCTCCGTTTTCTGCTCTGGCTGCTTAAAATATAAACCAGACCCCTTGTCCCCTCGACGGACTCCCTTCAGAGCAGGACTGAGTGTGGTGTGTCATATGTCATCTGATTCACAGCATGTTTGGGTGATTGCCAGACGGGCACCGGAGGGGGGCAGGGCAGCCCTGAGTGTGCAGAGGGACAGGAGCTCAGTTTTCTGGGGACAGTTTCCAGGCGGACCCCAGACCCAGCAGGTGACTTTGACAGGTTGTTTGACTGCGAGGCCCCATCTGTGGGTTGGAGGAAAACCTGTATGTCACTAATCATTTTCAGGAAACTCAAGGAGTCTGGAGTCTGTGCGGGGAGTCCCTAAGCCATAAACCCTTCACTGCAGCGTAACCCTAGAGAACCCCAGTGCATTGTCCCCTCCGTCCCCAGCCCATGCAACAGTGGGTGGGAGCTGCCAGGGCCTATTTCCTGCGGGGCACTGACCCTGGCCTTTGCCTCTCAGCTTGGAGCTCTGCAAGAGAGGGGACAGGAGAGAGCTTTCCAAGGTGCCAGAAAGGGGAAAGGGAGATGTGTGCAGGCCCCGTCGATGTGCCCACAGGCTGCCACGCAGGTGTGCTAGTTGGCAGCCCTCACACGTCACGGGGGTGCTCAGGGGCTCACCAGCACAAAGGTAAGCACCCCTTACACACGCATTCAGACGACACCTGAGCTTCTGTCAGGCTAAGCCCCCGACTCTGAGTCTGCCCTCCACTTTCCACTCTTTGTAGCACCCCTCGTCTTTCTTTCCCTCCCCGATAAACCTCACCCTTCAAGCTCTGGCCTCTCTTCCCTTCATAGAAGAGTGGGGTAAGTGGAGGGTGTCCGTGGTCATCCCACCCGGGGCAGAGCCAGGCCCGGTGCAGGCACCACGGAGTCGGGCTGAAGGCTCCATCACAGCACTGATTAGAACAGGCTGCAGTTTGAGCAACCATAATAAGGAGCGGTTGTCATGGAAACCGGCTCTTGATGTTGTCCAGATTTCAGAATCTCTCCCCTCTCCCCACCTTGGTTATTTTCCTTCCTTCCTGTTTTTACCCCGAGGCTATTGCTACTCGTTTGGCAGGAGTTTGTGGGTGCACAACTGAGTGAGGACTGCGATCTCAGCCAGTCTCTGCCATGAGGCTTGCCCTCCTAAGTGAGGACGTGGCCCTGCGTCACCAGGAAGCCTGAAGCAAGGCATGCGCACTTCCTGCTGGAATCTCAGAGACACAGGCTGTGGGCTCCCCACCCAGATGAGAAGTCAGAGTGGCGACTTCGGTTTTCACCTGCTGCCAGGCCAGAAACACAGGTGTGCTCAAACGGTCCGTCTGCACAGAGACGCGTCCTCTCCCTGCCCTACACCTGCACTAGTCAAGGTCACGTTCGTGTTCCCAAAGGTGGTCTGCGCTGAGCACAGATGCCAATCTGACCGTTCAGGGGCAGGGTGCCTCAGTGTCCCCAAGCACAGCACAATGGGAATCATGTCCTTGATCTGACAGCCTTCACCCCAAGGATGTCATCAGGCTACAAAGAGAAAACAGATGGCAAGCCTTTCGGAACGAGCAAGTGTCCCATGAAGGAAAGAAGTCCTTGTTGTGGGGACCTATGAGAGGTAGAATTGGAACAGCAGGAACTGAGAAGAGCCCCAAGCGGATGTGGGTCTTGGAGAATTTGAACTTAACTAAGTTTGAGCTTTACTAAATTTCTGGGAGACACACCTCACAGTACCTCAGCCTGTTCGTCCCCGCCCCTCACCCCCGTCCTCCCTCCTTGCCAACAAGCTGGATAATGTGAGCAGGGCCTGACAGACAATGTGGGTACCCGCCACAGCCAGAAACCCATGGAACTGGGGTTGGGTGCAAACTGTGACCAAAAGGGAGCATTGAAATTTGATGCCGAGAGTGCCAGACTGGATGGCAAAACGGAGCTGTGGAGGGGGAGTGAGAGAGAGAAGCCCAGTGTCAGGAGCTGCGGAGATCTAGGAACAGAAGGGGACCGGTGACCCAAGGCGGACAGTGTGTGTGGAGGCAGGGGAGGCTGCATGGGGTGGGCGGGCCAGCCTGGGTTATGGGCCCAGGTTGGGCAGTTATAAACCATTCCACTAGAAGGCGCTGAACAAGCCTTTGTTGATTGGTTGACACTGGTCATCAATCCCTAGGAGTTTGGGTCCTCTCGTTTCCTTCTGTGCATCCTTAGCCCGGACTCCAGCATATTGGGAATTTGTTTCTAATTTCCCTCCTCTGCCTACTCAACTGAGTATAATGAGGGTGTGGAGGGAACTTCCCCCTATGGTAGTTCCTCTAGAATTCAGGGAGATGCTTGATGAGACATTAGTAAGGCAGGGATGGCCCGAGTCCTTTTGCCTAATTCTCAAGAGGTCTGTGGTATGCCAGGTGGGCACCCTGGCCTGGGAGCCTCACCTTCCAAGCGATGAAGTGTGCTCTGCTTTCAGTTAGGGACGTGGTGAAAGACAGTGTGGGGTGCAGCTGGTCCTCTGTCCGAGAACAGAGAGGAAGCCTCAGACGCAAGCCAGCCGACCTCTCTGTGCCGTTTGTGTTGTTTCCAAGGGGAAATGAACGCGGTGCAGAGAACTCAGAAAAACATCCCAGTTACAGCAGTTCTGCCCGTGGTCACCTGTTTCCTCTTCCAGGTGTGTTTCATTTGTTGTCCTTTCACCGCCAGCGACGTGCCCAGCACTAACTAGCAAGGTGGGCGCCAAAGCCTTTGTGGGGGTCTAGGATGGAAGGTGCTCAGGGTGTGTCTTGTCCATGTTGGGGACTCCAAAGGCATGTTTCTGAGCACCCCTCTGGTCGCTGTACTGAAAGGATGATATCAAACCGGTTACTGCAGTAACCCAGGTAACATCACAGTGTTGTCAGAAGTGATGAATAATTTACACAGTCAACAAGATTGATTTATTTTTTTCAAAATTTTTCTTCTCCTGAGGGACCATCCATAGTATTTTGCAAATTAAATGTATCTCCTAAATTTGCCAACCCAGTCAAATGCTTCAGTCTTGTCATTGTTGTCGCTGGTGCCCATTTGGTACTAGTATCAAGCCGAACTCGAGAGAAGAATTACCTATACGAGAGCAACTAATGGAACGATCGGCCTCAATGGTCCTGTGATGGTAATGCATAGAAGGGGCATGGTGTTTCTGAGTGGATCATAATTCCTTGCAGAGACACTATGGGGGGATAAAAACGCTGAAAGAAACTCAAAAGACCCAATTTGCATTTCAGCAATGCCATTTCTAGCTGTGTGACTTTGGACAACTCACTTACTCTTTCGAGCCTCATCTGTAAGAAGAGCGGAATGAGGCTACTTCCCAGGCATGTTATGAGAAGTAGCTGAGAGCAGACAGGTAGCAACAACTCTCCACATGCTAATTAGTATTAACCATACTCTCACCCCATCAGCCATTCTTCACAGCCTCCCTTGCTTACCCCTTCCCTCAGTTTCTCCATCTGTTACATAGAGACAGAACTTCGGTGCTTCCAACCCCACCGCCCAGAGTACACACTCCCTCGCTGTATTGCCCTTCTGTTAGTGAAGACAGAAAAAGAGATGTGAAAAGCTTTGAGTTCCTTGAAACCAAGGAGTGGGATAAATACCCTGTATTGATTACGATGATTATATCTGGGACTAGAAAAATATGATCGCCTGGTTGCCAGTAGCAACCAGATGGAAATGCAGGAGTGCGGAGAGGGTTCCCTGGGAACAGAGTATGTTTCTTTCCTACTTTTATTTTCAAATTCCCATCTCTAGTCCCTTGGTCTGGTGTTCCTGCTCTTGGAAGATGTGGTCAGTCATCCAGGGGCATCTGAAGGGAGTTGCAAAGAGGGCGGACTGAGGGCTTCCGTGGGGATGCTCTGTGGGGCTGGTGAGCCTTTCTTCAGTCACATTTCCCCCTTTAGATGTAGAGATGGGAAATCCAGCTGGCTGGCAGGGAGGGGGGCGGATGGAAGGTGGACCAGGGAAGAGAAGAGACTGGACTGTGTGCAGAAACACAGAAGCCCCAAAGGAGAGTCGGGGCCATCTGAGAGTGGGTGGGGTAGACCACCACAGAGGCCCTGGGGGGAGTGTGTGGGGCTTTGGGCTTGGTTAGATCCACTCCCTCCCCCCAGGTCTGGAGGAAGACACTGATGAAGAAAGGGGAGGCCCCATCTTCACCTCAGGTGGTGAACAAAACCTCAGTCACGCCGCAGAAGTCCAAATTCCTCTGCCTCTGTGCCAGAGGTCCCAGGCCCTGGGCTACACAGTCTGTGCTCAGCAAACCCTATTTCATGTGCCCTTGTCCAACTGTTCTCCTTGTTTGGAGTCACATACCAGGGAGGGGTGACATCAAGATGTCAAGAACTCATGGCTGCCTGCAGCTAAAGCCCATGCTCTTTTTTTTTCAATCCTCACCCAAGAACATTTTATTTCCTTCATTGCTCTCAGAGAGAGAGGAAGAGAGACAGAGAGAGTGAGAGAGAGACACTGATGTGAGCGAGAGTTGCCTTCTTGTATGTGCCCTGACCAGGAATCGAACCTGCGAACTTTCCAGCTACGGAACGACATTCCAACCAACTGAGCCACACCAGTCAGGGCCAAAGCCGATGCTGTTTATGCCACGATGCTTGTCATTTTCCTGGCAGGTCAGGGGCCTAACAAGTAGCTGATCACCCGTCTTGAGCATGGACTTGCCTGCTTGCCAGAGGCCTTGGCTTGAGTCCTGTGACGCCCCTGTGTTCTAAGAAAGCATTTGGCCTCCGGGTTAGGACTTCCCCCTGCCTCCCTCCCACCCACAGTGTTGGGGCTGTGAGTTTTCTGCAGAGCACGCTGACTTTCTGGACAAAGGTCCCGTGCAGAGCTCTACATGTCTGGTTGCGGGCTGCCACTGGCTGACTGGGGAGTGGCTAGGAGGGCGTACGTCAGCTTCCTGAGGATGTGACAGGGCCGCACATCCTGGGTTTAGAGTTGAGAAAGGAGGCAGGTGGAGATTGGAGAGTGCTGCCAGCTGCCCCCCTCTCTGCTGGAAAGAAGCTGCTCTGGCTCCAGCGTGACTCCTGACATGCACACAGTTTTCCTGCTAGTGATATACGGAAACATGTAGCACTTAGCCCAGCATGCAAAGGGCATTTGTACTAGTTATGAGTTCACCTAGTATAGGAAAGTTGTTCTGGTATAAAGTAACAATAATAGCTAGTATTTATTGAGCATTATAAATAGCACATCCTATGTATAACCTCATCCAAAATTCATAAGGACCCTGTGCAATTATTATTATTTCATTTTCCAGAGGGAGAAACTGAGTCCCAGATAGGATTGACCATTTATAGCGACTAAATGCTGGTGCTGGACTTGACCCCAACTTAATCAGACTCCAGGGTCTATACTCATAACCGCTAATCACTCTTCAAGTGCTACGCCATCCCCGGCCACTCTCCTGCCCCTCTCAGGGGACTGGCCCAGCCTGCCTGCTTCTGTCCCACTTCAGGGCTGCTGCTTTCAGCGGATTCCCTGCTTACTCCAGTCCTTAGACACTCTGCTGACGTGCTAATTTTCCTGATCTCAGTGCCACCCACCCATCTCTGTTTAGAAGATTCAACACCCCCTGCCACCTACATAAGTTTTAACTCCTTGGCGTGATGTTCTGGGCCCTCATGACCTAGCTAGAGCTTCACTCGGGGCTCACAGCACGCACTGGTCTTCCTCTAGCGGCACACAGGGCTCAGCCGGCCACACTCTGAGTGCCCTTCAGCCACCGCCAGGCCTGCGGCCCTTGCGGGTTATTCCTTCTGGCTGGAATTTCTTCTCTCCTGCTTCTCTCTCTTCCCCAGCTGTGCATGCCCCCTTCTCACCCGCCTTGTCAGCCTGAGCTCAACGGCCTCCACTGTCACTGGGCCTTTCTTGATTTTCCTCAGCTGGGCACCCATTCTCCCTCCTCTCAACTTGCATGGGATTTGATCTATCTTTCTTATGCCCACTGGGGCTAACTGGGACACAATCTCTCTTCCATTCTCTTCTGGAAGGGAGGGGTTGCTTGCCTGGCTGGGAAAGCATCTCCTCTACTTGCCAAGCTTGCTGCTGGGCGCTGGGTGCTCACAGAGAGCAGGGAGGTCTTGAGCGAGCCTTGTAGGGTTATTTTCCAGGGGGCGTCCCGTGGCTGGCGTCAGCCTGGCTAGCATGCCAGTCTGACCCAGCAAAGCACCCAGACTCTCCAAATGCCACGCTGAGTCCATGCAATCCTGCTGAAGCTCTGGCTGCGGAGGAGTCAGAGAAACTCAGGTCTTCCGCTCCGTGCTAGAGCAGGGTCAGCAACGGCAATCCGCCGGCCACAGCCGGCCCGCCGCCTGTGTTGTGCAAGCAAAGAGTGCTTCTTACATTTTTAAATGGTTGAAAAAAATATCAAAAGAAGAAGAATATTTCAGAGCATGTGACAATGATATGAAATTCAAATTTTAGTGTCCATAAATGACACTTTGCTGGAACTCAGCCATGCTGGTGTGTTTGCATCTTGTCTACAGTTGCCTTCTTGCTGCAACAGCGGCCTTGAGTGGTTGCCACACAGCCCACACAGCCCAAATATTTACTCTCTGGCCCTCTACAGGGTAAACGTAGGGGACTTGTGCTCGAGAACAACATTCTTCCTATACCGACCCTTCTTAGTCCAGAGTGAAGCACTTGCCAGCTCCCCCAGTGTGTAGGGCCAGTTAGCTGCTGGCCTGGGGATCAAAGGCCGGTATTTAGGAGCCTGCAAAGGGACAGAGCATGGGCTGGAGTCTTGGAACCACGACTTCTGTGTGGTCTGGGGTGAGACCGTTTCCTGTCTGTATCTGTGCTCCTCCTAAGCTTGAGCTACACGGTCTCTCGGGCCCCATCTTCCGCCCAGGCGGGCACGGCTCTCTGGTCTACCTGTTCTGCAGGATGGTCCGAAGTACATGAGGAAAGCTCTCGGCCTCCCAGACTCTGCCTCTGAGGCTTCGGCCTGGAGGGCAGTGAGGGCCTGGCTCGGCCAGCAGATGGACACCCCTGCTCCCCACCCCCAAGGTCCCAGCCCTCCCTGGCACCCTCCCTGCTCACCAGGAACACCATCTTTTTCCTCAGATGGATCCCTGTTTGGACTCAGTTCAGCCTTTTTTTTTTTAAAGTGCCTGAGATCTAGGCGGACTATAATTATGTAATTCTTCCTTGTTATGTTTTCTAATTGTTCTAGGAGCTGTTTCCTAAACTGATTGGAAACAATTGCAGACAAGGAATGGGGTGGGAGGTAGGCGAAGACCTGGCAGCTGGCCAGAGTGGGGCTGTCTGCAGGAGGCTGTGTCTGAGCCGGGTGGGCACGGCGGGGGGTGCCCCTCACAGTTTTTGTGTCTGGGGGGTGGGAGGGCATGAAGCACTCATTGAGGTGTTGGGAGCTTTGGTTTAATCACTCACAAATAACAAACCTCCCTCCTGCTCCCCACAGGCCGGCCGTGTTTTCTTTTTCTGCTGTGTCTGTGACGTGGGCAAGGCTCCCTGGGGACCCTGCCAGTGGCCGACAGGGAGCAGGGCTCTTTCCTCCTGGCATCAAATTGTTTGTGCCTTCTTGACGGAAAAAAAATGCAACTTTTGAGCTATCTCTTATCCTCCCACCCCAAAAGCCAGGGAGGACAAGCAGAGGGAGCACAGGGGGGCTCCCTGCTGATTTGGGTCTGAGCAGGTGAAACGGGGCTCCCAGGAGCCTATCACTGGGAATCACTGGGACGGCAGCAAAGGCGTTACCTTCCTGGGGCTGGAACCCTAGGAAAAGGCCTTGAGTGACCGTTCTCGGCATGTCCTTGCTGTGAAGAATGTGTCCCCTGGCTGCACAGTTTGTCATTGTCCTCCATGGGACCAGGCAGAAGATGGCCTGTTCGGGGCACCTGGGGAGCCCTCGGGTTCCCCTCTGTCACCTTGGGTCTTCCTTGGGGTGCAGCTCAGTTTCTCTGTCTGTGTTGACAATGCCCTCCCCTCCCCCACTGCTCTTCTCACCGACTCTGCAGGAATACTCTGAGATGACTTCTAATTAAAGCAGCGAGTTTCCTAGAAAGGGAAGAACAGAGGGCCTGAGTGGGGGTTTAGCGGGGCGGCCCATCTTGCCCATTGCTTGATGAGATTTTTAACGTTCACAAAATCCCTCTGAGGTCGGGCGACCATCATTCCCATCTCCCTTTGGAGAAAACATTTGAGGGAGAAGTATGAAATTCAACTCCACAGGCAAGTACGAAGCAGCTAGGGTGTAACAGGCACTAGAGAAGGCACTGGGACCCGAGAGAGTGGAGTCAGAGCCCCTCCCGGGGACCTTGACTTTCCGAGTTCACAGGGATGTTCACACCATGCTTGAAGCCAAATACTTCTGACCCCAAGCTCTTCCCGCCAGACCCGGAGCTGCCCATTGAAGCTGAGGCTGGTCGGACCAGAAGCCGCACTGTTGGCTTGGAGGACTCTCCCAGGGTCACTTCTGGTGGGGGTGTGGTTAGGGGAGGGGTCTCAGGACCTGTCCCCACAGAGTGTGGAGGGAGAGCACAGGCTGTCCACTCTGCTGGGTCTCTCTCTCTCCTCCTTCCCCAGCCTCTGCAGCCAGAGACGGGAGAGAAGCAGAGTGTGAGGGACACCTGTGGAGTGCTGGGGACCCAAAGTTTCCTCGCGTCCCCTCTGTCCTTCACCCAGAGCACCCAAGCAAGCTGGCCATATTTAAGGCCCTGAACCCCCTCAACCCCACGTCCCGTTCCTGCCTCAGCAGGCCCCCTGGGGCCCATCCCTCTGGGTCCACACTGGTCTCAGGGCTTAGGATCTGGGGTCTGGGGTGGGAAGATGCCCCTGAGGCATTTTGTGTTCCAGAAGCTCTGTCCCCTGACCTGGCAGAACAGAGAGTGTCGTGGCTTCTCATGCAGCTGACCTTCTCTGGGGATGCTTCTGTCTCCAGGATTGCTGGAGCCTCCTCCCACTTTTAAAGCTCCTGATGGTGGAAACCGGGGCTCACTGACCAATTTCAGGGTAGAGCCCGCTCCTGTGCCCCGTTTCCTGTTCGGTCAGCTGAGGTCCATCCCACGGGGGTAGACATGAGTGGATCCAGTCCTGGCCTGTGTGGCCCTGGAATGAGACCCTGAGACTATTGATCTCGGCCAGCTTTTCTCAAAAATATTTTTCATTAGCTCCCTCTCCTGCTAGAAGAAAAAATACAGTTCAATTCTTCCAAACCAGAATATATGCCGAAGTATGAGAATTTGTCAGGTAGGGTTGAGCTTTGGACATTATTAAGTATTACAAACCATTGTCATAGCTGAGATTTTTTTTTGCCCTTCAATTTTCATCCTCTTGGGGGCGCTATTGCCCCCATTGAGAAAGCATGCTGTTGGCTTTTCCAGCATGTTTCCAAACTGTCTTTTCTCCATAGTCTCCTTCATCATATAGAAATATGGATTCTTAATGAATGAAGAGTATGTTTTCAAGGACTGAGTCAGGCATACAAATTTGATACTAAATCTGCCACTGGAGAGAAATGGCTTCCCATTTCAAGTTCTCACTTTTTTTAAAAAGTAAACTCAAACACCTGCTTCTGCCCCCTGAACCAACTAGGAGACCACACAGAGGGTCGGGCAAGCATGGCCCTGGACACACGTGGGCACCTCACGTGGGGTCGGGGGTCTGGCAAGACGATACGTCTCTGTCCTTCCCTTAGCTTCTGCCCTGTAGCCCAGCCGCAGGAGGGGTACCCTTGATGGGGGAGCCCGCCCCGACCCCTTTGGTGGCTCTCTCTCCTGACGCGTCACTGTGGGGGTGTTGAAGGGCTGGTGACTGGCTGGCAGGTGGAGACTTCAGGATATTTGGAGGACATCGTGTGGTCACTCTGCACATCTGCTTGGCTTCCCTTCTTTGCACAACCTTATTTGTACATGAACTTCCTTCTGTGGTGGAGGCCTTCCTGCCTCTTCCCTGAACTGCACTGGGCTGCTTTCCTCCTAAGTGGGCACCTCAGAGCTTCATGCCTGCTCTTCAGGGAGCGTTTTCTAACCTTCGGGACCAGGGAGGTAGGGACCACGGAGCACGGGGACCCCCGGCAGGAGGCTGAGGGCTGCGGAAGCCCCCGCAGGCCTCCGGTTTGGAACAGGCTGCGCGGGCCGCATATGCACAGCAGCCAGGGCCCAGCCCAGGCACACCGAGGTGTGCTTTAATGGGAAGCCCAAATGAGAAACAGGTTTCTGGGACCTGGCCGTGGCTCCTGTCTCTCAGTTTTCTTTGGTTTCTTTCTTGTCTAGCTCCCTTCTCGCTCGTCTGTCTGCATCCTGTTCTGCTTCTCCTCCCTGTGTTATTGCCTGCTTGGGGTCCCCTGTGGGCCTGCCTCTCATTCAGCTTAAAGGCAGTACCCCTGACCCAGGCAGGACTTGAGGTGGGGATGGAGTGAGGGAAAGCAGAGGAAGAGTGCGGAGAGGCCCCTCTATTCCCGTAAATAGAAATTAACCCTTCCCTGGCCCAAGGAGGTCAACCAGCCATTTCCCTCCCCTTCCCACCAAGGTCATAAATCCATTTCTAACTTACCAATTCCCCAGTTAGTAGCAGAAACACACAATTAGCTTTAAAAGTGTCTCCAACCTGTGGCCAGTTAGAAATTTATGACTTTTTTTTTAAAAAAAGCTTTCCTTTAAAGTGGCTAATTAGGTGTATTTCTCCAACGGTAATTTTGAAAATGCTAATTGGTCTGCACTCTGGAAGGAGGAGAATAAACTTTCCCCCTTTATTATCTTGGCTCTAGGGAGACATAGAAGAGACGGACAAGGCTGAGCAGTCGGTGCAGCCTCCAAGGACAAGGGCCAGGCGCCGGCCCTTTTATGGATTTAGCAGCGAGGAGGGGGCCCGGGGAGAATGGTTTTCTGTGTTCCAGACAGTTTCCTCAAACGGGGATGCGGCACAGCAGGTCTGGAGGCGGTGGCTGGGGTAGGAGGCAGCAGCGGTTCACCCACCAGCGAGCAGTGGTGCCCTGGGGTGGGACTGGGAGAAGCCTTCCCAGTGGCTTCCCAGGAGCACGGGAGGGTAGGGGAGGGTGTGTGGAGGGCTCACCCCAGCCTGGACGCTGCCCTAGCACAGAACCTGACAGCTGCTCAACCACTCACTAGCACACTCTGCTATTGGAGGTGGCTGTTTATTCCCTGGATGATTCCAAATTGAACCTAATGGGGGCAGAGTCCATGGTGTAGAGTGTCCTCACATTGGAGCAGGTCCCAAGGAACCCTGGGGCCAGAACTCTGCAGGCCAAGATGCCCTGGCCTGGGGTGCCACCTACCTCCTGACTTGCAGGGTAGGGTGGAGTTACACAGGATTTGGGTCCCCATGGAGGGATGGAAATGACCTCAGCTTGACTGGGCACCCTCTACAAGTGATGCCTTCCCCTCTAGTTCCTCCTGGCTGGGCAGTCAGCAGCTTCCCAGCTGAGCTCCCTCTTCCACACCTTCTACCACAGCCTGTCTTGGGAAGTGGGAGTGGGCAGTGGGTTTCTTGGATCTGCCTTTTTTTAAAAGAAGTTCAGCAGGGGGGCAAACTGCAGCCCCAGAAAGCCAGGGCAGCCCAGCAGAAGCTGTGTGTGAATCCACAGCCTTGCATTTCCAAGGTGTGGGGCTGCTGAAGCTCAAAGAGAGGGTCCTCCTCTTTGGCTGGGCAGTTCACTGATGAAGAGGAGGCGTGGGTTTCTTCCCTTTGGCTTCCTGGCCGTTCTCCTCGGAACAGCTGAAGTGGAGAACTGCCCCAGACAGACCCTCGGCTCCCAACTGGAAGCAAAGGGCCTGCTCAGGACACGGTCTGGGGGGGTGCAGCTCTGGGGGTGCTGCCCCACCTGGCGTTGGGGTGGCTCCAGTCCTGCCGTCCCTGTGCGTTGCCATGCGAACAGTGCAACCATGAAGATGGGACAGGGATAAACGGAGCATGTTCTGCAGCAGAGAGAATGAGAGGGAAGAGCAGCCATTATCAGATATTTTGTTATCGATCATTTCAGGGAGGAGTGGAATTCTTTAAAACCCTGTGCTGTTGCAGAAGGGAGGAGTGATGGACAGTGAAATAAATTGCGCAGTTTTGTTTTCCAACATTAGGTTTTATCAGGGATTTCTCACAGCTCGCCTCGTCTCTCTGGCTCCATTCTCCTCTCTAGGAAAATCAGATAGAAGCGTGACTGGGATTCTGGCCCCGGATCTCCGCAACCACTTCCCTGCTCTGTGCAGGGACTGTTTACCCATCTGTACCTGGGAGGCTGGAGGGGCATCCTGCGGTTTCTGCAGCAGCAAGACGGATCAGTCTGGGTGGGCGTGGGCGGAGCTGGGTCGAGTCCTGACTTCCCATTTCCTGGCTGGGAGAGCCTGGGAGGATCCCTTCACCTTGTAATCTTCGGTCTGTTGGGGAAATGAAATGATACAATGCACATATTATGCAACATGGAAATAGGGGCTGGATATAATTGTTACAAAAGTGAAAGGAGACGACAGAAGCAGAGTATCTCCTTCAGTGCTGGGAACGCGGAGCCCTTGGGGTGGCAGCTTTTATCTCATTACCGACCCTCCTTGGATGGTACCAGTTCTCACACAACTAAACCTCCTTGGACGGTTCCAATTCTCACACAGGAGGAGGCTGGAGAGGAGGGACACAGCCCCAGGGTCTCGTAATGAAGCCCGAGCCACCTCAAAGATCTGGAGGGGCAGGGATGACAAATGATATTAATTTGAACCCTCTACCTGACCCTCTGTAGTCTCCACACTTCTCAAAGAGGTGTGGCTCTTCAGGTGACTGGAGGGTTTGTGTGAGGAGAGGGTCTCACTTTCGGCCGTTTCCCCAGGTGCTCGGCTTTCTCATTCGCCCATCTTCTGCAGTGTCCAGAGTTCTCAACCATTCTGATCCCCTGTCCAATGGGGTAATAATACCCACTTTACAGGGTTACTATGGGGATTCAGCACATGTGAGGCCAGGAGCTCCTGGAACAGGACTGGTTTCTTGGAAAGCACGCAATGAATGCTACTTCCCTTCTCTTTGTGAACCCAATCGCCAATAATTGGCAACTGAACGTTGGGCTAAGCACATCACTAATATCCTTGAGCCATAAAGGAGACAGAAAGGAAACGAGAGCCAGGCCATTAGACAGAACCAACATGAATCCACCTCCAAATGGGTTTCTGATGGACGGTTAGGATGGGCCCTTATTGCAATAGAATAGCTGCTCGAGAGAGTGCCAGCTCACAGGTTTGGGAAGCAGACAAACCTAACCCTGTTTTTGTCTCAGCTTTAGGTTATACCAGCTGTTTGACTTTGGGAAAATCACATGCCCTCTCTGTACTTTTAAAACTACATGTCCGTGGAAGGATTAAATGTCACGGCGGGTGATCCCCACTAGTTGTTAATTTTCTCCCCATCCTCCCCTCTGAGGTGGTCGATCAGTTCAGTCTGGATAAGGCTGAACACTCTTGTAACTGAGAGTCTTTGAGTCACACACGTGCACACCCACGTGTGGCCACGGGCACTGGGGTCACTAGTTCACCCTTGTTTCCCAGCTCCCAGTGGGGTTCGGCCTATGGTGAGGACTCAGAGTCTTCAGGGACCAACTGGGTATATCAGTTCTCGAAGTGCTAGCATTTGTCTGTAACCAGAGGCATGTGTTTGACAATGACAGTGAAGGCTCAGAGCCCTTTGAAGACTTTGCCTCAGTGTGAGGAAGGTTGTGGGGGCATTATTTGTTCTGCTTCACAGTGCACGAGGCTGAGGGTCAGGGAAAGACAATGCTTTATTGGGGTACAGGATGAGGCTCTAACCAACTCAGCCACCAGTCAGGGCAAGGACCCACTTTTTTTTTATTTAATTATTTTTAGAGGAAGGGGAAGGGAGAGAGAGAGAAGGAGAGAAACCTTGATGTGAGAGAAACATCTATTGGTTGCCTCTCAGATGCCCCCAACTGGGGACCTGGCCCACAATCCAGGCATGTGCCCTGACCGGGAATTGAACCAGAGACATTTTTTTTGGTTTGCAGGCTGGCACTCAGTCCACTGAGGCACACTAGCCAGGGCTGGACTCACCTTTTAAATTTAGTGTTCTCTTATTCAACTTTAAGAAAAAAGGAAATTCTGCCTTGACCAGTGTGGCTCAGTTGGTTGGGTGCTGTTCCACAAAGCGAAAGGTCATTGGTTCGATTCCAGTCAGGGCACATGCCTGGCTGGCAGGTTTGGTCTCCAAGTGGGGCACGTGCGAGAGGCAACCAATCAACGCATGCACTGGTGTTCTGGCTCCATCTCTCCCTCCATTCCCCTCTTTCTAAAAAAAATAAAATCTTTAAAAAAGAAAGGCATTTCTGACACGTGCTACAACACGGATGAACCTTGAAGACATTATGCTCAGTGAAAGAAGCCGGTCACAAAAGGACAAATACTGTATGACCCCACTTACCTGAGACCTAGAGTGAATTCCTAGAGACAGAAAATAGAACGTGGTTGCCCGGGGCTGGGAGGAGGGAGGATTGAGGAGTTGTTGTTTAAGGGGTACAGAGTTTCAGCTCTGCAGGATGAAAAGAGTTCTGGAGATTGGTTGCACAACAATGTGAGTGTTGTGCACTGAACTGTACACTTTAAAATGATTAAGGTGGGCCTCGGCTGGTGTGGCTCAGTGGATTGAGTGTGGGCCTGAGAACCAAAAGGTCACAGGTTCAATTCCCAATCAGGGCCAGGTCCCCAGTAGGGGGTGCTTGAGAGGCAACCACACATCCACGTTCCCCTCTCTTTGTCCCTCCCTTCCCCTCTCTCTAAAAATAAACAAATAAAATCTTTTTTTAAAAATGGTTAAGATGGTAAATTTTATGTTATATATATTTTACCACAATTTTTTAAAAAGTGAGTGTTCTCATTTCTATTCAGGTACTTGGCAGTGAAGAGCCTTTGGTTCAGCTGGGGTGCCTGGGGTGGTTTTAGGTTAGTGGATGGGGCTGCGAATGGCCACAGCCTGAGAGCAGGTGCTGAGGAGCACCTGGGGGTGAGCCTGGGAGTCGTTTGTGCGCATGAGCCAAGCAAAGGTCTGGAAAGAGGAGACGCTCCCCTGCCCTCTACTGGACCAGCAGCTCCTGGAGTCTATTGGCTCACAGTTTCACGAGGAAGATTAGACAAGCACAGACATATTTCAAGACAGCGTGAGAAGCACATGGCACAGAAAACGCATTTTCTCTGAGGAAACTCTTGGGTGGGAGGTGGTGGATAAGGACTATTAATTAAGTATGTTAGAACTCAGACTCTAACACAGAGGCGCAAATCAAGATGAGCTTCACATTGACTCATGGGCAGCTGTGGCAGGGGCTGTCGGGGCTCCCTACTCCCCATCCTCTCGTGGATGCCGACCCCTTGGGAGAGACATCGTCAGCACGCCACCAGCCTTGGCTGACATTGTGTGGGCTACACGCTAGCAAACCACAGCCCACAGGCCGAATCTGAACCACCCCTGATTTTGTCCATCCTGTGAGAGGTTTTAACATTATTTAATGGCTTACAAAAATCAAAAGACAGATACTATTTCATGACACATGAAAATGATATAAAGTCTGAATTTTAGTGTACACGGGAAAGTTTTACTGGAACGCAGCCACGCCCGTTTACGTGTAGCCCACGGCAGCCCTCATGCCGTAGTTGAGTGCGTGTGACACAGACAGTAAATACGGTCCGCCAAGCTGAGAATATTTCCTATGTGGCCTTTACAGAGAAGTTTGCTGACCCCAGTCTAGTCCAGCACTTTTTCAAACGATAGGTCACAAGCCATAAATCAGTCAGGAATCCACTTAGTGGAACGTGATCAGCATTAAAAATTAAAACTAAAAATAAAAGAATGGACAGAAAATATCAGAGTACATCACTTGTTGTCAGGCATTTTCCTCCTTAAAGATTTTTCTCTTTCCTTAAGCTCTTATTTCAATTAAATATGCATGTGTATACTTAGTCGTGATGTGAACTATTTCTCTTATTTATGGGCCTGGGATAAAAAGGTTGACAAGCTACCCCTCCTGGCAAACCTAGGAAATTCACCGTTGTTCCCCGGGTATCTGGAATGGAATGTGGATGCGTGCCTCTCAGCTGCCTCTGCTTGGGGTGCAGTTCTCTGTCCCTGCAGCCCAGGCTCAACCTAAGCTGGTGGGTACAGGGCTCTCTGCTGCAATTCTCTCCCCAAGAGCACACTTGCCAACCATGGCTGACACCTGACCCCAGGTATGGCTGTTTCCTTGTTTCCAGATGATTTCCTCCCACTGGAAGAGGGAGGTTTCCATTTTCCCAGAGGACAATAAATGAGAAATGTTCACTCTTGGGCAGAAAGAGAAAAACAAGCAAGGCCTAGGACCAAGGACCCAGAGCTCTCTTCCTGACCCCTTCGACTGACAGCTAATACACAGTGACGAGTGAGGGACAGCTCTTGTGCAAGGTGACAAGAGGCAAGATCTTAGGAGGCTTTGTGTTTACAAACATATTGCCAAAAGTGTCACGGATATAATTGCAAAACATCAATAGCGATCGATGAGAACAAATCATTGTCCCCGGCTTTGTCCCCGGCCATCCAAAAAGAATGGAAATCCAGGCACGGAGGAAGTGAAGGGGAAGAACTGTAGAGGATGGAAGCACCGTCACAACCCTCTCCTCACTGCCTCCCTCCCTTTCTTATGCGTTGTTCTTTTTCCTTTCCCTCTGCAACTTACTCGCTCATCACTGCCAATTTTTCTTTATGCAATAGAAGGAAAACCATTGATTTGTACAAGAGCATTTGCCTGGGCCTTAGAGGCAGAATTAGAGCAGAACTGCCTGCTTGCCTCTGCCTTCCCCCAGCCGTGCCATGTGTCTGCTGAATTCCAAACAGGGAGTCTGGGAACAAGTGCTTAGCCAAGCTTCATATTCTCGAAGCCATTAATCATAGGTATCCTCCATAAAGGCCTTAAACAACCAGATAACAAGGGTCATTGATACAATATGCTTTGTTTGAAGCAGACTATTCCAGGCCTTCAAACTAAGCTGGATTGGGTCCATCTTGATTTCAAAACTTTTGGAAGCCTAAGGAAGCGTGTTTAGCCAGAGGATTTTGACCCTCACATCATGGTGGAAAGCGGGTTGCACTATGCTATAAGCCAGGAGCCGTTGATAGGTAAGGATTACAAGAATTTGAGGGGATATGCCAGAGTAGTCCGAGGGACCTGCGTGGATGTCTAGGATGGAGAACCGTGGGGGCTCGATGAATGAACCTTGATGGACAGTGTGGAGAACCCTTCTTAGGGTCAGGTCACTTTAGGAGAAAGGGCGTTATCTTTCAAATAAGATAAAATAACCCAAAGCAGCGGCA
The DNA here is from genome assembly GCF_022682495.2 of Desmodus rotundus. Classification (NCBI taxonomy): domain Eukaryota; kingdom Metazoa; phylum Chordata; class Mammalia; order Chiroptera; family Phyllostomidae; genus Desmodus; species Desmodus rotundus. Next base: position 77,994,865 of record NC_071392.1, on the reverse strand, counting down.
GGATTGTGCCGGTTACAGGCTGTAGAGGAGTTGGGGGTCCCAGCATCCAGAGGGCAGAGTTACCTAGGTATTTGGCTGTGGAAGACTACTAACAATCTCTCATTCTCAATCATCTCAAAAAATCTTAAACATAAAGAACAATGGGTTAAGGGAATTTTATCCAAATAAGCCAAAATGACCAAGAAAGAATTTAGAGGAAGAGTATCAGGCAGCTACAGAGGAAGCAGAGTCACCACAGTACTGGAAGAGGCAGATAGGGGACCCAGCAAGAAAGATCCCAGGGACCCAAGGACCAAGGAGCAAGCTAGCCTTCCTGTGGATGAAGCAATAGCAGACCTGGTATGAGTCAGTGTAAACAGGTTTAGTGCTGACTCGTTCATTCATCTTATTCTCCGTCCCATTGATTCATTCACCCATTGCATTGGCTGTTTCTCATATGCCAGGCATTTTTCTGTACATGGAGAATTCACATTTAAAAGATACAGAAATAAAATCTCTACCCTCAAGGAATTTGTGAGCTGAAATATTACCTCATTGCTTACCTACCAAAGTCTACACCCTGAATTCCCCATTTTGTCTCAAAATGATTTCATCACTTAAATGGTTGAATATGTAGTTTGAAGGGACATCATGGAGCAGGGGTCTAGGAAGAGGCCCGGGAGGCCCAGGCCCAGGCCCTCTGAGGAGGGTAGCGAACCTGGAGAAAATAATGCACAAGAACCTTCAAACGAGGCGCAGCCTCTGCTGTTTTATCTCTGGCTGTCAGAGGCTCCCCCACAGCCCTGGTCAGTAAGTGAGATGTCAGGAGGATGGATTGGCCTCGACCAGTGACATAGGTAATGATCTTTGAAGCCACAGGGAAGCAGGGCTTCCTGTAGAGTGGTCATGAACTTAGCCTAACAGAGTCTGGATTTCTAGTGCAGGGATAATGGCAGCTCCCAACATTCCTGTGGAGATTCAACCTCTTCTTTGTCCTGGTAGCGGTGGTAACACACGCCCACTCTTTAATATTGGGCTCTGAATTGCAGTTGAATTTGTTTTGCATTCTGAAATAGTTTCTTTTTAGTGGTTTGCAGAGAAGTGCCTGTGCTTGTGTGAGTAGCGGGGATGGGGGGGTGGGGGGAGTAGAGATTGGCACCAGTCCATAAAATGGTTAGAGGACTTTTAGCATCCATTCATCCACCCATCTATCCATCCATCCATCCAACCAACCAGCCAGTTAACCAACCAACCAAACAGCCAAACAACCAACCAAGCAACCATCCAACCATGGGCATCCATTGGTTTCCCCAAGAAGTGTTTACAGACTGCCCACAATGTGCCCTAATCCATACCTAGGCACAGACTGGGGATCAGAGTCCTGCTTGGCCGCTTCCCAAGCTCCAGGTTGCCATTTATCTTTTCAGTGGCTGCTCTTTTACAAAGGCCCAGCTCTCATTCTTGGACATCACAGATGGGAAGCTGCAGCGATAGGTGTAATGACAGTTATTGCTCCCACGCAAAACTTATCTGTTAGGAGTCAGAATAGTGCGAGAGTATGATGATAACTGCTGCAGGGTACACAGCTCAAGAGGGGTCAAGAGTGATGACAATGGGAAGGACCCAGGGTGACAGGCTGGGTGGGACAGGAAGGGCCCTGGACGTAACTGACTGTATGACTTGGGGCAAGTGGCTTCCCTATTGGTTACTGGCCTCATTTGTAATAGGAAGGGGTTGGACATTGTAATCCTTCTGTGACATGGCGTGAAGTCACACTGGTTAATGACACCAACCTATTGATCTGTGCTTTGCTGCCCCTTGCTTCTTCCCTTTTTGCCCCATTTCTTTTCCTCCCGAGATCCGACCAGCTCACAAGGCGATGCACTCCTTCCTCCAGCTGGTTTTCCTGCAGGGCGTTCCATTTTGCCAGCACCCTGCATTGTCCTCTCACTCAGGGCCATCCAATAGGACTCTTGGTGATGATGGCGATATTCCTACCTGCACTGGCATTGTGGCAGCCCCCAGGCCACATTGACGACCGAGCCCTTGAAATGTGGCTAATGTGACTGAGGAACAGGGTCTTACACTTTATTTTACCTTAAAACACGTACCTAGTAACTACCTTGTTGGACAGCCCAATGCTAACCTCTTCATTTTATTGTGTTTGCCTAGTTCTTCTTAAATCGTTGGTTCGGAGCCTGGCCATCTGTGGTCAGACTTCCTTAGCTCGAGTTCTCCAAGAGCATCCACTGGCTGTGGGATCTTGGGCAGTTTACCTAACCTTTGCAGGTTTCAGTTTTGTTGCCTGTAAAATGAGGGCACTAATAGTCCTACCTGCTGGGATTGTCGTGGTTATTAACTGAGATAATGAATGTACCGCATTTAGCACCATGCCTGGAACTTTGTAAATGTGAGCTGCGAGTGAGGAGGAGGAGGAGAAGGAGTTCGGATATGTTTCCATCTTTTCTCGTCCGTTCTGTTTGAGTGAAGTCTTCAGGACTAAGACTATTTAGTGTTCAGTTGTAACTACTTAGCCTACGGAGATGATACTGTCTCCCAGGGCTCACGAGTGCCATTGTTATTTGATTCCCATTCTCTTTGCCCAGTTTTCCTGATACCTCTGTGCCCTGTCCCAGACCATATACAAGCACCTTAAGACCACTGACCCTGATGTGAGCTGAGTGACTGTCATTACACACACACACACACACACACATGCGCACGCGCACACGCGCACACGCAGTTCTTACAAAGCAGATGGACCTGGGATTTCATTCCTTCAGACACATCTGTGTCTCCTGTCTCTGGCTCCTTTTCCTCTGGGCGATGGGGAACAGGGTGATGACCCCATTAATTCCAGGCACACCCTAGTTGCTCTCCAGGTCTCCAGCTCCCTTTGGACCTCCCCTCTGGCCAACTCGATCTCCCAAGTGACATCTCTCAATCCCGCCCCAGGAATCAGATGTCTAAATAGCAAATGAAAGATTAATGCCAGTGGCCAAGATTGGGATGTGAATAATTTAAAGGGCAGAGTAAGAGCCAGCTCCGCTTACCAACAGGGCTGTGTGGGCAGAGGTCAGGGAGAGGGTAAGGGCCACCGCTGGGCCAAGGATAGAAGACTGTGGGTTCCAGTCAACTGATCTGGGAGGGGATGTGTTGTCATTCGCGCTGGGAAGAATTTGTGGTGACAACCAGAAAGTGGGTCCTTCTGCATTCTTAGCAATACGAGGGGTTGTGGGATTCATGAGAAAAGCCGGCAGCATTCCAGGTGGGCGCCACAGTTCCGTGAACGTTGTAATGCCAGGCCCCACCCCCATCCATGAGCACCCTGCCGCCCTCATGACGAGGACCCTTCTCACCAGTGTCTCTGTTCTTGTTGCCACCTTGGACCTGTTGGGCTATGGGGGTCCACATGGCGGGGACATTTGGTGGCATGTCTCCTAGGGACAGGGGATCAGAGGTAAGGATGGAAAAGCAGCCTGACGTTTGTGAATTGAGCAGATATTTTACGGAAGTGGGGCTCTTGTCAGGCAGGAAACCTCCGTGTGGATATTTCTTCTCCTCTCCCTACCACCTTGGTCACCTCTGTGCTGCCCGAGCCTCCTGTTAGGTTTACCACAGTCCCTCCTCTGATGGTTTGGGCTTTGATAAATATTTTCCCCTCCGGAAGTCTTTAGCAGTGCAGCAAGGAGGTTACATGATGGATTCTCCCCATCACTTAATTGAAGCCATAAAAAATGAAAAGAGAGCTTCCAATAAACCAAACCATTACTCACTGGTGGATAGAGAGGGGATCCCAGAACCGGGCCCTGAGAGGCGCAGCTGGGAAGCCCTCCAGCTGAGTGTCTATTATGATTATTAATCACAGTGGCCACAGGGTTCACCGGCACAGAGCTTCTTAATGAACTTGGACTCGTGTCCTTACAAGGTTGTAGCCATTATAGCAACCAGGGCCTTTGCGTTTCAAATCCCTGAAGGCTTAGGATGAATGTCTAAGTGGGTGCGTTTGTCCTGGTCCTCTCCAAACTTATGAGATGTGTGTCTTTGTATGTAGGTCTGAACTGTGGAAGGGAGAGAGCTACCTCGTGGGGAAGGGGAGTTTCAGGTGGTGATCAACAGCATAAGCGTGTAGCTTGTGGCTGGGCGCATGCTTTCCTGTGCCTGGTTAATGGCTATATGTTGTGTGGGGGGCAGTGAGGGTTTTGCCTGTGGGAGGTCGATATGGGGGTAGGAGGGAGGTGTGTTAATGGTAGTGGATATATAAACATTAAAATAGCATCATCTCTATGGGGATTCCACAACATTTAGGTTTCCAGGTGATTCCAAGATCTAGAATTTGTTGTCCAAACTACAAGAGTTTTAAAAGTAGAAGGGGATGTCATTAATGTGGTCTAGACCACTCACATAAACCAAGCCTGTTTCAAGCAACCGAGATGTGTGGTAACTGTACTTCTAAGGCACTGTTGGATTGTTTAGGTGTATTTTCCATTTGTTTGGCCTCTCGTTGAGCTTCTTTGGCAGGTGAGTCTGTCAGAATTAGAGCTTTGGTGGGGGGGGCAGAGCAAGAGGGTTGCCTCTTTGGCGGCCTACTAATCACTGGCCTCTACCCCGTAGCAGCCCCATGGTGGGGAAGGCAGACCCATCTACCCTTCCACAGGTGTCTAGTGCCAGTGTTAGAGATTTCCTGGTTCGGGGCCCATGTCTTGATTCCTGGGGGACTTTGGCACCCACTCGACGAGCCTGAAGTCACTTGAAATGGAAAGCGCAGCCAGCGCACCTGTGGGCTGCATGCAGCCTTGCTGTTCTGGGAGGCACTTAAAGGGCCCCTGTCCAGGGCGTGCGTAGAGTCACAGCCTGAGGGTCTGCTGTGTGCGCCCCAGGGTCACAGTGCAGTGAGCAGGAGCCCGACTCCGTTCTGTCATGGTTCAGCCTGTCCTAGATGTGGCTCGGGCCTTGGTTTACCTCTCTACGTGGAAGTCAGGGAAGAAGAGTATCTACTAACAAGAGCAGAAATATTCAAAACAGTATTTGGGATGATCTGAGTAAGAGAAACATCCCTTCTTTTTCCGTTTCCCTCCCTCTTTCTCTCCCCACCCCTCAACTCTACAATTCCTTCATTTATCAGATGACTCTGCCTCTCCTGGACCTTTGTTCCCCAGAGTCACTAGTTCCTCCGTATCAGCAAGTTTGCTACCTGATGGTACCCTGAGGTTTGGGAAGACAGGGCAAGGAAGCGCCACCCAAATCTCAGCAGGCATCTTTCCCCACAGGGAGGCCTCTCACCAGCATCCTGGCTTTCTTTCCATGTCTCCTGGGATCAGCAGCAGGCAGTGCGCTCCTAGGATAACACCTACAAGTTTTCTGTCCCAGCTGCTTTCTCCAGAGGAACCTCTCTCCCACCTTCTCCCCGAAAACCAAGAACTCCCCAAGCCGCAAGCAAGTAGCTGTAAATAGAAATTAATCCATCTGCAAAACCTCAACATGTCACCTGATCCTTATCAGTGCCTCATAATCGCCTGCAAGGAAGATCTTATTCTATTAAAAAGCCATTGCCCTTTATGCTGGTTAACACTAATAGATTCTGTGTGATATTCATACCAGATTTAGCTTTCAGCACATGAGATGCCATTCCCTTCCTACCGCCTCTGTCTAAGCCCCTTCGTATTTGCACAAAGCTCCTACAATGTCAGTTGCCTGCAAGGTCTTTTTCTGCAAGATGATAAGATCCATGAGGGTATGTGTCCTGTTGAATGTTGTACTGCCAATAGGAGCGTGGCTGGTGTGCAGTAGGTACGCATTCTCATCTGTCTGTTCAACTCCTCCCTCCCTCCCTTCCTCCCTCCCTCCCTCCTTCCCTCCTTCCTTCCTTCCATCCTTCCACAAATGAGCCAAGCTCTGGAGGGGGAGATGACAAAAAACAAACAATAATAAAATAATGACAAGTAGTTATAAGGGCTTTGAAAGAAACAAATAGAGTGTTGACATAGAGAATAATCAGGTTGGGGTGGAGAGGTCTACTTCAACTGGAAGGCGGTCATATCCTCTCTGAGACCTAAATGATGACAAGGTACCAGCCACAAATGCAGGTGGGGTAAGAGCTTTCTAAGCAGAGGAAGCAGCTCTACCTGGGGTTGGGAGGTGGGGAAAGACCGAAGCACCTTTGAGAGCTTGGGGAAGGCTGCCTATGGATGAAACTTCATGAAAGGGGGCATTTGTTGGGTGCGGAGAGGTAGGGAGGAGCTAGACAGTTGCAGAAATGTCTGGGGTGGTCAAGGCACTCAGGGATGTGATTGGTGGGGGAAATTTGGGACTTTTTAAAAAGATTTTATTTATTTTTAGAGAGAAGGGAAGGGAGGGAGAAAGGGAGAGCAACATCAGTGTGTGGTTGCCTCTCACACTCCCTCTACTGGAAACCTGGCCCACAACTCAGGCATGTGCCCTGACTGGGGATTGAACCATCGACCTTTTGGTTTGTAAGCCGGTGCTTATCCTATCCGGATATCTCCCATCTGGAGAAATGGGAGAGTTGTTTGCACAAGGGGAGCAACTCCTTAACTAGGAGTTATGTGCCCCCCTTTCTCTGCCAGATCGGAATACCTTCAAGTGAAAATGAGCTATGCCATTCAGGGGAAATTTGTGCTTTGTTCTCCAAGCACAGAGATCTACGTGCTCCAGAGACGGAATGGTTGGGAAGTCTGAGGTGCAGAAATGACAAAGAAGTGAAGGTGGTAAGGAGTGGAATTTGAACAAGGGATGCTGGGCACTGGGTGGGATGCCAGAATGTCGAGGTCTCCTTTTCTGCTCGCACACAGATTGACACATCACTTGCTTGTGTCCTCCGTTGCTCTATGTTTATAAAGATGATACAACTACAACCAGGGCATCTGGACTCAAAGGTCTCTTGCTCAGATTGCTGCAGAACTTGAAATCAGGGCCCGGCTGAAGCCTTGTGATGAATCGCCAAGACCCAGGTTTCAAAAACAACAACCATTGTAACAATGACAATAACAGCTGTTCTTACCTCTGGGCCCTTTGCTGTCAGTAAATTGCAAGCAGTTTCAGTTTGAGATGGATTTGGTGGCGAGCCCAAGCCCACCAAAGGTCCTTCCTCCATTATGGGGAACTAGTTGGTGATGAGGGGTTTTGGGGCCAAGGCCCAGGCAGGGTGGCGAGGCTCCAGGGCACAGTCTGATGGGTGGGACTTGCCTCACAGAGACTGGGCCAGGGCAACCTTTGCGGAGCAGGCTCAGCTCCGGGGGAGCGGGCCTTCATCTCTGTGAGGGGAGAAATGGGAGAGTTGTTTGCTCAAGGGGAGCAACTCCTTAACTAGGAGTTATATGCCCCCCTTTCCCTGCCAGATCGGAATACCTTCAAGTGAAAACATATGAGCACAAGTCTGTTTTGTTCATTCTGTTTCTAAACATTTCCTCGCATTAAAACCCTCTGAGCTCTTTTAATCCACCACCGCCAGATCATATCATGGCGAACAGAATTGGGGTGACGGCCAACTCACCAGAACCTTTTCTGCAGGATGATGCCGAGGCCTGGGGTTCACCCCCTGGGCTGTTATCTCCTGGGGCTTGCATCGGGGGTTTTGGCTCTCAGTGGAGTTCCTGTTTGGCAAGGATGCAAGTCTGCAGTGAGGCGATGGACAGACAGGTGGATGGATAGAGAAAGGGAAAGACCTGGAGTCCAGGAAGGTCCCTGGCATCTTCCACACCTCCTGATGGAGGTTTGTAAAAGTATTGGGTTGGCCAAACTGTTTAATGTTTCCCACACGATGGCTCAAGTAGCGCTTAGTTGTCTTTAACTACATTCAAAACAATTTTGTTAGATTGTACTGTGACAGCTGTCGTGTCTGTGCATTTTTTAAAAAATTATCAAAATTGGTGAGTTTTTGTGTAGCCATTTTAATATTGATGATGGAAGAAAATATACAACATTCTTGGCATATTATGCTTTATTGTTTCAAAAAAGATAAAAATGTAACTGAAATGCAAGAAAAGATTTGTGCAGTGTATGGAGAAGGTGCTGTGACTGATCGAACGTGTCCAAAGCGGTTTGCGAAGTTTCTTGGTACTATTGACATTTTGGCCAAATAATTCTTTGCTGTGGGCTTGTCTCAGGCATTGGAAGATGTTTAGCAACACCCCTGGCCTCCACCCACTAGAAGCCAATAGTGGGAGAGAGCTGACATACTCAAAATATCCAAATCAATGAAGTTATTGGTGAAAATGAAAAATGTGTCTTTTATTTTATGGAAGAAACTAGATGGACTTTTTGGCCAACCAGATATAAAACGATGGCGGCCTTTCTCCCCAGGACCCGATGGTGGTGGCTGTGGGGTGAGTGTGTGGGAGAAGGCAGCCCAGAAAGACAGCAGCTTTCTCATCAAAAGGCAACACTTCGATCCCTCCTCTCCCCATGAAACCAGTCTCTCTGGTCCTCATTGCATGAACTTTTCTCCCACTATGGAGAACAAAATGCAATCCTGCCGAAGTACTTCTCCACTGCTTGGAGTGGGGGTGGCAATCCTCTGACTCCCCTGTGCAGGGGGAAAGGCTGGGCTTGGAGCTGTTCTCAGCTGTGCATATGCTCAGCATCTCTGTGTTTCCTCTCCCCTTAGACAGGGCCAGGAAAAGTCTCTCCATGCCCTTCTGCCTTCTGAAGAGGCCATGGGGGAAATGTGCTTACTGCTCCGCAGCTGCCGAAAGAGCTCAAAGGGTGGAACTGCGATGCTTATGCGATGCTATGGGGTGGGTTCACTCAGGCCTCATAGCCCACTCTGCAAGGAGGAAATGCAAACCCTGCAAACACATTAGGGGCACCAGGCAGAGGGGCACAGCCCCCCTTGCCCCACCTGTTTGTGCTGCTTCTCATCGCCCCTCCCCAGGTGGCAGGAGCAGCTCGGTGGTCCAAACCACAGCCTGTCCTTACCACTGGTAAACCACTGTGGTTATCGCCTACAACTCTCCCCTTGAGGATTTACAGCCTTAGCTCCTCTCAACCCCGTTGGGCTCAATTCAGGAAGAGGGAGCAGGAGACAGGAGACTCAAAACATTTCACCACCTAGGGCATAAAGGCTACTGCTGGGTGAGGATTCTGGAGGTCCCCCCCTGGGCCAGGCATGAACCCTTTAGGGGATGGATGCTTGGCAGGTCCTTGTGGGATGCCCTAGGGTAAGGGTGAGGCCTGCTGCGGCAATGGGGGACGCATCGGAAGGCCGTGGTTAGCTACCAACAAGTGTGGAAATAATTCACTATTTTAATGGCTGTCCTTCCTGGTGCATACGGGCTCAGTATCACATCCAGGAGCAAGGTGTGTTTTCCCGGAGGGTGGGAAAGATGGCCAAGGCCGAGAGCAGAGATACAATCACATGTAAGTATCTGGTTGTGGAATTCCACCTGAGAAGAAACCTGAGAGATCCATGCACCTCTCATCCAGGGTAGGAAGCTAGCTCAGTGTGTGGCTTCTCCTCATTCTTTGCCCCTGTGAACCATCCAGGGGCTGGAAACTTATGGAGAGGGACAGACTTCGAGGGGTGACAAATAATACCTCTGAGGAAATGGGGCTCAGAAACACAAGACAACCACATAGTTTATGCTCAAAACATAAAGACAGCTGTGGGGGTTGGTCGAGGGGAGATGTCTGGGAAGGCTGCAGGGTGTGAGATGTGTCCTGCTGTCCCAGGGCGGGTCATGCCCGCTGGCCCAGGCGCTGGGCATCAGCTACAGCGGGCTCCCGGATGGAGACTCAGCGCTGAGGGCCCGCCTCCCCCCACCTCAGCTCCTGGTGTACAGCCCAGCTGCCAGCAACCCCCTGCGTTTGGCTGTTGGGCTCCAGTTGTCCAGACCCAAGGACATCAAGTTGGCCTGTTTCTGCCCTGACTGTAAAAGAACAGCTGCATCTTCTAGAGGACCTTCCAAGTCCTTCGCTCGTTAGGATGATTATAGTACTTTACTCGTGAGATGGTTACGCCTCCTGGGCCCCTTTGTGAGATTGCATTCTCAAGCACAGGGGGATGAGGTTTGGAGACAGAATGTTAAGGCAGAGTGGGTTTTAGAGATCACGTGATCCTGCCCTGTACAGTGATGAGGACGAGCTGCGGGTGGGGATGGGGCGGGCAGGCAGAACGGTCACGGAGCTTCCCTGAGGCTGCCTGTGGAGATGGCACTCGGACCTTCATCTCTGCAACGTACATCTTGTTCACGTTTAAAGAGTTTTAAAGAAAAGTACTAGTTCTATTTGGAAAATACAGAAATGTATAAAAAAGAGAAAAGAGAATGCATACCCAGATTGCTACCTCACAACCATTGTTCACATTTCCTTTCAATGTGTATGCGAATTATTTTCTCTTTTTAAGATAATAGTACATGTGCCTATTCACTGAATAGGTCAGAAAGAAAATCATATATATTTAGGATTATATACATATGAAATATGCATATACATATAAAATATATAATACATATGAAAATACATGTATGGCAAAATCATATATATGATTATGTACATATACATATAAAATCACATATATATGGTTTTCTTTCCAGCTTATTCAGTAAAACCTTGTAATGTAAGTAATTTCCCCACTTGTCATAAACTCTACATAAACATAATTTTAAACATGTGTCTGATATTCTGTCACATGAACATACCATGATTTGCTTACATACCATTGTACTTCTTTATATTTAAGTTACTTTTCATGTTTTCAGATTATGAATAATGCTAATATAAAAATGACGGTGCAAAAAAGTTTTGCTTTTCTTATTTTTTAAATCCCTGTATTTCAGACTATTTCCTTCGGCTAGAGTCCCAAAAGTGGTATTTCTAGGTCAGAGGGTATAGATGTGTTAAAGATTGGCTATCTATTACTAGATTGTTTTACAAAAGTATTGTTTCAATTTATGTTCCCACTAGAAAGCTATGAAATTTTATTAGATCTTTGCTAATGTGGTAGATAGTCCTCATTTCCGATGTGAAAACCTCAGCTTTCTAAGTTCAAGTGTGGCTGGGAGGCAGCAGAGATTGTGATATGAATAAACAGTTTCAGTGAACATTTTTGAAAATGCAACAAAGCCATGGACCTGCTCTAAAAAGCAAAGAATGGGCCCCATTGAGCCCGCTGGCTGGGACCAGTCCCCTATCCCCGAAGCAATGCCTGTACCCCGCACCAGGAGAGATGTACCGATAGAGCCCTAGGAATAGAAAGAAGACAAAGTCAATTAGTCCCTGGGGGGCGTGCCGGAATGTGGGACCTGCCCACTCCGTGTGCCCGGGGTGAGGGGGGGGGTGTCTATGAAGCATCTCCATCCCTGGAGGAAATCATAGTGCTGGATCAATGGACTCATAAATACACGTCTCACAGTAGAAAATGGGACCGATGCACCGTCCTGTGAAAATCACCCGGTGGCTCATTTGGCTTCTCTGCCGATCCGTGTCAGTCCGTCTCAGCCCTGCTATTCAGAGGCCCTCCCAGGCCTGGGGACAGGGTGTCCCAGCAAGGGTCAGGCCATTTCAGCCAAGCTCAGGGAGAAAGCCAGCTGCGATAATGAGCCTCTGCTCATCACAGGGAGGTCAGGCAGGCAGGGGCCACGTGGAACAAATGAGAGTGTCAATATCTGTCTCTCCAGATCCACCCCTCCAGGGCTCTAAGTGCAGCATTTCTGGAGCCCGCCTCCCCACCGCCGGCCCCTGAGGAACAGGAGGATGCTGGGAAGATTGGTCCTATGGAAGCGGGTATCTCACTTGGGCTCGTTTTTCTTATCTTTAGAAATGGGGGAAATTTTGAGATTTTCCCCTCCAAATCAACACCATCTCTGTTTCATTTATCGTGGGGCATCCTCAGTCACCTCTGCTAATGCAGAGGTGGGTGAACCCGGGAGTATGGGAGACTCGGCCCTTCTGACTTCCATTCATGGAGAACTTATGTGGGCTGCTGGGGCCTGGGGAACCGCTCACCTGAATCCCAGCCCTGCCTCCAGTAACCTGTGTGACTCCACGCAAGTCACCAACTTTCCTGGGTTGTGCTCTTGTCACTTGTGAAACAGGAGTGTGGATTCGGTGAATGCTGGGTGTTTAAGTTTTATCAATTTGTAATATGATAAAAAATTAAGTATGCCTAAATAAGTGACATTTTGGCAAGAAGGAAGCAGCTGCTCTGAATCTAGGAGGCGGGGGGAGCAGCCCTTGCTCTAACTCCTGTGCCCAGGAGGCTCCTGGGCATCCCTGGGCATCCACAGGCCAACGGAAGAGTTAAAGGTGAGCAGCAGGTGAATTAGAAAGGGCTGGGGCTACTACATTCCTAAACAGCCTGGGAGTGAGGGGCAAAACCTCAGCTGGGATTGTTGAGTGACTGACTGCAATTTTGAAGAAGTTCTTGGGAAGTGTGAGTGATTTACCCTGCACAGCTTCATGCACGTCCCACAGAGAAACTCCGTGGGACACAGTGTGGCAGGAGGAGCCTGCCATCTCTTTCAAATAAATCCACTTAGGTCTGTGCCAAGAATTAGGCACTGGAGTGATATGGAAATCGTTTTCTCAAGTGACCCAGGTGCCTGGAGAGTTCTGTCCCTCCCCCCTGTAACTTAGCCCCGTGCACATCCAGTCTTCGAATTTCTCAGGCAGTCTGTCCTTCTGCAAACAGGGATCTTTGCCATCACTGCATCCATGGCGAGTCATTGTTACTCCCTGTCCCTCACACAGCACTTTCCCAGCAATACGTCAGAATCTCTTAGCGTGCTTTAAGCCAGCTTGGTGGGCTGCAGCTAACATTGCCAAAAATGGAATAGAAGAAGCAGCATTGGAGTGCATTGCAGCAACAGGCTTGTTTTTCTGAAAAATTTGGTTTTATCCTGGGTTGCAACTTAAGTTCCTGAGTGGGTCTCAAGACAGTGAACACTGCTCTGTAGGAGGGAGAATCTTGGGGAGAAGGCACCCAGGGGCCCTCGGTACATCCTCAGTGTGCCTGCGTGCTGATAGCTAAAAGCTCCAGGGGGCTGTGCAAGTGGGTGACAGGCAGGTGGGCCCAGGATGCACCCACTCAGCCCACTGGCTCCCGGCTTTGTGGCCTGGACTTTTAGCCTCAGAGTCCTGCAGTGCCAATGCCACCTCTCATGGGAGGACAGACACCTGCCACCAGTCCTTTCCATGCTGGCAGGTAACTTTCCATTGCCCTTGGTCCCTGCTTCTCTGGCTGTTTTCAAAACTAAGGAAGTTGAATCGAGGAGGAGTCAAATCAGAGAGGCAAGGGAGTGAAGGCTCAGCCTCTCACGTGAGTGAACGGAGTCAGTGCTCCCGGGATTTTATAAGTAGAAAGAGCTGTAGAAACAGCCTGGTCCTGCCCCATCATTTTTCAAGGATTCCGACACTCGGTGATGTTATGGGCAAACAAGTGTGATCTCCAAGTGGAAACACAGGTTTCCAAATCAGCGGAGCTCCTGCTCCGTCTCCCCGGGTGCTGGCCTCATCCTGGCTGGGAAGGCCACACTTAAGCTACTGGCTCCTGAGAGCTTCCAGGTGAAAAAATACACCCCGAGTGGGGAATGTGTATAACACCCCGACACACACACGCACATCTGCATGTCCAGCTGCCCCTCTCATCTTCCCTGGTGGCAAACGATCCCCTGATGTTTCCCAGAGGAGAGTGGTGGGGTCAGGCCCTGTGCCAACAAGCAGGGCCAGCCCTGAGGGAGCCAGAGGGCGGCATCGGGGGTGACGGCACAGCCACTAGCATCCCTCCTCTGCACTGCCCCTTATGCAGACCCTGTAGCCATATCGTCCCACCCCTCTGTACCACCATTCTCTGCCAAGAGAGAATGATAGCAACAATAACAATAATAATAGGATAATAACAGAGAGTAACGGCAAGAACAACAGTCGCTGCAATCAGAATAGTAATTATAGCCTATACCAGGTACCTACTCAGGCACTTACGTGAATAATCTCAGTTTTATGCCCCTCTGAGGCGGTGCTATTGCTGCCACCCGCTTTAGCAGCAGACGGAATGAGGCGCAGGGAGGCTAAATAATTCATCCTCACACGGCTCCTTCGGATTCCAACCACACAGTCGGGCCCAGCAGCCCCATGCTTAACCACCGCCCTACACCATGGCCCCCCGTGGCCTGGTTCATAGCCAGGCACTGCATAATGGGGCCTGAGCAGCCTCAGCTGAAACTGTAGCACCAGCCACACTGGCCACGCAACTGTCCCAGTTCTGTCATCCCATGTCCGATGACACCCGCCGGCGCCTCCCTGACTCAGGACTTAAGAGCAGGTAGGTAGCAAACAGAGGGTGGAGGAGGGTCTCACCGCTCTCCTTCCAGCCTCTTCCTCTGCCCCGTGAGGGCCAAGGGGAATGGCATTTTGTCCCCTCGGGGGTTCAGCGGTGGAGTTACTGGGGTGAGTTTCCCATAGCTGAAGGGAGAGCAGTTTTCCAAAATATTTTGGGAGTGTCTTCTGGAGTTTTGCAGGGTGGGACCCTCACGTGCAGCCTCAAGTCAGCCTGCCGGAGGGTTTCATGAGGTGCGGGCTTCCCGTGGAGCTACTGGGGTCAGGCCTCCAGGTGACTTTCTCAAGGGGAGCTGACCCGCATTGCATCACAGACATGTTTGGGGACCCAGGGAACAAAAAACGTGAAAGAAGCCCTTCTCTCCCAGGTGCCCACAGAGCCCAGGGGACGCTTGTTCCTGGGAAGTGACAGGGCCAACTACAGAGCCTTCACGCAGCTTAGCTGAGTGCTTGACCCTCCCCACCGTGCCCCTGGGAGTCCAGCCCGCAGGGAAGCCAGTTTACACGCTGCACGCTCACCCGCTGCCCTGGGAACCCGTAGGGTTTGACCCTGGACACCGAAAGGCCACCTTCTCCCCATGGGTCACTCCAGTTCTGCCCCACCCCACACTGGTGCCCAAACACCCTCTTCCTTCTCTCCCTGCAACCCCTCCCGTCCCCAGAGTGAAGGCACCAGCCTACCTTTTGGAGTTCACATTCCCCTGTCATCACTTTTGGAAGGAGTGGCGGAGAAGGTTGTAGAGAAAGAAGAAAAAAGCTAGAAGGGAACAGAAGTCCCCATTTAAACCCAGGCTGGTGCAGGAATCCAGCTGACACAGCAAGGAAGCAAGATTAGTAACAAGTGAGAAGGAGATGATTTATGTTTTATGCTCGAGGACCCACAGAAGACTTCCAGGTGTCACCTGGGCTGCCCAGAGATCTTTAGCAGCAATTAGAGCTGGAGACTGTCCCAAGGCCCCTCCCCTTATATGCCTGCCTGGTTTTAGGCTAATGCGTTTATCTACTTTCACGTGCATGGGGGCATCAATAGCCTCCCTTCCCTGCCTGATTTCTCAACATTCCCTTTTGGATGAAAACAGGATGCTGCCATCAGAAGTGGGGCTTCTGGAGGAGGACAGTGCATGGCCGAAGCCTGGGTCTGGAGCCTCCATCTCCTTCCCGGCAGCCCTCAGGGCCAGGTGCCGGTGCCCAGGCCTCTGAGTTTCAAGGCGGAGATGTGGGGCTGTTTGGTGGGAGAGAGCAGTCTTCTCTCTTCCCCCCTCTGAGCATGGCTTCCTGCAATGTGGGCATGGATGGGAGGCTGCCCAGCTTGCCTGGTCCCATCATGGGCAGGCCTGCCCTCTCTGGCTTTGGACCTCACAGAGAGCAAAGGCAATGCAGCTGACAGAGGAGGTGCTCAGGGTCAGCTCCAGGGAAGGAGATTTCTGGTTGGCATCGTGGCACTGGGTCAGCAAAGGGGTTTTACTGTGGGGCTGCAGTTCCAGCCAGACCCACTGCATGCAGAGCAACGTGGGAGGTGCTTCTCCTGGCCTCAACTCAACAGACTGAGCAGTTTGAGGGCAGCCTGTGTTGCTCTCTGCACACCTGGGGAGGGCAGTGGTGGGTGCTGCAAAGATACAAGGCAAACTATACAAGGGGCACCGGTGTTTTGGGCAGAGGGCATTCTCTGGGGTCAGAAAGGCTAGCAACCTGCAGCAGGACACAGCCATTCCCCTCCGTGCATACAAGTGGATGAATCACTAACTAACGGGCATGAGCAAAAGTAAGGAGAGGCTCTGCAGGGCTCTCGGAACTCGGGCCGGAGCGTCCTACAGATCTTTTTCTGCCTTTACAGGGAGCCTCTTGCTCAGGTGGCCTTCTCCTGTCAGATGAGTGCCCCAGTTACTTTGTAAAGGTTTCTGTCTTCCCCTGCTGCTCAGGTGTCTGTCACCTACCACTTGTCACAGTTGTCACTGATGCTGTCTGATGCTTCACCTGTTTAATTTTTTCTTTTGAATTTTCTGTGAGCTTGAAAATAGATAATCAAGCTTATTAGACTTGTGTGTAAAATAAAACTGAAGCGGCATTGGGCGAGTATTCAGGGACCTGCTGAGTTAAATGCACTGGCTTTGGTGTGTATGCCCTGAGATTTCTATGTTAGCCCTTCCCGGGGCATTTCCGGTATTTTCTGTGCTTGGCTGGGCTCTGGGTTGGGGATGTCTAAGACCAGCTGAAGTGACGCTAGGCAAGAGGTTATGAACCGTGAGGACAACCACTCACTTTTATACCCATTCACACTACCTTCTGAAGCCTGTCCGAGTTCTCCACATGTGGTTCCCTGAGAGATGCCAGGTGTCTCCTGAAGAATTGTCTTTTTGTTGACAATTATTACTCTTGAAATTTTCAAGGACATAAAAGCTGATTCAGGGGGATGAGAGATCCAGCTTCCCAAGGGCAGTGATAGAGCCAATTCATTAGTCACCGTTTTATCTACCCTTCCTCCTCAACTGCGCCCAAATACAACCCTTATCCTCCTCGCCAGGAGGGCCGTGCCATCTCCAAGCCCACTTTGCTGGCCAGCATGCCCTCCCCCGCTCCTCTCTCTGAATTCTCCACCTCAGTCAAGTACTGGGCTAGTTCCGCTTCTCTCCTACTACCTCTCGCCCTTTCTCTGGATGAACACTCACTGCCAGTTACTGCGTGTTGGCATCATGGCGGGGCGGGGCAGCGAAGGGGTCTGTGTTTTGTTAAGGAGCTCTCCGACACTAGCTGTCTCAGTGGTGTGAGTGCTCCGCCCAAGGAGCACCTGTGACCACGTGGGGCTGACTGATCACTGCTGGTGCCACACTCCAGCAGTTCACGCACTTATTCCACAGGTATTAACTAAGCCTTTGGTACAGAAACTTACGCAGATTCTTTCCCAACATCTCATGTTTGTCTTCCTTTCTCAACCAGCATTTCCACTTCTGCAGGAGCAGTTCTCAACCTGGGCTGCAGAGAGAGTCACCTGGAGGGATTTTAAAGTTCTGATGCAGAGGCTGCTCCCTAGGTCTGTCAAGTCGGACCCTGGCAGCAATGTTGTTTAACCCTCTATTTAGAACTAATCGTGGATTTGCATGCCATGGCAAGACATTGTGTAAGGTCCCTGGTACCCTCCCCTCCGTCTCTCCCCATGATAACATTTGCACATAACTGTAGTTCAGTCTCACAAGCAGAAAACTGCCCTGGTACAGCCCACCAAAGTTACCCACAGAGTTCACCACTCTTTTGTGCGCCTGTGCGGGTGTGTGTGCTTATGTGTGTGCATGTACTGACTTCTATGCCATTTTATCACATGCATAGATTGGTGTACCTCCCTTCTAGCAGCGTCCTTTTCCACAGCTCCCGGCGACCTCAATGTGTGTGACCAAGGGTGAGAACCACGCTCCATGAGCACCGCCTCGTTGGCCTCTGACACGCCCAGCAGGCGATGCCCCGTGTCCTCCCTGCTTCAGGGTCTCTTCTCCAGACGTTCAGTCAGGACCCACTGTGACCCCCGACCCACTGTGACCCTCCGGGCTGTGCTGTCCCTCCCAGCTGCAGCTCTCTCCCTTTCCCTCAGCCAGAGACCCCGCAATGGGAGGGCGTGTGTCTGGTTGCTGGAGTCCTCCTGTGGCCTGCTTGCCCAGTTAGCTATTTCCAGGGCTCAGGAATGAAAATGAAAATAGACCAAACAATGTGACAGTTTTCTGCTGCTATTTTTTCTTCCATGAACAGAATGTTCAGCATTATTTTTTTCCCCTTTGTGCAATACTGCAAGTGAGAAATACTCTGGCTGGAATGCTGGCAAATGCTGTTTATAAGCCTGCAGTCTGCAGCAAGCTGTGCGAAGGGAGCTTTCCCAGGGACTTGGATGGCAAAGAGTTGGCGAGTAGCTGGTGATGGCCATGGCCAGGTGCTCATTAGGCTAGGAAGGAAATGGGCCACATGCATATGGATGGTCCTTCTCGTAGCTTCTCTGTTCCCTAGAAGCTCTGCAAAGCTTTTTGCCTGAAAGCTATGAAGGAGCGACCTGGCCCAGGGGCACCGGGAAGTGCTGAGAAGGAAGAGTGAGTGTGTTTGAGGTTGGCCCCATTTCATCTCAGATGTCGCCCACTACGCAGCTCACAGGGAAGATGGGCCTCCTTATATCCCGGGTTTGCTTTTCTCTAGACCCTGGAATGTAAGGGCTGAGATAGGCTGGCCATAGACAGCACAGTAGAGCTTGGGGGTGGAGGGTGAAGGATAGCAGGGAAATGCTCCTTTATATGCTGCTGGCGACTCTTCTCCAATCTCAACAGAGGGGACAGGGAGGTTCCATAATCGTCATTTTCATACGAGAACTTAGGGAAAGTGGAGCCCACTATTGCCTGGGAGACTTGACTCTGAGCATATCCATGCTTTCCCTTATTTAAAAAGCATAAAGTGAGATCACTTCATGGATTATATCACTGTCTTACCACTCTGCTGTGCACCTGCAACTAATATAAAGTAATACTGAATGTCAACTATAGTCAAGAAATGAAAAAATGTCAAAGAAACAAAATATGGATCATCCTTTCTGGGCTTCACATTGAGCTTGGTTCTGGGGACACAGAGGTGAGTAAGAGAAATGCCAGGCATTTGTCTCTCTGGATGTGGCTTAATTGTGTTTATTTGTTTATTTATTTATTTTCTCCTGGGACGGGAGGTGACTGGAACTGGGCAAGAGAGGAGGTTGATTGTGTTGACATATGTATTTCGATTCCCAGATGCCCAGAAGATGTAAGTACAGAATGGTCAGATTTCCCAAGTCACCTTCCTTATTCTTCATGGCATATGGAAGTGTTCTAGATCTTGATTGGGGTGCTAGTTACACAGACGAATACATTTGTCAAAAGCTCATCAAAGGGTACGCTGAAGATCTGTGCATTTCCCTGTGTCAGTTTTACCTTAAAAAATCACATTTCAAATGGAAATGGAAAAGAAGCAGTGAAGCCACGGCCCAGGGAAGGCCATTTTAATCAGGAACAAAACCCGGTTTTGAAATTTTACCCTAACAACAGTTTCAAGGGACTGGTGCCCACCAAACATTGTGATCCCTAAGCCTCTGCCCTCTGCAATGCAGGCATTCCAGGGACTTGCTGTGCCCTCGGCCTGGGTGTGCCTGCTGCTGCTTCTGGTGCAGTTCTCCCACACGCCAGTGGGGCCCAGTGGTCTTGCCGCCCCCATGAAGCCTTCCTGGATCTCTTCAGTCCATCTAAGTGACCTTTCCCTTTTCTGCTTCACTTGAATTGCTTGTCTTAATATAATCTGACCCTTTATTACTCGGTGTCTTTTCTTATCTAACTTTGCACATTTAAAGAGCATAGAACAGTGCCTCACACAGAGTAAGTGCCCAATAAATGATTGTTGCTGTTTATGTTCCGATCAGTCCCCCCAGGGCCCGTGTCCTTGGGGATGTACAAGTCCGGCGGGGGCTGGACTGTGTCCCTTTGGTGACCATCATGATGCTGGACGCTTGTACTCATTGAAACTTTGACAGATGTGTGTAAACTCCAGGCAGACGCTAAGCCCATATATTTGGGGACGCTGGCTACATCAGAGACGTGACTGAGGAACATTCTAGCAGAGACTTCTGATGCAGAAGAGAACTTAGATGCAGTGCCAACCAGGGGCCGTGCAGAGGGAGGGCATCCTAGGATTCTGAAACCTCTCTCCAGCCCCACCCTTGGGAGACCTGGGGAAAAGCCTGGCCTGCAGACCAGCCTAGGGGCAGCGGGTGTGGCCTCAGAGGACCTGTTCCTGTGGATGGGCTCTGGAGTCTCCTGTGGCACCCCAGGGTGGGATAATGAGATGCCACTTGATGACCACAGCCCTGCCTTTCAAAGTGACAATGAGCAAAGGGGCAGCATGACAATGACACCTGCTCATCAGCCCTGCCCACCTCAGTCTTCCAGGGCTGGGCCACCCTGCTCATTAGGTTCGCATCTGTCCCCACCAGCCTGCCTGCAGCTGATGCTCATTAATCCTGGAGCCCCAGGCCCAGTGGGCCCAAAGAGGCTGAGCTTTTAGAGCCATTTATGGCAATGGGCTTGGCCAGAGCTGCTAGATTGATTTATAATTGGGCTGGGGGGCACCCCTGTGTCCCTGGGGCCCATGCTCCAAAGTAGGTCAGTCCAGCAGGGTGGTTTTGCTCACTGGCTTTATGAAAAGGACCAATACGGGGATGAGGTTCCTGCCAGACCAGCACAGCACAGCAGCTGCTCCACAGAGCCAATTCCAGCACACCCCAGGGGCCTCCTGGCTTGACACCCCCACCTTCTCACCACCCCCAGACCCTGTATGTGCTTCCTTGTTTGGGAGACTCAACAGAACCTGCCCTGGTGAGAACACGGTCCCCTAGGGAGGGCAGGACATGTACTAGGGTCTGCACTGGCCAGCGCTGGGAATCAGCCTTCTGAACTCACAACAGTTTTGCAGAATAACAATAATAAAAACAGCAGGTGATACGGCTGACTGCTTACGACTGTTGACTGTCTCCTTGGCATTGAGCCGAAGGCTCTAGGTGTATTATGTCATTCAACGAGGTATAAGTGAAAACCGTTATCGGGACCATTTTGCAGGGGAGGAAACTGAGGCACAGACAGGTGAGTAACCTGGTCAAGGTTATTTACACACCTTAGTAGAGACAGAGCTCAGCTTTGGACCAGGTGGCCTAGCTCAGGGTTTCGGTGCCTTTGCTCTCTATGGCCCCAGGCGCAGCACTTGGCATTACCAGCCTGAGTCTGGAGGGTGTCAGAATTGCTGGGAGCTTCTACAGTGAGACAGGGTTTTGGGGGGCAGGGTCTCAGCTCAGCTGATGGAAGAGAAGGTGGCTGGGAGTTGAGAAACTGGAATTCCGATTTCATCCCAGCTACAAAGCAGCCATGTGATGTTAAATATATAACCTCCCTGCTCTGTGCCCTCAGCCAAACTGGCATACTATAATTAGTGGTTTTTAAAAAAAAATGCCAGCCTGCAATACATGGAGAAGCACTGAGAAAAAAATAATAATAACAGCAGCGACTGCCCTGGCACAGCAGGAAGGCCCCATCGCTGTGAGCACCCACCTGGAGGGCAGTGGCACACTTCCGGTGGTGGGGCTGTGGGCACCTGCTGGCTAGGTGCTGCTGGGGCCTCTGCTGGTGTTAATTCCGGCTCTCTCTGACTTCCTGTTTTTTCCGTGTCCCGTGGATGTGGCTGCGCTTCCGGGAAGTGCAGATCTGCTCTCCTCTGCCTGGGCCTCCTCCCTCCTGGCACGGGCTTGCATGAGTGTGAGGGGAGGAAAGGAGCTCCTAGCTCCCTCATTCCCCCAGTTCTTCCTACCCCTTCTCTCCACTTCTCCTTGCCTCTCCCCTCCCTCTCCCTCCCTCTGCTGCCTCACTCTCATCAAAGACAGATCTCAGTATCCAAACTGTGAACCCAACTGTCTCCATTGCTGCAGGTTTCAGAGCAGCCGCGTGACGGTGGCGCTTTTTATGGCACCAGAAGCTGCTGATGCATAATTCAACAAACAATCCAGAAATGCATTGGGATCCAAATGACTCACATCAGAGGGATTTTGATGTTAAACACCGCCCCTTAAAGCCCATTCCATTCATGCCAGTCCCTGTGCTTTTATCCTGCGGTGTTTGTAAAAATTTGGGGAAGGCTGGAAGTTTCAGCCTAAAACTGATGGCTGGGTATCCCTGTGGAGGACGTGGGTGGTGTGAGGCTCCCATCCCCCATCCCTGGGCCAGCTGTCACTGGCAGGTGCCTGGGGCTGGGTCTTCAGGCTGGGTTCCCCTAGGCCCCAGGTGGGTATTGGCCAAGGCTAGCCCTGGGGTCTCCAGTCCTTCTAGAAGGTTCATCCCCCACAAACGCAGGGCCTTGCTTGAAGAAGGCAGCACCACGGTGCAGAGGCAGCGCTGTGTAGTGGTGAAGCACACAGGCTTTGGAAGGGGACTCCTGGGGTCCAGTTTGTCTCTGGCACTGATCAGCTACTGGACCCTTGGCATGGTACTTAACCTTCTGTGCCCTTCCTTCCTGCTCTGTAAAGTGTGGAAAATAATAGTGCTAACCTCACAGTGCTGTTGTGAGAACTGGAGTTAATATCTGTGGGTGCTGCATAAATGTTGGTCATGTTATTATTATTCTAGAAACTGCCATGGATGTCTAGGGAACCCCTGGGTTTCCCCATTCGCTTCATGGAATCTCCAGATTCCAAAGCACTCTGCTTCTGCCCCAGCAGCAATCAGGGCCCCATAAGCAGATAGGAACTTTATAGGTAGGAAGTGCCTGGTGCCCACTGTACTTGGACCATAACTTCATGCCCCCAGACCACGGCTGCATTCCTCAGACTTACGGCTAGCATCCCTGAGCAGGACTCTCTCTGCGTCCCTCTCTCCCAAGGTTGTTATTTATTTCTGCCTCACATAGGCCCTCAGAGTCTAGAGAAACTTCCCAACATCTTGCCTACACCTCCATCTTCCTCTCTCAGGACAGCCACCAACCAGCCCCTTGTCCTCAGCCGTGCCAGCCAGCCTCTGTAACCCCACTGCCCTGTCGTCCTGCAGCAGACACATCTGTGCACTTTCTAAGTGGCTGGAGGGGCCGCTGTGGCCAGCCGGCACTCCAGCATAGCCCCAAATGCCCAACTGAGTGTTTCCTTCGCTATTTTCAAGAGCGGAAAGTGGGGTTATCTGATCGGTAGCCCTCGTGGCTGCTTATCAGTGGCTGTGGTTATCGCCCATTAGCTGTGGCGCTGTGGACAGGTACAGCTTCACCACTACTGAGTGTGCAGCTGGCCCCAGCCACCCCTGGGAGGCAGGGCCATGTTTGCGCGGGATGTGGACTCAGGTCCCTGAAGGCTGAGAATTCCCAGAGCTGGACCCAGAGCTGGACCCAGAGCTCCCAGGGCTGGAGGATCTGAGCCACAGATGGCCAGGGAGGACGCTAGCTAAGCCGAGGGAGAGTGTAAGTGCAGAGGAAGGGCAGAAGTTCAGAGGAGGAGTGGAAACACCGAGGCAGGTGGGCCAGCTGCTTCCTGGTAATGAACCCCAGGGCAGGGGCAGTGGGAGAAAGTAGGGAAAGCGTTTCATGGATACTCATGATTTCTTCCTTGGCCCAGTGTGGCCTGTGCTTTATACTAACTCAGTCATAATCCCACGCTGTGTGGAATGCACCTTGTAAGTGATGGCCAACATTAGCACAGAGAGGTGAGGGAGTTCACCTGATGTCGCACAGCAGAAATGGTGGAGTAGAAATGAGGACCCAGTTCTATTTTCTTTCCAAGAACTCTACACCATCCTGACAGTGGGCCTCTCAGACTCAGACAACAGGGACCCCCAGGCTCAGAGAGGTGAAGCAACTTGCCCAATGTCACACAGCTCATTCGTGGCAGAGTTAGGACTAGAACCCGTTTCCTAACTCGGAATCTAGTGTTTGTATCACTCCCCACCCCTAATCACGTTCACTGGTCTCTTCACCTGCTCCACTCATTAGCCAGGGAGGAAGGTCCTCCTAGGGACTGGCATCTGCTGGTGCCATCTGCACTGAAATTGGCCTGGGTGTCTCATGGGGGTAGGATGGAGGCAGCCCTACAAGCTGGGCATCACTTCAGAGGGAAGCCGGCCCCATCCTGGCTCATGGGCTGAATGGAAGAGCAGGCTTTGCACAGCCACAAACTGCTCCCACCACTCTGTCCCCGCCCCTCCCGTGTGTCCTGGGCTTCAGCCAGGGCTTGGAACTAAATAAATTCTGGATGGCTGCTAGCCAGACAGACACCCAGGTTGTCAGGGGATTGGGGAAGGTCAGAGAGGGATGCCAGTTAGCATAAAGAGGGGAAAAAATAGAGGGTGGGTGTAAATTAGTGGCCTGTGTCTCAAAAGCTCTGTGCCTGGAATCTGTAATGGGCCGCACCATAAGTTGGCTGAGGATCCTAGATTGTAATGCAACCCGCCTTCTGAATCCAGCCCTGGCTTTCCTGTCGCACGCTGAAGATGGCTCGGTCACTGTCCTGGTACCACCCACTCTCCTAGTTCCATCCATACTGAGCGCATTGTAAGCCTCTGATGGCTCTTGGCTCTCTCTCTGCTTCACATGCAGTCAGGTGCCCTTCTGTGGATCCAAGAGCCCCTCCGCTTCCTCCACCATGAGGGTTTACTTTCTCCTTGTAGACTGAGAGTTTCTAGAGGGGTTGGGCTGTGTCTTGTTCCCCTCTGAATTCCCGGTGCTGAGCGGAGCAGCCCTTAGCAGATGCTCAAGAGCTATTTCTCAGATGGATGAATGAATGCATGAATGTTTAGCTAACAAAGTTAGGACCTGAGAGATGAGCCAGTCGGGGCTTGCAGCCATGACCAGCCCTGTCCAAAGCTGACGGCTAGTACCGTTTGCTCTCCACGTGTTGGTCTGACATCTGGGTCGGAGCCAAATACACCATCTCTGATTTGTGGGGCCTTGAGGCTAAAACTCGTTCGATCGACTACTAAGTACCAGGCAGTCTTATGTGCTGGGCTGATAATAAGATGAAAGAGATGGTCTTCCTGACCTTGAGAATCATAGCCTGGTGGGAGGTGCACCACAGAAACCACCTGTTGTAGAGTGATAGCAGGGGGGTTCACCAAATGGCTGTGGGAGCATGGGCTGGGGAATGGAGAGTCCCTCGGGAGGCCGGGGCCGGGCTGGGCTCTGGGGCCAATGGTGGTGGGAAGTAGGGCTGGTCCAGGGGAGCACTGAGCTAGACCTGGAGGAGTAAGCGAAACCTTCCAGATGAAAAGTGGGGTGAGGGTGGATAAGCACACGAGCCAAGTCAGAGGAATACATTGACAGCCTGGATGGGGAAGAGCTATAGTTCTATTTGGCTGGGGCGTGGGTGGGTCAGTGCCCGGCTAGAGAGGGCGTTGCGAAGTGCCTTCATGCTAACCCAAGAAGAGCATCTTCCATGGACTTGACCGCTGGGCATGGCTGCTCAGACAGATGAAGAGTCAGCATATCCCTGGGCTTCAGGGGTTTTTGTGATGATCATATCTTACCTGCTGACCACCCCTGAGCCCAGCAGGACACTAGTGGCTATCTCCACGCCCTGGTTCGAGGCACCTGGAACTGTGCAGTGACCAGGACAACCCTGGTTTACAGCATCGCCACAGCCTGCAACAGCAGGGCTCCTCAGGACAGTCTAGAGGAGGCTGAATGCTGGCTGTTGCCACAGTAACTACCAAGAGGAAGGACGGCAGCAAGCAAGGGATGCCTGCAGGAGGGCACTGGGACCACACAGGGACTGCCAGGAGCCCCTGCTGCTGTCTGGAGCATTGGCTCCCCAGGTGGCTCTTTCCAGCTCGTAGTGTGGCAACTGGTCTTTGAGAGACCTGGGAACATCAGGGAGAGGTTTCCTGGAAGGGGTCAGATAGAGGACAGGTTGGGAGGACCATCTTCATCCATGTGTTAGAGAATGAACCAGAAAGACAAGATTCAGCCTAACGATAACCAGGTTCACATTTGGACACTGTATGAGGGCCAGTTCGCTGTGTTTCCGCCCTTGGAGACATCCCTTTCTTCCTTTACACATGCATTTTTTTAATGCATTCACTGGTTAATGTAGTAAATATCTATTGTCTGTTGTGCACTGGGCACAGGGGCTCTGCCGTCAAGGATATATGGAAAGGTAAATAAGTGCTTCCGTGTGCTGGTTGTGTGCCTGTTCCCTGCCTTCTGTCTGTGCTCAGGATCTCTGTGTTCACTATGGATTATAAAGACCCCCTCAGGGGGTTCCCTTGCATGTGACTTCCAGTTGCATTGGACAATGGCAGGAGGCTGGGGTAGAAAAGATAGAAGTTGAGGGATGTAATCCCAGTTTCTCACCCCTGTGTTCTCCCACTCCCACTGGGTAGCCCTGGGCTGGCTGGGTCCTTTACCTGCGATCACTTCTCTCAACCAGTCTACGTGACTCTCTCCTTTCAGCTTCCAGTAACCATCCCTACCCCTTTCCCTCTAGGTCAGAGGGTGGCAAGTCCCTCACTTCTAGCAGCCCTGAGATATTGCACATCCCTTGAGGTTTCCCTTTAGTTCACATGTAGCCCAGGGGAGTCAGCAAAATCATCAGCACAAGTCGTGCCCACTAGCAGAAGACAGCCTCACGGAAGTTCCACTCTCCTCTCCCACGTCCTTTATTGGCCTGTACTTTACCCTCATTTGTACCAAGAAGGAAACAAGAATGGGGAAGCTCTAGTAAGAGAAGAGCAGCGGGTTCTCCCAGCCCCGATTTTCTCTGTCCCGTCCCCAACGCTGCGCATTCTACTTTGTATGTCCCTTGTCCAGCTGACACCACAAAGCTGGTGTGTGACCCCACATACCTCCATGCCACCCATCTGCTCCTGCCAGTCTGTGGTGCTCTTCTGTGCTCCTGGCTGGGTCATCAGCACCTTTCTGTGATGCTAACTCTGTTTTGGAGGGGAGCACAAACAGGTCCTGTCTCACCTTTGCCCTGTTCAGATGGGGAAGGATAGAAGAAAAGGGAAGTGTCCTCAGACTGACGGTTCTTGGGAGACAGGACTCGAGCTCCCTCTCCAGGTTCCTTCCCACTCCACCGTCTTCTCTTTTCGCTGACTTTTGAGTTGCCAGAAAAGAATTTCCATTCTTATTATAGGCATCGTTTTCTGAGATTACAACACAAAAGGAGAAAGGGAAAGGCTGTGGCCAGCTCATGCCCAACCATGTGAGGAATTAAAAATGAAACTGAACGTTCAGGGAGTCCCGAGGGCACGCTGAAATGCTGGGTGTGGATGGGAATTTCTCAGGAAACACTGGCGGTAGGGTGTTGCTGGTGACCAAGTGGGTGAGGACGCACGGGGTGAAGAATCTGGGCTGATACCATGGCGTATACTAGAGCTCACTCTGTCCAAAGGGAAAGCGAGTGACTGCTGTCTGTGCAGCTGGGCCTTTCTGTTTGAGGATGCTGGCGCCTCCTGCTGGTACTCTGAGAAATCCATCACCCCTGCTCTGAGCTCCTCGTCATGGCTTGTGTGATTCAGATTCCTCTCGAATGTTTAGGACTTTACAGAAAGAAGCCCCACTTTGAAGCACAGAATAATAAATAGAGGCGAATCCTCCCTAGAATGTCCCAGAACTGGACAGGAAGAGAAAAAGGGGTTGATCTGAGGAGCCCCAGGCTTGTGTGGGTCCTGAATTCCACAACCTGGAGGTCAATGCACTTCCTGCTTTGGCCACCCTCGAAGTCATGTGGCCCCAACAAGGGCCCTGAGGCCTCTGGGGACCCCTTGGAAAAGTAATTGGGTGACACTCCTCATGACTTGTTCTCCAAAAGAGTTGGATGGCTAGACCCTCTAGCTGGGTAGGTGAAAATACATGGTCAAGATTGAATGAAATACATTAACAAGGAAACCATTTTTTCTGAACCAAAACTGAGAGTTGGGTTGGACTGTCAGGACACACTGTTGAGTACGCAGATTGTCACCGTGCTGGGACATCCAGGGACTGGGACTAATGTGAGTGCTCGGCTCTTTCCAGATCACTCTTTCTTTCCATTATCTTACGCAGCAACACAAACAAGCTGGATAACTTTGGGCAAGACACTTAGTCACTTAGAACCTCAGTTTTGAGGGTGTCCCAGCTCTATGAATTGATGGTTTTGGGTGGGAGAGGGGAGGACCCCGTAAGGTCAGGCTGAAGTGAGAGGAACAGTGCAGGGGGGCCATGGAGGAGTAGAGTGGCACTCAGGAAAGCGAACCCAGGCATGGCAGCACCCAGTCCAGGCTGCACCAGAGAATGGGGTCTCTTGTGAATCTGTGCAAATCTCTCGCAATTTCCTTGGGTTGGACTAACGGGGCTGTGACTTCTCTCCTCCCTCATGTTCAGGTTCAATGTGTTAATTAAGGACTGGGGCTGTTCCCCAGTGGGAATTGATTGAAGTGGGTCTGTAGCCCCAGACAGAGGCAGAGACATGCCGGAGGAAGGGTGCAAAGCGACCCACTGGGGGCTGCCAGCCTCCCTGGCACTCAGCTGGAGACAGAGCGGGCAGAGAGAGCCCTTAATGGCCCGGCAGATTAGGAACATGGTTCTGGCTGAGGGCGCAGAGCCCTGGGGAATGAAAATCAAACTCCTCGCAGCCAGTCAAGCAGCTAAGCATATAAGATCTAAATAAACACGCGTCTGTCTCTGTCCCAGGCAGCCCCCCTCTCAGTTGCAGAATCAGGTTGTCTCCTCCAACGTCCTGACCTTGGACTCCCTACCTGACCATGGTGAAGCGCCAGATTTCCCATTAGATTCACAACCACCTCTCACCCTGTGTGCTCACTCTGCTGGGCCGTTTTGGGGCTGGCGGGCATGTGCAGATGTCGTCTGGCAGCCGCAGAGTAACCCAGCCACAGATGAGCCATGTGGGCTCTCGGCTTTTCTTCTCCACCCTGGCCCGGTTGCCCGACTCCCATGAAATATTTCAGCCTGAAGACTCTAGTGAGTTTTACACCCACCTTCCACTCTCCAACTTAGTCAAGATGCTTCTACGTTAAGTATCTCCTATATTCAGAGATGTTGTAAGTGTTGGGAGTGGAGAAAACACTTGTAATCTATTAATGCTTGGTCTGTCCCAGTGCTTCTCAAATTTTAATGTGCCCTTAAATCACCTGAAGGTTTTATGCAAATGCAGGTGCTGATTTAGTCGATCTGGGGTGGGGCCTGAGACCCTGCATTGCTAACGAGCTTCCAGGTGAAGCTGATGCGCTTGGTCCTTGAACTGCACTTGAAGTAGCATCATAGGTAGAGGCCAGTGCTATTCAAAATGTGGTCTATGAACTCTTTGCTAATGGTCTATAATGAGAGAGATGCAGACACTGACTGCGAGCATTAGAAATTTATACAGCAATTCAACATTGCTATAACATTGCAGAGTGAATTTGCATTTTGCATTTTAAATTTCATTTCTCCAGTAATTTGTTTTTATGGTGGTATTTGACAAAAGTATCCATCTACAATGGATTGGAAGTTGTACGGAATGGCTCCTCAGCATGGAGAGTGTAAGGAGCCATGGACCAGATGACTTCCGACCCACTGCAGCTCGTGTACAAAAGTGTCCTGTCTGTGGGGACTGACCCTAGTGGCAGGCGATCCCCTGCAGAGGACCCCCAGCCCGGTCCCTGGCATTTCCTCACCTTGACTGTTTTCCAAGCTCAGTGTGGTGTTTTTGTTCCCAGGCAGGATTCTGGGTATTTCGGACAAAGGTTTAATGTATCAGGGGAGTTTCTCCTCTGATGATGCCAGGAAATGCCAGCTAACAAGAGAGATTGGCAGCTGGAGAGCCTCTGAGGGCCCAGCCTGGAAGACATCCACACCGGGCTTGGGCAGCCCTCCCCCCCCGCCCCACGTCCCTGAACAGGATTGGACTCCACTGTGGCAACCACCTGCCCCACTCCTGAGGAAGAAACAGCCGACCTGAGAAACAGACCGGTGAGAAGCCTTCCTGCCTCGAGTGCCCACAGGGGTGGGCTGGGTGTTAATGAACCCAAGTGCGGTCACACCAGGAATGGAGCCAGCTGGAGTCCACCCACGTTTGACCTGCGGTCATTTGGCAGGAACCACACTGCTGAGGGAGTGGTCAGAGACGAAAACAAGTCTGGCTCTCTCGTGCAGAGGCAGTCTCTGCTGTTCTTGGCCCACTGCGGGCTGTCACGCATGCTGGACAAGACTGGTGGGATGACCCTGGGGCGGCAGGACAGGCAGGACTCCGCTCACATCTCACCTTCTTTCTTCGTCCCCCGCTGTTGGTGCCTGGTCCGACGTGGGGAGGCTCGTGGGCCGCCCAGCCCCCATCAATGCCTTTTCCATAGTCATCGCTCGTGGTATTCCCTTAACTATCACAGATCTATGGGATACATTGCCATCTTTGCTAAATGTTAATTAGGTTTGAGTGAATCACAGACAAAAGGGGTTGATGTTGAATAACTATGTGTCGAATGATCTTTTTACATTTTTTAGAAATCAGTCACTCCCGTGTTCAAAAGGCCGTGATTCCAGCTAAGCTGGATTGAATTGAGTGGGCAGACTTTGATTTGTGCTTGTGATTTATGGGTTGACCTGAAGCTGTTTTATCTTTCAATTTGTGGAAGTGGTTAGTGAAGTTCTAGGTTGGCCACAGGAGGACTTGTCATTGAGAATGTGTGTGTGTGGGGGTGCATGTTCACCTTTGTATAAAAGAGGGGACTTGATCAGCGGGGACTTTTGAGCTGTTGTTCCAGAGATGGAGCTGACCTCCTCTGGTCGTTCCTTCTTGCTGTATAAGACAAACGCCACTGCACACCTTTCTGAGACAGGTGCCTGTGGCCAGGGATGGTGTCCATGGCTGGGGAACCAAAGCAAAGCTATTTGGTCGATCCAGGCTCTGGGCCCATGACTGTGGCCTCATTATTCCTGTCCCATTGGCATCGAGCCTCTTAACATGTTTTGTGAAACGGAACTTTAATACACATGCTAATAGGAAGGAGAAGAGGAAGAAGGGTGTTTGCAGCCACATCACATGTACCGTGGTCCAAGTCTGTTAAGACACTGAAAGGATTCACCTTGATTAGATGCCTGGGACTAACCTCTCTCTACCCCCCAGCTACACATGGACCCCCAGACTCCTCAAAGTAATTGCCCAGAGCAAGTTTCTCTGGAAGCCCTACTCTCTAGCTCTAATTGAACTGAGAAAAACTTGAGAGCCGTGTGGACTTGTTTAGCATGTCGTCTGCATTGGATGTTGGGAAATAGAAAGGGAGGAGCCACGATCTACTCACTGTGACCCTAGCCAGACATTAGAGCTCATATGCTGCCTCCCCAAGGCCCTGGAGAAATAAGACTTCTGAGAACCTCTCCCAGTGAGCTTGGTTAGGCCGTTGGTCTCTCTGCCCTGCCCCAGGCACCTGCAGGCGCTCCTGGATACTGGGGTTCAGGGATAGTCAGCTCTTTCTGTGTACCACTTGTGCGCTTCAGCAAAACTGACTGGCCCCCCACCGGATACAGCTGTCTCTTAGCCCTGGTTTATATCTTTCCTGATACAAGAGGTTAAGTTCACATGTATTTCTCTACTTCCACAGTCAAAGTCAGCTGGATACTGCGTGTGTGTGTGTATGTGTGTGTGTGTGTGGATGGAGCCTGCCTTACTGTAGCATTAAGTAATTAACCTGTGCTCAGAACCATACCAGTTTGTGCCGTGAGAGAGGAAGAGGGAGGCTGATCACATGTGCTAAAAAGTTCCCCTGGCCTCTGAAGGAGGAGAGAAGCATAAGAAAAACTAGTAAGTACCATCTCGTCTCCTTTCCTTAACACTGTGGGCTGCAGCTGGGCGTGACCAGCATCCAGCACAATCCCGTAACTCTCAATCAGGAAGGCCGGGAGGAGGAGGGAGAGCACTTGGGGTCACATGCTCCCATGATGCCTACTAATTCCCTGGGAGATAAAAATGGGGTAAAAATGCATGAAGGCGAAATGTAAAGCTAGAGATTGATGTAGTAATTTGATGACTTGAATACCAGTGAAAACTCTACAGATTCCTTCTCTTGTTGAGAGCCCCCACGCTACTCCCCAAATGATTCCTGCGGGTTGTTCGGTGTGCGATGTCACAGTGGTCCAGGGTTCCTGGCCTGTGGCTGGGGATGGGTCAGGGGGTTCTTGAGAACCTCTGCCTGGGAGGTTGCTCTGGAGTTGAGGATGGAAATGAGTTCCAAAGCTAGAGATTTCGTATCCAGGGTGTAGAGGTTCATCACCGGCCATCAGAGCCTGCACAGGGACAGGTAAACAGGGACTTTGAAGGAGTCAAAAGCATCATAAGCAGTTCTTCAGAAATGAGTCCCAGGAGTGTGCTGTGAGAGCGAGCGGCTCTGTTTGCATCTGAAGCGTCGCTGTTGGGAATTCTAACTGGTACAACACTCGTGGAAAACAATTTGTAAATATTTAGCAAGAGGCTTAAAAAGATTCAGGTCTTTGAACTAGTGATGATTTTTTTACAGGAAACAATTCTAAATTTTAAAGAATGGTGCTAATCACCAACATGCATATTTCAACATTGTTTAGCAAAATTAGAATTCATCTAACTACCCATTTATAGGGGAGTGGTTAGGTAAATTTGGCATATTATGCAGCCATTTAAAATTTATTTCATAAAGGCCAGTATTGTAACTGATTCTTGTGTGATAACATTAGTGAAAAAGTATGATACAATTGAAATTTTTTACAGTGCATACAATAAAAACTGCAAAGAAATCCACCAAACATGCCAACAATAGTTATGCTTGGAAAATGGGACTAGGTGGGATTTATTTTTTTTATATTTATCTGCATTTTATCTAAATTTCCTTCAATGAGTATTTATTGCTTTTATAATGGAAAAATAAAATTTAAAAATAGAAAGAATCCCAAAGACTTTTTTTTTTTTAGATAGCATCTAGTTCTGAGAACAGAGAGCATTTAACATATCAGCGTTCAACCCAAAGGCCTCTGTTCAGCCAGCCAATTAACTCAGCAGGGAAGGGGGCTTTTCGGGGTGGGTCCGTGGTTTGCGCGGTGGCCGGGCTGTCTTATACACGTGCCCTGAGTAGGCCTCAGAGAGATGGCATGTGGGAGGAAGGATCAGCACGAGCCTTCCCCCACTGCTGAGATAAATCCAGCAGCCAACTAGAATTAAGGGCTTCCTATGAGGAATACATCCTGTTTTGAATTGAGGATGATACAGAAGTGCAAAGGAAAATTGTTGCCCGAAAAAACTTGCGAACTGGCATTCGTACCTAGCGGCAAAACACTCCTGAGATACATACACACAAAACATTTCATGAACATAAGTACACTTATATACATATACGGTGTGGGCATATAAATATACATGCATGTATGCACGTTTGCACACACACTGTGAGCACGCTCTCAAATGTATTGATAGCTCTGACAATATATGATAATTGTGCCACGGAAAATAAGCACTTATCATGGTGTGTTAGTAGCATTGTCTTGGAATACAAAGGACAGCATATCATTGCAGATAATTTCGACAGCAATAACAATGATTGCAGACCATACCGATACACTCTGTCATTAATGAGCTGAGGCCCTAGCAATCTCCATTTGCAACATGCCACACATAGCAATTTTAAAGTCTTGATTATGTTGCCAAAATTGAGTGGGCACGCTTAGGGTGAATGTCTCGTGGAGACTTGGGAGACCCTGCCACGGGGATCTCGTGTTTGGTTCTCACCTGGAGGGATCCAGGTGAGTTTGAACAGCCCTCCTCGTCCCCCTCCCCCCACCCAAAGACACCGAGCACAGAGCAGGCTGCATGACAGAAGGGAGCTGGCAATGACATGCCCTTGCTCCTGTGCTGTGCTCCTCGGCGGGTCAAATATTGCCCAGGCGGGCAAGACGAACAACCACAAGAGGCGCTGGCTCGAGTCCGGGATGTATTCTGTCCCCTGAGACCCGCTGTGATCTTAACTCTCTTCCTGTTTTCTCTACTCGGACTTCTTGGGACTTCAGGGAACAAAGGGACCTTTAACCTATTTGCTTAGTCCAAGAGGGCAAATGCAGGTGACTCCTTAGAAAGCACCCCCAGAGACCTTTCCACACACCCTGCACAGAACAGAGGCCCCTGGCTTCCTTTTTTCCCCCTTCTCCCTTGTATTTTCTCATCCTGCGATTTATTTTCTTTTTTTCTTCTTCAAAGCAAGCGAATGGGTAGGAGTGTGAATAATTGATTGAGAGAAGCTGCAGCAACGAACAGTTCTGGTTGCAACCTCTGTCGTTCCGGATGCCTCGGGAGGCTCAGAGGGAAGTGATCTGAATGACAACCAGGCCCCTCTGGCTCCTGTCCCGCAGGGGCTGCAGGCTGCAGGGGGCCCATGGAGAGCCGTGACCGCCTGGCCTGTCTGGGCCCTCCTCGGAGAACGGTGCAGATTCACGGAGGTTCTTCCCTGTTCTAATCTGATTTGGTCCACACCAGGTGTGGTCTAAACATTCACCCAAGTGTCCAAGTGTGTGAGTGTGTGTGAAGAATATGGGCTAGTGGTGGAAGACCTTTGCCTTTTTTTTAAAGATTTTATTTTTTTTTATTTTTCAAGAGAGGAGAAAGAAGGGAGAAAGAAAGGTAGAGAAATATCAATGTGTGGTTGCCTCTCCCACTCCCACTACCCCCAACTGGGGACCTGGCCCGCAACCCAGGCGTGTGCCCTAACTGGGAATTGAACCAGCGACCCTTTAGTTTGCAGGTCGGCACTCAATCCACTGAGCCACACCAGCCAGGGCCCTTTACCTTATTAATATCGATGCCATATATTACCACACTGTGTTCACCACAACTGTAATGTGACTTGATATTTAAACAGCTATTTTCAAATGAAAGAGTCTCTGGTCAATTTGGGAAATGCCAGGTAGCCTCCTCTTTGAGATTCACTACACACTTAAGTATATTAAAACACCTGAGGAGTCTAGCAGTTAAGTTCTTCACTTGCAGTTTTGCATTTGTTTTCTCCCAACTTATTTGGCCACGGGATCACATTGTGGATCACTTTTTTCCTTTCACATATTGTAGAACACTGTCCCCCAGCATAGATTTCAGGGAAACGTTGGCATGTGCAGCACCTCCTGCTCCCACACCTAAAAGATACAGTGACACCGAAGATGTGAGTTTGAATGCGTTTCTGCTTCACACCAACAGAGAGATTTTGCAGGGGTCTCTGAGCTTCTATAACAAGAATTAAAATCATCCATTCAACCCCCCAATTGCATGTGCTACTGTAACAATGCTTGTCACAGTGCTTGGAACCTAGGAGACTCTTTCTGATCTCACATTGAAACTGAATATAAATATAGCCCATGGTAGATAAAATTACCTTGTAGCTAAGCAGAACTGATGCAGATGCATTGCGGAAACGTGAGTATCCATCTCAGGAGACTTCCGCGCTGGCCTCAATTAAACTGGTCTCCTGCCTTGTTCCTAACCTCGGCGATAGGAAGTTCTTCCTGGTATCGCGCCAAGTTCATTTCCTCCTAAGGTAGTGGCTGCTGGACCAGCAGCATCAGCATCACCTGGGAATTTGTTAGACCTACACCATTCTGGACCCAGATCACAGCATCAGTTTCTCTGGAGTCGGGGACCCACCATTGGGATTTCAGAAAGTTGTCTAGGAGATTCTGATGCTCACTTAGGGTTGAAAATCTCTGCCCTAAAACATCATCCATCTTGATTTTTGCCAAGAACCATCAGAACTCACTCTCACATGGCCCTTCTCCTGAACCTCACATCTATCCTACCTCCCTTGCAGCCTCCCCACAGAGGACAGCTGTCTATTTCCTAGGTTCTTAGAATGGTGGCAGGTTTCTCAAAATCACGCTTATGAAATTCTTCCAGGCTGGCAGGTCTTCATGCTTAGGCCACGAGATGCAGGGCCGCATCCCCTCAGCGGCTCCCTTCACGCCTCGCCCCACATCTCTGGGCAGGTTCTCAGCTCCACCCAGCTGGTTCGGTGCCAGGGCCCAGCCGGTGGAGCCAAGAGGCTGCAGTGAAGGGAAACAAGCTCTCGGGGGAGAAGTGTGGGATAAATACGCCTGCTGGTTGTTACCACGGGGCCTGGCACCGCCCTTTACATTGACTGTAGCACTGCAAATTCCACCGGCTGCTCCACGCAGGGAGTTGGCCAATGGACAACACCTGCCCCGAGGGTTATTTCTTTGGTATTTTAGTTCATTAAAAAAGTTGTCAGTGGTTCCCAGAAGGCCCCGGGGGAGGGGTGGCTTCTTCTCCTGGAATCTCATATGGGGCCAGTTTCAGCAACTCTCAGGAAGTTCTTAAGCCATACAGATAAGTCAACACCTTTGTATTACGTGGTGAGCATTCTCTCAGTGTGTGTGTGTGTGTGTGTGTGTGTAGGGGAGATGGTGGTGGCTGATTCCAAAATCATGTGTGCCAGTGGTAAAGGTCAGGCAAGAATTAAATAACTGACTCCTATTTCAAAGGCCTTGAAATCTAAAGTGTAAAGACTAAGAAGGGAAATCTATTGGACGCTGTCTTTCGTTACCTGTGGAATTTGCAGAGTTAATAGGAAGAGCTCTACTCTGGGTTTCAGAAAGGCTGACTTAAGTATTGACTTTGTCACCAACCGTTTGTGACCTTGGGCAAGATTGTTTCTCCATTCATTCTTTTACTCTTTCCTTCCACACTGGATTAATAGTGAGTGTGCCCTGGGCACTCTGCCGGTCACCTGGGGCTACATCAAAGAGCGGAGCATAACCTCTGCTCTAAGGGAGAAGTGTTTGTAAATGGATCGTGATTCCGAGAGCAAGGGAGGGATGGGCGAAGTCTGGTGGCAGCCTGGAAGAGATGAAGCTATGAATGCTTTAGAGGGAGAAATGCTTCTCAAAGCTTGAGATGTGGCCTCTACTTCTTCCTTCCCTACAGTGATTTTGTAAAAGCCAAGTCTCATCAACCCAGTTTTAGCTCTCTCTTTCGTTGCAGAGGCTCCGAGAGTAAGAAGGGAGATGAAAAGTTGCCTGGTTTAACCACTTTCTGGATGCTTGCATACTCCCTCCTGCAAAACACACCCACCTTTGCCCACACTCAGCAACCCAGCCAAGTGCCTGTCCAGCCTACACTTGAGCATTTCCAGCCACGGCAACTTCTACATCAAGTTTTTTGGACATCTGTTACAAACAAGAGAACTAATGGCCGCTTAAGAACTTTTAAGCGAGAGATACCCATTTCAGAATTGACTTGGCTGCTATTTTGGTTTAAAATGGACTAAATCTCG
This sequence comes from Desmodus rotundus, assembly GCF_022682495.2. NCBI lineage: Eukaryota > Metazoa > Chordata > Mammalia > Chiroptera > Phyllostomidae > Desmodus > Desmodus rotundus. Next base: position 77,957,819 of record NC_071392.1, on the reverse strand, counting down.
CCCTGACCAGTGTGGGTCAGCTGGTTGGACGTCGCCCCACAACCCAGGAAGCATGGCACGTGCCCAGACCGGTTTGATTCCTGGTCAGGGCACGTGTCTGGGTTGTGGGTTCGGTCCCCAGTCAGGGTGAGTACAGAAGGCAGCCAGTCGATGTTTCTCACATTGATGTTTCTCTCCTTTTCTTTCTTTACCTCTTCCCCTCTCTCTATAAATAAGTAAGTAAAGTAGACTAAATCTCAGCTAGAGATGTGTCCTGATACCTTGCAGTGGAATTCTGAAGGGGCTGGCAGGGAATTCGAATATCCTAAGTCATTCTCATTCTCTCCTCACACCCCATTTTACAAATGAGAGATCTGAGACCCAAAGAAGGGAAATGACTGTTTCAGCTTAGTACTTCACCTCGCTGCTGTCCACAAAGCTCCTTGGAATGCTTGATAGTTTCCCCAGAGAATGGGGAGCTTGCAAAGGCAGGCCTCTGGCCTCCTGTAGTGAAGGATGGGCACAGTCTGCAGAAATACATCCCGTAGGGGACTAGAGACAGCCCGTGGTGCAGCATGCACCAGGCCTCCTCCTCAAACCACCCTAATCTCCAGCAGCCACTCCATATTAGACAGTCTGACATTAAGCAAACTCAAGGAACGATCACCCTGTACATACCGTGTGCTGGCCATGTGCCAAGGCGGTGAGAAGCTGCAACTCCGTTAAACACTCCTCCTCTTTGCTCCAAAGCCCATCTCCAACTCTAAATGGGAAGAATAACTATTTTTGTGGCTTGAGAACGCTAGACCTCTGGCACGTGAGAGGAAATTCACTTCTGCGGTAAAGACACTGAGAGGAACAATTAGCGCCCACTGGCAGGTAGTGTCGTCTCCTGAAAATAACTAGGGTGCTGTGACAGAAATAAGATAATTGGAGAACTTTAGTGACACGTACATGGTTTTACCAGGAGCTCGTGATGGTGAGGCCAGAGATGGAGTCCCCGGGGTCGCTTGCACCTTCTCTCACGGTGGAAAATTCCAGCTGTGCAGGCCGAAGTTGGCGGTTGGCTCCAAAGGCCACCTCCGCCCCTCGTGCCTTGGCTCCCCCCTGTCAGCACCCCTTCGCACAGTCCTGAAGCAGGAGTGTGTGTACCTTTTCCGTCTTCCAGGACAGTGCTGGGAGCCCCGTGCTTGTCCTGCCAGCTATCTCAGCTTTTCCCTCTACCCAGCCCCAGGTCTCTCACACCCCGATCAGTCCCAGTCATTTCTGACAGCCTGCTCCTGCAAAGCAAAGTGATTTTCAAGTAACAAGCAGAACCTGCTCCGCTGGTTCTGAGCCCATGGCCACTGAAGGGGTCCAGGAAACCACATGGTCCTTCCAAGCAGCTAAGCGCTGAGGCAGGAAGGGGCGTGATGGGTGTTAGGAGGGAGAGGCTGGAGGCGTGGACACCATGAGGGTGCAGTGTGGGCCCCCCTGGAGCACCCTGGCACCCCTGTTTTGTACACTGCCCAACCAGATGCGTGGGTACCAGTGGGAGAGGAAGTCCCATCTTGCACCTCAGTTTTTCGCCCAGAGGAGATCATCCAGCTCTCTCTCCTTGCCTTTGTTTAATGTGGAGCTTGAAGAAGGCGGTGTCTGGGAAAGCGCTGAGCCTATCAGAGAAACACACTCTGCAAGGGCCATCCTAGGACAGTCTCTAAACAGGAGGCTAAGGGCATCCGGCTTGGGAAAGGGATCGTGAAGCCTGAGTGGGACGAGGAGAGAACTCACTCAGTTTTGGACCTGGCTGTTTCCCAACTGGGTCCCAGTAAACAAGGCTCCTGGGCTGCTGGTTTCTAACATAAGCATCTCATATTCACTGTTTTTTCCTAAATAGCCTTTCCACACTGAGACTGGGGGAGGGAGAGGAGAGGAGATGAGAGGAGAGGAGAGATCCTCCCCTTGCCTCATAGAGAACATCTAGGGAATACTATGTAGAATTTTTTTCCTGTGTTTTGTTTTTTACAAAATTCATGAGGCTGGGAGAGGAGATTTTGCTGGCATTTATGTTTGATGAAGAGAGAGCAATGCAGGCAAGATAAGGTTCTCTGTAAGCAAACATTGCCTAAGGCCGGGATTCTGCACTTCCCACTGAAAGCAGGGAGATGATTAACCCTGTTTTGCCCCCAAAGCCCAAGGTTTACCTGATTGAACATAGGCAGTCGCAAGGAAGCCAGATACAGGTGGGACTGGGTCGGGTGACAACCAACCTGTGTCCTTTCTGGGGCAGTCTCAGGGACCATTGTTTTCTGATCCCAAACCAGACTGAACTCATGGGCGGGCCTGCCAAATGAAGTTGGAGGTGGGGGTGCTGCCTCCCCCGTGGGATAGAGACATTGGGAGGCAGGAAGGCCTCTCCTGACCGAGCCGTGATTGATCAGGGCTCCTGAGAAATGGTTATTGCTGAGCAAATCGCTTCCTGCCAGTGGAGATTTAACAGCAACAATTTCGTTTCCTTATGGCTGCTTCTTGCTGAAAGTGCCTTGCCTAACACCGTTGTTTATAGTCACGGGAGTTTGAAAGGCCTTAAAGAAACAACACAAAAAAACCCCAAACCTTTAAAGGAAGGTGTTTGGGGAGAGCAGAGTCAAGTGTAGATGAGAAACAACCACCTAGTGGGGATGCAGTGGGGATGAGGTGGGCACAGGGACTCCCACGTCAGGCCCCTGTGTGGAGCCACGCAGACTGGACCCCCTCCCTCTGTCCCCCACACGTGGGGTTGGTTGTTCTCTGCCTCATGGAACAACAGATAATTTTACCCTTAGGTGAAAACTCCAAGGACTTTTCGGCAAACTTGGCACTGTCCCGGGGCCAATGCGGCCTACATGGTGATGAGTAGTGATGCCTCTTTGAATTTCCTTAGCTCTCTACAGTCTGGTCTCAATCTGATTCTCACAGCGACACTGAGGCAGGCACGGCAGGTGTCCACTCCTATGTCACAGATGAGGAGACTGAGGCTGTGCGAGTTTCGGGCATTTGTCTGAGGTCACACCCATGGAAGCGGAGCTCAAGCCCTACTGTCCACCCTTTTCTATCATGTGAACTGGAAGGAAATGTTGTTCCTTGTCCTGCCTCCTCACCTTGTTCCCGTTAATCTGTTTCCTTTCTAAATTCCCTACCAGTCCCCGTACCTCATACTTACACTCCACCAAGGCTAAATTGTGGTTTGTTCCCCAGCAGGCCTCGCTGTTTCTTTCCTACCTCTGTTACTGAACGCATTTTGCTTTTTCTGTCCTTGGCAACTCATTCACCCATTTAACTATTCTCACCGCACCTTCTCAGCTCAGATGTCACCTCCTCCTGGAAGCCTTCCCTGATATGTCCCTCCCTTCCTCTTCGACCCAGAACAGAATGAGTCACTCTGTTTCCTGGGCTACTGCTGGGCCCCTCCATATGTCTGTCTTTGCACAGATCATACTGTGCTATGGTTATCTGACCAACTTTCCATCTGTTTTCCTTTGCTGGGCCCTGAGTGACACCCTGGAGGACAGGGGCATTGACATCTAGCTTTGGGTCTCCAGGGACACACTGAGAGGGCACATAGTGTTCATTTTTGATGAATGGAGTTGGGGTCTGGGGAACCCTAGCCATATGTCATCTTCCTGGAGCCTCCAGAGACTTTCCACTTCTTGGGGGGGGACAGACTTTTGGAGCCTCAGGAGGATGTCTCTGTGAGTTTAATGCCACGTCCCGAATCCTTATGAGGACTGGGACTGGAAGGAGCAGGGGTATGATCTGAATCTCTGGAGAATGCTCAGAGGCCAGGACCAGGATGACCAGGTGTTGGCCAGCACTGGTCAGCATGTGCTGGAAAAGCCTGGCCAGGCAGACCGGCCGGGCCCCTTTCCTCCCACAGACCTGCCCAGCCCTCCAGTAGGACTCGAAACCCCAGCAAGACTCTCCGCTGTAGAATAAAGAACATTCTAAATGTGGGTGGGTGCGTGAACACCTGAGGCCTTACTTGAGTGAGCTCGGGCTATCCAGGCCGGCCATGGGGTCTTCGCCCCTGCATACTTCAGCAGGCCGTTTGTCCGAGTATCTCTCTGAAACCTTGGAAAGGGCAGAGAGCTCGTCCCAGGGCAGAAATGAATCGTGGGGTAATAGCCGTCACTGACCCTTGGTATCTTGTCCCCTCGCGTGGTTTTTTTCCCGGGAGAAAGCTGGAACACTTTTGTGGATTTAACAGAAAGCGTACCCTCCTGAATTGCTAATGAAATTGCTGGATGAAAAAGATGGCTCTCTGTTGATGTTAGTCCCTCACACAGATCTGTTTAAGAAGTGAAAACCGTGTGTCTAGTCCTGGCGGCTCTGTTTGTCTTGGGGTTCGGGTTCAGGTACTTACTTAACAAGCGGTACTCGCTCTGCAGGAGTGGAAGAAAAGCCCAGAACCCATGCCGTCACACACAGGCACTCTGGGCGCATCCGTCCCTGTGGATTTGTGATGGACGCATCCTGATACCCACCGGTGACTTCTAACTATGGGCAGCCAGGCTCCCCTCCCCTCCAACCTCTGTGGGCGCCGGCCTGGCCACACCAGACAGTGTCACCTCTGACCTCCTGCTCCTCTTGTGAAGGGGTCTGCTGTGGGTACTAGGCACTGAGGATCAGCTTCACAGTCCCGAGAGGGAGACCCCCGGACACAAGATAGGAGAGATGAAGTCATCACAGTCCCACTGAACTCAGTCAACTAGTACTGAGGGGACCTTAAGGAATCAGGCATAGATTAAAGCCACAGAGCCTTTCAGATGCAGACGCCTGCTAATAAATCACACGCTGGACCTGGTCCACTTGCTCCTGGGGCCCACTCTTAATAAAGACCAGGGTGAGCTTCTGCTTCCTCAGAGCGGGAGCGCACGGGAGCCAGACTGCCATCTCTGTCTGGCCCAGGTCAGCTTCAAATGATCATGATTATTCTCTGATGTGTAGTGACTTGCGTGTCGCTGGACCGGCAGCTCAGCAATCAATTCCAGCTGCTGGGTTGGAGGGTGGGGGGCGCCCAGCCACCTGAGCCTCAGGTTGGAATCATCTCTTATATCCCCATTAAACTCTGGGCCCCTACCACATGGAAGAGTTTAAGGAGAAAATGAGATTTTATGAAAGCCAGGGGACCTCCCTGATGGAGTAAAAAGCCTAATAACAGCCGTAAGGGTTTCTTATCTCATATGAAAGTTTTTCATTTTCCCGGATTCCTCTCTTTTGTTGCCGCTGTATCACCCCTCCCCCACCCCCTCATTTCCATGGGTGCCTCATTATTTAAAACCCCTGCTAAAATACCGAAAAGCAGTTAGTAGCCAAATCAGCCAACAGCTTTTCCTCCCCCTAATGAAGGCCAGCGGTTTTGTGTGTATGTGTTTTACAGGCTGGGCACAATGACTTCAAAAGGCTCCTGAGTTTCAGGGCAGTGATGTGGTCTGGATTTCTGGGGAAAAATAAGACAAGCCAGAAAGGTGCATGCACATCTGTGTCTCTTGTGACCCAAACACGCCAAAAATGCCACCGCAGTCTGAGCAACTCCCTCTAAGGGCTTCTAGAACACGGCAGCCTGGCCCCAGTCATAGACTCCTAGTTTGTGAAGAATGGGGGCTCTTTTCCCCTTCCCCTTGACTTCTCCTGTTGACCTTGGGGAGGCACTGAAGTCTGCGCTTGGCTAGCGACTGGATCACTAGTTACCGGGGCTGGGCGTTAACTCAGCAGTGGGGTTCAGCCAAGATTCTCGGGTAGCCAGGGCCAGTCCGCCCGCCCTGTAGGCTTTCTAGTTACCTCCACCGTCTGGCCGCGTCAGGCCCCAGCCACGTTCAAAACTTGGAATTCTTGCCCATATGAAAAAGGATTAATAGTATTTACCAACCACATAGTATTTGGAAGATTTAAAGGGATAATGGATTCTAAGCCTTTAGAAAAGTGCCTGGCAGTAGTAAGTACTCAATAAATGTTTAGTATTTTATAATGGCATTGCATTAGAGCATTTTATGATTTCTCTAGCAGACATTTCAGAAATGCCCTTTTTCTTAGGGCCTCCCTGCTCGCCGTGCCAAGCCCCCTACTGAGCCCACGGACATAGATTATGTGCTTTGCGTCTTCCAACTTGCCCTGTTTACGAGTTGGAGCTTCGGGAACTTACACAGAACCATAGTGTGGGGGGGAGGCAGAGCCAGAATTTCATTCATCAGATATTTACGCAGCACGACCGTGTGTCAGGTGCTATTCTAGGCTCTGGGGGTTTGAACCTTCGTAGTTTGCTTACAGAAGCCTTTGTCTTCTCTATGCATCATGCTGGTTTCCCGGCTGTGAGAGAGGGGGGACAGTGGGTGACACCGCCCGACCTGGGGGAGGACACGAGGGTTGCAGGCTCAGAGCTTCTGTTCCGCTCTGAAGACAGACGTAGCAAAGTAGCTGAGCTGAAGCCACTGAGGAGAGGGGTCTGCTGTGGACCTGTCTCACTCATTTTAGAAGGCCAGCATCCACATGTCCCACCGGGAAAAGCCACCCAGGTGTCAAAAACACCTTCTTGAGGAAGAAAGAGCTTGAGGAACAGGCGCAGCCCATGCCGTGGGCGTGTTCTGTGTGGTGATACTGGCTGCATGCAGTTTGTTCTGGGAAATTAAAAAGCAAAACAGCAGGTCCACTCAAGGTTATCTCCTCTGACTTAGCCTAGCCATGCGCTTCTGTTTTGGGGGGTTAGAGACTGTAAGCTCTTTCCGGGCAGGAAATATGTCTTTGCACAATCCCTGGCCCTGTAGCACCACGCAGCAATGTCACGTGGACGTAAGTTGTCCCAAAGCGTCCGAGTGAGCCTGGTCACGCTGGATCACCATGAGCTGTAAGGGCCAGGCCTGGACAAAGGTAACACAGACATTGATCAACAGTTACTCAGCAGAGTGGTGGCAGAGATCATCAAAAATTGTGTCTTTTGGCTCTGGAATGCACCGTAGCAGGTTTCCACACCAGATCACACTTACCTTCCTAATCCCGCTTCCCCAGGTGTAGTTCTCAGTCCACTTGTGGGGACAAACGCACTCTTCAGTGGCTGGGTGTGTCCCAGACTTTGTGTGAGGTGGGAGGGGAAGGTTGGTGGGGACAGATCAGGAAGGCCCCAATCATGGGCTATAATAAGGATGTCACTGTCCCTGGCTGATTCTTTCATTTCAGGAACTCCTGTGACAGTCTACCCCTCCCACTCCGCCCCCACCCCAGTCTGAGGCCCCTCCTGAGGGGCGTGCCCCCCTCCAGGCTCACTGCCACTTTGGGGTTGCTGCCAGATCTCCCAGCGCCTCGTCTTTGTGACACCCTCAGCAGGACTGGCGCCCCTTCCCCATGCTCCCTTCACAGAGCTGCATTGGCAAACAGGCTCTCCCATCCGAGGTCTTTGGAGAGCAGTTTTCACCAGAAGGGATCCAAGACCCCAACGGTTGTAGAGAGGGCAGCTGACGAAGGCAGAAACGCGTCATCTTTGAGGCTCACAGGGCTACCCCTGAGGGGCTCATGGGGCAGTTTCGGGGAAACTCTTTCCTCAGCCACCCAAACGGCCCTTAATTTCCAATATCCTTTTCGTTTCTCATCTTTGTGCCCGCAGAGCCAAGGGACATACAACCTCATTCATCCTTTCTCTCCCAACCCGTCTCCTGACCCCCGGCTCCAGGGCCACACTCGTTTGCAGCCTGGTCCCAACCCCTGCTCTTTTCCCAGGACTTCCTCTCCTCGCTCCGGGCCCTCTGCCCACCAGGGGGGCCGACATCCCCTCAGGTGCCCCTACAAACCACACACTGGCTCTCGCGACCTACCTGGGGCGTGTGCATCCTCACTGGGCTCCCTCAGGATGAAAATGCACCACCAGTTCCTGGGACGCATGGTGCCCCTTTGGGAATACAGTTGTTCCGAAAGGCAGGGGACGGCCAGGCTCAGTCGCAGCACCTAGGGCTGGGAGAAAAGGCGGTAAGATTGAGTCGACAGCACCCAAATAAAGAGTCTGCTCAGGGCTGCACTGAGTGACTTTGCTGCCCGCAGGCATTCACTTATGTTCTCTTACATGAGTGATAGGAGAGGAATGGAACTAGGCAACACACGTGCAGTCCAGGGGAGTTGGCACTGCTAAATATGGCGAAGCGAGGCCAGTTTTATTAACTAAATGAGACTTTTTCAAACAAATGGATGATTTTATAGAAGTTATTTGCAAGGGTTAAGGATTCTGCATAAGGATTCTGCACGTTTTATACTCTCGTTCCCAAACAGGGTTAAAAGACTGGCAGGGAAGGACGCCCACGCGGACTCTGGTCACTCCAGCATTCAACTCACGGGCTTTCCTGCAAGGGAGCCACGCCTCCAACACACACCTCTTTGCACTTGCCTCTCGGGGGTCCTAATGGACAGATGAGGTACCAGAATCATTCCCCACAGAGCCTGTACAAGCTCCCCGTCTCTGATGAGCTCAGTGTTCAAAGCGTGGTTTTGGGTCAGACGCAAAGTGCCTGCCTCTCGGCTGATCCTACGAGGGAATATTTCCTCTGTCCATACTGGGTTGGTGCTCTTTCTGACCAGTGTTCCACCCATTCAGGGTGCCTCTGGTTAGCAGAGGGATCACCAGCCTGTCCCCTTGAAAGGCTCCTGGGAGAGTGGCTGAGAAACAGGTGCTCCTCTGTCCTCAGCAGACCCAGAGAGTCCTCTGCTCACCTCCGCCTCAGGAAGCCACAGGCTGTCAATTCTGTTGCAAAGAGGAAAAATGTGTATGATATCAGCAAGGGGTCCTGTGCTGCCTTTTAGCAGGTTGCTGGCGCCTGGGTGGCTCCGGGGGCCTGAGAATCAAAGGAGGGGCTTAGGCCACTCAGCCTAGTGCTGTCTGGGCTGCTGATTTTGCCCGAGGGGACGACGGAAGTTGAAAGGAGCCGTCTCTGTCAAACCGCAGAGGCGCTAAGGATCCTCTCATCTCCTGTTAAAGGGCGGGGAGAGGCCCTGGGCCCCTGGGAGCAGCCAGGCTCATCAGGCAAGCAGACCCAAGCAGGTGACCCCAAAGAGGAGGAGGATACGAGAGATGAGGCTGGAATTTTGAACTCGGGCAGGGGGGATGGAAAGGAGGATAGCCGGGAAAGCCCCTCGGGCGGTACTGAGAGAATGGATGCAGCCGGCTGCCAGATGGGATGCCAGTCCCAAGGTCCGTGCTGGAAGTCCAATGTCACCACGTGGCTGGAGGCTGGCGAAGGCAGATTTCACTCTGGCAACCGTGCTATTTGGGGGCCTGGGCTGCACTCCTTCAAGGCTGCGTCCAGCTCCTCGGCAGATGCATGCGTGTCAAGTCCCATCAGCCTGGACCTCGGCTGCAAACATTGGCTGGGACGGGCGCAGTGCCCATAGCGCAGCGAGGTGTCCTTAGTGAGGCAGGATGAAAAACACCTGGGCACAGCCACACCTGAGTCCATGCAGCAGGGCAGGAGCTGCTGAGCCCCTGGACCACTCCACACGCCAGTTGTGCAGGGGCAGGGGTGACAGGAGAGAGCAGGGCCCTGGCCCCGCCTCTGGCCCCCCAGTCAGTGGGGCGGCCCACCAGCTGGACTGGGCTCACACAGCTGCTCCTCTGGACTCCTGACAGGCCCTCTGCACTGCTGGCAGGAAGGAGAGTGGCAGGGAACCAGGCCTGTGTGGACACAGCCACTCGTTCCCTCCCTCCCCTCTACTCTTTCCTCACAACATTCTACCTCCCTGCTGCTTTTCTTTTCTCTCAGACCTTAGTAATTGATCAGTTTTTGAATGCTAACTTAAAAAAAAAAAAAACTAGCTAGCAAAGAATCGTTAAAAAAAAGCACTGCTCTGGTTCTCCTCTCTTCCTTGTTCCCTGGGCCCGCCCTCCCGCTGGAGGCGACCCCGCCCTCCCCCACTGACTGCCATCCAGCTCACTCTGGCTCAGGCAACACCTGTAGTACAGCCGCTTCTGAGGCTTCATCCTCTCTGGCCCACCCTCCTGATGGCAAGTCTCTGTTTCCTCTGTTTCTATAGAAAGCTCCTGGCTGCACCCCTTTTATGGTCTCTGTCTTCTGTCGGGTCTGGAGCACCAAGAGAAAAGTGTCATAGTGGAAGGAGAAGGGACTTTGGCCAGCAGGCCAGGGAGGGACCAGCAGTTCTCCTGCTCGCTGCTGGGGGACCACGGGCCAGCTCCATGGTCTGGTCCTCAGCTCTCTCACTTAATACAAACCTGCGCGGCGAGTCTGTTGTGAGGGCCGGACTCCAGTCCGTTAAAGAGCCTGGTGGCTGTTCAGTGCCTGCCAATGCTCCTTGCCCGTTCCTCTCTTCCCTCCCTGTCTCTGGGTCCCTGTGGGCATTTATTGTCCGCAGACATGCTGCCCCCATTTGTGGTCCTCTGTCCTAGCCCAGCGGGTCCATCGTCTGGACCGAGTCATCTGGAGTGTTCCCTGAAGATGGGGGCTCATTATTGGTTCCCCTTCCCCCAAATTATTATCCTTCCCTTTCTCCATCTTCCCTTTTTTTCTTCATCCCTCCCTATACAACCCCAGCAGGCCCCACTTCTTGCCAGTGTATCCGCCATCATGTCTTCCTGAGACCCCATCCTTCTTTCCTCTTCCTTCTGCATCTCCTTCCTTCCCTGCCTCCTTGTCCACACCCCCACCCCACAACATGGATTTGTACCCTCCTGGGCAGTGGTAGGGTTCCCACCTGAAACAGGCATACGTGGTGGTCCTTCGGGAACACCTCTTTTTTTGTGGCGGAGCCTCCAGCTCACCCTTCTTAGCAGTCTCTGGTCCCAGGCAGTGAGTCTGTGTGGTCCCCAGAGGCGAGCCCACTGCCGCTCACCCTCCCCCACATGTTTCCATCCCCTAAACGTAGCCAGCGGAGTTCTTGATTCCCATCTTCCCACTGGCTCCATAGCCACACGTAGACTCTGTGTTTAGCAGAGCTTCATTTCTAGGTAACTTCAGAGATCTCTTTCTTGGCTTATTTAAAGCTCTCACCACTGCATCCAGCCAGGGTGTCTCGATTATTATTCCAACTAATTTTCCCCGTTATAAGTGATCCTTTGCTGGGATCTCTGTTCTGGAATACCAGCCATTCACCTTCTTCCCGGATGCTGATTCTCGATTTCCTAGAAAGCCTCTACCTTTGAAAGTGGCTGGAGAAAGAGACGCTTCTGAATTAATTCTCTCTTATTTTAAAGTAGGAAAACTGAGACGTAGAAGGGACGGGGTCTATTACCCTAAAAGAAAAGACCTGTTGGCCTTGGGAGTGGGAAAAGAGCCGAGGCTTCCTTCCCCAGGTACTGAACAGTGCCTTCTAGGGCTCTGAGCAAAACGAGCGTGTGTATGGCTTCAGACTGGCCATCCGTGTTCGTTCCCGGATTGCAGATCTCTTCCAGTGTCTCCCAGCATGAAGCTCCCTGCAACCAGAGAGTCACCTTTGAGGCAGGTTCACAGCATCTAACTAATCTTACTGTTTCTCTTCAGGGGTCGCCAAGCTCCCCACGAGGTGGAGAGGCGCCCAGAGGACTGGGTGTAAAGGAGCCCCCCTGCCACCAGTGCAGAGTGATGAGAAGGGGAGGTGCCCAGGCCACCAGCTTTCTTCCTGCCACGTGCTCTGCTAACTCGGTTTTTAAATTCTCGAAGGAATTGAGTTTGAACAGTTTCCTTAGGGATACAGGTTTCTGTCTAAGAGGACCTGGCAGAGGAAACATTTCCTCGCTGATCCCCATCCTCTTCCCCTGGATTTCCTCCTCTGTGGCCTGGGAGCCAAGAGACCCGGCTTCCCCTTCACTCTCTGCTACCAGGACCTCTACTTTGTCTCATGCCTTATGTGGGGACCAGGGGAGGAGAGAGGGCCTGGGACTGGGAGACGGTCATCGATGGCCTGGTGGCCTTTTGAATTCCCTCTTGTTTCATACTCCTGTTTTCTATTTGTGGGAGCCTTGGGCTCACTCACTCTTCCTACTTCGCTTTGGATCCAGTTGAGTGATGCAAGCAAAGAAAAAAAAAAAAGGGAAGCAAGATTGGTGTCAATTTCTCTTCTTCTTTTTCCTTTTCTAATGTTCTTCTTTACTTTGAAAGATCAAAAAAAGGGCCAAATAGACTCTTTTTTGTACACACCTCCCCCATCATAATGGAATACAGAAAATTCCAGCAAACAAAATTGTTCTCAGACGTCTCTTTATTTTTCCCTCCAGTGGCTTTGATTTAGGTCCCACGGCTTTAATCAGATTGTTCAAGGGGGTACAGGAATGATTCTGTTAAACAAATTCCTTAGCTCACCCACTCTTCCTACCCCAACCTTCCTCCTCCGGCCCCACTCTCCACATTGTTCGTTATTGTTCTTTGTTAATGTGGGTTGCAAAAAAAAAAAAACCTCTCCTAACAAAGGAGTAAGTGAGGAATAGAGAAGATTTTCTATTTTCTGACCTAATAACTGCATGCTGGCTCAGCCACTCTGCAGCTGACAGACCATTCTCCAAACCCAATTGTCCCTTCTCTCCTTCCCTCTTTACTAAATTCACCCACCACGCCGGGAAAAATAAATGAAAGGCCCCATAAACAAATCAGTCCATCCGTTGTTCTCCACGAGCTCACGCGGCACCTGCCGTGGCCGCACGAGTGGGATTCTATTATCACAGCCCTGAGGGCGTGCACCAAGCAGGTGTGCTCTGCTGGCTTCTGTCGCTGGACGACACCGTAACCAGCCCTCATGGTTGTCACCTCTGCCTTCGGTCTATTTCTCTCCCAGCTCCTCCCGTTTTCCTTGGAAGGTAATCTATGAGTTCTCATCTAGAGAACAGAGGCAGCCTGACCCTGGGGCTCATTTTCACTGACTCCTTGGGGGAGGGGGATGGCATTGAGGACCATCTGTATTGAAGTCACTTCTCGGAATAGGCTGTCAGGCGTTTGCAGTAATACCATATATTTTACTCATCTCTCTGCTCCGGTTAGCATTCATTCTGCAAACATTCGATGAGCACCTATGCAGGGTTAAGAACAGGGCCAGCCACCAGGGATGAAAGGTGAATGTGGCAGGTGTAGTCCATCTTCCCAAGCGGCGCGTATGCAGTAGAGTGACTTAGAGGGACAGGGGCTAGACAGGGCGGGTGCCCAGAACAGTGTATGCTGGAGTCAGTTGGTTCCTGAGACAGCAGCCGCGACCTGCCTCTCCAAGCAGAACCCTGTGCCGTGTTCTCAGTTCCAACGTGGACAGAGGCACTGGCCCGTCTTCAGCAATTCTGCAGTGGGTTTGGGCTTTCCCTTCCAAATCAGCCCGTTTTTATATGTTCTAATGTTTTGATTTGGGGGTGAGGGATGCATCATTTTGTTCTGATGGCCATTGCTAAGACTGTCAAGAGTATCCAACATGCCTGCTAAGGAAAATAAATAAAAATCAGGACCTTTATCGTTATTCTTAGTCCCTTAGTCCCGGGGAGAATTGGGTACCTTTGATCTGCAACTTTTGGGGATGCCCCACTGTTGCAGTCTGACCTTGGTGTGGTGGCAGGGGGAGGATGTCTGGGACCTACCTGGTGGGGAGGGACAAATAAGTGACAGAGCAGACTCTCTCCAGACTCCCTGGAGTTCATCAGGAGGCCTGAGGGACAGAGGGAGCTCTCCCTTCTGTTTGCGGATGAGGGGCAGACCCTGCCTTTGAGTGGCAGAGCAGCTGACCTGGCAGAAGGGGCACTAAGGAGGAGGCGGCATCCGTGACTCTGGGTGTGTAGCCGTGGTCCTCAGAGCTGGGTAATTGGGGAGGATGAGAAAAGGGATGTTGTGTCTTTAACATCCGGTCCCTCAAGGAAACATATTTGTTAAACATTATAATTACCCTTCAGCCGCTGAACTCCTTGGCAAATGAGAACTCAATAGCAACTGAGAACTATGTAGCAATGGAAGCCACACCGAGGCCCATTACTGTTTCTCAAATGATACTTTCATTTAGATAAGGCAGATAATTATACATCTTGATTAGGTCGCCATTCCCAAGAGGATATGGCAGTTCTCAGGACTGCCCCCCTCCCTGTAAATAATGCCATAAAGCTGCACTCAGGCTCCCAAGTCTGTCTTCCCTTCTCTCCGACTGAGGTAACCAGATAAAGATGTGGATGTACGCAGATATGTACACGCATACGCATACACAGGCTTAGCTCCATTGTTCTCTCTCTCGTCTTCACACCCGGGGACACTGAGAGGTGTGAGCCTGTGGCCAGGGTGGAGAAGATCAGAAACAATAATAATAATATTTCAGGTATATATTATCCTTTATTTTACAGTGTCCTTCATTTGCATGCCACAATCAAATCATGCAGATGGATGGTATTAGAAGCCTTGATTTTTTTTTTCCTTCTGAACTAGGAAGGAGCTAAACTGAAAAAAGAAAAAAGAAAAAAGCCCTTTGAGTGCCTTCTAGCTCCCAGTGTGAATCCGTTCTTATTCCTCTTTTGTAGCCAAGTAGATTGAGCCTGGGAAGGTCACAGGGCTTTCCCAGGGCCACCTGGCTAGTTAAGACATTGAAACCCTGGCTGCTCCATGCACTGCCTTGCTGGGCCCTGCCTGCCTCCCAGAGCAGCTTGTTGGGTCCTCTGCGGCAAGTCCCAGCCCACCTGCTCTGTCCTGACGGACCCTACCCTAGCCATGCCGATGAGGACATGCCCACCGTTCCTCCTTGTCATAGCAGCTTTCACCTTTTCTTTATAGAACTTGCCACCATTGTAATTACTCATTGTAAAAGTAAAAATTTTTAAAAAGAAAAGAATGTTCTCATCCCTTTATCTCTAGCGCCTACCAGAGCTTCCGTCACCTAGTAGGTATCAAATTATTATTTGGTGAACGAGCACATGCATTAAGGAATTTCCTGTGAATAATATCCTGGAACCTCTGAAATCGCCAGACCTAAAGGTGCTGTACTTTCCTTCCAGGGAATTTAATAAAACACAATCATCTCCTCACTCAGTTTTCTTCTTTGTCAACACACTCCTCCAGATTATTTGGCCAATTTCTACTGCACCTAGAGATCCTGCTGCTATCTCGTTAGGCGAACAATACATATTCCCGCAGGTTTGTTCTTCCCCGTGGGTGTGCGGGTACATTGCTTCAGGATCACTTGTTAATATAAAGGGCTTCCTGTGAGACAATTGAGCCTGAGTGCCCCATGGTTTTCAGATGAGAAACCTGAGTCGCAGACGCTCTGTACAGATGACAGGCATCTGGGTTAAATTGGAAGTGGAAACAGAAAAGGATTCATTATATTTCAAAATATCTAGATAATTAAATAAACTCCTCAATTCCTTTCCAGATGTGTGATGCCACATAGGTGCAGCCGGAGAAAGACTTCATTTTGGAGTCTAAAAAGAATAAGTTGGTAGTGACAGTGTAATTTGAATCTTGTTCACAAATCTTCATCTCCACTAAGGCATGCTGCTGGCTAGAAGGGAAAAACTAAATACACGTACACCCCCTGCCCGCCCCCCAAGTGATTGTCCTCCCCTCTGAGTGGGCTGGGTCCGGCCACCTCCCTTTTCCAGCATGGATTTCCCATGATTTTTTTCTCTGACTTTGGCCTCACAAAGTCCTTTACTTTAGCTCAGGCTCAACCCAGCACTGTTATTTATTTAGTAAAGTTGCCCTCAGAGTTCTGAGACCACCAGGCCTGCGCACAAATCTATAAAAGTGCAAACGCAATTTGCAAATACTACAGTAAATTCCCCCTGAAGAGTCTGCTCGTCGGGCATTTCAGACTGAGAAGTAGGTTTGTGTTGGAGGGTGAAGACGAGGCCAGCTTTCTATGAATGGAATGAGGAGGGAGACACGAAGCCCTTCATTCTTTCTTGGGAGACATTCGGCACCTGCCACATGCCCGGGGTGAACTGTCCAAGGCTCTGGCCTGTGGATCCCCCTTCATGGCAACCTGGGTGGAGAGACAACACCCTGAAGGGCGAGTACTTCGGTGTCTTGGTATCTTAAGTGTCCAAACTGGACGTGGATTCAGGGCCAAGCTATTGCACAGCTTCAGGGGACCTCATTTACAAAGCACACGTGAATTGTGTCCCCGAGACCTGTGTGACACAGTGGACTTGAGGTCACTCCCATTCTGGATAACAGTGGCTTTCCTTGAGTCAGACACTCTTGGGCACCAGAAGAAGGTGGAAGAAGCCCTTTGCTGAGGGGGATTACAGAGGTGAGAAGGGTGTGAAGCACAGAGGGGGCAGGGGCATGCAGACACAGAGCTTTGCACTCTGTCTGTGGGCCGCGGTGGGCACAGCCTCACCAGCCTCCTCTCTGTTCCCCTGTGTGCCCTGTGGAGACCGCCATTCCCTGCAGCTGCTCTAAAACAGGTGGGGGAGCTCTGCTACTTTTAAATGGAGGTGTCTCTGAACACAAGTAAAATTTCAAGGCTCTTATGTCTGGCAGAGACTCCTGGTGTACAAACGTCCCTTCCCTGCCATCGGTCTGTCCCATCTGCACTCTGTGTCTCTTGTAAGCAGGGATGCTGCCTGTAATTTTACAGCCCTTGTGAAGGGGTGGGTTCATAGCCTCACCTTGGGGACCCCTCCCTGTGCCCCTGTCTTCCTCGTTCTCTCATCTGGGCCCTCGTAGGGCATTTTTGACTCTTGAACACGGGTTACATGGAAGAAGACGGTTGGTTTCCATCATTCCTATGAGAGGCCCACAAAGAGAGAAATGGTTCTAATTCAGTTCTGCCTCCAAGTTTTTGTTTAGTTTCCAGCTTTGATAGTTTCTCCATTTGGCCTTTACAACATCCTCTTTGTTGCCCTGGCAGGTAGCTCAGTGGGTTAGAGCGTCGTCCCGATACACCAAGGTTGCAGGTTTGAGCCCCAGTCTGGACACGTATGAGAATCAACCAACAAATGCATAAATAAGTGGAACAACAAATCAATGTTTCTCTCCCACACCTTCCTCTCTCTCTCTAAAATCAATCAGTAAAAAAATTATAATCCCCTTTGCTTGCCTCTGGGCTTCTCAGGACTTCATGGAGATATCCTGGACCAGGACCAGGATCCAGCTGTGTCCTTGTGATTGTTTCTGTAACACCCCCCCCACGGGTTCCGATTTCACTGTGGGCGCCAACAGGAGTGGACTTAGATCTGACTTGCAAAAAGTCCAAAACAGCTATGGGTGAAAAAAAAATTATGGGATACCTCCTTGCAAACGTTTGCCCTCACATGGTGTTCTTGTCTCCAAATAAGAGAATATGGGCAACGTTAAAACATGAACCCTTCTAGTCTTGCTTTTTAAAAACGGCATTGACCGAACGTAGGGAGTTCATCTTTAATATCACTGTTTATAAGCTGCTTGGAGATGTTTACTATGGTTCTAATTGGTATCATTAAGCTTAGGTGACATTATTAATGCTGCTGATTAAATTGCTATAAACCCAACTTCTCCATTTATGTAAACAGCAGCGTCAGAGCTTCCTGTGTTCACACCTGAGCACCCGGGTAACAAGAGTCCAATGGAGAGGCACCGTTGGGAAGGGAAATGGAACCCTGGTTTCTTACCTGTCTGTCAGGTAGAGCTTCTAAGAAGTCTGGCTGTTTTTCCTTTTCTGCAGCTGTTCTTTCAAGGACTGGACATCCTGATTCTGATAGTGCACTTTACAAAACGGTGTGAAATATCTCCCTTCTTGCTCTCCCCATCCCCGAATCCCTCCTTCCCCCGCCCTCCAAACCCTACATCAGTTGTCTGCTGCTATGTCGTGGTCATTTCTCAGTCCTTACCCTACTACCTGCCTACTACGTACCAGTTACAAAATGACTACCACCTCCTTTAAAGAGATTTTTTATTGTAGTAAAAAACACATAACATCTACCCTATTAACAGGTGTTTGTACACAGTGCAGTGTTGTTAATTATATGTACAGTGTTGTGCAGTGGGTCTCTCGAACTTTGTCACCCTGCACGCCTGAGATGTAACTCCCCGTTTTCCCCGCCTCCCAGCCCTTGGCAACCATCCTGCTTTCTGCTCTAAGAGTTTGACTACTTTAGATACCTCTTGTGAGTGCACTCATGCATTATTTGTCCTGCGATTGGTTTATTTCACCTAGTGTGATGTCCTTAATTAAGAGTTAGCCATATTGTAGCGTATGAAAAGATCTTCTTTTTTAACACTAAATAATTCAGTGTATGTATGGACACGTTTCTTTATTCATTCGTCCATTGGTGGACATTTACATTGTTTTTACCTAAATTGTGAATAACCCTACAGTGAACCTGTGAGTCCAAATATCTCTTCAAGATACTGCTTTTCATTCTCTTGGATAAACATCCAGAAGAGGGATTGCAGAATCATATCATAGGTCTGTTTTTAATTTTTGACCTCCATACTGTTTTCACAATCGCTGCACCATTTTACATTCCCACCAAACAGTGCACAAGGGTTCTGGTTTCTCTACATCCTCGCCAGCACTGGCATTTTCTGGTTCTTGGGGGTTGGGTGGTGGGTTTTTTGTTTTGTTTTCTTTAGTTTTGTTTTAATAATAGCCATCCTAACAGAAGATGGCCATTATTAAACGGTGGGATGATTTTCTCATAGTGATTTTGATTTGCATCTCTCTGATGATTAGTGATATTGAGCATCTTTTCATATAGCTGTTGGCTATTTGTAGTTCTTTTTTGGAGAAAGGTCTATTCAAGAAAGCCCTTAGCCCATTTGTAATTGGCTTATTGAGGGGGGTTGTTATTGAGTTGCAGGAGTTCCTTATATATTTTGGATTATTTTCTTATATTAACACCTTATTAGATATGTGGTTTGTAAGTATTTTTTACCATACCTTAGCTTATCTTTTCATTCTGTTGATTGTTTCCTTGGTTGCACGGAAGATTTTAGCTTCATGTAGTGCTACTTACCTATTTTTGCTTTTGTTTCTTGTGCTGTGGTGTCATATCCAGGAAATTATTGCCAAGATTAACGTTATAAAACTTTTCCCATATGTTTGCTTCCAGGAATTTGATGGTTTCCGGTCTTACACTTAAGTCTTCAGTCAATTTTTAGTTGACTTTTGTGTATGATGTAAGATAAAAGCCCAATTTCATGCTTTTGCATGTGGATATACAGTGGTCCCAACGTCATTTATTGAAGAGACAGTACTTTTCCCATTGAACTGTCCTGATACCCTTGTTGAAGATTATTTGGCTGGACGCAAGGGTTATTTCTGGGCTCTGTATTCTGTTGATTGATCTGTGTGACTGTCTGTATGCCAGCACTGTGCTGTTTTCATTACTATAATTTTGTAATATACAAAAATCAGAAAAGTATAATGCCTCCAGATTTGCTCTTCTTTCTCAAGACTGTTGCATCTGTTAAAGTCCTTTGTGTTCATATATGAATTTTAGGATATTTATTTCTACTTCTGTGAAAGACGCCATTGGGGTTTCAATACAGATCACACTGATCACTTTGGGTAGCGTAGACATTTTAACAATATTAAGTCTTCCAATCCATGAGCATAAATGTCATCCTATTTATTTGTCTTAATATCTTTGAACATCGTTTTGTAATTTTCAATGTACAAGTCTTTCACCTTCTTGATTTAGTTTATTCTTAAGTATTTTATTCTTTTTGGTGCTATTGTAAATGGGATTTTTTTTAAATTCCTTTTCAGATAGTTCCTTGTTAATGTATAGAAACACAAGTGACTTTTTTATAGGTTGATTTGTATCCTGCAATTTTGCTGAACGCACTTGTAAGTTCTAAACTTTATCATGGAATTTTCATGGTTTTCTACATGTGAAGTCATGTTATCTGTGAGCAAAGATAGTTTTACTTCTCTCTAATTTGGATGCCATTTATTTACTTATTTATTTTGATTAATTTCTCTAGCTAAAACTTCTAGTGCCATATTGAGAAGTTGTGAGGTGAGTGTCCTTCCCTTCTTCCTGATCTTGGCAGAGAGCTTTCAGTTTTTCCCTGTTCATTGTGATGCCGGCTGTGGCTTCGTCATACACCAGCCTTTATTGCAGTGAGGCGGTTTCCTTCTGTTCAGAGTTTGTTGAGTATTTTCATCATGATGTGGTGTTGAATCTCTTCAAATATTTTTTCTGCATCT
The DNA here is from genome assembly GCF_022682495.2 of Desmodus rotundus. Taxonomy (NCBI): domain Eukaryota; kingdom Metazoa; phylum Chordata; class Mammalia; order Chiroptera; family Phyllostomidae; genus Desmodus; species Desmodus rotundus. The sequence goes on along the minus strand of NC_071392.1, from coordinate 77,937,770 downwards.
AGTAAGACGATCATGAGATTTTCATCCTTTGCTCTGTTGACTTTTCTATGGTGAACCATCCTTGCATCCCAGAGATTGAATCCTACTTGCTTGTGGTATATGATGTTCAATTGGGTTTCCTAGTGTTTTGTGAGGACGTTTGCACCTATTTTCATCTAGGGATTTTGGTCTAGTTTTCCTGTAATGTCTTTGTCTGGCTTTGCTATCAGAGGAAAGCTGGCCTCATAAGATGAGTTTGGAAGCATTTTCTCCTCTTCACTTTTTTGGAAGACTTTGAGAGGATTGCCATTAATTCTTTAAATGTTTGGTAGAATTCTCCTGTGAAGCCCTCTGCTATGGGTTTCCTTTGTTGGGAGGGTTTTGATTATTGATTCAATCCCCTCACTACTTAGGTCTGTTCAGATTTTCTATTTCTTCATGACTTAGTCATGGTAGGTTTTATGTTTCTAGGAATTTATCCATTTCCTCTACTTATCCAATTTGTTAGCATATAATTGTTTATAGTAGTCTCATAATACTTTTTATTTATGTGGCATCAGTTGCAAGGTCTCCTCTTTCATTTTTAATTCTATTTATTTGAGCTTTCTCCTTTTTTTCTTAATCTAGCTAAGGGTTTGTCAATCTTGTTGATATTTAAAAAAATTAACTCTTAGTTTTATTTATTTTTCTCCACTGTTTTTCTATTCTCTATTTTGTTTATTTCTGCTCTAATCTATATTTTTCTTTCTCTCTGTTAACCTTGGGCTTAGTTTTCTCTACTTTTTCTCATTCATTAAGATGTAAAGTTAAGGTGTTTTGCTGAAATCTTCACCCCTTCTTCTTCAAACATTTTTATCTCTTGGCCTCAGTCTCTCTCTCTGTCCTCTCTCCCCCACATTGCCCATCTTTTCTTCTCTTCTTCCTCTCTTTCCCTCTACCTCCCCTTGTTTCTCACTCTCTCTACCTCACCAGTTACTCCTTCTCAGACCCCTTTGGGAGTACTTGTTATCCTTGGACCTCTTCTCTTTTCTAACTCATTACCTAGGGGGTCTCATTTAGTTCCTTGTCTTCAAACACCATGTAGACTTTGTGATTTCCAAAATCACATCTCAAGCTTCATATCTTTTCCATGAATTCCACACTCCTGTACCCACATGCCTGCTCAACATTTCTACCTGGGAATCTAATAAAGATTTCAGACTTAACATACCCAACATTAAACTCTTGATTTGTCTGTAGAACCCTGTAAGTGAATGGTAATTCCATTTTTGTTGCTTAGGACAAACTTTTGAATTATCCTTGATTCTTATCTTTTTCTCATACCCTACATTTAATGTGTTACAGAAGCCTACTGGGTCTGTCTTTGCAATACATGCAGGCTCTGACCACTTCTCACCTTTCTTCTGCTGTCACTTCAGTCCATGCGACAGTTGTCTCCTGCCTGGACTATTGCATTAACCACCTCACTGGTTTTCTTGCTCCTTCCCCTCCCCCTACCCCAACGTCTATTCTCAGTAAAGCAACCAGAGGAGATCATTTCAAACATCAGTGGGAACATATTACTCTTGTGCTCATAATTTTCCAGTGGCTTCCCATCTCAATCAGTGTAAAATCCAGGGTTCTTACTGTGGCTCTTCAAGGTCCTTTACTGCTGGCCTCCTGCTCTTTCTCCTAACTCACCTCCTACCATTGCCCCTTGTTCAGTACTCTCCAGCCGCAGCGGGCCTCCTTGCCATTCCTTCAACACACCCCATAGACTCCACCACTGAGTCTGCATCTTCAGTTCCCCTTCCTAGAATTATCTTCTCCCACATGTCCTTCCCTCCTTCAAGTCCCAACATCACTTTATCAGAGAAGCCTCCCTTAACCCCAGTGTATAAATCAACCCTACCCCCTCTCCAGCTTAATTATCCCTCTTTCTTGGGCTTATTCTTCTTCACAGCACTGACAAACACCTGACACAGGAGGTATTTGTTTGCCTCTTCATGACTGCTTTTCTTCCCTGCCACCAGCGTATGAACCACACAAGAACATAGATTTTCTCTTATTCATTGCTCCCTTGCACCCAGAAAAGTGCCAGACACATGGTTAGTGCTGGATAGAAGTTAATTGAATGAGTGAAAGAGTCTGTCAAGTACTGATGGGCTCATTTGTCAGGATGTTATATGCAGATGGAGATTGCCATTTGGGTACATTTCCTGCTTATAGGCAGTGGGACTCTTCCCTTCAGCTAATGAAATCTGATGTTAGCTTTCGGGGGGCTTATCAGTTAGGATATTTCCATTGCATCTACAGAGGCTGACTTGGATTATCTTAATCAAAAATAGAATGAATGCGGGAGGATACCAGGGTCTCCCTGATTGATGGGTAGCTGGAGGAGCAGGCTCGGACAAAGTACAGGAACGGGGGCACTCTGGCAGCTGGAAGTGTGACAGCCGTCTTTTAGCAAGAACAGTCTGCAGGATGTGCTGTCCTTGCTGTGACTCACCACTATCATCTTTCCACGCACGTTGCCTGCTGGAGATCCACAGTCTTGGGGGCACGACTCCATTGACCAGCCCTGGGTCCTGATTGCCAAAGGCAGGAAGAGGGAGTATCTGGTTCTTTCTGCTTCCAAAGTGTGGGCACTGGGTCCTGCCTACCATCCATACCTCCCTTAATGGGGGGGGGTTTATCCAAAGGATGGGTGCTTGTATATGGACTGCCCCCAAAATAAGTCCAGTAAGGGAAGGAATGGGCATTTGTGTGATACTTTACCCATCATTGTTTCAAAGCCACTCAAAGACTCATTCACCCTAGAACCACTGCTGAAAACAACCTCAGGCACCTTCTTCACGTTTTCCTGGGGCTGTCAGCTAGTTGCTTCCCAGCAGGCCTTGTGGGACTTCGGACCACTTCACTCATTCTCTGCCTTTGCCTCGGCTGTACATGCTGGTTGCTAAGCACAGGGAGGAGCTAGACTGTCTTTCTTTTTGAAGGAAAAGCATCTCTCTGCAAAAGCTTCCCTTGCCCAGACTAATTTAGAACCATCTGCAAAGCATGGTTGCATTAGGGACACACATATATGTGTACAAACAAACACACCCACGGAGCCAGGCACGGAGCAGCCTGCCCCTACCTCAGTAACCTGCACGTATCAGTGCGAGACAGCGCTGATGATCACGATAACGCATCCTGATAGAAAGGTACTTTTATTAGACTCTAGCCTCCCGCCCCCCACCATCAGAATACTCTATTCCCTGATGGGAAAAGGAGAGCTGTAGTGCTAGAGCAGTAGAAATGTGACTACGAAGCACTTCCACTCTGGATAACCAAGCCCTGAAAGATTGTAGACCCCAGTGGGTTTCAAGTAACTCTTTCTGCCTTAATTGTGAGGGCCATGAGTCCACAAGAACATGATGCATGTTTGTGCATTTGAGCTCATTCCTGAATTAAACCCCTTCCTATGTGAGTGCTCACCAGTGCATGCGCAAGCACGCACACACCCCACATCCTGCCGGGGCTCCCTGCCACCCCCGCTCAGAGGCATACGCAGCTCTGGCTGTAATGATTCAGATGCCGTTAATCCAATCCCACCAGGACAGTTGCTCCTTTGATGTTCCCTTGGGGAACACTCCAGGAGGTCCCCACTCTTACTGATGTGGAACTCTCTGGGGGTCAGTGAGCAATGAGGACATGTGCTGGGGGAAAGAAGAGAGAAAAAAAATCACTGGGCTCCGGCTCCATGAGGGAAACAGATCTGACATGAAAAGAACACAGACGTGCAGGAGACGCAAAGCCCTCTAGAAGCACAGCCAGCGTGGTTAATGCCAGGCTAAGAGGGCCTTCCCTGCAGAGAACAGGCCGGCTGGTCTCCGTTGCGGGGCAGGGCCAGATACTCCCTGTCCTTCGGCCTCAGTTTCCCACCTTGATTAGTGGGGTGGGGAAGGCCCTACTTTCTCTGCCTCACAGAGATAGGGCCAAGTCATTCATAGACTTATTCAGTCAAATAAGAACAGTAGAGGAAGGTACTAATTGCAGAGACACGGTCACATTTGTCTGTTTCTCCTTATTTTGTGATGAGGTCTTGCCCCAGTTTCAAGAAATTCAATATACCCCAACTTAACTGAACTTGCCAAAAAGATATTTTAAGTGTGTTAATATGTAGCAGTATGTGGCAGCTTCCTAAAGAATGTAAGAAAAGATTCAGTTTGTAAATATTAGATTTACAAGCAACTTTTCCAACATACATCCATTGCATTGAATTAAGTACCCAAACCTGTGATAAAGTAATAACGATAAGATTACAGCAGTTGGCATCATACTGATGCTTAATTTATACCACAACAATTAGCCCTCAAATGGGAGTTAATAAGGGCATGAACACATATTTAAGAATGGATCTAAGAACAACTTAGAAAGTAATCACAAAAAGTATTCTGGGATGGAGCCATGAAAAGCAGGCCAATAAATCTCTGCCAGCCCACCAGACATTCTGTTATTTGATAAAACTAATAATGCAAACTTATTGCTATAGCAGAAATGTCATAAAAATGTAGTAAAAATAAACAAGCACATGCTCTGGTAGAAGAGCTGAAAACAAGTATGGAAACTGAAGACGTCAAAGTAAAGCCAAGATCATCTTGGCAAGTGGGAGCAGGCGACGTTCACATATATTAGTGGGAAATCTTCAGGAATTTGGGATTCTTTTCATGTTTGAGCAATATTTTGGGAAGCGGTATCTCATCCATGCTTGTCTCCGTACCAAGATCTCTCCCTGCCCAGCCTCGTTTTGTGATGTACTTGTCTGGTGAGATCTGTTACTGTGACAATGCCTTTTAGTAGGAATATTTGAACTTTTTAAAGCAAAGGCAAGGGGAGAAGACACCAGTGATATTAAGCCCTGATACTCATCATTTACCAGCATTGCCTCAATTAATTCTCCAAACCATCCTGAGTGCAAGGAGAGGGCTGATCACACAGCCTGGTGGGTCTGTCTGACTCCAGAAGCCATGGTCTTGACCGTGGCACTTGCTGTATCACACTCCTAGTCCTCCTGGAGCCTGCAGAGAGTACAATGAGGTGCTTGCTGCTGCAGAGCACCATTGGCTCCCAGTGTGCCGGACACGCTGCCTGCTCAGTGAACGTTCTTGTCCCCACCCAGGGTGCAGAAGGCTTCCCACATGTTCCTCTTAATCAGACTGTACCACCTGCCCCTGAGGGTGGTCAAGGATCAGCCAGGGGGTGTCTCAGTCGCACTAGGGGCCGGGGCTAGGAGGAGATTTGAGGCTGCAGGCCAACCCTGCCTCCAGCCCCAAGTCCCCATCTTCCTTGAGGAACCCCAACACCTCTCACTGTTGGTCAGCCTGGTGACCACAGCTGCTTAGAATCAGTCAGGTGAGGCCACCTCTCTCCCTGGTGCTGTTACTCACAGCACCTGAAGTCTGCTGCCCAGCCTCAGGGGCACCCACAGCTGCAAGAACTGAAATCCCATCCGTCAGTGATGGGCACTGGCAGGCACCAAAGGGGCCTGCTGGGCCTTGGGGTTGTTGATCAAAGGAGCAGGAGAGAGAGGAGGAAGAGGAGGGGGAGGAGGGGAACAGCTGTGTGTTGGATCTGAATGGGTTACAGGACCGCTCAGCCCCCTCAGATGGCCGCCAGCAGGGGAAGTGGGAAAGCTGTGAGGAGAATACCAAGTTTCTCCTTGCAGGGGCCTCTTCCAGCAGAAAGCAGCCTCCTCGCCCTTAAATCCAATTAAAGGCCGATATTATGTCAGTGGAAATGTATGCCAATCCTAATATAGTCTAATAAGCCTTAAAATAGCACTCTGTAAGTGGAAAGCCCTGTGGTTTAATTTGATTCACAGCCTAATAACAGGCTTAATAAGAGGGAATTGGCCCCCTTTTATTTTCCGACTGGTCTCTGCATGCTCTTTTCTTCCCTTCTTTCTTTGCCTCCTCTTTCTCTTTCTCTGGAACTCTGTTGAGTGACAGGGCAAGGCAGGCGTGAGGGGCAGGTGGGCACTTCTTTCCCCCAGAGCTTCCTTCTGAGAGGCTCCTGGCTCCTGTTACCTGAGGGCCCCGGTCTGGCACGTGGCAGGGGGTCCGGGTCCTGGGCCCTTTGCTTGGCTCACTCCAGGCCTGGACAGGTGGCTGCGTTTTGCTTTGCTGCCTCCCATTGGCAGTGGGGAGATGGGTGTGGGATTCCTTGAGGCATCTATCTTGGATATACATGTCTTTGCATGGGAGGAGCCTCATCACTCTCTTCTTCCTGGGCCTGGTGTCTTCCCTCCCAGGACATGGAGCCAATGGCCATTGTCACTCCAGTGGTGGAGATGATGACCTGGGTAATGATGGGCCAGTCTCAGAAACACAGTCCAGTAATTGATTCAAGGACCTGTTTCGTGGAATCTTGGTTCAATTCTTACGAGAGCAAAGAATTCCCAAACATTTAAAAAGCAAAGTTTGGGGATTTAGTATACTCTTTTTCATAATAGTTATAATGAGGCAGATATAATTCACATTCCATACAATTCACCCATTGAAAGAGGACAATCAATGAATTTTAGTATAATTACAGAGTTATGCAACTATCAGCACAATCAATTTGGCACATTTTCATTCCTCTGAAAAGAACCCCACAACTGCTGGCCGTCACCCGTCTGAAGCCCCGAGCCTCCCAGGCCTAGGAAGCCAATAATCTACTTCCCATCTCTGCAGATTTGCCTCTCCTAGACAGTTCCTAGAAATGAGACCATACATTCTGCGGTCCTTTGTGTCTGGCTTCTTTCTCTTAGCATAGTGCTTTCAAGGTTCAGACTCGCTGTAGCATATATCAGTACTTCATCTATTTTTATTGCTGAACAGTATCCCATTATATGAATAGAGCACATCTTATGTGTTCGTTCCTCGTTTGATGAACATCTGAGTTGTTTCCACTTTGGGGCTATCATGCGTAGTTCTGCTACGAGCATGTGTGTCCAGGTTTTGGCACGGACGTATGTTTTCACTTCTCTTGGATGCGGACCTAGGGGTGGAATTTCAGCGTAGCGTAGTAAGTCGATGCTAACCCGTCAGAGGAGCTGTCAGACTGGTTCCCAAAGCGGCCGCATCATTCACATTGGCCAGAGGGATGTGCAGGTTCCCATTTCTCCACTCCCTCGCCAACACTTGTTATTGTCTGTCTTCTATTACAGCCGTCCCAGGGGCGTCAAGTGGTGTCTCACTGCGGTTTGATTCGCATTTTCCCGAATGGGCTGAACGTACTCTTGGTCCAAACTGGGCTGTGAGTCAATAATAAGCCTCAGCTGTGGGGATTATTAACCAGGTAAACCTTAAACAGATAATTTCCATGAAGCTCAGTTTGCAGACCTGTGAATTTGAGGGTGAGCTGCCTTCTCGGGTTGTGAAGACTGAGAGAAGGTAGGGGAAGCGAGCAGCTTACAAGGGTCTGCAGACAATACATTTCCCTCCCTTCCCCCAACCCTGATACTTGTAGCTCCGTTTCTGTACGGGTACGATGAGAATGATATTTATACATGCCCCACCAATTTCACAGCAAGGTCGGGAGAACGAATATAACTTAAAAAAAGAAAAGGAGGGTGATGATGGATTGAGTCGGGACAAAGAAAAAGGGCGTTTGATGCCAAGATAAAGAAATTGGAGTTTCTTTAATAAGAAGCAAAGGGCGAGGAGTGACATAATAACCATCCTCCATATAAGAGGGGTTATTATGTGGGGATGGTGACCAGCTGTTCCCCAGCCCTGCTAAGGACACCAGAAGGAAAATGCATTTAAACTGTGGGGAGCAGCCTGTGGCTTAGTTATTAGGAAGAACTTCTTCGCTGTCAGGGTCGTGAAACATTGGAATGGGAATTTATCAAATTTCCTGTCCCTGCAGGCCTTTCCAAATATGATAAACTGCAGCTGGGAGGATGAATGAGATGCCCTGAGGTGGTTCCCTCTATCACGAAAGCTGCAATTCTTGGCAGTGCCCCTCCACCCTAGGGAGCTCTCCCTGTGGGACCCCCTCCCCACCCCAGGTAGTGTTGAAGTGACCTCTCTACTCGCCACCGCACCCCACTCTCCCACCCGGCCAGCCACACGCCCTGCCCTCTGTTTTGGCTGGATCCAGTTGCTTTCTCTTCTCACCCTCCACCGTGTGGGGGAGTTGCTGCTCTCTCTATTCCAGTAGTGAGTGATGTGGTTTCTATACATAGCCCCGGCTTATAACTCCTTTGGCAGCTCCTGGGTTGAAAGGTGCTGTTAAGGGAGAGGGAGGAAAAAGAGCTAAATAACTCTTTTATTATTATTATTTTTAAATCGTTCAAGAAAAGCTCAAATGTTTGGTCTTTTAATAGATGTCTCACTATGGCCCTTATTGTCCTTGCCAGATTTTGGAGGTGAGAACTTGGCTAGCTCCTCCTGTGTTACAGACGCACAAACCCCAGTGCACACCGGGAAGGCATATCCTTGGGGCCACAGAGGGACCGTCTCTGCTCTGGGACGCTGCTCCCAGTAGACATCTGCCTGTCTGGGTCTGTCTGTGGTTGGGCATGATGGGAGCTTCCACACAGCCGTTCCCCACCTCTTCCCACAGTGACGTGACCACAGTACAGTACACCCTCAGGGCTGCCATTAGCCTGAGTAGCTCATCAGGGTAATCCTAAATACTTTATCTCGAAGGGTTTAACTCCTAAACCAGGAAGTGCCCAGAATTTCCCTGGTCCCACCTCCACCCCACAGGCATACCTTTGGGCTGGGCTTGCTTTCTCTCTTTTGGTTGCACCTAGATATGATAGCCGGGAGCCAACAGGAGGGACCAGGGGCAGCCAGAGCCCCAGGGTCTATCTGCCTGCTTGTGTGAGCCACCTCTCCAGTTTACTTCTGCATACGTTACAATTAGGACATTTCTGCACGTATCCTGATAGGGAAAAGGTTAGGACACTCTGAGCAGGAGAGAAGAGGTTCAGGTGAGAAGGTAAGCAGGCAGGCCTTCACCACTCGCTCATGGACTTACGGGTTTGTCAGCTGTGTCCTTGGATGGGGCTTCCCGCAGGGCTGCAGGTGGGCTGCCAGCAGCATCCCAGGCCTATGTGGGTATTGTTACTCTAGTAAAGATCAGGAAACTGTAGCAAAGAGGTTATCTGGGCAGTCTTACAGAGTTAGCAAGTGGCAGGGCCAGAGTTTGAACCCATCTTTGCAGCTGAGTGATGAGCAGGTGGGTAGAAGGGCAGGTTAATTATATCTGACACCTCCTACCCCCCCTCCCCCACATGAATCACTTTTCCAGCAGCAACCAAAGGAAAAAATAGGAAGCAAATGGAACTACCACCTCCCTCCCTTTCATCCTTTCTCCCACATCTGTCCAAAAGAGCCATACCTCAGAAGGCGCCTAAATCCCAGTATTTAGCTACCCCATGCCTGTGCTTCTTTGCAGGGAAACTGGATAGCACTGAAGTGCCTCAGGAGGTCAGAGCCTGTCTGGAAACACTGGTGAAGGGGAGAAAGTGAAGCCAGTTGCAGAGACAAGGATGGCCCTGGCTTGAGAGTCGGGGCCTGGGACGGGGTCTGGGCTGTGCTCCTCTGTGTGATCTTGGCAACTGCCTTTTCTCCCAGACCTGGCTTGTGGTGTGTAGACCCTTCTACCAGCACACTTCGCCTGTCACCCTGGGTGACCAGCTTAACACTGGAGCCTCAGCCTGCCTCTCTTTCTGTGACTGACCCGACACTTCCTGCTTGGCCATCTTAGGTGGCTCTTTTTGGAGCAGCAAAACCTTTTCCCCAGAAATCCCTCTTCACTGAGCTGGCACTGATTCTGTCAGTTTCCTAGTTCCTTTCTGGATTGTTTTGTTCCCCATCCCCCATCCCCCATCCCACCACGTACGCTCGCCTCCAAACACGCACACACACATATACAAACAGGTTCGTGCTTGGGAGAACCTGAACTTCCTGGCAGGTACCCGATCATGTCTTGCTTAGTTTCCAGATGATGAAACTGGCCTTGGGCCTGGGTGGTTGTCATGGAGACGCATCCCAGCTTCCCTCCCCACATCAGCCCTTGAGCTCTTCCCAGCAACCTTTCTGGGCTAGAAAAGAAAGATCTGGCTTTGCCCTTTCTCTCTCCTTTGAGTGCTTTGATGCTACCTAGTCCAAGTCGTTCCACCAGGGAGGGGGCCGTGGGCTGGCAAAGAACCCAGGAGGTTTTTTATTTGGCTTCTCGTATTAACTAATTATCTCAAGTGGCAATCGGAGAAAAAAGAAAAAAATGAAATCAGGGTAATATCCATGTTATTCTCTCATATTCCCCAAGGTCAGCAGAGGGATGCAGGTTTCTTCCTTTCCTTGACTCTTCATGTGATGTTGTCTTCCTCCTGCCCTTCAAATCTCACCGCCTGCTGGTATCATCATCAAGAATCCCTCACCTTTTCATTTAAGGCCCCGAATAGATGGCTCATCACTCATATCTACCTGAACTTCTGTAATGTGCTTTCTCCAGGGCCTTAGACCAGAGAAACTTGTGGGGGGCGGGGGGGGACGGGGGGCACGCCCATGTATGTGTTTGTATGATTAATCCAGGACTGAGCTCTAAGCATCTCACAGGACTTTTACCAGGGCCTTACATAATCCCAACCATTTTCAGGAGAAGAGAGGCCCCGCTCCTGCTGCAGTGGGCAGATGAGGGAAACTGAGGCACAGAGCATAAATGAAGGATGGCATGTCCTTTCAGAGAGTCCAAGAAACTAAACAGGTTGAAATCTAGGGGCCCAAAGCGGAAAACAGTCTAGGTTTCCTGATTGTCCTGTGGCCTTTCTGGCACGTTTGGAAAATGGGCCTTCCACAAAATCCTCGTCACAGGACTTGTTTTACGGAGGGAGGGGGGGAGTTTGCACCGGTTGGGGGACCCGGTAACCTGGGTGTTCATCCTGCCTCCTCCATTACCGATGTGACAAAGTCACAGAATGCTTTTGAACTTTGGTTTTAAAGTGTTTTTCCCCCCCTAAAAAATGGAATTAAAATGCTTACCTGGCTACCTGGAGGTGATCCAAAGATATGAAGATACTTTGTAACCTCCCGGGCATACCAGAAATATTAAGTTTAATTAGAGCTATGAGTTATATCAGTTGGTGCTTGCAACCATCCTGCGAGGTTAGCATTCTTTTCTAAGGTTTAGAGGATCAAAGGACTTGCCCAAAGTCACCCAGGTAGCAAGCGGCAGTGTCCAGACTGCCAACTTCAACTTGAGTGCTTTCACCAGCCCACAGCTGTCGGTGGGAACAAGGTTACACCAGCGCCGGGACTCAGAGAGAGGGTCATTTCAAGGTCATCCCAACAAACAGCCCACTGTGCCAGCTCTGGAATGATATGCAGCTCCAGTGACCAGGAATTATAGGGGCCGTATGGCTCATGTAGCAGGTGGGGAAAGAGGAGAAAGGGGTAGAGTGCGAGAGGAGAAAGAGTGGAGGGAAGGGGAGGCCATGGGGACGCCTGTGCTGCAGTCCTTTGAGCCAAGAGAAAGTGTGTGTCTTTATCTTTGTCTGTGCAATTTATGGTCCAGCTGGGCTCTTTCGCAAGGCCAGGCCTGTTCCGGCGCCGCCAGAAGAGTGACTCTCGGGGCGAGACACTGGAGCCCCTGGGGCCCTTCCGGGGGGCATCATGCAGTCACGGTTATGGGAGGGAAGTCCCAAATGGGGTTGGCTGGCAGAGCCCAGAAGATTTAGGGGGCACAATCTCTGGAGTCCCCAGAGCAACTGACCCACCCGAACTCACGTGTGTTAGAGCCATGGATTATATCATGTCCTTTCCCATGAGTTCTGGCAGATGCTCTTCATTCATTCATTCATTCATTCATCAAAGATTCATAGGAAACTGGGTACTCTTATAATTGTAGAGGCGATAAAGCAACATGTCTTTCTATGGGAGAGCTCGATGTACTGGGTAAATTTGAGCTTTGCTGCCCTCAGGAGATAAGCCAGAGCAAAGTGTTCATGTTTAATGCATGTACAACAAGCACCCATGGATGTAAACATTATTGTAGTTCTCCCTGATCCAAATAGTCCTTTGGCGTTGTTCATTTACTGAGGTAACGATGATGCTGCGGAGTGTTGATTTAGCAGATAAGTTTACGAATGTAATTGTACGTGCTCTGAGAGCCCTTGGTCAAAGTAACCAGTTTTAATGTGTTAGGAGTGTAGACTTTAATGCCTATGTTTTGTTGATTATTAATTTAAACACTCTGCTCAATGGGATTTCCTGCTTTCACACCTATACTCATCCCCAAATGCAGCTCTTTTAATGATCTAAGATCTATGCAAATATATATATGTGTGTGTATACATATATACACACACACATATACATATATACAAACACACACATATTTATACATTTGTTCATTTCACCAATGTTTAGCAACTTCTGGTACCTATTCTGTTGGGAGAAATATTAATTATGTACAAATTTCCGACGAGAAAGCTGAGGTAAGGTGCTCCACAGTGCTCCTCAGTTCCCTTCTAGGGGCGGGGGTTCTCCGGGCTACGAGATGCATTGCTGTGGCTTTAGAAATAGGATGCCTGCCTGCTCTGGAGGCATTCCTATCCCCTAGTTCCACTGAAAAGTTAATAATGTAGAAAGTGGCATGACAACACTTGGAAGACAGAGGTAAACATACAAGATGTTTGATGAACATCTTTTGGGAATTTGCCTCAAATCAAGTATGTAGATAACAGAACAACAGAGAGAAGAACAGAGGAGGGAGAAAGCCGAAGACGGACACCGAGAGTAAGGTGAGGAGCCTGGGTGCTCACCCTCTCTTGCAGCGGCCGGTGCTGACTATTTCTGAGTGCAGAAAGCAGGCGAGGCCCATGATCTGGGCTCTGTAGGAGCTGAGACTCTAACGTAGTCCTTTATTGCACTGGTCTCCTCCTCCCCGTGGAGTTCTTCTGAACTTTTTGTCCAGTGAAATGGGGAGATCCGTTCCTGAGCAGTCGGTTGTCCCATCACGGCTCCCATGGGAAGTGATCAGGATGTGGGGCGCAAGGAGGCTGCACGAGGTGGCAGACAGCTGCCTCCGCCAGCGCCAAGAGCAGATAGCCGGGCCCAGAAGCTCCTGCAGCCCCTCAGGGCAGGCCGTGTGTGCTGGGGACCCTGTTGGGAGGGTTATTCCAGGTGGCTTGCCGCACAGGTGAAAGCACAGCTGCTTTCGGGAAGGCTGTAGTTCGTTCCCCGCCTCCAGTCAACGCCCCGTGCATCATCCTGATAGGGCAGGGAGTCCAGCTGGCAGGTGGGACTGAGGGAAGGTGACCACTGTGTCTCTAAGTGTCAGCAGAGAGGCGGTGCCTGCCTGAGCCCTGCGCCGTGTCCTAAGGCAAGCCTCGGTACCCCACTTGTTCTCTTAGCAGTCTCTCTCTCTGAGCCAGAGGACGCTGGACGGATGGCGCTTCCCATTTCCAAGGACAAAAGTTTGGGGACTTGAGGCTTCCTGACAGGGCGATACAATAATGATGATGAAATGGTCCATTTCAAAGGGACTTGTTAGACCTACAGTAGAAGGGTGGCTGCCGGCAGCTGGGAACGGGGAGGGGTGGGGAGTTACTGGTTAATGGGTGCAGAGTCTCAGTTTTGCCAGGTGGGGGATTCTGTGGCAGGACGGTGCTGACGGCTGCACAACAATAGCAATGCACTTAACACCACTGAACTGTGCATTTAAAAAAACATACTACTACGGCTGTGTGGATTGTATTATAACAAAAATTTTTTAAGCAAAGTCCTTCCCACCGAAGCAGGTCACCCTGTCTGCTCTTTATCATTTCAAAGTCGCTTTGTTTCTTCTTCCTATAGTATGTTTTTCTAGCCCTACAACTAATCTTACTGTTTTAAATGGATTTTTGGCTCTAGAACTTCAGTGCTGCTTCCCTTCCCCTTTCCCAGGAGACTTCCGCCAGACACCAGCTTTCCCTCCTCTCCTGAAAGTCTTCTGAGGGAAAACACGTACCTGCCCAGTCCCGCTCACTCTATCAGGCTCTTTCCGGTTAAGATGACTTGCAGAAGTCAGGGGTCGCCCATGCTCTCTAACCCGTGAGGTGACCCACAGGAATGCTGGCCCGGCATCCGCACCCACAAACACCTCTGAGCCAGAGAAACAGGGCTCTGGCCTCAGGTCCTGCTTTCAGGTTCATTAAACCTCTCCGTTGTCGACAGCATGAGATTTTGAAGCCCAGCTTAATTTCTAATCACAGCAGCAACGATCACAGAAGCCTCTTATGGCCAAGCTGAATCTGTTTGTAACTCATTAGATTCACAGAACCTTTATTTGCCTGAGTGTGTCACGATGCTCACGAGTTCTCTTGTTATTATCAGCCTTGTTATTCGTACCTTTATCCAATGTTATTATTTTCATCAAGTTGACTTTTTCTTTAGTTTTCTGTAATGTCTTAAACGCTTTGTTTTATTTATCATCACAAATTCCCTAACAGCAGGAGTAATTTTTCTGATATTACAGGGAAGAGAATAGGAAGAAACAGAGGAAGACTAGCAGGTCTCGTCAAAGCCATATGAATGCCAAGGGAAAAATCTACGACGCGTTGATTTATTCACATCACACGCATTTATGGAGCATTCCCTTCCTGCCTTGCATAATGCTGGGATTAGGCCACTGAGATCCAGAGTGATTAAAAGTGGGGCAGTGGTGTCACCCAGACCTGGGCTTGAGTCCCATTTTGACTAAATAATATACTTAGTCAATATCTTGTGCAAATTTGGCAAAGTTACTATGAATATCTTATTTCCCTCATTAGACAACAATAGCACCCACTTGCATATGAAATGTGTGTAGCAGATACTTATATTATCTGGCACGGAGTGCATACTCAATAAGTGTTGACTGTGGTTAGTTTACCTTCCTCAAGGAGCTCATAACCTAGGAAGAGAACCAAGCCCCCAAATACTCAGAACCGTGATTGAAGAGGCAGGCGAAGGGCTGCCATGACAAGGATGAATCCGAGGCGGGAACCGTTGCGGCCAGAGGGGAGACCGGGGCTGGTGGGCTTCCTCCAAGGCAAAGGAGCAGCGTCAGCCCTGGCCCAGAACCAAGAAGGGGTGAGTGTTCCGATGAAGGAGAATCAGGTCTGGTCGAGGTACTTGGTCCATGGAGGGAGGTCAGGGTGTGGGGCTGGAACCATTGACACAGCCAGTCTCTGAAAGGCTTGAATGCCATCTTTAGGGATTCAGATATTCCTATATTTTAACAAGTCGAAGACACATTTCCACTCCCATGTTAACATCTCTGAACTGAATGCATCTTACAATTAATGTGTCATAGTTAATTGCCAGGGTTTTTTCTTTTCTTAGTAGTACACAAAATTATAGTGTACTGTACAATTGAGGCCTCAGATTAGATGGAATATGGCACGTTAAAGGCTGCAGGACCCAAGGCCTAATTGGAGAAATTTTCGCGTCGCTATTGTTTCCTTCCCATCCCAGTAACTTACTCAGTGCCAGTAAATAAATACCCAATTGTGCTCAGATATAATTCAGTGCTGATAAGGCACGTGTGTCCTCCCAACTCTTAACTGTCATTGTCTCAGGGCCCTGGCTAGGGTGGAGTCCCTACCCAATATGAACCGTCTTTCTTCAAAATGCCACATGTGGGAAATAAGGAGTACAGGAAAAGAAGCAAAACTGCTAAGAAAATAGGCAGTGTGTTCCCAAAACAACTTACACACAGCACTCAGAAGCCTACCTTCTTGCCCTTCACACAGACATCTTCTCAGGCTCCTTGGAAGGTTCTACAGCTTCCCCTAAGACTGGATCTCGCTGTCTGTGTGCAACTGCTGTCGGTTCTGCAGAATGAGACAAGGACCTAAGAGGGAAGCTGGTCTTGAGGGACGATGCTATGGAAGAGGTCTTTGTGGTTTTCAATTTCTCAATTCTTCTGTGTGTTTTCACATCTCTTTTATTTCCTCCCATTCTTCCTTAAGCCCCTCTTTCCTGCTTCTCTCCACTGAGCAGAGCTATCCTTGGGGCACTGTGTACCCATGGCTCCCCTGTTGTGGGGACAGGGACAGGGAGGCAAACAGTGAAGAACCTGGAGGCCCCATCAGCTGATGCTCAGAACTATCTGAGACCCAGCTACGTGCAGAGGACACAGAAGCCCCATCCCTCTTTGGTGGACTGCGCTGGTTGCCTAGCAACAGTGTCCACTGCACTTTTCACACTTGTTCCTCATCATAGCCTCTCCTTCTCCTCCCTTCTCTTTGGACAAGTCCATAAAGTTCGTTTTTATCCAGTTTTAGCATGAGGAAGTAATAGAGTGAAGAGGGGTGCAAGAAATGTATGGTATGATTTCCCTTGGATACTCAACCCTTGAAGTTCAGCCAGGCCACTGAGAGCTCTGCGTGGACTCACCGAGTTCTCAAACTTAGCTGTGCCACAGGCTGACTCACTGTGGGGTCAAAAGTAGGAGCTGTAGACAAGTCCTAAAGCGTGAAAAACTCCGCAGGGTCCGAATTCCGCTCTACCGTCATCATTTCCCTATTTTAGCCAGGCAGGGAAGCTCGGTGAGTATTTCTAGTCCAGGTCTGTATTATTTATCATATATAATATGTGTGTACGTTCCAGTGTCTTTGGTGGAAAAAAAAAGTCTTCATTATTAGGCTCAGCTTCTATGCTGGGTCCTTTCAGTTAAGAATCCTTTAGAGTCTCTTTTCAATGCTTTCAAAGAAACTTCTAGAAAAATCCTGTTTTCTACAGTTTCTTCAGAATAAGTTCTGATTGTAAGCATTGTGTGGAATTCATCTTCTAAACCTAGAGCCTTTGAGTATTGTGTTGTACCCTAAAAAGATGTAAAAAGTTCCCATAATAGTATCTGGGGGGGTGCAGGGAGAGGTTACATTATTAAGGTTTATTTACTTCCATTTAAGCAAATACATTCATAATTGCTACTTTTCACAAAATGAAATACTACTTATTTTTTTATCAGTGCCTTACATATGGTATGTACACAATAAATATTTGTGAAGGAAAGAATGGAAGGAATCTCTAGCTCAATGGTTTCATGAAAACTGAACTTTCCGTGGCATAGAACGTGGAAAACTGATATACGCTGTGTATGACTGAGAACTGATATACAGTTAGGTTGAAAGATCGTTTCATGAGGTAAATGTGTGCTTTTACTGGCGTGGTGTGGGAGGCATCTTATTGGGAGTAGGGCAATAGAGCAAAAGTCACATGTCCAGCCCTCAGGATTTCTACTCACAAAATGCAGGGTGGGTAGGAGCTCGGACATTTGGTGCAGCTCGACCATCCTGTGATTCCAGGAGTTCATCCCTTCCTTTCCCTGGGTCTCTTGTGTCTGGTCTGTAAAAGGACGAGGACACCACTCCCCCTGTGACTGGTTGAATAATCACCTGAACCAGAACGGAGTCCATGTGGGGTCCTTCGCTTTGCTGGGCTGCTCGACATTCTGGAAGAAGCTGCATCTCATCGAGGAAAGAT
Source organism: Desmodus rotundus (assembly GCF_022682495.2). Taxonomy (NCBI): domain Eukaryota; kingdom Metazoa; phylum Chordata; class Mammalia; order Chiroptera; family Phyllostomidae; genus Desmodus; species Desmodus rotundus. Next base: position 77,920,320 of record NC_071392.1, on the reverse strand, counting down.
CTGTGGGCTCCCCTTCCTCCTCTGTAGCCATCACATCCTCCGCCAGGGGGCTGGCCCAGCGGACAGTGATGGGTGGTCCGCGGCATCGTGCTAACAGAGATGGGAGCCCTCCTCCCTCCCTCGTTGGCCATGTGGACAGCCCGACCGCCAAGGGTCACTTCAGCATACTGTTGGGGCCCAGAAATTTGTCTTCTTGGAGAAGAAAGAGACTATTGTTCAGAGGATGGGAGCGAAGTGCCAGTTGAGCGAGGTGGCAGTGGGGGTCATCAGACATCATAGTTACTATCTGAGGGCAGATCCTGTGCTCTGGTTCAGTGTTGTGTCCCCAGGGCCGGACCACACCCCATCCGCCAACATTTACAATGCAGTCACCAAGTAATTGTTACTTCTAGTCCATGGCTAGACTAGAAGGATGTCTGGCTGTCTGTAGGACATCCTCACATTATTCGGAGGAGGAGGGTGTTCATCACTATGTAAATATCTGACTAATTACTGCACCAGCAGCATTTTAAAGAAATCCACCCCATGATTGTAAATTCCTTCTTACTAGTTACGTTCCATCAGAGGTGATAGCTGGCTATCTTTGGCAACAGCAGAAGTATTCTTTAAAAAAAAAATACTGTTTTGCTGTCAAAGTGAGATTGGCACCTGCCTTTTGCCAACTGACTTCAAAACATCTTGGGGGTTGTAGAGTTTGGGAGGGCCACACTGACCTGCTAAAGTATCATCGGCTCATTTAGAGGCCAATGGAAATGTGACTCTGTCCAAGTTCCTGTGCGGGTGGTGGAAGTGGCCGGGAACCTGCTCTCCGGACTCGGAGCCCCACGCTCTTTACAAGGCTCCCGGTAGCCTTCCATCAGCAGTCCTTGCAGAAACCGGAAGTCTTAAGGACTTGCCCTCACCGCAGTGTGCCGCTGGGAATCTGAGATGGGTAGAGGATGAACGTGGCAGTGCATTCCAGAGAAGGTCTCACCATCTGAGAGGTGAATAAGTAGGTTTCTCCTGTAAATACATCCAGAGTGTGATGAGCAGCTGTTTTCTGAAACCATGACAGGAAATGGACTTCATTGCTGGAGGGAGGCTTGAGGGCAGACAATCGGGAGAACTTCCTGGCTCTGCAGACTCTGCAAGTGCAGATGCTCTCAGCCAGGGGCTCACTGGGCTGCTCTGAGTGGCTTTCTGTCCTCACACACCCGTTTTCGGGAGAAGCCCTGTTAGCGATCAGGGTCCGTTTACCCAGCCTGGAAACAGGTTGTCAGCACAGCCTCAGATGCCGCCGGTGGTGTCATTTTGGATCAAGCCAAGCCTGCCGAAACCATTGAAGCTGTCTATCAATACCTCGGTGTCTTTCCATAGCAACAGGTCAGGAAGAGAGTGTTCCAGCCTTTAAAACTTGTTACTCAGAAACGGTCTGAACTTGCTACTCCTGGGGTGCAGTTGATTGCAGACTTCTATGAGGCGGTTACTGGTGACCTTTAAGTACAAAGAGAATGAAGCCCTTCCCTCCTCATATGACTGTCCATTTGCCCACGTGTGTTGAGCGAGTGTGAATGCGTGTATCGCAGGTCTATGTGCAGTGTTTCTGCTATGTGCTTCCACAGCCAGCAGACCTGTGTGGACCTGGGGGGGCGGGTGTGTGTGAACATGCACACGTGGCCCTTGTCCGTTTTTATTTCCATATCACCCGTGCCTGCATCTGTGTACAGGTATCAGCAGCACATTACAAATGCCCATTCTATTTTTGCTCCTGCTAGTCTCCCTGCCTTTATGGGAGAGAAATTGTTAAATGTTGGCAATGCAATAAAGAGAAACTGATTTCAGTGGAACGTTCCCTTGCCCTGCAGACACATTGCCACTGCTTCTATGCTGCACATTACACCATGGTGAAATTTAGTTAATTTTATGGTTTGTTATTACAACAGCAGAGTGGATTGAGAGAGGCAACTTTTGTTGGCTCCAAGTCCCAAATTTCCTGGGTGTGATGGGAGCGAGTAAGAGCAGGAAGCTAGCCGTGGTTGGAACCAAAGTCCGCGCGGGAGCAAAGTGGCTGCTCTAATTGGCTTTTAACTTCTGTAACTGCAAGAATTACTTAATTAGTCAGCAGAGGCCTGGCTGCGGCCCTCAGCAGGTATATTTTGGTCAGGGAATCGGGAGGAACGAGAAAACAACCAGGTGCTCCACTGTTTTTGCTGAAAAGCAACACATTTTGGTGCAGAGAGCTACGCAGTCGGCATGTTCTCTGCTCAATTCCCAGCTTTGCCAGCTATTAGCTCCTTCATCTATGCCCTCAATGTCTGAATCTGTGAAGTGGAGAGTATGGTAAGGTCCACCCTCTGAGGTCCCTGGGAGGCAAGCACCTGGAATATAGGAGGCTCTCAGTAACTGTTCCTTCCTCGTCTCGATTCTTGCCAAGGAAACCTCGTCTGTTCCAGAATGTCTCTGGAGGCAATAGGAAGTCAGAGACTTTGGGGCTTTAATGGGAAGGGATTAAAGATACACAGGTGACCATGCGCAAAAGTTTTGGACCCCCCAAATCAGGACATACAATCTGAGAACTTTGACAGGGCTATTCTGGAAAATTCACAACAGAAATCGGTGGTGTCTGGCTCAGACGCTGAGCACCTGGAGGGGGAACATGACTGAAACCCGGGAGTTCAGTGGGAGGCGTGCCATGCGACACTCTGAACGAGGCACAGCGATTAGCATTCTTATTGATACTACTGACGAAGCTAATTAAATCTTAAATCCGAAACAGAGTTGGTGTGGACTGGAATACTTGGAGAGCGGCAGCTATTTGCACAGGAACACGGCTTTCCTTGTTATTCTTCTCAGCTGGGTCCTTGGATCCCACCACCAATGGTAGGGCAAGCAGATGACAAAGAATATGTCAGCCCCACTATCACTCCTCCAAGGCCTGGCAACTGCCTCCCCAGGCTGGGAGGGTGTTTATCTCTCCAGGAGTGGCTCCTTCGTTCTCCGCACACAGGGGCCCAGCAGCTCCCACTGATCTTGCCAAGTGGCATGTGCTGTGTGGAACAACTAAACTGATACAGAGAAGACTTATAATTCAGGTGCTTGCACCAGCTTTTATTCCTCCATGGACTCAGTGTCTCCTCTTTGGGAGTTTGTTGTCTGAAATCTTCTCTGCCCTGTCCGGTCTTGGAAGAGCTCTGAGAATATCGACATGCCATACATTCATACTCTCGGATGGTTTGGGTGAGAGAACAGTGATAGCTTTGTTTCCTGAGTTGAAACTACACATTTCATGGATAATGTCAGAACTCATCCATTTAACATAGGCTAGCCTTGCGCTTTAATGCTAAAAAAGTAAAAAAGACGAAGAAAGTTTCTATTTTGGCCCAGGAAGCCCCAGAATGAAAGCATTTGAAAACCACGCAACAAGGCTGACTCATTTAGGAGAATTAACTTGTGTGCTTTGGGGAGGTGGGGAGAGGGGAGTGGACTTGGGAATGGACGTCCTCCAGAGGAGAACACAGGCTTCTGAGTCATAACGTCATAGAACAAGCACATTTTGCTGATATTAGCCATCACTGAGCCCCTGGTTATAGAGAAGGGTGCACTATTTAGTGTCCCTCCCCCCAGACTCCAAACCCTCATCATCTCCAGTCCTAACTTCTGATAAAGCTCATGGTCCCTGCGAAGGGTGCCGGAGGGAACTGCTCATTTGTGACTAGTAGGAACTAAGAATCGTGAGTCACTGAACCACAGATTTGGGGCAGAGGGTGATGAATGTGACGAATTTTCAACAGATTAAAACGCAACATGTTTCACCCAGGCCAGTGTGGCCCAGTTGGAGCATCATCCCATAAACTGAAAGCTTGTGGGTTCCATTCCCAGTCAGGGCATATCCCTAGGTTTGCGGGTTCAGTCCTGGCCGGGGCACGTACAAGAGGCAACCAATCAATGTTTCTCTTTCACATAGATGGTTTCCCTACCGTCCCTCCCCATCCCTTCCCTTCTCTCTAAAGTCAATAAGCATGTGCTTGGGTGAGAATAAAAAAAAAAGCAAGACATCTGCCTTAACAATAAAACTATGCTGAATATAATGTTTTAACAATTATTTGGAAGCCATCAAGATTGCTATAGTACTTAGAGTCATCATCGCAAATATTAACCTGCCGGTGTGATGCTCAGGTATTCTGGTCCAAAGCAATGCACAGGACTGCACTTCTTCAGGTAGGTGTTTGCTAATTGCTTCATCTTACAGTTGGAAAATTAGACTCTGATGAGAACCACCTGTCGTATTCCCTTTTCATACCAATGTCCGGGGTACAGGGAGTGGGGTCTCTGAGGGTCAGTTTGAAGAACATCAGGAAGACCACTTCTACTGCAGTCCAACATCTTTACGTACAAATGGGAGAAGGGCTTCACCTCCCCTGCCACCCTCCCCTCACCCCGCCCCCCGCCCCCCTGCACACACACACCAATTCATCACGCTTAACCCACAAAGTCCAAACCTGATTCTGGCCCTAATATAATGAGTGATCTCTAAATCTTACCTTTCCCATTGTTGCACTCAGGCCACAGAGTCTGAGGTATGACTTTCTAAAGCAAATGAAAAGCTCCGAGAGCCCCAGTGAACAATTCTTAGCAGACCTACCTTTTTAAAAACAATCACTGAGACCACTCTCTGAGGGAAAAAAAAAAAAGACTGCCCTCTACTTCTCTATTCCTTGCCACTTAAATGTTGTTGTTTTTTTTTTTTTTTACTGAGCCACAAGAACTCTATTAAAGAGATTCTAAATAGTATAAAAAGTTACAGTTGTTATAAAATCATCACAGTTATTAAATGCATTTCATTAGGGTAAAAACAGTAGCTAAACGGGTACACAAAACACTGCTCTTCTCAAAGCACCTAATAAACAGGGAGGAATTAGGTCTCACAGGACCCTAGAGAGGAATGTTCTCTGGGTATAGAAGTGAGAGGGAGGACAGAGGGGCCGAGGCTGGAGTGAGTTTTGTGCTGCGCCAACAACCGGCCCTCCGCAAAGCGCGCTGTCAGTACATAGGACACAAGGAAGGCACAGGTGGTGGCTAAGCCTTAGACAGCGTCTCACTAGTACGTCCCTGCAGGACCCCTGGAAGTGGGTCACTATGCTGATTCTCTCATGAGAGGGGCCAGGTGCTTCCTCCTGACACCTCTATCCCAGAGCCCCCCTGCTCGACTCTCACCACTCAGAGTTCCTCCCCCAGGGGGAAGGCCCCCACTGTGGCCAAGCCCCTGTGGCAGCTGAGTACCATCCACACCTGCTCTCGCCGTGGAACTGTTAGCATTGGGAGCCATGGAAGGGTTAGGGAGGGGACCCCGATGCTTTCCATCCAGCAGCCCCCACTGGCGTTCACCCTTCCTCCATTACTCTGAAGTTGCTTGGTGCTTGCTGCTACCTTCCCTCCTCCCCAGTTTCCCTCTCCTTCCTCCTTGCTGAGAATCCAGGGGAGCACCAGCTCTGGGCTGGGAGCAGGTGCAGGATGGGGAGGAGCTGGGGAGCCCATTATCACTCTGCACACACGTTGTCTCATTAGCATCAGGCGGGGAATCCTGGTAACAAGACAGTGCTGGAGACCCCTCCCCACGACCCCCCACTAGCCATGCCCGGGGAAGGCTGTCATGGGGGATCGTGGGGGAGCAAGTCAAGTGGGGAGGGGAGCGGAACAAGTACAGGCGGAACATGTCTGCCCCTCCTGGTTTTGAACCACAAGGCTGGAAACTGGTAATGTCCTTTAGAGATCATTGAAGCCACTGACTTCTAAATTATGGCATGAGACCCATTAATGTGTCATGAAAGCAATTTAGTGGGTCGTAACCAGCACTTTATTTTTAAAACAGGGAAAGTATCAGAATGCATGTCACATATACATGGAACTTTTCCTTCAGTTGTCTGTAAGCACATGTGTCCTGGGTGGCAACGTATTTCTGATTGTGAGTCTTAAAGAAAGAGCTGGAGAAAGGCTGTGGCAACCTAGTCCCGCCCTCTTCCGCTCTGATTCCCCTCCACGCCCTGGAACCCACGAGAGCCACTCAGTGTGCAGAGATCTTGGCTGGAGAAACTGCCTCACGTCCGTTGTCAAGTCATGGACACCTCTCACTTCCAGCCAGTGATCAACACTTCCCCGCCATCCCAGTCTGAAGACCCGTCGACACTATTTCTCTTACTTGGTTATAGAAATCCAGCCACCTTTTGTGTAATAATCCTTGATTAACTTCTCCCCCTGAGAGATTCAGAAACCCCAGCTTGTCAGATAGCAGCCAAAGTTTTAACTTAAGCAATAAGAACACCCATTCCCTGGCCTGAGGGTCTCAGCTGGGCTGTGCAGAAATGGTGACCTTTTCTACACCGGAGGGGGCACAGTGGCTTTCTTCCACTCCCTTCACAGGTGCATGGAGTCGGCTTTTGGAACGTCTGCTTCATTAAGCATTAACTTATTGTTAATAAGATGTGAATGCTCGAAGGGCATTTAGAAGTTAACTATGTATACTTACACAGAAGCTATACATACTGCCCACTGAAGTTCAGTGTCTTGCCCAAGGTCACCCAGACTTCTGGGGCTGAGCAGGGTCTAGAATGCAGATCTCAATACCCAAGTGCTCCTGTCATTGTCCCCCAGATCCTCGGCTGTCATGGCTGGTTCCCGGGGCACTGCTCCTTCTCCGCGTTCTGCTGCACCTCTCCCAGCAACAGTGCCTGGGCAGGTAGGATGGAGAACTGGTGCTTTGGGACCCCCAAAGGGGTGGCATGGGAGGAAAGCCTGAGAGCAACAGCCACACATTATTATGATGAGAGAGATATTGTAAACTTGAGGTTATTACTGCCATCATTGTTATTATTAGATTTAATGGCTGAGTGAGCAATTCACTTGGCCCTAATAGAAAATTTCTCCTGACAACTTTCCATAACCATTGGATCTGGGAAAAGGCAGCTGTGAAAAGTACCCTCGTTTTTGCTGGGGAGGACTCAGACACAGATGGCCCGGGTCCCTGAGCAGCCTAGCAGTGCATGTTGTGCCTTCCCTGGGGAGTGACTCTGAGAAGGACAGGGTGGGGGTAGGGAGCAGGGAGGGAGGCTGCAGGGCCCAATGACCCTTGGGGCAAGGGTCCTTGAGGCAAGCACTGTCCTTGGCCAAAGTGAGGCATGGGACGGGGCGTTTATCATGGCCCCTCTGGCAGCCCCAGTTGGTGAGGTTCAGGTCCAGGGCCCATAGAGCCTCCCTTATCCTCCTCCCTGCTCTCATCTGAGCCCATTAAGAAAGCATCTCGGCCTCCCAATCGCTCTTCCGTGCTATCACTTTGTGGTTATATTAATTCCTGCTGTTATTACGCAGCAAGGTGATGCAGAACAGAGCTTCTTGTTAACGGGGCCAAGGAGCTGTCGCCACTGTCAGGTTGGGTCTCCCTCCCCACACTGTCCCACCCCACTCTCCACTCTGTCTTGGCGTGAGTGGAGCCTTGAACCTTGGGAAAGGACTGGTGGGTCCTGAGACCCAGGCAGCAATTCGGAAGTCAAAGGTGACTTGGGGGTCGCAGTGAAAGGAGTGGCCCTGCTCTGTCACTGCCTTTGGTCGCCCTTCCCATTCATTTACAAATGTCTTGTTATACCCTTAGGCACTCCCTGCAAGCCCATGTGCCAGGTGTCTAGGGTGACTGTCGTGTAGCCCAGTGGACCAGGTCACTTTTGCAGGGTGACGGCCAGGGTTAGTGTTGCTGCGGACTCTTGGTGTGTGGTTACAGACCTGTCCATTCTGTGAGCCCCGCCGACTCCCAGCCCAGGTCACACCCACAGCTCAGCTCAGGCCCGAGACCACAGGCCCCTTTGGGACTGGCAAGGATTCCCCTGTCGGGCTTCCTGGCTTACCAGCTTCTCTCTGTTTTCACATTTTAAAGGGCGCTGTGAAGAAATACTCAGGGTGGCTATAGGGCAGAAGGCAGGTTTTGTTTTTAAGGGCTAAGCATTTTTTTTCCGCCCTTTCTCTGTTCCTGTCCCCTCTGAATCATTCATTGGTAAGAGGGTTGTATTTCACTCTGAGTAGTGATTACTGGAAAATCATGAAAGCTTCGTTCTGATGGTTACTCTCCACTGTGAGACCATCAGTTAAACCTGGCTTGTGTCCCAGAGGCCCCCTGATGGGAGGTGGCCCGCACGGCTAAGAGCTGTCCCTCCTGGATCCATTTTCTTGCCACCAACCCTTCGGGCGTCTGTTGCTCAGCCATACTGAATGCCTCGCTGTCACCCAAACACTGCAGGTCCTTGCGACCTCTGGTCTTTGCACATGCTATTCCTTAACCTAGGCTGTTCCCTCTCTTTTCTGTCTGCACAGTGCCCACTCATTCCTTAAGAATCAGCTCAGGGGAATTTGCTCTGCTGCCTTTCTCTTTCCCTCCCTGCATGCTGGTAGCACTTTGTAGATTTCGGCCATTGACCCCAATCCCCAACGCAAACACCATCCCCTAAAGAGTTACATCTCATGTACCTTATTTGTCCTCAATGTGTAGCATGGTACCAGCTTCTTATAAGCTCAGAAAAGATCTGCTAAATTGAATGATGGAATCCACCCTATTTTGAAAACAAAAAATCTTCATCACAGGGCTCAGAGAGACATGGTCAAAGTCACCAAATAGAGATTCAGAGGCAGAGGGACTAGAACTTGGGATGCCTGGTTCCTAAGTAGGGTTCACCCACCTGTCTGCCTTGCCAAATTTCCAGAGTGCATGCAGTGGCCAGGAGCCAACCCACTTGTCTCTCCTTGTCCTGTGGTCCCTTGAGAACGGCCGGTGCAAAGGGCTTTGAATTATTATTTTGATGATTAAAACCCACCAATGGTGCTGAGGCCCATGATGCAAACAAGCAAATGCAGCTGGAATTGGCTTTGAGCTCTCGGGAAATGCCACCACAATTAAGGCTTGTGCTTAATCGATTCTCTCTGGTTTCTGTCAAGGCGGTGCGTGACAGCCACTGGGTCCCTGGGGTGTGGGGTCAGTAGTGGCAGCAAGCAGGCACAGGGCTGAGCACCCTTGGGCAGGATCTTGTGGGCGCGCAAACAGGAGGCAGTCACCATGCTCTTGTGAAAGAGGGAAACATAAGTGAAAGACATAAAAATGCACCTGGAGCCAGCGGCAGGCGCGCCTCTGGGGACGATGATGGTGGTGTCCCCAAATCAGGAAGGCCGCATGGATTGGGAGGGAGGGTTAGAAGGGTCATGTTGGATCTGGATTCAGCGGGCAGACTCCACCTGCTGCGAGGGGAAGGGGGGGGGTTAGACTCAGCCTAGGGGTGTGTCGTGGGGGCTGACAATAGGCATCCTTCGAGCAGAAGCCCCAAACTTGAGCATGTGTTAGGACGACCTGGAGGTGTCACAACACCCATGCTGATGCCACCCCAGAGTTCCTGATTCGGGTCTGGAGTGGGCTCCGAGAATTTGCATTTTGAGCAAACCAAGTGGTGCTAAGGCTGCTGGCCCGGGACCCCCATTTGAGAACCACAGCCTTAGAGAAACCAAGCCGGTCTCACCCGGGACATGAGACGCCGCAGTCCCCAGCTGGTGTTGGGTCTTGTGTAGAGACGTAGCCTCTCCTCGCCTGCAATGGTCTCTGCGTGTTGGAGTCGCCATGAGCATGATGTGAAGTAACGCAGGGCGTGATGCTTGCGACCCTTACCTGCGGCAGCTGCTCAGCTAGTTTCAGACAACTCAGTGTTACTCGTGTTCTGCTCCCTTCGCTGAGTCAACCATCTCATAAGAATGGGTGGTGGGTGGCCAGGGAGAGAATGCAAGTCTCTACACAGGCCACCCAGAGGAGAGGCGCCCTCTCATGGACGGTCCCTCCCCATGCAGGGCTGTGCCCTGCATGCCCCAGTCAGCAGGGGTCCGCCTTCTCAGAGGGAGGCAGAGGTGAAGGTCCTTGTTACCCTGAGAGCAGGAGCACCACGGTCCCTCCCACAGTCGGTGCTGCCAGCCTGGAGGACCTGGAGGAGGAAAGTGCTGTGTTTACCCCACGCGGCAGCCTGCCGAGCTTGAGTCTGATGCCCAACGACATACCTGGAGCACAGAACTGGCCCCGCCTTCCTGACTCCTGCTCTCTCTGCTCCACCCATGTGAGTGGCTCCCCTGTCCCTCAGCCCACCCCCACACAGCGCCACCTTGGACACATGCTCTTACCCCAGCTGGCCCCAGAGAGGGCTGGGAGTGCAGTGTGAGCAGTCTCCTTATGCACCTCCGTCCTGAGTGAGCTGTGCAGGCCCTGGTCAGTGGGTGTGGCCTGGGCCAGGCAGGGCGGGCCAGAGCCTGTGAGACATGCAGGGCAGACACCTGGGCACCTACTGGCCATCTCTACAAACTGACTTCTAAGTTTTCTCCAGAGCACCTGCCCCTGCGGGCTGAGGAAGGAAGCTGTTCTTTTCTGGGGTGTTCCCCTAACTGGCATGGCACTGGAAACTTCAGGATGGTTCATAGTCTTTCTGGATGCTGTCCGGCTTTCCCCAGTGCCCGGGAATTCTGCAGGGCAGGTCTAAGCAGAGAACACTCCGGTCTGTTCTACCTGCATCTCAGTGTGGCTACCATGAAACCCTCTCTGAGCAATTTTGACCCTCATTTTCTCCAGGGCCAGGACTCAAACCTCTTGGCTTCTGGGAATAATCTCTCCCCAACCAAGACCCCATGCCCTCTGGTCCTTGTGTGGAGCCCACTGGGCCAGCGGTGGGACATGCAGAATAGGCTTAGGCAGCCACTCCAGTGCTGCTGCCCTCAAGCCTCTTGCACAAAATGCCCCTTTTGTCCAGCCCTCCCCCAAACCTACACCCCTTGGTGATGTCATGGTGGAGACTCAGTGGGGAGGGTAGTTACATGGGCCAAGAAGATCAGAAATGCAGCTGAGAAGGTGGCTCAAAATAGCTCATGGAGAACAGGCTTCTGCTTGACAGGCTGACAAGGATGTGCCTGGAGCCAAACACTCCTCTTTGAAAGCCCTGTCTCCTTCTAATTATGGATCTGTCAGGAGGAAGAGAAGCCAGCGTCTGCTCGACCCCCGTGACCCCTCACTTAACGTGGAGACGAGAAAGGAAAGCTCAGCCCCCATCGGCAGGGCCAGGCGCCTCACTGAGAAAACATCTGCCCCTGCTCGTCCCCTCCGTGGAGACCGGAAGTTCTCTTTGCCTGGCTGATGGCTTCCTTCTGGGTGGATCAGAGAGCTCACCTGTGTCCCCACGGAGGAGCAGGTCTCCCTGTTCTTAGAGCCTCGTAGAAAGGACCGGGACCTTCTCCTCATCCAACAGTTGAATGAGATGGAGGACTTGCTGGAAATCTCTCTGCCGTCTGGGACTGACTTCCTGTCCTTTGTTCATATGCAGGTCAAAATGAACCACCTGCTCTAATAATTTCTAAAAGATTTGTTAACTTATACCACAATTTCTTTGGAAAGTGTTCAAATGTAGTGTAAATTGATGACCAAATCAGACCGTTAAGATTGGACTTCCCTCGCACAGAGCGCTCACGTCTGTGTCTCGGGGACCTAGAGCACAGCGCGCCCTGGTGTGCGTTCTGGGACGCGCGGCTGACCGTGGTGCTGTAAGGGCGACCGGTGAATTTGTTCAGAGATTCACTCTCCAGCCAAGCAGGCACACATTCATCTTGTTGTGGAAGAAGACTTCACACTTCAGAAGATTTAGGGGTAGGGGTGGGAATGGGGGAGACCAATAGAATTTGATCATTAGTAATCATAACCTTCTTGGAACCTTCAGGGAAAAGCTTATCTTAAAACTATAAAATTATATTTAATTTTGATTCGCACAACTGACCTATCTCTTGGCTCTTCTCGCCCTTGGGTTGCAGCCTCCTCCAGGTGTGTCAACTGTGGGATGCTGTAGTCATGAGCAGACCGCAGGGGCCATCCTCAGACAGCGGACAGAGGGCTGAGGGCCTGGGCTTGCGTGGATGCCCCCCTCTCCCCCCTTCTTTCTTTCATCTCTTCCTCCTTCCCTTCCTGCCATAAAACTTACTGAGCAGCCACTCTGTGCTGAGTCCTAGGCCCAGGCCCTGGAGGAGCAATAGGGAATGAGACAGACATGGTTCTTGCCTATAGGGAGCTTACAGTTTAGTGGTGCCAGCAGACAATGAATGAACAGCTATCATTTTAGCTTATGTTATAAAGAAAAATAAAACTGGGCAAAGAGATGGAGACAGATTAGGGGTGGGAGCCATTAGCATTGGGAGGATCAGAGAAGGCCTTTCTGAGGAGAGAAGACATTTGAGTAAAGAGGACTTAAGAAGTGAGACACGAGCCATGAAGAGTTCTCTGAGACGGTGTCCCAGGTGGACAGAACAGTCCTGAGACTGAGGTTGGAGGCGTAGCAGGAAGGCTAGAGGCACAGGGTGAAATGAGGGAGGAGAGAGTGGGGGTGGATGAGTGGAGGGAGCACCAGATCCTGTAGGTCACAGAAACCCCTGGGGCCCATCATTCAAGGGCTTTAGTTTGGGTTTAGAGGTATATCAGTTCTTCTGTTCAGAGAAATAGATAGATAGATAGATAGATAGATAGATAGATAGATAGATAGATAGATAGATAGACAGACAGACAGACAGGTTTACTATAAGGAATTGGCTCACGCAATTATGGAGGCTGAGAAGTTCAAGGTCTGCATTGAGCAAACTGGAGACCCAGGAGAGCCAATGGTTAGTTCTAGTTCAAGTCTAAGTGTAAAGGCAGGAGAAGACTGAAGACTGATGCCCCTGCTCACAGACAGTAGGGCAAACACAGAGAATTCTCTCTTACTCAGCCTTTTTGTTCCCTCCAGGCCTTCAACTGATTGGACAAGGCCCACACACATTATGTAGGACAATCTGCTTTACTGTCTACTGACTCAGATGTTACTCTCATCCAGAAACACCCTCCCAGATGCATCCAAAATAGTGTTTAACCAAATATCTGGGCACCCTACGGCTCAGTCAAATTAACCACCACACAGGTGACTCAAAGCAAGGTCTGCGGAAGAGAAGAGAGACTGGGTATGAGTGATAAGAGGGGCTGCTGTATCTGAGAAGTCAGCTTCTGCAGTACCCACTGCCTGCCAGGCCCTGGGAGGGGTGGTGGGTGAGGGCAAGGGTCTGAGCTGCCCAAAGAGTGTCCTGGGCAGTGTGCCCATCAGAGAACCCGCCAAAATTCCATCTGGAGGAGAGAAGGCTGCCGTCCTGTTTGGTTCTCTGTGGAGGGTTTGTGTTCTTGATTTCAATCTTTTTCCTGAAGACACGAGAACGGCTCGGAAGTTGGAGTCTGTTTGCCGTCACCCATGACCCAACACTCAGACACCTTTCAGGAATCTGTGATGTGATGTTTGGGCAAAATTCAGGTCTCATTCATTTTCTGATGCCCCTGCCATCCTGCAGCCTCCAGAGAGAATCCTTCCAGGATAAATTCCGAGTTCAGGCATCTCTTCCATGAGGCCTGGGGAAAGACAGTTTAACCTGCAAAATTACTTTAAAGTTGTCAGAAGGGGCTCTCCAATTCTGAGCATTTTTAATAGCCAACACTCATTCCTTCCCCAATGTGAAGAAGAGAGATTTATTCTGGCCAGTTTATCCAAGTAAATCTTGAGTATCTCAATTTTACATTTTAATGAGAAATAAGCACTTTATAATAACTGCTCAGATTAGACTCCAACATACTCTCAAACCATTAACCTGAAGGAATTGTAACGATAAATTAAACATATTAATGAAGCTGTTCTACAAGCTCAAAATTTGTTAGGTAAATTGTAGTATTATTAACAACCAGGTTGACTTATCGCAATCTATTATTGGGGGGAAGTGAACTAAAACAGTGATTACACGACATGTAAACCCTGACAGAATAAACAGAACCAGAAATGACTGTTAACAGCAAATGCAAATCTGCTAGGACATTTTCCCGGGAGTGGCGAACCTGGTGGATCTTTTACATTTTTCTGTTTTTCTTTCCCATTCTCCTTCTTCTCCTTCCTGCTTCCTCTTCCTCCTCCTGTCCACCCATTCCCTTCGCTCTCTTCTTAGGAGGATCTTCGAGTCCCGGTTTGGGGTTTACTGGCTGACATCCTTGGCCTCAGTTCTCCACTGACTTTGTGCAGGGAGCCTGATTTCGGTAACACTGTGAATCTCTTCAGGGCCTGTGTTACCCATTGCTCTCCTGTCTCTGATTGTCCCTGCGTGGCTCCGCACAGCCCAGCTCCTCTCAGACCTCAGGCATCCGTCGTGGCTGTTTGTAGCCGAATGAGTCTGCACCTCTTGTGGAAGTGTAGGGTCTCATGTTTGACGGATCCCAGGGGTATGAGGGTCTCACTTCCACGTGAGGGAGCTGAGGTGCCGAGGACGACATAGCTTCCCCAAAGCCACCCAGATACTGAGGTGGCAATAGATAAATAAATAGGCAGATAAATAAATAAAATAGAACTCGTCACTCTTCTCAACATGACATGTCTGTATATGACATCACAACATTTTCAATTCTGGGCTCAGAGATTTTTGCAGAATGCAGTGGCCTGAGGGGCTGCAGTCTGAGGACAGCCCATGCCGTAGGGGTCATCCGCCCACAGCCCAGAGGAGCCCCGGGGCAATGCCACCCTGAGCGGCAGAGCCCCTGCCCGGGAGGCAGGACCCACTTTGGAGGGAGGGTCTGCCTAGAATCGCCCTGAGAGGTTTCAGATGGATACCAGGTCAGGCTCTGGGTTGGGGGTTCGGCATTGAAGACTTCGGGGACACCGATGCCTGACTCCTCAGATCGTTGAGAGAATTAGTGAGATGATACAGTTATAATCCATTCCGTAAAACTGAAATCTAAGCAGGCTGTATGGCCTCATGGTGATTATTACCGCATATCAACACACCTGCTTGTCACACTGCCTGACGAAGAACTAAGTAAAAATTATTTCCTCCATCAACCTCACCTCTTCCCCTCCATCATGGTTAAACTCAGGCACTTCCCCAATCCAGGGGCAGGGTGATGAGAGAGAAGGAAATGTCCGGGCAGTAGAAAGGAGAGAAGGGATGAGAGGGTGTGTAGGGAAAAAAGCAACTACAAGAGAGAGGCGAAGGTTTTTGTCATTTTCTGCGGCAGCAGCCTGAGAAGCCAGTAGCTGGAGCAGACAGGTCCTCAGG
Organism: Desmodus rotundus; assembly: GCF_022682495.2. Taxonomy (NCBI): domain Eukaryota; kingdom Metazoa; phylum Chordata; class Mammalia; order Chiroptera; family Phyllostomidae; genus Desmodus; species Desmodus rotundus. Next base: position 77,905,188 of record NC_071392.1, on the reverse strand, counting down.
CTCCCAAGCCAGCGGTGCACACACAGAGGAGGTGTGGAAACCACAGTGCTAGACTGTTGGGGTCTCCTCCTGACCTGTCAGCTTCATGTTCCCACCAGGGCATATATCCGTCGGGTTTCATGAATCATCCCCTGGCTCTCCACAATGTACACATATAGGTGATTTACAGCCAGTTGGAGGGTGTGGGAGGGAAGACGGGCTGGACAAGGTGAACTCGCGGGGTCACAGCTCAGTGGCCACCTGAGTTATGAGGCGCTTTCCATAGATCTTGTCCCGCTGTGAATTTCCGTTATGTTAGTCAGTGTACTTCAGCGGTGCCACAGGAGATGTCACCAGCAGAAGTGTGTCCCCTTCCCCAACCCTTGTGCTTCCGATCGTAAGGCCCCTCTGGCTTATGTGTCTAGAGGGGGTCCCCAAGGGTGGCTCGCCAACATTCCTATCTAAAGTCTGTAAAGATCTGTAAGTCACAGGAAGTGAACCCAAAACAGTGATATCCAAACCCAGTTTTGTGACAGCCTGCTCTTCTTGAGTGTCTCTGGTTGACCCGGAGAGTGACTCAATGATCCCCTACATTCCCAAAGCAAAATAAGTCACGATATTTTTAAAGTGCAAGTGGCATATGAGGTACTTAAGAAGAGTAGACGAGTGTCTTAAGCTACATGAGCAATAGCAATAGAGTGACAATTCCTAAGTGGCCGGGCACCGTTTGGGGGTTGAGCGAACTGGGGGTTGGAGAATGGCCCAGAGACGCTGATATGGAATCAGACTCACTTGCTGGGAAGGGTGCTGCGGTTCAGGACCCAGGGCCAGCCACCTTCCTGTTTGTGAGAAGAAGAGAATGGGCCTCCGGCATCTTGGCGCTCCATCTAGGAGAATCTAGATGAGTAAGGCAACCTTTTTAGGAAACTGGAACTCAAGCGTTTGTCTATATGGTTTCCAGACTACACACAAGCTGTGTCTCAGACCCGAGTGCCTGCATGCAAAGCTTTCCTGATTTCTCTGGCATGTTCCTTCTGCAGACCCTTTTCCTCATGGCAGCATTAGTTGGCATGTTTTATTCTCACCGTGATCCTATGATAACTGTGCCCAATTTGGTGATGGGAAGAAAAAAGGCGTGGGAACCAGGTGGCACTTTCCCCAGACAGCAACGCGGTTGGATAGACAGACACATCAGCGAGCCGCTGCTCGTGGCCGCCGCCTTCTGGGATAGCTCTGGGGCTCCTTACTCCCCATGCTCCCCACGTCGGCTTTTACATGCTCAGCTGGGCAGTCTCTCCAGGGATGTGTAACTGTGCTGGGAGGTTGGTCACCTGCACACAGGCCTCCCAAGTACTCGCACCTTAGCTCTCCCCAAAGGGCTTCCTGCACCTCCCCACCCCCAACCCATAGAAGCCTTTAAAATCTTGTCTTGAACGTTCACCAGACTCCAACACATGTCCCCAGGGCTTCCTCCCGCCTGTCGCTCTGCCTTCCTGCAGGTCTGTCTGCTGGTGCATGCCAACTTAGCCAACACACAGGCTGCACCAGCGCTTCAGCTCAGCATCGCTTTGACGAAGCCCTGCCAGGGGGTCAGAAATGTGGAGCACAGATGTCAGAGGTGACCCGCTGTCTGCTGTTGATGGGAGTTGCTCATTCCCCAGGTTGGGGAATATGTACGGAGACTGTCACAGCCAGAGCAATGAGCCATCCAAGAGGTTGTCACTGGTATCTCTCTGGGAATTGGACCATGATTTTTTTACAAACTGAAAAAGCTCGCCTAGAACACAGACACACTAGGGTGGCTGTAGATCTTATAGTCACGCAGCTCCTGGGTTTGACATCCTTGCCTTCAGCAGCTTGGCAGATAGAAAAATAACAGTTTGTTTGTGTGTGATCAGAGCTAACTTAACCAACCCCTGCCAAGCTCTTCTTGTTGTCAAGAGACAGAGTTGGGAGGGAAGTGAGGGCCTCCTGAAGGTGTGGGAGGGGGCGGTGGGACGGCCAGGTGAGCGGACACAGCGAGAGGGAAACACCGAGAGAAATGCTGGCCCGAGTGTGGAGCGAGTGACGGACGTGCAGCCTCCCACAGCCCCTCAAGAATGGGGCTGGGTGCGGGGAGTGGGAACGCAGTTCCAGGAACAAGGAGATTTGGGGCAACCAGCCATATAACCGGTTGCTGCTCTCCCTGGGGGCCCCCCTTATGTCCCCTTCTTCTGGGGCAGCTGGCCTCACCTTTCTTTTTTAAATTAAATTTATTGAGTGACTGTGGTCCATAGGGTCGTACAGGTTTCAGGCACGCATTACTGTGTGCTGCATTGTGCGTTCTCACCTTCAGCGAGCCTCTAGATGGCCTGGAGGGCTTGTTATACACAGATGGCGGCCGCGCCCTCAGAGTTTCTGATTCCAGAGCTCTGCCATGAGGCTGGAGAGTCCGCTTTTCCAGCCAGTCCCCAGATGCTGCTGATAGGAGCCCACACGCTGAGAAGCGGGGAAGCCAGAGAGTTGACTTGCTTTAAACTCTTCTAATCCAAGAAGTCACAAGGGGCTATGTATGAACAGGGCTCTCCTCCTTTGCCCACCAAAAGAAAGAAATACCTTTATCCATATGAAATGCCTGGGGGAGCACTGAACCCCCTAACCCTGCTCCTCTCTTCCCATAGAAGGTAAGATGTGAAAGCAGTACTCCCAGTATAGGGTGTGTAAATCGAATTCTCTGCCCCCAAAAGAAATGTTGAAAGCCTACCCTCCAGTATCTGTGAATGTGACCTTAGCTGGAAAGAGAATCTTTGCAGGATGTAATCAAGTTATTTTGATGTAATGCAAGTCATGTCGGATTAGCCTGGGTCCTAAACCCAGTGATGGGTGTGTTTATGAGAGAGGAGTGGGAGACTGGGGCACGGGGACAGAAAGACACGGAAGGACTGCCAGGTGAAGAGGGAGGCAGAGATTGGGTTTCTGCTGCCGGAATTGAGGAATGCCAAGGATGGCTGGCAGCCACCAGAAGCTAGGACCAGCCATGGAAGGGTGCGTCCCGGGAAACTTCAGAGGGGGCAGGGCCCTGCCAACACCTGATCTCAGACTTCCAGCCTCCACAACTGTGGGACATATGTATGCGGTTTTCGGCGGTCCGGTTTGAGGTCGTTTGCCACGGCAGCCCTAGCAGACAAACCCATGGGGCCTTCAGAGTTGCTTGTGTTGTTACCTTGGGAACACCCAGCTGACCACTTTGGGTGGGTCTTAGGTCTGATGACTTTCGGGGGAGATGCCCTATCCCCAAGCACACCCATGGCTCAGCTGTAGGTTGCTGGACTGTGGGCCATGCTCAGAGGACACCAGAGGGATGGAAGCTTTGCGGGGGCCACCGAACAGGGTGGCAGGGTAGGCAGGGGATGAGGAATTGGGGAGGATGGAGGGTGGCCCTACCCTGGACCATTCCAGCCGAGCCCTTGACCACCCTGTCGGGGGAAGGAGCTAGGCTTTTCAGGAGTTTAGACAGAATGAAACGAAGGTTGGAATGAGAGCTAGGCAATCTGAGAAACCTTCTTAACCAGCAAGAAGCCCAAGGAAACGGATACAGGGAACAGCGGTCTCTTGTGAATGCAGAGCTTAAACTTCATGGTAGAGGAATGCAGTGGTGATGCGTCTGCAGGTGGAGGGACCTGGAAATGACGGAAGGGCTGAGAACAGATTTTAGTATGAAGAAGCCCTCGTCACAGTACCTGGGGTTCTGTTTCTCAAGTTAGGGTTCCCTGGCCCCCTGCATGGGAAGCACGCTGATGCTCTATTTGATATGCAGCCTCCTGGGCTCCACTCAGCCACCCCAAGTGAGAAACCAGGTGGGCAGGGCAGGGAAGCTGCATTTCCACCCACTCCACAGGTAGAGTTTTATGACGTCTGAATACCATTGCTGCAGATGCTTCATAAATGTTAACGGGCTTTCCCTTTTCTAGATAAAATTAGGGGAAATACAGAGAGACACAGAGAGAAGAAGAGAGGAGGTTTTAGAAGAGTTTTTGGGTAGCTCTCCCCCAAATTGTCTTGTCCAGGACCTCTGTGTGGGCCACGCTAGGGTGCCTGTGGACATACCTGCCCTCCCACACTCGCAGTCCTGCTGGTCCCAGCCTGGGTTGCAGGGACTGGCATCACTTCACCGCCCGGCCTGTCACAGCTCTGCCACCTACTGACTGCAGAAGGAGGTGCAGAATTCCGTGTACAGTTGCTGCTGGTTAAAGAGCAGCTTGAGGAAACACACCCCCTCCCCACTCCCTACACACACACACACACACACACCCAGGATTCCTCTGGCCCCTGGTAGACCACGAAGCCACTGTTGGTTCACCTGCTGTCACAAGTACAGGTGTATTAGATTTCTCTGTTCAGGGAAGGATGCGATTGGGATTGGGGGAAAGGAGAAGGAAAAAGCAAACCTCCGGATGAAAACTGGAGGCTCTCAAAAGACTTCCTCTTTCTCCTTCCTTCCTGTTCTCCAGTAAAGAACACAGGAGGTAAAGAGTTAGTGAGAGTTGTGGAAATGCTCACTCTGGGGGTGGGGGGGAGGGGGGAGGGCTGAGGCTTCCTGGCTGGGCCCCAGGGGGACGGGGAGGAGGGAGGGTGTGAGCAGAGCAGCAGTGAGCGCTGACCCTCCATCAGTGGGACTCTCCTGAGTGCAGACTACTGCTAATACACCCTTCTCTCGAGGCTCTGGCTGCTGGCCAGTAGTTCGGTACTTTCTGCCTCAGATTCCCCAGTGAGCAGACGAGGCTGCGGCAGGAATAAAAGGAGGCCACTGCCTTCAGAACCCTGCCAGGGTGTTAGGCCCAGTCTGACCTTCTCTAGCGCCCAGAAGGGCAGGAGTGTGCTCAGGTGTCACCTGTCTGGCTAAGAAGGACTCCAGAACCCCTGGAGCTGTCCCTGCCTACCTGCCCTCCTGTCCACCCACCTGCAGGCCCACTTGTTGTGTGCGGAGTGAACTTCTGACCTTGCCTCATCTAGGGCCGTGACCTTTTGTCAGAGCCACTCAGAGCTGAGTTTCATTGATGTTGAGTTTCATTAACCCAGGTTACCTCAGGTCCTCAGGGAAAACAGATCAAAAGGTCACAGCTGTTCCCAGGAGTCACAGATTCTCACACTCCCTGAGAATTCTCTCTGGCCAGGCTGGCAAACTCCACCCACCTGCCCACCTGCCCACCCCCTTCTCTCTGCCTCCAGTCTTTCCTGTTCTCCACCCTCTGCTCTTGGCTTTCTTCCCCACCCCTTTATGAAGCTGCCTGTAACCTGAGCCCACTGAGGGAGGGAACAGGCTGGAAGGGTGCCTGAGTGCTGTCCTTTGCTTGTGGCACCCTGCTTTGCTCTGGCGACCCAGGACTTGGTCATTGTGTAACCGCTTTGAGTCCTCAAGGGCAAGAAAATACACACTGCATGCCACAGGTCATACCCAATCAGGGCGACCTTTGGATCTGCCTCTACTGAGTCACAGGCCAGTAGGTGCAACCCAACCCCATCCAACGCAACACAACACAACCCAACCCCATCCAACACAACAAGACACAGCCCAACCCCATCCAATGCAACACACAACACCACAACACAACATGACACAGCCCAGCTCAACCCAACCCCATCCAACGCAACACAACACCACAAAGAACAGCACAGCATAGCACAACATAGCCCAGATCAACCCAATCCAACACAACACAACACAACACAAAATAGAATAACTAGGTTCAAGCAACAGGCAGTTCTATGGCACTGCATTTACTCATCTCCCTCTGAATAGATGGTCCTGGGGAGGTGGGGGGCTAAGCAGTGGCTTTCCTGGTGACACCCAGCCCTTACTCACAGGGTTGTTAACAGGAAGTGGTGAGGGCAGTGGGCACAGGAGGAAGGAGACCTGATGGAACTACAATGGCGACGTGAACGTGGTTAGTCTTGTAACATCCAGCTCTCGTCCTTCATCTGTTGGAGGGCTGGGGCTCACCTAGTAAGTCCACAAGTGTTTATTGTGCACCTAGTAGGTGTGGCATGAATTAAATTGGAAAATAAATGTGAAACTGACTCCTAAATTGTGTTTTGTGTTTTAGTTGTTTTAGACAAGAAAGTCTTGAGCGTGGGAACCTACCAACTTCCATTTGGATCCTTTGTAAGATTCCCTTTCAGTCCTCTGTAATGGGGTTTCACACAGTAGGTGCTCAATTAATGTTCAGCATTGGTGTGAACTAGAGAAAGTGAGACTCCCAGAAATTGCACATGGCAGCCCAGTGGGCGAGCCCCTCTGCTCCTCTGTTTCCCGGGCCTCAATCACAGAAATATCTCTCTTGCTCCCAGATCCTCTGACCGGCTCATCCTCATTGCCAAATGGAAGAGTCAGGGAGGGGAAGCAATGGAGGAAGAACACAGTTTTCCACTGGATAACAATATGCTGGGGAGGGTGGAGGATATGATTACTCTCAATTATCTGACACCTTTACGTATGCAGTGCCTGTAATAATGATAACAATAAATCTCTCCAAAGTGCTTGCAATCCATTGGAATAATTACCTGCTTAGAAACCCGGGGGGGAAACTAAGTGATGCGAGACAATTTTGTTGCTGGCTTCTTTTTGCCTCTCTCGCTGGGCAGCACAACCAGCTGACATGAGCAGAGTGGAACAGGGCTGCAGAGGAACACAGTGGTGTTTCCCTCGCTTTCCCTGGCCAACCTGGAGGGATGAGAAAGAAAGCCTAGTCTATAGACCGATAGACTCCAGTCTACAGACCTGGGATGTGGGAGCATTCTGACCAAAGCCCTCAGGCCTTGTGATGTGGGGGGTCAGTGGGGCCTCTGTTGGAGCCTGGAGAGTAAGGACCTATTCAATCTCCCCCTTTCCTGAGACTTCCCAACTCTCAGCTCCTCCACTACCCCCACCTCCAACCCCGCCCCCCATTGCCTCCTTTTTCCCTTTCAGCTATTGGGGCAAATGATGGAAGGCCCCAAGGAACTGAAGGGAACCAGCGACCCCTGGTGGCGGGCACTGGCATGTGGCTGACCAAAGGCAGCCAAAGGAAAATGTCTGTGAGGAGAAAGGGCTGAACCACATGCTCAGGGCTCAGGGAGCATTTTGAGTCTTAGATCAGTGTGGAAGATAAGCCCTGAGATTTTGCTTTTCTTTTCCAGTGATGGATAAATTTGGATTTTGCAGATGACATAGACTTTGGAGAGAAATTCCTGAACCAGTCCTAAGCAAAATTATAAAAATTGTGGAGCAAAATCAGACTTCTCTTTAGTTCCTCAACAGTGTCCCCTCTGTCTCCATCCTGAACCACCCTGGTCTGAGTTGTTCTCTTCATGAACCTTTCACAGGGCTCCCCTATTCTCGCCCCGTCATGGAAGCATTGGCGTAAACAAAAACCACATATATAGCCTGTGTAAGTGAATAATAAGACCTTAGGGTACATCTGAGCTTGTCATTTTGCGGATGCTTCCCAAAGGGTCAGGAGGCTCGGCCAATGAGACAAGATTCATCTTCTGGACCTTTCCCAGCCCTGGATCTTTCACTTTACAAAACTCTAAAGATTAGCTTCCCATTTGCATCAGAATATTTATACCTTAAAAGATGCTTAATGTAAAGGAAAATTCCTTAAATACTGGAATTCAAGGATGGCGGCGACCATGTGGCGAAGGTACCTGAATAGGCAAGTACTTCATGCACTCCTGGAAGTGACTGCCTATTTATGTGTAAGTTTGTGCAGGTTAAGGCATGGAGCCTATTTAAGCAACTGCGCTGGGAAACAGGAGAATGTTTTCATTTCTCACCCGAGTGTGCCCTTGTGATTGTCTGGGGGGCAATGTGAAGGGAAGTGGGGAAATGTGGCTTTGTGTTCTTCCTTTTCACCCCTGACTTTCCGATCTGTGTTTTGGATTTCACCCTAGAAGGAGGGTGAAGGGTCTAAATTCTGGCTCTGGGACATGTTTTTATGTCGTGGTTCCACAGTCTACTTCTAGAATGGCAGTGACCAAGGACAAGTCCTTAGCAGTGATCTACCACACACCGGTCCTGAGTTTCCAAAGGCAACTGGACACAGCCACTTAGCCATACTTCACATTCCCAGACTCACTCTTCACCTTCTCATCCCACCAGTATTCCCCCCCCTACTTGCTCCTTGGTCCCACCATTCCCTGGGTCACCCAGGTGTGACAAGCCAGAGTTGTCACTTATTCTTCAAGCTCCATCACCTTCCACCTCTATTCTCTTCCTCAATTCCCAGTACCCGGAGGCTAGACCAAAATGAACATCACAGTTCTTTACTGCCATTTTATTTCTGGTGTCTCCCTGTCCACACCAGCCAACACAAAGGATTATGTTCTGGGAACATGAAACTTCCTAAAGCAGAAAGGTTTATAAAGGAGAAGTCTTTTCATACAGTCCCAGACTCCCATCATTCAATACATTATACCCTTAACATGTCCTTAAAATACATTAAACAATACTTCAGATGCATTTCAGAAATAAAACTTTGTGTAACCATCGTTAGCTTAATATTGATTCTGGACTTGAAGAAAAATAGTGGGAACACAAGGATATGTTCCTGGGGTGGGGTGTGACTGCCAGAGCTGACGGTGGGTGTGGGTGTCCACGGACCACGCCCAGAAGGCCAGATGCTGAGGGAGGTCCAGGCCCAGCTCCTGCCTCAGGACCTTCCAGAAGCAATGAGTGCTACTTGCCCTACCCACTACAGACCTCAGTGTGGAGACTCACAGGGGACCAGACCGCCCTCCCTTCCTTACTAATGTCGTAACCGGGACACATGAGTCACAAGAGCACGTCCTCCTGTGATAAGACCTGGAAACTCCTTTAGCCCTGGTTATGTGCCAGGTCATCTGCTCAATGCTTTCTCTCTACTAACATGTTAATTCTCCACACCAGCCAAATGCGGCAGGTACCGTCATTCTTTGCATTTTATGAATGAGGACACCAGGGGTTGGAGAAGTTGACTCATTTCCCAAAGGTCGTGTAGCTGGTTCGCGGCAGAGCTGGGTCTGGAGCCCGTGCACAGTCACTGTAGCATGCGATTTCTTGTGCAAGCCCTGAGACGGGATCGTGACCGAGTATGTGCGGCCCGGAGGGAGAAACGAACCTACCACTATTACTGTGTTAATATCATTAGCATGTCGAATCGGTATACTGATTCTTAATATTAATAATCCAACCCCTGATTCTCGTGCTCTTGTGTACGTCTGCCTGGGTCTCAGTTCCCGCCTCTGAGCATGGGGAGAGACACTCCCACAGGCCCCAAGTGGCGGCTGTGGGTTCTGCCCAGGGCCTCCGAGCTGCCGGATCGATAGCTTAATCGCTGGGAAACATGCGGCCTTGGCGGTATGAATAATTGTAATAACGGAGGCCGGTGACGGAGAGGATGGTTTTCCAATATCTTATTTTAAAATGCATTTCTCTGCAATTAACTCCGCATGCTTCTGGCAGAACGAGCATCCCATCGTGTGTGTCCTTGGACAAAACCAGGCACTGATTTTATTTTATTTTTTCCCCAAGGCCCTTCAGCTCTGGGAGCGCCCACCTTTGCCAGACTCTCCCTCACTGGGTTCAAAGGTCACCCGGCCTCTCCTCAGAGGGTGGGGGCGGCTTCAGCCCCGGTCTCTGTGGTTTCCCCGGGATGAAGAGTGGTCAAAAGCCCCTTTGTGATATCACAGCCAAACTCCCTCCTGGCCCCGGGGCCCCACGGCTTTCTGCATCTGTGCATTCCAGCTCTGTCTGGTGATGTCACCCCCAGACAGGGCCGCCCTTCTCCACCCCAGAGTTCTCAGCCCGGGGAGCCGGGCCCCACAGCCTCCTGAGAGGGGACTCTCTGACAGCAAACCATTCACATACCTCACCCCAGGCCTCGCGGATTCCTGGGCTCTCATCTGAATTAGTTCCAAGTGTTTCTTCCTCAGAGTAGGCGCTGTTACAAATAAATAAATAAATAAGTACGTGAATAAATAAATAAAACGTGGGCAGAGCTGCTGGGGGACATGAGTGGGGAGGGAGAGGAAGAACTAAGTGGCACTTGGTGATCCGTGTGATAGAGTGGATCGGGCTGCACCTTCCAGAGAGGCGCCAGTGGTTTCTGACTAGGTGTTCATGGGTACTGTCACCATGGCACACGAGGACACGGGTGTTTGGGTGGTTTGCTGCTGAATACAGGTTTGAAGCCAGAAAACTTCAACACCGGCCTGGGGCTCCACTCACTGGCTTTGTGACCTTGGGTAAGATGAATAAGGCATGATTCTTATGCGTGATAAGGAAGCACGTAGGTGAGGGGAGGACAAGGACACACACGATGACCCGTGTGGTCACAGCCCCGAGTGCCATGATCACAGCCACCAGTAAGTGCCTTTGGAGCACGTGGGGGCAGCATTGAACCCATACTGGAAGATGCGGGAGAATTGTCAGCATCTAGTGATGCTGAGGGGAGTCTTGAATAAGTGTTGCACGCATCACATACTTATTTCTGAGCCTCATTTGACCACACACACACACACACACACACACAAATCCTAGATAGCCCAGGAGCCAGGGCTACTTTGAAATCCCAGTATAAACCCCAAGTGGGCAACAGTTGAACCTCTGCCTGTCTCAGGGCTTTGCAAGTCCACTCCCACTGCGCTGACCCTCTGACATTCAGCCAGAAGCCAGAGGGCGCTGCCCTGGCCAACCTGCTTCCCCAGAGGAGGTGCCATGTGGTCCAGAGGGCGGATGGTCCTTTAACGACAGAACACAGAAAGATGTGAGCTTGGGAGAGTCTCTGAGGAATCTGGGACCCTTGTGATCTTATTGTATTCTTAATGGGACTCACACGTTCCTTTACTAATTTACTAAACACCTATGATGCAGCCCTGGGGTTCACAGCGATGTTGGGGGCCTTGCTCGGAAGGCTGTGCTCTGCCACATTCTTACCATCATCACAGTATCTTCTCTTTGTCTTCACACTCACTAACCGGGCACAATTCCACTTGAACTAGCCACAGCCAACAGTCCTATGCATTTATGACTTTTTTCCTCACCCAAGGGCATGCTTACTGATTTTAGAGAGAGAGGAAGGGAGGGAGAGAGAGAGGGAGAGAAACATTGATTGGTTGCCTTTCGCACGCATCCAGACTGAGGACCAAACCTGCAACCCGTGTGTGTGCCCTGACCACCAATCAAACCTGAGACCTTTCTGTTTACAGGACCGCGCTCCAACCAACTGAGCCACACCAGCCAGGGCTGCATTTATGGCTTTTGATGTACCAGGCACTTTAATAAGAGCATCTCCTAATCCACCTGTTGAACCTGACAGCAACCTGGAACTCAGAATTCCGCACCCCATATTTCAGCTAAGGATATTAAACAAATCTTAAAAATTCTGCCTGGATTTGCGAGCGTTAATAATAGAGTCAGGATGTCCGCTTGCCTGGCTACACCGCCCTGTGCTTGTATGCTTTGCCGCAGACCTGCCTTCAAGGTGCTGGCACTCTCATGGCTAAAGCAAACGTGCTCGAAGTGTGATAGCCAAGAAGAATAGACTTTCGTGCCAGCTGAAGCCCACGACAGCCGTAATTGGCTGCAAGGGTGGTTGCTGGTGATGCGACAGGAGGAGGTGGTCCAGGCGGGGCAGGTGTTAGGGAGAAAGCCCAGACCTGACCGCAGTGAGAGGGACTGGTGGGCGTGGCTCGGCTGAAAGGAAGCAGAGAGGAAACTGAAGGCCCGAGAAGAGGGGAGGCAGATGGTGTGAACAGGACTCTGGGAGAGGACTCGTCCAATCTGCTCCTTAAGGACAGCACCCGGCTGGGTGGGAAAGGCCATGTGGGGGATGAACGGGGTGCAGTGCCTGCAGCTGCTTCGGGCGGACAGAGCGCGGTGGTTGCTGGGCAATGAGAAGATGAGAGGGCATTCCGAACGGGGTTGGGGGTTTGGCTCTGCCCTGGGGGGGATGATGACAATGTGTGATGGGCAGTCCGAAGATGGAAACGATTGGGGTGAGGGTGAGGAAATGCTCAGAGACCACCGTCTGGATGGAATGGGGAAGTGTGGCTGAAACCTGGGAGGTGGAGGAGAGGGGGAGGGGGAGCTGCTTCGGAGCCTGGGAGAACACACACAGGGCCCACTATCTGCATCCAGTAAACACGTAATGACTGTTTCTACCGAGCGCCGAGCTCTGTGTTGGCAGCTTCCATTCTCTGAGTTAGGACTGGCCAGTTAGGACTCCTGGAACTCCTGGGACAGCTCGTGCCAGAGAGGCCGTGGTCTCCAGCCTTCTCTCTACTTCTGGTTCCTCCAGACAGGCCCACTGCGCAGGGGTTTTCTTCTTGCTGCCTCACCGCTGCGCTCAGCAGCTGCTGGATCCCACTCCACAGGAGGCGAGGCTTCTGCAAAGGGAAACGCTGACTGCCCACCAGCTCCCTGCCCTCGAAATGCACCTCCATTCACTCACCCATCCGTGACTCCAATGGTGGTAGGGTTACAAGGAGGGGAGACACTCCCCATTTCACAGAAGGGCACATGGAGCCCAGAAAATGTGGGGAGAGCAGGGAGAAGAGTGACTGTCTGGGGCAGTGGGGGAGTGTGGATGAGCAATCGGGGGGTCCTGATCCTGGTCTGAGACTGTCCCTGCTACCAGGGAGGGCCACTGCTTCATCTTTAAGAAGTGGGTCCTCTTCTCCCCAGTGTCCTGCCAGCCCTGACTCTGCCTTCTGCCCTTGATGGGTCCCCAGAGACGCCTCTCCTCGCTGTGAGACCGGGCTGTGGTCCTCCACTTCCCCTCTGGCGGCTGGCCCAAACCATAGGCATGAAGCTGCACTCTTCTACCCGCATCAAGTCGCTTAGCTTCCTGAATCACACCCGAGTTGAACCAGACCAGGGGCTTCCTGGACAACTCCTCCCAGTTCAAGGCAGCCACAGGAAGGTCTCTGGGACCATGTTGGTAGAATGCCCATGGGAACACCCCATCTGTGGACACACTCTCCCAGGCCTGTCCCCTGCCCTCTGTCCTGCACGGCCCCTCCTCTGGTCTATTTCAGATGGTCCAGAGCTGAGCTGTGGGTCCTGTTCACTCTGCCCAACCCCTGGTGACCTTGTTAGATGCTGGGAACCCAATCTGTGGGCCACACCCTCTAATCTCTCTTCTATAGCACCTAGGGGTGCTGCTCCCTATGTATTTTATTCTTTGTGTCACCACTCAAGCAGGCTGGGGGAGTAACCGAAGCCATTGTCCCTAATTTGTTTGACTTGGACATCGCAGGGCAGGAAGCCCTGAGGGCAACCTGGAGCCCATCACTTGGCTTTAGGAGTGTGTAACGAGAGGCCCAGAGGGACCCGCTTTTCACACGGCATTTGGTAACAGGGAGCAAGATTGGCGTTGCACACACACAGGCCTGTCTAATTAGTCACCGTTCACACCCTTTACATCCTCTCTCTCCTGGCTGGAATCAGGAAATCAAAACAAAATGCCCTCCTTGTGCCCTTCTGGGGCAGCTCCAGCCACGTGAACACAGAAGCAGTGGCTCTGCCCGTGTTCCGAGCTCTGGGACTCAGGCAGGGAGACGGAGCTGTGGCACGTAGAGTCCACTCTGCAGTGAAACGGGGCAGCAGGCCACTGGGGTCTGGGGTGGAGAGCCCTGGCTCTCCTCCTGCCACTGGATCTCTGTTAGAGCAACCCTGTGGTTTGGTTCCTTCGCCGTAAAATAAGGAAGATCTGTGGCATGAGGACAAATTAGGACGTTGATGAGTAGTCTGAGCATTTTCATTCATTCATTTATTTGACCAATAGTTACAGGGCACCTACCACGTGGTTCAAGCATTCGGGATACATCAACGAACACAGGAGATAAAGATCTCTGTTGCTGTGAGTTTACCTGCTAGCAAGGGAGACCAACAATAACCATAATGAATAAGTTACGGAGAGTCTGAGAAGTCACAGCGGCAGGTGATGTGGAAAAAGGGGAAAGGAGAGCAGGGAAAGGAGACTGGAAAAGCCAGAGGAGAGGACAGGGTATGATTTTAGAAATGAAAGCACTGGGGAGATTCAAGTGACAGTACGGGTGAAGTTTTGTTTTCAGATGTTTGGGTTAATATTAGTATTGAGATGACGTGAGTGCTTGGGGCAGGAGCAAGCTGTCCTTGGCAGGAGATAAACTTCCAGCCCCTGGAGGCCTGACAGGAACTTAAAGGTCATCCCGTCCGCTGCCCTGCAAACCAGCAGCTCATCCATAAAGGGGCCCCTTCCCCAAAAGACATTTAACTCTGCAGCAGCAGGTGGCTCCTCATGCTTGTAACAGTCTTCCCGCTGGCCTGCCACACCATCCTCGGTTCCTCCTCATCCCAGAAGGAATCGAATCCATGCCCTCCATCACGTTGCCGTAGAATTAGTAAGGGGAAGTTGTAGAGTCAAGGGTTTGAGTGCAGAGGCAGTGCATGGCGTGTGTGTTTGTGTCTGTAAGTGTGTATGGATGTCTGCTTGTCCCAACTGTGGGAACTCAGGCTCAGATTTAGCTCATCTATTCATTCATTCATTCATTCATTCGTTTGTTCATTCATTCATTCAACAAAGGGGCACATGCTGAGCTCCTGTTGCCCGAACTCCATGGTGTGTTCATTCTTCCTGTCACCTGCGGGGCAAGGTGCTGACTGATAGTGACCAGGCTTTATGGCACATAGAGCCTTTGGGGCCAACTGAATTGACTGCACAGATAAGGTCCAAAGGTGTATTATTCTTTTTCCTTCTGAGAGACACCGTCACCCTCCCTGTGCCGTAGAAGCAGATCCTGCTCATTCACTTACCGCCAAGGGTCCTCACCTGTACTCCTGCCTCAGGGGGAGGCAGGTCAAGGCCAGAACAGAGAGTCAGGGCACCTACGAGAGCCAAAGCTGTGTGCTCAAGGCTCAGAGGAGGAGCAGAGCCTGGATCCCCCACCTCCCTCCTTGGGCACCTCACCTGCTTTCTTTTGTCTGTACCTCCTCTTGTCTGCGCCCCCACCTGCCACTACAGTTTCCATTTTGTAAACTGACTGGTTTGCAGGTACCTACACAGGGGCCTTTGAGATTCTGGGCACTTCAGAAGACTGCCTGAGTGAGGAACAGGCCTTACTCAGGCTCTGGCACCCCTCAAATGTGGGAGGTGCCTCTCCAAAATCCCTACCATGCCTGTCTCTGAGAAGGAGGCCTAACCAACCCCACCACCACCCACACCACCGGGTGGTTTGAGGTCTGAGGGTCTAGGTGGAGAATTCAGAGTGGCCCTAAGACACGAGTCTCCAGGTTTAATCTGCCTCCACCCCGCACCTCCAGTTCTAGCTCTGTTTCCAGGTGTGCCAGATGAGACCCCATTGTCACCTTCCTGAAGCCCAGCCCAAAACCCTGGCCAGCGTAGGCCTTGACCAGGAGGTTTGGGAAGAGGTGAGAGGAGCACGGAAGGGGGGAGTCCAGGGGGCGGCCTGCATCTTTAAAGACAAATAGCACTGTTTGCTCATTAGGGAGATTATTCCAAGCAAGACGGCAGCCAGAACGCTCTAGTGCAAGCATCTGCCTGCTACTGGGAGACGATATTTATTGTTCAATCCTTCAATGGATGTAAATAAACAGTCTGGCCCAGATAATGTTCCAATAAACAAACAAGCAGCTGCCAGGAGCTCCCGGATGGCTGACCTTTGTGGAGGCCACCCTGCTGATGTTTTAATAGCAGTCTGCCTGGCAGCGCAGCCACTCGCTGCGCCAGGGGTGGGGAGAGGTGGCAGCATGGCCTGCTGGACAGGCCGGAGGAAGGGGCTGTGCTGCATAGGGAGATCCCAGGCTGGGACCCCGCGGCTGGGCAGGGTGGGGTGGGCAGGCGTGTGTGTGCCCTCGGGCATAGGAGCCTGTGCCTGGTGAGCCACACGGAGGGGAAGACCTGTGCGTGCTCCCGCTGAGCGCTTTGATGGAGTGCCTGCCTGATCTGGGCAGGGCTGGTGCTCAGTCAGTACGTCCTAGTGCAGCCTCATCGCCCCTGAGGCGTAGTTGACAAAGTAAGATTCTGTATGTTTAAGGTGTAGGAGCTGACGTGTTGACGCTGTGTGATATACGCCCTGCGATAATGGCCATAATCGAGCTAACTAACCTATCACCTCACACAGTCACCATTT
The DNA here is from genome assembly GCF_022682495.2 of Desmodus rotundus. Taxonomy (NCBI): domain Eukaryota; kingdom Metazoa; phylum Chordata; class Mammalia; order Chiroptera; family Phyllostomidae; genus Desmodus; species Desmodus rotundus. The sequence continues at coordinate 77,889,078 of NC_071392.1, read as the reverse complement.
TCCTTTTTTTTTCATTTTTGCAAAAACAGTTAAAACGCATCGTTCTAGCAAATTTCAAGTACACAGTACAGTATTGTTAGCTATGGTCACAGAGCCACGTATTAGATCTCCAGAACGTATTCAGCCGTGGCCAGCAGCCTGCATTCATCAACAGACATTTAGGTGGTTTCCACGTCTTGACTATTGTGAGTAACTCACCAAGTGTTCAGTAATGAAACACTCTGTTGGTACTTGGTTGGTGCCCCAGGCCCCAAGTGCCCACACCATCTAACCCCGCTACTCACCCTCTGCAGTGTTACCTGGTGCAGCTGGGAGCCTCTAAGACCCCCTGATCCTCAGCCACTCTTCTTACTGGCTAGTTGTCTCCCACTAGCAGCTGTCAAATGTTCTATCACTCAGGGTGTAGGGGTTCCTGCTGAGTGACAGCCTAGCCCAGAGGCAGGCCCACGTCGCTGTGCCTCCTGGCTTCCTTGGACCGATGGGGCCATACAGCTGGCTGGAGCTTACAGCCTGGAGCTGCAAAACAGAGAAGATGCTGGAGCATCGTGCTACCCATTGAAGGTCCTGGGAGACACAGGGTATTGTGGCAGGTTGGTGGAGTGGGGGAGACCTCCACTGAGAGCACTCCTGGGACAATAGCCCCCAATAATCTAGAATCGCACTGACCAGGGTGGTAGCCACTGGTCATGTGTGGCTCTCCAGCAGGTGAAGCGTGGCTGATCCAGCTGAGGTTGGTTGTACGTGTAAAACACATGCCCGTCGGGTTTCAAGGATCCAGCACGAGAAAACCAATGTGAACTATCTCATCAACAGTGTTTCATACTGTGTATATGTTAACATGCTGTATTTGGAGCACATTGGATTGATAAAATAGATTATTAAATCTGTTAGACATGTTTCTCTTTTACATGTGACCGCTACTAGAAAATCTCCTGTTGCATACATGGCCCGCTTCTGCGGCTGGTGCTCATCCCTGCTGTCCAGAGCTTTTGTAGAAGAGCGTCCCCTTGTCCCGAGGGGAAGCCTGAAGGGTCACCACCCCCACCACACAGAGCACATTCACACTGTTCTCGGGACAGGGCTGCATGAAGATGCCGCCTTTCCCCTCGGACCCCATCTTTCACGTTATTATTACCCTAACCTCCCTCTGCCATATGCTGTGTCTTTATAAAGTCTGTAGTGCCACCCGTTTTCTTCCTCAGATCAGTCTCTCTAGTGACGTAAGACATTTTTCTTCCCACGGTGGCTTTGGAGAGATCCCATATCACCCGCTCTGTGTTTCATCTGCCCATCTGTCAAGGTCAGGTGCTACTTTCTCATATGGATTGCACACACGCCCCTTTGAGCCTCGCTCAGAGCTGGGCTGGTAATTCCTGGTTGCACCCCAGTCGGTCAGCCAGTTCTCTGGGAAGAAGGAACAGAGGCCTGTGAACACCCCCATTGTGGCATTTGCCACTTGGCCTTGTGTGTGTGACATCTGAGCCCTTCTGAGACAGGTCTTCTGGAGGGCGGGGCTGAGGTGCACCTTCTTCCCCAGAAGCCAGCTGGGAGCCTAGAACGCAGCCGGCATCCCACACGTGCATGTGGGTGATGAATGGGTGTGGGTGCCACTCTGTGAAGGGACTCATAGGGTCAGGACGTGGTTTGTCCTTGGTGTCAGCCTCAGAGAATAACAGCTTCTAAACATCCACATTTACATTAGCGGCTTCATTACATTTTCTAACTTAAAAAACTCAGCTGCTGTTCTTACCCTTTCTCGCTGTTTTGATGATCCACACATATCGCCTGCCCTGTGCGAAATAATAAATTTTATTCGTCCTAATGTGCAATAATAAATCTTGTTTGTGGTAAGCTGTCACTTTCCAAGCTTCAGGGTGTCCCCCGCATCTGGGGGCTAAATCAGAGCCACTGGCCATCATATTTGGCCTTTTTGGTTGCCAGGGAGCTGGTGACACGGAGTCATCATGCCTCTGACCTTGATCGCGCCTTGAGCTCACCTTTAGCTCATCTTACCTCCATCAGCTCAGAGTCCGTCGTCTAGCTGGTAGAACGGGAGTTTGATTTTTCCAGAGGGAGTTGATCATTGGTTATTTATTTAATAACTACTTATTTTCCCCATCTTTGTTGAAGTATAGTTGACAAATAAAACTGTATATAAGTTATATACCTTTAAGGTATACAACTTGATGTTTAGACATGTATATTGAGGTATAATTGACAAATGAAATGTGTATAAATTGTATATATTTAAGGTATACAACTTGTTTGGGTATATGTGTATATACATGTATATACACATACACAAAATATGTACATATTATAAAATAATCACCACAATTGAGGTAATTAATATATACATCACTTTGCATATTACCATTTTATTTCTGTGCTGCGAACACTTCATGTCTACTGTCAATGTGAAGAATGTTCAAACCTGTTAAGAATTTTTGTGAGTTTATTTGAGCCAAAACTGATGGCAGTTGCTGGGAAGGAAGATCTCAGATGCTCTGGAAAGAAACAGTTTTGCAGTTTCTTTTCTGCCTTTGAAATTAAGGAGGGAAGGTAAGCAGATTATGTGAAGTTGGGAGAAAGCAAGGTGGGGATTGCATTGCAGGGTAGTTAGCAATTGTGTGCTCCCTTGAGGGCGGTTACACCTGTTTCCTAGGTGTGTTAATCCGGATGCACGGATGCATGGGAACAATGGCCAGGGCTTGCTCCGAGCAAAGACAAACCTTTTACTAAAAAGTTGTTTGCCTGGGGCATGACTACCCACCAGGGCTGGAATTTTACCATCAGATCACCCTGTGAGGTTAGTTTCATAGAACCCCTTTTTTTGTTACACTATCTACTTAGCAAATTTCAAATATACAAATCAAACCAGTGTTATCAAGTACAGTTACCATTCTGTAATTAGATGTCCAGAACGTTTTCCATCTTATAGCTGACACTTTGTACCACCGGACCAGCCTCTCCCTGTTCCCGCCCTGCCCCCCAGCCCTTGGCAGCCGCCACTCTACTCTGCTTCTGCGAGTTTGACTATTTTAGCTTCCACATATAAATGAGATCATGCAGTGTTTGTCTCTCTGTGTCTGGCTTAGTTCACTTAGCATAATGTTCTCCAGTTCCATCCTTGTTGTTGCAAATCGCAGGGTTTCCTTCTATTTTAAAGCTGAATGATATATATGTATCTCACATTCTTTATCCATTTACAGACATTTAGGCTTTTCCGTATCTTGGCTATTGTGAGTAATGCTGCAATGAATAAGAGAGTACCAATAGCACTTCGAGATACTCATTTCATTTCCTTTAGATGTACACATCAGCGTGGGATTGTGGGGTTGTGTAGTAGTTCTATTTTTAATTTTTTGAAGAACCTCCATACTGTTTTCCATAGTGATCTTCCCACCAACAGTGTGTAAGGATTCCCTGTTCCCCACACCCTCACCAACGCTTGTCAGTAACTACTTACTGAGCCCCAACCCGGTCATGGGCACTGTGCCGCGCAGTGGGGCCGCCATGCTGGCCGCGGCAGGCTTGACCTCTGACCCCATGACTCTCCGTCCCAGGTCTGTTCACCGACCTGCAGCTCCCCTCAACCCTGGCCCTGCAGAGGGTACACCATCTTCCTGCCTTTCATCTCATCGTGGGCCTTCTTGCTATCCCAAAGAGCTCAGACTATTCTGCACCTTTTCCTGTTCCCTTCTCCAGACCACTTATAAAAAATAACATTGAGACTGGTCATAACACTAGCGCTTGGGAGTCCCCAGGTCCCCACTTCTCCACACAGAAACGTGCCTTTTTCTCTCGGACTCGGTTCTCTCTCCAAGGCCAAACGGCCCAAAGTCCCATGGAGACTCATTCCTTTTCAATACTTCCTTCGCATGGAACCTTGTCAAAGGCTTTTGGAAAACCTAAATAGCTAAGAGGCAAGTGCTAAGCAACGAATCAGGAGACCTGGGTTCGAGCCCCAAATGTCCCCAGCTTATCACTGACTTTTGGGTGAGCCGCAGAACAGCACCCCCCTGGGTTGCTCGGTCGGTGAAATGAGAATGTTGATGCTGGCAGTCGGCGTCATACACACTTTACGGCCGTCTCCTGAAACAGTGTTATTTAAGAGTGCTTTGAAAGGTGTAAAACACAAATGGAAGGGAGCATGATTTGGAAAATTTACACCAGCCTCTTCTTCATTCCCAGGCCTGAGTCTCTCCCCGAAGAGCTGAGGGGACGTGTGCCGTAGACGGGGTTCCTCTAGCACTCCCAGGGTGGTTTGTTTAACACCAACCGCTTCCAGCCCCTGAAGGGACTCAGGCTTGTCTCACCCACAGTGCGGTGTGCACACGCACAGGGGCATGGACACTGGGATCAGTCAGACCTCGGTGCCGGTCAGAGCCACGCCGCACACTAGCTGCGTGACCGTGAACAAGTTACTAACCCTCTCTGTGCCTCTTCTGTAAATGGGATAATATTAATGCTTACCTCGCGGAGTTATGAGATTTATTGTTTTTATTTTTTATTAAGGTATAGTTGGTATACAATATTACCTTAGATTCAGCTGTACAATACAGCGATTCAACATTTGTATACCTTACGATGTGGTCATCACACTAAGCCTAATAACCATCTGTCACCGTGCAAAGTTATTACACTATCATTATGATGAGATTTAAATGAGAAGGTAAATGTAGGTAGAATATCAAGCATCATACCTGACACATAGTGCCACTGAGTCATTAACCACTCTTGCTGCTATGGTTACTGTAACAGCCCAAGAGCTGGCAGCTGGTCCATCCTCCCTAAATTTTATGGTTCTCCATTGTTCAGCAAATCCCAATACAAATGCCTTTTATCCATGTTTTGTGTGAGATTCTTTCTGCAGATGGAGGAATGAATGTTTTCTTCTCTGTATTCTGAACCAAGTAGTAGATTGGGTGAGGTAGGGGGAAGAGGGAAACCTGTGTTTCCAATAACTGATTTCCTGCCCAGAGAGTGGAAGGGGAGCCACAACTCTATCTTGCCTCCCTGCAGAAGGCCAGGCCTGTGAGAACCTGCCCTGTGGGTGCTCCCTGGTCCATCCCTCTGTCCCTGCTTTCCCTCTGATGTCCACCCACATTCGGCACAACACCTCATCCTAAAGAGCAGGGGAGCAGGAACCAAAGGACAAAGAAGATCACTCAAGCACTGAATCCAATTTCCCTTGGGGAGCCTGGTCCTGCCAGCAGCCTGAGGGCACTGGAGACCCGCCAGGGTGCTCAGTATCACTCTCCCGTTGCTGCTCCAGAGGTGGCTCACAGCTGGAGGTGAAGCCTGGCTGGGCTGGGGGCCAAGGCCATCACCGCGCAGTCAGACTTGGGTGGTAATCGCAATTGGCTTTGCATGAACTCCCGCTTCATTCAGATTAAGTCAGGGCCAGGCCAGGTAGATGCCTGGTGGCCTGGGGGTGGGCACAGCAACAGGAGGGTTATTGGAATTTGAGGCATTTTGATTTTCAGAGCTAAAAAGATCTCTCTTCAATTCCTTTACTAGTTTTTGGTTGTTGTTGCTCTTGTGGTTTAATGAACTTAATGGGAAATTAGCAAAGAGGGGTTTTAACTTCATCAATATATTCGTCACTTTTAAAAATCAATATTTGTCAAGCTCAAGTATTTGAGCGTCACTATCAGGAATGACTGGTGAAAGCCACTGGGATTGTATAGACCAGAGACAGGCAGTGTGACCTTGGCTCCCTGCTGTAGTAGGTCACACCCCCAGGACGCAACTGTGAAACCCGTCAAGAAACAGGTCTCTCACGTCAGGGCTCTCTCCCCAGATTCTATAGCTCAGGCCCGCTGTTTAATGTACCTGGGTCTCATCTTTTTCATCTACTATCTCTGTATCAGTTAGGACTTTTGATGTTAATTTAACAATCAGGAAACCTCTGATTGTTAAATCTTGAGTAATAAGAAAGTCCCAACATAGGAAAGGCTTTGGGGTTATTTTGATTCAGTGGCTCAGATATATCACCAAAAAATAAATTTTTTTCTAACTCTGCTCTTGACCTTTTCTGGTTCCAGCTCCCCTCCTTGGCACAAAAGGGCTGCCAACAGTTCTTTGAGCTCCCTGTTTCTTTGACCCTATTGAGGGTGAGGAGAGATCCTCTCTTCTCCCATCATGAACCACAGTCTCTGCTTTGTTCTGATCACACATGTTGATTGACTGGGCCTGCTTCCTGTCCATCACTGTGGTAAGGGAGTAAGATTACAGTGATTTGCTTAGGCCCATCAGGGACCACCCAGGAAGCAGGGAGTGGTTCCAATCCCACCAAAAAAGGTGAGAGAGGGTGGAATGGATGCTGGAGGGGCCATGCAAGTCATTACCGATGAACACAAAATTTTAAGACTGAGAGGTTATAGCGATGAAGAATTATATGCAAAGCCACCTTCCCGATGTCTAGGAAGGGCTTAACAATAATGCTTAAAAGTAAAACAAACAAACAAACAAACAAATCCTAGGATAAACCTAAAATCACACGTGCAAATCACAAAATACCCTGGCGTCAGAGTCCAGTGAATTCAGCAGAGACAAGAGGCAGCCGACTTTCGGGTGAATCGATGTGGTCGGTCGGTTGTCATCGCTGTGGTGTCCCTGTGGTAATTTAGCTCCTCTGAATAACTCTTCCATTCTCCTTGATCTTATGAGAAGTTAAAAATTAAACATTAAAAATTAAAAATAAGAGTCCATAGTGGGGATATCTGGAATGATATTTTTCTTTAGGTTCGTTATTAAAATCTCTAGAATTACACTGTGGGTATTTTACAGTCTTGTACAAATGGTATCTAATCAAGTCTGGCGATCCCCTTGCTCTTGCCTCTCCCCACCTCCCTCCAGGGCCCCCCTGCACCCCCACATCGTTGGGAACGTTCGGTCCTGACTACGTGAGTGGTATTAGCAGCACTGGGCAGGGATCCTGTCAGATCTATCAGCTCAGCCTTGTGATGATTCTGATTCTAGAGTGGGCCCAGCTTTTTTAGATTTGTCCTTAGTCATGGGGGGTACGACAAAATTCTTTCCCGGTTGTCTGAATGTTACCTAAGCGGTTCTAGGAAGGACTGGTGGATGGTGCAGGGACCATCTATCTGCTAAGTGCTTTTGTTCTCGGAAGGTTGAGGATGACTCATGCCCGAAGCACATTTTCCTGGAATGCCCACGTCCCCATCCCTGGGGACACAAACAGAACGTGTAGGAGGTTTCAGGGCTCTCCAGCTAGTCCAATATCTGAGGCATGAGCCATTGGTTCCGACGGGCAGCATGAGCCCACTTGGGGTAAACCTAACAGGAAGTAGGGGACCAGGGGCCCTTTGCCTGGTTCCCTCCAAGGTGCGGCAGAGATAGCTGGGTACCAATTGCAAAACAATAGGTTACACCTACGTGTTTTATGCTCACAAATATGGCAAATACGGTTCCTTTCTGTTACAGAATGACGCTCTGATCAGACGCAGATTCAGTTAACCCACTGTTCCCCAATCCCAGGCCCATTCCACACCGCCAGCACCATCCTCCCTCCAAGCTTACCTGAGGTGCCAGGAAGCAGAGAAAATAACACCGGTTCTTGGTGAAGCCTGGTTTGGTTGTCCCCTTCCTCCCCACCTCCACTTTTGCCATTCCCTGCGTGAGGCCATGGCACCCTGGGCCCTCCTGCTCTTTCGGGCCTGGCCTCTGGGCACTGTGGAGACAGCTCACTGCCTCTGCCCTAGTTGCTGGGAGGGTGTCTGGGCTGCAGCTCAACCATGAGCAGGGCAGGATCTGAACTCACCTCGGTTCTCCTCTCCCTCTTCTCCTCAGATCCGGGTGGACGGGCCCAAGGGCAATGCCCTGCAGTACGAGACCATGCAGGTGGTGGACCCTGGCCCTGTGCTCCGGGACATGGCCTTCTCCAAGGACCACGAGCAACTCTACATCATGTCAGAAAGGCAGGTAAGGCTGTGTGAGCTCTGTTGGACATTTGTCTTGCAACCAAGTACTCGGCTGTGGCTCAACCGAGACCTATAGGAGGCCAGCTGCAGAGAAGGGATTTGATTTATGGCTCAGTGTGAATTCTTCCAGTTTTGCTGCCTGGGGACTGAGGCTGAGCACCCCAATACAGGAAATGAAACATTTTAAATATCAAAGTATCTATAACTCTAGAACAAATCCACTAACTTCAAAAATGATGGTGTGTATAGGTTCTGAGTCAACATTTTCTCTCTTCTGAAGACACGTGGTGCAGATGCCCAAGCGTTTTGTCCTTGTTTCCCTAACAATGTCTAATCTCCTACCAAGGTCATCTTTCTAAACCCTGGAGGTCTGTGGTAGGCAGGGATTTGTTTCCTAAACGCCCTAGCTGAGGGAGCATCACGGAAGAGCCAGATGGAGGGAGATTCAGAGAATAAGGGCATGTGTCCCAAGTCTTCGGGTGTACCTATAACTCTCACATGGGACCTCCAGCAAATTCCACAGATACGGGGCAGGGACTGCTGTTAGCTATGCTCAGTTGGAAGGAGCAAAACTGGGCTTGCTTCTGGAGCTTAGCTGAGAACTATGTTCTTCAGGGGTTCTCAATCTCATATCAGAACTCTAAGTCTACAGCAGGCAAAGGAATAGATTTTGCCTTGGAAATTCCATGTGTGGAAGAGTATTTCCTGGAGAGTCCTCATTCACTGCCCCACAAGACACACCCATCCCAAGTGTGGATTAGCACTGCCATACCACTGAGGATGGATCGTTCCCAGGAGCTGTCCCTCCAGCCCATGAATATGTATGTGGCAAAGGCAGCAGCCATGAAGGGCAGATCCCCCCTCTTATTCATCTTCATTAGTGAGGTCTGAACTCCCCAGAGGACCTTGCTGACAGAGTCTGGATTGTTCCTCCTGTCCCCTCTCTGCATAGAGAGGGAGATAAATGCCACATTATGCCACCCACAGGCGTTGTGCATTATGCCTTGGCAGCCCACAGCAACTCCACCCTCCCCAAGAGCTCGATGACATCTTCTCTTGGTGTGGGACTCCCCACTCAGCCACACTGGGACCCATTGTGGTGCCCAGGGGAGGCTGCCCTGCCTGGGAAATGGCCTGACATAGGGCTGAGAGGGAAGCTTTTTACCCCAGGAGTCAGGACTGGGTATGAGGCTGCTTCTTTGCTTTCATTTCTTGCTCTCTTTCAAGGGACCCACATGCCCCACTCCCTGCCTACCTCCAAGTCCCTCACACCGAGGCCTCGGAGCTTTCCTTGATGGAATGAATCCTTTGGAGAAGACCTAAGATCTCCATAAGGCATTGACTATTTCAGGACTTCTGGCCTGATCTGAAAGCCAGGATTCTGGACCCAGGACTTAAAAAACATGGAAGGACTTCCAAAGATGGAAAATAGAAGTAATGTGGAGCCCCTTATGATAACTGGGTTGGGATTCTGAGCTCCTCATCCTCAGCCAGTCCACATCCCTGAGAGTGCACTCAGTGGTTGGAACCCATTCAGGCTGGTGGTGAGGCATGCTGGGAGCTCTGGGTTATTGGAAAGGAAAGAAGTCAGGAATGGATAGGACGAGGCCATTCATCCCTTCTGGGGCAGCTTCTTATAGAGATAGAGGGTTGCCTGCCACCCAAATCACTATCCCAAGGCCCTCAATTCATGGGCAAACACTGGTACCCAATGGGTTTGCAGAGCCGCTGTGGGGAGTGGGTGTAACGCTGTGGTTAATTGCACAGGTCTTGGTCGCAGAATACCTGAGCATGCACCTTGGCTCTACCATTTACTAAGCATGTTCTCAAGTAAGTTCCTTAAACTCTTAAAGACTCAACATTCTCAATTACCACTTGGAAGTAATAATAACATCTTATAGTGTTGTTCCAATGACCAAATGACGTAATGCATGTCATAAGCATAAAGCAAGCCTGGCACAGAGTAAGTGCAGGCTGTCATCCTTACAACGTTGCAACCGGAGTGTCTGAACATTGGCTGTATTTGGCATCAGGCACATGGTGACATCAAGATTCTGGGTGATCTGTCTATCGGGTAGGAAGTGCAGGAGTCCAAGTCAAGGCCAAGGTGGGCAGGGAGCAGAAACCTGGTCCCAGGGAGAGCAAATCAGGAACCCACAGCCTGCTTTACTGACTGGACACACCAAGTAGAGCTCGAGGCAAGAGCACCTGGGTGAATAGACCGGAGATATGCCAGGCAGCCCAGAGAGTTGGGACTGACTCCAGCCTCTGTCACTGGTGGGTTGGTGTCACCAACAGTGGGTCAGACACTTGCAGGGCCAACTCTGCAGACTAACAGTGTTCGCTAAGCAGTGATGTCTGCTCTGCCTGGGAGGCACTGCCCTTTCTCATCTGGCTAAGTTTTCCCTGTCCTTCAAAACTTAGCTCCGCTGCCACAGTCTCCAGTGAGTGACTCCTGACCTGTGGTTAGACCTCTGTGTTAGCTCTTCCCAGACTGGGCTGAGATGTCGACTTGCTTGTCTTCCTCTCCTAACAGACTGCATGGGGCAGCTTGAGGGCAGCCCTGCATCTTCTTTGCCTGCCTAAACCTTATCTGATAGGCCCTTGATGAATATTTGATGAATGAATAAATGAATGAATAAATCCCCAGTGTCTTTATTGAACCATAACTGGGAAAGAGAGGGACTGATAGAAATTATTTATTGCTTATATTAATTTCCAAGTTTGAACTTAGATAATTAAAAAACTACACTTCATATAAAAAACATCTCCCAAACTTTGGGCATCTGTTTATTACTGCCAAGAGCAATGGGAGCATCTTTTGTTATAATATTTGGCATCTTGTCCGCAGTTCCTGAAATCTCTTTAGAGCCATAAAGGTGAAATGGGTGTCTTGTTGTTCCTAACAAGCCTCTTTCAACCACAGGTGAGTTCATGTGAATGGCAGATTTTTAGAAAGGCCCTAAAGATGGGGGGCTGGTTGCCAGGGGAACCAATCGTGTGATTAGAGGGTTGGAAGGGGTAAGGACTGTGATACTAATGGAGATAGAGAAGGAGTGTGGTGTGTGTGAATGTGCATGTCTGTCCCTGTCTGTGTGTCTCCAGCAGCCCTTTCTTACTCTGCACGTGTCTGTGTGTTTGTATATGGTGAATATTTGCTACAACTGTTATTCCCAAGGGGACATCTATACACACTGAAACATCATGATAAAAACCTGCCAGACTGATGGGAGGGAAGGGAAAGGAAATGTCAGTGAGGCAGATAAGTGAGGAGCTGAGGTGGCCAACCCAGGGTTGTCCTCAGGTGCCCTGGAGTGACAACCCCTACTAGGAGAGAAGCTGTTCCCCACACAAGGCAACCCTCTTCTTGGATAGGCCCCAGACCAAGTAGCAGATTTCCAGTAAATTTCAGCCTCCCTGCCATCCCACACAGCAGCTCTCAGCTCTCCTGCCTAGGAGCGGGGGCCTCAAACATGTTTCTGCTTTGGATACACACTTTCAGTTGGGTCTGGTCCAAAGCCGTCTTTCCTGTGCTGACTCTGGTTGACAGTGGTCTGCTGTCTGCTCCCAGGTGCCTGGGGACACTCACAGGCTGTCCCTCATGAGGTGGTGCCACTCAAGTCCTCGCTGTGATCCAGGACACAGGTGCCTGCAGGGGCTGAGGAGGTGGGTCTGGAGGCAGGTCTACCTGCAGCTCAGGAGGCAGGGCCAGGCGGGCAGCTCTGCTGGGCTCCTTCTGATGCAGGCATTCCGAGGCTCCGGGGACGCACGACGCACTGGGGTTCTTGGCTTCACCCAGGAAAGAATCCAAACACCAGCCAGCATAGAGTTTAAAGTAAAGGAGAGTTTATTAGTGAAGGAGAGGGACCGAGAGAAGGCTACTCCACAGGCAGAGCAGCCCCCCCACCCCCAGTGGGGTTTGTTTCTTTAATTGAGACTCATTTAATTGAAAGGTAGGGCATTCAGGAGGGCGGAGGAATATTCAGGATGTTTCTGGGGAGAGGGGCGGAGACTTCTCAGAAGAGCACTGTCAGCCACGTTGCGTCCACATGTGGCCTTTCTGTTTCCAATCACGGTGGCACTGGGTGTGTCGGTTAGTATGCCAATGTGTCACAGGGATCACGTGACGAGGCTCGGTGTTACAGCAAGGTGAAATTAGTTGCCATGTTGGATCGAACTGGTCTCCTGCGGGTTCTAAACCAGAAATCCGTTGGGGGTTGGTCTTCATATCTTCTTGACAGTCCCTGTAACCCATATTGATTACAGCCGTTTGCCACATACCCTGTCTCACTTGCAGCCTCAGCCAGTGAAGTAGGAGGGCCATCTTGCTTTCTGATGTATTATCCAGGCCTGATTCATTCATTCACTCAACAAATACTCACTGAGCATCTGCTATGTGCCAAGAGCTAGCTGAGGCATCAGGGGAAACAACAATGAAGAAACAGATAAATATCCCTGACTTTAGGAGCTTGCAGTTTTAGCAAGAGGAAGCAGTAAAGAAGCAGTCAGCACACCAAGAGATCATGTGGTCAGTTGGCAGGTGATGGTGCTGTGGGACAAGGAAGTGGCGTGGGGGTCAGTGGGTCCCAGAGGGTTGCAGCTGTAAGTGGAGTGGGCACCGAAGGCTGCCCAGAGAAGCTACAGTGGGGGAGGGGGGCTGTGAGGGCTACCTGCCCCCTCCCTGGTGTTAGTGTTTCTCTTCAGACTCTGCTTGGGGTTGTAAAATTGAGAAGAGGGTGAAGCCTGCACAGTGGGAGGGAATCCGTGAGAGGATGCTTTTGAGGTTGTGGTTTTTCCCACATTGAGAGTTTCAGAGGTAAGTTCAGTTCAAGGGGAAGGTGGTCCTGTGGCCCAACCCAGGCTCATTTTGGGGTTTGGACTCTTAACTGGATGGTGTCTCCGCTGAGCTCCCTGTGTGATGAGGGGGACCTTACTGCTTCTGTGTGCCTCGATGTCCCTCCCATCCCCAGTCTGCCTCTCTGGGTTGTTCTGAGGATTCTGGTGGGAAGCCTGACGATCTCAGAGGATGGCTGATGTTGTTCTCACAGGAGATACAGTTGTGGAGAGTTTCTGCAGCCAGAAGCAAGTGATGGGCTCTGGGAAGAATGACCCTGATTCTGTCGGCACTGGGTCCCTGGCTGTGCCTCCTTGAGGTGTGTTTGGGGTGACACAGCCACCTCTCCATCATTCTTCCCGCCCCTGAAGGGGACCAAGCGGTACATTCTAGTTTGTTTGGATGGCTGACACTGTGACAAACCCATGTGGACGTTTGCCCCTGGCACCCAGACCAGGCACTTTATGATAGCTCCCGAGAGACAGAACTTGAAGCGCAGGCCTGGGAGAGAACAGTGGGGAACAAGCCACCTCAGGCACTCACCAAAAGAGAAAATCATTGCAGTGTTTCACCCAGTTCACTCGGGTGGACACCGTCCCACTTGTCTGGAGCTGATCCCGAAGGTTCTAGCATGTCGGGAACACGACGTTCCCACCTCTCACTTCCCTCTCAGAAGGCGGCCGACTCCCCAGTTCCCCCCGGCCCAGAACCAGAGGGAGCCGGGCAGGGCAAACGGTTTCCTAGCGGGGATTCTCCACTGCAGCATGAGACCCCTTTTAACTGGAAAAACCCTCCAGGTTATTCAGGTCCAAGTCTCTCCTGTGGCCTTTCTGCCCCATGACTGATGTGCAGACTGAGGCCCAGAGAAGTCAACGGCTGGCCTGAAGTCACACAGCAGGCTGGAAGAGGAGCTGAGTGAGATCCGGCTCAGCACCTGTTGTGATGTTTTCGCCAGCCCTCTTGCAAGGAGGAACTTGGAGCTCCTTGTGGAGCAAGAGACGCCCTTTGTCTCCTAGTCTTCCCAGCAGGGGATTTGTGGACCCCATTCCTCAGCCTCCAAAGAGAACCTTAGAAAACTAAAGGACTGGCTGGGGGTGGGGCAGGTTGAAGCGGGCATTAGGGGTGAGAGTAAGAACTCAGAACTGCCCCCATTGCTCTGTGGAGGCTCCTTGATTTGTTCTTCCTTAGTTCCAGCCTAGTATGAGTTGAGCCCTTTACAACGTCTATTCTAGAGCTTCTTGGGGTACACAGGGCCCCAGACATGGCCAGTCCACCCCATAGAGAGAATCAGCAGAGAAGCACCCCCCACCCCACCGTCCTGTTCCAACGGACATGCTTTTAGGGATCACTCATGTAGGCATCAAGGTCTCTAACGTCTGAGTGGGATCGAGTCCAGTGACCTGCCTGAGAGGAAGAGATGACAGTGGCCTGACATTTCTCAGACAGTCGTGGGGGTGTCTGGCATCAGTGGTGCGTGCAGGACAGGGACCACAGGTGTCATGGGCAGGCCGTGAACTTGGGTTTTCACCCTGGCCCTCAATGCTCACCAGCTCTGCCACCCGAAGTAAGTCACTCAGCCACCTCATTTGTGCTTCAGTTTCTTCATTTGTAAAATACACGTGATGATGTTTACCTTTCAGGACTCTCAGGGTTAACATCAGTATAGGTAAGGTGCCTGGCAGGTATCGAGTCCTTACCAAGTTGAAGGTTGTCATCGTCATCATCATCACCATCACCATCATCACTAGGAAACATGTTGTTGCTAGGGGTGCGGAGGCCTGAACACATCACTGTTTGGGGGCTAAAGGTCATTTCAGCTCTAGGTGCTAGCGTCCCCAGATTCCCCAGCACCCCCATTCATTTCAAAGTCCCCCAGAAAATACGAAGGCTGTGTGCTCCCTTCACACACACCTATTTACACCGCCCTCAAGGGGCGTGGAGGAGCTGGAGCCTGGGGTCTCCCTCTCCAGTCAGAGCTCCATGTGGCCTCTGTGGGGCTTCGTGGGTTTTTCTTTGTGACTCTACTTCCTCTCTGGGGGACAAATTTAGTCCATTTAGGCCCAGCCCCACCAACTCAAGGCTGCCACAGATACCAACTGGGCAGCTGAAATAGCTTCTGGCTCCTCAGGTGTCAGGACAGAAGGGAGTGGCTTGTTCCCCTTCTCCCTGCCCAGAACAAGAGAAGAAGAGCAACTATACAAAGGTGGGGCAGGGGTGGATGAGGGAGGGGGTGGAGCAGTGGGAGAGAGGCAGGAAATCTAAGGGGCAGGCGGTAGGGGAGGAGCCTAGTAGCTCTCTCATCCTGAACTCCATTAAGCATCTGTCTCCAGCAATTGCCTGACTGTCAGATGCTCTCCCCACACAGGGCACTTGAAGAGCCATTTTTAAGACAACCACCCTCAATATTCTAGTTAACAGCACGTGAGGAGACTGCACCGCACAGGCAAGCAGGGCAGGGGCTGTGTCTCTGCCCCTTTCAGTCCATCCCCCGCTGTGGGCTTGTTCAGTGTTCACTGTGTGCCCAGCGCAGGGCTAGGCACTGTGAAGAGCAGAGAAGTGCAGAAGAAGGAAGGCCTGTTCTGGAAGCTCTGTAGGGGTGAGGTGGGAACAGTGAAAAGAAAGTGGTCCACTGGGAGGTTACCCTGGAACCCCACTTCCTGGTAGAGTTAGGGCTCAGCCAGGAAAATGTCAGCTTGAAAGAATGGAGCTCCTGGGATGTTTCCTGAGACAGTGCTCCATTCTGTGAGCACCTCCTGGCTCCCCACCTCCTCTTACGTGGGTGGATCTGGATGTCAGAAGCTGGCCCACACATCCCAGCCCTCGCCCCTGGGGGTGGGGGACAGCATCTGAGTGGCAGTGGCTAAGTTCCTGAGGACTCATGGACTTGTGCCTAAGTTCTGCAGAAAGAGAGGCTGGAAACATCCCATACTAGAGTGAACTGTGAACTCGGTTTGACTATCAATGAGGTGTTTTCAGAAGCAAATAGATGCATGTGAATTTGTGCCATTGCGCAAGTGACTAGTTGGCATTAGTGATGTCACGTGACTTTACCAAATGCAATACAGGTATCAAAGCAGAAATTAGAAATCGCAGAACTGTATCTGATCTGAGTCTGTTTTTTCTTAAATATATTTTATTGATTATGCTATTACAGTTGACCAATTTTCCCCCCTTCACTCCCCTCTACCCTGCACACCCCCTCCCACCCACATTCTCCCCCTATAGTTCATGTTCATGGGTTGTACATATAAGTTCTTTGGCTTCTACATTTCCTATACTATTCTTACCCACCCCCTGTCTATTTTCTACCTACCATTTATGCTACTTATTCTCTGTACCTTTCCCCCCTCTCTCCTCCTCCCACTCCCCTGTTGATAACCCTCCATGTGATCTCCATTTCTGTGATTTTCTTCCTGTTCTAGTTTTTTGCTTAGTTTGCTTTTGTTTTGGTTTTAGGTGTGGTTGTTAATAACTGTGAGTTTGCTGTCATTTTACTGTTCATATTTTTTATCTTCTTTTTCTTAGATAAGTCCCTTTAACATTTCATATAATAAGGGCTTGGTGATGATGAACTCCTTTAACTTGACCTTATCTGACAAGCACTTAATCTGCCCTTCCATTCTAAATGAAAGCTTTGCTGGATAGAGCAATCTTGGATGTAGGTCCTTGCCTTTCATGACTTGGAATACTTCTTGCCAGCCCCTTCTTGCCTGTAAGGTCTCTTTTGAGAAATCAGCTGACAGTCTTGTGGGAACTCCTTTGTAGGTATCTGTCTCCTTTTCTCTTGCTGCTTCTAACATTCTCTCCTTCTGGTTAATCTTGGGGAATGTAATTATGATGTACCTTGGTGTGTTCCTCCTTGGGTCCAGCTTCTTTGGGACTCTCTGAGCTTCCTGGACTTCCTGGAAGTCTATTTCCTTTGCCAGATTAGGGAAGTTCTCCTTCATTATTTGTTCAAATAAGTTTTCAATTTTTTGTTCTTCCTCTTCTCCTTCTGGCGCCCCTATAATTCAGATGTTGGAACGTTTCAAGATGTCCTGGAGGTTCCTAAGCCTCTCCTCATTTTTCTGAATTCTTGTTTCTTCATTCTTTTCTGGTTGGATGTTTCTTTCTTCCTTCTGGTCCACACCATTGATTTGGGTCCCAGTTTCCTTCGCATCACTATTGGTTCCCTGTACATTTTCCTTTGTTTCTCTTAGCATAGCCTTCATTTTTCCATCTAATTGGCCACCAAATTCAACCAATTCTGTGAGCATCCTGATTACCAGTGTTTTGAACTGTGCATCTGATAGGTTGGCTATCTGTTCGCTGCTTAGTTGTATTTTTTTCTGAAGCTTTGATCTGTTCTTTCATTTGGGCCTTATTATTTTTTTTTTGTCTTGGTGCGCTTGGTGTTACATAAAGGGGCAGAGCCTTAGGTATTCACCGGGGTGGGGTGATGCGGGTTGCTGCACTGTGACTGTACATGGGGGAGGGGCCGAGAGGGAACAATGCCGCTTGCTCCACTCTCTGCCGGATTTCAGTCACTCCCTCCTCTACCCACAATCAAATTGGGCCTTTCTGGTGCTGATTCCTGAGTGGGTGGGTTTGTGTATGTTCTAGGTCCCCATGGGCCTCTCCAAAGAACTCTCCTGTGAGTCTGGGAGTTTCTCCTGCTGCCGCCTCAACCCCATGGGTGTTTTTAATCAGTGGTTTGAGCCTTTATTTCCCCGCACTAGAACTCTGGGCTGTGGGGTCTGCTGCCAGGTCTGCCAGCTGCAGCCTGGCCCACCCTGCTCCATAATCTGCCACCTCACTGGGTCCACCAGCCGCCGCCTTGCCATGAGTCCTCTCTACCCGGCTGCCTGTTTCTGACCCTCCTACCGGTCTGGATGAATGTGTCTTCTTTATCTCCTTGGTTGTCGGACTTCCATACAGTTCGATTTTCTGTCAGTTCTGGTTGTTTTTTGTTTTTAAATTGTCATTGTCCTTCTTTTGGTTGTGCGAGGAGGCCCAGTGTGTCTACCTACACCTCCATCTTGACTGGAAGTAGTCTGATCTGAGTCTCTTAAATGCAGTTAAATATCGTGCGTAGACAATGGAGATACAAATTTGAAACAGAGCTAGACATGACACAATCATTTCAAAGGGATGCATGATGGTTGAGGGAAAACTGTCTGGATATATTTATTTAGAGAAAGTTGTGCAAAACCACAGAGGAGTGGAGAAGCAAGTTGGAAATCAGTATATCCTTCTCAGAAAGGATTCAGGGTTGGTGCAGAAAGCTGTCCTGTTGTACCTGTTGGGTGGCCTGGAGGTGGCTCAGGAGCCACCAGCCCTGGTTTCTGGCCCTGGATCTGCCACTTTCTATCTGTATGACCCCGGGCAAGATATTTAACTTCTGAGCACTTCTGTTTTCTCAACAGTAACATGGGGATGTGCTGTTGCCTGAGTGGTTACAATGGGTAAATTAGAAAACATATAAAATTCTTAATGCAGTGCCTGGCACAGAACGAGGGCTCAATAACTCTTAGCTTTCACCTTTATTATTTTCAATATGCTGGACTACTAGAAGGGTGCCTATATTTCATTGAAAAAAATTGCCTATAATATTTTTACTTCCATCATTGACAAGCTCACTCCTTCTTCTTCTAGGATGCATCATACCCCTGGGTTTTGGTGCTTAGAGTGACAGAGAGCAGACCAGGTGGCCTCCAATGGACACACTTCCCAGTCAGCTTGAATCCGAGGGTGCTGAGGGCCCATCAGCTATTCCAGTGGACTGTTTGTGTCCAGCTTGTTTCCTTGAGACACTGCCTTTGGTAGGGGTCACCACTAACACCTGAGGTTACCTTCATGGTAAGAAAAGAGGCCCCTAATGCTCTGAAGCTACCTTTAATCCACAAGACTTTGTACAACATGCTCACTCTCATTAACATGAGGGCATCCTGCCCTGGCTGGTGTGGCTCAGTGGGTTGAGTGATGGCCTACCAACCAAAAGGTCACCAGTTCAATTCCCAGGCAGGGGACATGCCTGGCTTGCGAGGCAGGACCCCAGTTGGAGGCATGTGAGAGGCATGTTTCTCTCCCACATGGATGTTTCTCTCCCTCTCTTTCTCTTTGCATTCTCCTCTCTCTAAAAATAAATATATATATATTTTTTTAAAGAGTAAGGGCATCTCCAGATGCAAGCAACACACACATGAAGTTTGGCCTGGAAATGAGGCCCCCACCTTTCCCTTGCCCAGTGTTACTTTAGGCTTTGGTTAGTTCAGGATGCTAAGTGGTGCTTAGAATGATCAGATGGTAAGAAAGTATGAGAACTTTTCTTTTTCTGTTTAAAACAAAAAGTCAGGCTTTACATATATTTACTATACAGTTGATACTGGATACTGTTCCCCTGCCTTTGCCCACATGTCAGCCATTCACGTGTCAGGTCGGGATGAAGACCACACAAGGGCCACATTGCTGACCCCGGCCTGCTTACTGCTGGTCCAGTTTCAGTGCATTACGGCCAACTGCAATTTACACGTGACAGCATCAATATTGTGAGAACCGTCTTGTAACCAGAATCTTTACACTACTTGCTGCCAGATGAGAGTGGCCATGACCACTTTTTGTACAGCACAGAGGTTTGCTGGTTGTGGAAGCATTATTAAACATCTTTCTTTTAAAAGAACCAAAGTGTTCCGCTTTTGCTGACCTTTTCAGTTCTAACAAGCAGCTGTCAGAAGAATGTCGCTTTGCAGATAACTTTGAACAATTACCCCTTCCCCTGCCCCTCAATAAGAAGGCAGTGTGTTAGCAATGAGTTATAAAGTAACTACTTTTAGGAAATAATTATGGCATGGAGAGACCATTTTAGAAAGGAAGAAAAAGGATGTTGGGAAATATTTTCATCTTTATGTAATTTTGTTGTTGATATGACTAAGTGTGACACTTTAATAATTCCTATCTAAAATCTTTAAAAACTTGGAAACAGAATTTTCTACTTGCCTAAAAATCTTCCAAATGAAGAATTTCAGGGAGTTTTGATCCATTTGTTAAAAAATGTAAAAATGTAGCACTGACCGATGAGTTGAAAGGACGGCTGATTGACATCAGAGAAGATGGAAATCTACTAGCTCAATTTCAGCAGCAGTCTTTGCATAGTTGGTACGTGAGACCCAAAAAAGGACCTTGATTTACTCAGCATAGCCAACAACGTGTTTTTTGCATCTCTGTGTCTGCGAGCTTCGTTCCCCATTATGACAGCCTTTAAAGCGAAGTATTGAAATAAATTGAACCTTAGACCTCGGAACTCCTTATCACTAAGTGCTAAATGAAGATTTTAAGAAATGATGAAGCCAATCCTAACACATCAGTCTCACCATTATGGATAATTTTCTTGGTGGTAGCAAAATGTTTTGTATCATTCATTCAGCAAATAAAATAACACTATTTTTATCTTTACCTCACTACCTAACTTGATAATGTTAATCAGGATGTTAATCAGTAGAACGTACATATGCTTTATAAACACTCATAGGTGTTTTGTAGGTTCATGCTCAAAAAATGTTACCAGAGGGTGTGCAGTCACAACTCTTTGGAGACCCCTGGCTGTTGGAGTGTGTTGATTAGCAGCTGCTTTATATATTAATCTCATTTCAATCTGTGACTTTCACTTTCCTGTTCCCTTCTAAAACTATCTCCTTTTTACCCCAAAGTGTGTTGTTTAGTCCCAGCTCAGCAGTCCACAGAGCCCACTGTGTGCCTGCATGTTCGGGTGGGAGAAGCCAATGTGGTCAGTTCCTTTATTTCTGGGTAATTTACCCAGGGCATTCTAGATCTTTCTGGGGCCCTGGTCCCTGGGCAGCGGACAGAAAATTTTCTCGGAGAGCTACCATAGTAACTTGAGATGGTGCTGACAGATAAGAAAGCCCTCAGACAAGCAGACACATTACGATGGCTTTGTCCATGAAAGCTGCCAGGGAAGACTCTTGCCTCGATGTGGCCAGAATGACTGTGACTGTGGAGCTTGAGAACAGTGACACAGACATAAAGCTGTCAGACCAGAGTGAGCCCCATCTCCTGATGTCTCCCATTTCCCATTCTTTTCTCTTTTGTCTCATTTCATTCCCGTTCTTCCCTTCGTCTGATTTTTGGCATTCCCCCAACCTTCCTCCTTACGTTTATCTCAATCTCTTGCCTCGTTCTCCTCCACATTCATGTCCCATTTCCCCAGTTCTGGAGGAAGGAGGGGGAGCTGGAATGGGGTCAGGCCAGTGTTTTCAAACTGTTGGTCATGACACATTAGTGGGTCGAGAAATCAATTTAGTGGGTCACAAAATCAATTTAAAGGGTCACCACCAGAATTTTTTTTTTAATGGCATAGAATAAAATCGAATAGAGCAGTGTCCATCAAGCATGGTGAGGATAAGTACTATTTGTGGAACTATATATGAGTGTGTACGCATGTGCCCTGGGTTGGGGCATAATCCATATCTCTTGCCATGAGTCGTGGTCAAATGAAAGCCACTGGTCTCGGGAATGACATTTTGCATGCACTGGCAATAAGATGACTTCAGCTTTGGGCATCCAGCTCATATTTCAAACATTGATAATGATATTATGTGACCCTCCACTAGTTTTTATTCAAGCGACTCCTCAATTAGATAATTAGGCTTCAACAGGTACTGGTTGACAGTTTAGTGTGACAGCTGTGGGGTAGTGAGTGGGCTCGGACACAGAGTAAGGCTCGATGGGATGAAGCCCTTGACTTGTGAGATCTTGACTTCTGAGTCTTCTCATTATGGACCAGATCAATGCTTTCCAACCTATGAAGACATGCATGGAAAACAAATGTATTTGTACAGCCACTGGGTCTCCTCACGACAAGAGGGGACCAGATTCTGAGGACACTGCCCTCTCTGGGCATTTCCCAGCTTCCCCAAGGGCTGAAAGAATCAAAATGATAGCACACAAATGGCCCATCCTTAGTATCACAGAGTACCACCACTCACCAGAGCGGGACGCACTGCGCAGATGGCCACAGTACACAGATAGGATTGGAGCTCTTTGTTCCCGCAACTCTGTGTGCGGACCCCCATGCGTGGAACATACAAAGATGCACAAGACATCTACGCCCTCTAGGAGCCTACTATTTAGTGGCTGTGCCCACCACCTGCAGTTTGCAAGGAATACCGTGTGGCACAGGACCAGCTGAGCCATGATTAGCTTTCCTTTGCAGTGGCCTCTGCTCGCCTGGAGCCTTGACACTTGAAAGTTTCTTTTCTCCTTGTGGGAACCGAACACAACCCCTGCACGGCCTTGCAATCTTGGTATTTTTTTTATAGACACAAAGTGAAGGCAAGTTGAAATGAGAGGGAGAGACTCCAGTGGCTTTCCAAATGCCGAGTCCTGCTGCACGCACTGCGTGCACTGAGGGGAATGAAACTAATTACTACCTTCTTACAGAGCTGAGCATGGGTGGATACGCCCTTGAAAGTGGCCAGCAGAAAGGCTTCTTGCAAACCAGTCTCTCTGCTGGAGCCTTCACCGCCCGAGGACCCCTGCCTTGGGCCATTAGCAAAGAGGCTGGTCATTATTAACTAGTTGGCATTGACTGATGACACCAAGCTTTTTTTGGCTGCACATGGGCAGTTGGCAGGCGCTGAGTTGACCCCTGGAATTTGGAATTTATTCTGCCATGAAAACAAAGAAATAAATTAGAGGAATGTACAAAAGCCCCCAGGGTTAGACTCATTGGTTAAAGACAACTCAGCAAGCCTCTGCTGGCCCCTCCCCAAGGCCATGCCCACCAGGAGAATCCTGTCTTGCTTAACACTCCAGATTCCTGGCCCTGCCCCTCTCCAGACCAGAAGAGAGATTTGTTTTATTGTTTTATTGTTCTATTTATTGCCGTCGGCTGCTCTGGAGCCTGGGACCATGGTAAGAGACAGTGTCTGTGCAACATCTTGCACACTGAAGAAGATTCAGAAACTTCGCCGTGTTTTTATATGAGATCCATTCTATAAAATATGCTTATATGGTAGATTGTCTGTTATGAGTCCCACAGGAATCCTTCTGCACAGACAATAACTCTTCTAACAGTAATTTATTTTGTCAGGTCATATTTGATTTTTTTTGAAAGTGAGATGCCCTTGTTATCAAATGAAATCCTTTCAACTCAATTCAGCAAGCACACATTGTTGACCTACTGGAGGGGCTGGCAAGCTACAGTCCAAGTCTGGTGGGCCGCCTGTTTCAGCAAGTGAAGTTTTATTGGAACCTGGTCTCGCCTGTTCATTTACATCTCATCTATGGCTGCTTTAGCACAGTAGCAACAGGCCATATAGTCTCTACAGACTCTCACATATAGACTCACTGGCCTTTTCTAGACAACAGTGTCATTTTTTCTGACCTACTGTGGGTTAAATGCTGAGGTTAGGGACCAAAGGGGCGCATCCTGACCCTCAGGGAGGCTGAGGGTTCCTGATGAGAAGGCTTTGAAACACGTAAGGCAGGAACGGACAGCAGTTTCTGGACTTTGGCTCGGCCACACAGCCTCTGAGTCCGGCCCACCCAGGACATCCCACGACTCGTCTCAGCAGGGAAATCGTGGGCGGGCATCCAGGCCTGCGTTCCACTTTGAGCCATCCTCACCCAGCCCCTCTGGAGGCTCTGTCTTCACAGCCCCAGGGAATCGGTGTGGCAGTTTGTGTTGTGTGGATGCTCAATAAGGGTTCGGTGCCTTTAAATGAATCCTTGCACTGATTTGGGGTAGATGGGAGAAACTTACATGAAATGGCCTTATCTTTACCAATTAAAAAAAAATCCCTTATGGAACTTGGACCAAACTCGTGAGGTTCAACTCCCTACATCTCACCTCAGGCCAGGACCTTGGCTTTGGCTTTAAACCAAGGTCCAAGCATCTCCCAAATAATTAAACCATTTTGGTAATTGCCTTCTCTGCTGCCACTGTTCCTGGAGAATGTCTGTACATTTTTAGTCATATAGGGAAAACAGGGCCCAATAACTTATTCCTCTTCTGCTTTTCCTCTAAAATCTCCTAAATCCCACCACCACACAGAAGGAAATTTTTTAAAAATCAAAACGAGAACAATAATTGTATGTGACAAGATTATTTATATAGCTGTTCTTCCTGCGATAAATCCATCCGGGAGCTCCGCACCTCCTCCACATGCCAATTCATAAATCAGGAAATGCTATTACCCACTGGCCATAAAAAGAGAGCCCGCCCCAACACCGAGGACTCATTTCAGAAGGGGCTGCCCCATTTCAGGGCAGAAATGAGCTCACAAAATCCACCTGGCTGTCCAGAGGGAGGAGAAATGTCTTTTACTTGATAAATAATCAGTCTTCCCTTCCTCTCAATCCTTTTCCCCTTAGATATATATAGAATTAATGGCACAGATATATGCCATTCCACAGAAATAATAATAACAGGGCTAACTAGATTGAAACGAGGCAAAGGGCAAGAGTGGGCATGGTGAGAAGCCTGCCCATTTCCTGGTTTAAATGTAGTTCAGGAATACACAGCTTGGAGACAATGTAGTGAGAGTCCTCCGTTCTGGGCATCCGTCCTACCAACACCCACCAAGGACAGGAAGAGTGCCGAGGAAAAGGGCAGGGAAGCGGGGGTCATTGCAGAAGAGACTGGAGGGGTAGGTGGAAGTCACTGGATGTGTTTGTGGTCCCTCCAGTGTATTTGAATACTTCGTTTTCATCCCAGGGGCTGTGTGTTGAAATGGGAAGAGGATGTAAAGTTAAAGGAAAGAGAAGAATGGAGGGGAGAGAATGAGAAAGAAAGTGGAAGGGAAATTCATTGAGGAGTATATGATCATAATAGTCACTGGACAAGATACAGTGTAGACAAAGCACACAATGCCCACGTATGTATGTAGCTTACATGCTAGGGGGGTGGACGTAGACAATAAACACGTCAGCAAATAAATAACCAAGATAATTTCTTCTAGTGACTGAGTGCTATAATTGAAATAAAACTGAGTCACATAATAGAGAGAAACCGCAACTAGCGATGGGGTGAGGCTGGTTCAGGCTAGGTGGCCCAAGAAGCTCTTTCTGAGTAGGTGACATGCGAGCGAGCCATTGAATATCTGTGAGGAAACCATTCTAGATCAAGGAAACAGCAACTGCAAAGGCCCTTGAAGCAGGCTACAGTTGGTATATTCAAGTAACAGAAAGTCAGTCACCATAAAGAGGGAAGTCAGGAGCAAAGGGGAACCCACCTGGAGACAACGCTGGGAATCTCCCACTGCTGGGGCAGTGCTCGCCCCAGGTGCTGGGGACTATTTTCTGTCCGTTCATCCAGTACAGTAACAGGGAGTCATGCAAAAAAAAAAAAAAAAAAAAAAGGAGAAGCCCCTTCCACTTTTTGTCTATTGCCTGGACTGGTCTTTGCTGGAACAGTTTAGTCCACTAGTAACCTATCTACGAGAGAGAGAGAGAGAGAGAGAGAGAGAGAGAGAGAGAGAGAGAGAGAGAGAGAGAGATTGAGAGATTGGTGCTCCATCAGAAAACAGCAATAATGAGAGCTAATAGCTACTTACTGTGTCATGTTGTCCTGGCAGAGTCTGTGGGGCGGGGGTTGTGTTTTGCTAGCTTTATTGGGGTGTAATTAACATCCAGTCACCAAATTTAAGTGTAGAATTATATGGCAGTGATGAACTAGCTCTGCTTCCTGATTGTGGCCCCTGATTCATGTGGTTACACTAATCTATACATGTGATAAGGTGACAGAACTATTAATACACACTTCACAACAGTGTCAGTTTCTTGGGTTTTTTAGTATTTTTTTATTGATGATGCTATTACAGATGTCACATTTTTTCTCCTCTTTATCCCCCTCTGCCCAGCACCCCCAATCCTTCCAGCATCCCCCCTCCTTGGTCCTGTCCATGGGTCATATATATAAGTTCTTTGGCTTCTCCATTTCCTACATGTTCTTAACCTTCCCCTGTCTATTTTGTGCTTACCAATTATGCTCCTTATTCCCTGTACATTTCCCTCCATACTCCCCCCTCCCCCTCCCCATTAATAACTCCTCCCTGTGATCTCCGGTTCTATGGTTCTGTTCCTGTTCTAGTTGCTTAGTTTGTTTTTGTTTTTGTTTTAGGTTCAGTTGTTGAGAGTTTGAGTGTTTGTCATTTTACTGTTCGTAGCTTCAGTCTTTTTCTTAGATAAGACCCTTTAACATTTCATATAATAAGGGCTTGGTGATGATGAACTCCTTTAACTTGACCTTATCTGGGAACTTTCTTGGTTTTGATGTTACAGTTTTGTAAGATGCAATCATTGGGGAAACTGGGTGAAGGGTACATAGAACCTCTCTGTATTATCTGTGCAGCTTCCCATGAACGTATAATTATTTCAAAATAAAATATTTTTAATTAAAAAAATAAAATAAAAAATTTTAAATGTAGAAGGAAAGAAAAATGTTTAAAATTGCATTACAATAATTCTTGCAGAGAACCAGTATTGGATACAAAATTTAGTGGGCAAAAGTGGGAGGAGAAACAGCATATTTGCATGGTATCAAACTATTTCCTCCAGGATACTT
Source organism: Desmodus rotundus (assembly GCF_022682495.2). Classification (NCBI taxonomy): domain Eukaryota; kingdom Metazoa; phylum Chordata; class Mammalia; order Chiroptera; family Phyllostomidae; genus Desmodus; species Desmodus rotundus. Next base: position 77,862,734 of record NC_071392.1, on the reverse strand, counting down.
AGGAACTACAAATGCAAAAGTAGCAACGACAGTGGAGAAACCACCTTAGCCAAGCGATCGCGGTTAACATTGTCAGTAACGAGACATATCAATGCCACGAGCCCCTTGACAAAGTGCGCTGGGGACACAATATTGCTTCTGTGATATTCTTGCCAACTTACTCTCATTATGCAAGGACCTCAGACAAACCCCAAATCAAAGACACTCTACGAAATAGCTGACCAGTATTCTCGAAAAGTGCCCAAGTCATGAGGACAAGAAAAAATTGCTATAAATTAGAGGTGACAATAACTAAATTGGATGTGGGAACCTGGAACAGAATAGAAAGTTAAGTAGAAGAGACGGAGACATTAGAATAAGGCCTAGAGTTTACTTAATTATTTGCACCAGTATTAATTTCTGGTTTTCATAATCGTGCCATGGTCGTGTCTGCTGTGAACATGAGGAAAGTCTGGGGGAAGTGCGAGTGGGAACTCTTTGTATTATCTGTGCGACTTTTCCGTAAGTCTAACTAAAATCAGTTCAAAACAAATGTTCTTAAAATTGAGTAAAATATGGCTAATGATGGCTAATGATGCAATCAGCACCACAGTCCTGCTATAGACATGATCGTCCCCCTAAAAGTTCTTAAATGCTCCTTTGCAGTCAGTCTTCTCCCCCATTTCCAGCCCCTGGAAATCCCCGATCTTCGCTCTGTCCCGATAGGTTTGCATTTGCTAGAATTTCATATGAATGGAAGCATAAAATATGTAGTCTCTTCTCCCTGGTTCTTTTACTCAACCCTATGCTTTTAAGATTCATCCACCTTGTTGCCCCTTTGTATAGCTGAGTCGTATTCAATGATACGGGTGTACCTCAGTTTACCCATTCACTAATTAGGTCTCTTCTGGTGTTGGGTGATCCTGTAACACGTCCAGGTGTTTATATGAGCATGGATTTTCACTTCTCTGGAATACCTAAGAGTGGGTTTCTGGGCCGTACAATGAGGGACTGTTGGACGCTTTTCCAGGATGACTGCTGTTTGCCAGCAGCATGCGATATTTCAGTTGCTTCCTCGCATCCACACTAACACTGGGTATTGCCAAGGTTTTGCTTTTGTTTTTGTTTCTGTTTGTTTCTTTTTTAACCATTTACTATAGGTATGTAGGGATATCCCATGGTCATTTTAATTTGCATTTTCCTGAGGGCTAATAATGTTAAAAATCTTTTTATTTGCTCATTTGCCCTCTATGTATCTTCTTTGGTAAAGTGTCTGCTAAAATTTTGCCCTTTTAAAGAGAAAACAGGTTTTTTCCTTACTGTTGTGTTTCAAGGGTTAATTATATGTTCTGAAAACAACCCCTTTGTCAGATATGTGATTTGCAGTTATTGTCTCCCTGTCTATTGTCTCCCAGTCTGTGGCACATTTTGGGCCCATCTTACTGAAGGGCCACCCGAGACACAGAGATTGAGCGACCACCCCGAGATTACACAGTTTATGAGGCATGAAGATAGGAGTCTCCCTCAACCGTCTATGCTCTTTGCCTGTACAGCCTGTGGGGACACTCGCTGTCCCAGGTGGAGACACAGCTGGATAGCCAGCAAGACCAGGTCTCAGAGTAAGGTCCCCTGGTGGACCTTTCCAACTGAGGAAGCTTCCAAGTGACCCTGGAGCAGCCCCTGGGAATCTCAGCAGTGGGATCAGCTAGAGCCCTGCTGTCTTTACATGTAGAACTGCACCGTAGAACATTTATCCAGAAACAGAGGCCATGCCTTGGCAGCCTACTGGATTCCATAAAAACGATTGATCGCTAATTAAAATATTTTAATGATATATAACAATCCCTTCTTCATACAATAAAAGAGAAACCCTGTTTTCTAATGACAGCCATTTCCTGAATTTATTTTCATCTCTGCTACTTAACTTTTATAGAGCCTGGCTTGACAGGCCTAATTAGCCATTTCTTCGAGTGTTCCGACATCAGAGCCCATCACGCCCTCTGTGGGGGATAAAGAAGATGAGGGACTCTTGCCACTTGAGATTCTGCAGGTGGGACTCCTAGAACCTAGTTCCTGCCTGAAGTCCCCTCCTTGGCCTCAGATCTGGGACCTGGCCCTGCAGACTTTGGATCTTTGAGTTTAGGTGCAATCTCGAGTTCCAGAATCCTCTCCATTTTCTACAGAGGGAAAAACAAGCCAGAGTCTCACAGCGAGGCATGGCTGTACAGAATAAACACATCCTGGGGGCCCTTGGTTCTCGGTCAGAGCCACAGCCTTCAGCTTCCCTGATGCTAGGTAGTCAGCTGCCTTCCCGCCCCTCTTTGCCTCTTAAACCAGGATGGTCGTGCAGTGTGACAATACCCCAGCAGAAGACTGCGTGTAGATTCTGTTATTCATCCATATACCTTTCTACATGTCCCAGAACCCAGGCCTCAGGTAAGAGGATAAAATGAGAATTACACATTTGAATTCAGTCAGCAAAGTTGGATGCAATTTTGAAGCCTGGAATAGCCTATGATGTTGTGATTCTGGAGACAAAGTGACAAGAGATGTGTGTGTGTGTGTGTGTGTGTTCAAAAACATAAGGCATGAATTAAAGAATGTCAGGCATGAGCTAAGCATATTGAAGTTCCCCCTAATTCTAGATCCCCATGTCTCTCCTTTCACCAATTCTAGGAACACAAACATCACTTAGAGCAGACGATGCTTGCTCTATGAAGATGCAGACTATGCAGAGGTGACCTTAGTCTCTTCTACCCTTTGTACAACTTGATTACTGTGTTGTCACTCCACACAGGCAAATGAATTTATTCAATCACTCATGTGCCAAACATTTGATGAGTTTCCACCCCTCTGAAACTGTTCTAGGCAAGGGGATCATGGAGTTAAATAAAACACAGTCCTTCTTCGGGGAGCTCCTGATGTATTGAAAGTCATCAGATAAACACATAAATAACAATATAAGAAGTTGGATGTGACAACGGAAGTGACTGCATTGTAGAGAAGTAGCACGGAGAAGAGAGAAATGAAGAAGAACCGGGAGGAGGCCACGTATGAGCTAGCTCTCAAGGATGAATTGGAGTTTGCTGAGGGACCCAGAAAGAAAAAGAACCACATTGCAAAGTCGAGGAAGATTTTGAAACATTATGATATCTTCAGGGAAGCTATGGGAGTTTAGTGTTGTTGGAACATAAATTAAGATGGGTGAAAGCTGAAAAGTCAAGCAGGAATGAGATCATACTGCACACTAAGTGCCAAGTGCCGTACTAAACAAACTCGGATTTTACTTCATAAATAATGGCAATCCATTGATGTGAATTTGGGCTGAGAATGACAGACTTGAATGTCAAACAGATCTTTCTGGTGGTAATATAGTGAACAAATAAAAAAGTGAGAAATCCAGAGCTAAGGAGACCCAGGAGGAAGTTGTTGCTGTCACTGTGCCAGGTACTCATTTAACTTAATCTTCATAGCAGTGCTACTGAGTAGTTGCTTTTATTCCCATTTTACAGATGAGAAATTGAGAGGTTTATTATGTGCCCCAGGTCATCCAGCTGCTAAGGGGCAAAGCCGTGATTATAATAGTTTTATCAGAAGCAAGGGCCCGATTTAAGGCTTACAAAGGTATAGGTTTAAGGGATGCTTGGGAGGTTAAATACACTTGGTGATAACAGCTTGCAGGGGAGGCTGAAGGAGATAACAAAGTTCAAGATGATTCCTGGAGTTCTCAGTCAGTAGAAATTCATTGTGTGGAGACACCATGGACTCAGATAAGAACTGATACAGAAGGAAAGCCTTTCGAAAACCTCATATGTTCCCTCTCTTTGCAATAAGCTTCTTCCACTTGTGCTCTGGATCCCACCCTCTTCAAACATACAAGGGATTTCTGTACACATTTTTTTATATCCTCTGTTTCTTTCTGTCACCTGATTCTTTTTTTTAAGACTTTATTTATTTATTTTTAGATAGAAGGAAGGGAGGGAGAAAGAGAAGGAGAGAAACATCAATGTGTGGTTGCCTCTCATGTGGCCCCCACTGAGGACCTGGCCCCCAACCCAGGCATGTGCCCTGACTGGGAATCAAACCGGTGACCCTTTGGTTTGCAGGCCGGTGCTCAATCCACTGAGCTACATCAGCCAGGGCTGTCACCTGATTCTTATACCTTCATTTTCAATCAAACTCAAGTTTTTCTCTCTCTCTTTTTAACTACAGTCCTCTTTCTTTCCTCTACCACCAAATACTTTTTGTGATTTACACCTTCAACTTTTATTACTTTTTCCCACTCTCTTTCCTCAACCCTCCACAGTTTGGTTGTTCCAATGAAAATACTCTCTTAAAAAGGTAGCCCGTGACTGCCTGTTGACCAAATCCCATGGTCTCTGTTCAGTTCTCATTCCCTGTGACCTCTGCTTGACGGCTACATCCATCATTTCATGGCAGTGATGTTGACCTTAACTTGACTTCTTCATGCAGTGCAGAACTCCGATCGTCAGACATCCAACATAGGTTCTCTCACCATTTTAAAAGGAAGTTCAGAATTATATAGGGGTGGGCAAAAGTAGGTTTGCAGTGGTTTGTATGTAAAAATATATAACACAAGAATAAATAATAATACAAGAACAAACTCTGTGTTTCATGTACTCACAAATGTAAGCCTACTTTTGCCCACCCCTGTACTTTTGTGCCAAATAGAAATTTCAGTCTCTGGAAACATTTCTTTCATAGCTTCCTCAAATGAAACAACATACAAGTCATCACTGGGGGGGCCATTTCCAAGTATGTTTCTTTTCTTTTCTCCCAAGTGAACAAAATGTCTTTCTTTTATATTTATGTGATGTCTTTGGCAGCAGGATAATGTTTTATGGTGATGGTCTTGGTTTTAAGACTCTGAAATGAGTAACCCAGTGTCTCAGTTAAGATGGGATAGGCTGGAATAAGATAAGCTTCAAAAGTTCAGGAACTTGACACATAATGTTTTATTATTTGTTCATTCAGAGTTTACTATGGGTCCAGCAGCCCTCCAGAAAAGATCCTTTACAAATGGGAACTTGGGAATAGAGGCTGATTCCATCTTGCCTCTGAACATAAACGCGATCTATATTATTGTTGCTACAGAGGAAAGAGAGAGCTGAATGTTTACACGCCTTAAGTGCTATGAACAACAGTTACACATTTCACTTCTATCCACATCCCAATTAGTCACATGGCCCCACATAACTGCAAAGGGGTTGGGAGGCTTAGTTCCCATATGCCTAGGAAGGAAAGAAGAACCGGAGATGAGTGAGCACTACTTCTTTCTACCATATTGAAAAGGTTGAAAAATATTTTTCTATAATCCATAAAATTCCATCCTCTAGTGGTGGGACAAGTACTCTTTTAGCTTTACAATGGTCGTGGATGGTTAAGTAGTAATTCTGTGCAGGACCAGGAAAAAGCATTAGCTTATACAGTGGAGGCACTTCAAATACTAAAATTCTGTGGTGCTATATTTCAGCACCAGAACTTGAGAACAGCTCCCCTACTTTGAAAATGATTCTGCCTGCATGTTGGTTTCTTAACAGCACTGACTTCCTGAATTACCATACAGACATAGCCATATGCAGTCAACTATTGCAATTAAAACCCTTCTTACTTTCATTCCTCTATCCCACAAATGCAAGCAACTTCTTTGATGAGCAAGAACAGATTGTCAAAACGCCACCCTCTCTGGTTGACAAGTCCATCTACATTTTAAGTGACAACCTCCACTCTCTACACTTACAAGGCTGCACTGCCTTTCACCCTAGTGAAACGGCCAAGTAATTTTGGAACCATGGGGAAAAGTCTGGCTCTAGCCCCCAGGGGATATATTGAATACTTTGTTTCTTGCTGACCTCAATCGGTCTATTATTTGTAGACACTTTCAGCTAGCATCTGGAAATCTGTCCCACTCTCTGGGTTCTTATTTGGAAACCATTCCCACGGTACCTATAACTTAAAGAGTCATAGGCACAGCAATTACTGATGAAAGAAAATCATAGGTGGCAGTTCCCGCCGTATGTGGTATGGAAATTAATAAACATTTATTTTATGGCAGAGTAATAACCAAACTGTAGGGAGAGTTATGTCCTTGTTTCTCTGTATATACATATCTCTTTACACATAGTGTTTTCTCTCCAAATAAGCATTTAGGAAGGTGAGTTCAGCCCTTAGGAAACCTAAGGGCGGACACAATGGGTTTCCGAGTGTGCTGGTGTGCTCAATTATTACTGTCAGCCTCTCAAGCACGTTTCTTTATGGTTCCCACTAACGGCAGGGTCCTCAACCCCGACTTCCCACAATGTGCCAAGAGCAGCTACTGCCACCCTCTGCAGGCCTCCCTGTCTGCCTCACTCCTTCCTCTCCTCTCTAGTCACAGAAGTACCAGCTGTCCCAGCAGGGTGTCCCTATTTGTTCAAACCTGGCAGCATCTCAGGGAAAAGGACAACAAAATGAAGCCACTCTCAGAAAAAATAGAAAAATAAAAACCACTAAAGGGCCATGTGTTTGGAACGGTTGTCAGGAAAAATGCCAAAGCCACACCACTAGGTCAGCTTTTTGTTATTTCTGCAATGGGGCTGGACCTGCACCTTCAGGTCTCACTTGCTTTTGTAGACACACCGAGCCCATGGTCAGAACACCACCCAGGTCTGCGGTAGAGCTCATAGGGTGTTCCGTTCTACTTTGGATATCAGCAGGGAATCCTTCAACTCTTCCCGATCTACAATATTTGTTCACCAGTCAGCCCATCTGGACACATCCTCAAAACTAGGAACGTATGCTGATAGAATAATAATACATTACATTTGTATAACCCCTTCTTTGGTGGTACCCCAAGTGCTTTACCAACAGCATCTCACCAAGACCCCCACTCAGCTTTCCATGAAGGGTTACTCCCTTTGCTATACGCAGGCATGCTGAGATGTCAGTAGGGGTGACTCAGGGAGGGTGACATGACATGCTGGTGACACCCACCACCACACACTCACCAGCAGGCCAAGAGTTGATGTGCCAGAAGCATGCCTCACCTGACTCAGGAAGCAGCATATGGCGCCAAGAGAAGAGGGCTGAGACCCGTGCTCCACTGAGCCTGGCAGCTTGCCTCCTGCAGGAGGGTCCAGCTGTCTGAGTCTTCCAGTGGGAGTAGGTTGACTACTCTACAGGCATCTTCACGTGCATGTGAGGCAAACACCTGAGGCGGCTAGTTACGTCTTTCAGCAGCCTGGCGCATGGTCCCCTCAGCCCCCAAATACCTAAGTCCTGTTTGCCTCCTATTTGCCACATCTGCTTTGCTCCCAATACTTCTTTCACTATTTGGTGATCGGATCGGTAACCCAAACACAGGCTCAAACTCATGATGAAGCTGATGAGGGTACAACAAAAGGTTACAGACTGGGAGCTGGGGGCCAGTCCTGCATTTCAGATTGAGGGAAGTGAGGCAAAGGGGGAGTGGCCGTGATGGCCCCATGGGGCTATAGGTATCCCTCTCTGAGACTTTACGAAGGAGCTGTGGCAAGCACAGAGTAGCTCTGCCCGCAGGGAGAAACCATCTCATCTACTTCCTTGTGCAATAAATTCCTCTCCTAAGAGACCAGGGCTCTCACAACAGGTTAGGGAGTTCCTTACAGCCACATGGTATCTGGAGGCCCCACAAACCACAGAGTGGCACTAGAGGCTGGCAAGCCATAAATTATCCTCCCAGTCGATTTCATTGTTAATCAGGGTACACACAACGATCACTAATGGCACTTGCTTATGGGACAAAGCCCCGGTATTTATCTTGTTTTAATTATATTAGAAAGCAATGATATTCAATTAACCAACTAATCAAGCAAGCCAGTCAATACTGGTTCTGGCAGGATTCTCCATTGCCTGGCTTCTTGTTCTGGGTGGTAGTCCATGCTTGAAGTCAGATGGAGTTACTTCTTGGTGGCCAAGGACATACTGCTGGGAAGTAGGCATAAGCAAGGAAACCGGATGCAGACATCAGACATGGGCAGAAATCCCACAGGTTCATTCCCTTGCCTGATTATGGTGAAGAGTTGCAGCAGCCTCCTTTCGGGTTAGGTATTATTTGTTCTACAGTGTAGGAGGTCTGTCCAGAAAGTATCAAGCCATGTGCTATGAAAAATAGAGGCATTTATTGAAGAAGACACAATATACAAGAAACATTGTACATAGGACAAAGACACCTCAGTCCCCTTCAAAGTAGGTACCTTGGGACCTCACACAGTTCTCCCAATCGCCATCTGCCCCGCCACGTGCTCCCAAGCTGCCCCATCATATATTCCTGAATCTCACTGAAGGTCTGAAATCACTCTTCCCTTTCAAAGGTGATTTTAGTTGTGGGAAAAGCCAGATGTCACAGGGCACCACATCTGGGCAGTAGGGGCTGAGTCACCTGGATGATTTGATGTTTTGCCAAACAACGCTGCATGAGAAGTGATACATGAGAAGTTGTTGTGATGAAGCTGCCAGTCACCAGTTGCTCATTGCTGCGGCCTCTGAATCACCTGAATAGTTTCCACAGAGGAATGTTTAAGTTCAACGCAAAACTTGATGCAGATTTGTTGCCCTACTCACTCAGTCATTTTGAATGTGATGGCCACACAGTACACACACTCCCTCAACGGTGTCTCCCGCCCCCACTGACTAGTACAGTGAAGTCGTCATTGTTCACACATATGCCTTCCAGTCCACTCTCCTTGGCCGCCAGGTTACAGAGACATTGCACAAACTGTTCTCATTATATCAACGATGGCTGGAGTTTTTCCAGACAGACCATGCTGTATATTCGATTTGTGAGTACATACAAGGAGTCATTTTCTCCATCCTGTGGATTAGAGATCTAAGATCCCTATATTCTATAACAAGGCAATGGCAGAACACTAAACACGGAGCAGATCTGACCATAAAACAACAGCTAAAGTGTCGTGTGATGTTCCCAAGGACTGCCAGGTGGTTCCAACTACACCAGGTAACCCTAACAGCAGCTGGACCAATCTGGAAAGCCTCCATCAGGATCTGTGTGTGTGTCTAGACTCAAGAGCCTGTGGGAGACACAGTGAGTCAAGGGCAGAGCTGCTTTCAGGGATGATGCTTGGTGAGCCAGGTGCAGCCCTTTGCCCCAGTCACAGGTGTCCAGAGACATCTGGCTTTGAGACTGTGGCTGCCCAAGGGTAGGGAGTGCTTGTTGGCCAGAGAGGATGGTGTTTCCCTTGAGCTATGCTCATTATCCCTTCACCTTCATCAGACTCCTAAAGATACACCGGGATCTAAATGTTTAAGTATCAACCTCATTTCCCAAGGTAAACTAATTGCTGAAACTTGAGCAGCATCAGCCCAGTCATTCGATTACTTTTTCTGACTTGTGGGGCAAGAGTCGTTACAGAGTTTGCCCTGGATGCTCCCTCCTTGGGTTATGCTAATCACTGGACCCCACGCCTTGTGATAGTTTCACTAATTCCCACCCTTTGCAAAGCTGAGGATCTCAATGGGAACATCTGCAAATGACTGCTCTTCGATGAGGACGACACTGGAAAAGGAGGACATGTTCAGAGAAGATGGGACGCTGGTTTCAGAATACCCATCCCACGGCTCACAGGTGCTTAACAGGCAGCTCCGCCCATACACAAGTTCAATTCCTTTGCGTACCAGTCAGGTTGTCCTAAAGCAGGAAGTCAGTCTGTCTGAGAACCACAGACTGCACTCTAGTAATGTCTTTTCAAATGCATCATTGAATTTGAACTCTTGAACTCTTTTCAAAAGAGTTCTCAAGGCGTCCTCCAAAGGAAGGTAGGAATCACGTGGTGCAGCCAGGCAGCCAAGGCTTATGCAAGAGGGACAGCACATTGCTGGCTGGAGGAACCAGCCAAGCAGGAAAATTCTGGCACCTGTGAGGGAAGCTGACCCCCCTGCAGCTTCAGGTGAGCTAAGAATCAAAACTTGATTCGGGACATGACATGTGGCTGTCTAAACCTAAGTGACTCTTGGAAAAGTGAGGTCTTTCACACAGAGATACATTAAAAGGGAAAGAATCTTAAACTGCTATTTGCTTTCAAACATTTGATGAGTTTCAGTTCATTAAGAGTTGTGTAGCCTTGTTAATTTAATAAGAGTAAATGGGACCCTAATGTCACGCAACAATGAGTAATTTGAAAGGGGCGAAAAAGAATAAGAAGTAACAGTCATTATGTAGCACAATGTTTAATCAAAAGACGCCAGTAACTTGCAGCCTCATGGTAATGTTTCAAAGGTTGGAAATTTCAAAGGCACCCAGTGTGTGATGGTGGCTGGCAGGCTGGGAAAATGGACATAGTTTTGATAATTGGCTCTGATGGCATTGAAAAGTCTACCTCCCACACATGCTTACATACCCACACTCACCCAAAACCTTCTGTGTATCCCTCCAGCCAGATTCAGTTTGGGTTCCAGCCGAGGGAACTTCGGGGAGCAAGGCTTTGTCAAGGAATGTGAGGTCTGCTGAGCCCACATTGATAGGGAGTCAAGTTGTTCTTAACTTTGAACCATTCAAAGACCATTCATTTTCTAATGAATTTTTTTCCTTATTCTCACCTCATCCCTTTCCATGCTATGGTTAGGACTTCTGCACTTCCTCAAGTACCCTGCTCTCCACCATCGAGGCTGTAAGCATGTGGTCTGTGGATTTTCCAAGCCCGTTGGCTGTCGCCTTTTGATGATCATCGCCTGGGATATTTGTGCCCTTGGCCTGGCAGGGTCACGCTGCACAACCCTTGCAGCTATGCCCTGTCCTGTCCACTTCCATTTCTATCTGCCAGAGCCTGTGCACAGGGCATTTAGTAGATTGGGAATCAGAGATCCACAGCTGCTTGGGAGAGACTGATCTCACCTGCCCTCTTCCCAGCTCAGCTCTGCGCTCAGAACTGAGAACGCCCCCAGTCCTGGCTCGGCGCTCCTTCCCACTGCCCAGACCTTCCTCCACAGCACCCCACCGACAACCACACAATTCTGACTTGTTCCACTCATGATGCCAGTTGACCATCTGAGAATGTATAGTGATTCCAAAGCCTTCTCTCTGACTTTTGAGATGGCCCTTTGCCTGACCTGACCAGTGTAACACAGTACTGAGCCTCAGAGAGACACCCAACAATGCTTGATAATTGACAGCATACTATTATTTTAAGAAGTATGAAACCAGTGCATCTATTCTGATCCAGATGCTTCAGAATGGTTTTGAAGCCTCAGGCAGGCCAGGCTGAAACAGGCAGGACTCAGCTGACCCCAAAGCACAATTCAGAATCAACACCCAGAGCTTCCTAGTGTCTTGGACCTAGGAAATGGCATGGTTGGACCCAAACCCAAGTCTCCCCAGGGCTTTTTCCTCTACACCAAGCTGCCTCCAGCTGCCCCCACTCATTGTATTGTTATAATCTTGAGTAAATGCTTGCTGTTTTATTTACTTCTAAGATCTAGTTGCTCTCCTAACATCAAGAAGGGGCAGGTGAGGTATTTCCTACATCCATCAGGTGTCCAAAGAGCAGGTGGCGGTGGCTCGGGGGTGTCAGGATCCCTGTCGGGCCAGTGGTTGGGCGGTGTTAGAAACTTGAGCCCCTGTGTACAGCAGAAGCAACAAGTCGGCTCAGTTTATATCCCTGATAACCAGCCCTAAGACAGGGCATAAGTTGCCCTTTTGCAGAAGAAATGAGTGAGTTCCAAGTCAGGGAAATTCAAGGACAAGGTCAAGTTTGAATCAAGTTGTTTCCACACTGAACGGTCTACAGTGACCTCTGGACTCTGTGGCTGTGTCTTCCTAAAGACAGAAGTGATTTTAGTACCCAATGCAGAGAAAGTAGGGAGAGCCAACTCCATGGGAGAGACTTCCGATGTGATATGGATTCCTCAACAACAATTACCACAAGCACCAAGGCTTTCAACTTAATTAAACCTATTCTTCAGCTTGGGATCTTTGTCTGGGCTTAGTTACTCTTTCTTCTTCCATTTTCATTCTTTCTTTTCTTTATAACATTCTTGACTCCTTGGTCTTACCTCTGAGGGTAGTGAGATATCTAAAATGATGACGAGTGGATGAAAAAAGAAAAATGATTTCTCTTCTGGTGCCTTAATGGAAGGAAGTGAAAGGACTGAATCAGAGGAAGTTAATAGTCACTATCATTTATGCTCCCTGGAAAGCTTGATACAGGCGAACTCTAAATGATCTTTGCTAATGGGACAGTGGGAGCAAATGAAATGATATCACGGATCTGCTTAGTACTGGCCATCTCCCAAGTGCCTCTCTGCACAATGCCTCATTGAAGCTGCCCTGCAACTCTTTGAAGTCACCATTATTATCTCACGGAACAGGCAAGAAAGGTTAACTGACTTCTCAACAGTCACACAGCTCATATGTGGCATAGCGAGTCTCTAATCCGATTTTAAATGTTAAATCTGATGCCTCTGCAGTGACTCCATAAACAATTCTAAATTCCCATTTAAGGGCGTCACTTTTGATTTTCCTCCCCCAAAACCAATGCAAGTAGATGGCCAACTCGGGAAGTCCAAAGTGTTGCCTCCTTTAGGTCTTAAGGAAGAGAGGCGGATGGGTAGTAAAATATTCCAGGCCAGACTTCCTGTGTGAAATGCTGCCGTAACAATCAAGGCAGGACTTCCATCCCCATTTTACAGTGAAGACACTGAGGCTCAGAGATACTACATAACTTGCCCAAAGATACACACCTTGTAAGATGTCAGTAGAGCTGCCCCAACCTTCTCGTTGAGGATGTGCTGTGTGGCTGCAGGCCTAGCCAGTTGAAAATGCTGTAGATGCCCACTCCCTGGTCACCCTGTGCCAGGAGGGCAGTGAATTTAGCTGACCAGAACCCATGTGGCTTGCTCAGTCCTGAAGCCTCCTTACAAAAATCACCCGTAGCCCCAGCCCTGTTGGTGGCAGGCCAGCCCCACTGGCTTGCCTTCTGTGTAAGCTTCCTGTTCCGCATCTCTGCTGCCTAGATTTATGGGAGGCGAGGAAAGGAAGGCCCCACTACCCAGGGAAGAAGCCCACCAGCCCCCTGTGCAGGCTGCAGGAACAGAAGTTGCAGGGGCCAGCGCGTGACAGGAAGCGCTGGGGGCTTGTGATGAGCTGCTCTCCTGAAGGAAGTAAGACTCACATCCCACCCGCTGAGAGGATTTGCTTCCTGGAGCCAACCGCTGTTTGTTAGCTGTGTCCCCCCATCCCCCCATCTCTGTGCCCCTGATGCTTTAGCACCTTTACATGCAGTACCTTTCCCTTCTTCTGTAGGGGTGTCATTGAGCTCATGCCCCCAAATGGCTATCTGAAGCAGGTGGTGCCACTCTCCTTGGAGCCCGTGAGGAATAATCCTAACGGCAATAGTAACTGATCAGTTAATTAATTTTAAAGACTCATCGCTCTGGGAAGCTGGTATATAGGTAACACTGTGCTCTTTGCCCATTTGTGCCACTGGCTATTTCAGACCCCTGGACATGGAACCACATCAAAGGACAGTCTCACTCCCCCATGATGCCTCATCCCCCCTCCTCTGGGAGGCAGGGGGAAGCCCATCAGGGCCTCCTGTCAAGGGGTCGGCTGGAAATCAAGTTACAACGGGCACGATGTGTATCGGAGCATTGCAGCTCCCATCCATCGGCCCAGGGTGTTATTAATAATCCACAGCCTGGCGACAGAGATGAATACTGGAGCAGGGGGCAGGGGCAGCCCCAGTGCAGTGAGGCGGAGGGAGAGAGTGACTTATTAGCCCCGCTCCAGGTGTAACCTTCTCCCCACGACCGATCCGGGGCCAGGATGATTTATCGGTTCGGTAAACGGATTTTTATAATTAAAATTGATTTTCAATTTTAGTCTGGTCTGGAAGGACTGGGTCAAGTTCAGGAGGGAGATGGGGGTAGTCCAGGGAAAGGAAGGGAAATGTGCTCTCAATTTCCTGGGTATCTGAGATCACTGGAGCAGGGGGAGCCTCTCATTTTACAGGTGAGGAAACAGCAGCCCTGGGGGCTTGGCCTGTTTGGCCAGGCTCAGAGGGTGAGGTAGGGCAGGGCTGGGATTTGCCCTGGCTCTGCTGGCCCCCTGAGATGCACCCATTTCCCCGGGACGGTGTGTGCGTGTGCCCACAGAACCGCCGTGTACCGCGGTGCGGGTCGTTCACCGCACAAGGACGCCTGCCGCAGGGCTGTGTCAGGGCTGACATCCAGCCGTGCCGTGGGTGCTCGGCCAGCGCTGCTGCTACCCAGGCACTGTGTGCAGAGGCGCCATCTGCACTGTTTTCAGTAGGGGTCACCTTTTGGCCACCAGCAGCCGCGCAGGTCCCCTCTCGACCCTCACCTCACAGTCCAGAACCCGGAGGCTGCACTGGGCTGTTTATTGCAAGGCCCAGTGGGCTCTGCTGTAGACCGTGGGGATGCGCGGAGCCACCCTGTGTCCAGCCCACTGTGACTGGTCAGGCAGGGGCCTTGTGACACGGGCAGCGGCAGAAGCATGTCGATAGACGGCACGAGGGCGCCTGCGTATTCAGGGGTACATGGCACGGCTGGGGGCTTGCTGGTGTCGCCCACACCAGCGCCTGTGCACCCTGCTCTGAACCACTCCCTCCGGGGGAGCCAGTGAGGAGAAAGAGGGTGAGTCCCATGTCCATTGTCAAAGTCCACCTAGCACCCTCCTTTAAAAGTGGTAGAAGAATAGTATGTTGCTTCTTTTCTTAGCTCAGTATGTCTTTTTTTATTATTAGACTTTCTTTTTAGAGAAATTTTAGGTTCACAGCAAAACTAAGCACAAAGTGCAGAGGCTTTCCCAAATTTTCCCTGCTCTCCCTCCCCAGCACAGATGCGCCCCCTATCCCCCTCCCCCCGCCAAAGCGGGCCTTTTATTACAATTGGCCGACCTACACCAGCCCATCATTAGCCCCCGAATCCGCAGTTTACATTCAGGTTCCCTCTAGTCGGTGCACACTCCAGGGGCTTAGACAGATACACAAGGTCGGGTAGCCACCGCTGTGGTGTCCCCTACAGAATATTTTCACTGCCCTAAACATGCTGCATGCTCCACGTCTTCATCCCTCCCTCCCCCCAGCCCCTAGGCGGTCACCAGTCCTTTGGCCGTCTCCATAGTCTTGCCTTTCCCACGAGGCCGTATAGTTGGAATTGTGCAGTAATGCAGACTTTTCAGGTTGGCTTCTTTGACTTAGTAAAGTGCATTTAAGTCTCCTTCCTGTCTTTCCATGACTTCGTAGCTCATTTCTTTTTAGTGCTGAATAGTATTAATGTATATTAATATTAACATAGTGATATCCCATTGTCTGATGTACCAGTTTACTTATGGATTCATCTCCAGAAGGCTGTCTTGGCTGCTGCCCAGTGTTGGCAATTATAAATAAAACCGCTATAAACATCCACGTGCAGGTCTCGCTTGTTTCCCTCGGCCCAGCTGGACATCACCCACCACAGAGCACCTAAGTCCAGGCTGGCAGGAAGAACCTGGGAGGACACACCTCGCCCACAGGTGTCCCACCCTCGCCCTGCACTCAGAGGCACCTCAACTCTGTCTGCCTTTGGTGAAGGAGGAGGTTCTCTAGAAGACTGAGCAACCGAGGGATGGGAAGGATGCTCCCAGTCCTTTGTTTTGTAGTTGGGAGTAGAGTATCGTGCTACACAGTGACAGTTGGGTCACCAGGACAGAGAAGCACAGTTGAACGCTGCGTCAAACTCCTTCATAAGTCGCACTGCGTTACATTTAATGATGTGCACGATTCTTACCGTTTCCCCTGGCATTGGGTGTCACTGGCAAACACGTCGCATAAATGGCAGAGTGCTTGTGTCCAACAAGAAGCTGGATTAGTGGCCTGCAGGTGTCCCCTGGCGTTAGGAGTCTTTGCTCGTCGCTCAGGTCTGAGCGGCCAGGCCATGCTTTCAAAGTTACTTTTCTCTTCTCCCCGTGTCTTCCTGGAGCTGTGGTCTGCATGGGTGTGGGTGTCTTTTCCAAGTATCCCCCCAAAACTGCAAGCTTCAGCTTCTACACTTATGCACCTAGGAGGGTCACTGGGACACTGGTCACAGGGGACAGGGAGGAGGAGATGGGGGTCCAAGGAGAAAAAGCTGGTTCCAAAGATAGAGGTTGTGGCCAGGCAGGATCCCTTGCTTCTGAGGAACATAGGACTCCCAGTTCTGCTCCCCAACTCTGGTCCCAGGAAGGAGCCTTCCTCAGCCAGCAGCAGGACAGCCCATTCAGGCTGGGGTCTGAGTGAGCAACCCTGCCAGGCCATTTCTAATAGAGTCACAGGGAAAAGCAAGTAGGGGGCTGCTGTGGCCGGAGGAGCTGACCACCCCACCCCGTGTGCACCGTGCCACCCTTAGCCTGGCCTCCAGCCCTCCTCTGAGGGACAGGGCACTCTGGTTTGTGTTGTCTTTGTGTTCCCTTCACTCCTTGAAGGAGTCATGGGCAGAGAAGCACCGGGCATGGGGAGACCCAATACAGGCTTTGTTGAGTCTAAGTGAACGGGACCGGGGGGCCAGGGCTCTGGCAGAGTCTACACAGGACCTCTGTGGGGGAGCTTTCCCACCAACTTCTCTGCCGTAAGTTCCTTCTTCCCCAACTGTGCCATCCACCCCAAGAGGGGTTTTTACAAAGGACTTGCCGGCCAAGGGTACCTTTGGGTGTCTACAGATTGGCTGGATGTGCCTTGTGTTTAGGAAGCTGAGTTGCCAGGACCAGCCGGCAGCACAGAAGGCCAGGATGGAGTCTTCCCCATCTACAGAGTCTGCGGGGTCAGGGCTATTCCTCAGCATATGGGGAGATCGCTCACAGAATGGCCTAGGACAACCAGTCCACACTATTCCTCAGAACGCAAGGACCACAACTGGGTGACGGAGGGTGACCCTGGGTCCCACCCAGTTCTAGCATGCTGCAAGCAGTGTGGAGAGCAGACTATCCTGATGTGTTAGCGAACCCGTGGGCTCAAGCTGCTCCACGTCCCCAGGCCGTCACCCCGAGCCCTAAGACGCGATGCGGACTCACTACTGAGCTCCAGGGAGCAGCTGCCCAGGACATAGGTCAGCCCTGAAGTCTACCACCCCTGGAGCCCATGAGACAATTCCATAATTGGTAAAATCTCATGAAGTCAGGCACGCCCCTTCCCCGCTGCTGCCAGGGTGACATCGGAGCGATGGTCTCGAATGACGCCAGGCCCCAGATGATCAAAGCCTTATTTGGACATGTGAGTCGTGCACATTAGACAAAACTTGCCACAAAAACATGCTGGCCAAGGAGCAATGCAAAGAGGTATTTAAATGGGACGTCGCCAACCCCATTCTGCCTCCATCAATTTCCGTGATGTTTGGAGCCGGCTCAGGCAGCTGCCGCTCTTTACGGGGGAGATACAGCTACTTGGCTCCTGCATGAGAGGGGATTCCAATGGAGAGGCTGCACCTGCTGGGGAGCAGGCGGAGGGCATGGGCTCGGGGCGTGGAGTCCCTGCTCCGCCACTCACTGGCTGTGTGACCTTGAGCAAGTCGCTAAACCTCTTCCAACCTGTGTCCTCATCTGCAAAATGGAGGCTGTCTTCCCTGCCTCACCAGGTTCTGGTGGAGGTCATGTGCATCGTGTCATGCCTGTGGACTTGCTCTATGAATTGTGAAGCCGAGCTCAGCGGTCCAATGTTCTCATTACGTCCGCCCCATCCGTCTCTGCGCT
The DNA here is from genome assembly GCF_022682495.2 of Desmodus rotundus. Lineage (NCBI taxonomy): Eukaryota > Metazoa > Chordata > Mammalia > Chiroptera > Phyllostomidae > Desmodus > Desmodus rotundus. Next base: position 77,845,042 of record NC_071392.1, on the reverse strand, counting down.
CAGCAGTCCCCAACCTTCTGCATTTCTCAGACCCCAGGGCAGAAATACATCATCCGCAGAGCCCTCTGCCCGCAGCCAGGGCCAGTTGTCCCGCCCCAGCCCATCCTCAGGGTATTTGGTGGCGGGTGGAGGGAGGAGTACAGTGCTTTGAGGAAGTACGCACTACTCAGCTCCTGGAAATTCTGATGTTGTCGGTTGCACTTGGCCTGGCCGTTGGCATTTTCTAAAAGCTCTGTAGTTGACTCCCATGTGCAGCTCAGTTTGGGACCTTCTCACCGGACCCGCTTCTGTCCTGTCCCTGCTCTCTGGCATTTGCCCCCATTCTCCCCTGGAGCTGCTAGGTTCCCTGAGATGGTCCTTACTCAGCCAGCGGTGGCCTGGGAGCTTAGGAAGAGAATCCCACTCCCCACACCAGCCCCCAGCACGTCCCGGACCCTGCCCCAGGTCAGGCTACATTCACAGCAGCCGTCCGAGCCAGCTTAATGGAGGGGAGAAGCTTTTTAAAATGAACTCCACTGATGGCGTGCTACCTGCCCTAAATTGTCGCATTTTGTTTCCTTGCTGCTGCGTCAGTCCCGTATCCTGCCGGTTTGTTTGCAAACTCAGCAAACGCCCTGTGTTTCATCGTGTCTGGAGGCTGCTTCCTCGCGCCCGTCACAGCAGGGGCCGCCAGACTGTGTGCCAATGCCCCCGTGCTGGGCCTCGCTGCCGACCCTGGCCTGCCGAGCGTGCCGTGCCAACCGATGTACCCACATGCCCACACACAGCACGGCCTCTTGTGTCTGGCCAGGAGCCAGCACGACTTCCTCGCCCAGCCCCACAGCCAACCTCCGATTATGCCTGTTTGCAGAGGTCGAGGGAGAAGCTGCATAAATTAAGGCCACAGATAGCCCTGACTTCATTTCATCTACGAGTTAGAATGGCTCCCTAGCTTCATCTGACTTTCCCAGGTGCTGTGGGCAATAAAATTAGTTCACAGGGGTTTCCCCTCCTCTTCCTGCCCTGTGCTATTCAAGAGCAGGGAAGAGGCCATTAGGAAAGCCAGAGAGGGGAGAGCAGGCAGGAAACAGGTTGGAAAGTTCAGGGCTGAGTGTAGAGCCCAACCCCTGTTACAAAGGGTCAGTCGGTGGAGGTGACGGGTCAGAAATAAGGTCCTGAGGTACCACTGAAAGTTCTCGCAAGTTCTAACTCCCTTTCCAGCACATCTGATAAGGTAACAATGGTAGAAGAATTCAGCATCACTGGAACACATCTGGAAATCATTAAAGGCAAACTTTAAAGTTGAACTTTTAATTTGCGGGAACGTTATCTGTTCCAGAAGGAGAAGCAAACCAAAGGGCGAGCGGGCCACGGCTGTCATCGCCGTGGAGATAGCTGCCATTTATTTGGTGCAGATGCTCGGGGAACAGTGCTGAGTGTTTTACATGTATTATATTATTTCATCTGCATAACCTTTTGGAGGCTTGAAAATGTTAAGTGCCTGACCAAGCTATTAAGTGGCAGAGCTAGACTGTGAATGGCAAACCCCTCAGATCACAAAGCCCAGATCCTAGCAGCTGCACTGCCTGCTCCCCGCTGACCCACCACCCCCGCGGGCTCTGCACGCCTAGACCTCTCTCCCAAGCTCCCCAGCTGTGCACTTGTCTGACACAGGCGGGGACGCTTCATATAGGGGCTGGTCATCGCTGTTACAGAGGGAGAGGGCACCTGAGGTCCCTGGCCTTCCCCCAGGCCATGCCATGCAGGTCCTCTGAGCAAGGGCTCGCACCAGCCAGGAACAGGCCCCTCCCGCCATCCCACCCCCACTCCAGGACAGAGATTATTTCTGACCTGGCTGAGGCCCCGTCTAAATATAGCCCTGACCAGCCACTTCTCATTTCAGAGGGAGCAATCTATCCACAGCCTCAGTCTGCTGCGGCTCAGATGGCCCAGCTGCACACGGTGTGGAGCGGACGTGCCACCACCCCTCCCCCCTCCCCCCTCCCCCCCACCCCTTGCCAGTGAACCTTAATGGAAACCAGCTGACCCACGGCGACAGTCCAGTGGGATCGGCTCCCAGCAGTGGGAAGTTTATGTGGCACAGCTGAGTCCCCCCACTGTACTGTTGTCCCAGTTAAGGAAAAGCAAGAATGGATGTTGCCAAACACTGACTATGCACTGGGACCTGACTGTCACTGAACGGCAGAGCACCTTTCTTATCCCCCTACACACAGGAGGAAACTGAGGCTCAATGTCATAAGTCACTGGCCTGAAGTCACACATTTGACAAATGGCTGAGGCAGGATTTGAACCTAAGACCAGGTCCAAAGGCCTGCGCTCCTTCCGTCCCATCACTCCTGTGCAGCGTGACCTCTCACTCACAACCGTGCACGTTAATGATTGATAGAGACGGTGATGACAGACACTGCCAGTTTCGCAGCTGATGGTCGCGAGCTGTGGTGATTTCCTTTCTTGGAAACCAAGTGCATCTCAGTGTGATATCACCTCACATTTTCAACATTTCAAGAACTAGGGAAGGAGCAGCCCGGACCCTCCCTATGACTCAGACAGATTAAGTTACCAAGATGAGAATCAAATGGGGAACGATGTTGGAACACAATTTCTGGAGGCTTTTCCAGCCTTAAGATAATTAATGATGGTGGAATCTTCCAGGTAGAGAGGACAACAGGGATCAATTTATGTCTGAAAAGTGACAGCCTGAGAAGAGAGGACACTTGCCAATATCTTCCAGCAAGTTACAGACAGGTCCAGGACTAGGGCCCGAGTGAGGACCCCCAGCCCCGTGACGCTGCAGCATGCCAGGACCCTCCCCAGGGAAGCTGCGCTGACCCAGCCATCACTGTGTGATGGGGTCTGAACACTGGGGACCTTGAGCAGGGGGGCCCCTGGTCCTTGCGTAATCCGCCCATCGGGAGATGGAGTCCTGCCTGTGTTGGGGGTGGGGTGATGTGTTTTTCTGAGGGGAGCTTCTGGGTGGACAGGTGAGCTCACTCAACAATCAGTTACCTCCTCAAACAATGACCACCCCCAACCCCCGATGTGGGCTAGTTAATTTTGCAAGGAAAAGAACGGTTCCCCAGGGTCCAACTTCCAGGTGCAGGTCACCCTAAAGCTGACACACAGGGACAGACCAATCAGCCATGGACCCTTTTCTTAGTTCCTAAATCACATGGTTAGAAATCACATGGTTATCGTGAAACATTAAAACTTCGACCCTAAAATAAGGGTGCTCAATTTGGTTTCAAAGACTAAAGGTTAGTGCATCATCTGAAAATTATTTTAATTCCCAAGTCAAAAAAAAAGTTTTAATTATGCCCTGTCTGCGAAAAAGTCAAACTCTCCAGAGCTGACCGCTGTTAGCAATTGTGCCATCTCTCCGGAAGTTAGTCTTCACACAAAAATATGCGTGTGGCTGTATGAATACATAGCCACAGAATTGTCTTTCAAAAAGAAAAATTGAGTCAATGCACTTTTCTGACAATTGCTTTTTTAACTGAAAGATGGGTCACGGATGTCTTCCTGTGTCAATGATGCAGACACGCGTTACCTCAGATGCGGATGTGGCGTGGCGTATTTAACCAGCCCTGTAAGGATGGACATTTCATAGGCGCTTCCGAGGAGCCCTTACCCTGTACAAGCCGCAGTGAACACCCATAGCCAGGCGCCTTACCCAGGAGCTGGTATGTCTGCAGTAGAGATTCCAAGAGAAAGATTGCTGGATAATTTTGGCTTTTATTAATACCTGCCAAATTACTTCTCGAAAAGGTGCCACCTGTCTAAACCTCGACTCACGGTGCGTGAGGCATAACAGCCTTTTTTAAGGGCTGTCGTTTGAAACCGTTGTCCTTTTCCAGTTGAAGAACTACTGGAGAGCGCCCCCAGGGCAGCACCTCTTAGCGAGGAAGACACATTAGTCCCTGTGGGCAGAGATGACCCAAGTCCAAGGGCACTTAGACATCAGAGTGTGGTCTTCCTCTTCCCCAGTAGCAGGCTGGGTCCCTGACCCCACAAGCAGAGCTCCCAGAGGTTTGGGAAAGACAGGCAGAAAGCCTGTCTGGGGGCAGGGAGCGAGGACCGAGGACCGAGGACCGAGGAAGAGGAGTTAGGATTCTTTAGGCATCTGTGGCGTGTGTGTCTCCTTCCTAAGCCAGCAGCACCGGCTTCCTGAAAAGTGGCGGGATGTGGATGGGACCTAAAAGGCTCCCCGCAGAGGGGTATCCGTTTCTGTTCATTGGGCACCATGATATTTCCCAGGGTGGAATTCCTTTCTGCAGGAAGATGTTTGTCTGCTAGCCAAAGGCGCCACCGACCCAGACAGGGATGTCTGCGAGGAAAGCCATGCCTATTTGAAAACATTCTCCCAAGCCCAGGAACTCTCTGCACATAGGAGTGTGCAAACACCACTCCTGTTACCGGGCACACACGCCTGGGCACGCACCCTCAGGCCACGCGCACACCTTCACACCAGTGTACCATTTGCACACAACCACTCTGGTTTCAACAGACAACCGCTGGGGACTCTGGCCAGCAGTGCCCTTGACAGAAGGGAGCTGGAGGAAGGGTCAGATGCTGGGTTGAGAACAGGGTGCCCACCAGGCCTGCCACTGCCCACAGCGTCCTGCCAGGGGGTCTCTGTGTATGTCTCGGGACATTCTTGGCTCAGCCGTGGCCCTGAATTGTTAGGTGTCGCCGTGCCTGCCCTTTCCTTCCCCTCCCTGCTCTCCTTGGCTGCTGGAACAAAGGTCCCCCTTGAGCAAATTGAGCTTGGGAAACTCACACCAGCAGGTCCCTAGTCCCAGTTCTCAGGGGCCATGGCCTCTGTCTGTGACACCTGGTGAAAGATGGCTGGAAAGGAGCAGAGGCACTTTGATCCCCAGGACAAAGGCTCCTTCCCACCTGCAGGGCCTGGGGGGTGGGGAGGAAGGCTCACAAACCCCCAGTGGGCGTGGGCCCTGGAGGCTCCACCTCTTCCTCCAGCCCCAACCCTGGGGTTGGGTCAGCAGAAGGCAAGAGTCTGTATCTAGGGACTGGGTATCAAAAATGGTGTTGGCCTTGCCCAGAAACCCCTGCAGCGACTGAGGTTCGCCTGAAACACGAGTGGACGGGCAGCTAGATGGTTCCCTTGTCCCTTTTTTTTGTTAACTCTGTGAAGGCCCCTCCCATCTCCGGCACGTTGCAGGTTGGTTGGGTGGCTCTCTGGGTGTGGCTGCCCCTCTCCTCCGTCAAATGCACTGGGTCAGCTTGCCTAGGAAAACCCACCCTGCAACATCACAGTTCCGAAGGTCAGGCCTCCAAACAGTATGGTGTGAATGGGAGCCTGATCGCCCGGAGAGGGGAGAGTTTAACAGGTACGCTGAGAGATGAACTCGTGGCAGTAATCCTGAAATTGCAGGGTTTAGGGGAGAGCCAAGACCATCACATCAATTATCTCCGTGAGGTCCTTGCAATATGTTGGAGATCGACAGGAACCAAATTCGTTCATTCATTCATCACGCATTCGTTCATTCTTCCGTGCAAGCAGGCAATCTCTTGCTCATCGCTTTTCATTTGCTGTGCCTGAGCTGAGCTCTAGGTGTGGGATGAAGAGAGATAACTTCACACCCCAACTCTCCCTCCTGGGGGCATTTTATCCGAGAAAGATGCTGGAACAACAGAGTGTCCTCATTGACATCACACTAACACATTCATATGTTTCATCTTAATCCTCAAAACAGCCCTTCAGGGTGCTTCCTGTTATTCTCAGGTGAGGGAAAGGAGGCTCAGAGAGGTTGGGTAAGCTATCCCAGTCACACAGGAAGTGGCAGACCCAGGAATCAAACCCAGGTCTCTTCCCTAAATCTCTTCTTCTCCCTTGGCACTTACATAAATTTATTCCAAACCCTGTTTTCCTTCCTACCCACCTTTGAAGGAGCCAGGAAGTCTCCCTGGAGGAGGAGGCTGTACTGAGGCCTGCTGTCAGTCTCTCTGTAGGGCTCCTACTCGGGGATGGGCCTCTTTGCCCACGGGAGGGGACTCTCAGCCCCTGGACTCAGCCAAACCTTCTTGGTTTCCAGGAAGCAGCCTGCAATACTGTTCAGTTTCCAACCCAGGAACCTGGGTTCAGGGGAGGCACGACCGGTTCTCAGTCCCCTGGGCTATATAGGCAGGCAGACAGTGTTCACAGGGGTCCAAAGGCAGGCTGCCGCAGCCCCAGCTTCACTTCAGTTTCCACCTTGGCCACCACCCTGCTGTGTGACCTTGGGCGAGCTGCAGCCTCTCTGAGTTGTGGCTTTTCTGTCTGCGCAGCAGAGAAGGGGTCGCGCTCTCGCTTGGTGAGGGGCACGCACGGCTAATCACAATAACCAACGTGAGCCCCTTGGGCACAGACCACACTGGGAGGAGCGAGGCTGGGGTGGTTTCTCCAGGCTCTGCAGAGCGCATGCTGAGAGCTCCTCTCTCAGCTACTTCCATTTGCTAATGAGAAACAGCATATGTTGATGATTCCGGCATCAACGCTTGCTCCTTGGCTGTCCTAGTTTCCAGAGCAAACTGGCTTCCTATTAGGCATTTATACTTATTAATAGCAGCAAATTGCAGCCCTCCACAACATCTGCTATGTTTCATTTGCAAAGAGCTTCTCAGACTATTGTACTAGTATAGTAGTATTCTGTGACCAGTTCTCCAAGGCAGAGGAGGCCTGGGTCCCTTCCCTGAAAACAATTCGATGGAGACATACCAAGGGGAAAGGATGTGTTCATGGTCACCCAGACACCCAGAACGCATTAGAGCTCAGGGCATCAGCTCCCCAAGCCTTGTGCTCTGGGGCTACCGTCCTTGCTGTTCTGAGTATCGATGACCTTGAGGCAGGTGTGGACAATGGTGCGAGCCAGGCTGCTGTGCCCTATGCACCAGTCTGTTCCCAAGTGAAGCCCCTGCTGGATTAGCCCATGGCCAGGGACAGGCAGGAGGAATTGCAAAGTTCAAGGCAAACCATTCTGGAGGAGCTTTTATTCCTGCCAAGTAGATAAAAATATTTCCCAGCCAGGGCGTCAGTGCAGAGGGTCTACGAGCAGCTGTGCTTCCAGGCAGCTCTGCACATCTGGAGAGCTGTATTCCCTTTCCAGAGTCTTTTTCCGGTGCTTCTCTCGGGGGCTGAGCCTCCCTGACATCTGCAGATGTATCGTCACGGAATTAAGAAATCTTGCTCAGCCTGAGAGATACTGGGCAGAGTCATTTGTCATGTTTGATCCAGTTTTCAATAATCTCCCTGCCATGGAACCAGGTGCATATAACCTGTGATACTCAGGCTCAGAAGAAATTACTACAGTGCAGCCCTAGCCCTCTTCCATTTAGCCTCTTCCCTCTACTTTCCCCAGGCCTTTGCACCCTGGTGTGACTTTCTGCCTCGCACCTGTATCGGTTAGCTATTGTTACAATAAAGCTGTGTAACAATCCACCCCTAAACTCAGTAGCAAAAAATAAAAAGCACGAATTTTCATATTCATGGGCCTGAGAATCATTGCATGTCCGCCAATTCAGGCTAAGCTTGCTGGGCAGTCCTGCTTCAAGGTGCCCTGCCAGCTGGGCTTATCTCCTCCCCGTGGGTCAGGCTCAGGTCTGCCCCATGTGGGTTCGTCTGGGGCCCAGGCTGAAGAGGAAGCAGCTACATGGGGTTGTTCTTTCTGTGGCAATGACAGAAGCACAGGAGGGCAAGGCCAACCACATAAGCACATCTCAAGCCTTAACCTTGTACTTGCTGCCTTCCTATTGACTAAATCAAGACCTGAGACCAAGCCCAAGGTCCAGGTCCAGGGCTGGGAAGTACACACCACCTCTCAATTCACCATGAGGCCCAATAGGGGTGGTAGAAGAGTTGGGACTCGTGACACCGTCTGCCATAACCTGTGACCAGGCTTCTGGCTTCTGCCTGTCTTGCCCGTCTGCACAGTCAACAATACCTGCCACTTCCATGTAGAAAAAGAAGAGGTGAGTGATTGTGTTCCAGGCATGGGGAGTCACTTGAAATAAGCACAGCTTTCTGAGCCACTGCTCACCTACCACAAGTTCAAGTCTGGGCAGTAAGGGGCTTAGAGACAGGGGCTCTGCAAAGTCATGTGTCATGTTAGACCCATGGGGAGACAAGTGGCCCTGAGTCAGCAAATGAAGCCTGGGATGGTGACCGGAGGCCATCGAAGGAAAGAAAGACCCCTGGAGAGGCTTTGGGGGGCTCCCCAAGACCATGACACTGAGAGCCATGTGCATTGCTGAGTTCATTTTCTAGAAAAGGACTGACTTTTCCAACTCTACTTCCTTTGCTTGGAGACAGGAGATAGGACAGCAGTGAGGGACGGTGGGCACCAGGCACAGCATCTGCACAGCTTGACAGCTCCCCAGCAGCTTCTTGGAGTTTCTTAATGGGCAGTCTGGCCTCTTTTTTTTCTTTTTTGACAATTTTGAAGGAAATTGGGTACTTAAGAAGGTTTTTGGACATTTAAATTAACTCCCACCATCAGGCTCAGTGTTGCTACTGTAGTATTAGCATCCAATTATAAGAAGAGAGATGAAGTAATAACTCACATTTTGACCAGAATGTCATATGCTTAAACAAATTAGAGGTACACACAGAAACTGTACGTTCTGTCTATGGAACGTTCTTGAATGTAATCAGCAGAGCAGCAGGCTCCCTTGGCAATGTTAATGGCAACAGGCAAAGGGGAACCCTATTGCCAGGGGAAAGCATCTTTCAAAATACCAGGGAAACCAGGCAGGGGCTGGCCAGTGGGGCCCAGGGCTCAAGGGAACTGGGGAAATTCCTCCAGCTGCCCTGAGCACATCCAGGCCCCAGGCCCTCGAGGCAAAGGGCTCTGCTGATCAGAGTGCAGAAGCATATAAAGGCCAAAGCCATGGGTTGAAATCCTGTGTGGAACCTTTGCTATATTCCCAATTACTCCTTGTCCTCCTATCCCAGGCCATTGTTTTTAAATTCCTGACCTTGTTCATGGAGCTGGACAGGTGAGGGAATAGAGGTGATGATTCTGTTTACAATAGTTCAAAACCAGACAAAACCACGCTATATTAAGGAAGTTTACCTTGGTGGCAAAAGGATAAGGCAAACCATTGTGATTCCCAGAATGGTAATGGAGTGTGATAGAGAGGTGGGGATGGGGATGGGGATGGGCAGGCAGGTGTTTCGTAATTGTACCTGGGAATGAGAGATGACAATGCAGAGGATTAGCAGGAACACAAGAACTCGCTAAACTCAGGGGCCATCTGACTCACGGGGATTATTTGAATTCTAGGCCCCTCCTCCCTGTGCCTCTTGGAAAGGGTGGGAGGTGAGGAAGGGTCCCGGGTAGAACAAAGCTGTGACATTATTTTTCCCAATGAGGACGTGGAGATTCAGAGTGTGAGCACGACAGATCCAGTTGTAAGCAATACACGATAAGAGACATTCATCCCAACCCCTTTTGTCCATTTGAGATTAAACTGAAAACAGTAACGATGTCCATCTTTTTCACTCAAGGGTCTCATCATATTTCATAAACATGGATTTAGTCATCTACCAACAGAAAGCTTCTCCCCCTTGACCCTGGAAGCTGAGCAGAGAATAGGTGTTCTCACCTCTGCCCAATAGGCTCTTAAGTACCTTCACACTGCACGGCAGCCATCACCACCATCCACCTCCGGAGTCATTTCCTTCTTCCCCAACTGGACACTAACTCCCCATTCCCTTCCCCCAGCCCTGGCAAGCACCATTCTACTCTGTCTTCATGAATTCGACTACACTAGATGCCTCCTCCTATAAGTGGAATCACACAATATTTGTATTCTTGTGGCTGGCTTATTTCACTTAGCGTAATGTCCTCAAGGTGCATCTGTGTGGTACTGCACCATGTGTTAGAATTCCCTTCCTTTTTAAGGGTGAGTAATATGCCATCGTATGTATGTACCACGTGGTGTGTATCTATTCTTCTGTCAGCAGACGTTGAGTTGCTTCTACCTTCTGGCTGTTGTGAGTGATGATGTTGTGAACACAGTGGTACAAGTGTCTGTTCAAGTCCTTGCTTCCAATTCTTTTGGATGAGTGCACAGAAGTGAAATTGCTAGACCCCATGGTGACTCTATGTTTCATTTTTTGAGGGTGTGCCACACTACTCAATAGGTGTTTGCACAAAGCTGGTAGAATGTGTTAAGAAGACTATGTGCAGGCCCCACCCTAATCCCTCCACCCAGTGAGTCCCCTTCTCCCCCAGCACTGTGTAGACGCACACAGAGGTTCTGACAAGTGCTGAGGCTCCTGTCTTAAAAGCAGCGAAGGAGTGATTGCAGCCACATTAGCCAGCACCTTTCCTGGAGTCCACTGGCCAGGGGACAGACCTCAGTCGTTTGTGGTCTCTGAGGCCATCCATCACTAAGGTACTGCAGGTCACGTGGCCACCTGATTTGTTCTCCAGGCAGAAGCCCCCCTCCATGACTTTCTTTTTTCACCTCTTCCTGTGGTCCGAATTCCCTCACTCAGTTAATTAGCATGCCTGGCATGGTAGCTTAAGACTTGAATCAGCGTGGGGTGGTTTTAATTAATCGTGTGTCTCTGCATCTGGAGTGGTTTGTGTTCCGGGGTCAGGAGAGGAGCCAACGGCGGGGGATGGAAGAGAGCGCTTTGTCTGGTGTCCAGAATGGCTGGAGATCTAAGGAGGGAGGGAGAAACGTAGAGCCAAGGTGACTCAGGAGCCACCTGGCCCCCTGTGAAACTTACCAGCAATGTGTGGAAGGTAACCAGAGCTATTTGGGAAGAGAATTGCACCAAGATAAATGGTGGACTAAATCTGGTTTTCAAATGAGATTGAAAGTGTCAGGAAATTTTCTGATACTTTCCAGAATTACCCGTGGGGTGGGGAGTGAGACAATGCAATGAAGTAGGTTGGGATCAGGCTGGGAAAGCTGGGCCATGCTGGAGAATGCTGCCTGACCACGCGACTGTGGAGGCCAGGCCAAGGGAAGGCCAGGCCAAGGGAAGGCCAGGCCAGGCGTAGCATCTGCACAGCTTGCTGTGCTGATTCCCTTGGCCATTCCCTTGGCCTGGCCTCCTTCAGGAAAGTCCTGGGAAGGTGAGGGGGTGGCACCTGCTCTCCATTTATGGTACCCTTTCCACTTGGTCTGTCAGAACCCTGTTGGCTCCCCCAGCTTTTAGCATCCATGCTTTAAAAAGAGTGGAGAAAACCTAGATAAAGTTGAGCAGAGTAATTTTTTAAAAATGACTACAAAAATAAATAAATAGATCCTGAAAGTAAAAGTTAAGTCTCACAAAAACTGCTCGGGATTTATGTTCCTGTCCCACAGGGGTGCACCTCCATGGAAAGTAAAGGAAGATGCATAACTCTTATAGCAGCTGATAAAAGCACCGAATCTGTCTAGGAAGCTGGGATGACCCCAGGGTTTCATCCCAAAGATGAAGCAATGAACAATTTAGGGGCAGATGCCACAGTTCAAGGAGGAAATGATATGTTCAAGATATAAAGGAAGAAAACTTTTTTGAGGCCTGTCGAGTTCCTGACTGCATTCGTGAGGCTGAGGAAGACTGTCACAGCAGTCCCCTGTGATGTGGGAGAGAGATAAAGTGACAGTGTAATCAACAATGGGTATTAATGACAAAGAGAACAATAAAAATCACTTGTAATGTGCTTGATCATGTACGAAGCTTCATACCTATTAGGTCATCTGTGCTTTGAAAAACTCTGAATTGGTGGGGCAGCATTTTTATCACCATGTTTACAGATGAGAAAAATTGAGTTTGAGACACAGTAGGGTCTCACTGCCAGGCAATGGTGAGGTAGAACTTGAACCCAGCTCTGTGGGCTTTTACACTCTTTCCAGCCCGACGCAAATGGCTCTTGTCTGACATCAAGAGAGAAAGGGCTTTCAGGTATTAAACACCAATTGCAAGGTATTTTTGGAAATCTGAATGCAAAGTCTTTGAGAATGTCAGATTGGCCAAGCAGCTGGCTCTTTATGCTGCACACCCCAGAAACCCAGGCCACATCAATGCCAGACAAATTACGGAGCATGTTCGTGGGAGAAACTGGGGAGGATACTAATTACGTTTAGACCAAGAAAATGCTTTTGATTGAACAAGTCATGATTTTCTCTTTAAGACCGTGCAAAATATGTAATGCCAGACAAACAGCTGGAACACATGAAAACATTATTATGTACTTAAGTTACCAACTTTCACCATCTATGGCCCCTTTTATTACTTTTTTCCCCTCCAGGCATCATGTTTTGAAAGATTTCTGCCTACTAAACAAACTGCATTTATTAAGTAATAATATATTTCCCATTCTTAATATGGGACATTCATCACTGGGTATGCGTAGAGACAGAAAACAGCAACAATTCAATTTCCATTAGGCTTTTGGAAACATTGAAAACAGCTTGTGGACCTCATTAGCACTCATGAATTTCTACGGGTCCAGGTACTTTGGGCTGGGAACCGTTATTTATAGGCTTATAGGACCAGCACGTGTACACCCATTTGGGAGGTATGGAAAGAAACTAAGGGAGCCACAGGAAGAGGGCAAGTTCCTGGCTCTGTGTAGAGTCAGTGGGATAATTTGTAAGAAACCGATTGTCAGGATTAATTACAAAGACGGGAAGGTTGTATGTAGGTAGAGCTGAAGCATGGCTCTTGCTGATTACATAAGTGGTAATAAAGGAAAAGATAAAATTCTAAATGTACAAAAAGACATCCGAGAATGCGGGGAAAGGGCCCCTGAGGCCAAGGGCGAAGAAAGCTATAAGAATGGGAAGAGGAAGCTAAAAGGTACCTTGGAAGAAGTGAAAATGTAGTGTGGCCATTAAGAATACTCAATGTGTACTTGAGAAAAACAACAACAAAAAGATATATAAAGGGAACTGGAAAATGAAGGTAGAAAGGAAAAGGGGATCATGTGGGATTAGAATTAATTATTAATTAGTTCAAAAAGGGAGTTCCGAGACTAATTGAGCAGGCTCTGGTGCCAGTTTGCCTCTCCCCATCCCCCCACCTGCTCCCGAGCGCCCGGAGCAACAGGGAAAACCCAGCCTCCGCATTTGCTTAGGAAGCTCCATGCTTCCCTCGAACCAGTGTGGCTTCACTTCCCAATACCTGCCATTTGATGGCGAGAAACTAAAAAAGATGACCACAAAAGATTCCCTTAACTCAAGCTGAAAGGTTGGGTAAGAAATCCTCCCTGCAGATAAAAATGTGTCCCAAATGGAAAAAGATGATTTATAAAAATAAATAAATACAAAAATTTTGTAAAGAAGAAACGGCAAAATGGAGATGAAAGGCCAAGGCTATATAGAAAAACATTAAAATTCCATTTGATCCTGCAGGTCGGTATTAACTACTTGCGATGTATCAGGTCCCAAGAAGTCATGTCAAAGACATCAAGCAAAGCTTCCTTGGAAGACAAAGGAATGAAGCAGATTCTCGGGAACATGTTGGAAATGGTAGCACCTGGGCTGAGCAGCAGTGTCACATGGGACATTTTATTAATACGTTAACAAGTGGCTGGTGAAAGTGAATGTCAAGTCTTGGGCTTGGACAGGAAACCTCTAATCATAAAAAGGGTGTGGGTAGGAGAAATAACAGCTGCTCTTTGAAAGTACCAGAGTGCAAAGCTTTCAGAGCCAGTTGGCCAACAGTATGAGAAAGAATAGGCAGGTAATGGCTGCAGAGCGAGTTTACTACACCTTGTTAAAGGCACAGAGAAAGACAAAGTGAAGGCTTGGTCTTGGGTTAAAGGCCCTCTGGAACCACAAACATTATGAAGGAGAAAGACTGAGAAGGAGGCAAAACACTTTCTGGCAGAAGGGAAACAGGAATGGAGAACGAGTAAACACTTGAGCTTATTACCTTGATAAGAAACAGACATGTGTTGAGTTGGATGTTCGTAGAGAAATTTTGAGGGTTTGGTGGTAAGGAAATGTAAACATAGACTATATAAGTACCTTTTATAACATTTTAGTACGACTTCTGTGGAGTCCATTCCCAGAGATTTCTACGAAAACAACAGGTAGTTGTCTCCCTTGGGTGCTTATGTGGCCACCTGCTCAAATACAATCACTCAAGGTCCCTTTCGGTTCTGGGGTTCTCGATCCCTTCCTGCTCCTACACTGTGTTAGGGGATACACCTGCTAGAGTGCAATCTCTTGTGAACTACTGAGTGTTCTGGTGAACTACTGAGTGTTCTGCAAAATCTTGACCACTCTCTCGCTTGTTGTCCTGTCCCAGCTCACCAGAGTCCCTGTGGAGTCCTGCGGGCAGTACCGGAACTGCAGCGAGTGCCTTGGCTCGGGGGACCCGCACTGCGGCTGGTGTGTGCTCCACAACACGTGAGTACCGCCCGAAGCTTCCTCCCGCCGCTCCCCTCCCGGTAATGCCCTTCCTCCTCCTCATCTTCTCTATCTTCACTCCTTCCTTTTGATCTCTCTTCTCCCCTATCTTTGCTTACTCTTCCTTCCTTGTATCATTTGCAAATTTTATATTCCTTCTTTTGTTCTGAGTTCACTTTACATTGCCAAATCCCTAGAAGATAGATAGGAGTGGCAGTGTGGGAATGATGATGGGCCAGGATGTGGGATCACACTGGATAATTACACTCTGGAGGGCCGGAGGGAGATTCTGGACATTCCAACTGTCACTTGAGTATGGACTGACATTACGGGGCTAAACATCAGGGAAAAGGCATTAGACTTTTTTTCTCAAGGCTCCCATGGGCCACTCAATCATGTCCGTGACCTGTACTGTCCATTTAGTGATTCAGCATCCACTTAACCGACTCTCCAACATCCCCCCAGAATCTTCTGGTACTTGAGACTCTTCCGGTGCAGTTCAAGTGGGTAGCCCTCGAGAACCCGCCCACTGCTGTCATAACACTCATCTGGCTGTCACAGCACCCTGGGCCTGGGGACACGGGGCCAGACGAGCTCTGTCCCAAGTGCTGGGCCCTCTGCCTATGTGCACTTTTGTGCTGGCTCCCTTTCATTCTCGAAAAGTGGGAGGAAGGCAGTGGTGTGCAGTGGAGGCAAACGGTAACCTGGCAAATGCACTGAGTAGGCTGCAGGGTATGGACAACCGATCTAGACGTGTGCAGGGAGTTGAGGGCCTTCTTAGAGGATCCAAAGGCCCTTGGCATCACTGACTGCAGAAATGAGCAATAGTTGGACCCACTCTGATGGAATCGGGTTCCAGTCAAGCTCTTGCTGCTGGAACCCCAGGCTTCTAGTCAACACTTGAAATTTGATGCCTGTGAATTAGACAAAATGGAGAATAAAGTGTTATAAATTAAGGGAAAGGACTGTAGTTGTCCTATTTCACTGGTCATACTTCCTAGTGATTTTTAACTATAGGAATATTGGTGCAGGATCTTGTCCCACCCCCACCCAGGGGTGCTTCTGAAAGTTAGAAACAGCCTCTTAAATTCTAATACATCCTCTCTAAGGGCAAGGCACACACTCATCTCTGGGCAACAATCTCAGGCACAAGGAGTCCTTGAGTTCTTTAAGAGAAGGTCTGAAATCCCTCATGAATTGGATGGTGGGAAAAAATCGAGACCCACTCATGCGCACTGACATAACACGTCACTCAGAGATCATCAGAAACTGGGCGTGGGAGCGTACACAAAGCTGTATATCCCAACAGAGAGTGGTGGAGCCTAAGAGTGGCCGGTATGACAGAGGATGGAAGAGATTGCATTCAGAATTCCCATCAGCCCTCATCAATCCAGGAGAGTTCTTGGATGATACTTACTTAGTAAGGCAGAAAGGAAGTCATTTTCCTTGTCTCACACAGTGGGACCTCTCAGGAAGGGTCCATGCTCCGGACCTGTTGCTTCCTTGGGGACCTTAGGCCAGCTGGCTTTCTGCTTGGCCAAGGATGACTCGGCTGCTCCTGGCTTGGGCTCCCACACCTGGCCTCTTTCAAGGACAATCAGAAGAGCTGGCTCCGCTCTGACACTGTATGCCTGTGGGCCCAAAGGCAGGTGTCCGTGCCAGCTTTGACCCTGCCCGCTGTGGCTGGACAGGCCCACCCAGCACTGAGCCCCTGTGAGGAGCAGGGGCTCCCAGGTTCTGAGAAGGCACAAAGAGGCTGCCCATCTCCCATCCTCCCCTCGCCAGAGCTGAGTTTAAACAGGAATGAGTGGAGGAGGTACCAGAAATTATTTCTGCCCAGCCTATTTCCCCTTTAGGAACATAATACATGCCTCCTGTCAAGTGGCAAAAGTTGGGTGGACTGGGGCCAAGATGAAGTCTGGACAGCTCATGAAGGAGGCCATCGGGCTGCACTGGGAGGCCAGCATATCTGTTCTCAGAGTGGCCAAGAAAACAGCCATGGACATGAACTTCAGGCCTCTGCCACCAAGTCCAAAGTCCACTCCCCCCAGCCATGCAAGCAACCTGGGGCAGCATCCAGCTCCTCATCTGTGAGACAGTGATGTCTGACCTGCCCACTTCATGAGTCTTTGGAGAATCACCTGAGATCATGTGGGTGAAGGGCACTGGGAACTGAGCAGTGTGTAAAATGTAAGGGGGGCATGGAGCAGGGGTCTCAGCACAGCTGGGGAAGGACTGAATGCTCAGGGGGCCCTGCCTCTTAGGACTTTGGTTGACCCCCATTGATTGCGCAGTCTACATGACTTGCATGCTTCCCTCCCCAAGGGCATCCCGCCTCAGACTGCCTTCCTCTGAGTGGCAGATGCTCCTGCTGCATTCCTCTCCCCTCCGTTAACCTGGCGTCATGTCTCATTGTGGAGTCTGCACGTCTTCTCCGTACGTGTAATTTCAGGGCCTCCCTTGTGAAGCCCAGGCACTCAGAAAGCAGGGGCTGTGCCAGTGTTTTCTCTATGCCTGTTACTCAGCACTGCTGGGGGTGGGGGGTGGCCCCCCTTGCCCAGAATGCCACAGTGGGAGCAGGACTCTGGAAGGATGACTACCGTGGAAATCAGTGCAAGGTAGTTCCCACTTTTTGCAAACATTCTGTGAGACTTTGGACAAGAATAGTCGATTCTCGTTATCTGTGCTGCTTTATGAAGTCACTTTGAATGCCAAGTTCGTGAATACTGAACCACTGTTCCTAGGGAAAATACAGAGCTAGGTTCCTATGAGCCTCTGGTCACAATATTTTTGTCACCCCATCAATATATAACCATGTGTTATGTGTGCTTCTGTTGAAAGACCCCTTATTTAATATATATTGATTCATTAACCTTGAACTCACAGCCAACAGCACTACAATCTGTGCCTGAAGGAAGCATATCTAACCCAAGTATTTTCTCCATAAGACACGTCACAGCCTTCTTGCACTGAGGGACCCTGGGCAGGATTCCTAGGGGCCGTTTTAAACAGCAGAACCACCAAGAAACAGAAAAACGAATGTGAGAAATGTGGCAGCAAGTAGACCCCAAAAAGGACACACTTATCCCGAGAGCTAAAACAAGAGGGCACGGTGGTGTGGCCTGGTTGGGCCTCTGCTGGGGACGTCTGCTTGTGGCCACTCCAAGTTTTCTCCTCTCCGCTCACGTCTGGGAGTGACCTTGAAGAAGCTGCAGCATTGATTTGGGGATTAGGAAAACCTCTAGTCGGCAGGCAAGTTCACAAGTATGGAATCCACAAATAACAAGGATCGACTGTAACTGTGTGTGTCAGACACTCTGCAGTTTTCTTGAGAAAGAGGAAGCACCACACAGTCCCACAGAGGTGGAGTGGGGGTAAAGTTAGGTGACACAGGGTGTCATAAAGTTCCCAGGGGCTCCTGTGGGTGAAGGTCCTCTCCGACAAACTCGGGCCTCCTGGTCATGGGAAGACTCTGGTGCTGGGGGCTGTGCTAATGTGTCTGGTAAAGCCCAGCTCCCCCGGGAGGTTCAGCTCACGAGCACTCCTAGGACAAGGCTGCCTGTCCGCCGTGACACTCAGCGCATCTGTCCTGCCTCCCTACCAGAGTTAGTGATCAAGGGGAGGCCCCGGGCCCCCCTGGCCAGATGAAGGAGAGTAGGCCCCTGGATCTTCTAAGGTGCTTGTAATCAGGATATAATGTTTGCATTTACAGAGTGTGGTGCACACAGATCCTAAGTGTATAATTTGAAAAGTTATTTGACAGGTGGAAACACCCAGGTAACCAAACACCATCAGGATATACATTTCCTTCACCCTGAAGTCTGTACTCCTTCCCCTTCTTCCCAGTGGGCCTTTCTTCCCTAGTTCTGAAGTTCAGGTCAAAGCCAGACATTGCCTCTCCTGCTACACCCTCTCTTATTTTAAATAGAGGCCAACTGGACAGTCCTGGGTGGGAGAGGTGCCTGAGGGCACGCGGGAGGGAAGGGAGAAGGCTGCGGCAGGTGGAATAGGTGCCGAAGGCCAGGGAGGACCCCCGAGAGCCTGCAGACACTCACCCTAGACACCTCAGTTTGCTGGGAAGGGAGCATGGTGTAAGGGCAAGGGTTTTGTGTGTGTGCCTGGGAGGGCTGTGCCCATACCACAAGCCTGCTCCTAGGTTTCTCACCACCCCTACCCACTTTGTGCTGGGCCCTGTGCTGGGCTCAGAGGATCCAAGGGGAGGATGTTAGGCCACCTCTGCCCTGGGCCTTGGGAACAAGGCCTCTGGTCCAAGGATGGGGCAGAGGGGTGCAGCCTGTACTATAATCAGCATATTTGATAGGCCTGAGTCCAGGGCAAGACCCTGTGCTGAGCGCTGCAGTCAGGGGAACCAGGGCAAAGAGCATCAGGGAGCAGGGTCCTTCGGGTGTCACAGTATCTGTCACTTTCACCCACTTGCATGGTTGTAGGGTGAGGAGGGTGGGAACTCTTTGGGAAGGGAAGGACTGAAGGGGTGTGTTTGGGAGGGGGACAGAGACAGAGACAGAGAGAGAGGAACAGGAGGAGAGCGCTAGAGCATGCACAGGCCAAGGGCGGGGCCCCTCCTCACAGGTGGTTCATGTGGCTGAAAGGGCTGTTTGTACCAGCAAGGGCACAGGTGGGTTACAGACTAAACAGGCTTAAGAAATGCTCATGTAACTGAAATCCTCCCTCCTGTTACTCAGCCCCAGTTGTTGCAAAGAGCTGGCCTGCCAGCCCCAGTAGTGCGGAGGGCCACCTGCAGCCTTCACTCCAGTCCCTTAGGCTTGCTGGTGTCTGACGGCAGCGATGCCATAGCTTCAACAGTCTGGGCATACATTTGCCCACGAGCTGTGCCTGTAACGCAGACCTCTCCATGCATCTTAAGCCTTTATTCCCGGGGCATTCACCTTGGGCCTGAGCCTACCTGTTCTGTCTTGGGGGAAGGTAAAGGAAAGCCTACAGCCCAGCCTGCTTTCACCTGTCCTAGGCCTGGAACCTTGCCTCCAACTCCAGGCTTGGCAGGTCCCCAGGACCCTTTTATCTTCGCCTCCCAGGCCCAGGCCAAGAAGCCTATCTGAGGCTGAGCAGGTAACGGGATCCCCCGGCAGACCCAGCCGCATCGATTGGCCCAGACATTACCTTTCTGAAGAAGGGCCCTCAGCGTCACTGCCGGGAGGCTCGTGTAACCTAAGACTTCAACAGGGGCAAGATAAGATCGGCTTTTATAAAGTCTCTCCCTTGGCCCCTGGTGACCCCTCCTCTTGGCAGTGTTCCTCTGTTGGAAGGATGCCCTCCCTGGATGGGTTGGCACAGGTCACTGTTCAGGACTCTTCCCTTTTATTCTTTATATAGTTTCTGCCAAGATAGAGACAAGGAGAGAAAAAGGAAGGGGAGAGGAGGGGAGGAGAGGGGAGGGGAAGTACCCAGAGCAGAAGGATGGGCAAAACTAAGAACCTGTCTGTGGACAAACTCAGCCTGGGTTCAGTTTCCTCAGCAATAAAATGTCAATGACAGAGCCACAGTATGAAAATTAAGTCGGAGGCTGTGCATGTAGGCTCATCACGGTGCCTAGAGGTAGCCCTGTTTCAGTGACTGTGAAGCACAGGCTGCAGGTTGGAGCCCAGGGCCTCCTCCATGGCCCCTTCTCCTTACTCTCCTCCCCAGACCAGAGGGATGTGGCTGGGTGGCTGGGACAAACCCACGGCTATGAAGTCTTCTGCCTTGGACAGCTCCAACCAGCTGTGCCATTTAGGCCGTCTTCAGTGGCCGTGGGTGTGGCTGCCTGTCAGCCACCTGGGAAAGTGCACAGAGAACATTTGTCCCACAACCATGGCTGAGTGTCCCCCAGTTGAAGTACAAACTGATTCTAAAATGCACAGCCTGTCTAGCTGCTTCTTAGCATATCCCAGAGCCTGGTATCCAAGGCCTACTTAACCCTAACCTGCTAAGTCAGCGATCTCTCCTAAGGCTGTTTGCAGAATGTCCACACAAGCATGAGGTGTTGTTGGGATCCAGTTCTGCCCAGCAAACTCTGCAGTCTATGCTGCGGCCTCCCTGGACTCTTCACCAAAAAGTTCTCAGCCTCTGATCCAGAGAAAAGAGTAGATACTAATATATTGGAATTTTTCTCTGTGGCTCAGTAGATACACAGTATGGGTTAAGGAAACTTTCTTTTCTTCTCTGAACCACTGCCCGCTCCCCCTGCTCCCCACATACATATAACACAAGCTTTCCTGGCCGATGGGTGGTATGTCAATGATCCGTCTTCTCACAGAAATTAGGAAAGCCCTGCCATCCATGCATGTCCGTGTCCCTCACAGTCTAATGACTTGGCTCCCTGGGGACAGCCTGAGGGGCTGGGCTACCTCAACGCTTGAAGTGCAGACACGCACAGCCATGCAGCAGCACTCACGCACTCGGCCCAGTCACGCCACCCTGCACTGTACCGGGTGGGTGGCCCGCCTCGCACAGAGCAGCGTGCTCCTCTGCACCAAGCCTGAGGACCTGGTGACCTTCCCAGACATGAAAGCTCCAGCCTGTTGGATGAAGTGCCTTGTGGAAGTTGACCAGAATCAGAACGATTGTTGGATGTGTCTCAAGTAACAGACAGCATTCTTATTACCAACTGGACTATGAAGAGAATGGATCGGCCTTTGCTTTCTCCTCCTCTTCTTTCTCTTCCTCCTCTTCTCCTTGGTTCCTCTCTATCCCTACACTCCTGCTCTTCTCTCTGAACTTCACCTCAACCTTAGTAGAAATAATAGGTCCAAACAACACTACCTGCTGACAAAAAGAAGAGACCGACAGACAGCCTCACTCCATCTTCCCTCTGCCAACTGGCATTCCTCTTCTCAGAAAGAAGGAACCTCTCCGGGTTCCTGTTACTACCACCTAAGGTTGTGTTCAAGATATCATTCATTTGGGGAGGAGCCAAAAGGAAGCCAAGGCAAGTCTCCATTCAACCTGGGGCCAGGGCAGAGCCCACCCTGGTGGAGGGACAGGACCACCTGCTTGCTACATAAGCCCAGAATGGTTCTTCTTGGGCCTCCACTGAACTCCTGCACCTGCTCGTTCCCATTAAGTCCGGTGTCCTCCTCCTCCTGCTTTGGTGGCCGCACCCACTGAGTGAGGCCCAAGAAGCACAGAGAACCCAACATCTGCTGCTCAGTGTCTTGGGATCTTTAGAGAAGACACTAAAGGTCAAATGGTGGTGAGGTCAGTGGCCACCAGCTGATGATACAGGAAAAATCATAGTCTCATTGTGGTCTTCGAGTTTTGGGGTTTATCCAAGAACAAATTAAATACTTAGGTTGAGACCATGATGTCAGTCATGGGATCCTAGAATTGCGACATTGAAAGGACTCCCCAGTCCACACCCATCGTGTAAGGAACCTCCTACACACACACCAGCCTAGAGAGGTTCCCTGTACCATCTAGTCCGCCTTCTTGTGAGCATGCAGATGCACCTTCCCGTTTCTGTGGGAGTTCTTGAAAAGGCCGAGGACAGTGACATTAGGAAACCTGGTCTCTTTCCTTGTCAGGGCTCCCAGATGTAGAGGCAATGACCAAACAGCCCCCAGGCTCTCCAACTTGAGTAAATATTCCGAGTCCTCTTAATTTTCTGTAAACCTCATTTGGGAAGCTCCACTCTCACCCCACGTGTTCCAGGCTCCTCGTGTTCTAACCATGGACTCCCTGATGGTTCATGTTCAGCACAGGCCACGACCAAAGTGAAATGTCAAGGTTTAGGGGTTATCTATGGGGAGAAGCCAGGAGCAAGTTCTGGTAATTCAGACTGGTGGACCCATATCACAGGCCTGGGGGCAGGGACCAGTGGCGATCCCCCAGTTTGGAGGCTGGCCCAGGCCAGACTCACACATAGCCCCTTCTTCAAACTGAAATTTAGCTGCCTGGCCAGCAGCATTGGGACTTAATATTTCTATCCCTGTGTTTAGGAATTATTTTCTAGAGACCTTAATCACTACCTCTTCCCCTCTCCCTCACCCTTTTCCTTTCTCCTTTCCTCTCCCTTCTAATTTTCCACTTGGCTGGGAATTCTCCATCAGTGAAAGTTCAGGCTTAGGGGAGGGTAGAGGTAGCTGCTTCATTAGAGAGGATAATCTCATTGGAACCACTGACTTGAATAATAACCCCTCCAAGGCACCAGGGTCATTGTCCCCAAAGGCTTGTGGCACCTCTGAACTGAGACTGGAAGGATGAATTACAGAGAAAGTGGATTGAGGAAGGGACGTAAGAGAAGATTAGCAGGGCCAGACTCCATTTCTAGGGGCCCGGGGTGTCTTCCTGGGCTTTGTGCTGGCCACCTGTGGGTCTTTGCTTGGGGTGGCGTGGCAACCGTGGTGGCAGAGATGAATGTCTGAAAACTCAAAGTCATATATAGCATGCACTTTTCACACCCTGGGATGTTTTTTGAGTCATGCCTGGAAAATGGTTGAATCAGGCTCCCCCAGCGGAACTGAAGGGAATGCTTTAGGAAGTCCCTGGAGAGTCGTGAATGAACCCCCTACACATTTCCTAGCTCTTGCCTGGGCCAATGAGAAAACACAGCCCTAGAAGAGCAGAAGCCATTATGCTGACAGACCCCACAGGAATTTAGAAAAAATTCATTCTTCCCCCTCCATTTTCCTACCACATCTAAGGTCAATTGTCTGTGCCCGGACATTTGCAGCCTCTACCCTCATGGGCATTGAGGGATGGTAGAAATGTCAAAGCATCCCCAGCACTGACCTTCAACTTGACTTTCCACTAAAAGCTGAGTTCTCAATACCCTGTGACAGCTAGTAAGAAGGCAGAGCTACAGCCCAGACCCCTCTTCTTCCTTTTCTCCCTCCTGACCTCTAGGGCCGTTACTCCCTTATTAAGAGGGAAATTGCTGTAGCCATCCCCTGTTCTTTTGTCTTTGATTCACCCCATGGGCCAGTCTGGGAGGAGATTGGTGCTTCTGCATCAGCTGCAGTTTGGCAGGGTTGGATGAGGAAGGATAAGAAGAGATGGAATAATAACAATAACTAACATTTACTGAGGGCTTATTATGTATGAGCTATGCCCTGTTCTAAATTCTTTACTAGCCTAATCTTTTAATCCTCATAATAACCCTATTAGGTAGATACTATTTTGTCCCCATTTTACAGATGAGAAAACTGAGGCACCAAGAGATTAGGTTATTGGCTCAAGATCACACAGTTAGGTGGTGAGACCTAAACCTGGAGGAGCTGATGAGTAGTTAGTTTGGGGCTCTCAGAAGCATGGCAGGGTGCAGCGACATGAACTTGGGGAGCAGCAAACCATGCAGGTAGAACTTATCTTAAGATCCCTCAACCAGGTTTCTTTGTACCTCCCAGAAGAGAGATATGAATCACTATTTGGTTAAGTCCAGGTGTTGTTTGGCCTAAAAGCCACTTCATTTTTCTCTCTTCATAATTTAGCTAAAGACATTTTTCCAGACCTACTGATTGCTTTTGGAAAGAGAAACTTCAAAGTTGGGAAATCAGTGAATAATTTAAGCCTGTGCCAGCTCTCCTAGTCTGCCGTTAATGGGAGTAATAACACTATTAATAGCGATGTCAGTGCAGACACCCTGGAAAAGTCCATAACATTAGCTTAATGGCTAGAGGTAATGAAGTCCTCCCAGAGAAGCTAGCCTGGTAAATTAACTTCCGGGACTTTTAGGCAGATGCCCTTGTTGCCATGGGTCTGCTAGAGCAGCCGGGGAGCACCCTGGAGACAACCACGCTCATGTCTGACCTCTCCCTCTGGGGGATGGGAGTCCTAGAAGGTACTGGAGAATCCGAAAGTCACTATCACATTCAGCTGCTGCTGCTTCGTGGCAGGCAAAATAGCAATTAGCCTAGAGAAGATCGAAGGGAGACTTTTTATTGCCCAAAGCACATGAAGGAACACCACGATGGCAGGGAAGGTGGGTTTTGTGTGCGGCAAGGGGTCTGTCCCTCAATTCTGAGGCTGGAATCTTCAGGGAGGTCGAGCTCGGTGGTTGAGACCACAGGCTCGAGGGTTCATCTGTGCTCACACGTGGGACCTCTGGTTACCTGGCGGCCATTCCGGATCTACACAGGGGTTTAAAGCGGCACCTGCACCGCAGCATTGTGAAGGGCATGACAGACATACAGGGTACGCCCCTTATCACAGTGCCTAACAAGCACTCAGTGACTTCCAGCCATGACTCCATTATTCAGAATTGTTTTTCACTCCCTCAGTGCACATCCAATCTATTCTAAGGCCATCTTTTTGTCCCTGAATCTCCCCCTTTCTTTCTCTAGTCCACCCCATTCAGTGATTTCTCCTTTGTTTGCTAAATTCACCTCTCAGATTCCCCACTGTTAGGCCTTTCTTCCCATGGAGGCCCAAGGTGTCTTCTTCCCCCAAGGCTGGAGACGAGGCCCCCACCACTTTCCTGTGGGTCTGAGAGTCCCCCCAAGAGCAGCTCAGGTGTCCGGGTGCCTCTCTTCCCTATCTCACACCTCACCCGTCTGCCCATCGAGGCAGATGTTCTCTCCTCAGGATCCCCTTGCCCACATGGCTTCCACGTCTCTGGATATTTCCTTTCTTACTAAACTCCTTGCCCAGTGCTCCCTCCCGCCCTGCAACAGCTCCTGACATCCTGCTTCCTCTGTGGGGTCTACTCTCTTTCACCCAAGGAGGCCAGGCACCCAAGAGTGATGATGACCCTGCAGTTCTGCCTTATCTCACCTTGTCCCTGCTTTCCCTCGTCCCATAGCAGAATCTCTAGTCCAGATGTTCCACATCCTAGCCACTCGGCGAAGCCCTGTGTTCTCAAGGCTTGTCTGACTTGGATCAAATGCTATGCCCTGACACTGGGATACCTCCCTGCAGGGAAGTCCCACGGCAAGGCAGGGATGGCCCTGGCCCCAGCGGAGAGCTTCCAGCACCTTCCCCACGTGGGATGCATGCACTGGGGTGAGGGCCATGGTTTTTATGTGCATCGTTCACAAGCTCCCATCAGTTGAGAGTGTAAGATCCCAGGTCACCCTGAATGTGGTCCACTTGTGCGACTCGGTGCACTTTGAAGAGTACAGGACACTAAGCAATCAGAAAACCTTCTGCAGCAGTTACCCTATGCCATGGGGCTGGGATTTCAATTCAAGGCGGTCTGGCTCCAGAGTGGACTTTGAACTAGTGCACTCTGCTCCTTTGATCCTTCCTCCTCTCCCTCCCTTCCACCTGCATTTATCTTCTGTCAGCTGGACATGAGGATTACAAGGGGATTCCAAAAGAAGTCCAGCATGGTTTCTCCTTTTGAGCGGCTCACACTTGGGCTACACTCAGCCCAATAATTGTCACATAATCTAAGAAGTTCTAGACTGTAGGAAACTCCAGGTGCTTTTACCTTGGCCTGGTGTGAGGAGGGGCGGGGGATTGTAGGCATATAATAGTGGAACCATATCTGGAAGGGCGGACAGATGCTGGTCAGGGGAACACTGGGGAGAGGGCTACCCGGACAGACGAACTGATGTGCACAAGGACAAGGAAGTCTGAAAGAGTATTTTGTATATGTGGAAAGAACAAGCCTCAGTCTGCCTAAGGAGTGGCAGGAATGACAAGGGCCAAGGATAAGTGGGGAGGTGGAATAGACAGGACTTTAGGACTCTGTGCGAATGAGCAGGAGGTGAGAAGACTTCAGAATGACTCTCAAGTTTCTGCATTTGGCAAGCTGTCATGGGAATTCCATCTTTTTTAAATTCGGGCATGATGGGGGAGGACCAGGCTGGAGAAAGGAGCCAAAAGGTCAGTTCTGGGCATGTTGAGTTTGGACATGTCCTGGGAGCCACTGGCGATGAGTAACGTCTGTGTCAACCCAACCCTGGACCAGTCACCTTCTTCTCAGTCCCTCGTTGGTCTCTCCTACCAGGTGCACCCGGAAGGAGCGCTGCAAGCGGTCCAGAGAGCCGCACAGGTTTGCCTCTGAGATGAAGCAGTGTGTCAGGCTGACCGTGCATCCCAGCAACATCTCCGTTTCTCAGTACAATGTCCTGGTAAGGGCAGGAAGGCCAGGGGCCAGGGAAGAACCCTCTCCCCACAAAAAGGGTTGCAGCCCAATGCTCCCTAGCTGCCACAGGGGCTGGGCCTAACCTGCCCAGCAAAGCAGGTGGAGAGCAGGACAGCTAAAGAAGGTGTCCCTGGGAATGGAAGAGGGGGTCATGCACAGGAGTATGGGGGGAGAGGCTCTATGCCTAATGGGTAGAAAGATAGGTCAAACTGTGACACCGAAAATGATCCAAAGGGTACCCCAGAGAGGGAGAGCTTGGGGAACAGCAGCTTTGTGTGTAGGATGGGAAAGATGTCTGTGCAGAGGGACACAGGGCTAAGATGGCTCCCACGTTCTCGCACTGGGCACCTGGTGGTTGGTGCTGCCATTTTTCCAAAATTGGGACAATGGAAACGGAGCCTGATTAGCAGCACATCAGTCCTGCCCACTTTTCTTACTACACCCAAATCCCCAGAGCATTCTGTTTCCTGGGGCCAAGTCCACCCACAGGTAACGGGGTTCCTGTTGTCCTTGTCTCTACATTCCACCGCCCTCCTGGATGCTCTTGTAATGAATTGCATCTGTTCGTCTCTCTATCAATATCGTCTTGTGTTTTTTCTTTCTTTCTTTCTCTCTGGTCTCTCTTGCTCTCTCCCCTTCCTCCTTTATCCCATTTCCTTCTCCCCTTTCTTCCTCTGCTGGACTGCTCACAGCTGGTCCTGGAGACACACAACGTCCCGGAGCTGTCAGCTGGCGTCAACTGCGCCTTTGAGGACCTGTCAGAGATGGATGGGCTGGTGGTGGGCAATCAGATCCAGTGCTACTCCCCGGCGGCCAAGGAGGTGCCCCAGATAATCACAGAGAACGGTGAGAGGCCCCCAGAGGCAGAGCTGGGTGGCAGGGCTGTCCTCCTGCCAGGAGGAGAACTCAGGACAGACACTCAAGACGGATGTGGGGGGATTGAGGGAGCCTTCAGGAGGGGAGGGTAAGAGGAAGGGGTGTGGGTTGGTGGGGATGTTGCAGGAAGAAGGAGATGAGGTGCCCTTTGCTGCCCTTGGGATTGACTATTGAGACCGAGTGAGCATCCAAGAGTCAGGCTCATGCTAGGTGAGGAACAGCTGCAGAGGGTGGGTAGACGGCAAGGCCAGGACAGCATCAGAGTGTGCCAGGCAAGTCCAGGATTGTACTGGAATGTGAGGGGGCTGTCATGGAGGGGCAGTGGAGGAGGAGGTGGGACGGAGGAGTCCTCTGGCTCCTTACCCCCGCCCGCTCTGCTGGGTCTCTGACCCTGGACCACTACGCCCCCGCCCTACCCTAACCTGCCTTCCCAGAGCTGCCTGTTCGTGGCCAGCTGCACTGGGAGGGCTGGGGGTGGGCAGAGGCCCAATGCTGGTGAGGGACAGACCCGGCATGGGCAGATGGATGCCAGGTTGGTCCTCCCATTTGGGTTTGTCACATTTGTTCCGAGCTGATTGATTAATGAGGCTCTTGGGGAAGGCACAGAATGAGGCTGGAAGTGGGGGCCTGGGGTCAGGACTGTGAATTAAACATGGGTTCCCGCTCCTCCCTGGCACCAGCTGAGGATTCTGGGGACACCTGCCCGAGTGGAGCCCTGAGCCCACTAGAGCAGGGGCATCAGGGCAGGGTCTCTCCTTTCAGAGATGCGAATATGGGCATCTGCAAACACACACACACACACACACGTGCACAAAACCTCTTGTGTAGTTTGTGGCAACGTTAGTGAGAGGCAGCCTGTTTCTCCTGGTAGCTAATCAATGTGCTTGTAATTCTGTGAGTCCAGCATGGACAAGGTGCAGGTGAATGAACGCACAGTCAAATACCTGTCTGTGTGTATGTGTGTGTGTGTGTGTGTGAATTTAGGGCCTGATGACCAAATGAGGGGCAGAGTGCAGTGCAGGAGGAGGAAGAGGCCAGAACCGCCATCTGCAGCTGTTCTCGGGGTTGCCCAGGGACTGGGCTGGCTGAGTCGGGAACCTGTTAGTGCTGAGAGCACCCCCTCTGTAGGTCCAGCAACCTTCCCTTTCCCAGGGTGCATAACTCTCGGTGGGACCCTGACACGGGGCTTTGCCCTTCCCCTGACCTCATGGCCGGCTCTGCCCCACAGGGGACCACCATGTCGTCCAGTTGCAGCTCAAGTCAAAGGAGACAGGCATGACCTTTGCCAGCACCAACTTTGTCTTCTACAACTGCAGCGTCCACAACTCGTAAGTGCCCCCAGCCTCACTCAGCTCCCCATTCCTGGGGTCAAGTTTCATCCAGAGAGAGAAGAACCCGCCACTGTTTGCAAGAAGGTACCATCTAGAGGCCCTGCGAGGAGGCTCCTTCACCCAGAAGCAGACGGGCCCCTCCTCTGGCACCCTCAGGGTTAATGGACAGAGGCTAGAATGAGCAGTGGGAGACCCTCTGAGGTGGGGAGCTCCAGATCCCTAGCCCACATGTCTTCTCCGACATAAGTCTGTCCAACCTGATGCACTGTCCACCATCTGTTGAAGAGGCAGCAGGACTCACCTGAAGAACGGAGCAGCCAGCACTGGAGTGGGAGGAGGGGGCCAAGGAGGGCAGGGTGTCTGACAAGCCCCTGAGTGCTCAGCTCTGCCCTGCAGGCTGGGTCAGGACTCCGGCTGGGGTGGGTGGGAGATGAGCAGGCTGGGGCTCGGGCTCTGGCCCTGTTTGAGTAAAGCCTCCACTTCCCAAGGGAAGGTAGGAGAACAGAGGCTCGCACTCAGGAGTCAGACCAGCTGGACACTAACCATCTGTGCCCCA
The DNA here is from genome assembly GCF_022682495.2 of Desmodus rotundus. Classification (NCBI taxonomy): domain Eukaryota; kingdom Metazoa; phylum Chordata; class Mammalia; order Chiroptera; family Phyllostomidae; genus Desmodus; species Desmodus rotundus. The sequence goes on along the minus strand of NC_071392.1, from coordinate 77,815,878 downwards.
GTGTCCTCTGTGAGTGGGGAAGTATTAGTTCTTCTTCTGGGAACATCACCCAAAATACTTAACAGCTGACACAGCAAGAGCACCATCCCAGCATAGCAGTCGCTTGCTGGGACACGGCTGGTTGCTGCCCCTGTCCATCAGCCCTGCGTGGCCATCAGGATAGCAGCCAGAGAGCAGTTGGAGCCATGTCTGACCTGCTGTTTGGGCACCGCTCACATTCTTGCTGTTACTATATTATCATTTCCTCTCTGAAATGATGGAATTGGACCAGAGTGAACAATGGACAAGCCTTTTTTTCACCATAGATACCTTTCTCCAACCAGAATTAGGTGCAGAAGCCCAATAAACCTAACAGATGGAAGTAGGAACTACTCTGATTGAGGGTCTGTGGGGACCCGGAACCCCTCTGTCTAAGAACCCCACATCCCTGTCTCCTCACACAGTCTCCGAAGAAGCCCCTTGGCTCCCCGGGGTTCCGTACAGCACAGTTTGAAAACCATAGGACCTGATCTCCAAAAACCCTGCTTGCTTCTATATGCTGTTCTGTTTTCCTCTCCATCTAGGACAACATAGAACCAGAGACACTTTGGGCAGGAGGGATTTTAGGGTTTAGCTATCTGGGTACAGGCACTGTGAGTACAGAGCTTGGCTCTCTTTGGGGCCCCAAGGAAGAGGCAGCCAGCCCTCCCAGCCAAAACCAAGCATTTCAACACTGGAATTCTCTTTCTGCTTCTTGCCACAGAACTTCCTGTGGCTCTAGCACTTGGTGGCCTAATCCCTCACTCCCCTTTCACCACTGTAAGAAAGTGAGTAGTGGATAAAATCACATGTGAAGTTTCCATTCCGCCCCTAACACGGTTGTAAGTGTGTACTATGTGCGAGGCCATGTGTTACCCATTAGATGGGTAATCACACAAGTTAGTAACCAATCCTGCCATCCAGGAGCCATGCCTAGTGGACTAGTGGAGGGAAGGACAGTGAACGAGAGAAGCAGAATACAACAACGCCAGTACTGTCCCAGAGACATAAACAAAGGGGTTGGCGAGGAGATAAGGTCCATCTGGCCCACTCTCCATTGGTCAGAAAAGGGGGAGATGGCCATGTGGAGGAAGGGAAAATGGTACTGCAGGTACAAGGACCAGACACCCGTGGGGACATGGACCTGGACACCAGGAAGGGCTTGGCCTGCGTGGCAAGGCATTTGGAGTTTACCCTTTGGAAGAAGGAACCATGCTGGGTTTATAAGCAGGGAGGAACTTTTGTAAAGTTGTCTTTGTTTCTGGGGGTGAAGTGTAGAGGTGAGGTTGCCAGTCCACCAACAGGGCAGCCTCAGAGCCCTCTGCCAGGGTCAGTCCATGTGGGTGCTTGTCAGCATAGACCCTGGAATCAGTTGGAACTAACACTTAATGATCTTGTTTGCCCTAAATCTCGTGGGCTCTCTGGACAAGCCCCGCTACTCCAGGCCTCGTTGTTCCCCGATTCAGCCAAAGAGGGTACCATCCTATGGAAATGCATAGTGGCTGATGAGCCCCTGGGGACCAGATTTGTCAACTGCCCGAATGCAAGGGAGGAGGCCAGAGAGACTGGGCTGGCCGAGGACTTGAAGAGAAAAGGGGTGGCTTTGGATGAGATTTGCTCTTCCTGGGTGCTTGAGGGTGGTTTCTCTCACTGTTGAAAAATGTTTTCCTAGGCCCCAGAGTCTCAGGCCCTCTGCTTTGGGCTCACCCGGGGTCTCTGATCCGTGCTTCATCCTCCCCTGTGCCCAGGTGCCTGTCTTGCATGGAGAGCCCTTTCGGCTGCTACTGGTGTAAATACCGACACGTCTGCACCCATGACCCCAAGACATGCTCCTTCCTGGAAGGCCAAGTGAAGCTGCCTGAGGTAGGTCCCAGAAGCCAGAGCAGTGAGTGCTGCCTGCTGTGAGCATGGACCACACAGGCAGGCCTTCCCTTAGGAAGAAAACACAAGGTCAATACCCGCGGGATCACCAGCTTCTCCCCAAGCCCTCCTCTTACGGGACTATGTTATGAAAGCCGTAAACATGCAAAGCTCTGTGCAGGGACCAGGGGTCTCTGGCTCCATCCTAGAGGCTCGGTTCCAGACAAAGGTGCATCCCAGGTCACTCCAGGTGGGTGAGTTCTAGAACAATTCCAGAGGGATGAGTATGTGTGTGTCCGAGAAATCATCATAAGCACACAAGAGTGCTGTGTATGGACTCCTCAGTTGTCCCTCAGACCTCTGTGCGCAGAGCAGAACTGAGATTTTTTTAAGTGAAAGAAAGAGAGGAAGAAGGATGAAAAAATGATCAACTTAGCCAGAGCAGTGGTTCCCAAAGTGTGGTCACTGGACCAGCAGCAACAGTGTCACCTGTGAGGCTGTTGGATATACAGTTTCTGGCCCAGCCCCAGCCTCTGGGCGGGAGCACCCAGGGAGGGAGCGGTCCTCCCAGTCCAGGCATCACTGAGGGAGGGCTGGGCTGCATGGCTAAGCTACTGTGTTTCTGTTCCCTCCTAATTGTTCTTATCCTTGAAAACTCTCTGTCACCATAATAGAAATACTCTTCGCCTGTGTTGTTACCTTTCTTAGAATGTAATTTTGTGAGCAAGGACCCCAAAGTCAACTGGCATAAAAACACTCTGGAAAAGTCTGCCGTTGTTCAAACGTTTGGTGCTCCTGTGACTCCCAGCACTGGCTCAGTGGTTCTCAGCCGTGGTTGCTTTAGAATGCTGTGATTTCGAATACACACACACACACACACACACAGAGAAGAAGGGGGTGCGGACATAAGCCCCCCACCCCGCCCAGACAACGGGATCTTTCTATGGCTGGAAATGGCTGCTCTGGATTCATAACCCAGAAAAAGAGACCCAGACTAAGTTTGCCCCTTAATAGGGAAAAGGAGGAAAGAGGTTACATCTTGGCTTTAAACAGGAGTGTGAATCTAATGTTTGTTTCAATTCTCTGCTCTTCTGTAAGACAGAACAGATCTAAGCTAATGGGACAGACATGGGTCTGACAGCCAGAGGGCACACCCTTGGCATGAAGACCTGAGGAAAGGCTGGACGGTCTCCTTGATCACGGGCCTTTATCTCAGGGCAGGGAGTCAGGAGCAGGAGGGCTGGTTCGCCCACCAGGACCAGGGGCGGAGAGCCTAGGAAGTGACGTCTTATTTGTGCAGAAAGCTGCAAGTCACTCCATGAGAGCAGAGACAGAGGTTTGCAGCCTCCCTGCAGCTTTCCAGACTGGGGTATCCAACGGAGGTCTTGTGTGTGGAGAGGCCTAGGAATAAGACGAGAGCAGAAGCAGTAGAGCTCTCTAGCGGAATTCAAAGGCCCCTGATCATTTAATCACCCTGAAGGAGGCTTTCAAATCTCTGCTTTTGCTTTCTTGTTTCCTGCTCTTGTCCCAAGTTTCTGCCTTTAAATATATAAAAGAAAGCTGCATCTGCTGTTCAGAAAGAGGGAAAAAAGAGCTAGAAGAGAATAAAACAAGAGCCCACCACGCTTCCCCAGTGCAATGCAGGGGTCCCTATGGAAGAATGATGTCCTCAAGGGCCCGGACTGCAGGCCAGGCACAATGTCTGTACCTGACACTGGCAAAGGCTTCTGGGGATTCATGGCACCTCAGAGCCCTTGATGCCAGGACCCCCAGGAAAGGGAGAGGCCTGGAGGCACATGGCCAATGGAGGGATGTGGAGATGGTCTAACCCACCAGATGTGGCCGACCTTTGATTCTTTCCATTTCACGTGAGCCGTTTTATGGTGAGCCTGGAAGGCCTTTGCAGAGAGAGAGAGGCTCCTGCATAACTTGGCATCGCACTCAATTATCCCATTATTGAATGAAATTGACTTTGGCTCCTCTCTTTCCTGAACACTTATTTATTCTGAGAGAAGAAGCTTTAAGGCTGTGCTTCTGGTCCAGGCTTGCAGGCTACCGTCTATCCAGCTCAATACTAGGACGGTTGGAATATAACAGGGAGGAGAAGCCAGCACCGAACACCTCCTGATGGGCCCTGTAGCAGCCTCTGGCTGGAGAATGTCCCAAAGGGAAAAGAAGTAAATAAGTATTTGTGGGCTGTGAACTGATCCAGCCATTTTGGGTCAGTGGAAGGAGCTTATAGTCCTCAGAGTTTGTAAGAAATACCAGGCTACTGATGGAAATATGGTGAATTTTTTTATGGTGTTGTTTGGTTTTCTATCCTTTTGTTTCTGGGAAGAGATAGTAGCAGGAATAAGGGGTAACAAAGAAAAGCACACATTTGAAAGGTGATTTTGCGGAAGCCCGCAGACAAGTGTCCCTTCTCCGCACTGAGGGAGGAGCTTACTCACAGCAGGGTACTCTGCACCCCTGGTAGGTGTTGCCACTGCCCTTCATTACCCAGCCCCCAGCAGTCCCCATGTGCAAGGCATTGTGAGCGACGTAAGGGTGGACAAGAGATCTGCACAGCTGCACTTAGAGGTGTGTGAGAAGGGCCACGGGTCTACAAGAGCCGTAATTGTAGATGGAAATGAGCTAGAAAGCATCGAAGAGAAACCCATGCCTACAAAGTGGCCTTCTCGGGTTCCCATCAAGGCGCAGGTGCCTGCGCTGACCCACAGGGAGGGACGCGCTCGGCCTCGGGCCTGCGGCTCCCCTGGACATCCAAGTGCAGACCTACTCTCTTGGCATGAAAGTGCGACCCACGCCCAGTGATTCTTCTGGAAGTCTCTGGGCTCTCATTTCCTTTTAACTTTTGAGTATGGGGATACAGACAGGGTCCTTTTGTTGGGCAAGAGGGATGCTGCCAGGTGGCTTTTTCATCTGTCCAGCACCCGCTTGGACCCCAGGAAGGCTTTCATCTGTGCGTCTTCCAGTCTCAACGCCGGCTTTGTTGACTCTCACCAGGGATGTTGAATTACCTTTTTTTTCCCCAAACAAAGAGTGCATTCAGGTGAAGTTATGGGTCTGGGACAGAGAACTGGTCAATCATTGTTGTTATTATATTAACGGCGTGTATTCTAGCATAATTACTGTGATTAGAAATAGAATGCCCAGTAACATATGTCGTTTATAGTAACTGTATTACAGTTACAAGGAATGATTTTGTTTCAAACTAATGAGGGCATTGTGATAGCAACCCTGGGCCTTTAGATCAGCTGCCAGACCCTGGGTACCAAAGAGAGGAGGGAGCGGAAGGGGAGGGAAAACTGAAGTGGGACAGAGGGTCCTCCTGCTCTCAGGCCTGTTCTCCCAGCATCAGCTGAAACTCCTTGCTTCCCACAGAATGGCCTCTCACGGGGGCAGCCGTGAGCAGGGCCATGTGCTCACCTCTGCTGAGCGGGAGGCGCCGCTGGGCCCCAAGTGGCTTTGGAACTCCCAGGTCTTCCACCTTCTGACCTGAACACCCCATCAGGCCCGCACACCTGGGAACAGTGACCTTTAGGAAACAAAGGCGAACACCATGGAAAGGCAAATTCATGGAGAAAAACGTGTGTCTGCGATGGGCTATTTTACTATCATTTCTCATCTAAACTGAAAGGCAGAGGGAGCTGCAGCTGCAGGTTTGTTCTCAGGGCGCCAGGCCGGATGGTCCTTGCTAGGAAGGCGAAGCACATCTGGTCCACGGGGCACAGGCTGAGCGAGGAGGTTCCCGCGGCCCCTCGCTTCTTGAAGTTCAAGCAGAATTTACTCCAGAGAACAGTTGTAAGATCAGAAGAGGCCAAATGAATTCTATTTGATTTACAAAGCTATGCTTGAAGTGCTCTCCCAAACGTCCTCACCACCCGCCACCCCTGAGATGACATCCGCAGCCAGGGCAGACATCTTGGCGTCTGCCAGCCCCGAGGGTGGGTCCTCTCTGGGACTGCAGAGCCGGCAAGGCGAGGGAGGTGCTAACCCTGGGCTGCGGCAGGCCCCTGGTGCTGGAATAAGCCCCTTGCCCTCCGACAGGGCCGGCCAAGGGTGCTCCCCTCCCAGCTGGGCTCAAGGGAAATCGGGCCAGCCGATCCTGTCCCTTCTTGCAGAGGAGTCATTCCTGGGACCCAACCCAAGGGAACAAACCCCCACAGCCATGCCCTTCACCCTCTTTGGAGAAAAACAAAGCTAAACCCAGCTAAAGAACTTGCTTCCAACCCATGCGCAGCCCCCACTCCAGGTATTCCATTACTGGGTTGCCGTTTCTCCAGACAATTGCACTTTCCATCAATCTCGTCTGCCCCTCCCCCGTTAAGGTTATGGGTATTTCCTTTCTGTATTATTACTTTGCTCTCTCCATGAACCAGCCCATCGTAGATCACGCTAATGGCATTATAAACTTGAGGAACAGCAAGAAAATATATGGTGCGTTACATTTTCGTATTGGGCACCACGGGTCTGAGAAGGTGAGCGTAAATTTGGGGTGCTGGTTGGGGCTAGAGCTGGCTGGTCTCTGGGATTGATGGGGGATGAGGTGATGTGGAAGGGAAAGGTGACCTGCAAATCACTTATTCCTTAGCTGCCCCTAGATGCTGCCCCAGCTCAGCTCCCCCCACCCCTCCTGAGCGCTGCTGTCCTCCCCAACCCTGCTGGAACAATAATTAGGAGAGTTAGAGCCCGCATCTTGTAACCACACGGGGGGCTGTAAATCTGGAGGCCTGACACCCCCTCCCCAGGCAGCAGCAGCCCTGACCCAGCTCAGCAGCTGTCTTTGTGTCCTTGTTCAATTATTTAAATGCCCAACGCAACCTTGGTATGAAGCAGCCACTGACGCGTCAGACATGGTAGACAGAGAAGCATCCTTTTGGCTTTCATACTTTGGCTTGGTGTTTGTTCTTAATTAGTGCGATCTTTACTTTTGTGTGCACGTAAGTGGGGACCAAAATGTGCACATGGCTGGACAGGTGACTTGGGGCCCCCTGGAGCTACCCCCTGCCAGCCAAGACAGTAAAGATTTTCTTGTGCCTCAAGCCACTGCCACTCCTCACCCTCAGTCCCTTCTCCATGAGAGCAGGATGTAGCCACAGGCAAAACAGCCTCCAAGGGAATCTGGTTCTCACTGTGTGTGTTTGTCTCCAAATAGTCATGCTAAATGCAGGCCTTTTCCACTCTCCAAGAGCTGGCCCTTTCAGATGATAGTCCAGAGAAAGATCTTTCTTGAAAAGAGAAGGGAAGTAGGTTTTTGAGGAACTCCGTGTGGGAGCTACGTAACATCCGGAATGAAATTCAGATGGTCAGGTGTAAGTGTTTTTGTCCACTGCTATTGTGGGAATGAAGTAACTGGTGTCCTTGGTCTCTTTATCACGAACATGGGTGATCATACGTGTTGTGCTATGAAACAAGAGAGCATGTGGAAAAATTCGCGTCGGGGGATGGAGGTGGCGGCATGCACACTGGATGGAATCCTTGTACCGTGTCAGCCGTGCTCACTGGAATCGAAACAGCATCACGTACTGTCAGCCACACCTGCGTGGACGATGGTACCCGTTGCATTATAGTAGTTACTATAATACTTACCTGGCAGGTAAACAGCCGCCTCCAGGAGGCCCGCCTCCCCTGCAAGCCCGTGGCCCTTCCCGCATGCCCTCGGATGGCCTGTGCTTTGAATACCACGCTTTGAGCTAGTTCAGCAGGTGTTGTTATCCCATTTTACAGGTGGGGAAACTGACCTTCCAAAAGGTTATGTAATGACTGTCCCAGATCATCTATGGGGTTCATAATAATAGAACTGGGACCATAAAAATCATCTAATCCAAACCAGCTCCAGAGGGTTTGAGGGACCTGCCCGAGGCCACGTGGTTGGTTGGTGGAGGTCCTATCTCAGAGCATATGAAACACGTCACCTTCCAGAAGAGGGGAATGCTCTTAGGAGAGCAGTGGACAGAACTGGGACCTCCCTACCTGTCCCCTTGTTGTGTCTGAGGCCCTTGGAGCTGTTGAAATTGTCAGACTCCACACAAGCTCTGAAGCCAAGAAGGGTGGCTAAGCTGGATTACGGGAGCTGATGGGGTGTGGATGGAAAAACTCGCGGCTGGCGTGCATGAGAGGGACCCTTTGGAAATGAGGGAGGAAAAGAGAGTTGATGAGGGCCCAGGCTCAGCCCGAGCTGAGGAGGAAAGATGAGGGAAGAGCAAACATTTGTTGACTCTCACTCGCTCGCTCTGCACCAGACGCTTTATGCGTGGAATTCCCTAAACGCCCCTTGGAAGAGGAGTTGTTAATCCCGGTGCCTAGTTAAGTCGAGCAACGATTAGAGCTCTTGTGAGACTCTGAAAATAGCAGGAGGAAGACCGACTGGCACTCAGAGTTACATGATTCCCCAACTGGGTCCCTTCTAGTTAAGGAAACTCAAAGGTGGGGACCCGGTGGGGAGGACCTGGGCTCCCGGACGCCGTGGCAGGGGCACTCAAAGCAGGCTGCAGACGCGGGCGTGGAGACACAGCAGGCTCTCTAAACTCGCCCAGGAGCTTTAGACGTTAGTGTGGTTTGTACCGGGGTCTCAGCATGAGTCGGGCCAGGGTGTGGGGAGCTGGAGTAGGAGGACAGGGCAGACCACGGTCCCTTCATGCCTTGTTGCCTAGGAAGAAATTGCCATTTTACATTTCAATTAGGAGGGATACCAGGTCAATCAGCAGTACCACCAGAGGAAAATGGGCCCAGCCCAGTCCTGGGCCTCTCCAATTATTATTAATGAACTTACTCTCAGGGCTGCCAACCTTTTTACATGCAAGCGAAGGCTTTATGGGGCCATTGGCAATCAGGACTCATTAGAGAACAGAGCAAGCCACTGAGAAAGAGAACCCTGCAGGGGGAGAGAGAGGCTTATGCTTCAGTTTATGTCCTGGCCTAGAATCAGTCCGGCCCCCAGCAAGGTTCCAGGCCACCTCCAGGCTCCCTAGTCCCACTGGTCTCAGGGAGATCCTTGCTGACCTGGGGTGGTCCCAGCCACCAGGAGGAACTGACTGCCTTCCTTAAGGGGAGGAAAGATGGTGAATCGGCATCTGAGGCCTTCAACTGCCAGCACATCTTGCTGATACTGAGCCATTATTTGTCCTCTCCCTGCCTCAGGGTCTCCTTTGCAAAGTAGAGGGGACACATTAGGTTGGTTCAGAAGACTGTCAGATTCTAGACACCATCAGCATACTGTCCATGCAGCGACATTTTGCTGTGGGACGTGGAGGTGGGAGTCCAGCCCTTCCGCTCTCACTGCAGAGGCAGCCGTAGACCCAGCGTCCCCTTGCAGGTGTGGACCTGGCGGGAGGAGGGTCAGGCCTGTGTGTGCTCTGGAGGGGAGGGCTGCCCCGGGCTATACAGTAAACAGGGCCCTCCGCCCAGGACTCCCTACTCCCATAGAGCTTCTCTCCTGATTCTCCAACACCACGCACCCTCCTTGCTTCAGTCCTGACCATCATCCTTTTCAGACTTGCCCTTGTCTTCTCTGTGTCCCGCAATCTCATCCTGCTGGAGTGCGTGTGTGGTGGTGGGGGGGGGGGGGCGGGGGGAGATGGCAGTTACAGGGTGGAGCTGCTAAGGCTCTCTCCCCACGTGGGCCTCAAAGTCTCCAGAGACCCACTGGGTCAGGGGCTCAGAGCCCCACGCTGAGCGCAGGCCCCATCCTCACCCTTCTCCCCTCCTGCCTCCTGCCTCCCTGCTGCTCCTCTTTAATTGTGGTGAAACACACATGTAAGATTTATCCTCCTAGACAATGTTAAGTGTGCAGTTCAGTGCCATTCAGTATACTCACATTACGGTGCGCCCGTCACCGCCGGCCCATCTCCAGAACTCCTTCTTCCTCCCCAGCCGAACTGCCCCCATTAAACATGAACCCTCTGTCCCCCTCCCCCAGAAACCTCCGTGCTGCCTCCTGTGTCCCTGACTCGCACTACTCTAGGGACCTCGTATGGGTGGAATCATGTAATATTTGTCCTGCTGGGACTGGCTTGTTCCACTTAGCATATGTTTTCAAGATTCATCCGTGTGGTCGCGTGTGTTAAAAGTTCCGTTTGAAGGTGGGATAATATTCCATTGTATTATACGTCACAGTTCGTTTGCCCACTCATCCACTGATGGATGGTCGGGCTGCTTCCACCTTTCGGCTGCTGTGAATAACGCCGCTCGGAGCATGGGTGTGCCAGTTCGAGTCCCTGCTCTCCAGTTGTTTTTTTTTTTTTTGGTGCACACCCCCAGAAGTGATTGTGGGATCTGCTGCTCCTCTCCTACCTGCTCTTCAGGATAACATTGTGGGCAGCCTGGAGGAGGGGAGGGGGGATACTTAACAGCCCTGGGGCACTCACTCTGCTGAAGCAAGGCTTCGAGTGATGGGGAGGGACAGGGCCAAGGCCACCCCCAATGATGGCATCAGGACTGGTTGGGGCTGAATGGGCCCTTGGGTTCCAGCCAGCAGACAAACAAGGACATGGAATCTCAGGGTGGGGTTCCGAAGCTCTTCAGGAGCTCAGTGGGCACTGGAGCTCAGAGGTCTGCTCCCTCCCAGCTGTCAGTGACAGAGGGGCTCGCATTGGCATTGGGACCCAGAGGGACAGCTGCCAAGTTGTCTGACTGCCTGGGCACCCCCCCCCAATCAACCTTTCCCCCACAGCCTCCTTTCCTCCTTACTTGGCTGGGGCAGGGTGCTGGGGTTGGGGGCCCACAGCGTCTGTAGAGAGCCCACAGTGAGCCCCAAGATGGTAGCCTCGACGACCAGCCTGCCCAGATGCCATCTGTGTCGGCTCACCCCAAACGTGCCACAGTGAGAGGAATGTGGGGGTGGTGGGCCTGCCTGACATGGGGTGCCCAGTCCCTGCTGGTGTTTTCGGAAACCCTCACTCTTGCCCATGCCAAGCAGCTTAGAATACTGACTCTCTTCCACCCATCCTGAGATGCAGAAACAAGCCGCCTTCCACTGCTCAGCCGGGCAGAGCACCCACACTGTTTATTGACCCCGTTCTCTCCCAGGCCTTCATGGGCAGAGCTGACTGCCCCAGGGGAAGGGGGCCCAGCGACTCACGTCCTCCATCCCCATAGGTCCTCCGGGCCCTGCTCTGCTCTAGGGGTCAGCCTGCCCATTGCTAGCACCTGGTCAGTGTGTATCTGCTCTGAGGGGCATTTTCCTGGAGTTAAGTCAGAAACTTCTGGATTGAAGGGGTCTCTGGGCCCATTCCAGAACATTCCCAAATGCCAGACTCAGCCCATGTATGGAAAGGCCCTGCCAGACCCTCCTGCTTTGTTCCCGACTCACATTCCAGAGCCCAGGGCTTGGCCTCGCTGCTGGTCTGCTCACGTGGTTGCCTCTGCCCCAGCTCTCGGCAGCCTGGAGCTGAGGCAAAGGGGTCAGCAGCCCAAATCAAGATGAGATGAGATGCCCAGCCAGCGGCGTGTCTCTGCTAGGGTAGGAGGGGTGCCCGGAGAAGGCCACCAGGCACGTCTGAGTCTGGGGTGTGTTAAAACAGAACCTAAAGAGAGCAGGGGCAGCCTCAGTGAGAAGTGAGCTGGGATCGCTCAGTCCCATTCCCTCCTGGTGAGTGGCTAGGGGTGGGCCCCAGTGCCCAGGACCCTCGGTGGAGCGAACATCCGGGTTCTGTCTGGAGGGGTCCCTGCACCTTTGGCTTCCTGCTGCCCAGCCTGCACCGTTCTCTCTGTCCCCAGGAGTGCCCCCAGCTGCTGCGAGTGGACAAGATCCTGGTGCCCGTGGAGGTTATCAAGCCCATTACCCTGAAAGCCAAGAACCTGCCCCAGCCGCAGTCCGGGCAGCGTGGGTACGAATGCATCCTCAACATCCAGGGCAGCGAGCAGAGGGTGCCCGCCCTGCGCTTCAACAGCTCCAGCGTGCAGTGCCAGAACACCTCTGTGAGTGCCCAGCTTGTGCCCCTGGGGGACCTTGACCCCTACACCCCATCCCTGTTCTTTTCTAGAGTCAGGTCAGTTCAGCTCTGGGGGATGTCCCCAAACACCACAAAACGGCTCTGCTTTTCCCCACCCTGCTCACGCCACCCCGGCAGAGGGCCAGGCTCTGATGTCACCTAGTGGCTGCCCAGAGCTGTGCCCTGTTGTGGCCAGGAGGGCCTTCTGCCCAAAACAGAGGCAGTGGTGTGAGGGGCTTCTGAATCAGCCATGGGGCTGCCAAGTGCTGTTTGTGGGCCGAGGCCAGTGTGCCCACCCTCCTTGGAGAAGCTCTGGGGGCCCTGGGCCCTGCGTTCCTGCCAGGGCTGGGCTGAGGGCCGCATGTGAGTCCACCAGTGGACTCCAGTGAGGGCCTCCACTGCCCTCACGCCCGCACAGGTTGCTGCCACAAGTGTGCTGCCCAGATCAGCGCACACCTACCTGGTGAGAAAACCCACGGGAGGCCCTTGCTCGGGCTGGCACCTGATTCCTAGGTACCACACTGTGGACCCTCTCAGTGTGTCCCCTCATGCCATCACCCCTCTCCTAGCCAGCGGTCTTCCATTTGCTTGCCTCACTGTCTTCCTGGCTAGTGCTGTGCACCCAGACTCTCAGAGACAAGTGCTGCACTGAGAGAGCTGTAACATTTTCACAGTTCCCCTTCACTGAGCGAAAGGGAACCTGGGGGCCCAGAAGCAGGGGCAGCCTAGGTTTATGGGCTGAGAGTTGTACAATTGGGGCACGCTCTTTAAGAATGTAATATAATAAATATAAAAGTAGACACGCAGACAGGCCTTAGAGGGGGCTGCAGCTCCATGTGCCTCGGAGTACCTGCCCCTGTCTAGTGGGTAAGTGACATGCATAAGGTCACCCAGCTAGTGAGTGGCAAGGTGGGGTCATATTTGGGGTCTCCTCTCCTGTCACCTGCCTGCCATTCAGCCACGTTGCTTCTGGGTACTTCTATGTGGTGAGTGTATCTGGGGGTGCAATGTAGAAGAAAGCATTTCATGGAAGCAGTCCACTCTTCCTACAGGGAGCAGATTAGGGGTCCGTGATGCTCAGGGAGGCCCACGTGCTTGCCCAGGGTGGCTCAGCCTTACGGGGGCTGAACTGACCATTGATCTCCCAACCTCTGAAGCCCTAGGTGTGTCCCCACAGCTCCCCTGGCAGCCAGCCTGGTTTTCAGATTTCTGCAGTACCCCAGATTAAACCTAGAAGCAAAAGGAATATTAAACACCTCCTTTCTCTTCCTAAATCCCGAGGCCAAGCGGACCAGCCCCAAGTGTTTGGCTCAAGTGGTTCTCCCCCAAATAAGCAAGTCCCTGCGGGAAGAGAGGGCCCGAGTCCCACATCTGACTCAGCAGAAGGCATCTGGGGATTTCAGACCACAGAGAAAACAGCCTTAATTCCTCAGGGAAGCTGTCCAGGGCCCCGAGTCCCAGAGATGTCAGGAGGGAAGACAGAGTCTGCGGCCTCTGATGATGAGTCTTCAGTTCCCCAGACATCACAAGACTGGGCCCCGTGCTTCTGCTAACTCGGCTAAATAGGCCAGTGTGACCCAGATGACACCCCGAGTTGGTCCTATTGACCCCTGGGTCAGAACTCCATCCATCCCTGGGCAACCGGCACGAGCTCCCCAGAGGCTTGTTGGGACACTGCCTTTCCTGTCTTGCCAGAATTGGAAGCCAGCTGTGTTCAGATGGCCTCACATTTCCTGAGCCAAGGCCTGGCTCAATGAGTGAGCCCTCTAGGGGTCACAGGGAACTCCCCTAATGGGGGGGGCAAAATCAGAGCCTCCTGGGGATAAGGGCACACACGGAAGATCAGCAGCCCTGACACAGGAGGGCTGGGTCTCCTCTGGGGACCCGGTGCTGTGCCCCGGTCAGTACCAATGGGACAAGGAAAGGTGGTGCTGGGCTCCAACACACCCTCTAACCAAATCGGAGTTAGCAGCTGAGCACTTCATACCCCAGCCTCGGTGTAGCCCCAGGAGCAGGGTCTGAGCCACACCAGAGAGGACTGTGGGAGAAGAGCTACTGTTGTTCCGTTGCCAACGTGAGCTCCCTGGGCTGGGGGAGGAAGGGAGAGGGTCTGAGGGAGAAGCCCCCTGGGTGTGCGATGACAGAGAGAGGTGGGTGAAAAGAGGTCTCTGAGGGGGGCAGAGAAGGAAGAGACACAGGAAATCCTGACATGGGCATGGCGCTGGGCTGGGTGGGCAGGCAGGTCGCTTCTAGCCCACTCCCTGGGGACAGGCTCTGGTCCAATCACTGCAGCTCCCAGGGGGCCTGCAGGAGGCGGACAGGGCAGCTCCCAGGAGCAGTTGGAAGGAGAACAACTGTGCCTATTCTTGGCCTCCCTCAGACCAAGGTTCCAGAGAAATGTCAAGTGCTGCTAATAATAGTGCCCAGTACCTGCCTCTCAGACACCAGCAATCCCACAGGCAAGTGGGCCCCAGGGGGCAGCCGGCGGGCTGCAGCCCAGCTTCCACCGACCCACAGTGGCCCCTCGTTTTCTCTTGGTGCCCCAATGTACCACATGCAAAACAAGGGTGGTGAGGCCGACAGGGAGGCATGTTGTTCCCCTCACGGCTTTCCTGGGGCACCGCTGAGGGTTGGTCTGCTGAGTGTCTGAGATCCTGGAGACAGATACATAGGCTTCTTGTGTTGTTCAGATATTTTGTTCACCTCAATGCTAGAACTTTCCAGCCAAACACCTCAGACCTCGGGACAAGGGAACGTTCAGAGGAAAGAATATCCAAATTATGTAGATGTTTTCTCTTTGCTCCAGAAGGTAGAATAATGGAGGTTCACGCTTGCCCAAGGTCACGATCAATGTCATCCCCTAGCCGGGCCATGGTGTGACAGACTAGATTGAGACACTTCACTTCCTGGCCCCTGGGAGCCTGACACGCTCTTCCCTCAGCTCTGGGCTCTGTGCAGAGTAACTGCCCACTGATTACAGGAGCTACATAAATGCTAAGTGGCACAGAGGTGGGCAGTGGTAGGGGATGGGAGCCGTGGTCCAGGCTCCCCAGCTGTCTGCCCGCCCCGCTTTCTGTGTGAGGGGCAGGTCATGGGGGAGAGAGGGTGCCCAGGAAGGAATGTGACTTCCCAAGGATAGAGGGGGTGGTGGGGAGTTAATGATGTCTATACTGTTCCATAATCAAGACCCCAAGAATGGGAGAGAATTTACACTTCAATTTGATACATCTCAAAGACAATGTAACACCCAGCATTAAAGTCTTTAAATCCTTAAAGTCTTTCTTACTTTTAGTTTTCTTCAAAAAGAAAATGTCTGCACACACGCGCACAGCAGAACACACGGGCGTTCTCATATATGTGCCCCTCCAGGCGCACCAGGGTCCGGCGCATAAACACTCAGTGAGTGGCTGCCGTTACTATTCCGCACAAACACACGTATCGCGCGCGGCATCCCTAAGTGTGTACGAGCAGATTAAATGCACAGTGATATTTGAGTGCCCGCTCCGCATGCATGACAGGCACTGTGTCAGAGCATGGGGTGGCTGTCTCACCCCTCCCAGCAACACCGTGAGGGCGGCTGTGTTTGCAGTCCCGCTTTACGAAGGGGGACACTGGGCCTTCGATGACTTGCCTGCATTCACACTGCCGGTCACAGCAGAACCCATCAGGGCCAACGCATGTGTGCATGCACATGTGTCCGAACACGCAGATAACACAGCTGTGACCTCTTCTCCAGTCAGCATGCGCGTGAGCACGTTTGTAAACACAGACGCACGCACGCACACGCCGAATTCCTTGCCCTGTTCTCTGGGGGATTTCAGGTCCTTCCTGAGAGGGGTCTGAAGGTTATATCGATCTTCTGTCACCAGGTCCGTGGTCACAGCCTGATGTGGGTCCCGGTCAGAATCAGGCAGTGCCAGCGCCCTCTAGCGGCAGCCTGGGGCTGCCCTCATACCACACTTCCCCCAGTTGGGCCCTGGAGGAGGGAGAAGGCAAGGGAGGTCTGAAAAAGTGACTGTCTGTCTGTCTGTCTGTCTGTCTATCTATCTATCTATCTTCCCCCACACACCTCCCTCGAGCACCAGAAACAATAGAGTTGCTTGTTCCAATGCTCCCCATCTCCTTAGACTCCAATTCCGCAGCTGGGGTGGGGCCCTGCAATCTGCATTTAGTGGACACCCTAGATGATTCTGATGACGGTGGTCCATGAGAGCCACCCGCCTAGACTAGAAGAAATTTTGTGAGAAAACACAGGACCCAGCCTGACCCAGACACAAAGAACACAGTCTCTGGGGACCTGACGACCGAGCTTTGTGGGAAAGAGCTTATGAGTCACCCGCTGAGTTATGCGCTGATCAAAAAATCGCCCACTGCTGTCTCCGCAGGGCTAGGGAGCTTTTGCTTTGTGCTGTGGCTCAAGCCCAGACTCTGGCCCTGGCCCAGGTGTCATCGGTCACAGGGAGATGCTATGACAGTGTGGATGGTGCCAACCACGCCGTGGTGGGAAAAACACTGAACGTGGCTCCCTGGCCAGGGCATGCTCACCAGGGAGTTGGTGAACATTTTCATAGCAGGAGGGTAGACCCTGGAAACGGCTGGATATGTATCCTACTTACGTGGCTCTATGAGGACATCACAGCATATTCGTATTGGAGCTCATCCACATTCGTATTGGAACTCAAGGATTTTGGGTGATTTCTCAGATTAGGGTTATAACTTCTTTGGAAGCCTCCACAGATGGGCTACAGAGCAGAGGCACAGGTGCCAGGCCCTGACCCCTCCCCAGCGGGGGCGCTCGGAGGTTCTGGGGCTTCCTCCCCTTGGTGAAGGTGCCGTGGCCAGCTCTGTGGGGGAGCATCAGCTGCCTGTCATAATAACCATCCACACCCCAAACTTGAAGTTAAGAGAGCCTGTTGGCTCTGCAAATACCCCTTCAAACCTAGTGCCCCGGTCCAGACACTTCTAACAAGTTGCCAGCCCTCAGCCCCTCCTCTGCAGAAGTCTGTCTCAGTTCCATTCCTCCATCCTCCCCCCTGTGGAGGCAGTCTGGTGAGCTAATGAGAAAAGCACCAGGTAGGGAATTGGAAACGTTGCCCAGAGCAGGCTCTGGGGATTGAGAACTGTCTGCTATCAGAAGGCAGATGGGGGCTGGCATGCCTGGGGACTGCCCCTTCACCCTGCATCCCCAGCAGCACCTCCCCCCACACTCCCTCCCCGCCTCTTAGGACCACAGTCCCAAGGCCGGGGCTCAGTTAAACTTCGTGTGGAAAGCCCAGCTAATGGGAACAGGCCTCCGTGGAAGGTGGATGAGTAGCTCGCGCAAAGCTGCTCTGTGGACCTGCATTCCAAGTGGGTGTCCCACCCAGCAGGCCCGGCTCTCCCCCACCTTAGCTTCTTGAGCCCTGCACCCCGTGTCCTGATAAGTGCTTCCCTGCCCTGCCTGCCCACAGATGTGTGTGCATGGACCCGTGTGCCCCCTCCACGAACACACACACACATGCACAGTCATGGCCAGTCTTTAGTCCCGTGTGCTCTTGATGGCCCCAGGCTGCACATGGAGCCCCTCTGGAACGCTGTGACCCAGCTTCCTTCTTTCCTCCCACCCCCTGGCTGCAGTATTCCTATGAAGGGATGGAGATCAACAACCTGCCGGTGGAGCTGATGGTTGTGTGGAATGGCCACTTTAACATCGACAACCCCGCCCAGAATAAAGGTGTGGAAGGCAGCCCTGGGTGGGGGAGGGGTGGGGCGGGGGCAGGGGCAGGGGCGGGGAGGAGTGGCAGAGAGAGCTACTCTGCACTCATGGGCAGGTGTCATTTGCCCCCTACCCCAGTGGTCACCCCTCTCCCCTTGGCCTGAGCCCACCCTCCACAGCCTCTCCACCTTCCCCGCTGCTCTGTGACTTGTTGGGAATGGGCTTGGCATGGGCAGGTTGCCTCTGGGAGAGAGGAGTGGAGTGAGCAGGGCTGGCTGGAGGGAGACTGGCCTTCCCAGTCCAGTCCCATTACCAGAGTCTGGGGCTGCGCTCTTGTCCACACTTCCCGGCCCCTCCCAGCCCCCAGCCCCATCCCACAACCCCATCCCACTCTGGCCCTTTGCCTGCAGTTCACCTCTACAAGTGCGGAGCCATGCGCGAGAGCTGCGGCCTGTGCCTCAAGGCGGACCCAGACTTCGAGTGCGGCTGGTGCCAGGCTCAGGGCCAGTGCACCCTGCGGCAGCACTGCCCCATCCATGAGAGCCAGTGGCTGGAGCTGGCGGGCGCCAACAGCAAGTGCACAAACCCACGCATCACAGAGGTAAGCCATGGTCTGGTGGGCCCCTCATGGGGCTGGGGCCCCTAGAGCCCTGCCTGGCCATGGTGTGGGTCAGCCAGGGGTCACTGGCTGGCTGGGGCACCTTGTCTGCCTGCACAGCTTCACCAAGAGCTGCAGGCTTGATTCAGAGACCCTTCCCTTTTCAACGGAAGGCAAAAGCAGAGAGGGACTCAACTGTCCTGTTGGAGTTTCCCCGTACACTGTGTCTAAAAGGACTTGAAGTCCTCACCACCCTCCCTTTGTCTCTTAAAGTCCCTTCCAGTGACAAAACTGTGACATTCCATCAGTGGTAGCCTCGGGAAAGAATGGACCATTGACAGAGGCCATGTGGGGGTCATGGCTCTGTCGGCTAACTGCTAGGTCACCCAGGGCCAACTCGTCACTGCTTCCATGCTCAGCTTGTTCACCTGGGCAATGGGTCTAGGTGCCCACCTCACAGGGGCGTTAGGAGGGTCATATGAGACCATCCATGCCTGGCCTACGGTGATCTTCCCATCTTCCTCCTCCTCTTTTGCCGTCATTATTAAAACCAGTGCTGCACAAATTGCTGCCCTGTGTCTTCACCTCCCCTCTCCACACTCCCAGCAGAAAGTTTCCCTGAAGGTCACCCCTCTGACCCCTGGCTCTGGCCCCACAGCTGGACCATGCCTCATTCTCCCTCCTTTCCAACCTCCCCTGTCCTCCCCGACCCTCTGAGCCCTTAACAAGAAACCACCCTGGCACGTGTGATTGCTAACAGTGTGTCTAGCAAAAATGGTGGGACTTGCTTTCTTCTTGGCCTGAGATCAAGAAAATTGCAGGGAGGAGATGGCAAATTAAACAAATCTCCCGGAGACAGAGGCTATTGACTGGCTCCATACTGGCATCAGCCCTCCGGGAATCCAGGGAACCAAGGACTGGGCCAGAGATAAAACTCCTTTTGCAGGATGACAAGCCAGGGCTGGAATATCACGCAGCTGCCACCACCAGGTGCCCATGGCACTTAGGGGACTGGCTGGGCAGACATTTGGGAAGAACGTGAACTACCCCTGCCCGCATGCCCTGTATCGGCCCCATTCCTCACACAGAAATGGTTCTCTTATCTCCAAAGGACCTTTGTTGTTCATGCATGTGCAAACCCTCATACTCAGGTGCACACATACTCACAAACATGCGCACATGCCTGTGTAAGAAGCAGGAAGTTTCTTGACTTCTGTAAGTGAACAGCCCCCCACCCCCAGCAAAGCTGCCACTCAGGGGCACCCCAGTCTAGTTTCTTTCCCTTTCCCATCTTTCCCTGCCTCCCCAGGGAAACCCCTCCGTTGTGAACCTTGAGGGATAGAGAGAGTAGGGCCTATTAAGAGGTGGATTATCTGAACTCTTTCCATTGTGATCATCTTCACATTGGCCAAGAACCAACAACTGGCATTCAGAGGCCCAAGGAATGGGCAATGAGCCTTTCTCTGTCTTTTGAATGCTAAGAAAGGCTGACACCAATGTATTCTGCCACTAAGGTCACTAGTGGGGGATGCCACAGTTAGACCATGTGAACTGCACGGAGCCCCTCCCTCAAAGCAAGCCCTTGGTTGTTAGATGTTAACACTTCAGTCATGGGTGTTAGCAGCTCAGGTGACAGACATCTTTGGGGGGGAAAGCCACCATTTTGGTCCCTGCATGAGGGTAAAGTCTAAATTAAACAAGTCTCCCTTAGAAACCGAGCCAAACAATGAAGGTGGGGGGGTTGTGACAAGTGCTCTGCTAACTCAGGAAGGTGCTTGGATAGTTGGGGTTTGCAGTATAATTTCAAGTCGAGAATCAAAGATGGTGCTGTCACTGGAAAATCCACAGGAGAAGTGACTCTCAGAGACTCCGGCTATGAAGAGGGAGTGGGGAGGGTAGGGGTGGAAGGATGGGAATCAGGTAGAAATGTTATCCTGGAAGAAGCACAAAGAAGGTGCCTTAAAGTTTCATTCTGGGGGAGGGGGAACTGCTAGAGAGGGATAAGGAGGGTGAGTATTTGGCCATGGGGAGTGACCTGTGAGAAGGATCTTTAAAAATGGGTAGGTTCCACCCTGGCCAGGGGGCTCAGTGGGTTAGAACGTCATCCCGTACACCAAAAGGTTGCAGGTTCAATTCCTGGTCAGGGCACATACTTAGGTTGTGGGTTCAGTGCCCAGTCAGTGCACGTAAGTGGAGGCAGCCTATCAATGTTTCTCTCACATCGACGTTTGTCTCTCTCTCTCTCTTTCTCCCTTCCTCTCTCTCTAAAATCAACGAACACATCCTCAGGTGAGGATTTTTAAAAATATGGTGTGGAGGGTTGTGGATTCATAGGAGGGCCATATTGTTTTTATTGAGAAGAGCGCCAACACAAGCAAATGCCAAAAGGCTTCAGTCCTCGTTCCCTATGAATTACCCAGTGACGCTGTGGATCTTCTAGGGAATAGGGAACGAATGAGGGTCTTTGAGCACTGCCCCTAAAACCACACACAAACTTGGACCGCTCTAGCACAAGCTCCTGCTCACCGACAGCCCCAGACCTGGGTGCCCTGGTGGACTCGGACACCACTCAGGGAACGGGGTGGAGATGGGGAAGGGCCAGCAGCCTCTCCTTGGCCCATCAGCATGTGGGTGATGTTTCTGTCCTGGTGTCTGCCAAATGACCACACTTCCTCCCTGCAGATAATCCCAGTGACAGGCCCCCGGGAAGGGGGCACCAAGGTCACCATCAGAGGAGAGAACCTGGGCCTGGAGTTCCGAGACATCGCCTCCTCTGTCAAGGTGGCTGGCGTGGAGTGCAGCCCTTTGGTGGACGGCTACATCCCTGCGGAACAGTGAGTGGATGTGACCTGAGACAGAGAGGCATGGGAGGGGAGGGAAGATAAGCCAGCAACAAGTTGTTGTTGACTTTTTTCCCTCACCAACAACAGAGAGTCTTATAGCTTATGGGGAATAAAAGGGGAATGCCCTTAACATCCTGGGTGTTGGAGTAGGACTCCCACAACTCCCCGGTGCCTTAATATGGAGCCTGCTGCCATATTAAGGGAAAACCTGGGAGAGAGAAGTGATCGTTAACTTCCTTGGGTCGTGGGGGTAAGTCGGAGTGAGACAAAGCAAAGTTAAAATCTGCAAGAGAAGTGTGAGTTCAACTGCTTGCCCCAGCCCCCTCTGCTGCACCAATTCCCCATGCACGTCCTACCCCAGTCATCGTAGAAGCAGATCCTACGCTACTCTATGGAGACAGCAAATGAAACTTCGCACTCACTTGCAGGCCTGTGGGTACTGTGGATTTTTTTTCTCTTTGCAAAATCTGCTGGTCCGCTGAGAGGGTCATTCAGTGAGTGACCTTGACCTCTAACCTGACTGGTGGAGGAGGTTTATGAGTCATGTATTGCCTTATAAATAAGTAAACACAATTTTCTAGCCCAGCAAACACAGCCATGAAATGTTTACCAGCACAATAGAATCTATATTCTATACCATCTTTGCTGCCCCTCCGGAGTGAAAACTTGCCAACTGTCCTGTATGCCTAAGTTATTGACCCTTTGCAAGGCCTCCCTTAGGTGGGTGCCCTTTAAATTTCTGCTGGCTGGATCTTGCCCAGATTTAGTGATTCTGGAACCATCAGCACGGCCGTCCTTAATTCCTCCTGATTTCCTTCCCGGTTTCCTAAAGGGCTCAGCATAGATCAGATAATTGGAGGTTCCAGTCTTGGTAGGACTCACCTTGCTGGTCCATCATCAATTATTTACCTGAGAATCATTCAGTGGCTCCTTCAACTTTCTGAGTCTTTCCTAGAACA
Source organism: Desmodus rotundus (assembly GCF_022682495.2). Classification (NCBI taxonomy): domain Eukaryota; kingdom Metazoa; phylum Chordata; class Mammalia; order Chiroptera; family Phyllostomidae; genus Desmodus; species Desmodus rotundus. Next base: position 77,793,970 of record NC_071392.1, on the reverse strand, counting down.
AAACCAAACAGGCTGCTACTGATGTATTGTGATTTGCGGGGATTTTGAAATGTCCTACTTGGGGCTTGACATTAAAAAAAATTATAAAGGCACAGGATTGAAATATTGTGGTACTAGTTAGATTGGTGAAATAAGATAAACACCCAGAAAAAGAATCCTGATATATAAATATTTAGCGTGTAATAAAAGTGACATTTTGAATCAGCAAGGAAAGGAAAGATCATTCAGTAAGTGGCACTGGTTAACTCCCCGAAAAAATTACAATGTCAGATCCTTCTTTCACTTTATAAAGCCAAATAAATCCCCGACAGATTAAAAAGTTAAGTGTAAAAAATGAAGCTGTGAAAGGATTAGAAGGAATTACATGTGAGAATTTATCTCATTTCAAGAAAAGAACGGTGTTCTAAGTATAACCACAAAAGAAAAAGATTAGGAGATCTGAGTAATAAAACTTAAAACTTGAGCATCAAAAATCGTTGTAAGCAAAATGAAAATATGAATGATAAATTGGATATATGGTTATACCCTATACAGTTACAGTTAAGAGATGCTTTTTCTTACCATTTACAGAGGTTTTATAGATAGAAGGCAACCATCACAAAGTGAGCAAAGAGCATGGATGTACAATTCAAAAACTACTCAAAGAACCAAAAGTCACAGTCAAAATGTTTAACATCAGTGGTGACCAGTGAGATGCAAATGAAAACAACAGGAAGGAGTGTTTGAAAGGCGGTGCCCAGTGCAGATGAGAGGCGTGAGAAACAGCATGTTCACACACTGGGGGCGGGAGGGTAAACTGGGGTGAACTTTCCAGAAGGCAATTTGGAAATGAGCGTCAAAAATCCTCAGCCTGGCCATAATGCTTCTGGATCCTTCTCTTAATAACCAGAATGCACGAATGTTTATTTGCACGAATGCTTATTTCAGCCTTATTTATAATAGTAAAATTTGAGAGGCAATTTGTATGTTTGAAAATAAGGAATTAATCAACTCAATAAATTATTTTATGTGCATAGGACAATAAACTACACAGCCATTAAATGTGATATTGTAGAAGAATCATGACGAGGAATACTCTCAAGGCATTCAATATATTAGGTGAGAACAGGTTCCCAAGCAGAATGCAGTTTCTGATTAAATTGCAGAAGGAAAAGGCAGACTGGAAACACACACACACAAGGGTTGACACTGAATATTTCCGGGGGAGGCACCTGGGGGTGGGTGTAGGTATGGGGGGTGCTTTCGTGCACTTCCTACTTTTTTTATAGTAAACATGTACTAATTACGCTATCTGGACCGAAGAGCACACGTTTCTGCTGGACTGTCTCCCAGAAGTTCTTTCTAAGAGAAACGCAGACCCCGGAAGCCAGACAGTAAAAGAAGAAGCAACGGAACCACATCGCGACCTTTAAACTTTAGGGTGGCAAAAGACATTATAAACACAATTGGAACATGGGTGACCAACTGGGGGGAAATAATGCCGTATTTATTACAGACGAAAGTGAATACCCTAGTGCAGCAGCTCCAAAGGACAATCCATTAGCACAATAAAGAGAGGGCTTGCAAAGGCTGTGTGAGGTTAAACACGCACACACACATGTATGAAAGTATGTGCACCCCAGCAGTAATCGTGGCAAGAAACGATGGGGCATAGTGTGAAATCCTAGGAAGCTGTGGGAAGCATAGGGTAACACGGAGGAGCGTCCACGCTGTATCACCGAGCAAAAAGAGAGGGGTTAGAACGGTGGGCAGTTACGCTTCGCTTCATTTTAGGGGTCATGTATGTGTCTCCTCACATATGTGTGTTTGTATGTGCTTGTGCATATACATATATAACACTTATGTTTGTGTGTGTGCCTAATATCAAACGTATACATACACGTGTGTGTGTGTGTGTGTATCTGGGAAAGTTGCCTGTTCTGTGCCTCCGTTTCCACATTTGTCAAATGGAGATTATATATCTATATATTTGCAGAGGTCTAGCAAAAGGTCTGCGAGATTATATATACCAAACTTTTAGGAGAGGTTAGGAGTGAAAAAGGGACACTTTTTTATGGTCACATTTCTGTACTGTCTCCATCTCAAAGAGTATGAACAAATTCTATAATTAAAGCAATTAAAATGTATAAAAAGGGGAAAAGTCATAACCGCCCTGTCCCCCAACATACGTGCCTCCTCCCCAGCTGGGGCTGGGAGCAGAAAGCACCTCTGGGGCGGCCCACCCTGCACAGGGAGCAACAGCTCCCACAGCACCCGAACTGCCCACCTGAGGTCTGAGCCGAGGCTCCTGTCTGACCTGCTCTGAGCCCCTGGGCAAGTCACGTCGCCTCTCTGGCCCTGCCAGCTCCTTTGGCTAAGCTGTCTGGCTAAAGTTCACAGTGATTCATAATCGAGGGGCTAATTCATGAATTAGGGACTGAGTAACCAGTCAGAATGCAGGGACCCTCCCCTGGCTTCCCACTTTTCAGAGGGCCTCCAAGGAGACCCTGAAGATCCTATTTTCTCACTTCCTGAGATCCAAGGAGGAGCTCCTGCAGGAAGGAATCTGGGGTGTCTTTCCCCTCCTCTTCCCCTGCCCATCCCCAAGACCCCACTGAGAGACTAGGGCCCAGGGGTAATGGCTGGGGGTCTGTGACCCTCCTGTGACCCATGGGGTCTGTCCCCTCCTACCTGCAGGATCGTGTGTGAGATGGGGGAGGCCAAGCCCAGCCAGCATGCCGGCTTCGTGGAAATCTGTGTGGCCGTGTGTCGGCCCGAGTTCATGGCCCGGTCCTCGCAGCTCTATTACTTCATGGTGAGTCCAGGCCACCAGTGGTCTGGCCAAGTACAGGCCACAGACCTTGGTACCATGATTGCTGGCCCCATCTCGACCTCTGGGGTCAATCCTGGGCAAGGTCAAGGTCCTGTCCTGCAGCACCTGGGAGCACAGCCATGGAAGTCTGGAAGACCTGGGTTCAAATGCAGCTGTGCCTGGCCTGCAGTTCGAGGGCAGTGGCTTTGGCTCCCAGGCTGGCGTCCCCTCTGCGTGACAGTGTGGCATGGAAGGTGAGAGCAGTGGTTGTGCACCAGGGCTCCTGGGATTTGAGCGCTGGCTCTGCACTTACCGAGTGAGCCTGGGCAAGCCGCTTAACCTTCCTGTGCCTCAGCATCGTCATTCCTAAAACGGGGATGACAATAATGGCATCTACCCCGTGGTATGGTCGCGACATGACAGAAAATCGACCTCTCACTTCCAGTATTGGTTCCTTTATGATGTCTGTGGTTGCCCCCAGGGCTCCCGTGCCCTGCCCTGCACACCGGCACCCCACATTCTCCCATCATCCTCGCTCACCCCACCCTCCCTACTCACTGTCATCCCTGTCCCGAGACCTCCTCGTTATCCCACATCCCACCTGCACGCCACTCGGCCTTCCTCTACCCACACCGTTACCCCCTCCCACCCCAGCACCCATTTCCCTGCATCTCCCTCCCCTTCCCATGGCCCCATGGCAGACTTCTCCCAGCCCTCCCTTCCCTCCAGCCTGGACCCTCCCTGGCCCTGCAAAGGCTGCCTGGCCAGCCCGGGGCCATCTGGGTGAGGGGTTTTGTGGGGCAGCGGCTTTCAGAACCTTGTGACGACATGGATTCTAGAGACACAAGTACATCCCCTGCCGCATGTGCCACAACCTTTTCCAACCTGTCTTACCATCCAGTTAACCTCTCAGGTTAATGACAGCTGTGCTGGTATAATTTCCTCATGATGCTGGGCTGCTCTGGGAAGCCGGAAACCTGAGTGGTGGGTTGTATGTCTCAGCATTAAATGGCCTGCAATCTGTCTCAGGGAGCCAGTCTTTACCCACCTCCCTCCCTCCCTCCCTCCCTTCCTCCCTTCCTCCCTCCCTTCCTCCCATCCTCCCTCCCTTCCTTCCTCCCTCCATTCCTTCCTCCCATCCTTCCTTCCCCCTTCCTTCCTTCCTCCCTCCTTTCCTTCCTTTCTTCCATCCTTCCTCCCTTCCTCCCTCCCTTCCTCCCCCCCTCCCTCCCTCCCTTCCTTCCTTCCTCCTTTCCTTCCTTTCTTCCATCCTTCCTTCCTTCCTTCCTCCTTCCTTCCCTCCCTTCCTTCCTTCCTTCTCTTTCATCTACCTCCATCCTCTTCTTTTTCTGTTCAAGTGACAACTGTTTGTCACCTTGCATGACACCTCTTGCTAGGTATTCATTTGATCAATACTTACTTAGTTGGCTGAGTTCCACAATACTAACTTGATTGCCCTGGGCTGTGGGCTTCCCGTGATGGGCCAGACCCAACACGGCCCCTCCCACAGGAGGCCCACAGTCAAGAAGGTGAGATGAGACGCAGGACTTGCATGCAGATGTGAATGTGGTGGGGACCGGCCTCTGAGGGCTGAGCATAGATGCCCCTCCCGCCTGGGCCCTGCTCTCTGTGCTCCTCCCACTCTGCTCTTTGAAAGCCAGATGACCTTATAAACAGTTGTCTGTCACGAAACACACCGGAAACTCATGTAGAAGAGCACACATATGTAATGGATCTAATGGATGTGTAGTTTCACCTATTTTTTAGGGTTTTACCCCTACTGTGTCCTAAAAGGATTTGAGGGGAATTTTAAGTTAAACCCAAAACACCTTGAGACAATTAGTAATAAATATATGTGTTTATATAGAAAGTATACACATAAGTTGCATATTATATATATTTATAATGTACATAAAGTTATTCCAGCAGGGTTGAGATAATGAGAGGGAAAGAGAAAGAGAGATGGGGACAGAGAGACGACCCTCAGCAGGTATCTGAGAGGCGTGACCTGGCATCCCGACACCACATGAACTCTGGCGGCCGCGGTGCAAGGGCGGCCACTGCAGCGGCCAAAGCAAGCACTGCTCTTCCCTGGCCACTCATCTGCCTGGCGCAGTGTCGATCCTGTGGGCCCTGGGCAGTAACAAAGTGGATGGTACTGGGGACAGCCACCACCTCGTTAAGCAGCTGTTTCCTCCGGGCCTTAGCGTCCCTGCCATGCCGCCAGCCAGGCCTCTCACCTTGGTGACTAGCTCAAAGGCCACTTGCCCCCTGAATGTCCCCCCATCCCCTCCCATGACCCACCCAGGCTGTCAGCTCCCACAAACAGGGTGTCACCCTCACTTGCCCATTTCCATCACTGGCCTGAACCTCAGGCCCGCAGTGTTGGACTGTGACTCAGCTTCCTCTAGTTCCGCTCCATCACCATGTCCTGCGGTCTTACTTTTCCTGTTCTGTTTACCACCACAATGGCCTCCTCACATCCTTGCCTCTGGTCCGAACCCACCCAGATCCACCCACCACGGTGGAATACCATTTTCAATCTGGCGGCCCCCGCCTCTTGAAGAGCCCAGGCGCCCGCTGCTTCTAGCTCTCTTCCAAGTTCCCTCATCTGCCTGCCCTGCCTTTCCAACACTATTGCTCCAGGCTTCGTGTGGCCTGACCCCCTTCCCTTCTCTCTCCTCAACATTGCCCTAAACCACATCCCCCATCCTTCCAAGTCCTGCTCACCACCCACTCTGCAGCCTTCTCCCAGGGTGGCCTGCTCCTGCTCATCGGGGATGCATGGCATCTGTCTACACTGGCGCTCAGCGTGGCGTCCTCGTGGCCCTGCTCCTCCATCAGACCAGCCCGTGTTCGGAGATGAAGGCCCGGTTGTTGATTTCTTTGCCAGCGCCATGGTGCTTAGTCAGTTCTAAACCTCCCTGCATGTTGGAGTCTCCTGAGGGGCTTTAAGCCAAGTGCTCTGGAGCCCCCCTGAATAATGCACACCCTACAGCTGGGGCACAAAGCTCCCAGCAGGCCCTAACTGCAGGCTGGGCTGAGGACCACTGGCCCAGAGGTCGTGTTTACTGAGTAGCTACCATGTGTCTGCTGACGTCGGCTCTCAGGCTTCACTCTCACAGTGTCTGTGGTAGACACTCAGAAGCCCCTTCTGCTCTCAGGGAAGGTGAGCAGTCTCCCTGCATGCATGTCTCCCCCAAGCAGGATGCTGCTGGATGTAGGGTATGGAGGCGAGGCTTCCTGGAAGGAGCCGATGGAAAGGCAGGGTCTGTACAAGGCAGGATGGTTTCCTGTGTGGATCCTGCATAGTGGGAGGCGGTTCCTGGGACAAGGTAGGACAGGGAAATGCACCAGAAGATGGGGGCAGAGGGAGGGGGAGAGGAAGGGGTGATGGGGAGGAGGAGAGGCAGGCAGGAAGGGAAGTCAAGAAAGAGGAGAGCTGTTGCCACAAGGCGAAAGCGTCAGTCCCATGAGCCTCTGGGCCTCAAACATTTGGCATTTCCCTATCAGAGAGGCATCTCGGAAGAACTGCCCTGGTGCCACATGTTCACTCAGGAAGACTTCCGAGGAGGAGGAATGGTGGTAGGGACCCCAGTCTCCTCCCCAGACCCCAGTTTGTATTTAAGGGCCCGATCTTTGAGGGCCTCCCCACAGAGCTCCCAGGGGTTCAAAGTGGGAATGAGGGCAGAGGTCTCCATGAATCTCACCGGAAAGTTGGGAAGAGACAGAATGGCCCTCTCTCATGCTACACAGCACCTCAGAGCCCTCACTGCTCTAGGCAGCTGGCGGGTGGATCAAGCTGGGCCCCACGGGAAGCCCTGAGCTCCTCTGGAGTCAGATTCAGCCAGGGACCCCCCTTCCAGGGCTCCTCTGGGATTTCGCAGCTGCTTCTCAGGACCTAGGGCATGCTGGGGTGCTCCTTCCCAGGGCCGACATCAGGGGTAAGGTTTGGGTCTCCCTCAGTTTCCCTCCCCAAATCAGGCCAGACTCCATGATGCACCCTGGCCTTGTCACAAGCTCTGTCCCTGGAGATCCCCCTGGGAAAAGAGTGCTTTTCCCTTCCCTCTACCTCCATCCAGGGAGCCCAGCGAAGAGGTGGCAAATAAGGTAGGATTTGATTTCCCGTGCAAACCCACCGTGAAATATTTATGAAGCATGTCTTGAATAATTTATAGTTTCTTACAACTTTAAAACAGTCTCCATCTCATCCTCTTCCCGCCCCCAGAACAATCCCAGCAAAGCCAGCAGAGCTTACTCGCTTCTACCCCATCCAAGTCCCCCACCCACAGGCAGCCAGGGAGCCTGCTCCCCTTTCATCCCCCATCTATCTTAACTTCCCTGCTTTTGATTAGTAGACCTCTTCCCACCGCTCTCTCCTTGCAGCCCCTGTGCGCGCGCGCACACACACACAACACACACAGAGTCACCTCTTTCCCTTCCCTTCCTGGGGAGGTCAGCAGGGCCCAGGTGCGAAAGCTCTCCCTTTACAGACAGCGGGGCAAAGAAGCCTTTTGTGGGAGGCGACACCAAGTTACAGAACCAGAAAAACGCAGGCACCTTTGAGATAACCGCTTTTTGACCCAGTTCCCTGATTTTGTGATCCGAGAGGTTAAGCGACTTGTCCCAAGTCAAACAGCGTGCTCTACGCGGCACAGAGAAAGGAAGACCCTTTCCGCACTTCACTCCATCCCGTCCGTATCTCTGGTCGAGTTAAGTAGCCGAGGCAGAAGAAGGCGTTCCTCCACGTGGTGGGTGCCATGGCGCTGCCAGGCCCGGGATCTGCCGGGACCTGCGAGCAGAGCGCGTGTGGAGTTCAGCCTGCGCCCGTACTTGGGCGGGCACGCACGCGCGGGCCGGGCCGCGGGCTGCAGGCTCCTCTTCTCCAGTGTGAAGGATCCAGGCCTCTCTATGGGGAGGCTGCCTGCCAGCTCAGAAGAGCTAAGTGAGTTAAACTTTCGCTGCAGAATTCTTCCAGGGGGCAGGGGCTGGGGGGCGGGGAGAATGAAATCTTCATTTAAATGCAGACACAGTCTTCTCACCTGGGACTGAAGGAAGTTTTTTCCATTAAAATGCTAATGAAAGAACGCACAGCCACTCCAAGTCCTCAGCCTCCCCACCCCACCATCTCCACTTCGACTCCACTCAATCCGCTGACCCGTCTTTGCCGGCCTCTCCCTGCTGGTTTCCCTGGAGCCCTCACACCCCATTGCTCTGGCCCCCGGGTGCCGCGGACAGCTCGCTGAAGGTCTGCGGAAGGCGCAGACCACCTTCCGCAAGCAAATGTGTTTGGAGACGAGAGGAGGTGAAGAGCCGCAGCTCTAGAATAGCTCTCAGCTACACTGCTTTTCAGCTGTGTTACCTTGGAAACTGTACCTAATGTCTCTGAATGTACCACGGGTAATAACACGTACCTGGTAGGATTAATTGGGAGGTTAAATTACTTATATATATTTAAGATATATTAAATTATTATATATATGAAGCTATAAAGCCCGCCACTTAAAACAAATCAGTATATAGCAGCTGTTATTGGTATTACTATTATTAATATAGAAATGCAAACTCCAGGGGCCAGAACAATTGCCTTTCCATACAAGCCTCAAGTCTGCCAGGCCCCTGAGGCCACCAAAGATATGGATTCCAGAAGGTGGCACCGGGCCGTGGGTGCTGCCTCAGGCCTGTGCAGAAGCCTCCTGGGCCCTTCCTGGTTGTGTCTCAGGCCAGACCCTTTTCTGCACAGACGCTCACCCTCTCAGACCTGAAGCCCAGCCGGGGGCCCATGTCCGGGGGCACCCAGGTGACCATCACGGGCAGCAACCTGAACGCGGGCAGCAATGTGGTGGTGATGTTCGGGAAGCAGCCCTGCCTCTTCCACAGGTAACTCACCGCAGGGCAGGCTTTGGGGTACACAGCACAGAGTGGGGTGGGGCCGCCCAGGCAGCAGCCGGCTCAGGCTAACCTCTGGAAATGCTTCCTCCCCCCTGGACCATGGCTGACCTCTTTGGGACAGGGCTTACTGGGCACCCCTGGCTGTGGATGTTTGGCTCAGTCTGGAGACCTGCCTGCCACCCCTCCCCCGATGGGCCCCTTGTGCTGTTGCACCATTTCCTCTTGGTGCCCCATACCACCCACTGGGCAGAACCTAGGCTTCCACAGGACACAGTTTGGGACCAAGAGCCCCTTCTCTCAGGTTAGCTTCTCTCCAGCTGCTGCAGAGCCAGCGGGGACTGACGACAGCTGGCGGGGGCAGCTGCCCCAGCTAGCTATGATGGAATCTCCAAAGGTGGCTGACTTTCTCTCCCCTGTTTCCACCATCCAACCCCAGAAAGGCCTGCCTTTCATGAGCCAGGAGCCTGGGGGCCAGGGAGGCAGGAGGTGCGTCCAGTGAAGGACTCTCTGACTCTAGGAGATGTGACAGGAGGAAGGTCCCTCCTCAGGCTGGAGTTACTGCTGAGAGAGGTTTTTCCGGGAGGGAGTTATGCTGAAGGCCAGGACAGACCTGAAGTCAAACCAGGCCAGGCCTTGCAGGAGGACTGTTTAAAAAAAGTTTATTGTGACCTTGGGTAAAGAGAGTTGATTCAGGCCTGTTGCTGTAGATGCCAAACTATTACAATAGAGAAGAGAGACTCAATTCCAAACACAGCAAAGACGGCTGGGGGTTTACACCCAACAAGCAGAGTAAGAGGTCAGCGGGTAGAAAATACTTACTAAACCAACTCAACAGGATTCTTGCTGAAGGCCGGCCAGGGTGCTCAGGGTTGGGGGGATTCTTGCTAAACTGACTTAGCAGGATTCTTGCTGAGAGTAGGATTGGGCAGGCTGAAGACAGGGCCCAAGGGGGAGGCCTAGTCAGAAAGAGGGCTGAGAAGAACCTGTCTTTGTCAGTAGTCCCCAAAGTTTGATATCTGAGGCAGTGCTCACCATTGCCTCCGAGGAGCCGGATAAACAGGGAGGGGGTGAGAGGGCCCTGACCCAGGACCACCTCCTTCCTAGACCCCCAGGAGCCCAGCTCCATGTCTTCCCTCCCTCCAGGCGCTCTTCTTCCTACATCGTCTGCAACACCACGTCCTCAGAGGAGGTGATGGAGATGAAGGTGACCGTGCAGGTAGACAGGGCCAAGATCCGCCAGGACCTGTTCTTCCAGTATGTGGAGGACCCCACCATCGTGCGGATTGAGCCAGACTGGAGCATCATCAGGTAGGAGCTGCCCACCCTCCCCGTGCTTCCTCGTCTCTCAAAAGCCAAGGGGAGCTCTGGGGGCCACGTCCTGCTTTGGGGACTGATGAACTGGGGTTGGTTTGCAATACCCCCTCCCACCCCCAAATCAGAAGACATGAGCCTACGGTGGCTCCCTCCTCTCACTGAGGACATCTCTGAGTATGATCCAGTCCTGGAAGCCAAGCTCTGACCAACAAGGCCATGGCCTCTGATTTGAGGCGTGGAGGCCATGTACCCATCTCAGAGTGACTGTCTGGGGGAGGTGTCGGTCCCCTCCCCTAAACCTCGCTCCTGGCAAATACGGACAATAATTCAAGTCCTGCTGAGGAACGTAGGAGGAAGTGAGATCAGGTCTGGCTTTCCCCGGCCTGCTCTGGAAGGAAAGCAAGCGCATGCTGACTAGCAGGGTCCAGTTAGCATGAGCATCCTCCATGCTTCCGCGGCCTCCCGCTGACCCTTGTCTTAGCACCGTGACCTCCAGTTGCCTGCTTGCCTTGTCCTTCCTACTGCTGCAAAAACTCCCCAAGGGCAGGGACTGGTTCTCGTTCCCTGCTCTTTCTCTGGGGCCTGATCCACAGAACATGTCTCTGAGGCCAGGGAGCCTGGTACAATGCTGTTGCAGAAGGACCCTCCCATGCTGCCTCTCGCTCAGCTAGTCACAAGCCATCTTGGGTCATTGCCATAATTTCTCAGGGTCCCCAGCTCCTAAGTGATTCCCCTGGGGCCTGGGAAACTCCAGGATCCCTGGGGACCCTCTCAGCCCTGGCTTGGTGGCACCTGGAGTGGGGGTGTCTCCCCTCAGGGAGGTAACTTCAGGCAAGCGGCAGGAGTCTGCTTCCCCAGGGCCTGCAGAGGGTATCCCGACTGTAAGGCCCTTGGTGATCCCAGGAAACCGCTGCATCAGGGGCCACATGGGAGATGGTATGAAGGCTTGGGGTCAGAAAGAATGGGCTCAGCCCAGCTCTACTGCTTACCAGCCAAGTGACCTTAAAGGTTACTTAACCGCCCTGGGTCCAGGGTTTCCCATCAGTCAGCTCCCTCCAAGGGTGGCTAAGACTTCAGGTAGCTACAAATGTGCAGTGCAGTGCCTGACTCAGCACCCCCTTCCTCCCGCCGCTGTGTCCTCAGCCCTCCCGCTGTCTGCTCACGGTTGGGGGGGGGCGGGCGGTGGGATGGGTGGAGGGCATGAAGTTGTGGTCTCCACCAGCTGAGGCAGGAGTCAGGGGACAGTCCAGTGCAGAGAACAAGGAGTTCTCTGAACCAGGAGTCAGCAAACTCCAGGCCAGCAAACTCCAAATCTGGCTGTCTGCCTGCTGTTGTAAATAAAGTTTTATTAGAACACAGCCACGCTTATTTGTACATGTTTTGTCTGTAGCTGCTTTCTCGCCACAACAGCGAGCTGAGTAATTGTGGCAGACCACGTGGCCTGGGAAGCCGGAAGTATTTATTCTCTGGCCCTTTACAGAAAGAGTTTGCCACACACCAAGAAAGGCCGCCTTCCTGATAAGAGACTTCTTCTCAGCAATTTACTCTCTAAGACCCAAACCTTATCAGTTTTAGTTACAATCTTACTGCAGATGAGACCCAGGAGGCATGGAGAGGGGAAATAGCCTGTAAAAAGCTATTCCGGGATTTTCCCGCAGGGCCTGCTGAGTCCAGGGAGTGGGCTCCCATGCCTAAGACAAAGTCCCTGAGGAAGTCACAGCCTCTTTTCATTTGATTCTTCCTTGTATCATCCTCACAGAAATGAGGGGCCATCCTCCCTGGCACTCAGCAGCCGCCCCTGAGTCCTGCGGACAGGAAGAGGGAGGGTGGAGGCAGGTTCAGGGTCTGCCGGTGGCTGCGGGGTTTTGCTGCAGGTCACACCTGCCCGAAGGTGGCGCACTGCAGAATCCGATGTCACATTGGTCACACCAGCCTGAGTGGTGTAAGGAACGCTGATGGGGGCGTTGGATGATGACATCTGGAGTTGATCGAGAAGATCGGGAGATGGTTGGCCATCGCAGCTCATTCTCAGACACTGTCACGGGCAGAAGGGCTCATGGTTTCACAGGAATGTGGGGGGGGGGGGGGCAGGGCCAGGTGGATACAGGGGTAGAAATGAATGTGAGTGTCCAAGATTCTTTGCCCACCAAGCTTATAACTGCTCAACTATTGTAGACAGTAGGATTCTTCTGGAAGATACTCCCTTTTCCCTTTGCCTTGAGTTGTCCCCAAGGAAGACATCTCCCGCCCCATGTCAGCTTCTCAGCCACCCTAAAGTAGAGCAATGGCATCCAGGTTGCCTTTGAAAAGCTGCACCAAGATGAATCTCCTGACCCCCCACCCATCATTGATTCTCTGGCTGGCACCCCAAAGTGAGGAGACCTTGGTCCTGGAGGTTTCCATATTTGCATCCCCAGAAGAGGGTCCTGGGGTCTGGGCCTCTGCCTTCCCCAGGTCCAAGCCGACTGAAGCCTCTGAAGTGGAGATTTGTGGTGTGGATGCCCTGGGACAGGAGGCTGTGCTCAGACCCTGGAAGGTCTGGTGGGGGAGGTCGGTTCCATCAGGCCAAGGGCACCGAGAAAAACTTTCTAAGACTGGTGAGGGCTGCAGTCAGGAGGCCTCGCGCAGCTGAGAAGGCTGAGCTCTAGCCCCGGCCGCCACAGGGTGTCCACGCTCCAGATGAGCTCGGCGCAGGATGGCCATGGACATCTGGTCATCACTGTCTTTGCCTTGGTCTCTGAGAGCTCCTCCTTATTATTATTCAGTCAGCTTGTCACTGTGGTCCCCATGAACTTTGTCATGCCTACTGGTTATCGTGGTCTTTCTTGTCGGAGCTCAGTCTGATTGATTATCGTCATCGTCGGCATTGCTATTCCTGTCCCTGTGTTTACACGCCTCCTTCTTTCTTCCCGGCCAGTGGAAACACACCCATCGCCGTGTGGGGGACTCACCTGGACCTCATCCAGAACCCCCAGATCCGTGCCAAGCACGGAGGGAAGGAGCACATCAATGTGAGTCCAGGGCTGGCAGGGGCCACGGGGGCTGTCTGCTTAGCATGTGGCTTCCCTAAAGGGTGTGGGGCTCCCCGAGTACTCAGAAAGGCCCCTCCTGAACACTGATGACCCATTTCGTGTGACACCCCTGAGCACTGGGGTGGTGGGTTGGAGTTGCTGAATGAGGGCATTTTCACACCTCAGGATACAGGCATGGAGGAGCAATTGCTTCTGGGGTGTATGGGGTTTTAGACCCATATTCCTGCATCCTTCTGACCCCCAGTCCCTCTCCGTAGCTTGGTGATGCCTTAGGCCCTGCTCTACCCACCTCAGGCCAAGTGGAGCTAGGTGCTAGCGGCACGGCTTGTTCCTTGAGTGCCCAGACCGTGTGGTCCTGGCTGCAGAGGCATTCTGACTCCTGCTTAATTGTCCTGGGCCAATGCTGTGCCATGTGGCAGCGTCGCAGGTAGCCCAGGGGGTGAGGAGGGGCCATGCGTGTGCAGAGGTGTGCTCCACAGTCCTGTCTCCCCTCCACAGCTCTGTGAGGTTCTGAATGCTACAGAGATGACCTGCCAGGCTCCGGCCCTTGCTCTGGGGCCCGACCACCAGTCTGACCTGACTGAGAGGCCCGAGGAGTTTGGCTTCATCCTGGACAACGTCCAGTCCCTGCTGATCCTCAACAAGACCAATTTCACCTACTATCCCAACCCTGTGTTTGAAGCCTTTGGTCCCTCAGGAATCCTGGAGCTCAAGCCGGGCACACCCATCATCCTAAAGGTAGGCCGAAGCTGGTGGGTGGGAGGAGGGGGCTTTTCAAGTCATGCAAGAGGCCAGAGGCCTTGGGCTCCTGCCATGTTTCGTGACTGGAGTCCCTGGCACAGACTGTGCTATATAGCCCAGAGTATGTAAACACTTGGACTGCGTCTGTGCTGAGAGGCTCACTCTTTCACAGGCTGTGGGGGCCCGATCAGGGTGGCCAGATGCTCCCTGGCTGTCTGACTCCCCAGCTTCCTGTCTCCTGAGTCCAGGACCTGGGAGGCCAAAGGCTCATCCTACTTCTTCTGTGCGGCCCTTTGAAAACCACAGCAGAGGGTTCCTTTCAAGTGTGGATAGCAAGTTTGAATCTACTATGACTGTTTGAATCAGTTGGTAGTGACTGCCTACAGCTCTGTGTTGAGAAGGATTCTGAGGCTGACTTGGGATAAGCTGAAAGAGTGCCTCGATTATTGATTTCCCACTGAGGAAGCAGGGGGACAGTACATGTACCATGATTTTTTGTGCGGGGGACTTATGTAGGGAAGGTGGCCTCTCCACAGCTCAGCAACAGTTTGGAAGCTCCGGGTGGGAGGGCATGGAGCTAGCCAGTAGCCGTGGCTCTGACTCTGGGGTGGGAACTGGGCTTCCTGTCCCCCCAGGGCAAGAACCTGATCCCACCCGTAGCTGGGGGCAATGTGAAGTTGAACTACACCGTGCTGGTCGGGGAGAAGCCGTGTCCGGTGACGGTGTCGGATGTGCAGCTGCTCTGCGAGTCGCCCAACCTCATTGGCAGGCACAAAGTGATGGTGAGGCTGGAGGGACCCTCTCCATCCTGGGCGGACGGGGCATAGGGACATGGGGGCCTGAGCAGCCCAGCTCGGTCCCGGGCCACCAGGGCTTCCTGGAAAGAGATCTTGTCCTGCTTCAACTTTCCTCCAGCCACCCCACACCCCGAGTCCCCTCCCGGTCTTACTTCTGACTTCTCCTTCCATACTGTCATTCCTTCCTTGCCGCCTGGGCCACCGTGAGGGCACTGTGGACCAGCATCAGACGGTGTGTAAATTGTTCACTCGGAGAGAGTGATTCAGGAAAGGGTCACAGTGGGCCTGGGAAGGTCCCTAACACCGTGTTCTGAGTCTCGTCCTTACCATGGGACGAATGTACAGGAGCCAGTCATCGATGTCATCGGGTCACTCTCTTTAGATCCCAGTCACGTGCTGTTTCCTTACGGAGATGACCATGCTGTGCTGTCTCCTGAGTGAGAAGCTGTGTGACTTTTCCCGCTGTCCGGACCCCCTCCCGCAGCCCCTGTGCGCCCTCTCCTCTGCTTTCACGGCCAAAGATGATTCTGCTCTCCGGGGCCATTTCCCTCATCCAGCCGTGCTCACCGGTTTGTTGGTGACTTGGGCTGTCCCCTTGGATGCTCTGTCCCCACACCCGGCTCCACCCTGCCCTCTCTGCCCCCAGGCCCGAGTCGGTGGCGTGGAGTACTCCCCGGGGATGGTGTACATTGCGCCGGACAGCCCGCTCAGCCTGCCCGCCATCGTCAGCATAGCCGTGGCGGGCGGCCTCCTGACCATCTTCATCGTGGCCGTGCTCATCGCCTACAAACGCAAGTCCCGCGAAAGCGACCTCACGCTGAAGCGGCTGCAGATGCAGATGGACAACCTGGAGTCCCGCGTGGCCCTGGAGTGCAAGGAAGGTACTGAGGGGCCAGGTGGCCGTGCCCCACGCTGGAGGCTGGGCGCACGTGTGTGTGTACACGTGTGTCTCACACACAAGCAGTGGGCTGGGCAGCGGTGGACAGCAGTGGGGGCTGGGCGTGCACCTGCAGAACTTTATCTGGCCTGTGCCCAGACCGGTCCCACACCCTAGCCAGCCCCACCCGGCAAGGCCAGATAAGCCTAAAGCTACCCTCAAGCTGTCAAGCCAAACTGGCATCATTCCGAATCCTACCAGAGAAGTTTCCAGCCCAGAGCGCTGGCTCAGTGGCTCTTACGCCCCCATCTCGGGGAGCCCTTGGGGTGACTGCCACGACACACTCAGGCAACTGCAGCTCTCCTCCTCCTTCAGAAGGAAGGAACAGCTGTAGGGTTGATCGCGATTTTGAAGGAAGAGTGTTTCCCAGCTTGTATTTTAAAAAATTACCAATGTACCATGGCGTGAAATCAGCTGCAGTGAATCCAAGAAGGGAATTAAGGAGTCAGACTCTTGTCACCCCCAGGATATCATTTCGTGAGTCACCCGAGAGGGTCGGGCCGGTTCTCTGCCGAAGATTTGTACACAGAGCAAATCCATCCCATACCTGGGGCTCTCCCTGGCGGGAGGTGGGTCCACTGCAGCCCCTCTCTGCCTCCTTCAGCTGTCAAGCAGCATCCGCCTTGTGGGACTGTTAATTACTGCCTTTTATTATATTTACGCTGCTTAATTTTTTCCCCCCGCAATGGACTCTTTCCTCTAATTAGGAGTAGTGATTAGAATCTCTTTTATGTGTGGCAGGCGTGAGGCTTTGAATGTTGGCAGCGTGCTTGGTGACTTGAAGGGAAGCTGCGGACTGATAAAAAACCAGCTCTCTCCCTCTCCTCCCTGCCAGCTGGGCACCCCAACGGGGAGGGGCGGCGAGGGGGAGTGTGAAGCCAGGTTCCTCTCAGAATGTTCCGTAGGAGGAGGCATTAGTGCTCAGTCAGGGAGGCCAGCTGAGCATCAGAGGAGGCACAGGAAAGCCGGGGCTGCAGCCTGGGGGGAGAGCCACCCCGCACGGGCACGGGCAGGAGGAGAGACACGTGGCGCACCATGCAGGATTAGACATGAGAGTGTTTCCCAGGGTGCCTGGGGCTGGCTCCTGAATGCAGGCAGGGTCCAGGGAGGGGGCTTCCTGAAGACGTGACCGTGAGCCAGCTCATCACCTACACACGAGCCCAGAGGGGGCCTGGCCTGGGCCCTCACAGGCCTGACACTCACTGACATGCACACTCAAACGATCACCCATGTGCACACACTCACACCTATGCTCGTGCACGCAATCCCGTGCACTCCCACAAACGCACACGCGTGTTCCTCACTCAGAATGTACGTGGGTGCTCCTCAGGGCTTTTAGTGACAGCACTTGCCCAAAAGGCTGACTCCTCTTTCACAAACACACGCACACACATCAGTGTAAGTTTGGCTCGGACGCATTGGGGTTGCTCTGCTTCGGAGTCACTGTCCTCGACAAGGACCCTGTGTCGGTGTGGCCAGAGCAGAGGCCCGGGTGCGGGAGCAGAGCCGTGTGGTGTTCCTGGGGTCACCAGAACTCTCTGAACACAGGGCTTGCTTTCCAAGGGCTTTTCTAGAGCCGCGCAGGACCTGTGAATCTCTTCTGGTTCCCCAACTAAGTACTGTTTTCTCTGTTCTTGTGTTTGTATAAGTAGAGAGAAACGTAGTTCATGTCCACTGGTTCTTCTTTGTCAGCATTGTTGATCCATTCTGGGTGTGTGTACATGTGTGTACATGCATGCTTACATACATGAGTTTGTGCCTGCACACATGTGTGTATGTGTTCAGGTGCTGAGGAGAGAGGCAGGCCAGGGAAGGGCCAGGCACATCACCTCGACTTCCTGTCGTGGCAGAGGGTGGCCCAGGATAGCATCTGTGCCTAGGGCAGGGTGAGATCACAGCTTTGGTGCCGTGTAACGACTTCGACCTGTGCACTGGCTTCCCCTGGGCTAGAGGCTGCTTGCAGCTCCGTGGCTCTCTGGAGACTGAGCAGCATCCACAGACAGCCCATAATTCACCAGAGTAGCATCAACTTGCGGAAGGAAGGACAAAGACCCACGCTGCGTATTTACACAGAAGGAACATATTAGTGTGGCAGAGCCCCATTCTGGCTCCGTTTGGTGATTTGATGGCTTCAGTGACCTGCACGGCCCAGAACTGGGACTTCAGAAGAAATTGTCCTTAACTCTTAAAAGGAAACCCACTATAAAACACAGAATCGGAAGTCTGCCCTTCATCGCCGGAATTTCCCCCTTTCCTCCACCCCCACCCACCATTCCTCTACGGTCCCCCTGCCCCACACACATTTGGCAAACGAAAGCCCTTCATCCTCAGGTGTGGAGGTGCTCCTGGCCTCAGCAGCAGCACAGATCTGTGGATGGCCTGCCCCCATCCAAGCTTCGGAAAGAACTTGGCTCATGACAACTCCCTGAGGCTGCACGTCTCTCCCGTGCCTGTGTTGTTCGCCTCAGCTATTTAACTTAAAACATCCCTTTTCTTATTTCTGCATACTTGAGGACCATTGCTCCTGCCCCCCAGGGGCCTGGGTGAGGGTTCTGAGTGTTGCAAGTCGGTGGTAGCTTTTGGGCCGGCCCACCCAGGGGTCTCACGAGCTTCTCTTGTGCCAGCCTTTGCCGAGCTGCAGACAGACATCCATGAGTTGACCAGTGACCTGGACGGGGCTGGGATTCCCTTCCTGGACTACAGAACCTACACCATGCGGGTGCTCTTCCCGGGAATTGAAGACCATCCTGTCCTCCGGGACCTCGAGGTGAGAGCCGTACCCATGGCCTAGCCCTTCTCCATCAGTGTTAGCACAGAGAAAGATTCGGGTGACCTTCAAGTCGGGCCGCCTTATCCAGAAGCAAGAAAGCTGAGGTCAAGGAGGGGATGGACATTGCCCAAGGACCCCCACTTGTCAGCAGCAGCCAGTCGGGAGGAGGTAGGGCCAAGCCAGGGAACCTCAGAGCAGAGGTGGGAGTAAGGCTTTGGGACTTAGGGGGTCGTGGAGTCCTTGAGAATTGAATGCAAGACCTTCTCAGAAAAACTGCATATTCACAGAAATAAGAAATCTGGCAAACAAATGTCGGGAGTTCATGGGCCCTTATTTAAGAAACTGTGATCTGATGATTTCACCACTTAGCTGGTGCTCAATAAATCCACGTGGAAAAGATAAGTGACCCACTGGGGAGGGAAGTGGAGAGTGAGTGATGAGCACCTGACTCTCTTTGGTACCAGCAGGGACCTCATCTTCTGAGCATTTTATCCCTCTTCCTGTCTAGCTTAGGGTCTGGCTTGCGCATATAGTCCCACTGCCCTTTGTTCCTAAAGGGATTTGGAATGAATTATAAAGATAACTACCCGAGAAAAGTGAAAAACATAAATGAGGGAACCAGGGCAAAACAACAACTGTACAGAATACTCACTGTTTATTCATGGACTGCTGAGCGGCTCAGGTTTGAGTACTTGGATGCATGCCTTCACTGAGCTGCTGGAGAGCCCTCCGAAGCGGGCGGCAACACTGAGGGTGCAGAGAACTCTGGGCCCCACAGCTGGGAGGGAGCGGGCTGGGATTTGCGTCCCAGTGGTCAGACTTCAGGGTCAGCCTTCGCAAGAGCAAGCCTGGGCACTTGACTTCCAAGGTGCTACATCAGTGTCATGCCTTACAGCTCTGGATACTTATTAGGATGGATGGAAGATTGTGGCCAAAGTAGCAACAGAAAATAAGACTAGTTCCAAGATTTATATGGTCCATAAAATAAAGCAGACCCATCGCTCAGGAGTTGCGCGGCTTTGCAGGTACCGGCCCGAGGGAATGTCTGCATGACTTCTGCAAAGGGCTGTGCACTCACGCAGGTACTTCCCTCCTATGGGCCCCATTATAAATCACCTGTGTGCTACCGTGGCCTTATTCCTCGCCTGCCTCCTTACAATTCCCTCTTCAGCCTGAACATCCTCTGTTTTCCTTGCCTTTATTGTGAGGGGGGGCTTTCCGGTCCCAGCCTTTGCTCGCAAAGGAGTTAACGGCCAGCTTTACCAATGGCCCTGACTTGGAGCCCCCAAGATAGCTAACTATTGCGTGTGCGCTCTGAATCTAGCAGGTCACGCTGCTTTGCTTTTTAATTTTGGTAAAATAAGCATAAAATTTCAACCATTTTTTTTGTCCTCACCTGAGGACATTTCTTTTTTCATTGCTTTCAGAGAGAGAGGGAGGGGGCGCAGAGAGAGAGAGAGAGAATCAATGTTTGCCTTCTCACATGTTCCCTGACTGGGGATCGAACCTGTGACCTCTCGGTCCACAGGGCGACTCTCCAACCAACAGAGCCACACCGGCTAGGGCGCAGCCAGTTTTAAGTGTACAGTTCAGTGGCACTGAGTACATTCACATTGTTGTGCAGCCATCACCGCCATCGGCTCCAGAACCTTTGCGTCTTCCCCAGCTGAATCTCTGCACCCATTGAGCAGTCACTCCCCATTGCCCTTCCCCCGGCTCCTGACAACCCCCATCTACCTTTTGTCCCTATGAATTCGCCTACTCTGGGTACTTCATTCAAGTGGAATCATACAGTATTTGTCCTCTAGGGACTGGTTTCCTCAGCAAAGTGTTCCCAAGGTTCACTGGTGCTGTCGCCCGTGACAGAACTTCTTCCCTTTTCAAGGCTGAATCGTAGTCCATCTAACACTCCGCACTTCGTTTGCCCACTCCTCTGGCAATGGGCACCGGGGGTGCTTCCCCCTGCTGGCGGGTGTCGGCGATGTTGCCGGGAACGTGAGTACACAAACATCTTCCCGAGATCCTGCTTTCAATCTGGGAGTATACGCGGAACATAGGACTTTTTCATTTCCATTAAACACACAAATTAATTGCTTGCAGACAGAAATCAACTTTTACTGTTTCGCATTAGCCTGAGGCATGTGAGACCCAGCCTCCCAGACGAGATCCAGAGAGCTGGTATGGGTCATCGTGTTCTTATTTCTTTCCTGCTCCTCTTTGCCACCAGAAGAGTTTCTCCCTCTTGGTTTCCTGGGTGTAGAAACATTCTCAGGGAAGCCACTGATCCATCCAAAGCAGTGTTTTCCAGCCTCTTCAGCCACTGGGAGACCTGCCCGCTGGTTGGGCATGAGTGGCGGATGTGTGTGAAGAAGGAGGTGTCTTCTGGCTTCAGGCTGCCCTGGACAGTGGGCCACCAGGCCCCCTGGGACCACCTCCGGGCATTCGGGGAAGTGGCTGCCCAGGCACTGGGCACACACCCGTCCTTTAGAAACAGAAAGCTAACAGTAACCACACACTCCATTTGCAGCCTATCATTGCCTCCCAAACTCTACCCTATTGGGTTACAATTAAAATTTACTATCCAGCTTTATACTCACAGACTTCAACTAAATTATCAAACCATCTGGTGAATAAAGAAAGTCTTGTTTCAGAGTGGCATTTGCGTGGGGGGCAGGGTGGCAAGTTACAAAGGGGAATTGTTCTGGATACTCTTTACCAGGATATTTCACTGCCATCTCTCCTTTCATGAAATGGGGAGAAATCCCTGCCTTCTGCACCCCGAGACACTGTGCCAATGCACTGCACATCTGGGAGACCCTGTGGGGAGGGTCCGTGAAGAGCAGCCCGCGAAGTAGGAGCGGCAGGTAATAAAACTGCCGTTTAAGTGTGCCCCGCGTGCGCCAAGCACTTTACATACATTATCTTATTTAATGCCCATAAAACATTATGACACAGGCACTCATATCCTCATTTTATAGATGAGGGAATAGAGCCCAGAGGTGATGGAGCTTTCTTGCACATAGGAGTCAGTCTCTCTGAGTCCAAACCCCAGGTTGCTAGAGATGCTGTTTCTCCACGGGTCCCAGGGCCCGGGCCTTGTTGCCCAGAGGCGAGTGCAGCCGCAGCAGGAAGTCCAGAGCATGTCCTCATGCCAAATGTACCCTCTGGTCAGCCCTGTGTCCTCATCCTCCTCTCCGGGTGCCACGGTGCCAATCCTGCACATGGGTCCCCTGCACTCGATGGCCAGCCTGAGTGCTGAGGGGCCTGAGAGGCCGCAGGGAGGACTCAGTGCTGGCTTCCAGTCACCACCAAGACCCAGAGTAGGATTGGATGTGGCCAGGGATGGTGAGGGGGCCTGTAGTTGGGAATCCGGCACTACCCTTCACCCATTGGCTGGCCGTGGGACAATGGCAGTAGCTTCTCTGAGAAACTGTTAAGAGGGCACACTCTGCCTTGCAAGGTCCTCAGAAGGCTGAGTTGGAACAGTATAAACCACATGCCAACACTGCATATGGCCATGGTGGGCACCCAAGAAGCACCATTGGCTGTTATTATTAGGACAAGTTGTGGAATGGCCGTTCAGAGGGGTTTGATGGACAAAGTAAGTGAAATGTGCAAGGGGAAGGTCACAGAGCCATGAGGGAGACCAATGGGAGACAGACAGCTGGGCACACACACGCCTGGCTGATGGCAAGGCGAGGCTGCCAAGTCTCCCTAGTCCCTCCCTTTTCAGCACCTGTGGAGTGGGGAAGCGGGGCAACCAGGCAAGAGGCCAGCCAAGGCCTTGGGGAATGTGGGGTTGGCCGGGATGAGCTGCAGGGGGCCTGGCCAGCACCCCCTGCCTCTGGCAAGTTCCCATCTCTCCTCGTCTTCCAAGTACCAGCACCACAGCAAGGGAAGTGGAAATGGACCTGACTTGGAAACACATGTGAGCACCTAGCTTCCTGACCTGTGGGAGCTGCCGATGCCAGGCATCTGGGGTTCAAAGAGAGCGCTTCTCTCAGAGCTCAGGGTTAGACCCACAGGGCCCCTGCCATGAAGCAGGCTTCTGGCTGACCATCCAAGGGCAGCGCCTGGGTCTGACTGGTCTCTGCCTCCAGCCAGCACCTTGCCCTGAGCCCAGAACCCTGAATGAGTGGCATGAATGTTCGGGCTCCACATCTTCCACCTCGTGGTCCTTGGGCAAGCAGGGCTTTCGCTGCCTGGCTCATCTTCCCCAGTTTAAAACCTCTAGGCTAAAGCAGGATAAAATCCCTGCCATTCCGCCACTCGGCCGTGTGTCAGGCTGTGCACTGCAGGCTTGGGCCTCATTGCTCCCCGGGGCCCCAGGAGACGCCTAGCACAGTGCCTGGCACTACATAAGGACTTGACAGCATCAGCCAGGTGGGCGCTGGCTGCCTGGGGTGAGTGGTCAGCAGTGTGCACGGCCCACCCTGTGGGGGCATTGCTGGGGCCCCACCAGCCTTGCCGTCTCAGGTGGCAGTTGGACCCCCGGGTCTCCTCCGCAGGTACCGGGCTACCGGCAGGAGCGAGTGGAGAAAGGCCTGAAGCTCTTCGCCCAGCTCATCAACAACAAGGTGTTTCTGCTGTCCTTCATCCGCACGCTCGAGTCCCAGCGCAGCTTCTCCATGCGTGACCGTGGCAACGTGGCCTCGCTCATCATGACCGTGCTGCAGAGCAAGCTGGAGTATGCCACCGATGTGCTGAAGCAGCTGCTGGCCGACCTCATCGACAAGAACCTGGAGAGCAAGAACCACCCCAAGCTGCTGCTCAGGAGGTGAGAGGCAGGCCTGGGGGCGGCAGGGAGCTGCACAGGTCAGAAAGCCCCTACCCAAGCCCACTCAGCCTGGCCCTCCCGCCTCCCAGGGAGACCAGGGTGGAGCTCCCAGGAGGAGCAGCCAAGTCCCATGAGGTTAGGAACCCACCTGCCCAGAGGCCAGGTGCACCCACAGCTTCTTGGAAGAGCCCACGCATCATGCTGGTGCCTCTAACTGGCCACTGCCCATCTGCTCAGCCCGCTGTTTTTCATCTGCCCCTGTGCCTGCTCTACCTCCTTCTCTCTCTGCCCTTCCACTCCCCGGATTTTGACCCTTTTTACTGGAATTCTTCTCCTGTGAAATCTTCAGAGGTCTTTTTTGCATCCCCTGGCTTTCTCTAAATCAGGACTTGATTTAGGAGAGACACCCCAAGACCTCTCTGGACACCCACTTCACCATCTCAGGATGGGAAGTGTTAGCCCCCTGCCCCTCACACTGCTGTCTGTCTGCTCTTGATCACTGTGAGTCACACGTGACTATTTCAATCTAAAGTAATTAAAAGTGAATAAAATGTAAAATCGCTAAAGAGCTCATTGGAAATGCCCCATCCCAGGTCCCTGTCCACACACAGTGGATCTAGATTCCAACAAGAAACCTAGGTGATCCGAATGCATGCCAAAGTTTGAGAAATATGGTCCAGCCTGTGTTTGAATTAAAATCCTTCAGTGGCAACTGGGCTGCAGAAAGAATTTCCTGGCACCTGTTCGAGGCCCTGCACAGTCTGGGGTCCCCCACTCAGCACAACTGGTGCCTCATCCTCAGCACTGGAAAATGTGAAGTCATAACCAGATCCCGTGTCTTTGGCCTTATGGGAAATAGGACTCTCCGACTCTATCCACACTGCCATTCACACTTTCCACGTACTTGAAGGCCATTTCTCCTCTAGGCTGTCAGTCCAGTGTCTTAGCCTTCCTGTAAATGAAGACAGAAAACTCCCGTGTCCGGCCCTCTGCCATTTACCGCTTGCCTCCCGACCTCGGTCACTGAGTCTGAGGTAGGGCCTCCCGTCTGGTCCAGGGCATAGATTTGGCTTTCAGAGGGTTGGCCAGGTTTTCTCGGGTGCAGTGGGCATTCGCCCGCACAGCTGCAAAGGTAGCGACATACAGGTGCAGTCACACAGCTTTGGAACAGCCGGGTGGACCATTTTGATTTGTATTTTATTTCCGCCACGCAGCCACCCACCACTGTAATTCTGGGGTTGCCAACGCCTGCCACAGCTCCCGCCGCGCATTTCCAGGCGTGGTCTCCCTCTGAATCTGTGTCTCTCCTGCGCTTGTTTTCTATTCGCTCTCTCAGATGCCTCTGTCCTTTCTGCCCACCTTCATCTCCTCTCCTTCTTCTTTCCCTTGGCTGCCCTGCTCCTGTCAATAATCTTTCTTCTTTTCTCCTCTCAGCTTTGCTGTGTGCTGGCAGCTGCCCAGCTGCCTTGGGATTTTAGTTATTAGTATCTTCGGGCAACTGCAACTTTCAACTCTATGTAAACATGCCTAGACGGGCTGGTTTCTCCCTGGAGCTGGCCACATGCTTAGTACAAGGTTGACTGTAGTTTGTTTTCTCCAAATGGGTGCAACCGAAAGTGGCCTTTGTCCAGAAACACTGCTACTGTGTCTTCACTTCCTAAGTAAAATGGACTTGGGTAGCAGCATGAAAAATGCAATTTAGACTCAAGAAAGAACTTTCTGTTATTGCAAATGAAACACTAGAAGGGCTCCCAGGGGAAGTTCCAAAGGACATGGAAGCCTTTGAAATAAGACCATTTTGGCATCTCTTGGGATAAGCTCGGTAGGTGTGCAGTTCCACGTTACTGTGAGCTCTGAGTCTTCCGCTTAGGTGACAGAGTCAGTCTAATGCGGCCTTTTTGCCATGATGCCCTGCTCCTGCCACTTTCTTTTCTATCATCTGCCACATCAGTATGTCCCAGGTTTTTGGTTTTCTCACCTAAAGTAACTATAAAGTTCTCGAAGGCTGTACGGCCCAATGTGATCACTGTGAGTCCAATATGACTTTAAATCTAAATTATCAAAGACATAAAATGAAAAATTCAGCTCCTCAGATAGACTAGCCGCTCTTCAGGTGCCCAGTAGCACATAAGGCCGGTGGCTGCCGTACCAGACGGCACTGGGAGAGCATTCCCCTCATCACACAAAGTGCACAGTGCAGCTCTAAGCCTTTCCCACTGGTCCCACCGGGATCCTGATGTCCAGAGTGCCACCCCCAGCCTGGGAGGCAAAGCTTGTCCCATCGCTGTGGGGTGTCCACGCGTCCATGGACTCAAGTATTCTTTTGGATCTCAAGATTTGGCCTGAAAACCTTAGGAAGCAAGACCCACACAGACCTCTTCCCCTGCCTTCCCAGTCTTTGGGGTCTGACCAGCTGCTTCTGTCTTTGTCATCCTCTGCTGGTTCCCTTGGTGATGGGTAACAGGACTGAGTCGGTGGCCGAGAAGATGTTGACCAATTGGTTCACCTTCCTGCTCTACAAGTTCCTCAAGGTACGATTGGCTGTGGGGGCCCCTCTGGCTTTGCTTCCGTTTCCCTGCCAGTCTGGGCAGTCACCTGCATCCTCCCCAGCCTGCCCCATTTCCCTCCCGCCCTCAAGTCCGCACCCCCCAGGGCCTGGCCATTAGTCTCCTGCCCAGAAATGCAGTTCCCGCAGTCACTGAGGGAGCAGGGTCCCGACCATGTCAGAAGACAGAGCCCCGCGGGCGGGCTGCTTTCTCCCAGGTGAGATGAGATGAGCCTTTGAGAGGACCCTGCAGGAGCCCTCAGCTAAAAACAGTCCACCCCTCACTTCCCTGTTTTCCCTCCTCCTCCCCCTCCTGCCACTGCCAGACGCAGACTTACTGCGGCCCAGAAGGGTCTGAGGCAGGTACAGAAGGCGCCTGTGGCAGCAGAGTAGTGGATGATGTGTCTGGGATTTGGAAGTGCCTGACATCCAACTATTGACTTTTTTGCTAAGGCATTCACACCACCAGGGACTGACCTCGGGCTCGAGATGGGGCTGCAGAGAAAGTGGGTGGAGTGGGGCGGGGAGAAGGCACTGAGAGGGGATGAGAGGCAGGTAAGAGAAGAGTGTAGGACAGGGCAGATGGGACAGGACACTGCGGTCAAAATGTCCCGGGGACACGTACATCTGAAGGAGGGAGCTGAACGCCCAGGAGTAAAGCAGGTGGGACCAGGAGAAGATTGAAGCAGAGGAGCAGACAGCAGCCCTTTGGGGCAGTAGGGGCCGTTGGAGGCTGGACCCTGCTGCTTGGTGGCCCAGCATCTGCCCAGCATGGTCCTCTTGTGCCCAGGAGTGCGCCGGGGAGCCCCTCTTCTCGCTGTTCTGTGCCATCAAGCAGCAGATGGAGAAGGGGCCCATCGACGCCATCACGGGCGAGGCCCGCTACTCCCTGAGTGAGGACAAGCTCATCCGCCAGCAGATCGACTACAAGACCCTGGTAAGCCAGCCTCACAGCCTTCCTCCAGGGCCCTGGGCAATGGGCTTTGGCCCTGTCCAGCCCCTGCCCAATCCCTGCCGGGCAGAGGGCACCGTGGAAATGCTGATAAGCAGCCTCTCCAGGTGTGCCCACTGCAAGGGTCCAGACAGCTGATCCACCTGAACGTATCACCCTGATGTCCTCTGTACCACCAGACCAGGGCTTCTGGGTTTGGGGGCCAGTAGCCCAGACACACCTGAGCAACACTTCAGCAAGAGACTAGTGGGGTTCCGGGCCAGTGCACTGAACTCTGAGGCCCTAAGCCCCTGCTGGGCGCTGGCTGACTGACTCCCCTGAAAGAATACCTCCTTACTCATCAGTTCTCCCAACGAGGAGAGGGGACACTTCCTTGCAGACAGTGGGTCGGGGCACAAAGGACCAGAAACCAGAAAGAGTTCCTCGTGCTTCTGAAGCCCACCTCTGCCCACTAGGTTAAATATGCACGTGACCCAAGCTGTACAATATGAGGCCGGAATGCCTAGTGATGAAGGCGTTTGTCCAGGGAATGGGGGGCATCCCCTCCGTCAAGGTTAGACCCCATCTCCTGACAGAAACCGCTGCCCTAGGAGATGGCACAGCTCAGCGTATAGGAGTGTGGAGCTGGAAACAAGCACACCAGGATGGAAGCCCCAACTCTGCTTCTGACCAGCTGAGTGGTTTGGCTTAATCTCAGCCTTCATCTCTCTGAGTTGGGGTTTCTTTATCTGAAAAAAAAGGTGGGAGTAACTCTAGAACCTACTAAAACAGAGATGACAATACCACGAGCTCCCAAAGCTGTGCCGAGGATGGGGTGGGATAGATGAGCCAGGGGCTGAGCCTGGGCAGGATGAGCACTCACAGTCACTGGCTCCCAGAGCCCCCGATGCCGCCTGGTTCCCGCCATAACCGTCCACTGCCCCGTCTGGACGGGTATGCCCCAGGCTGCCCTGTCTCTCCAGGCCTGGGAGCCAGCACTCCAGTGGCTTTGGAGAGAGTTGTGATCTCCCAGCAGGCCTTCCATAGGGAAGGGGAGAGGAAGTGGAAAGAGGGAAAGAGAAAATAAGAAAAAAGTTGAGTGCTGGGGCTGATGCTCCAGCATATTCAAGAGGGATAGACAGAGACTAGATGGGACTTAAGATACACAGTAGGGAGACGAGGCATGAGGCAGGCCAGGCCGGGCCAGGGAGCCAGGAAGAATCCCGGACACGGAGGCCAGCTCTGGGACCGTCCCTGCCACTCTGAGCAGAGCCCTTCCTGCTGTCGGGGAGTGATGTGACCATGCTGCACCTATGTCACCCCATCTTAGAGGCCCGGGAAGCCCAATCACATCCTAACGGACCTGCCAGGACTGGCTCGGTCACTGAGCTTTGAAGGAGCAGCGTGGGACTGGGGCCCCTGCTTCCTTGCAGGCATGGTGTGCTCCAGGGGGTGGGGGGGTAGACAGAAGCTCCGATTAAAATGGGAAAGGAAAAAAAACCCTTCCAAAAATAGAGACTTGAATAGACTTCTTAATGAGCTAGAACTGCTGTTGGAACGTCTCCTGCCTGATCTCTCTCCCTTTGCTCCCTTTCGTTCCCCTCTCATCAGTGGCTCCCGGCATTGAATCCAACACAATGAGTTGTGATAATGCTCTGTGCCCAAATTGCAGGACCCTTTATTCCAGAGGCCAGAGTATTGTTAGCACGCTTAGCACGGCTAGCTCAGGCTCGCTTGCAGAGTGTGTGAGGAAGTGGGAGGGGGCGGGGAAGGGCATCGGGACAGTGGAAACCCCAGGGGAAGAGGGTGCAGGGGGAAGAAATTGCGATTGTTTTGCCCAGAGAAGAAATTTGGCTGCAGGGAGATTTAACAGCCGCCTTTAAGCCTGTGAGAGGAGCAGACGGAGCTGACAGAAGACTGCAGGAGGAAGGGGTCGGGGAAAGACGGAAAGTCGCAGAATCTGGCTGTGGCGGGAGGAGCCCAGGGTGTGCTGGGCGAGCTGAACTGACGGTAACCTCGTTCTTGGCAGGAGGGAAAACCACGAAGAATGAGACAGGTGCTGACAGGCTCGGGGACGGGTCACTCTATAGCAGCTGCCCCACTGAAGTGCTGAGTGGTTAATTGCATTGACACTAGAACTTGGACTAGGGCCCTGCGGCTGGGAGTGCCCATCGGCACCCCCTGGGAGCCTGCTTGATGCTAGATGAGCACCCAAGAGCCTGCTACAATGCAGAATGTCAAGCCCCCTGCAAGACCTCTGGAGTCAGAATCTGTTTTAACAAACCCTTCAGTGATCCTATTCACATGAAAGTGTGAGAAGCACTGACCTAGCAGGGAAAACTGTTCGCTCAGAAACCAGCCAAGGGGCATGGGAGTGGAGAGGGGAAGGGAATTTCTGGCGGTAGCTGTGGCGTGGCCAGTGGCTGGGGAACCCTGACCCTCAGCGGGGTCGCTGCTGTATCTCTGGGTGCTGTGAGCTTCCCGCAGAGTTGTCACATGGCCACCGTGGACCCTGCACAAGTAGAAGTGTCAGGAGAACATGCTCAGCTGACAGCCTGTCCTCATGGTCTCTCGGAGAGGGAGCCCAGAACAAGCTGTACTGCGAGCTGGGGGAGGCCATGCCGCCCCGCCGCTGGCCCAAAGCACAGGGCAGCAGGGAGGCCGGGCTCCCAGGGGTGCTGGGAGGGCCGGGGAGGCTTTTAAAGGGCAGCACGGCTGGGAGAGGGCACCCAGAGGGGCACGTGGTTCAGAGTTCCTCCCACCATTGTTTTCAGATTAGGACATTTCAAAAATGAGGGAGTTTTGGTTTTATAGATTTAGGAGGTTTTTTTCATCTTAATGGAAGAAGCATGTTCCCACTTGAGCTCATAGCAGTCTGGCCGCTAATGAAAGGCAGGCGTCCAGGGGCCGGGGTTCTGATTGCCGCCACATGGAGCAGGAGTCGGTGGGGGTGGGGGAGGCTGCTGTCTGCGTCCACACACCAGCCGTGCAGTTGGGGGCAGTTGGGGTGGGGGCGCGCAGTGAGAGCCCAGAGAGGGAGGGCTCGGGCTGCAGGGCCAGAGGGAGGGCACGGGTGGCGTGGCCACTAGACGGCACCTGTGCCCCCACAGCACCCACCCACTGCACTGTGGCCCACCCAGGGTCCCACCCAGTCTCATCCATGGAGAGAGGGCCCACTCGGAAAATAGCCAAGAAGAAAAGTCTTTGGAAACAGCCCAGACATTTTTAAAGGAAAGGATAGAGTTTGGTGCTTTAAACAGAGTCTTAACTTTTCCAACTAGTTCCAAAAAGAGAAATTGAGGTCCCCAGCCAGGGTGGCCTCTTCCCCCAGCACAAGGCTTCAGGTTCAGAGCCAGGAAGGGATCGCAGGTGGCCTGAACCTGAAATTTTTAATTTTGAAGAACACGTTTCGCTTCTTCCAGCCTCTGGCACCTCTGATCATCCGAAACCCTCGAATCTTACAAAGCCCTGGGAGAAAGGCGCCAGAGTCGCATGAGTGTGAGTGTGCGTGAGAGCGAGTGACAGAAAGGCAGACTGACACACACGGACGCGGCGGGGATCTCAGAGGTGGGCGAGGGTCTGGGTGTGTGCCCTCGTGCGTGCGCACGTGTGCGAGTACAGAGCCTGTGCCTGCGTGCATTACTGTCCGGCCTCATGCAGAGTCCCCTCACGCCTCCTCCTGCTCAGCCGTTGTTCTCCTTGGGGAAAAAAATCAGAATTTTCATGACGTTTGTCAAGTGTGCAGCTCCTACTCTGCAATGACACTGAAGTCACGGTGCCTTCCTGCTGCTCGTAGGACAAGAAGGGCAGAGGGCTTGGTAGGGACACAGCTGGGCTGGGCTCTCCCACCCCTGTCCAGTCTAACCGTGTGCAGAGGCGGAGCTGGTCAGCACAGGAGCCCGCAATGCTGCTGGGAATCTCCAAGTTCTTCCTGCTGCCCTCTCCCACCTCCTTCTCTCCCCTCCCCCAGGTCCTGAGCTGTGTCAACCCAGACAACGCCAACAGCCCCGAGGTCCCAGTGAAGATTCTCAACTGCGACACCATTACTCAGGTCAAGGAGAAGATCCTGGACGCCATCTTTAAGAATGTGCCCTGCTCCCACCGGCCCAAGGCTGCAGACATGGACCTGGGTGAGTAGATGTCTACCCAGGGGCTGTCTTGTGATTGGTCAGGAGCACCTGTCAGTCAATGGGGGAGCCAGGGTGCACAGAGCAGGCATGCACAGCCCCCAGGAGCCCAGGGTGGGTGGTACACCTTCATGGCCACTTAGTGAGCAATAGTCAGAGAGGGGCTATGGTCTGCTGGCCATCTGAGCACCTCTGGGGGCTTTGGATGAGCCAAGGGGTGGGCGTGGAGGCATCCTGGCTGCACTGAGTGGGCTTTAGTCTTACTCTGTGTGGTCCAAGATCTTGCTGCCACCTTCGTTGTGCCCCCAGGCCCTGCCCTTGCCCTCTGTCCTGTGCCTGTGATTTTTGCTGACTACCTAAGGCATGAGGGATCTGGGTCAGCGATGGAGCATGGAGGAGAGAATAGAGAAAAATGAGCTCTGGCAGCCTAGTGGGGAGCAGGATGGCATTGTATTTGAATGTTCCATGAATAGATCTCATAGCCTACATAAACAAGGGCAGTGCCACTTAGGGCCAGCTGCACACAGACCCAGTTATGACTTGCCTGAGTGTTTAATAAGGAATCTTCCTGGGGAAACCCCAGCAGGGAGCCTCTCCCCCCGCCCACATAGAGACCAGGGCTGAAGAGAGGCAGTTTGGCATCATGGGTCAATGTCAAACACACCTGAAGTTGAGTCCTGGAGCCACCGGGTCTAGCTGTGCGACTGAGGTCAAGTTACTTATCCTTTCTGTGACTTAGTTTCCTTGCCTATAAAATGGAGATAATAGTACCTGCCTCACTGTAAGAATGAAATGAGATGCACGTACAGCGTAGGAATGCAGTGCTGGCCCCGGGCACACACACAGTCAGCGCTGGCTGCTGCGCTGGTTGGGAGAACAACACTAGTAAGGAAACGGTGTGTGTCTGTTTGCAGATCCTGGCCGTGGAGAGAAGGGCATTTATGGGTGGGTGTACGAACTTGTGACTGGCCAACTGTGGCAACATAGGGGAGGCAGGACCTCCAGAGGCCCTTAATCTATCCATCTGGCCTCGAAGCTGGCTTCAGCTAAGCCACGGGCATCTGTACTAGTTTCCACAATCCACAGCAAATCCTCACCCTTTCCCACTGCAGTGCCCCACCCAAATTCTGATGCCCGACGACACAGGACCAGGAAGTTCTGCTAACTCACCTCGGTTTTCACTGCTTCACTTAACCCCATCTCCTCCGGCAGGGCTCCTGGCAGGATGTGTTTGGCCCCACGCCTAGAGTTCGGATGCCCGGGCAGAGAGAGTGGGCAAGCATGTGCTCTCCTTCACTTTGGAGGTGTCTCTGTGTGTGTTGTTTCTGGAAGGAAAGCAGGGAGAAAGGGAGGGAGGAAATGTTAGAGTGGGTGGGGGGGGTGGGCCCTGGTCCCTAGAGTCAGATTGGACATTTGTGTCTACATGCGGTGACTCTGTTGCCATGAGGATCCCACGGACCGATGAAGGGAAGGGGCCCATTGCAGACCCAGCGGGAGGGGAAATGTCACTGGGAGGGAAGGCCCCCGCCTCCCCCACCCCAGTGTAACCCACCCCCAGACAGCTAAGTGGGCTGCTTCACAATGGCTTTCCCAAGTAGCACCCACCGTCCTTTAGTTTTTTAAGGAAGCCATGGCTGTGACCGCGCTTGGCTTCTCAGGGTCCCTCTCTACAGTGTGGTGGGAGGGTGGCACTGACACAGCGGGGCCAAGAGGAGGCGTTGCTGTGAGTGCCTTCACGCTGGAAGGAGAGTTTGGAAAGGGGGTGCAAAGCCCAGGAAGGGCTCCTGTGTGCACTGCAGACAGACCACATGCTTCTGGTGCTTGGGAACGGGGTGACTTCCCACGGAGGGGAGCACCAGGTGTCTGCTTCAGCCTCCACCCGAAGCATTGGGACAGGGCTGTGCACTGGAACTCCTCTGGTGATGGGGGGGGAAGAGTACAGATACCCTGGGGTGGATCTCAAGAAGGTGGAGCCCTCCGAGAGCAGATTCAGGGGTCAGCCCTCCTGGGCCAACGTGGCTGCCCAGAGAAAGATCACTCATGTGGCTGGTAGATGCAGCTCAGGACCAGGCCTCCCCACCTTATTAGCTTTAGAAAATTGCTCCCTTAAAAGGCCTGGGGGTGCAGGCCCAGCAAAGCAGGTGGTTGATGGAGAGAAATCAGGCCCCCCACAGCCACAGTGATAAACCATCTGGAGTGGAGGCTGCAGCTCCAGCTCAGCCACGGCCGAGTCCTGCGTCCACACGGGGTGAAGGCGGCCCAAGCTGCACAGCTCCCGTGGAGCAGGCCCACCTGAGGGGTGCACTGTCCAGCTGGAGGCTGCTCAGGCCAGGGAAAGGCTACCTGCTCCAGGAGGGGGGGTGGGTCCCCTGCACCATGTTCACATTCCAGGTACCAAGAGAGCAAAGGGGCCACCTCTCCTACCAAAGGTGCTGCTGGGGAGGATGCAGGGGCCACCCTGGGGGGACAAGGCCTCCACAGCAGGGACAGATGAAGGGCAGAAGCCAAAGAAGAGCCCCGGGGTGGGGGGGTGGCCTAGTCATGTTGAACTCCCAACAAAGACCTCCCAGGATGGGTGTTTTTCTGAGGCATGCCCTTTTTTCCCCATTAAACCCTGCATTTAGAGCTGCCCCCAGCACTCCGGCCTTCTTTCTGCCAAAGCCCATTGGCATAGCGTAACACAGGACATGGGGCCCCTCAGAGGCCCGCATGCTTCTTCTGCACAATTAGGCTCAGCCTCAAGACCCCGAGAGCAGAGGGAAGCAAGGCGAGTTTTTTCCATCCTGTAGGGGAAAGTGCTTTGAAAGGCTAAAAGCAATTTACAAATGTAAGGTGTGATTGTTATAAAAAATTAATCTATGCCAAAGGGGCGCATAGTACACAGGCAGGGAGAGGCCTCGCTCAGCCACATGTGGTGGGCAGAGGCTAGACAGCCACGCCTCCCCCGTCGCCCCCTCCCCAGACCTCCTCCTCCCACAGCTCAGGGAATTGGGCAGGGATGCCTCCCCCACCCCCAACATCAGCCCTGGAAAGGCAAGGACGCCTGTCCCAGGACAGCTCAGAAGGAAGCAAAGGCGTCTTGAACTACTCCTGTTAACTGTCCCAAGTAAATCTGGTCCCCACACCCTCCTCTGCCTTGCATCACCGCTGTGGCTAAGGGCCGGGCCTGGCCCCTCAGTCCTGACCCTTTGGTGCATTGGTCCTTAGACTGAAGGTCCCCACTCCTGCCCTGACCTGCCGTCACCAGACTTTTCCGGCCTTTAAGGAACCGAGGTGTGGAGCTGTATTAGTCAGAGTTCCCCAGAGAGACAGACACATATAGGTGGGATGAGCAAGTTCACACATGCAGGTAGGTAGGTAGGCGGACAGATGTTAAAGCACTGGCCCACGTGATCATGGAGTCTTAGTCCAGTCAGGCTGCTGTGACATGTCTCAGACTAGGTGGCTTTAAGCAACAGCTGGCAGATCTGGTGTCTGGTGAGCATCACTTCCTAGTTGGCACCTTCTCACGGTGTCCTCACCTGGCTGAAGGGACTCTGGGGTCCCTTTGATGAGAATGTTAACCCCATTCCACAGGGCTCCACCCTCGTGACTTCATCACCTCCCAGAGGCCCCACCTCCTCGCATCATCACATTGCGGGGTAGGTTTCGATGTGTGAATTTTGGGGACACACACATCCAGTCTGTAGCATGCAGGCTGCACACCCAGGGAAGAGCAAGCATGGCAGTTCAGGTCCAAAGGCCTTCTGCTGGCCGAATTTCCTCTTGCTCGGGCAGGTCAGTCTCTTGTTATCTTAAGGCCTTCACCCGAGTAAGGTCCACCCACATTATGGAGGGCAATTTCCTTTATGCACAGTCCACCAATTTAAATGTTAATGTTGCCTAAAAACTCCCTCACAGAAACATCCAGAATAATGCTGGACCACAGATCTGGATGCCATGGCCCAGCCAAGATGACACATAAAATTTACCATCACAGGGGCCCAAGTGAAGGACCCAGGGCCTGCCTGCATTTCAGTCTGTCGGTGTCTAGGGAAGATACCACACGGCGGGGGTGGGGACTGTGCTGGGGCAGGCTGGCCTTTGGGAGCTCTCAGAGGACAGTGCCGAGGGCCCCCGCTCTGCTCTGAGTGAAGCTGTCCTCACCAGGTTTGTGTCCCTTGCCACCCCTTGCTTTTCTAAACTATTCAACCAGCGCATCCTAAGAGTTTACCGTGGGGCGAGCTCTGTGCCTGACATGGGGTACCAATGCGAATAGGAAGAGTCCTCATTCCTCCACACAGCAGCGGAAGGCAGGATCCCCCTCTCTCTGAGCCGCGGGAATCTTTTTGTCTCCTCCCTACCCTCCCCAGAGGAAATAATTGGCACCATTCTGTCCCACTGCACTGAAGGGTTCTGCAGCCCAGAGAGGCGCAGCGCTCGCCAGGCCACACAACGGGGAGGTGGAGAGAACGCCCACCTCCGCTGCGCATCCTCCTCCGCAGCGGGCCTTGACCTCCAGAGATTCCTCTGGTTTAATGCAAATGCTCTATCAATAGCCCTCCTCCCCCGAACTCCACCACCCACTCTGTCTTGCCATTCAAGTCCTGCTAAAAGGCTGTATTTTTTCAAATAAGTAATTCCTGTATGCAATAGAAAGATACACTATCTTCTGAGTGAAATATAAAGAGTTCACAGCAGCTGTCTCCCCAGTTTGCATTTTCCGTTGCACCTGATGGGAAGGACAGATAAAGATAATGGGATTTTTTTTTTTCTTTCTTATTTCACCTCCCTCTCTCCCTGGAAGGTGGAAGTGTAACAAATTGGATTGTGAGTGTGTCTGTCCTTTGTGCTGGGAGCCTGGAGCAGGACACCGGGCTGCGGGGCAGGAGCTGGGGGAGAGGTCAGAGCTAGCGATTTTCTCTCAGTGCCATGCATATGAATACCGAGGTCACCTTTCCTCCTTCCTCCGCCCACCACTTGCCTTTTTAACTCTTCTTTGACCCAGCACACTGCTGAAGTGACACCGGAGCCTCTGTGTTCCATATTCAAGCATATCCTTTAAGCTCTAGGTCATCTCTGTTAAATCAAGTGGCATGGCATAACCTTTTTCCTTTAGCTCCTGCATTTCCCAAAGAGCAACAACTAGCCAGTGCGGGGCGCTTTGCCGTTTGCAAAGACCGGGAGCCTGAAATGCAGGCGGCACAGTTCTGTTCAGGAATTTCTTCTTTTAATTTCTCATATAATGAGAAAATTTTTATTCTTTTAAAACAAAACCTACTTAGATGGTGCACCCTCCGCTCCCAGGTCAGTTTTTCAGACCTTGTTCGCGGTGACACTGAGCTCTCTGTGATGCCTGCCCTGCACTGTGGAGTGGCCAGGGGTGGAGGTTGTCACGCTCTCCGCCAGGCACCTCCTTGACCTCACCTGCTCACAGGTGTGCGGCAGTGGAGTCCTGTCTGCTCCTCCAGATTTCTGCTCAGGCCCCTGCCGTGGGAGGCAGAGTGGGCTCCGCAGGGCTGGCGTGTGCTCCTGGTGAGCACCTGTTCTCCGTGCCCCGAGCTGAGGAAAGGTGGCCGGGGTGGAGTGCAGTCCATCCCTCGTGGATCCTCATGAGAGTTGACTCAGCCACTTCTAACCGGCCTGTGGCATCCCCTTCCTCCCTTGTCCTCCGAGGTCAGCTCCTCCTGAAGCTTCCTGCGATGGGCCGAGCGCAGACAGGGCTGGAGGGGTGGGGTTGTCATGAAGCCTTCCAGGCCCCCGGCCTGGGTGACACGAGATGCATGTGCATGCATGTGTCTGTGTGCATGTGTGTGCACACACACACACGTGTGTGGGGCATGGCTCCCATGTGCCATGGGGGTCAGAGCTAATGCAGGGTTATGCCCTTAAGGGAGGATTTGCCTCTCAGGGGACCCTCCAGGAGCTGGGCCAGTGATATGCTGGGTTCCAATATCTCCTTCTGCGGTCAGCTTGCAGATGAACCCCCACTTTTTCCCTTGATACCTTTTCACAAACTCGGGGGCACACCATGGAGCTCCCATCTGCTCTCCCCCTAGAATCCCCAAGCACTCCCTGCTCTGTCTCCTGGACATCCCGACACCTACATCCCTGCCCCACCCCCGAGCCTAGGCCTGAGGGCAGCTATCTTTGGTGGGGTACCCCTCCCCGTCTCATTCACCCACTGTCTCTGTGGCTCCCTGCTCAACCCCAGACCCCTTGGCATGGCATGCCACATCGCCCTTATTGCGTTTCCTGACTTGCGTGTGCCTCTCCAGCCCCTTCTTCCCACTGTCTCCCACGAAAGCACACTTGCATGGATCCCTAGAAGCGTCACATAAATGGCACCTTTGGACCAGAACTCCTGTCCCCATGCTAAGTGAGGCAAAAGGCTATTGTCACTTAAGCACTCAGCCCAGGCAGCCTCCCCTCCCCCAACCCCACAGACCCTGCTCCTCCTCCCACCCCCATCCAGCTCGAGTCACCGAGAACCCTGGACTCATTGTTCCCCCGCACAGCCTGGCACCCAGGCAGCCTGCAGGGGCTGCAGCTTTTCTTCTGTCTCCACGTTGACCTCTGTGCCATGTCCTGCTGGCGCAGAGCCTGGCACGTGGTGGGCACTGGGGACACTGTGTCGGAGTGAGGACGTGAGAAAGCAGCTCCAACACTTCCTGGATCTGGATGCCCAACATGGCAGCTGCAAGAGGCGCCTCTCGTCGGATGGGGCGGCAGGGGCCCCGTCCAGAGCAGGCGCTGTGAGGAGTCCCTACATCTCAGGGTTCCTTCCATGGGCCTGTCACCAAGCTTGGTGCTGCATGTGGTTTGGTACCTTGAGGTGTTTTCCAGTCTCTCACTGTGCCCAAGGCCGGCAAAGCTGTCCTGGAGGCTGGGCATTCTCCCGGAGGACAGTGGCTATTGGCCACGCTGTCACATTTTCCTGGGCTGTTCTAATGGGGTCATCGCATATATAGCAAAGTGTGGACAGAAAAGGGAGATATTTTTAGTACTGTTTTCATACGCAAGCCTGAAGGAGCCTATCTGGTGGAGAACATGCTTGGGAGGAGAATGCAGGATTGGAAGACCTGGGTGCTCCTGATTTTCATAACTGCTGTGAAAACAAAGCCCATGTGAATAAGCAACAGTGCACATCGCCCAATGCGCCGGGCCTCCGGAGGCTGAGCTCGCCGGCCTCGTGCACTGCTAAGGTCACCAGGCTGCTGTCCTTGATCTGAAGGTGGCAGGCCCGCCTCACCCTCAGCTGGCCCAACCTGCACTGGGGGGTCCTTTCCTGCTGGGTAGGAATGAGATTCCAGGAAACCAGCCGTGCGGTCCAGGGGATGGACTGCTACTGGGGCAGGGAGGAGCCAGGTGCTTTGGCCTTGGACTTGGGCCTTTCCTGGTCCCACCTTGACTCATGGAGCTCCAGTGCTGAATGCTCCAGAAGGCCCAGCCCACTCTGCTGCTTTGGTTTTCCTGAGATATTCCCTAAGGAGTCTGGGGACATAGAGGCCATGGCTGGCCAGGGGCGGAAG
Source organism: Desmodus rotundus (assembly GCF_022682495.2). Classification (NCBI taxonomy): domain Eukaryota; kingdom Metazoa; phylum Chordata; class Mammalia; order Chiroptera; family Phyllostomidae; genus Desmodus; species Desmodus rotundus. The sequence continues at coordinate 77,755,805 of NC_071392.1, read as the reverse complement.
GAAAGTGGATAAACATGGAAGCGAAGTGTGTTCTGACCAGCAGGTAAAACAGGACCCTGGGCAGAGAAGAGTGAGTTTTAGGCACAAAGTTTACGTTAGTCCACTTAAGTTAGTTAGTGCTGGAGAACCACCTGCCCTCCTGTGGCACGCCATTCCCACCTGCGTTCCGGTCAGCCAGTCGGCTTCACGTGGCCTTGCTTCTTTCCTGCAGGCTCTGCAGGTGCAGCTGCCAACCCCAGGCTCCCATCCCTCTGGGCCCTCATTCACCGGGACCCGTGTCAGGCTGGCACTGAGGATTTCACTTTTTACTTATTGGCTATTTCAGTATAAAGGATCACAAAAATAGCAGACTCAAGAGAGCTAAAAGCAAGGCCACCCATTCCCCTGCTTGAGTCCAGCTCACCATGCTCATGTTGGTATTTGGGACAACATTCCTCACTTTGGGATAATGCCCAAAGACAAGAGTTGCTGCCTCCCTGCTGCCCGCTGCTACCGCATCAGAACCAGGGCTGGGTTGGAGGGACTGCAGGACTGGGACACCGGGATGCCAGGACGTGTCTCCTCACAGCCCCCGCACCTGTGACCAAGCGCTGGCCTGGGTGAAGAGAACACTTCCCACCTGCCCTTGACCGCCCTGCTGCCCGGGGCCTATCGTCACTGCCCACAAGCCTCAGCCAGAGAGGAAAGCCTGTGACCACCCCACCAGCACAGCCTATGTGTGTGGAAGGGGACGTGCTATGGCCCGAGCTATGCTGCCAGTGGCACCCGTGGGTTCCTGGAGCTCCAAGTATAGAGCCCAGTGGACACAGCCACCTGCCAGCATCACGGCGTAGCTGCAGCTCTGGGTTCCAGTGCAGCCTTCACTCTCCCTCCCCCCACACTCAGGACGCCGGGCTGGTGCACAGATGTGGCGGGCCTGGCTTTGCTGCAGTACCCCGAGCTCTGTCCACATCTTCCTTGCCTGCTGAGGACACCCAGAGTCCGGTCCTCTGGTTGTCTGTCTTTGTGTCCCAAAGACCTCGTCCAGGGCCCTACACTGAGGAGAAGCCCAGCTAGTGCCCTCAGGAGAGAACTCAGCTGCTTAGCAGAATGAGCCATGGCTGGGGACGGTGACCTCGAGCTCTGTCTTCCCAACCTGTTTCTTTAATTTCCCAGGCGTAAAATTGGAAGGAGGAGTAACAATAATTTAAGGGAGCTTTTATTTCTGGCCATGGGCATGCCTGGTTGTGTTTCCAAGGAGTTCAGATCACCCTGTGTCCCAAGTAGCTGACAGAATAGCTCACCATTCACCTCTGACTGAGCCCCCTGTCTGTCTACCAACTCATAGGTCAGACTTGCTGTTTTCCAACTTGGAGAAGGGGCCACATCACACACCCGCTTACTCACTCTTCCCCATCATTCATCCATTCATTCATTCATTCACCCACTTAGCCATTGTTCCTTTAATAAGTGCTCATCCTATACTTACTCTGCCCCAGGTGCTGGGCTAGGTCCGCTGGTAGGCACCTAGCCCCGCTGGTAGGCACCTAGCTGTATTCCAATGACAAGCCATCACTCCTTCGCTGCCTCGGGGCACACATGGCCATACTCTGCCCTACTTTCTTCAGCTGGGGGCACAGGGGCAGACTGACTTCCATGTTCATCCATAATTGCTGGACACGACTCAGAGCCAGGGCTGCTGGGTACAGCCGCTCAGGCTGCGCACTGCACAACTCAGGACTGTGAGCAGGAGGGAAGTCCTGCGCTGGGCTCCAGAATCTGCTGTCATCGTTCAGTCCGTCAGGCCATGTGGCTTGTTCAGATCCCACTGAGATACACGACTCCACCAGCAAGGGTGCTGGCACCACTGCTAAACCAGGACGCCGGTCCTCAGCTGGCACCTTCCTCATCCAATCTAGGCAAAGCCACAGCCACTTCAGCAGAGGAGACTTCTTTCCCCCACAGGTCCAGCCAGGGGAACCTAGTGTCCAGGGCTCAGCCCCTGCTTCTCCTCCAGGCCCCGTGTGGGGAATGCAGAACACTGCCATCTGTGTCCCCTCTCCATCTCCCCACCCCCATGCAGCCTCTGACTGAATGGCCCAGGTGCACCAGGCAACCATGGCAGACCCAAGAGGCTTTGTCATCGGCTAGGATAAAGCATAGCACCGCTGCGTTCCTCAGGCCAGACTCGGCTTCCCCGGCATCTGAATGAACTGCCTATCAGCTTCCCAACCAGCTGGGAGACGTTCCTCTTCTTTTGCCCCAGCCACTCAAAAAGATGTGCATCCATACATCCATACATAGCTACATAAGATTTTAAAACTGACAACAAACCAAACAACAGCAACAAACAAAACACTAGTGGCCAGGGGCTTCCGTTTTGCCCCCTACCCTACCTGCCTGGGGCCCTAGCCACAGTGATCAGTTCCAGCATGCCATCAGCAGCAGTACGTGATGGGTGACCCCCCAAGGCCTATCACGGCTCTTCTGCTTCGGTGAACAGCGTGACACCCTTATGGAAACATAATGAAAACATTCCTGGGACAACTGGATGGCACATGAGGCTCTAAACCAGACAGCAGGCGAGCCCTGGACCTGGAGGCAGGGGCTTGGGTGTTAGACACATCTCCGCTACATCGAAGGGCAGGTGGCCCCGTCCATGGGCCCACTTTTCCATCGGTAGCACTGGCCATGCCAAGTGCACGAGGCAGGAAGGAGTCGGTGCGCTCTGGTCACGGACCCACCACTCAGCCTTGACCGGAGGCGAACGAAGAGAAGGAATCTGCAGTGTGTCTCTGTGGCCATAGGAAAAACCCATGGCGGGGTCAGGCAAGGACTCTGGGTAACTCGTTCCAGCCGCTAACTGCGGTCTGCAAATCCCAGTGCTCTGCATGTTTCATAAGTATCGGCATCTGTGAGGCGTGGAGGGCAGTCGTGGCTGCCTGGAAACCTGAAAACTGGCTTCCTCACTGGAACATGTGTTGCATTTGATTTTAAAAAGGCTGTTTTCCTTTTTGGTGTGAGCGTGTGTGCGTGTTGGGGGGGGGGGTGTATACGCACACGCACAAGAGCTGGTGTGTCTGGCACGCACCGGGTCTCCATGCATGTACTTTTCAAGACTGGAACATGCACTTCTCCAGCTCCATGTGATTTTGTGCCATGTGTGCCGATGGGATTTGGTTGATGAGAAGCAGTCTCCGGTTTCCCCATGTGGGATCCATCAGCCAGCCTGTGTGTTGTAGGTGTCTGGGCCCATGAGGAGAGAGTGGGGGTATGAGTATCTACCTACAGCATCAGCTAATTAGGTGTTGGATAGATCCCCAAGATGCTGTTATTCGCATCAGCTCTGTGGGGTGAGGCTGTTCCTGGCTTGAGAATAGGTTCTGCTGATCTCTCCATGCACTTTTGCCCAGCCTCCCTGCCAAGGGTGACCCACCTGCTGGCTTTTGAGGGCAGGACACACCCCTGAAATGGGTACAGGGTGCACAGTGGCCGGACCTGCTACCTCGGTCTCATTAGCTCCAAGACCTTGCCATCAAGGGAACCAGCGTGTGGCATGATGGTGCCACCTTGCATTTGCTTAGTGCTTTCTTATGAGCTTCCACCTGCCTCATTCATTCAGCCAATATTTACTAAGTATCTACTTCCTGCAGAAGTGGTGAGTGAGTGGTCTCTCACAGGGAACAGGTGGGCAGGGAAGGACAGGTGATGTTGTTCCTGTTCCTTCACATGGTTTGTTGGGAGGAAAACCAGAACTGGAGCTCAGGACCCCTCTCCACTGACAGCCCCTGCGCCCCCTCCTCAGGGAGTACCTGCCAGCACCAGTCTGTCCATGGATGACCCTGAGATGGGCTGTGTGGGTGCCTGCACAGGGGTCCTCAGCATCCCCACGGGAGGGGCCCGAGGGCCTCTCTGAGCTGCCACTGCTCTTTCCACAGAGTGGCGACAAGGAAGCGGGGCGAGGATGATCCTGCAGGATGAAGACATCACCACCAAGATCGAGAACGACTGGAAGCGACTGAACACCCTGGCCCATTACCAGGTGCGAAGACTGGAAAGGAGGAGGGGCGGGCTAGCAGGGTGGCCAGTGCCCCAGCAGTCTCAGTCCTGGAATAGCAGGGTCTCCCCCGCCCATACTAGTCACCACGCCCTAAGCTCCACTTCTTCACCGGCACCTCATGTTCCCTTAGTGACCTGGAGAAGACTGATGTCCTCTAGCCCGGACACCCTGGCCTCCTTTTAGATAGGGTGCTGACCGGCATGCTTCCTGCAGGGCATGGGCAGAGTCCCCAAGAGAAACAGGCTCCCGGTTCCCTGTGTGGGATCCATTAGCAAGCCTGAGTGTTGTAGGTGGCTGGGCCCTTTCTTGGACGGTCCCTGGAGTTTAAGGCTGGGTGCTCTTGAGTAAGCATCGGGAGAGAGGATGCAAGGGAGGAGCCCTTACCAGGGTCTCTCCAAGAGTAAGTCACAACACAGAAAACTGCCGTATCCGGATCTGTCTTGTTGCACTTGGAGGCGGGCCAACAGACTCCCAAGTCCCCTAGTTCTCTGCAGAGGCACTGACAGCCCCTGAAGACCAAGTTAACCCTGGTTTGGCCGCACTTGCTGGGGTGGCAGAGCTTCTGTGCCCAGCCCCTAACAAACTTTTCCCCTGTAGGTGCCAGATGGCTCTGTGGTAGCTTTAGTGTCCAAGCAGGTGACAGCCTATAACGCAGTGAACAACTCCACTGTGTCCAGGACCTCGGCAAGTAAATACGGTGAGTTCACAGAGCTGTCCTGGGGAGGGGAGGACGCCCTGAGCAGCTGCTGTCGGGGCAGCTGGACCCCCGGGGGCAGGGAGGTGGGGGGTGAGTCAGGCAGGCTGGCTGCAGGAGAGGAGAGCCAGGCTGGGGAGGAGACCCCTGGTTCTGGGCAGGAACTCTGATGAAGGAGTAGAACCTATACCCCGACCCCCAGAACAGGCAGAAACTCTAACCTGTGTGAGCATCTTACAGACGAGAAGATGCTTTCACTTACTGATATTCATTATCGTGCGTCAAGTTCCTAACAACCCAGTGCATTAAATAATTATTTCCCTCTATTAGGCAGATTAGCAAATTATAACTCAGATGCACAGAGGCTACCCAACATGTAAAGGTGACCCTGTTATGAAGCATTTAAGGGAAGGTACAGGCCCCAGGCCCCTGGCTCTGTGGGGTGGGGGGAGGGCACTGGATGTGGGCCGGAAGCCCAGGTGCTGCCCCATTCTGCCACCATGTGTGTGCCATGGGGCCAGCTGCCTGGCCACTGTGAGACCTGCTTTTCTTACCAGCAAAACAGGGTTTGAAAAAAAAACTACCAAAGTCACAGGCTTATTCTGGGAAATCAACAGAAGAAAACAGAGCAGCACCCACACACAGTAGGACTCATCTTTTTTTCTGCTCACCACTCATTTCACCAGACTTCACATCTCAGCAAATACGGGGGAAGAACTGGCCCAGGCCAGAGCGGAGGGTGAAAGGGAGCAGTTGACAAGACAATTACTCGGCCGGTCCACAGTCATTAAGGGAGACAGGCTACCTGCTCTTACGTTTGTACTTAATTGGCTACACGGAACACATCCTGAGACGTGACTTGAGAACTCTTACAAGGAAAAGTGTAAAAGAGGACAAGCTTATATTTTCACAAATTGAATAATTAAGGGCTGGCGAGAAGCAAGGGGGGGAGGTGGGGAAGTGGTGTGGGTGAAGTAGCCAGTTTCCCGGAGGTGGCAGGAATGTCACGTAAGTTCCCCAGAATGGAGTGACCCAAGCCAAGGTGACGGTGGCAGAAAATCTCAGGAAGGACCTGACAGAAGCTGGCCTCAGCTGGAGTGGGGTGTGTTGTGGGGAAGGAAGCCGAGAGGCCTCACACATGTGGCCCATTGCGTTGGCAGAAAACATGATCCGGTACACGGGCAGTCCTGACAGCCTCCGCTCACGCACGCCCATGATCACCCCCGACCTGGAGAGTGGGGTCAAGATGTGGCACCTGGTGAAGAACCACGAGCACGGGGACCAGAAGGAGGGTGACCGGGGGAGCAAGATGGTGTCTGAAATCTATCTGACACGACTACTGGCCACTAAGGTATCGACTTCAGACGGGGGCGGGGCCCGTGTGGGTACAGGAAGGGACCACCCCACCCCCGAGATGCCCCAGCCACCAAGACCCAGCGTGTGTGCCCCTCTGTTATCCACGTGTGGTGGGCCCCGCTCAGCAGGCAAGGCTCCTTCCCAGCACAGAACCTTAGAGTCCTTCCCATCGCCGCGCTCCAGACAAACCCAGCTGCACGGCAGTGCTGCTGTGTGGTCCAAAGTGTTCTTTCCTTCCCTGCGCCCTTTCTCAAGCACAGAGACGCTAGCCGCATCTGTTCGCGTTCTTCTGCCACCCTTCTGAAAGAACGCCTCCTTCTCTCTCTGGGCATTACATACACACTCTCCAGTGATGTGAACGGGGCCCCAGCAGTGGCTTTCCAGGCACCATTTCTCATCCCGGCTCTGGGGACATTCTGTGCCTGCTGTAAGTTAGGCCTTCGCTCCTGAGGCTGGCCCGGGCTCTGCTCTCTGCACAGCCCAATGGGTAACTGTTCATTAGCCGGAGTGCGTAGTGCCCAAACAAAACCAGCAGATTGTGTTTGTCTGTTCTGACCGAGCGAGTTGTTCATTAGCATTTCTGAAACGTGCTAAAATAACACCGCCAAAGGGTGTTAAACCCATCCGTGTCGTTGGCAGAGGAAGGCTTGCTGAGGTCCAGTCATCAGTGGTGTGTCTCTTTCCCACGTGCAGAGGAAATTTAAAGCTGTTAGAGACAGATGAAGGGGGTGGGGGAGATGGAATACACGCCCTACCCGACTTTACCCAAGCTGGCCCGGCTCCATGCTGCCCTCCCATCCCGTCTGCGCGGCAGGCTGTAAAACCATCATCCTGAAAGCTCCCTGCGGGAGCTATGTATGAACTTGTGCTGCCTCTGCAGGGCACCCTGCAGAAGTTCGTGGACGACCTCTTCGAGACCATCTTCAGCACGGCGCACCGCGGCTCTGCCTTGCCCTTGGCCATCAAGTACATGTTTGACTTTCTGGACGAGCAGGCCGATAAGCATGGCATTCATGACCCGCATGTCCGTCACACCTGGAAAAGCAACTGGTGAGTGAAGGAAGAGCAGGAGGCAAGTCAGGGAGGTCGGCCAAGTTCATAGCCTGGTGTGGCACTAGGGCCCAGCCAGGGACACCTACAACCATCCCAGGGCCTCACAAGAAACCCACCTGCCTGCCGCTAGCTAAGGTTGCACTTAGCTATTCCAAGCGGCACATCCCCACCTACCAAATTCGCTCCCCTCTACCAGTGAGTTTTCCTACTTATCAACCTCTGTGAATGTCCGTGGTCTGCAGACATCTCTTGGTCCGGCTGGGGAGAGCTGGTGTTTTCAAAACATCCTTACATGCCCTTGTAGCACGTTATAGGTAGATCACCTGAAATAGTGTCTGAACTGTGTGTTTCAGCTCATGCTTCCTGCTGGGGTAGGGCCACCACAGGACGTCACAATGTCCTCGGGGTGGGGCCACAGCCTCCCTCTGAGCCAGTTCTTCTGAGTACTCGGGTCCTCAGTTCCTAGAGAACTTCAGTCCCAGTGAAGGAAAGCCGGGCAGTGGACAGCAGTCCCAGGCTCGGGGTCTTTCACCAAAGAACACTGCCCCCTCCTCCGCGCTCATTATTGCTGCCCTGGCAAGAAGCAGCGAGCCCGGGAGTGATGAGATCTGCATATTGACTCTGATTGGAAAGAGATTGTCTCTTTATTCCTGGCCAAAGTTGTAACTCACCCTCTCCCCGCCACCTTCCTCCACATTCTCCTACCTGCTCTCTTTTAAATAAACCTCCTGCTCATTTAGCCTGAGTGGCTGCAATCAACCAGAGATTAGTGCCACCGCTAATGTTAATAATATGCTAATATTTCATTAGGCAGGAGACACTGTGTGGTGCCCTGGCTTACCGATTTCATTTGCCTGTCAGCACAACTGGCTCGAGGAGAAGGAGTGTTGGGGGGAGACCACCATGCAGCAAAGATGGACTGTCAGGGTCCCTCCTCCGGTGGGACTTCTGGAATCAGGAAGACGTGGACGGGAGGCTCTTCTGGCTGGACAGCTGAGAGGCTTTCATCCAGGGCTCCGAGCCCAGCTGCCACAGTCTCCCCGGGCAGCTGCTGTGAACCTGACTTTCTCCCCTGTGTCACGACTCCCCTTGTATTTCCTATCTGAATTTCCCGGGATGAAACAGGTGCCACGTAACAGTGTCAGACTCAGTGCTGCCTGCCCACGTCCCGCGATGCCCACTCTGTAGGAATTTAAATACTCCTGGATGGATTGGCCATTTCAAGGGTGAGGTCTGACTTATTTATAGCATTTGCTGCACGTACGCAAATACTGACTGCTGGGAGATACCACACCTGTAGAAACATTGTGCCCACTGTATTGAAATGATGTAATTCAAAGAGTTTAAGTTCTGAGAGGCAAGCCAAACCCACAGGAACATTGTAACAACTACCAACAGAGAGAACAGCAACCAAAACAACAATAAAACAACAGGGAGGTGGCAGGAGGAGAGGAGGTGGGGGCAGAGGGAAGGAAATAAAGATCCCTCGCTTGGGAATACCTGGCTTCCTCACCTGCATCTTGGTGGCCAGGTGGAAGCCACAGAATCAGAGAGCCAGCAGAGGACAGCCCAGAGTGCAGGTGGGCAGGTTTCTCCCAACGCCCGGGGACCCCTCCTAGCAACAGAAAGGACTGATAATTACCAGACCACCATGCACGGTGTCGCTGCTCTTTGTCTGTTTAGCTGAGCCCCCTACCAGCAGCACCTTCCTCCCCCCACACCTTCTTCCAAGCTTCATCCAGCTAAGGAGCAGCTGTGCACCTTTAAGGCTCAAACTGTCAAGTGCCATTCCCCCTGTGAGGACTCTGGGGACACTTCCCTCTGGGTAGACTTGATGACACCTCCCCAAGTCCCACGGCGGACCCGCACGTCCTTCGGTTCTAGGTGGACAGTTCTCAGAGTTCCTACTTGACTCTGAGCCTGACTTCCCCAGAACCGACCGGAGGCAGGCTTCTTGAGGGCAGAGGATCTGTCTTCACACTGTACCCCCGGTTGCTGGCACAGTTCCTGGTAGACAGTAGGTGCCAACTGTAAGACAGAGAGAGGGTAGGGAAAGGGCACAGTAGAGCAGACGCGGGGCCGTGAAGCTGGGTTTTCTAAGCCAGCCAGCTTGGCGATGCCAAGTCAGCTCCTCCTAAACCTCTCCACTCTACTGCCTCCACTCTGGGAATAAGCTGATGTGCCCAAGCAGGGAGAGGGGTGTGATGTCTTCTTCCGAGCCCTACAGTGGATGCAGAGAATATGACCCAAGGCCATTCTTTAAGATTTGCCAAGTGGAGATGCCTTGTATCTGGCATAGGAGGCAGGCAGTGGGTCAGAGAGTCAGAAATTCCACTTCACAGCACCCGTTATAGCTCCTCTGACCGCAGAGCCTGTGCTCGGAGGGGAGACCGAGTCCCAGCTGGCGCCACGCCCCCTCCAGTGCCCGTGCGCATTGATCTCTGGACCAGCTATTCGGGCTTGGTGATCCTCAGTTTCCTGGAAGGTTAATTGGCGGCATAGACAGGGCCTTTAAGAACTGGTGGTGCCCAGTTTCTTCTCTTTCTCCAGAGAGCTCTCCAGGCCAACTTACAGCCCGCCCCCCATCTCTCCTGACTGTCTGCCTCTTCCCTCCACAGTCTGCCACTGCGGTTCTGGGTGAACATGATCAAGAACCCCCAGTTTGTGTTTGACATCCACAAGAACAGCATCACGGACGCCTGCCTCTCCGTGGTGGCCCAGACCTTCATGGACTCCTGCTCCACGTCGGAGCACCGGCTGGGCAAGGACTCGCCCTCCAACAAGCTGCTCTACGCCAAGGACATCCCCAGCTACAAGAACTGGGTGGAGAGGTGAGTGCCAGGGCCAGGGCTCCTCCTCCACAGTGGGCGGGGCTTACAGACCGGTCATTCCCAAAGCCTAATTCGGCAATTGCAGCACTCACACCCCAGGCACCCGGTATGGTCAGCTGAACAAGAACTGGGAAACTTGGCTGGACGTGGCCACCAGGCTCTGCTTCCCTGCCTGCAAGGCCCAGATCTTAGTGGCCGAAATACTTACTAGGCGCGGGAAGGAAATATAGTTCCCGGCTCTAATCCCTACCAAAAAATAAATAATAAAAAACACTTCAAGGGACTGAATAACATCTTGTCCCGGAAAAAGGCTGCCGGCCTCTCCCCATCTGCCCCGTCCATCTGGCAGTTCTCCCGGGGTTCTGTGGGGATGGCATTGTCGCTCCGAACAGTTTCTTGCTGTCCCAGTCCCTTGACTCTCACACTGTGAGCTCTTGATGCCCTTGGCCTTGCAGTCCCTGATCTAATCACAGTCCCATGCAGTGCACCTGAGACTAGAGGCCACCCATAGGCTGTGGAGCTGGGTCATCTCGGTACAAAGCTGCCTCCCGGTAAAGAACATCGTTGGTTTGCCTGAACCTCATCAGCTGCGTATGCCAAGCACCCGAGCTAAGCAAACAGATGATGCTTTATGAATTTATTCCTGGTGGTAGCCCTAGTGTATGAGAGGTCGGGACTTATAACCTCATTTTGTGCCCGTGAAGGCGAAGAAATACTCATACAGAACAGCCAAGATGACTTCAGTGGCCAAGGTCAAAGTGATCCCCTACTCAGCTGACTCCCAAACCTCTTTTCTACTACTTACAATACTTTTAGACAGCGCGCCTCTGCCACCCCCTATGGTGTCTCTGTGTAAATTAGGGAAGGTGCCCTTCCTACCGGAGCGTGTGGCCCCACGCCAGGGTGCATGGTTTGTTGAGCACTGTCTCACAGTGAGCAGCCCGCACAACTCTTTTTTCCAAGTAGCTTAAAGATAGAAAACCTGGGTGGAAGCTCAGGTTCAGTGCCTTTTTGAAGAGTAAAAGAGACCAGAAATTGTTCCTGACTTGGCGACCAAAGAAAGAGAAAATGAACTGTATCATTTCACTCCTGGCGGAGAGACATCTGTATGCTTGTACATTGCCTTCTCGTACAGAGGAAATGACTAAGAAGGCTGGGGTGCCGGTCACCTCAGTCACACAGTTCTCCTAAAGGGGTTGACTTTTCTTTCTTCCCTCTCCCTTCTGTTCTTTGATAGCCTCCCTGCCCATTGCTGATCTTGTGTGTGGTGGGCACGCAGCCTGGGCTGTCAGAGAGACAGAGCTAACTCTTTTGTTGTTGTATCTGATTGTGTCTGAGTCGCTGAGAAAGGCTCTAACCTTCCTCTGTGTAGACAGTGGCTCATTCTTCTGCCAGTGGAAGTGCCAGGAGGAGGCTCTCCTGTGTGGTCAGCTGGCTCTTTGGCAAAGAGAGAAAGAAAGAGGCAGCATCGGGGTTCTTGGTTATCCGGGCGCCGATGCAAGGTCTCCGTGGTAGGACCTCAGGCAGCGAAGCTGGGAGGCGGGGAGGCGGGGAGGCAGGGAGCCGGGGTGTGAAGGGCTGGAGCATTTATGAAACACCTGCATAGAGGACACTGCCCGGAACGCAGCCACTTAGCTGGAGATCAGGATAATGCCTGCACCAGGCTAATGGGCTCCCTTTCACTTGGTGCTGAATGAGATTTGTGCCACACAGCTGCTACAGGTCATGAGTAACCCCAGTCCCTTTGGTTATTTTTAGGCGTGGTTTGATGGTTTCCACTTCTTATCCCGCCAGTTCCTTAGCAACCAATGACACTCTCAGGAAAGTCATTTTCCTCTTGCCTGAGGTCCCAAAGCCCTTCTCCTCTCGTTCTGGGCTGAGGGTGCAAGGATGGAGGGGTGGAGAAACCACTGTACTGAGTCCGGGGAGCAACCCCAGAGGGCTTCTCGCTTGGTGATGATGGATCCGTCCTCCTCTCCCGCCCCAGGAGGCTGGCCCTGGAGCTTGTCTGGGCCACTGAAAGGGAAAGGGAAGTCCAGAGTGTGGAAGTCTCTCGGGACCCACCACAAGTCTGCTCTCCCACTGTCCTCAGTTCAGAAGCACAGTGGTAACACCCCCTCCTTTTGTGGCCAGGGCTCACGCACCTCCAAATTCACTGTGCGGCTGCCATGAGCATGCAACCAGCCTGCACAGGACTCCAGCTTAGTAACTCACTGCACCCACACACTTTTGGAGAGGCCTTCTGTCCCATCACAGCTGAGAGACAGGTTTACCCCCACTAGCCCTGTCTATCCCAGGTGTGGAAAGCATATGGATTCAGGAGGCCTCATAACTCTATTAGCTGAGCAGGCTGGATACTGATTTGGAACTCCTAGAAGTTCATCTACCCAGCCTCTGTCCCCTTCTTCCATCCCTTTTCTGCCTCCGAATGCCTCACAGTGCGAATGGTTGGTGGCCCCTCTGCAGACTCCCAGTCTCCGCTGCCTCCATTCAAGGATCAGGGCGTCTGCCCGTGGCCACGTCTAGAGAGAGGAGAAGGACCCTCGGTTCCCCGGCAGCAGGCCGCAGCTACACCACTCTTACAGAGCAGCACGCGGCTGTGTCGTTCTGCGAACTGGTGTGCCACGATCAGTTGTCATTTCTGTTTCATTACCAATAGCAGTAAAACATTCATGTTCGGTAGTAATTTCCTCTCACTTTAAATCGGAAGAGCCTCAAGGTTGTCCCTGTGGCCACATTAGCTTCACTCGATTGCAGCCACGGGCTTTCCATGGAGGACGAGTGCAGTGGAGTCACAGTGGGCCCACCGGGGATCGGGCGAGGGGCGTGTCGCACATATGAATGCCATCAATCACATGTGTCACCGCATGAGAAAGGTTAAGAATTTTAAATATTTAAATATGCCTCCTAAGGAAACCATCTATTCCAAATATAAAGCTGTGACAGCTCACCCTGGGAGCAATACTGGAGGTGAAGTATAGACATTTCATTAACTTGTTCATTAATCCCTGGGCCACACACGTATGGTACCCGTCATGGGCGCACTGGGGGCTCAGGATGGATTAGGCTTGATCCTTCCCTGTGGCTCGTCCTGCAGGACACACGGACAGGCACTGGGCAGCCCTACGAGCCATCCCGGTGTGGCACTCAGGGCCTGAGGTCTGGGCATGACTCCCGAAGGGAGAGATATTGGGTAGGGCCCCAGAAGGCAAGTGTCTGGGGACCTCAGAGGCTCAGGCTCCAATGTTTTTCACATCTGCTCTTTGTCTTGAGGTGTTTGAAGGGATGAGAACACTTCGTTCTTCTCTAAGAGTCCAGGGCTTGGAGACCACCTTCTTCATCCTAAAAGTGGGGATGAGACACCCACCGCCACACACGGGGCCCATCCCATAGCAGCCCACAGGTGTGAAACACCACAGACAGGTCAACAGTGGAGAATCCAGCTCTCTGGGGCCCTTCCCTTTAAAGCAGCTCCCCCCAGGGCTGATGTCGGACTGCAGGGTACAGACAGCCACCCTGTCTGAGCAAATGCAGCAAAGACAGCTGGGTAAGGCCAATGTTGTGGCCTGGACCTCCTCAGTAGGCTCGGCTTTGGCCAGCCTGCCAGGCCCCGGCCAGCTCAAGGGGCATCCTGGGGACTTCCAGGACACCCATCTCTCTGAAGAAGGATTCACCTGCAAGCAGAAATGCTATAGGAGCAAATTCAAGTACAGGGGCTCAGGCTGACCTTTCCTTCCTTACTGCATAGCCAGCTGATAATAACAGTTGTTTGAAGTTCATTAATAGGGCATAATTGCATTCTTTGCAATCAATAAGGCTTCTCGGTGGCGGAGCCCAGCACAGCAAGGGCTGAGGAGGAAGCAACCGGCACTCAGTGGAGAGCTGCTAGAGCAGGGTCATTATCATGTTCAAGGGGTGGAGGGAAGTAGGGAGAGGTCAAGGCAGAGGTCAACCCTGCAGGCAGAATGAGCCCACTTAGCACCGCAGGACTGGGATGAAAACGGGACAGAAGGTCCTCAAGTCCCACACTCATCCAGGGCATTGTGCCCAGCAGCGACTTAGAACTTGCTGAAATGAAGACATGTGGCTGATCCACTCGTGGGCTAGTCTGTGGCCACAGCAAGCGCTGGTGCAGTCCCGTGCCTCCACACACGAGCAGCAGAGGAGACATGCGGGCTGCTCAGCGTGGGCCTGACCTCACAGTTAGGGAGACTCTGCGAAGTGGGGCCAGGAAGAGTTGTCATACACGAAGATCCGAACCCCTGTCCTCTCCCTACTCTACTGAATCCTGCGCCACCCTCACCCCTCTCTTTCTCACACAGACACACTTGCTAAATATTCTCTTTGGAGAAATGGACCGGGCTTTTAGTGAGCCATGGCAAAGGGACAGAGTGTGGGCAGGCATCCGCCGTCTCCATGGAGATGTGGTCCGTAACCTGGGCTCTCATATACCCCAGGGACCAGAAAGGCAGAAGGGGGAGGGAGTCCCAGTGTTTGCCAAAAGCCTGACAGAACTATCCATTTACCTGCAAAAGGTTCACGGTCAGGTAATGGACAGGGAAGGAGTCTTAGCTTCTGGTGACAGTCATGTCCTATCAGGGGGGACCTGGGTTTTCATCCTGGTCAATCACTCTGACTGCCCAGGATGACAGAGTGTAACTGCCTAGGGGAATCTGTGGACCCGGCCGTGTTAGCAGAGCCACGTCTGGCTCAGCCGTGAGACAGAAGTAGGAGACCTTCATTCATGTTTTTTACCAATACAACCTGAGATCATAACCCTTTCCCTGACCAACATATTCTGCTCAGTGGGCATGGAATCGTGAGGGGACAATGACACAAATCTCCTCGGGAGTGACCAGGTTCAGAGCGACCACAGAAATCCCTGGGTCTCCGCTATAAAATGGAACATTGGCATTTATTGTATTCCAGAAATAGTGGCGATGAATTGGGTCTCTGGCTGCAAGTTTATACCTGGAGTCTCATTCAGTTTCCTGAGGAACCTGAGCATGTTTGGGGGTGGGCGGCAGGCCTGGAAGAACAGGCTCTTCTGGGATGGAACCAAGGAACCAGAATGAAATGGGGCAGGGAACAGAGGCCCAAGGACTTGTGAAGATGAGGCGAGACCAGGGGACAGAGGACCCCACACTGAAAGAAGCTTGTGCAGGATGGAAGTCCAGATGAGACGGCAGGACCGTCCCTCCCGGGTCCCCAGGCTCCTCTGAGAAAAGCCATTTCATCAGGCCCGTGTCCTTGTGCCTATCTTGACAGCGTGTCAGGGGCCAAGACCTCCTGCCAAAATGCAATCAGCTCGACAACGCGGTTGGCGAGCGTGTCTGTGTGGCAGGTTCCCGAGGGACAGGAGTATCTCTCCGACCAGCCCCTCCTTGCCAGAGGGCACGGATTTCATCTCCCTCCCGCTGCCTTCCTCATTTTCCAAACAAAACGACAGGACTGCAATCACAGCGGGGCAGCGGCTCCGAGCAGGGCGGCCACCCTGCCCTCGCTGGCCCAGGAACGTGCTGGCGGCCAACTGAACTGTCATTCCATCGCAGCCCTTGAGCATGACGGCTGGAGTAGCACCGGAGTGCCACCGGGGCCAGCCTGTCACCCCGCTCCTGGGCACCGATGGGGAGCAATAGTTGGGGGGACCAGCACTGACAGACTCATGGTCAGAGCAGTGAGGGATGCAGTAGGGACACGGGGCTGGGGGCTGGGGGTGAGCCTGTACCGGAGCCTCTGAAGATGCCCCTACACATACCCGATCAAGCTTTGCATTCGAGGCACTCCCAGGGCCTGTCATTGTCACCTGCACTTATACAGTGAGAGTGTAAAACTTCGTGCCCTAGATGCCTCAATCTAGTCCCTGCCTGGTGACAGTCCCCGCACCCTCCTCTGGGTTAGGTTTCAGGCTTGCTTTCCCCAGCGTTGCAGGTCCTGCAGGGCCGCCAGGTGCACTTCCCCACTGTCCCGTCGCCCCCTGCCTTTGCGGGTGCTTGGTCCCTGTTCCGTGGCTTCCATCCAGAAACACCCGGAGAGGGTAGGTGTGGCTGTCTTCGTGGCCTTTGGGCCCTTCGGTTCCTCATTAGGAAACTGCATGGCTCCCCTCTGGCAGAATAGTCGGGGTTTGCAGCATAAAATGTCAAATTGCAGAAATTAAAAATGTAAATGCTGGCATCTAATTAACCAGTTGACAGCACTGCACAGCTGCAAGTGACAGTGACTGATTGCCTTCTGCCTGCCTCTCTCCCCAAGCAGCCCCCAGCTCTTCCTGGTTAAGCCCAGGGAGGGGAAGACATCAAGACAGAGCCACTGCTTGGAAGAGCCTTTGGGGCCTGTGCGGGGGGACCTCTTACGTCCAAGGGAAGGGGTGTTAGAGGGACACAAGAGACCACGGGACCTAGCTGGGAGCAAAGCTTCTGCAGGAAATGCCTCCTCTTTGCTCCTGGTCCCACCCCTGTCCAACCTCTGACAGTGTCTGGTCCACTCCCCACACCCCTTCCCTCTGTGCCTCCTCCACCTAGAGCGGCAGAGGGCAGACCCAGCAGCTCAGACGGGACCGCGCCCACTGTGGTCCCCATGGGTCACACACAGGCATCCACTGGCCCCAGACACAGTGCTCATGGTGTCCCTCTCTCCGCTCCTCCATGTGCACAGCTGCAACCACTTTCTTCCCCACCCCCACCCTGGCAGGTATTATTCAGACATTGGGAAGATGCCAGCCATCAGCGACCAGGACATGAACGCGTACCTGGCCGAGCAGTCCAGGATGCACATGAACGAGTTCAACACCATGAGTGCACTCTCGGAGATCTTCTCCTACGTGGGCAAGTACAGCGAGGAGGTGAGCCCTGCCTTGCTGCTGGGGCCAAGAGCACCACCCTCAGACCCCTCCCACCTCTGCCCGGGAAACTGCTTTCTTGGACTTGGGGCCGGGCTGCAAAGGCTCGGAGTGGAAATGTTTCTTTCCATACACTCTGCATCCATCTCTGTGCATCTCAGATATATAGATCAAGTAGCTATTTCTTTCTTTTTCTCTTTTCTCCCCCTATTTCTTCCTTGCTATTTCCTCTCATTTTTTCCATTTCTCTCTTTGATCTAATTTTTTTAATAAGCAATTAATTCCCCTCCCCCATGGGCAAGCCACATGGGATGGGATGGGACGGGACAGGACGGGATGGGAGAGGACAGAGTAGACAGAGTACACACAGAGCACTTGCATGTTCCCTGTTGGAAACCTCACCTGAGCTCACTGCCTTCTTTCTGGTCAGCTCAGAGGTGCTTATGGGAGTTTTCTCGGTTGTGCAGGCGTAGACCAAGTGGGTGCAGGTCCAGGCTCCCTGCAGCTGAGCAGCAGCATAACCACCCTCTCTATGCCCTGGCCTCTCTACCTCTTCCCAGCAGCCACGAGACCAAGAGAGGCTGGGGAAGGAGCCCCAGCAGGGTGCAGGGCCCGGTGTCCCACATAGTGCCGAACGGAAGGGGAAGCTGGCCGTGGGCACCTTAAGGGAGGGACCCAATGCCAGCCTGCGGGCTAGTGCTGGCTCAGGATAAAGTCTGTACCTGTCCGTGGCCACATGACAGAATTAAGGACATTGTAGAGTATGCCAATGTGTGAGTGCAACTGACTCATCTTGGAAAGAGCAGTTCCTTAGTCTACGAGAGCCCTCGTCCACGGTTGCTGTTAAAAGAGCCCATCTTTATGAAACGTTGGTGCCAGTAACTGGTGATTCTTGGCCAGCTAAGAAGTTGCCAAGTCTATTCCAGTCTCCCTAGTTAAAAATACATTAACTGGGCCAGGAAATCCAGAGCTCTGGGAGCCTCCCCTCCTTCTCTCCTTCCCCCAGCTGCCCCCTTCCCCTTGGGCCCTGGCCCCAGTAAACTCACCCCTGTTGGTGGTGTGCCCCTCCCAGAGCAGACATCGTGGGAAGGGTGCTCAGGTAGGTTACCTGACACTGTCTGCTCCCCTGGAGCAGCCCAGAGCAGGGATGGTAGTTCCCACATTGTACAGATGAGGAAGTGGGCAGAAAAGATGGGGTTCAGAGAGGTTACATGTCCCATCCCAAATCACCCAGTGGGGGATGGGTGGACCCCTTACTCAGTCCCACATCTCCTGAGTCTGAGTCCAGTTTGAACACGTTTTTCTTCCTGTGCCACAAACACTCTCTGTCACTGCCCTCCACCCACCCTCTGACCTCAGAAGAGGCTTTGGCAGACATTCTCTGTGAGGGGTTAATGACCGATACAGCCTAAGATACATTAAGCTTCCGGTGGTATTTGTTTTTCCACAGACAAAGTGAAGCCAAATGAGTTAAGATTTTCCTTTATTGGAGGAGGGGGTGGAGTTTCTTAATACCCACAAAGCCACATTCCCCAGAGACAAGGTTTAACCTGCAGGTTAACCTTGTCTGAGGTTTAACCTGCAGGTACCTGGAGCATCGTCTGCCCACTGTCGGTTGTCTGAGGTGGGCAGTGAAATGTACACATTTATTCAGACAGGCTGATGCGTGTGCTGACATCTGTGCTCGTGGACAAACGGGTGCCCACGCATTGCACCCGTGCCCCACACTTTCCATCTCTGTGTTTACCCAGCAACTTGGCGTGTGAACCTCCACATGCGCAAGTTTTCCCACGCCTCCAGACGACATCCCCCATC
Source organism: Desmodus rotundus (assembly GCF_022682495.2). Taxonomy (NCBI): domain Eukaryota; kingdom Metazoa; phylum Chordata; class Mammalia; order Chiroptera; family Phyllostomidae; genus Desmodus; species Desmodus rotundus. The sequence goes on along the minus strand of NC_071392.1, from coordinate 77,737,179 downwards.
TGTGCATACCCTAACCACACAGGCATATACGCACAAACTGGTAACCTTCCCGTTGTTGCCCCTTCAACAGATCCTCGGACCTCTGGACCACGATGACCAGTGTGGGAAGCAGAAACTGGCCTACAAACTAGAACAAGTCATAACCCTCATGAGCTTAGACAGCTGAGAACCGTCCTTCCAGGGCCCCCCTGGAGGGAGGGACACACCAAGCCGTGCCTCAGTCTAGATTATCATCTTTACCAAGTGCAAGTTCCGACTGGCGTCAGCAGCATCCCCTGAGCAGCGCTGTCTCTCTCTCTCTCTCTTTCTCTCTCTCTCTGGCTGCCTCTTTCTGCCTCTCCCTCCTTCCTAGATCCCTTCTTTTTCAGTTGCTCGGCCAACGCAATTGAACCAAGCCACCAGCCCTCAGCTAGTCCGGGATGGCCAGTCCCGCAGCAAGGGACCTGACCAGAAGATTCCGAGGGGGCTCTCTGATCCAGCTGACCCTGTGCGTCAGCCACAGGGCCCACGATGGATAAGGAGACATGGATAGAGGATGTTTCTATGCTGCTACTTCACCCTCCACTTCTTGAGAGCCCCACATTGGTCTGAACCTTGGCCTAGAGAAGGGGCAGTGAGCTCAGTATTATCTTTGGTGGGAAGACATCCCCTGGCTCTCCCATCCCAATTTCCATCTCCGAGGGGTCAGTCAGTGCTACGATCCTTTTGCAACTGTGAGAAGAAAGGCCACACCTCCTGCGTATGATCGGAATTGGGGGCAGGGGGCAAGGAGTTGGGAGGTGCTCTGTGAGCTGTCTCTCACTTGGGTTGGCAGCCAGAGGCCTCTTTGTCCCCTTCCAATCTTCTTGGAGCTCTTCCAAGTGCCCATAGGGACCTGCCTGCCAAGTCTTCTCCCTTACCTGTGGAAAGGCAGACAGGAGAAAGAATGGCAGTTTTGTTCCACCATGGGGACAAATCCTAACCTTCTAATCTGGCTCGTAGCGGCAGATGTGTAACAGGCAGGGGGAGAAGAGGAGAGTTCATCTACTTTGGGAGCAGAATTTGTTGTTTTCCATTCACACTCCCAAGTGCAAATGAATGACGACCGTAGTCATAGGTGTACCATTGCCAGATCCTCTGTCTAGAGAGGGCGCCTCCATCCCCACTGGTCATCGCCCACTGAGGGTCGACACAAAATGCAGAGTGCATCCAGGCATCCAGGAGGTTCTACCTGCGGCTGTCCCTGTGGCTCCATCTCCACCATCCTTCCTGAGAAATCTCCAGAAGGCTGGAGCAGACAGCCTCGCCTCTGTTCCCCCTGCAGAACCTGGTGCTGTTGCTATGCAGATGACTTTGTCACTGGCCTGTCAAGGCCTCCTGGGGAATTATTTCATCAACATCTCAGCTGTCTCTTCAGTCACTTTCCTCCCTCATCTCTTAGCAGTCATCACGGAAAGAAATGCACTCAAGCACAGCCTCGTAGAGACAAACCAAAATGCCAGCCAGCCTCAGCCCCGGCTTGTCATGTCTGGGAGGACCGAAAAGTCAAGTCAAAAGGACATGGCCAGAAATGAGAGGAGAAACATACAGCTGACCTCTGCCCTAGCATCTGCCCTTCCATCTGTCCTTCCATCTAGGGATGCCGCATTCTAGCCAGCCAGGTAGATGTGTGCTCAGACGTGGGGCTGGGTGAGCAGGGGCTGCAGTGAGAGATGCTGTAATGAGGGTCATGGAAACCTGGAATGGTGAGGGGACCTTGGAGGCCGTCTGGTCCAGTCTCTCACCACAAGCAAAGGTCTGTCCTGGCAGCCCTGGTGTTGAGTTGTACACCCTGGGAGGCAAGGAAAAGCATTTTTTAAGGCAGGGTTGCGCATGAGTCTTGCCCTCACACCCCCAGCATCAGGCATCATCCCTGCCATCCACTCAAAGGAGCTGCACATGAGAAGGGAAAGGAACCGCATCATTTCCAACAGAGTCTGTGGAGCATCTTCTCCTTTTAAGAATGCTCACCCCTTTGGATATGATTGTGTGTGCATGTGTGTGAGCTCATGTGCACATGCTCCTGCACGTGTGTGTGTGTCTGCCCCAGGAGTTGGCGGAGAGCTCAAAAAGATTTCTTGTCCCATGGAGGGGGACTTTGAAATGTTTCTTTCCCTCCTCTCCCCCTTGCTCATCAGTTCATCCCGCAGCTCCAGGACATTTCAACTCTTGCTTTCTGTGCTGAGTGCTGGCAGGTGGAATGAGACGTCACCTGCCTGTAGGAAATCAGGGTGGTCACAGGCCGAGGGAGGCCTGGACTTGACTGGAGGTCAAGCAGTGGTGACCCCAAGCAGGGCATCACATGGCATCAGGGAGGACATATGGTGGACAAAACTCAAGAAACCTAACCAACAGGTTGAGGAGAATGGGAAAAGATGCATGGCAAGGGGGAAAAAATAACCAAAGGTTTTGGCGAATGAAGTGCCAGGCGAAGAAGCATGGGATTTCTACCCTTGATCATTTGATTTTCTCCCAGGAAGCCAGGGACCCTGGCAGGCCAGGAAGGAAGCATGTGGGAGGTGGGCTGAGGAAGCAGCCCGGCCGCGAAAATGTTTTTGCACATGTGAAGGGTTGGGGAGGAGAGAGACACAAACATATTTAACACAGATTTGCTGAATGAAGCTGTGCGTGCATGTGTGAGTGTACGTATGAGTGAGTATGTTTTGACTTTTAAGTTTTGCACAGATAGAGAAAAAAACGAACAAGCAGAAAAAAAGACTGTTACATTGGTTCTGCTGAAGCTTTTATTTTTTACTGGATTATTATTATTGCTATTGTTCCTTTGTCGGTACTGAACTTTTTTTCCATGTTTTTGTTGTAAGAGAAACTTGGAACACCTCAGAGAAACATAAAGGGCAGGAAGAAGGGGAGAAAAGACGAGACAAATTTCCTCGCTCTCCTCCTTTCTCCTGGGGAGAAGTTTGGGCAGATTTTACTTTAATTGGTGGGATGGGTTGTTGCTCAGGCTGTTTGCCCGCAGTCTCTGTGGCCTGCTTGGGGACAGAGGGGACAGAGAAGTAGGACAGAGTCACGCAGAGCCACAACCCATCTGGCCCATAAAAGTTCTTTCCTTTTGCTGTTTGTTTGTTTTCCATTTCTTTCGTTTGATGCGCATGTGGTAGGTTTCAAAGTAAAGACAAGGCAGCATTGGCAAAAAGCTGTCCTTCCCGCAAAGCTTCCCCAGACTCCCCTTGGAACCTCTGATCTCTTGGCGGGCCGGAGAGCTGCCCAGGCGGCATGGGGGCCGGCACACACCAGACGCAGTCTGGCGGATGGGAGGGCCCTTGGAGGCTTTCCTCTCTGTCCCAGTTCATTAGCAGGGTCACATGCGCGATTCTGTTTAAGGTGGGACCTTTATAAGACTCCCCGAGTCCTGGACAGAGAGCAGGGGAGTACAGGCCACCCTCCCTTCACCTCCCCCTGCACCTCCCTCCCGCACCCTCCTCCTGCGGAGACCACCAAGGTCAAAATGGTACCCAGAGATGATGCAGTCAAAATAACTGACCTGGTTTGGGTGGGGGGTTTTCAGTTGGAGGGAGATGGGCTGAAGGCTGGGTAGGGTGGAGGCGGGGGGAGCTTTGTGGGGTCCTGGGCATGAAAGAACGGGGGTGGGGAGAGAAGCTGAGAAAGGTAGCTGCAGGCTGGTCATTTCTGGAGATGGGACACAAGTCCACCCAGGTACGGGCTGTGCCACTCTTTGCCCTTCCCTGTAACGAGAGGCCCTGACCTGTGTTGATAACGACAAATAATGCCATCAAGTGAGGTTGGCTGTTGTGTCACTTACTTCCTCAGGAAAATATTTCTTCTTGCCTCCCTCTTACAATGTGGTTTTAAATTGGGGGACCACCTAAGTGTCCCACCAAGGTACGTTCACACCCCCAGAGTGACACACACAGCTGCAGGCAGCCCGGGAATCTACGGGCCAGTGAGTGAGGCCCAAGATGTTTGAGAGAGAGGCATTCTAAATCAATCCCGAAGTTGGAGGCAGACTGCCCAGGACTGCGCCCAGGCAGGACCGGGGGCTCTGACCCCGTCCCCTCAGTCCTGCTCTCCCCTCCCAGCCTGGGGTTCGTGTCCACGTTCTGTTCTATCACTTTCCCATGCCAAGGTCCTTGTGCTCCTGTCCCCCTTGCATGTCTGACTTCTGGGTGTGCTGCCCCTTTGTCCCACCTCCTGCACGTGTAGCCTCTGCCCACTAAAGTGCCAGTCACGGAGCCCATCTGTGGGCAGCTCAGCCCTCACAGCCCAGCACCCTGTCTGTCTTAGGCCCACCCACTCTCCCAATGCTGCCTCCCTGTGTGGTCTGGCACCCGTGTGCAGCCAGGGCCCTGTGGCCCCCGTCTCCTGAATGACCTCCACACTAGGGCAGAGGCAAGTCCTGCTGATGTAGCCAGAAGCCTTAACAACCACTTGCTCTGACCTAAAAGAAAGCCCGTTTTCCATCTGTCTCCTTTTCTCCTTTCTCAGGACTCAGGGGACACTTTCTTTGGCTTCTCAGGATGCAAAGTCAAATACTTAAGCTAATGAGGGTTAAAGTGAATTATTATTAATCAAGAACAAACACTCCCGCACCACTGAGCCAGGGAGGGAAGGAAGACACGGGGAGGCACTCTGTCGGCAGCGGTCCACTGACATGTTCCCCTTGGCTCTTCCAGGAATGGGCCGTCCCAATGAGCAGCCGAAGCTCTGGTCTCTGAGAAGCATTTCTGGGAATGAATGACCTCCAGGTTCCAGGGTCCCCTCATGGCCCCCAAGAAGAACTCCCCCCACTCCCACACACGCATCAGGCAGATCCTGGCCACTTCGTGGCCTTTCCTCTTGTTCCTAGTTCATGGCAAGGACCTCCACCTGGCCCCTCGCTCCTCCTGTCAGCCCCCAGGACAGGTGACTGAGGACCCCTGGCCCCCAGCTCCTCCCTTTGCCTTTTGTGTGTGGGGGCTGTTTATTTGGGGTTTTGTCATTTTTATTTTTTATCTATATATTTTAAGAGTTCAAGATTGAGGAAGAAGTCCAGGTGTAGATATAAAGTCCAAATTACTAGCTGGGAGGGGAGAAACAAAATTCCACCCGTGACTTTCAAGGGGGTGAGGAGAGCTTCAGGGCCAGGGGATTCAGCCTCCCTATGTCGTTCCAGAAATGGTCAGGACACTTCCTGGCTGGGGACATGCCAGGAGAAGCATCCCCCAGGGCTGCTACTATTCTCTGTGCTTCCCCAGCCCCTCACATGGCTACAGCCCACCCTGCTGCCCCTCTTCCTCCTGCCTCCCGCCTCCTGCCACACGACCCCCAAGGTATAGCAAACGAGAGCCTTCTTTCACAGACGGGAGGCCCAGGTACAGCCACAGGTGACACTGGAGAGGCAGTTCCTGAGAGAGGCCCACTGCAAACCTCTTCTCCTGGTGCTCAGAGGTTGATAAAACCTTTCCCTGGAAATTAAGTGACTGTCCCTCTTTTTCAGAAAGGAATCTCTACAGTGCATGTTTCATACATTCAAGAGAGAATTTTTTTTTTACTAAAAGTCTTTGCTCCCTAAAAATTATTTTTATTAGGAGGATTATCCAACTTTATAAAATATATGGGATTTTTTTTGGTTGTAAAAATAATACATACTTATTAGAGTCCCAATTAAATTCCTTGAATAGACTAATGACTACCCCAAGGCAAACTTAAACAAAACAAAATAAAAAAGCCCCTAGTGGATAAAAAGAGAGCTTTCTATTTATATTGGCAGAGAGAGTGCAGTGGGCCTGGGCCAGGTGTCCTGGGTCCAGTGGACCCTACATTCCCCCCACTCCACCCCCTTTCTGTCTGTCCCGCTTTGGCTCTGGGCTGCCCTTAATGTTGCTGAATCCTTCCCATTTCTCATCAGCTTCCCCTAAACTGCAGGGAGAGCCTTTTAGGGAGTAGTCGTGGAGGGGCCCCCGTCCCTCCCTCACGAAGGCGCATGCTCTTCGCAAGTAGACAGGTCTATGCAGCTCACCTTCCTTGGGTTTCTTCACCTGGAATTAGAATTTCTTTTGTTAGTATCTTTGACCTTCCAACTCAAGCACATTTTGTAGAATTCAAAGCAGAGGACTTATTACACAGTAACGCCAAGGGCACTAAGAAACGGAGGCCACGTTACCAAACAGGACTAGTGAATGCAATTCAGGCACATGACCAAGAAGGGGAACGTGTCCTTGTGTGTTCTCTCTCCCGTCCCGTCCCTCCTGTCTCTCGTCAGCGTGTTGGCTCGTCAAACCTTCTATTCTTTAAAAAGAAAAGCTAGTTTACCTCAAAGAATCTTGTTTCCATTTGGAAACCAATGACTTTGTGTTTTAGAGTGGACAACCCTCCCCTTCATCGCTCCTTGTCTGGGCCTGGTGGCCTTGAGACCCAAGGTCCTGGCTTAGTCACGTGTTGGCTGCCCTGACCAAGAACAAGAACCCAGGCCCCAAGAGGGAAAGGAAAGATTGAATGCAGCTGCCCTCCTCCCCACTTTAGCTCATAGGGACCAGCCTATCTCTTCCAGCAGGGTCTCCCCAAGTAACCACAGTGACCAGCAGCTCCAGGATACCACAACAGACAAGAGCTCAGTGAGCCAGGATTGGGGGGAGAGGGCTCTGCCTGGTCAAGTGACCCAGAGTTAAGTCTCCAATACTAGAGTGAAGAGGAGGAAGAGGAAAGGATGAACGGGTGGTTTAAGGAACAGTCAGGAGCCTTTGAGTCTCAGAGAGGCCACTGAAGGAGGCAGGGCAGGTCTTTCCTGCTCCAGTCCCCCCACTTCTGTCTCCATAAAGCTCCTACCTTGAACACTGACCATTAGAACAAAGCAAAGCATATCTTTAGACAACAGTGTTACAAGCCTCAGAGATAGGTGGGTGAAATCTATTAGAGGATGAGGGTCTTCTGGTTTTGATTTTTAAAGAAGAATATCCTAGTAAGATTTAAAAAAAGATTTTAAAAAAAGTTTTTAAAAAGGAAACCTATGCTATTTCAATTGGAGCCCAGTTGTAACTTGGTAAAGGCAAGCTCCTGTACCTTTGTTATAATTAATTGTATACCTGTGTATGTAAATATAAGGCATTCCTATTTTGCAGTTCAGAACAAAAAAAAACTTATTTGTAATATAGAATAAAGTTTATTAAAAAATAATAAAAATGCAGTTTGGATTTTGGGGTATTTCTTTTTGAGACTGGCTGGAAGGGGATGGGGAGAAGGCTGTCCATAAGCAGGCGGTGATGGCTGCTGCATTGTAGAGATATGGCACCTTCTCTCTTCAGCTACGTGATGTCTAAACTCAACCATCAGAGACACATCCTTTTACCTAAGGCTCTGTCCTCAGTTACAGAGCAGATGTCTCTAGAAGCGCTGATGCTTCAAGATGGAGAGACAACATGTTACCAGCCAGGGCTGTGGTCAGCAGACATCACTTCTATATAGAGCCCAATCAGCCTCTGAACACACAGCCCTCCAGGTGCACAATTAACCCTTCGAGTTGGCTCTGGAGAGGCACAGGGTGCCACCCCTGCTTTAAGGCTTCTTGGCAATCTACATGATTTTATCAGTCCTTTCTTCCCGAATTTTGGTAAGTGTGGAGATCTTGAACCTAATTATGTCTCCAGGGTAGAAATGGGAGAGGGCGGAAAAGAGAATGAAATGGGTGATGGTTTGGGGGAGGAAGCAGGGAGGAAGATAAGGCTTCTCTGCCTGATGCAAGCTTGTATCTATGGCCCTTGCTGGCCTCCAGGTGGGGGAGGGGGGCAGGAAGAGGGAGGCAAATGCAGGCCCAGGAAAGCTGTGCCCTCTGCTGTTCATTCAACCAGCTGCCCTTGGGCAGGTACCTCCCTCTCTGAGCCTCAGGTCAGTGGATGGAGAAGGCTGAGCTGGATGTCTCCATGAAATTCCAATGTTCTCTTACTCAAAGTAAAAACCAGGAGAGAAGAGGATCTGGAGGGAAGCAGGTCAAGGAGAGAGAGAGAGAGAAATACACGTGGAAAAAGGAAGAGGAAGGAAGGTAGGAAAGGAGTGTGGAAAGATGTAAGAGCCTGGAGGCACTGACGGCTGATAAAACTTCCAACACCCCTCCCTTCCCTATCTCCCTGCTGCCCCCCAAATACCTACACTTAGGCTTCTCCAGCCTTCAAAGCAGAGCCCCAAGGGCATGAGTGGAGAGTGTTCACTGGGATGAGACCTCTGGGGGCCACAGAGAGCAAAGTCGGGAGGTGACATGGTGAGTGTCCACAGGGGCGGAACCCTAGCCTTGCCCACAGCCTTCTCTGCCAGGAAAGACCCCTGCTGACAGATGAGGCAGTGACCCTGGAAGAAGCCACACTCAGCAATGAGACTGGAAGATGTCCCCATACAGCCGGCAATGAGAGAGCACCTTCAACCTTGGGACCACGTGGGTACCGACAACACCTACAGGAAAGGGCTGTAGTTAGTCATCAAGACCTAGCACACACTGAACGGATTGAGATCAACAAAGTGTTTTTGTTTGTTTGCTTGTTTGTTTGAGTGGCTCAGACTCACAGGGAAAGTGTGATTCCTGAACTGGAAGACGTGTCTCTGTCTCCTCAACAGGGAGGCAGGCTGAGTGCAACAGTGACCTCACTGTGATAGTTCAGACTGGGATTCCACGCACGGTCAAGTTCCTGCTGTGTCCTCAGGCTCCTTTACATCACCGTCAGCCACCATGACCCACAGCAGGTCACTTCTCTGTGACTGTATCCTTATCCATAAACTGAAGATAGCTCTAACTGTTCTCTGAAACACAGGGGATTGTGGGGAGGGGAAATTAAGACAACTAAACTGGAAAAAAAAAATACAGTGCATGGCGAAGGATCGTACATGCATGGAGAATTGTTATTAGTCACAAAAATGATATTGCACAAACAAAAAAAACATATTGAGCCTGGGGCCTCAATAACAAATTTGGAACGTATGCTGTATTAGTCAGCTTGGGCTGCCACAGCAGAATACCGGACTGAGAGGCCTAAACAACAGACCTTTATTATCTCGCAGTTCTGAAGGCTGGAAGTCCAAGGTCAAGATGCCAGGACTGGTCTCTGCTGAGCCCTCTCCCTCCCCCTGGCTTGCACGCAGCAGGCCTCTGTGTCCTCACATGGTCTTTCCTCTGTGCACATGCGGACAGAGGTCTCAGCTGTCTCTCCTCATTAGGATCCAGTCCTATCAGATTAGGACCCCACTCTTATGACCTCATTTAACCTTCGTCACCTCCCTAAAGACGCTGTTTCCAAATTCAGTCCCATTGGGAGTTAGGGCTGAATATGGGAGGGACACAATTCAGTCTATAACAGATGCCTTGTTTATTCACGGCCAAAAAGTAAGCATCTAACGCCTTATGGAATATGTATTCATTATTGTTAGACTGTGAGACTGGTAAAGGCAGAGACCACATCAGCTGAACGTAGTTAGCCAAGCTTCCCAAGTGTCGATCGTGAACAGGTGGAGAGAGGGACAAAAGGAGCCGGACTAGGAGAAAGCAATCAGCTATAAAGTTGGTCACGGGGTTTTCTTCCCCACTATGATTAACATGCCCCCCCATTATTTTCCATATTAGGCCACACCCCCTCCATGAATATTTTAACATTAGCAAACAATTCCTTGAGTGGCAGCCAGTGGCTCTCTTGCAGGTGAAGAGAGTAGGCCTTGAGGACAAAGCTTCTCCCCGGTTTGGTAGAGCTGCTCCTGGGCCAGCAGGGTAAATGGAGGCAGAGAGGTTACTTCTGCCCCAACCACCTTCTCTAAACCTGTCCTGCTTTTGTTTTAAAAAAACTCCCGCCCCGAACAGTGACCCAAGCCTGTACTATGGATGAAGTAGACTAAGATCATTTTCAAACATAACCCATAAGTTCTATATACTTAGAATTCGATCAATGATCGACTGCCAGCAAAGCAAAGAACTTGTTCTTACCGGGGGCACGGACCACGTTCTCAGCACAGGTCTTTGACCCAGGGGGCTGTAGCCTACAGGAGGCCACCACAGACGTCAGCTCCTCAGGATGCCTAGGAAGGTTCATCCACACACAGGTGCTGGCTTTTCTCTTCATCCGATGCTGCCTATGCTGCCCGATTCTAATAAAAGCCTGGTGGCTCCTCAAAAATGACAGGAAGGGGAGGAACTCACACACCCCAACAGAAGGGGGCCCTTCTCCCCCTGTTCCACATTGGAGTACAGACCCAGGCTACTCCCCCACCTTTCAGGTCCCCCACCATTCCCTGGTGAAGCTCATCTAACTCTAGCAATGCAAGGGTAGGGCCTGGGGCAACAGGAAGCAGAGCAGTCAGGAAGGGGACTATAGCAGGTCACCAGGGGTGTGCCCCATTCACCAAGGCATATCCTGTGTCCCTAACTAAAAGGACCAGATCATGGTGTCTCCCTCAGTGTGCCTGCTTGCGCTGCCCCCAACTCCACAGGGCCCCTCTCATTCCTTTCCACGTAGTTTGCCTTTGCTTTGTGAATTCCCATGTGTAATACAGGCTGGACACACCATGGACTCAGGCCTGTGTGAGCCCCTCACCTGTCTGGACAGTGATGGCTTCAACCCCCAAAACCAAGTTTCCTGGTCTACATTTTAGAGCTTGAACACATTCTCTACATAGAGTAATGGTGAAGATGCTGCCCATCACTGTCCAGCCTGTTACCAGGGGCCAGTTCCTCACCATCTCCAAACTTGGTTTTCTCATCTGTAATAGTAAGAATAGTGCTACCTTCCCCACGGAGAGTTATTGAAAGGATCAAGTGAGGTAAGGATTATAAAGCACTCAGAGCAGGTCCTGACATCATGTAAGTTTGTAATGGTAGCTCTTAGCCTTGAGGGACAGCCTCCTGAAGGAAAAAAACCCACATTATCTCTCTACCCCTGGCTTGGAGGATGGCACCCAGCATAGAGTAGTTACTCTAAAAATCCATCTGTTAAATGAATGAAGTGGTCAGTGCAAAAATCTCTGAACAGTCCAAATCCTGAAATGCAAGTATAGAATATAGCTCCCCCCAAAATATAGAAATAGGTAACTAAAAATAAGTACCTGCTATGAGAGCTTGGGAGCAGGTGGTTTATTTTGGGAGGTGGTCCTAAGAAATAGGAGTAGGGGTAGGGGAGCGAGGACAAGCCAATTCAAGGGTGTATTGTCAAGCTGGTACCCACTGTGGGCAGGGAGACTCAATCCCCCTCCAGCCTCTAGGAACTATAGAGCACACCTCATAGTGTGTCCCTTGGCTCCCATTGCTCAAAGGTTGCCCATGGGCTGTTCATTCCCCCAGACTCTTAGGTTTGCAAGTCTGATCTAAGTGATCCCCAACAGTGACCCCTCTGGTAGAGGCAGGGGAGCCGTGGGGCAGAAGGCAAGGGGGTGCTGTGTGTGTCCCTACAGCAGATGCTGTCAGACTACACATGCATGCCACCTGGTTGCTATGGCAATAGCTGGAGATGAAAGGCAGGTCAAGAGAGTCTGAGGTGGGACACGAGGGAAATCTACAATACAATATGGAACCCTTTAAAACCGTTAGGAAATCCAAGATGAAAGTGACACTCACCTCCTCCCAGGACCAAACTGGAATTAAAACTAAAGTACAGAACAATTATGGTAACCAACTGAAAATTTGTTGCAGAAAAGTCTTATAACCAAGGATTTACATAAGAAACCACATTGAGACTGGTAGAAAGGGCAGAGATGTAAAACAGGCTGGCCCTGCTCCACCGGCATTGGTTTAGGTTCTGGAGGCATATCTCAGGTGCAGGGACAGTTCCTTCTGAGAAGTGTGGGGTATCAATCCCAAGCCAAGCTCCCCAGACCACCAGAGCCAGGAAGAGGCACCCATGTAATATCGGGCTGTAAAAATCACTGGAGATTCTGTCTGCCAGGGAGAGATGGGAGTCTGTTAGAGACACAGGTGCCCTCTTAAAAGGCCAATGCACAAAGTTCCATTCCCAGCTACTCACCCTGGGCTACAGCAGAAGGAGGGCAGAGTGGACTAGAGTCTTGTGAGGAGAGACTGGGGTTTGTGGTTTTGGGGAGAGAGCTGAAGGGACAGATGCCAGCATCCTTGTGCTTAGTCACTCTCCCACATGGCAGACACCATCCTTCTTGGGTGGAGCACTCCCTTGCTTATGGCATCGACCTGGGGGATATACCTCCACTCTCTAGACTCCATGTCAGTCTTGCACCCTGCTGAGGAGTCAGTTGCTTGGGCTGGGTTGTAGAGGTCTGGGCAGACTCAGGGGGTCTCAGTAACTGAGTTGTGTGCCTTTGCGAAGGTGGTCACTCCCTCACCATCCCCCAATTCTGAACAGCACTACCCCCTCAGGGGAGATTAACTAGCCCCACCCTCTCGACTTCCAGCAATCCTGCCTTGCAGAGACCAAGCTTCTGACAGAATCTGGGACTTGAGATGGACTGAGTTGTATGGTTCTAGGACAGGGCCCATTTTTCCCTCACACACCCAAATGATGCAGAGTTCTCCCTTCACAGAGCTAAATCTTGGACTATTTTGGGCTTGATAAACTCTGCTGATAAACTCACCTTGATCACTCCCTGAGACCACACCCCACAACGAAGGTGTGTGAGCACCCAGTGGGTGGAAGCTAGACTTGGTATACCCTGGGACATTTGCTGAGTAGACTCAGACCCAGAACTGACATTGTGTTTGAACCTGTATCAGTCTGGTGAACACCACTCACCCCTACCCAGTGACTCACTGAGAACCTACCTTATGCAACTCAGGTATCGTCAGAGGTTCTTTCAGTGACTGAGCCTGACAAGAAGATGGCAGGTGGAGGCAGGCAGAGGCATATCTCAAGGTGCCTTGGAACTTTAGCTGACTTGCCCCCAGGCCTAGTGCTGATAAAAGCTAGTGTTGGTGTGTAACTTGGTCCTTCCCTTACACACTCAGGCCTAGTAGAGGCAGCCACAAACTGTGAATCACTTTGTAGCTCCAAACAAGTTGCCCAGGACAAGTCACAGGAAGCATCTGACATTGGTCTGCACCAGAGACCCTCCCAAGAGGCCCCCAAACCAACACACCTAATGGCCAGCTTCAGACAATGTCAGAGCAGGATCCAACTAACTTCACAGCAGCATATCCAAAGAGAGACCTTAGCAGGCACCAGACCTTGCTGATGTGAATTCACAGCTTGTACACTGTGGTCAGGGTTGATCCTCATAGTCAGCCAGTCTGACAGTCGACCCCATGCACAAAGGGGCCAATAGCAATCAAGACTCAATTACAACAGGAAAGCCCACATAACCCACACAAAAGACATTCCTGGAGCACCCAGCTCAGATGATCAAGGAAGAAAACAAACAAACAAAGCCAAAAATGAGTAAAAGAAAGGAAATAATAAAGATCAGAGTAGAAATAAGTGAAAGAGAGCCTAAATAAATAAAACAAAGATCAATAAAACCAAGAGCTTCTTCTTTGAAAAGATAAACAAGATTGACAAACCTTTAATCAGACTCATCAAGAAAAATAGAGAGAGGACCCAAATAAATAATATCAAAAATGAATGAGAAGTAACAACTGACACCAAAAAAATACAAAGGATTGTAAGAAAATATTATGAACAACTATATGCCAAAAAACTGGACCACCTGGATGAAATGAATAAATTCCTAGAGGCACACCATCTTCCAAACCGAATTAGGAAGAAATAGAAGATCTAAATAGACAGATGACAACAACTGAAATCGAAGCAGTAATCAAAGAAACTCCCATCAAACAAAAGTCCTGTACTGATTTCAACTTCACAGGTGAATTTTACCAAACATTCAAAAAAGGATTAACCCCTATTTTTCTCAAACTATTCCAAAAAATTCAAGAGGAGGAAAAATACCCAAGCTCGTTTTATGAGGCCAGCATTATCCTAATTCCAAGATCAGATAAAGTCACTACAAAGAAAGAAAATTATAGGCCAATATCTCTGATGAATTTACATCCTAAAATCCTCAACAAAATATTAGCAAACTGGATCCAGCAATACATTAAAAAGATCATATACCATGATCAAGTGGGGTTTATTATAGGGAAGCAGGGTTGGTACAATACCTCCAAATCAATAAATGTGATACACTACATAAACAAAATGAAGGCTAAAATCACATGATCGTATCAATAGATGATGAAAAATATTTTATAAAATCCATCACCCATTTATGATAAAAACCCTTATCAAAGTGGGAATAGAGGGAACATGCCTTAACTTAATAAAGGCCATATATGACAAACCCACAGCCAACATCATACTCAATGGACAAAATCTAAGTGTTTCCCTTAAGACTGAGAACAAGACAAGGATGTCTGCTCTTGCCACTCTTATTCAACATAGAACTAGAAGTCCTAGCCACAGCAATCAGACAAGAAGAAATAAAAGGCATCCAAATTCAAAAGGAAGAAGTAAAACTGTCTTTACGTGTAGATAACATTGTATCCTATAGAGAACCCTAAATATTCCACACAAAAAAAAAAACCCTGCTAGAACAGATCAATGAATTTAGTGAAGTAGCAGGATACAAAATAAATACCCAGAAATTAGTTGCATTTTTATACACCAATAATCAACTATCAGAAAGGGAAACTAAGAAAACAATCCCTTCTACACTTGCATCAAAAAATAAAATACCTAGGAAAAAATATAACCAATGAGATAAAAGACCTGTACTCAGAAATCATAAGACAGCTGAAGAAATAAACTGAACAAGACACAAATAAGTGGAACATATACTGTATTCATGGGTAGGAAGAATAAACACCATTAAAATGTCCATACTACCCAAAGGAACCTATAGATGTAATGCAACTCCTATCATGATACCAATAGCACATTTCAGAGAACTAGAACAAGTATTCCAAAAATTCATATGGAACAACAAAAGACCCTGAGTAGCCACAGCACCTTGAGAAAGAACAACAGGGTTGGAGGTATCACAATACTTGATATCAGACTATACTAGAAAGCCATAGTAATCAAAACAGCATGGTACTGGCATAAAAACAGATATATAGGTCGATGAAACAGAACAGAGAGCCCAGAAATAAACCCATGCCTTTATGGTCAATTAATGTTTGATAAAGGAGGAAAGAACATACACAGAGGTAAAGATAGCATATTCAATAAATGGGGTTGGGAAAATTGGACAGACACATGCAAAAAAAAAAAAAAAAAACCTAAACTAGACTACCTTCTTACACCATACACAAGAATAAACTCAAAATGGATTAAAGACTTAAATGTTAGACTCAATACCATAATAATCCTAGAAGAAAACATAGACATTAAAATCCCAGACATTTCTTGAAACAGTTGAAACAGTATCTTTTTTTCTGATATATCTTCTTGGGCAAGGGAAACAAACAAAAAAAATAAACAAATGGGACTACATCAAACTAAAAAGTTTTCGCACAGCAATGGAAACCATCAACAAAATGAAAAGATAGCCCACTGATGGGAGAACATGTTCACCAATGATACATCTGATAAGGGTTTAATATCCAAAAGTTATAAAGAACTTATAAAACTCAACATCAAAACAAACAAACTAACTAATAATCCAATTAAAAAATAGGCAAAGGACCCGAATAGATACTTTTCCAAAGAAGACATACAGATGGCCAATAGACACGAAAAAATGCTCATCACCACTAATTATCAGAGAAATGCAAATACAACCACAATGAGATATCACTTCACATCTGTCAGAATGGCTATCATCAATAAATCAACAAACAGCAAGTTGTGGGGAGAATGTGGAGAAAAGGAACCCCTAGTGCACTGTTGGTG
Source organism: Desmodus rotundus (assembly GCF_022682495.2). Taxonomy (NCBI): domain Eukaryota; kingdom Metazoa; phylum Chordata; class Mammalia; order Chiroptera; family Phyllostomidae; genus Desmodus; species Desmodus rotundus. The sequence continues at coordinate 77,721,382 of NC_071392.1, read as the reverse complement.
GGAATGCAGACCAGTGCAGCTACTGTGGCAAACAGTATGGAATTTCCTCAAAAAATTAAAGATGGGACAGATGTATGACCCATGGATTCCACTTCTGGGACTATATCCAAAGAAACCCAAAACAGCAATCTGGAAGGATATATGCATCCCTATGTTCATTGCAGCATTATCTACAATAGCCAAGAGTCAGAAGCAACACAAGTGCCCATTAGTAGATGAGTGAGTAAAAAAGCTCTGGTACATTTACACAATGGAACACTACTCAGCTGTAAAAAAAGAAGGAAATCTCACCATTTGCAATAGCATGGATGGACCTGGAGAGCATTATGGTAAGTGAAATAAGCCAACCAGATAAAGACAAATACCATATGATCTCACTCACCTGTGGAATCTGTGAACAAACTGAACTAACAAACAAAACAGAGACAGACTCTTAGACACAGAGAACAGACTAACAGCTGTCAGAGGGGAGGGAAGCTGGGGGGCTGCGTAAAAACGGTGAAGGGATTAAGCAAATAAATAAAACTCATAGACAGACAACAGTATGGGGATACCAGAGGGAAAGGGGGATGAGGGAGGTAGGAGAAGGTATAGGAGGGATTAATGGTGTTGGAAAGGGACTTGATTTAGGGTGGTAAACACACAATACAACATACAGATGATGTGTTATAAAGTTGTACACCTGAAATCTATATAGTTTTATTAACTAATGTCACTCCAATATATTCAATAAATATTTAAAAAATAAAACTCAGTAATTCTATGAGAGCAAGATTAAAGTCATTTCAAAAAGTATTTTCTTGGTAAGAGCCCTCAAATTCTTTCTACCTCTTCCCTTTTCCATTACTTTCATCACCAGCCACATTGGTTGCCTTATCTCCTCCTCCTTCCCATTATTCACAAAGAAAATCGAGGTTTTATTCCACTTTGAAAGTTGTGACATCCATGTGATAAGGAAAGAACATCAAAGCAACACCTAGATGAGGGAGGTTGTTGATGAGATTGGATTCGCCCACGGGCTCTGTGACTCATCAGATTCACAGATGACTTCTCAGAAGGACTTGTTGCTATTGAAGCTTCCTGGCACCCCCTGCCTCCCTCTCCTGGGCTGCACAATTAGCACCTTCTGGATGGCGGCAGCCTCTAATTGTCTGTAACACACCACTCAGCACTTTGTCCTAACAAAATCAATGCCGCTATGTACACGACAATTTTATTCCCTAATAATTTCAGCTTTTTTATGCCTTGTCTCTTCAACTCAGTAATAAGCTAGGTCTTACATGATTTTTTTTTCTGAACTCAATGCTGGATACATAGTATTAAGATAAATGCTCATTGTTTTCTCTAAAGCATTAAACCACAAGCTCAGGAACCAAAAGACGAACATGTAATGAAACCGAACTGATCCTGTAGAACAGGCTTTCTAAATAGATTTAGTCTTCCGGATCCTATCAATTAAAAGCATTAGGCCCCTTCAGCCAATATAGTGTTGATAAGACTCTTGGAGGAGATAAAGAAGAGAATACAAATGTTGGGCAGGACTATAACCTGATTCAATGTCCGTGACAGAGGTCATTTGACCTCCCAGGCCAAAAGGACTTCCTCAGAGAGATCATTTCATAAATCGAGTTGATATATTTATATCACATACATCACCTCATTCAGTTCTCAAGATCCAATAGGTGTCATTACTATACCCATTTTATGAATGAGGACACTGAGGCCGAAAGCAATAATAACTCCAGTCTCACAAATGGCGAGGGATTGAGCTGTGAGCCTAGGTTTCTCTGATTCCAAAGCTTAGGTTCTTGATTGTGCTATATTACAAAGAACACTAAGAAAAATTGTACGTTCTCTCTCTCTCTCAATCTCTCTCTCTCTCTCACATTGATGGATTATCACAATAGCATTGGAAATACAAAGGACATTGCAGAGAAAAGGAGCAAAGACAAACATTGGGTTGTACTTGTGAACTTAAGCAAGGACAGAGTAGAATTTGAGTGGGAATTTAGCCAAAACATTTAGGGACTGTCATTTACAAAAATGAGACACTGGCAGGCTTCCTGATGGGATGCAAAGAGTACAAAGGCATCAGGTTCAAATCTCCAACATCATGCATAGCTGTATGCGGCAGCATCAAACCAGTTGATTTACATCTTTATGCCTCACTCCCCTCATCTGTGAAATGGAAATGATTTGTGAGAAAGTTGTCAGAATTAAGAGTAATTATGTGCATAAATCGGATGCATAGTAAGGACACCTCAAGAAAGGTAGCTATTTGATCAATGGGACACTGACTTGCCATTGGAAACATGCCTCCTGTGGCATTTAATTAATGAATTTATTTGTTTATTTATTTATTTATTTAACCCTGAACGTCACAGAGGCCACGGCATATTGACAGCCACCCTCTCCTCCTCCCACGGGCACATCTTCCCAGCTGCAGGAAGGTCAGTGCCAGCTCCCTCGTCTGCAGCCCTGCTGCGTGTTTATTCCCTAACGAGAGCCTGACGGTCGCCCTTTTGTAAAGGGGCCAATTGCATGCATAGCCCAGACATGGGAGCAGCAGGCTCCCTCCTGCCACACCACCTCATCCAAAGAGAGGTCCAGTGTCCTTGTAGAATGTGACTGCCCCCACGTCTCCAGGGAGCCCCACAGAACCCTTTCCATCCGGCTTTGGGGTCCTCCTACAGGTCCACTGGCCTCTTCACCCTCGGTTCCTTGGAACCCACTTTGGCAGAACTCCGCAGAATCTCTAAAACTGAGGCCCAGCTGCCAGCACCCAATGCATCAACAAGGCGGGCTGCCTCCTCCCCGCGTCTTCCCCTAAAGGGGCCTACTTAAGGCCTCTGCCAAGCAAGTCTCTCGTCACTGGCACCCTGCCTGGCCCTCTCGGGGCCCTGACTCAGAGCTGGAGGAAAGAGCGGGCCCCAGTGAGTTATGACGCTGTAATTCCATCAAGGGCTTCTGGAGAGATCGTAAACTCATGTCCCAAGTCTCCCCGTTCCTCTGGGCCCTTTTTTCCCCCAGGGTGATTTATGAGCCTATAATTCTGAGGCGGGACTGCTTTTTATTTTACAAAATCCAAATATTTTGCTAAAGCAACATCGGTCCTACTCTTGGCTTCCAGCGGCCTCGCCCAGGGCTAAGGAGCGGCAGCGCCATCTGGTGGCTGGAGGCCCAGGGGGCTCCTGGGGGGAGTTAGACTGCACCCCTTTTCCACTTCGTAAAAAAAAAAACGGGTGACATCGGCCCTGAGATGGAATGTGAAAATCCAACTCATGCCTGAATGAAGGGCCTTTCTGGGGGTTCCGGGACACGCAGATGTGGGTCAAGAGCGACTTACAAAGCTCTGGTATCCCTGGCCCCGCAGATTCAGTTAACAAGTTACTTAGTGAGCTGCGGGGGCACTTGCTCTAGGTCCTGTGAGTCACACTGCCAAGCCCAGTCTTCTTTCTGTGGCCGTGTTTCTGTCCTCCCTTCAAATACTAACGACTACATGTAAATGTTTCTGCCATCACCACAGTCCCCCGCCCCCCAGCCCAATGTACCACCTCAGTGAGGACAATGGAAGGTACCATTACTGGATGGTACATAGTTTATGTGTGTGCTTTCCTTATCTGTCTCTCCCATAAGCTTTGTGAAGACGGGGACTTTTTCTGGTTGGACTCTGCTGTATCTTCAACATCTGGAACAGTGTCTCGTCCTAAGCAAAACCGTGGAAATGGCCCTGACCAGTGTATCTCAGTTGGTTGGACATCGTCCTGCAAAGCGAAAAGTCACAGTTCAATTCCCAGTCAGAGCTCATGCCTGGGATGTGGGTTTGGTCCCCTGTCAGGGTGCGTACCACAGGCAACCTATCGATCAATGTTTCTCTCATAGCAATGTCTCTCTTCTTCTCTTTTTCCCTCCCTTCTCCTCTCTCTGAAAATAAATGAAATATTTTTAAAAATGAATAAAACCCTGGAGGTGTTTGTTGAGTGAAGAATGAATGAACAAATGAGCATATACTTGAAGGGGTGAGGCAGCTGGGTGCTCTACAGCCTTGCCTCAAGTCCTAGCCCCAAGCTTATGCAGGAAGGCTGCTGGGGCTGGTACAGGAACCTTCCTGCCCGCTTCCCTGATGGCCAACTTTGATTGGGTGGAGACTGTAGACAGTGGGCTGCACCTTGGAGAAAGAGGGTGACTCTCCTGGAGCTGGCACTAGGACAGGGCCAGAGGGGGAGACCCCAAAGGACAATTCATCTTGCCAGCTGTGCTGGAAGCCCCTTGTCAGCCTGCCTTGGTGTCCTTCTTAGGAAGCTACAACGATGATGTGCCATTACTTGGTCCCCAAGGTGTCTGTCCCTGGGATCAAGACAATAGCTAATGGCTTCAGCTATTTAGAGTAGGGGCCACCCTCTGTGACTGAGACTCCTCTGGGACCCAGCATCCTCCCCACCTGTCTGACTTCTGCCTGTGCTTGGCTTTTCCCTTTAAGGTCTGTTCCCGTTCTGCTCAGTGGTGGCTGGTAACTATGGAAACTACAATTAGGCTGTTTTGCTCAATGTCTCGAAAAATTGCCAAGTGCAGGCAGCAGCCGCCCTTGACTTATCAGAGACCCAACCTGAGCTCTTCCATATGTCCTTGCAGGACATTTAAGAAAATGCTCCTCAAGCTATCAGTGATGAAAGACCAGATTCTCTCTGGAAAAAGTCCCAGTTCATCACAGCTCCATTGTTTTTGTAAACTACAATGAAAACAAATCAGAATTATGAAAAGAAAAATAAGATACACAACAAGCAAGCCCCCATTTTATAATGGTACAGTCAATAGGCATAGGAGTACTCCTACTGGCATAAAAGTTCCTGGACGTTTGCTCTTGATTTCCACGCTGTGGCATCGTGGGTGAGTATCAGTTTGTGGTCAGGCTCCAGTCACGGACCACACTTTGGACTCTGGCCTGGAAGCCCAAGAAGATAGCTGGGGACACCACTCGGGACCTGTCCCCAGTCCCGATGCATCTCTGACCAAGCCTGCCGACTCGGTCCAGCTTGGCTTATACCCAAACATGCCTCAGGGTGGAAGGAGGGGCTTTGCTGGGGACCCATGGAAATGTCTGCATTTGAAGTTCAGCAAATGTGTGTGAGGGAAGCAGCTGTGGATTCTTTGCCAAGCCCAGAATTGCTCCCCAAAAGCCAGGAGTCTGGGGCTTGATCATCCAACCATGAGAGGTTTTCCGTCCACCCTGGGTCTGGGAGTGGCATCTGATGGCACGAATAGGGGTCACTCAGAGGGCATCTGACAGTTTCCCTTTTCGAAAATTGAGGCATGCTTTTTTATAGCAAAGTGCACTAATATTAAGAGTACAGCTCTGTGAATGTTTACATGTGTATACCAACCAGATCAAGCTATAGGACCCACCCATCTCCCCAAAAGTTCCCTCATGCTCCTTCTTGTAAATGCTCACTTGCTCCCACCCCCACACTAACCGTTATTCCCATTTCTGTCACTGTAGACAAGTTCTACATGAAACTTCATATACATGAAATCAAAGTGCGTATTCTCCAGTTTTCGGCTCCTTTCACTCAGTGTAACGTCTGTGAGATTCTTTCACACTGAGGCCCAGTGTTATTGGGTCCTTACTTCTTGCTGCCTTGTATTCCGCAGCTGCTGTGGGCATTCTTGTACAGCTGGGGGTTTTGGTGGGCATATATTTTGTTGCTTTCAGATAAATATCTAACAAGGCAACTGCTGGATTATAGAGTAGGCGTATGTTTAGGTTTCTAAGTAGACACCGACAAATAGTTTTCCAAAGTGATTGAACAAACTCAGACTTCCCTCAGAAACGTCGGAGAATTCAGGTTGCCCCACACCTTCACAAGACTTGATTTTGTCCTTTGCATGTTAGACATGCTGCTGGGTGTATACTCGTGCCTCCATGTGGTTTTAATTTGCGTTCCTCTGATGAAAAATGATGTCGGGCGTCTTTTCATGTGATCACCGGCCATCTGGATATCCTCTTTGGTAAAGTACCTATTGACTCTTTTGCCCTTTAAAAAAATCAGATTCGTTATCAGATGTATTGTGAATATATTCTTTCAGCCCATGTGTTACCTGTTCAGTTTCTAAATGATGATTGATAGGAAGAAAAGGTCTTATTTTACTGTGGTCCAATATATCACTCACCTCTTTTAAGGTTCGTATTTCTGGGCAATGCTTAAGAAATTTTTTCCATGTCTTCAAGGTCATGAAGATAGTTTTTGTTTTCTTTCAGGAACTTTCGCAGATAATCTGGGGCTGTTGTATTATTGCTGTTGGTTTTCACATTTTCACAAATAGGATGTGGCCGCCAACTGGCACTCAGAGGCTCTCTCAGCAAAAGGAAAAAAAAGAAATAACTCTGCCTCGTATGAGCCTGGAAGGCTCAGGGTAACGAGCTGATTCCGGGCCCTGAGGGAGGGGGCGATGGCCCAAGAGGAGACCCCCATGTCCAGCCCTCCTGCTGAGATGGGCCTATACCTCCCTCTTGTCCCTGACCTGTGCCACACTTTGGGGTAATGTATTTGATTATTAATTATGGTTGTCCTTACCGGGCAAGACCCATACATGACACCCAACTCAAGAGGCACAAAAGGGCCTCCGTCCTTGTCACATCCCACAGCCATTAGTTCCCTTCCCCAGAGGCAGCAGGGCCACTGTGCCTCTCTCCCTTGCCAGAGACGGCCCATGTAGACTTTGCGATACAATTACGCAGCTTGATGTTCGCAGGGAAGCCGGGCTTGAACTCGGCACACGACAGTGTGAGTATCCAAAGCCTGCCTTGCTACACGTCAAAGCTACAGAAGCAGGGTTGAGGCAGGGTTTCTTGGGGGGGGGGGGTAAAGGACAGAATGGCAGTGCCATGGGAAAAGAGATAAATAAGACAAGAGAGCAGAAATGAAAGGAAGAGAGAGACTGCTCTGTGTTAAAGCTGTTTCCCAAGGTCGGGCTCCAGACTGCGAGCTCTCTGCTGTTCTCAGGAATCAGCTGGATGTGGCTGTGCTGCATGGGAGCTGACCCTCCGTGGGAGACAACCCTCCGTGGGAACTGTCCCACCATGGGCTCAGGCCTGCCCCTCTACTGCGGCCGTGGCTCTCCCGCCACTGAGCTGGGAGCTTACTAGTGCACACTGGGAAATCTTGGATTTGTCTGAAAGTTTCTTCTCCTCTACCTTTTAAATATAATTATTGTATAGACTACAATCTCTTCCCACACAATTTCACTGAGAGGCTAACTCTGCCTTCTGGAACCAAGATAACAGCCTGAACGAGCAGTGGAGAATGAAGCCAAGGTTCCAACCATGGATATGTGAAAGCAAAGGGACCTTTGGGGCTGGGCCACTGGAGAAGCAGCCTGCCTGGCCCTTGTCACTGGGAAGTGTGGAGACGCAGAACGGGGTGCGAGAGGTGTGGGGGGGAGGGGATGGGTTCATTCAGGCCAGTGCTGCACCTCCTGCTGCCAGAAACACTCTCCCCAAAAAGGCTTCCAGACAGCCACAAAAGGCATTCTTTCTCCCAACACTACGTGCAGTGGTCAACTCAGTGCACAGGAAGTTTGCCTGTGCCCCCTTCCCTCTGCCTAGAACGAGAGTTTTATGAGATTATGCCACAGACAGAGTCAGCATTTGCTCTACCTTCACACCAAATGTAAGATCTTCACTGTCCACAGCACGGAGTAGAATCCCAGACTGTTGGCCTGGTGCTTGTGCTTCAGAGCTCACAGAATAACTAACCAGACCATACAGGAGCTGAGGGTTAGACAGATGACTTAACCACTCTGTGACGATGGCAGAAAGAAATGCTACAGGACAGTCCTTGATTAATTGCTGAATGAGCAGTCAAAGTGTAATTACCATAGAAATTCCATGGATGGAGCAGACAGCAAAGGCTCTTCGGGAGCTGAGATTTGAGGTATAACTTGGAGGGTGGATACCTTGTAAATAGAAGAGAGGAAGGTGATTAAGCCACATCAGAGAAAACCAGAGGTCACCCCAGAGCTCAGAGAACCTGTCCCCTGCCCACCCGTGTCCCTTTAACATCTGGGAGAAGTGGAGACCTGGCCCGAGGTCAGCAGTTGGGGTGGGCCAGGAATTAGAACTTCCGGTTCCCTCTGCTGGCCCCATTATGCCCCCCGGAGTCTTTCTCTCTCCCCCTTGCCCATTATGCCCGGTCACCCACCCCCGCAAGCACCTGAAAGGCAGTGTCAGACAGGCAATGGTCCTGAGGTGGTGGCAGGGGAAGGAGGCATCCGCAACGCCCCAGTGCGACTCCTCTAGGGACTTCCCTCCAAGTTCCTCTTTGTGGTTTGACGACACCCAGCTCTCCCCTTCTCACTTGTTCTCAGCTAAGTGGCATAAACTGCTATTGCTGCTGCTTTTTGCATCTTGCACCCCCCCCCACTTCCAGGAAAAAATACAGAAGAAAATTGCTGCTAATATTCCTCTCTTCCCTCCATTAGAGCTGGCGCTCATAAATATTGAAGAGCCAAGCTCCGCCAAGCTCCGAGCACCATTGCTTGGTGGCTGTTCTCTCCCCTCCTAGGTCTCCCAGGGCAACCCCTCCCTGCTGGTGCAGAGAAGGATGCTGCTGGGGAAAGCTGGGGGCAGCTGGGGCTGCCTGAGACCTGCTGATTTGCTGGGGTTGCAAATGGGGGCGTGAGAGTGTGGCCTGTCGGGTAGCCAGCAGCCCAGAGGAGAAGTGGTCAGCAGAGGCTGTACCAGTGGTCATGGAGGTAGAGGGGTTCCCTGGAGCACATGTTGAAAAACAAGTTAGTCAAATCAAAGGGCTCTGAGTTAGAGCAAAAACATAACTTATTTACACCCTCCCACCCCTCTCATGGACCACAAGTGAGGTCCTCAGCTAAAGGAACAGGACTTGGGAGGTGCTGATGAACTTTGCTGTCCTCAAGCCCTGAAAGAGGACACCCCACGACCTGGGGAATGGTGTGCCAAGCTGCTTGTCACCCAAGCTTCCTTGACTCACAGAGCCAGACAGAGAGAACAGAGCAGGAGGGGCCTGTTTGTCGCCATGCCCACCACGTGTGAAGATGGGGTGGGGACATGCAGACTCATGGAAACCAGACGCCAGCAGCCCCACGAGCATCTCCCCAGCTTCATACAACTTTGCATCCTTCCCCTTGTGCAGCCAGGATTTGCTGCCCCACAGCGACAAGCTCCTGCCCCTCTCCTGGGCCTGACTGCAGCCTTGGAGGGCAGGGGTGGAGCTGTCAGGACGCACTGCGCACCCATACATCAGCGGGCTCAGCCCAAGCCTGTGCCCATGTTAGCAGAGCATAGATTACCATATAAATTGGATTTTACTGCCATTTCCAGTCTCCCTTTCCCAATTTACCTTTTCTACTTCCCTCTGCTCCAGCGAAGCTTTATCTCAAAACTCTTCCTGTTTGGAGGAAGAGAAAGCCTTTCTGTCTGGCCTCCAAGTCTGCCCCATCCAGCCAAAGATTTTCTTTTCTCACCTGTCTGATCCAAAATGGTGTCGCCTCTGGATTGTGCCAACAGACTGGATCTGAGTTGGCCTCGTCTGTCATTCTCGATGCCGTCGTAGTTTTTAAAGTACTGGCAGGCTGTTTTAGCGTTGCCAACCTACCAGCGTCTGTCTTCTCAGTGGAGACGATCTTCCTGATGCAAACTATAAAGGTGTGGATGCTTCGCCCTATACAGACTCACGTTGCCTCAATTTGGGAAGGACCGGCAGTGGGCAGAAGGATTTTTGCCACCCCCACCACCTTGACCTCTCTGTCACCGAGCTGTCTGACTGCAGCCCAAAGCTACAAGTCATCTCTGCAGGGAGAAAAGAAAGATGGCCCTGGGTTGCAAGTGGGTGCTGGAGGTGGGCGCCAAGAGGAAAACAAGCAAGGGATACGATATAATGATCATGGGGCTCCAGTGATCCCTGTTTAATGCCTTGTCTTCTCCAGCCTGCCAGGGACTTCTGTCGTCTCACTAAAAGATTGAAAACAGTCACTTGGACTCATGGTTTGACTCACAGAATAAACAAGCAGAGAGGCCTTATCCATCACCCACCACCTACCCCTTTTCCATTCATCAGCTGTCAGGTGCTGAACGCTGGCTCTGGGAGTCAGGGGCCATGGAGGGAATTCTAGCCCTGATCTCAAAAAAATGTCATGTCCTCAAACCAGTGGCTTTTTGTCTTGCTCACTATTCGACAGCAGATCAATTCTTCCCTTCGCAGCGACTTTTACTCTCACTCTGATCTGCTCACAGCTGGTGGAAAGAGGTGTTTTTCTCCTAAGGCCACTTCTGTGCTCCAGATCTGGGTTTCTGAGAAAAAGGAGAAGATTCTAACTAACAGCTTGTGGTCATTCTGCCTTGGCTTCAGGAGTTCTAGGTCTAGTCCTGTGGTGGTGGTGGGCGGGGGGGGGGGGGGGCTCCGCCCGCAGCCCCCGCCCCCCGCCCCCCCCCCCCCCCCCGGCTGCCACAGATGAGAATAAGTCTACCAAGACATGATCTGCTTGGGGAGGAAAGGTGGCCGATCTCTCAAAGGAGAAGGGCCAAGAGCCTTTTCCTCAGTGGGCTTTTATTGGGTTCAATTTGCACCAGAATACAGGTAAAGCTCATCAATTATTGTCAGGCAGTGAGGATCAAACAATAGATAACATACAAAGAACTCTGAGGGCTTATTCTGAGTTAGGGTCAGTTAGCTAAAGGGCTATAAGACTTTGGGAAACAAACTCATTTCAGGCTGGGACCCTTATCATTTAAATTGAAGGTGTTAGCAAAGTAGGTTTCACAGGGTTTTATGTATTCTTTCTTAGGCCTGATCACCCAGGGGAATCCGCCCTTTCCAGCACAGGACTGCACCACCCTCTGGCATTGTTTCAGGCTTAAGTCAGGCAGGGGAAGTAAGGCAGCCAAGATATTAGGAGACTTCTTGCAGACAGAATGAGGACTCAGGCTATGTCAAAGCCGAGGGGCAAGGGTCCATCACCCCCTTTTTCTATAGCCCTGCAAGTCCTTCCCTGTGGGCCTCTTCGTGACCATGCCTGTCTTAGGTCATCCCTTCCTTGAGGAATCTTATCTGTCATTGGCTAACTGGTCAGGCTCAGGGCCAAGCAGGGTAATGTAAAGTGGGCAGGAGCGGAGCCCCTGCCAGGGAGATAAGCTTTGTCTCCTTAGTGGCTTATTGTCTCCTAAGGCTACTGACTCAGCCTTAGCCATGGGGGGTTAACAGCTTCTGAAACCAGGCAGGGCGGTTCCCAACAGTCCTGGGGAAGTTACTGAACATAATCTCTCTAGAAACCCAAACAGTTAACAAGATCTAGGAGAGATTCACCTTAAAACAAGTGCAGGCAAAGAAAGGAGCTGGGGGGAAGGGATGGTACATAAACTGAGTGCTTAGCACATGCAAAGTATTGGAAAAGGCAATTTTTGCATGTGAGAGAAAAAATGGATTAACATATCAATTTACCATCACTCTCTCTTGCCCCTCAACCCTCTGGGCATCCATACCTGCCTCTGTTTATCCCCCCACCCCACCCCCGTGCACACACACAAACTCAGAACTCGTCCCCAGCAAGATTCTCAGGTCTTCTGATGTAACATGGAGAATGGGCAGGTAGAATCAAAGAGGCTGGAGGCAGGGGAAAAGCAGGAGGGCTTAGCCACAAAGGCTATGACCATGTGCATAATTCAAAAAAAATAATAAAGAGAGAAAAAGCCAGAGAGAGCGAGCAAAGTCAAAAGGTATATAACTGACAGATAGGTAGGAGACCGAAGACCAGGGGGCAGGGGAAGAAGAGGTTTCAATCAAGAGTTGCTGTGGGTTTGGGGTTGTATTCTCATTAATGTTCTTCAAGAGATGCAAGTTAGGCCCTGGTCAGTGTGACTTACTTGGTTGGCTGTCTTTCCACAAACCAAAGGGCTGCCAGTTTGATTCCTGGTCAGGGCATATGCCTGGGTTGTGGGTTCAGCCCCAAGTAGGGAGACACTTTTGGAAGTCAACCAAAGGATATGTCTCTCTTACACTGATGTTTCTTTCCCTTCTTTCTCCTTCTTAAAAAAGATGCAAGTTAAATTTAGAATTCCATTTTTCATTTGCCATTTGTCTGATGTCTATTTCAACATCTTTCAATGCATTTCTATCCAAGGACTGAGTTCTGAGGGTCCACAAGGTTTATCTAGCTTACATATCAAGAGTCATTTTGAACCAAAGGTACAAAATTCAACTGCACCTCAAATAACAAATGTCATCCTAGACTCAAAATAAGAGCAAAGAGCATAACTTCTCCCTGGCTGCTCAGCTACTGGAGTCACCCTGAAAAGGGGAGGGGGGGCGGGTAACTAAGCCAGTTGTGAGCCTGAGTGGCCTTAGGGGATCTGAATTGGTCAGGCACTGATAAGAAAGTCAATTTATGGAGGATGGCGTAAAGATGAATTTCTCATCTTTGTAAAGAGGGACTCTTCCTTCCTTCCTTCTTTCCTTCTTTTCTTCCTCCCTCCCTCCCTCCCTTCCATCTTGACTCTGTGATCTCACAAAATGCCGCCTGGGACAGCTGCCTCAAACCCTCCACTCTCCAGCAAATCGTATTGCTGCCTTTGTCATCACCTCCTTAATTTCTCTGCCTTGGAAGTTGCAACAAATAAGCCACATGGGGCTCAGGGACTTATTTTCGTTACGGATATATTTGTCCTTAACGAGATGAAGAAGCAGTTTTGTCTTCAGAGCCTACTGTTAGTACTTTCCACTAAAATTTTAAAATAAAATTGTGGCATCTAAACCTTTTGAATCCAGTGAAGCAGGGATAATTATGAATTAAAAAACAGTTCCAGCTGTGGTATACAGAAGTGAAAAAAGTTAGAAAAGAACTTCTCTTTTCCCTCAAGTTGTCCCATCCTATTTTGTCCCATTTTTAATGAAAAACTCATGCATAATGCAAAGATGACAGATTTTTACATGAACACACATATACCCCAGTAACTAAATCTTCCATTAATATATTACTAGATTTGAATTATCATGTTTCTGCCCATCTACCCATCCATCAGCCCATCTTATTTTTTACTTTACCATTCATCTTTATTTTTGTTGAGATATAATTGACATATAACATTGTGTAGGTTTGAAGTGTATAACATACTGATTTGATATATTTGTGTATTGCAATGTGATTACCAACGTGGTATTAGCACCTCTATCATGTTATATAATTGTGATTTCTTTTTTGTGGTGAGAACAAATAAGATCTAGTCTCTTAGCAACTTTGAAGTTCATAACACAGTATTTTGCTCTAACCACTAGAAGTCTTCAGAACTTATTTATCTACTAGCTGTCCCCATATATAAAATATCCCCAAGTCCTCCAAACCCCAGGCCCAGTAACGCCATTCTGTTCTTACAAGTTTAGTTTTATATTCCACATGTAAGTGAGACCATACAGTATTTGTCTTTCTCTGTCTGACTTATTTCACTTAGCATAATATCCTCTAGGTCCATCCCTGTTGTCCCAAATGGCAGGATTTCCTTCTTTCTCACGGCTAAATAACATTTCATTGTATGTGTGTGTGTATATATATCCATTCATCTGTTGATGGACACTTTAGTTGTTTCCATATCTTGGCTATTGTAAATAATGCTGCAATGAACATAGGAATAGAGGTATCTATTCACTATGCTGTTTTCATTTCCTTTGGCTATGGACCCTAATGTGCAACTGCTGGATCACACAGTAGTTCTATTTTTGATTTTTTAAAGAACCCCCACAGTTTGACATAGTGGTTACACCAGTTTACATTCCCACCAATGGTGCACAAGGGAGCAAGAGCACTCCACAGAGAAAGGACAGTCTCTTCGACAAACAATGATAGCAAAACTGGGTAACCACATGCAGAAAAATGAAATTGGACCCTTATATTACATCACTCACAAAAATTAGCTCAAAATGAATTAAAAACTGAAACATAAGACCTGACACTATAAACCTTATTTTGCATGTGAAACTGTAGAATAACTTCTGTAATTTACCCTTTTATGATGCATTATAGACCTCAGTACAAGTCTTCCTAAATACTTCAGCATGCATGTCATTAGATTTCAAGATTTGTTACGTATTTCTTCTATTTTGAGGTAGACTTTGCATACAATGAAATGTACAAATCTTAAGTGAACATTTGCTCCATTGAGACAAATTCATATAATCTGTTGTAACCCCAATCCACATCAATATATAGAAGTTTGCCTTCACCCCAGAAAGTTCTCTAATGCCCCTTCCTCATCAATTCCATTCCTCCCACCCATCAAGGCAACAAACATCCTGATTTTTTTTCTCCCATCAATCAGGTTAGTCTATTCTACAAGTTCATATAAATGGAAACATAGGATACATTCTATTTTAACTGCAAAATAAACTAACCACTAGCCTCCTTCAGGGTAGTGCGTATTTGGGCATTTTTTCTTTCATGGATCTAGAAAATGGGGTGTTTGCTCGCTCTCCATGAAGATCAGGGTTCTGTGGGCCATCAGCCCTCATGCTGGCCGGATGCTGCCTGTAGGCTGAAGTGGTTTAGTAGAACTGTCCAGAACAGGAGAGGCCAGTGAACACAGGGCATCTCTGGGTTGAATGAGCCGTGTGGTGGGTTTCTAACACCCTTCACTAATTTGTAGGAAATGTTTCATAGAGCATCATTAGCATTTGGATCTTTCGAGCATCAAGGGACCTTTGGGTTGCAATTGTGCTCAAGGTTGGGAATTCAGACATACAAAACCCCTGACCTCTCGTGATCCTGGCCTGGGTCCCTATTTGCTTCATCTCTGACTCAGGGCTGCAGCATCCTATCTTGGGTTCTCCATCCTGGAATCTGAACTGAATTGAGAGGGCTCTGCAGAATCTGTGCCGAGGATGAAATGTCTTGTTTTTCCCGTGCTCTCTACAGGAAGGAATAGCCAAAGGAAGGAGCTGTCCCGCTGCCTGTGGTGTAAGACCACCCGCCAGCACAAGATAGGAAGCGGAGGGAGGTAAACAGGCCAAAGTCTGAAATGCACTCATCAGCGCAATCTGTCCTCTGAACGCTTTTGCAGAGAGAGATCGTCGGGGCGCAATGGAGTGGAAGGAACTAATCAGCTAGCCTCGATGACAGCGTTAAAGAGGGGGAAGAGGCACCCAGATGGCCCTGTTGGGGCAGCACGCTCCACCTGGGATTCATGGTGCCGAACCTGGTGGTGGCAATAATGGGCAATAAAATGATGATGATGATAACGGTGACGGTGGTGGTGATGATGATGAGGTAAAGTGAAGATTTTTTTGAAGCTCCTGTGCCTATACCACAGGGGTGATTGAGATTGGATACTAACAGCAGAATTCTGCACAGCTACCCTAGAGCAGAGTAAAGTAAATGTGAATCGACGTGGTCAGTGAAAGGGTGGAGGATGGGGAGTAACATGGGGGGTGGGAGGGACGGAGGGGTGGATCTCCTCTCCCTCATATGGCTAATTAAAATTAGCCTGATGTTCATAAATGTTAAGACCCAGAACCTGCCTCGATATGGCCACAGGGGCAGAGATTACTAAAGGGAAGGGGCCCTGGGTACAGAGTTTCTGGTTTGGGCTTAACAAGAATGCTAATGGAGGTCATTAGAGACCAATTGATTGCCAAGGATGAGTTGAGGAGTGTCACAGGTTGGTGTGCATTAAAGCTCACGGACCACGTGTCCCAGAAGCATGAACCAGACTGTGAAATCCCAGCTTCTCAGGAAGTGGGTGTGGGGCTCAGGGTCCCACACACCCAGCCAGCAAGTGAAACTAATTCACAGCAGGTGAAAGTTGAGGAAGAACCAACAACTTTACAGGATACTAAGGGCCAGCCAGTAGAAAGCATGGAAAATGGTATTTCTGTGTTCTCCTCACTCTAAATTCCCAATTTGGAGACTTGGTTCTCCTTCATTCAAAAAAATACACACAGACTCTGTACCCTGTACCAGAAAGGACCCTGTCCTTGGAGCACATAATCTGACTCGGGGAGAGCAGTTGACTCCCTTTCTTCTTTCCTGCCAGTTCTATTCCTTCCCTCCTTTCTCTCTGACACAGGAAATGGAAGGGTCCTGAATATTGAAAACCTAAGGCAAAGGAAGGGAGGAAAGAAGGAGCAGCACCTTCTGCCCATGCTCTGGTTGTGTAACAGATCACACATGGCTACTGGCCTCAAGGAGCTTACTACCAAGGGTCGGGCCGAGAAACAAATGGGGTGACTCCAAAGTTTCAGATGGGGCATTTGAGTTACAGATAAAGGGACCGATGGCAAATGCCAAGGCCAAGAACTGGTGCTGGCATTCCACAGTGTACTCATGTATTGCAGTGAGAACCTCCCGGAAGAAAGTTTCTTGAGCACGGACTCACCGTTACCCCTGATACCACCTTTCTTCATTCAAGTCCCAAGCTCGTGCTGGTCCTCTATGGGCCCATCTGCCCCATCACACCACTCCCTTCCCCAGGCTCATCCAGGACTGTCCTTCCTATCAGGCCACTTCTTCCCCAGGTCCAGGGAGAGCCTGGAGGGGGCCCCAAACTCATGCTCTGGGTCAGTTCTTTTTATATGAGGCACCTCCTGACTTCCTGAGCCCCCCGCCTTGGGACAGCGGCGTAACCATCCAGATAGTCCCACTCCAGCAGGAGCCCAGAATCACCAATGTTTTGACCACCAGGTTCCACAGCCACATGCCTCAATGGGCAGAGCCCTGGGGAGATGGCCTAAGCTAGGCTTGGCCCCTACTGCGCCCACACAGGCCCTGCTCCGAAGAAGGGGTGCTCGGGAAGCTGATGTTGTATCTTGGGCCTTTCTAGAAGCCTAGGGTGATGTGAAACCTCACCTTCTTCCAGGCATTTGAACCCCTAACCAACCACCTCTTCTCCAATTCCCCCCACATGGGCACACACATGAACACATGTGTGCACACATGCACATAGACCAATTTTCACCATCCTAGCAAGTACTGTTATATCCCCAGTAATGCTGCCCTACCTGAAGCAGTTCACAGCGAGACAATTGTCCACTAAAAAGCTACAACACAACTTCTCGGTGTGCGGCCATGTCGGGGTTACATTGAACGTGTCCATCTGCTCGTCCACATCAATGGCATCTCTCTCACGGAGGACACTCCCAGAGGCCCTGACAGTGCTTTTCATGGGGGACTCAGCGCCTGTGCGTGTCAGCTGGCAATTACCCTAGTAACGCAAACGGGGGTTCGGTCCTGGAAAAAACATCTCCAAAATCACGCTAATTGGACTTTAAAGATGCGATGGGGTTTTGTGGCAGACGATTTACTTCATGTGAAAATAGGTTTCAATCCCCTGAGGACGCAGTGGCTCTTGTATGCAGTGTGAAGGGAGGTGAGTGAGTGCACAGTGTACCAGGAATAGGCAGGGAGAAGCCAGAGGAGGGGAGGAAGCCCTCCTGGGAGCAGGACAAGCCCCAGGTGAACAGTTTCCCAGGGGGTCGGGAATTCTTTCCCCTCTGCGTGAAGATAGAGCTCCTGGGGGTGAAGTTTCGGGAATGAGAGCAGCAGATGCAAATCCGACCTCAGAAATGAGCCCTCTGACCATTTCACACACAGATGAGTTCCCCCAACCCCGAGGTTTAGTTAGTACTTAGAGAAGGTGACAACTCAGCTGCAC
Source organism: Desmodus rotundus (assembly GCF_022682495.2). Taxonomy (NCBI): domain Eukaryota; kingdom Metazoa; phylum Chordata; class Mammalia; order Chiroptera; family Phyllostomidae; genus Desmodus; species Desmodus rotundus. The sequence continues at coordinate 77,703,720 of NC_071392.1, read as the reverse complement.
CAGGGGCAGACTGGCCTCTGGACTCGCCCCTGGTGTTGGTTCTCCCCACACACAGATATGCCACAGTGCACAGTTCTGCCCCAATCAACTACGTGTGGCCCAAGCCTCCCTCAATGTGACAAGTGAAAAAGGCAGAGGAGTTGTGTCTCCAACCCAGGACAGTGAACACATTTCTCCATTCTTGTCTCGACAGAGGGTCCTGGTGGTCACATCTGTACATCCTCTAGGTCCCGAGAAAAGTCCATTTCCAAAGCCAACATAGCCAGTAGGAGTGTGACCCATAATAATGGTAGAAAAGAGCCCTGGTTGGTGTGGCTCAGTGGGTTGAGTGGGCTGGTGTTACTCAGTGGGTTGAGTGCCAGCCTGCCAACTGAAAGAGATGCTGGTTCAATTCCCATCAACATACACGCCTGGGTTGCAGGCCATGTCCCCAGTTGGGGGTATGTGAGAGGCAACCAATCAATGTTTCTCTCTCACATAGATGTTTCTCTCCTTCTCTTTCTCCCTCCCTTGCCCTCTCTCTAATTAAATAAAATATTTTTTAATAATAAAAATGAAATTATTTTAAAAAATGGTAGAAAAGAGAGTCCTTGACTACCTGGAATTAGAGTTATCTATTCATTTGCCTCAGTCCCTTAGACACACCACCATCACCACTGTCCAACCCCCACCAGCCTGGGAGCAGCCCACAGTAGGGACCACATACAAGTCTGTGGTAACTCCGGGGACCAGTCCAGAGACTTCCACATGCAGGTGCTTGATGTATACTGAATCAAATTGGATTGCATTAGCTGGCAAACAGCAGCTGGCTTTGTGGTAACTTGGATACATCAATGATGGCAGCGGTCCCTGGAAGTGGAGAGACCACCCTGTTCCCAGGCTACAAGGACAGACACAGATTAGAGGGCTGAAGCAATGGTGGGGGGAGTGGCCTCACTCACAGAACAATGTCAGTTCAAAGTCAATGCTAGTTAAAATGGCCATAGCAATGGATAGGACGTCCGCTTGCCCATTTGTGTTTAGCGGTGTTGCAGGTTGAGTTACGAACACAGAGCAATGGCCTTGGAGAGCCATGTGGCTAAATCAAATAAATGCAAGGGACATGACACAGATCTTGAGGAAGTTCCAAAGTCAAGGGATGTTGGGGTTGGGAGGGACCTCAGAAGTCATCTGGCCAACACTGCACCTTCAGATGAAGAGACTGTTGGCCGGAGAAGGCAAGCGAGTATACGTGGGCCAGAGCGCTGCTCTCCTGCCTCCTACCTCAGCAGCTATCCGCCTCCATGCCCACCGCATGCTGCTGTGTAAGGAACGGCTCCCTAGGATGGGGACACGTGGTACTAAACTCCAGAGACCACGGGCTCAGGGGTGGAGTCTGTGGACAGTGACCTGGGTTAAAGCTAAGTGGCCTCCTAACAACCCCCAGAACCTGAGTAGGTCAACAACAGAATCCGAGGCAGACTTCAGAAGAAAACAAAGAAGACTGGAAAGGCCCAGACCCCTCACTTCTCCCCAGCCTCCTGGGTTGCTCTCTCTCACTGCCACACTCCCCACTCTTTCACACAAACACTCCGGCACAGGGACAGGGTGAGCGAGAAGTCTGAAGTGAGAGGTCCTTCAGGACTCTAAGGCTATTCCACCAGCAAGAGTTGCAAATGCTGTACCAGGACTGGGGGTGTAATGGAGAATAAGAAAGTGTTCCTCTCAGGGGAAGGGGAACCTTGACCTTCAGAGCCCTTCACTCCCTCTTCCCAGTGCCACCTCAAGATGGAACCCCACATTTTTCCCCAGGGTACAGCCCACAGGGGCCAGGTGGGGTGGGAGGCCCCAGCAGCCAGATGGAAGGGGTCCTAGCAATGCCTTCCTTCCGATGCAACTGCTGACCTCCAGCACGGCTCCATCATTCACAGCCAGCAACAAGAGCCTCACCTTGGGACTAGATATGCTCCCCTCCAGAGCTCCCAAGTAGGAACAGGTGGGACTCCAAGCAGAGGGGCAGAGGTCCCCAAGGGGCCCAGGTTTCCTGTAAGAGATGAGCAGATTCCTGAAGGTTGCTTGTCAGGATGCCTCTCCCCTCTTTGATCACAGTATCAACAAAGGTGGGTGTGGCCACCACCTTTTCAGCCTTCCATCCACATCCCCTCCCGCTCTCAGGGGATGCTGCAAAGTGTAGCTGAGGGAGCACTGGACTTAAAACTCTGTGCACTTGCATTCTAATCCCAGCTGTGGGGCCTTAGGCAAGGATCCCACACTCCTTAAGCCTCAGTATCTTCATCTGTACAAGCAAGATAACACCTCTCTCAGGCTCCTTGTGAAGATTAAGGAAACACTGAAACACGTGCGTGTCAGCCTTGGCCCATGAAAGATGCTCAGCGAGGGCTCCCTTTCCTTTCTTGTCCCTTTGGTGACCACGGGAAGGCTTGGCGTTGCTCTTGGGAGCCCCCTTCCCAACCTAAGACATAACAAGGAAGGCGGGAGGGAGCATATTACAACATTTACGATGAGCCAGGCACCATGCTCAAAAGTATATAGATGAAGTAGGGGAGTTATGGTTCTGCCTTCAACATTAGTAAGGGGAGGAAGGCGATAGAGAAATAGTGCACAAGGAGAGAGAGATCAGCACTGCATTTGGGCGGTGGGGTGCAGCCGTGTCCTGGACTCGGTGTGAGCAGAAGGTGGGAGATAGTGAGGCTGGCTCTGGTCACCTCTGTCCCTCCAAGAGCCAGGCTGTGATTAAGCCTGTTGATAATGGATATTTGTTATGGAAATTACCTAATGAGCTACAAGATTTTTATCCAGAACCAAAACAGTATTATCGTAAATATTGCAAATTAAATTAGGCCACCTTTGCTAAAGCAAACAAATAATAAGAGTAATTGAAATGATAATAAACCAAAGGACTGCAGCCCACTCATTTCCTCAAGATGTTCCTGTTGATTTATGTATTTGCTGTGGACCATGTGGGCTGGAGATGAAAAATTGATCTGGTCATCTGTCAATCCCGTTGTTTTAATGAAATTCTCCCCAGGAACCCTCATGCATAATGTGGCATATGGGCATGTAAATGAGAGAACTTACCTGACGGTTCCACATTTCAAAGCGACGCTGGGCCTTGATTCTTTTGCAAAATTACACCATTCTCTGCTTTTAACTTGAGGGTGGAGGTAGATTTCATTTTTGACGTTTTTATCCATAGTTTGAGAGAACATTTTCTGTTGGGATTGGCTGGTGTGAACGAGATGGTTTTCTTTATCCTTATTGAAATGTTGAAGCCCTACTTTGAATAATTTATTACAAAAGACACTGGTCTTCTCTCTCGCCACTACTGGGAAATCGCCTTTTCTCTTCTCAGTCCTTCAATCAGCCAGTGTTTAAAATAATCAATATTTCACTTTCAGATAGAAGCACTTAGTTCCATTTTCACCAGCACGGAATTGGGGGGCGTTGAAGGAATTATTTTTGGAGCCACAAACTTTCAGACGACCCTGCAGAGACTAAGTTCTGTGCTCATCACTCTGTTCCTCTGTCTAAACAGCGGGAAGGCTCCGTCTCCCAGACTCCTTTGCAATTAGGCTGAGGCCGCGTGAAAGAGTTCTGGCCAATGGGATGTGAACGGAGGTGATGTACGCCCCTTCTAGGCCTGACCTGCTCCCACGGTCACCTTAGAGGATGTGTGTTCCAGGTGCTGTTTCTGCAAGATGAAGACCTAGTGCAGATCTTTGTTGCGTTAAACACTGACAATTGATGAGCACCACCACGCTACAGTGTTTCAGACGAAGCTAACATTTACAGGGCTTCTTCCATGCTGTGATTTATAATGTGTCTGAAGGTGAAATGTTCTTTGTGTCTATTCTCATCGCTAAGTTGTCTTATCTCTCTAATTCTGATCATACATTTTGGTCAAAGATGCCATCCCCTTGGGTTTGTTTTTACAAAACCTCATCAAGAACCTCAGGCAGATCCCTTGGCAGTAAAGAAATATGATTTTGCCTCGTATAACGAAATGATAATTGCTGGTAGTGCATCACCCTTTACTCCTCACAACCGAACAACTCAATGTTATTATCCCCATTTCACAGATGTGAACATGGAGGCTCAAAGAAGGTAAAAGCCTGGTCCAAGGTGACATAATTGGGTCACCTTTTATGGTTCATGAACCATGAACCCAGTTAGGTCACCCAATTATGGAGAAAAAAGAGGAAACAGAATGTAAACCCAGACTTTTCTGATTTCATGCTCTCTTTTTTCAACTACATTGTGTCCTAGTTCTATCATTAAAATAAAGTAGAAAAATTCACAACATAATATAAGAAAGGGTCACCTTTGTGTATCTTCCAGCCAGACAAACCTTAGGCTAAAGATAAAGAAATGAACTTCGAAGGCATTCATGCACTTGTACGGGCCAGTCTGTTTTTTAATTAATGGAGTATATTTTTTAGAGCACTTTCAGGTTTGCACAAAAAGCGACAGAAGGTACAGAGAGTTTCCACACACCCCCTCTTGCTCAGCCTATTATTAACATCTTATATTAGGATGGTCCATTTGTTGCACTTGATGAACCACATACTGATACATTATTACTAACTGAAGTCCCTAGTGTCCATCAAGGTTCATTCTTGGTATTGTATAGTTCTATAGTTCTGGGTGTTGACAAATGTACAGTGACATGTACCCACCCTAACAGGATGGGACAGAATAGTTTAACTGGAATCAGAGAAAGAGTGGAATATGGGTGGAACTTGAAAAATGGGTAGGATTTTCGGATGGACCAAGAACCATGAACAAACTCAGAAAAAGAAATGCACAAGGCATTAATCATGCGATGGGGGGTGGGTCAGTTTGTCATAAGCAGAAGGCTCGTATTTGGGAAGAAAACAAAAATATCAAGAGCAAACATTTATTTGGCAGTGTTATGGGCCAGGCAATTGCTAAACATTTCACACAGATTATTTCATTTAATCCACAGAACCATTTATAATGCAGGTGCATTATTACCATGTTTAATGAAAGGCGTGCAAATTAAAGCCTGGAAGCATTTTAAAATTTTTCTCCCAAGCGACACAATAGGTACTGAAGAATCTGGGGCACAAACTTAGGCAGAATGCGTCCAGAGTCCTCGGACTCGGCTGCTGTACCATAATGCCTCCAAAATCAAACCGGAAGGAGACAGCAGTTACATTGCAAAAGGTAAATTGGAGACCCACTTTAGGTTGACTTGGATGTCGGGATAAACAGTTGTTTTCCTTCAGCAATGTAGTTTTCAAGTAAAGAATACATCAGTATCAACTTCTGGTAGTTGAAACCAAGGATAGGTACGGAGGTATGGAATCTTTCTGCTCCCAACAGCTTACACAGGCAAAACACAAACACACACACACACACACACAAAGGCAGGGGGCTCTGTGTAGGAGAATGACATGGTAAAATCACCTTAGGGGGTGCCATCCTACAGGTGATGTGTCAAGTAGACTGGGAGGAAGACAGAGCTGCTGGACAATCAAGTTGACCAGCCACATTCAGGAGCTGTTCCAGGGAGGTTTGGACACAAAACAGCAGCTCTATGAATTGAAATAGAAGGATGGTGATGGCAGCTGATGTGAGGGGAGGATTGACCAGTTTTAGGGATGAGGAAGAGGACTGGAGGCGTTGAGGGCGGCTGGGGGAATGATGGAGCTGTTTTGAGAAAGGCTAGAGGAGGAGGCGATATGGAGCTTGGATTCCAGCTCAGCAGGGGACATCGTGGGGGACTGTCTGGCAGGGCTGGAAATAAAGTCCAAAGTTCCCCGCAAGGGTAGGGCCTAGAGCTATGGATCTGAGAGTCGATTTCAGAGTAAAGATGAAAGTGAAGGATGGAGAGAGGGAGGGAGAAATGGTCGGGCTGCGCGTGGGGAAAGGAAGCCATCCCTGCAGGGACAGGAGAGGCCTCTGGGGGGGGAGAGGGAGCAGAAGAGTGACTGGGGCAGAGCCCACACAGCGCTCAGCAGGAAGATTGAGACCAAACTGTCAAATGCTGCACTACCCTGAGACCAGTGTCAACAACGCCTTACAGGGGACTTTTGGAGGCCTTGCATGCGAACTGGAAAACACGGAGCAGAGAAAGAATGGAGAAGCAGCTGGCTTGGGAGTGGGGCGCAGTGTCTGGATGCTGAGAGCCAGAAGAGGGAGGCTTTTCGTAGGCATTGGAGGCCCAAGAGGACAGCTGTTGTTCGGGCACCCAGGGAATGAGCGACAGTATCTGAGCTCGAGAGACTGTGCGAAGGGCTATTTCAAACTCAAAGTGAACAATTAACTCAAGGAGCAGCAGGGAGAGACTGTCTCCCTCACGTTACCCAGGAAGCCCTGCTGTGCGGAGACAGTGGCTATGATGTCTGGAGAGAAGGCAGCAGGGGGGACGTGGGGAGAGAGACTGAATTGTCACAGGACTGTGCATCTTGAATCTCCCTCTAGGAGAATTATTACCTGTTTGCACAAATTAAGTACTACAAATAATACAAGATGGCAAGAAATACTGATTAGGACCAAGAAGCAGAGCTAAAGCTAGTCAGCGGATGCCAGGAAGAACAGGTGAGAGCTATCACCACCGGCAGCAGCACCCTTCTGGCCAAAGCTGCAGCAAGCTGGAATTGGGGGCCCTAAAGCTATATATAGACAAGGAGTGTTTCCTCTGAGCAGAAAATGTGCAGTCAGCTTAGTGCTGAGATTTGATTCCGCTCTTCATTCCTTTATTAGTTGTGGCAAGAAAAATCAATTCGAAGCAAAGATGAGACTCTCCCCTCCACCTTCTCCTTTGTCTTCTACTCTGTTTTTCCCTCGTGTTTTTTTAAGGGTATTTACATCCTATGTGGTGGATTCAACAATGTTTCAAAAGCTGATTTTATTTTTCATTGGACAGAAATGTTAGTTTTAATATCAGTCCAAGGAGAGCATTTTTGGGAAGGCAAATCAGCTCTGGAGAATGAGCCAGTGGTACATTTAGAAAACAGATGGCCATGATTCGGGGTCACCCATTGGTTTTGGATGGCCCATACTATCACTCGCCTCCATCGGCACCGCTCACCACAAGGTGACTAGAATCCAGAAAATCCTTTAAGTAAATGCAAAACTCCCAGCCATCACCCAAAGTCTAGCTTTCCCCCCACGGGACCAAATTTAGACAGATCGCTTGTGTGTGCTCAGAGGTGGGGAGAGAGCCAGAGTTAGCACTCGCCAACAGCGAATCAGCATGCAGGGATATTTTGCTCTGAAATTTGCTTGTTCTCTCTCTAACCGCCCCCCACACACACACCCCCCACTGCAAGTGTGGAGAGACCCAGGTGAATCTCATTCAAGACTGTGTTACAGCATCTCGAGGCCCTGGCCCCACACAAACCGAAAGGCACTTTGCTTGGTGATGATTGGATGCTGCTCTTTGCTCCAGTTGACATTTTAGGTCTCTGGAGACTTGAGCTCCAGAGTCAAGTCCATAAAACAGGAAAACTGCCAGTGACAGAGAAGCCAACCACGCATCAGTTTCTGCCAGAAGCTCAGAGCTGAAAACCAGGAGCTGAACTGAGGGCAGCAGCTAATGCATTGGCCACATTTTCTAATCTCATCCTGGCAGCTGCACAGGGCAAGGCAAGTGAGCTGGCCCCAGTCCTGGGCAGCCTGGGCCAGAGGAAAGGAGAGGACTGCGGGCTGAGGCCCGGCTGCCCTTTGCCAGCCTTCAAGGGCACCAAGACCAGACTTCAAGTCTAGTACATGGCTGTGGTCAGGCCAAGCCTTTGTGCGTTCTGCGTGTAGAAGGCGGTCTTGCAGATAGAATTTGTGGGCCAGAAATTTCAGACCTTGAGAGTCTAAAGGTTTGTGGGAACCAGCAAGCAGCCCATCCTGGACTCTGCAGGATGTGTGTTCATCCTCCATACCAAATTCACTTCTCACTCACCAGATTTGCTTTTGACCTCGCAGTTTTTGGAAGAGTTCCTGGCAGTGGGGACCAGTGTCTGCCAATTACCTTCAGAAGTGAGCTTAGAAGCCAAGAAGGAGACTTCCTGTGGATAATGATGCCTTTTAGGGGCATAATTAGGACCCTAGATTTGGATGTGAAGAGTTCGATGCGGGACAATCTGCTTCTTTTGATGCCCCCACCAAGAGGAGACAGACCAAGTGCCTTTCCTGACTCGGGACAGCAAGGTCGGGGTGTAGAGTGTGTTGCACACCCTGGAAGTCCTTCTGGCAAAAGAACATTAGAGAAAGAGAGTTTTTAGTATGAATGTTTAAGACTCTGACATCCTGACAGGATCTTGCACTCGGAAAGCTCTGGCCCACCATCGAAGTAGACAGAAGGGGGGAGGGGGGAGGAGAGAGAGATGTCGGTCCCTCCCAGGAGCCTGCAGGGCCTCTCAATATTCATCTCATCCAGGTGAGCCTGGGCACTCGGACCTCCAGATTCCAACATGGCCCATGCATCTGGCCTGGGGGAAGCAGCTGTGTCAGAAGCACTGGCATTTCACTTCCCTGCTAAACCTCGTCACCTTTGTTCTCCAGAGGGATGGTTCCCTCTCTGCAAAGGGAAAAAATTAAAGAATATCTTTCCAGCAAAAGGGCCATGGAGGTGCTTGGCACTCACTTCTGTCCCGGCTGCTTGTGCCACTGAGGCAGACCCACCCTCCTGCCAGCAACAGGTGAGCCAGATCAGGATTACCAGGATCCAGGTATAAACCCTAGACGTCCAAAGGTGATCCAGGAGGACAGGAAGCATCCGGCAGGTTCTTGCCTTCCTCCAGGGCTTCAAGGACGGTGTCAGGCCACAGCACTATGGCCACGAGCTGCAAGGACCTGGTGCAGGACCGTCAGCCGCAGTGGCCCGGGGAAGAGCCAAACAAGACTTTAGTGACTGCGGGCAGAGGACCAGGCCTGGGGGGAAGACTGGAACCCCAGCCCGGGAGTGGGGTAAAAATTCAGGATTTGAGCAGATCAGGACTAGGGACCAGTAACCGGGGCCAGGGGGAAAAGGTCAGCGTGGGAACAGAAAGGGAGACTTGATGCTAACTTGGGTGGGGAACTACTGGTGTAGGGCCGAGGTTCTAACTTAGCCAAATATATCACCAGTGGTGAAAATAGGGCTTCATCCACCCACTGTTCATGCCCTTGCTGTGCTCTGGGGATACAGAAAAATAAGTCCATCCCCTGCATCCCTCCAACCCCCCACCAAGGAGCTCATCATAAGGTATGGGAAGACAGTCCTGCGAACTAGTAATTTTAACAGAGTAGCTGGATGTGGAGCATCCCCAAAGGTGGAGCATCTCCAGAGTTGGAGTATTGGAACTCCGGAGAGACTGAGAGGGAGGGGAGTCTCTCAGGGTGGGCCAGGACCATGCCAGGGGGCATCCATGTAGCAGGTGTCACTCTGGACCGGACCTACAGATGGCGCAGGGCCATTGAGAGGCTACTGGCATCAGTTCAGGCTCTTTGGTCATAAGTCGCAGAAACCAGCTCTCACTTAAGGAAGAAAACACGTTTAGTAGAGGATGAAGGTGGCCCACCCTACCTGAAGCACAACCAGGAGTCCAGGAAAGAGACTGAAACCAGGGCTGCTCTGGGACTCCCGAGCTTTAGGGAGCTCCCCCTCCACTGGCAAGTCACACCCAGGGCAAAGGTCTGACCCCAAGCTGGGGCCACAGGCCCGCCCCTCCGTTGGCAGTCCCGCCAAGCCCAAGCCATGGAGTGGTACTTTCCTCAAAGGAAATCAGGCTTCTAGAGCCAAAAGAAGGGGATTGGCTCCTGGGTGGCCAAAATTAAAATTAATCGCTAACATGCCTCCAGTGTTTAGGCTGTGGAGTGATGTAAACCCGTGGATAGCCAGAGCAGCGGTCAGCAAACTCTTTCTGCAGAGGGCCGGAGAGTAAATATTTTCAGGCTTGTGGTCCATATGCTTGCATCGACTCCAGTTCACTGTTGAGTGCAAGAGTAGACAGACAGACAGACGATGCAGACACACAGGACGTGGCTGTGTCCAAAGAAGATTGTCTTTGGAAAAAGAGGCCGTGGCCGGATTTGGCACTCCTGACTGTACTAACCCCCGGTTTAGAACCCGATGAGGGCAGAAGAGGGGTACAGGACAGGAAGGAAGCAAGCCAAAGAACACACAAGGAAACCATCTTCTCTATCCATTTTCTTGCTAAGTGCAGCCTACGGGGATTTTTTTCTTAATTTCCTTTTGAGATAGAACCACCCCTAGGAGAAGAGTCCCTTTACGAAATCTATTTCCATGACCATTAAGTTCCGTTTCCTCTTGCATTTAACTTGTTTCTTCGTTGTTTGTTTCCTCAGGGGGTTCTATTTGTGTGGTATCTTTTGTAGGCTTTTCATTCTGGCAAAAGTAACAGCAATTCCCTCAGCAGGATACCAACGATGTACTGACTTTTTTCCCTTATTATTGTACTGGAACCATGGGTTTCCCAGTGTGGTACACCTGTGTTTATTTGAGTCATTTTTTTAAAAGGCAGCAGCAACCACATCTGCGCTTTCTGGGCTGCCATCTTGCCCACGGCGGGCCACCTCCAGAGCCCTCTCCTCTGTGGCTTCAGTCACCGGAGCCCCGCCAAGGAGAAGGGCTGGGGACTTGGAGCTGGTTGGTACAGCGGTGGCACGGCCGAGCCCTAGCCCTCTTTTGTAATCGCCTCTTCCGTATGAGGCAATATGCTGTGAATTAGTGTGTTCCAGGCCTGGAGTGGGAACATATGGTGTTTCCCTGCTCATTCTACATTAAACCCTGACATTTTGCAGCTGTCAGGATAAAGCTGTTTATATGAGTAACATTGTAGTTTGTTTATAGGGAAATAATGTGTAGCAAGTTATGATTAATCAAGGTGTCTAAAATCTGCTGGAGGCTTCTAAATAGATTTGTTTTCACTGCCTTGCTTTTTGTCTCTAAATCAAGGGTTGAACAGCCCCCCCACCCCTCTTATCCTCCCCCATGTTTTGATCCTGTCCCCTTTGAGGGGGGTAGAGAGTGAGGCCAGGCCACAGAGAGGGGCAGTTGCACAGACAACAAAAGTCAGGATATGGCATGGGGCTTGGTGACAGGAGGAAGTCACCTTAACTCTTCCCAACCGCAGAAAGCCTCTCAGAGGGCCACTGTCGTCTTCATTCTTGCACTTCTGTGTTGGAACCCAAATCCCCAATGGCACTGTCAGCCTGAAGGGCTGTGAGCAGGCGACCCAGCCTCCAGGGACACAGACAGTGTTTTTAGCTTTGGTTTTCCAGCATCTGGGAGGTCACAGAACCTTGAGGCAGCACAAATGTCAGGGGTTTCGGCTTCGAGAGGTCATTTGAGCTCTTCCTTATGCCTGTGGTCCTGGGTTCAAATTTCCTTTCCGGAGGGTAATTGCTTAGAACCCATGACTCCTGAGAGTAGGAAAGAACCTCAGGTGTTGCCCCACTGGGCTCTCCTCTCAATGCAAGAATGCTTCAGCATCGCTGAGGGCTGGTTTCAGGAGGAGCCAAGTACCTTGTATGACTGTGGGGAGAGTCACCTGTTGGGAGAAAACCCGCCTCCTGATCCTGAGTTTTATCCATTCTCATTTTGTCCTCTAGAGCAACTTGGAGCTGGCTGATTGCTTTTCCACCTAAAAATCCTTCGGATAGTGGTCAATAGCCACCCCTACCGCAGGCCAAACCTCACAGCTCCTGAGGCTCCCTCCACCCTGGCCGGTATCCCCCTGAACTTCCTGGTTTGTAAAGACATTCATCTGGAAACGTGGACTCCACGTGTACCTCTTAGGTGCCTTTCAGCCAAACGTGCAAATACTGGTGTGCATGCATGGATGCATGCTTGGGTACACGCACACTCTTGTGTCCTTCTGTGCTAGACATGCAGCAATCCATGCCCCAGTGCTGGCCAGGTGTGGAGGCAGCAGTCAGTCCCCACCGAAGGGGCAGAGAACCATCCAGGACACTACAGAGGTGGCTTCATCCACAGTCAGGAAGACGCAGGAGCAGAGACGCGTCTCCCAGCTCTGCCCGTGGTGCGCCATCGAGGACCAGCTGCCTCTTTGGCTGTGGAGGCAGAACCAGCAGCAGCAGCAGCAACAGCAAGAAGAGGAAGCAAGTTGCAGGAGCATCACAGCCCGTGCCTTTCCTGGGCACGCAGAAGGCAGACGGCAGGAAGGCAGGCAAGAGACGAGGCAGGGAAGGCAGGGATTTGCTGCCAGAGACAACAGGGAATTTCCAGAGAGAACAGCTGTGGAAAGGACGTGGAGTCACCACCCAACTCCTTGTCTGCAGATAGGAGAAAACCCACCCTACCCCAAATCACTCACACCTTAAATGTGTTTCTAGAAATGTCCACTGTGAATGATCGTAGAAAGAGCCAATGGCCCAGGCTGGAGTCAGGAGATGCACAGTTCAGCATGGAGGAAGGAAAGGAAGGCATTGGAGGGGTTGGGCAGGGCTGGGCCATGGAAGGAGGAGGACGCGGGAGTTAGCTGACCTTGTAGGGCCCAGGGCTTGACCTTGGATTGGAAGGAACTGAGTATAGCATCACTCAGCCCTCCCTCCTGGAGTTTGGAGAGTCTGCTAGTCCATTCGGAGGTCATTCTGTTTCCTTAACTGGAAAGCTCAGAGGTCCCTTCCAATCTGGCCGTGTGGCAGAGAGAAAGGAGCACCCAAGCTCCCAGCTCCTAGGTAAGAAAACAGGAAAGACCCAGCACAGGGCAGAGGACACCAAGCCAGGAATGAGGATGCAGGAAGAAAGGATGCCTTTGGAAAACAACCAAAACAGACAAATACCCAAAACCTAATCCAATCAGAGCTGTGCACTCTCCCTTTGCCCCCACCCCTCCCTACCTTCCTTTTCACGCAGAGACAGCAGAACGAACCTCTTGTTGGAAATTAATATCCTACGGGACAGTTAATCAAAGCTGAACCGCCCCCACCGCTGTGAGTGAACGGGCACTTGGAGCAGGGCTGACAGCCCCACAGATGAAAGGCCGTTGCTCCCCAGAACAGTCACCTGCAGGCAAGGGTGGGCCCTGCAGGGGAAGCACAAAGCCCATTTCTCCCCATAAAAAATGATGTGAGGTGAAAAACCGTTTACTGTGCATTAGGGTCCATGGTTGGGCCATTTGTATGTTTTACTGGGATGGCTATGTCACTAAACGAAGCCTGAAAAATCCATCATGGGCAGGGAGCCTGCCAGCAGCCCAGCCCAGGGAGGGGGCCTGGGGGGCGGAGTGTCTGAGACGCGCGTCCGTACCCTGTGCCCAGACAGCTCAGGTTCACACGGAAGGGCCTGGTGAATCCCCCATCAGCCCTGCGGTTACTCGGCTTCCTAAAGAGAAAGCTCAGGGGCTCCCTCTACGCCGGTCTGAATCAGGATCCCATTTGTAAACGCCAGCGCCGGCCACCTGAAGTGCCAATTGCGACTGTCATCGTCCTCCTGGTCTCCCTCCTTGCCTCTGAGCACAGCGTCTGACTTTATCAAACTGCTCAGCCCCATGCCGTGTGACTCCAGGAATGGGGTGCCTTCTGCCCCCCATCACACCACAGAACTCCTGCCACATGGGACCCTCAGATTCCAGATCCTAAAGGACCAAGAGAATGTGTGACCTGAGCTGTTTGTTATCCAGTGAAGAAACCAAGGCTGGTGTTAGAACCCCAGCTCTCCACGCCCTGCTGCTGATCGAGAGCCAAGTATGGCGAGTGCGAGGGAGCCCACGTTACTAGCAGCCATCCTCCCTGACCACAGGGCACAACCCTCCACATCCCAGTCGCAAGCAGCCAGGACATTGGGACGCAAAATGTTCTCATCACAGCCTCCTGTCCTACCCCCTCACTCTCCCTGTTCACGTTGCATTGTCCCCTGGTGCCACCAAACTGGAAGATAAGCTCACAAACTGTGGGACTGGGCAAGTGATCCCCAGTGCCTGGAGGAGAGGGGCAGGAGTGTCACCAGACGCCAGAGCAGTAAACGGGCTGTCAAAGTCTCTGCCTGCATTCCCAGAACCACGGAACAGCCACGAGGTGGATCGAGGACAAGATGAACAGAACGGTCGATGAAGGTCCTTGGCCACAACTGGAAACAATGTGAGGCAGCCAAGCGCCCTGGCACGATGCTGATTTTTGTTACAAGTTCATCTGAGGATAAATCAGATGCCGCATTCGCACAGCATCGGCTCAACTCTTCAATTCATCCCTCCAGGGGAAGGAAGTGGATGCCACAGGGGAAAAAAAACCCACATGTCTGGCAGCAAAGAGGTTTGTGTCCAGTCCTGGCATGTGCAATTTCCCGTGGAGTGAGAAGGGGGCAAGACCGTCCCAAGGACCTGAGTCCCAGAGCACATGGTCCCCAGCCGAGGAGCGGGACCCCGTGTCTGGGAGGCAGGCTGGGGGAGCAGGCAGACCCTCGAACTCCGGCAGCAAGTGTCCTGGTTTTTAACCCCTCCTCTGCCACTTACTGACGGTGCCTCAGTTTTCCCCTCTGTGAAATGGGGAGAATAAGAGTACTCACCTTATAATGCTGCCCAAGAATTTAATAGAGTGTTCCTTGAAGACATTTCAAACAGAACCTGGCACATGATAAGTGCTGCAGAAAAGTTCAGTGAAGTAAATGTGTCTGGTGTGAACCAAGAACCAAAAGGCAGACACGTTTCTCGATCAAGAATTGCTCTGTAGGCAAAACTGGGAGTGAGGGAAGGGGGCACCCCAACACACAAAGTGGCCGACACATTTGTCATCTCCCTCGATTCCTGTCATGTGTGTGCAGACACACTGTTCGACCTCAGAATGTGGGCTTATCAAACTTGTCGTTCCTACGCCACACATCTTATTTTCTTATTCAATTTCAAGATAAAATTAGGGTTGTGTCCCTTAGGGAGACAACTTACCCCTCAATGCAAGAAACGACCTAGAAAAAGCCTGTTACGATCACATATTTAAAGGGACATCAGTATTTGCTGACAGACTATTGGTAACAATAAACAAATTGCCAAATAGCTCTGCAAACTATCAGCAATGCTAGGTATTTGAGTGACAGTTAACGTCTCATAGGAAATAGCAGTGACAGCTGAACATGTCACCAATGACATGGCCTCGATTGCACAGTGTAGGAGGGGTCCCAGCTGGGAGGCAGGACCCTGATGCAGTGACAATCAAGGCAGAGGAGGCCCAGACTGGAAAGGTGGGCTGTCCACTGTGGGGGCAGCCTGAAGCCCTGTGTCCGGGCAAGGCCAAGGGGAAGGGTCAGGGCTGGGGTTGTGGGGACAGACCCAGGCCTCCCCAGCCTGGTGCTCCTGAGCCAGTTGAGCTGAGTGGGGAGGTAGGACATTATGGTCACGCTTCTGGGTGTTGATGGTCTTTGCCTCAGATGGACATTCAGGCCACTGAGTGGGGCTGATGTGGGGGAATCTCAGAGAACAGCGAGCCCTGAGGATCAGAAGGTTGGGGCTCGGGGGTGGAGCCCAACCCCCACCAGTGGGAGAGGAGAGAGTCTGGGTGCAAGAGACCCCAATGGAAGACCAAACAGTGGGGCTAGGGTAAGAAAGCTGGCATTTCCAGGGGGACTCCATCCAGCCGAAGGGACACTGGGGGTGGGACAGCAGGATGATCTCAACCCTTCCAGGCAGTGGGGTAAGGGCAGAGCGAACAGGGCTGGGGTAGCTGGGGACAGAGAAACTGTCAGATGCAGGGACCAAACCCTTGAGTCCCAGGGCTTCTTCCCAGTGTTCACGGTGGGCTGACACGGAGCCACTACCTCAGCTTAAAGCCCATCCCCGGTGACACCTTGGGGAGCAGCTGTGTTCTAGCAGTGAGGTCACCCTGCAGGTGGGGGAGTCCCACGGAGGACAAACCTCCTGGCGCCGCAGGGAGGACACAGGCGGAAGGGCACAGACACTGGGACCGGGTGCTGCCCAACCCACGGGGCGCCTAGGGAGGGGCTTGTCTGCATCACAGGGGCTCGGCCAGAGGGTGTGACTGAGCAGCTTTCCCCGGGTCCCCGCACCCCGCTTATATTGATTGTTTTAAAATGCTCTGTGGAAACAAAGCTGGTAGTGGGCTTTCGGTTGGGGGAGGGGTGACGAACATTGATGACAGAGTGCAGGGGACCGTCACCCTGGTATATTATGTACGTTTCTTTCAGGTTTTAACTTTTTACAATAATCATCAGTATTATCGTAAAATATAATAAATAAAATGTAATACATAACACGATGTAATGTCTGTCTGTCCCGCCTCCCAGGAGTGACTGGGATAGACAGCTAGTACAGGTGGAAGACACAGCAGGGCAACGTAATAATATACGGATATTATTTTATTATATCATGTATAATACATAGTATATAGCCCATATAATAAAATATGGAATAGCCCTGGCCGGATGGTTCAGTTGGTTGGAGCATCATCCCATATACCAAAGTTTGCAGGTTCAATTCCCAGTCAGGGCACATAGCTAGGTTGCGGGTTCAAACCCCAATTGCCGTGCATATGGGACGCAACTGGCCGATGTTTCTCTCTAATATCGATGTTTCTCTCTCCCTCCCTCTTTCTTAAAAAAATAAATAAATAAAAACATATCCTTGGATGAAGATTAAAATAAATTAATTAGTTAAAATAAAAATATATTAAAATATATTAATAAAATATATTAAAATAAAATAATATATTTTAAAAATAAAATATATAAGACATATGTATTTCATAATAAAAATATGTATTAAAATAAGATGTGTCACGGGAACAGGACTTTTTGAAATAACTTCTGGAAAGCTCCTGTACCGGTCAGCTTATGAGCATTTCTGTTGACTTCGCACCATTGGAAGAGTTTCTGTGTCCAGAAACAGGGAACTTCCTAACAGGAGGTTGTAGTGGGAACACCCTCCCCTCTCCCTGTCTTTCTGCCTCACCCCAGGAATCAGGAACTCATACCCTTGCTGAGCTGCTGAGAAGAAATCTTCACCCTGTTCTAGTCTGCCCTTGAGGGAGGCCCTGAGACTCTAAAAGGGATTGATGATTGGATTCGCAGGCTTCCAATCTGCAGGGGCCACTTTCTTCTGCCAGCAGCGGTCAGGTGCCAAAGATGGCGCACACCTGGGCCTCTGAGCAATGTCTCTGCCGTGTCTTCTCTCTTGCACATCTGCCCCTCCCCAGAGCAACTCAAAGTCTAGAGTTTGGTGAAATATTTGGAAGTGGGGTCTTTGGGTACAATTGTTTCCCCCTAATCAAGCTTTATCTGACTTCTGATCTATTTCTGAAAGGATTCAGAAATCACATGGTGGGGGTGGGGTTAAATGCCATAGTTCTAGTCCCTCCAAAGGAAAAACACAACACCGTTAAAGTAGGTTGACAAAGAAAGCGTCTGATTGGAGGACGTGGGTCATAAGGATTTATCACAAATAACACTATCGACACAATGACAATTATTATGGAGCACTTGCCAAGGGCCAGGCACTGTGCTAAGTAATTTGCATGAGGTTTTAGGTTTTTTGTTTTATTATTTGATTCTCACCAAAGTTTCCAAAGAGGAAATCGAGACTGAGAGGGCTGGTGATGGTAGAGCCAGGATTCACACCTCAGCTGACTTTGCAGGCCATGCGCTTAGGCACCCCCCACTGCAGAGGGCACCTCCTGCCAAGTGCGAGGTCAGCAGGTCAGCCTCCCAGGCCGGACAGTGGTATAGGTGGAGGTCACATTAGGGCAATGCTCCAATCAGCAGCAGAAGGTGCAGAAGGATAAGGGCAGGACAAGTAAGGACCAGAACATGTGTCCCATTGGCCAAACAACTGGGAGTGAGGTTCAAAGCCATGTGTGCAACAGGCCCAGTCCGGACCGTGCTTCCCAAGAGAAGCATGCAGTGGCAGTCCCTGAGAAGGCAGTTTGCAGAAATCACTCAGGGAATCCTTCAAGCCTGAAGCTTAGGCTCATCCTATTGGCTTTACCCATTCCCTATACCAGTGACGTTGTTAAAATACCCTTGTGTCTCTTTTGAAGACTTGGTCAGAAAATCATGGACATTTGAACAACACTGAAGCTAAGAGTTATTCAATTTCCAGTTTTGGAGATGAGTGAATTCACCTAAGGAAAGTGAATGCCAAAGTCACAAAACAAAAAGTGACCCCAAGAGCTCTGACTCCCCTTCCTGGGCTCTTTGCATGACACCCTCATGAGACTTGGGATTCTTCTGCCCCGTATCTGCCCCTACCCACACCTACGGAACATCCGCTTTTGGTCAGGCATGGTGATACCACCAAACATGGGAAACACCCAGTGCTGATTTCCAGTCTCAGCTGCAGACTTCTAGTGCGGTTCGTGAGACTGCAGCCAGGCCACGGGGTACCCAAGTATATGCTTGGCCCTTTGGCCTGGCAAACATACCTTTGAAACCCTATAGCTTATAAACAGATGACAGCGATGGTGACAGAGGACTATAGGAGTGATTTTCTATGTCAATAGCTACTCCTAATTTCTACACTCTATAATTGCTGCTATCTTGAGAGATACCTATTCTAGCAGCTCAAGGCATGAACTAACGTCCCTCTTCCATTTTTGCACCCTAACACACAGCTCTTAGACTTGGAAAGGGATCTTGGGAAGGTCAATAGCCTTTCCAAGGTCACAGAGCAAGACAAGGGCAGGGCAGATAAAGAACACCGTACCCCAACTTCCTAGGTCCCCAGCGCTGGGCCCCACTCTGAGTTACCTTACCCTGCATAGATTTACATCAATCAGAGGAGAAAAAGCCACTCAATCAGGAACTTCATAAGTCACTGGAATAAGGAAAACACCTGAGTCTTCTCATCCCTGGGGAGGCCTGATGCAGGCAGGCAGAGGGACAAGGAGAGCAGAGGTGGGAGGAAGTGACCCCAGCCCAGGTGGCACTGACTTAACGAAGGCTCTGTGAGCAGTGAAGAGAAGAGAAGACCCGAACTCTGCCCCTCCCATCACCCAAGCCTCCCTGCTGTGCTTTCAACTGAAGCTTTTTCCCTGCCTTACTCCCCTGCCTGCCTCCAAAAAACTCACAAATATGTTGTGTGAAATATCAGAACTAATTAGACCAAATGGTGTTCGTATCTGTCACTGGCTTTTCTGGGGGAGAGCAGCCTGTGTCATGGAGGGAAATTTTTGTTAACTAATTAAGGACAGTTTTTAGGGGACGGCGTCCTGTTCCTGTGGGAAAGAGGGATGGGAGGATCGAAGAGGCTTCTCAGACTGGCCGGTGAAGGAAAACTAAGGATAAAAAGAAAAGGCGCAGTGACAGACAGAAGGGTTACCCAGAAGGTGGTGTGGGGGGCAAGGAGGAACAGGACAAAGCAGCCTCGTGAGCAGCCAGTTCCATACTTCTTCTTACAGCTGAAACAGGACAGTGCGCACACAGGTGCCCGTACTACACCCCCCTCAAAAAATAGGAAGAAGGGGGCAGTTTGTCCAAAACTGGTACTCAGCAGTTGTTAATACTACGGTTTCACAACCAAGGGAAGAGACTGTGTCTTATCTTCATCCTATTCTCCAACTCCCAACACGACGTGTGGTTTGGGTAGTTACTCCAAAAGTTTGGCTGAAATATGGGGGAGGAAAAATAGGAAACCTTTATATAAGACCAGTTTGTCGTGGAGACTATCTATGGCCTTTTGATATATTTTTCTCATTGAGAAATACCTGAATAGAAGTAACAGAAAAAGAACCTGAGGATGTTGAATCTGAAGAAGAGAAGGCTTAGGAGGGACTTTTAGCTGCCTTCGTGAATTCGAAATACTGTCGTGTGAAAAAGGGAATGGATTAATACCCCAGGAGATCAAACTCGGACTAATTGGTAAAGGTGTCAGGAGGGGAACTTTGATCCAGAATAAGGAAGGATTATTTAATGATTAGAACTGTTCAAGAAATGAAACAGGCTTCTGCATGACACAGGAGGAACCTGCGTTCCTGCGTGTTAGAGCCCCAGCTGGGGACCTCAGTCAGAGACACTTCCAGGGGACTCCTGCAATGGGCCATTGACTTTGCCTTCTAGCCGTTGACATTCCAGGAGTCTGTAGGTTTTGAGCCGCCCCAGGCTGTGTTTCAGTTGCACACAATGGAGACTCTTTTCCTAAAGAAGCCATGGGACAAGGCCCTGAGAAAAGCTTTGAAACCCTCTTAATTTGGAAGTCTTCAAAAACAGGAGGATAGGCAGGAATCGTTCTGGAAATATCTGGCTATTTTCTGGCCCAGGGATGAGGAGGTGAGGGCACAGGTATGTAGGGACATGACTTCAAGAGTTCTGCCCGATCCTCACTGCTCCCGCAACACCACAGTTACAAGGAAAGGCACACTTGGGGGAGACTGAGGAAATGACAGCCACATTTGTTCAGTTTGTTCAGACCTCTAATCATCCTAATAGTCATCCGTGACCTCTGCATGGTCAGGGTCACCCCACACGGCTGCCCAGACCTGTGGTCTCTGGCCTGAGCATATCTTGTGACCATTCTTCCACTGAGCAGCACGGAGGACAGCCGAGGCCTGGCGAGGGGGAGATGGGGAGGCAGGCACAGTGCACAAAGTGGGCCCTACCTGAGACTGTGCTATTCGGATGCTGACTGCCACTCACTAGACACAGGTAAATTTCTTGGCCTTTCTGACCCCATTTTCTTGAAACAAGGGATGATATGGTGACTTAGCTCAAAGGATTGTTGTGAGCATTATACAAGGTCTGTCCAAAAGGTATCCAGCCGTGTACTATGAAAAATAGAGACATTTATTGAAGGTACAAGATACTGCACACAGGACAATGACGCCTCAGTCCGCTTCAAAGTAGGTACTTTGGGACCTCACACAGTTCTCCCAGTCACCACCAGCTGCCCCGTTGTATTTTCCTGAATCTCACCGATGGTCTGAAATCTCTACCTTTTCGAAGGTGATTTTAGTTTGGGGAAAAGCCAGAAGTCGCAGGGCGCCAAATCTGAGTCACCTGGGTGATTTGACATTTCTCAAAAAAACTGCACGAGATGTGATGCATGAGCAGGCGCGTTGCTGTGATGAAGCTGCCAATCACCAGCAGCCCATAGCTGTGGTCTTCTGAATCATTCAAACACTTTCCACCAAGGAATGTTCAAGCTTCATACAAAATTTGATGCAGATTTGTTGCTCTACTCACTCAGTCATTTTGAATGTGACAGTCACACAGTACACATGCCCACTCAATGGTGTCTACACCCCCACTGACTAGCAGAGTGAAGTCATCATTGTTCACACATGCGCATTCCAGTCCACTCTCCTTGGCTGCCAGGTTACATCGATGTCGTGCAAACAGTTCTCATTATATTAACACTGACTGGACTTTTTCTGGACAGACCTCACATACGAATTCACACAGCAGATGAAGGCTAAGGAAAGAATGAGGCGCACAGTGAGCGCTGTGTGAGTGGCCTGGTCCGAGACAGCCCTTGGCACTCTGCCCTCCAGGCTGACACCACCACCCTTTGAGGGGATGGAACAAAGAGGCCCCAGTGGTCTTGAATTCCACACAGACCTCCATCAAGGGGCTAAGACATGGTGTGTAGAGCGATTCAAACAGACCAAATATCAAAGGTAAAAAAAACAGATCAGAGTGATGGAAGAAGACCAGAGCAAAGTGTTCACTGGGGACCAGGGGATTGACTGTCCGCAAACCATTTTTTAACTGTTGTCCTTGACCTAGAGGTCACAGGGCCCTCCTGCTGGGGGGCTGCCAGGGTGGTCTCCTCCTCCACCCTGTGCAGTCATCCCCTGGGGCTCTTCCCCAGCAATTTTGGGGCTTTGCAACTCACACAGTGGATGGGGGGTGGGGGCTGGGAAGGGGGCATTGAAACAGGCAGCTTCAACTTGCTCAGAGTCACAGCGTGAGTCTGCAGTGGGCCTGGGGCCAGAACCCCCACCCGCCCTCTGATGCAGGTCCTCAGCCACAGCTCCACTGTGCCCTCCTGTCTGCTCCCCACTCCCCACTCCCCACCCAGAGCTCTTCTGATGGTCTAATAACACTGTCCCTGTTCTTTGGCTCCGCTTCCTTTAATATACACATAGATTACAGCTACATTAAAGAAGTCCAAAAATACCAAAGCAGAACTAAAGCAATTATTATAATGCAGCCTTAACAGCAGCTGTAATGAGACAGAATTAAAAATGAGCCAGCATAATCACAATTCACTGTTCCCAACGACCTTCCAGAACTGCTTTCTTTTGGAAAGTAACATCCAGTCCTGAACTGTCAGATGGAAGGGGAAATTCAATTGTGCCTCTCAGCAAGGCCTGGTTCCTGGCTACCAGGAGATCTGGCTTTTCCATATGAAGACATCTGTCCCCTGGCTGATGCTACACGGTATTATCCGTTTGCTTAGCAGGGGGCAGAGGGAAGGGACACGGGAATTGGGTATTTCTTCAATGGCACACAAGGCTGGCTTATTCCTCTTCCTTCCATTTGTCATTGGGACTGCCCATCCCACACGGGAGCACATTCAAGTCTGCGCAGCGTTCTGCCTGGCTCATTGCACGTGCCACATGTTGCAGACAAGGACAGCTCACACGATTATTTCTGTGGCTCTCACAGAAACCCCGAGGGGAAGGTCCTATGATTTCCCCATTTTATGGCCAAGGAAACAGGAACTTAGGGAAGTTAAGTGAATGCTCAAAGCCACACCTAGTGGGTGCTGAAGCCATGATGCACACCCTTGACTTCAGACTCCAGAGCGTGAACCCGCATCCTGACTTGCGGGACACGGTCCCCTGATAGAAGCAAAGGAGGAACTTCTTAGGACTGGTCTTACATTGTTTTGATGCACCAGGCCTGAGAGGGGAGGGGGACATTTGCGGGTGGGATGGCGGAGGGAGACAGAAAACACACCCAGCAGGAGAGGCTTCCTCAAAGAGGCCATTCAGACCACTGACAGGTGGGCCGGGCCTTTCCTCCTCCCTCCTTCCCTAGATCTCTACAGAGGATCAGAAATAAGAAAGCAGAGCACCAGGAGATGAAGGAGCTGGCAGAGAGGGTGGGGAGGATGCAGAGAAGGTACAGGCTCCTCTCCTCTAGCTAGGATGCTCAGAAGAAAACAGTAAACCTCAGTGATTTCGCCTCTCCTGCCTCCAACCCTAACCCGGGTTTTCCGGAGATCCAACCAAAGGCAATCTGACCCCTAACCCCTGGGCATGTTCAGTTTACGCAAGAGACAGAGACGGGGCAGCTATTTGCGTTTGGTTTTCACAGAATTGTCTTAGCACCCCGTGGGAGTTGGCTTCCATCTTGTCACATTGGAGCAGGAGCAGGTGCAGGCAGGAGAAGTGATGATGAGGAGCCAGTTTCTTGTCTTTGTCCTGCGTGAGCGGGGCTACATGGTTCAGGGGGCGGGTGGCCCTTCTTCCTTCCTGCGGTTCCAGGCAGGCCAAGCCCCACAGCTCTGCCGCTGAGGAAGATGCCCTGGGGTCCGGGTTCCCAAGCCCAACAGCCTGAGGGCCTGCTGATGTGTTACATAGCAGCCGGGTGCTCAGAATGTCTCTCCAGCCAGGCTGGGCTTCAGGGGTGAGTCTTACGCCCCAAGCTGCAACCTCTCTGTGGACGGTTCACACTCCCACTGTCATTAACTTGGGGGACTGTGATCTCCCACTGTAGGTCAGCACAGGTAACACAGCACTTGGTGGTTTGACAATATGCATGTGGGTTCACTGCCATTTCTGGGAACCTAGCTCTACATGGTCACAATAAAGCAAAACTATTTGCCATACCAAGATTGCCGGTCCCCAGCTCAGCCTGCCTCCTGGGTAGGCAGGGCATCAGCGTCGAGCTACAAATGCTGGCATTGCCACTTGGCTTTGCTGGGGGGGTGGTTGGGAAACAAATGATTGAGAGAGGACACATCCTGGTCTCTCTTGAGTGCTGTCGTTCCCTTGTCTGGGAAAGTCCCTCTGTCACCCGTTCCCTACCTTAAGGAGAAACATGCGTGCGGGCAGTAAATTGGCTCAGAGTCGGACCTCTTGCATCAGTCAAGCTAACGTAGAGCAAGGGGGGTCAGGGGAGACATCTGAGGGAAGAAGGGGCAAAATGACCCTGAAACAGGGGTAGTTGGGCCCATTTCTTCACTGGCCTTGCTCACCCTGAGGGGCAGAGGGGACCGCAGCCACAGCACACCTCACTCCCAACTTCTAGGCCAAAATAAGCTCTCTCGGAAGCCTGGGAACTGAGGAATACAAGCGTGAAGAAGGAATGAGAAAATAGGCAAACAAATGAGGGGCAATTGCTGAGAACTTTTTTTAAATCTAATTTCCAACTTGAGCAATGGAGCTGGCCCCCTGAAGATAAGTGGGGTCCTAATAAGTGGGGTGTCTGTGGTGAGCATCTTGACTTTAGTCAGCTGTGGCCAACTGGGAAAAGTCCCAGCTTTGGGGTCAACTGAAGACAAGACCGCGGGGACCCACCTTTCTCCGTGGGAATCACAGAGAAGTCTAGCTCTGGCCGGTTAGGGAAGGTGTTAAGATAAGTGTCCTACCTACACAAAAGGATTTAGGAATCTGATACTTTCTGTAAAAATTCACACACAGAGGAACAAATAACTCAGCATGGCATCTGAAAAGCCTTACATAAACCCACCTCCCCTCCCAGCCACCTCCCCTGGCCCACATTGCCTTACAGGACTTGCAGGTGGAGTCGTCCCTGCCAGCCCCGTCTCCTCCGCCCCCAGGTGCTAATGAGATGCAGGGAGAGAGGTCTGTAGCCCCCAGGGAGTAGCTTGCCATTTTTGTTGCTGTTGTTTCAATGTCTTTCTCCCGTGCTCTGCCTACAGCTTGTTAGCTCGTGACTTTGGTGAGTGAGAAGGGTTTAGGCTCACAGGATGGTATGGTGCTCTACCTGAGCCTCTCAACGGGGGTGTTCTTGGGACATTTGTTTACAATGTCCCCAGACAGATGCTCTAGAGCCTCTCCAGCTGCCACTGTCACATGGGCACCAGTAACCCCTGACCCCGCATCCAAAGAGCCAGGTTTTAAAGCCCACTCCCACCAGAAGTTTCTTTTCCCATATGTCTTGCAAAGGTGTGAATGGATTTGTCAAAGGATGAGGAGGGAGGGAAAGGGGAGAAAAATTAACTACCCCTTCCTACTGCCACATGGACATTACCTCCCCCCACCCCCGGCAGCCAGACGTCTGCCAGAGCAGACTCCACAGCCAGTGGAGAGACCCGAAGGGCATGCTGGGTAAAGCACTCCCGCTGTGGGGGGGACTGCCCATACAGAGCAAACAGACTTGGACTTGGGCCCCAGTTCTGCCATCAGCTAGCCACCTTACGCCAGCCACTTTATTTCTCTGGACTTCAGTGTCCTTCTGAGACAGGATAGTAAGAAGCTGGGAAAATTCCTTGGCAACTGGAACAGAGAAACAGAGACAGAGAGCTGCACGCAAAGGCCCAGCAATTTATGGCCATCTCTCCCGAGAGATGACACCTACTCCTCAGTTGTCTTTCAGCTCCAGGCCCAGAAAAGCAGCAGAAGCAGGTGGGCCATGCCAGGACCCACTGCAGTGGCCCAGGAACTGACCAGTCGGTGGAGACCAGGACCCTGAAAGGGAAGACCTGGAGAACTGATGAATACTCCACTGAAACCCTCCCCTGAGACCTCCCCTAAGATTCCTGCCTGCAAGAGAGAGGTAAAAGCAGCCTGCGCCATTTCCTTTCCCTTCTCCTTCCCCCACTTCCTCCCCTGCAGGCACGCGGTCTCCTAAACTCTAAAGCAATGGGCAGCAGCAGCTCATCCCAGGCCTATCCCTGTAACCTTCCCCCAAAGCCCCCTCTTCTCTGACTTCCCAGTGAGCTAAAGCAGCCCAGCCTAGGCTCTCCTGTTGCTTCTTCTGTGCTAAGCCCTTCCTTGTTTTACTGTCCCTGGCTTTAATAAACGTACCCTCATAGTCACCTGGACTTGTGTTGTGACATCTTTCCTACACGCACTGCTGCTGGCCCAGGCTGACCCACGCAGGGCCAGACCCTCTCCAGTAACACCCCTGCCCCCCGTTGGTGGTCTGAGCTCTTCTACGGGAGCGGTGGGACTGCTCCAGACCGCCTGTAGCGTAGCCCCCAGGCCTACACCAGGAACCCCCTTCACAGGAAGCATGATAGAGTTGGCATTACTTAGAGATCTGGGATGCAGGGGAAAGCACACCGGCCTTTATAGGTGTCGACATAAGAAACATGCAAACCTGCAGAGAATTTCTGTGAGTATTTGAGCCAAACTCACGACAGTTGCCAGGAAGCAGAATCTCAGTGGACTGAGAAAACGCTCTGGAAAATGGCAGTTTTGCACCTTACTTTATACATTACAATCAAAAGGGAAGATGTAAGTGGGTTACATGAAATCCATTCGTGGTAGATCAGGGAGGCGGGAGAAAGTGAAGGTGGGGAAACTTTGGGATTGGATAAAAGTAAAACGGTAGACACATACTTCTTTTACACAGGTGGGTACAGGATGGTTAACAGACGACAATTAACACAACAACAATAACAACGAGGGGATTTGTGGTCTCCCTCTGGGGCAGTGCCTGTGCTTTTGGTTTGGGAGGGGGAGGAAATTGCTTTGACATTCCTAAGGATGTCATCTTAAAGCAAAAAGGCAACAGACAGGCTCAGTTCAGGTAAAGGCTGACTTTCATCAGGGGAGATTCCAGCCCGGGCATGACTACCTGCCATACACTGCTTTTAGTTAGTAAGTTTTCACTTCAGACCATCCTCTGTGGTTACCTCAGGCCTCTGAGTTGGTCCGGCCGCTGTGCAGGCCTCCCCTGAGCGTGTCAGGTTCCTACGTGGCCCCTTTTCTTCCTCACAGGGGCGAGATTTCTGAACTTGGCCACCAGCACCGCCTCCAGGAGCTGCCCTCCCCTGGCGCTCACGCGGCATTGGTTTCCTCCCTTTGCTTTGCAGTCTCAAGATACATATTTTGGTGTCTCAAACAAGCTGCAGTTTACTTATTACATGCTTCCTGGGCCCCCTTCCCGTGGCCTCTGTCTAACAGAGTGTGCTCTTTATCCAGCACCCATTTCGGGACACTTCCCAGAAGACCCATCGCTCCCTCCCCTGAACTCACAGCCCTTGCTGTTTGAACTTCTGACCCGGCACCATCTGATGCTGCCTTATTTTGGCGTTTGGCTTTTGTGTTTCCTCTCAGCCAGATTGTTCTCTATGTCACAAGGTAATGAAGTGCTTCATTCTGAATGTATATGGAGTTTTTTTTTTTTTACCTTACATATATTTTCTCTGCCGTTTATTTTAATACTTCAGTTTTGTTTTGGTTACTATTTTCACAGTATGCCTTTCTTCATTCCTACTACTTTCAGACTTTCTGTATCTGTCTTGTAGAGGTGTGAATGGATTTGACAAAGGAGGAAAAAGAGAGAAATTAACTGTAGCCCTCCTAGTATGTCACCACCACCACCACCGACACACACACAAGTGCACAAATACACACTCACATCATCCAAGAGCCCAGACATCTGCCGAAGCACCGAGGCAAAAGGAGCAGGCTACGTGTTAGCTGTTTCTTATAAATTGCATGTTTTTAGGCTTAAACTTAGAAATTCTGTCTTCAAAAAGGCAAGCTTAGTCCATTTCTGTTGATTGCGATTGCTGATGTATTTTAATTCATTTCCATCGTTTGTTTTGTGTTTGGTCACTGTTTGGAAAGAAATTCGCCAATGGGGTGTCCGTGCTTCTCTGCGTCTTTCTCACTGGGAGCCAGAGGCTCAGACTCTCATTACCTGGGTCAGCTCCCAGGGCTGCGTTTGCATCAGGAAATCTTACAGGCTGAGGTCATCATGTCTCCCTTTGGGACACAGAACAGTCTCGCTGCCAGCCAGGAGATGGATTTCCCCAAGGGCAGCGCTCCTCCGCCGAAACAAACTCGCTGTGTGTGCAACATGCATCTAAGCCCCTCGGCGCCACCCTCCGTGGAGCATAAGGGCAAAGGGGCACTGAAGCACTGTGATGCTCACGGTGGCCGCGGTGTGTGAGTATTAAAGCCCTTTGTCTCTGACCTAGGAGTCTCATGTCTTCTGACAGCATCCGTGAAACAGTAACAGGCTAACTTACTAGCCTGTAAGCAGGAGAATTCACATCTCAGACCCTTGCAGACCTGATAGTAATCACCACGGTTATTTTCTCATTTCTTCATGCCATGCCTCCTGTTGGAGTGATTCTGCTTTCTTAATTCCTTTTTAGCCTTTTTAGTTGCTGTGAAAGTTGTGCATTGGATCCCTCCCCTTTTAATGATTACCTGTAAATACTTAAGAAAACTTAAGTGTAACAATGTTTAAAATCAATCAATATCTCTCTCCCCCTTCAGGACAATAAGTTGCCCACTCCCCCACCCTCGTTCCCACTTTCCATGCTACTTATTATTATCCAACATTTTAATTTTGCCTTATTTTCCATCTACCATTTTATTGTTGTTACAGTCACTACTTATCTTGTTATTGTTTATCAAAAAGTTTGTCTTTTCATTGTTGCTGTTTTTCTCACCACTACTTCTGGCTTTCTGCTCCTTCCCTCTGGTTCAGTTTTCATCTCATTGAGTTATATCCTTTAGTTGTTCTTGCAGCTAGGATCTGTGAGCGATAAATTCTCCTGGGCTTTGTTTGTATGAAAAATTCCCTTCCCTTCAATTGTGAATGATGATTTATTTAGGATTTGAATTTTAGGGTGCGAGTTATTGGCCTACAGCAATTTAAAGACATATTTCCTATCGTTATCTATTTTTGCTGGTAGTAAGTCTGTTTTTAGTCAAATTATCATTTCTATGTATAGTCTGACTTTTATCTCCGAAATCTTTTTAAGATTTTTCTCTTTGTTTTTTTTTTTTTTTGGAATGTATCTGCAAAGTGTCTAGATGTGCATTTGTTTTTATTAATTATTTATAGACTTGAAATTCTTCCATTTAATAATTTAAATGTGTCTTAAATTCTCAGCCAATATCTTTTTAATTATTACCTCTCTAACAAATTCTTTGTTCTCTCTTTCTGGTATTTATGAGATGTATTTTGAATATATATCTGTTAACTCTGTTTCATATTTTCTATTTCAAATCCTGAATGATAGTCTCCAAGTGACTTCCAGGTCATTACTTTTCTCTTTGGCCAAGTCTACTGTACCACGTTACTCATCCAATAGTTTATTTATTGTAATGATGTAGTCTTTACTCCTACAAGCGCTATTTGTCTATTTTCCAAGCTGTTTCTGTATTGCTCTGTCTTGTTCTTACAATTTTTATTCCCCCTTTTATGATTTTAATATTTCAAATGTACTTAAACTATAGTCTATTTAAGATTGCTCCATTTCATCTAGACTTTGAAATGTTAATTATTCTGCTCACTGCTTTTTCTAAGTGTCCTTCATCGTAGCTTGTAGCTTTTTGCAGTTTCTAATACCTCTTGCCATCTTCAGTGGGTTTTTTTTCCCCTTAAGAAATCTCATGTCCTCTGCATACAAATGTGGCAGCATTTCTCCACAGGAAACTTTATTTTTGCTTCTGCTAGCACCCGGTTTGTTTGACCAGCTCTAGGCCAGTGTTTTTGTTAGTTCCTGGGCGCGACTGATGTGGTGTGAGTTTGTGCAGGCAGGGCAGGCTCGGGGTTTCCATTTGTGGCATGCAACTCCCTTCCACCCATTGCCCAAGCAGACAGCAAGCTTTCCTGAAACATCCCCACATAGACCTGCTGAGTTTTTCTGATCCTTTCAGAGGTTCCAAACTTTATGCCAGGAAACCTCTACCCCTACCTCTCCACTTGTCTTGATCTGAGGCCTTAAATTCTGTTTTTGATGGATGTTAACCCCATTCTGATGGCTATTATCAATAAAAAGAAATAACAAGTGTTAAAGAGGATGAGGACAAAAAGGAACCTGCATCGACTGCTGGTGGAAATGTAACTGGTACAGCCACTGTAGAAAACAGTACAGAGGTGCCTCAAAAAATGAAGAATAGAGTTACCATATGACTCAGCAACTCCTCTTCTGGGTATCCCCCTGAAACATTTGAAAACATTTATTCATAAGGTTATATGCACCCCTGTGTTCATTATACATGATACAAGGCAGCTAAGACAAGAAAACAACCTAAGTGTCCTTGGATAGATGATTGGATAAAGAAGATGTGGTCCATATATACAATGGAATACTACTCAGCTATTAAAAAGATTAAATACTGCTGTTTGCAACAACATGGGTGGATCTCCAGAGTATCATGCTAAGCGAAATAAGTCAGAAAAAGTCAAGAACCATATGATTTCACTCATATGTGGGATATAAAACAGAAAGCAACAAATGCACAAAGCAAACAACACACTCGCAGACTCCGACAACGGAAGGGTACTCAGACACCAGAGGGAGAGAGGGTTGGAAGGAGGATGAAGAGGCTAAAGGGGGTCCAATTTTGGGTGATGGAGGGAGACTAGACTTTGGGTGGTGAGCCCCCAGTGCCATATACAGATGATGCAGTACAGACTAGTACAATTGAATCTTAGTAACCAATGTCACCCCGATATTTTTAATTAAAAAATTCTGAGCCTCGGAGAACCAAGATGGCAGCGTAGGTAGACACACTGCGCCTCCTCGCACAACCAGAACTGACAGAGAATCGAACAGCAAGGGACCAACACCAAGGAAACAGAAAATAATCAATCATCCAGACTGGTAGGAGGGGCGGAGACGGCACTGGGGTGGAGAGGACTCGCGTGGCTGTGGCGGGACTGAGACTGGCGGAGTGTGGGACAAATGGCGCAGGCAGTCCGAGCACTAGCAGACCCTGCGGTCCCACATTTGCACAGATAAACCCAGAGGGCCGGACTCAGAGTGGCGGAGAGTGGGGCAGGCAGAGTGGCGGATAGCACATTGCGGCACCACATTCGCCCACAGATAAACCGGACGAACGGCGGGCAGAGAAGCAGACCGCTGCGCAACCCAGGGCTCCAGCTCGGGGAAATAAAGCCTCAAACCTCTGATTGAAAGCGCCCCTGGGGGTTGGGGCGGCAGGAGAGACTCCCAGCCTCACAGGAGAGGTTGTTGGAGAGACCCACAGGGGCCTAGAGTGTGCACAGGCCCACTTACTCGGGAACCAGCACCAGAGGGGCCCAGTTTGATTGTGGGTAGCGGAGTGAAAGACTGAAATCCGGAGGAGAGTGAATCAGGCGCCATTGCTCCCTCTCAGCCCCGCCCCCACGTACAGCATCACAGCGCAGCGACCAGCATTACCCCTCCCCGGTGAACACCTAAGGCTCCACCCCTTAAAGTAACAGACGCGCCAAGACAGACAAACAAAAAAAATGGCCCAAATGACAGAACACTTCAAAGCTCCAGAAAAAATACAACTAAGCGACGAAGAGATAGCCAACCTATCGGATGCACAGTTCAAAGCACTGGTTATCAATATGCTCACAGACTTGGTTGAATCTATTCGAAAAACAGATGAAAAAATGAAGCCTATGCTAAGAGAAACAAAGGAAAATGTACAGGGAACCAATAGTGATGAGAAGGAAACTGGGACTCAAATCAATGGTATGGACCAGAAGGAAGAAACAAACATTCAACCAGAAAAGAATGAAGAAACAAGAACTTGGAAAAATGAGGAGAGGCTTAGGAACCTCCAGGACACCTTGAAACGTTCCAACATCCGAATTATAGGGGTGCCAGAAGGAGAAGAGGAAGAACAAAAAATTGAAAACTTATTTGAACAAATAATGGAGAACTTCCCCGATCTGGCAAAGGAAATAGACTTCCGGGAAGTCCAGGAAGCTCAGAGAGTCCCAAAGAAGCTGGACCCAAGGAGGAACACAACAAGACACATCATAATTACATTACCCAAGATTAAACGCAAGGACCTACGTCCAAGATTACTGTATCCAGCAAAGCTATCATTTAGAATGGAAGGGAGGATAAAGTGCTTCTCAGATAAGGTCAAGTTGAAGAGGCTCATCATCACCAAGCCCTTATTATACGAAATGTTAAAGGGAGTTACCTAAGAAAAAGATCAAAAATAGGAACAGTAAAAATGACAGCAAACTCACAGTTATTAACGACCACACATAAAACAAAAACGAGAGCAAACTAGGCAAACAACTAGAACATGAGGGTTGTCAATAAGGGAGTGGGAGGGGAAGAGGGGGGTAAAGGTACAGAGAATAAGTAGCATAGATGATAGGTGGAAAATAGACAGGGGGAGGGTAAAAATAGTGTAGGAAATGTAGAAGCCAAAGAACTTGTAAGTATGACCCATGGACATGAACTATGGGGGGGGAATGTGGGAGGTAGGGGGGTGGGCAGGATGGAGTGGAGTGGGGGGGGAAATGGGACAACTGTAATAGCATAATCAATAAATATATTTAAAAAAAAATAAAAATAAAAAAAAAAAATTCTGAACCTCTAAGGCCTACATCTGGGTCTTCATCACCCTTGGACTATCGTGGTGTCAGCTCCCGCCAACACTCTGGCCTGAAGTTCCAGCCTCATCACTAACCCCGGGAAGTTCTCTCTCTTTCTTTGGAGACCCATGTGTATTTAAATTTATTTTTCTTACATTACATGCAGATTCATGCATGTACAAATGGAAGGAACCTCTTTCCATATCCGCCGTGTCTGCCATACTGACTGGAAGTCTCCCATTAAAGTGTAACTGGCTAAGAGCAGGCACCATGTCTCACCCTCCTGTGTCTGACTACAGGCCTCAACTGGAGCGTCCGCCCCAGAATCACACACAGAGTCAGAGCTCAAAAGGGCTTTGCGACAATCTCAGCGCCTAACAATAGAGCTTTGCTAACTGGACCAGGGTTCAACAATGCAGTGGAATGTGGTACAGCCACTTTAAAAGACATGGGAAATGTGAATGGGATATGAAAACACGTGGTTGACATCCTTTGCAGTGTAAAAGACCAGCTAGAAAACAGTGTGCGCAGTCCTACTGCATAGAAAACAGACTGGAAGAAAATGTAGCAAGATGTTAGCACGATCCAATCCCTGGACAACTTTTGTGTTCTTTCGGTTTGTATCTCCCCTAGTTAGCTTGTATTTCTTATATAATAAGTATAGCAAATATGAATTTAAAGAAAAACCCCAAATGCCAAAAAGTAGGAACCTGAGATGCTCTCTCGAGTTCCTCCCTGCCCAGAAGCTCTGTGGGCTTACACTGTCTCACAGGAGACTCCATTTGACATCCACACTCTGCTTTCTGAGCAGTTCACAATGGCCCTACTTCACCCTGCCACTGGAGGGTGCTCGTGAGCGCTGGGCCTCCACAGGCCGGCA
This sequence comes from Desmodus rotundus, assembly GCF_022682495.2. Taxonomy (NCBI): domain Eukaryota; kingdom Metazoa; phylum Chordata; class Mammalia; order Chiroptera; family Phyllostomidae; genus Desmodus; species Desmodus rotundus. Next base: position 77,670,481 of record NC_071392.1, on the reverse strand, counting down.
GCTGCTCATTGGACCTTTGTCACGATTCCTCCTTGGTCCACGTTCCCATGGCAGTAGCCTTCAAGGGAGGATGACCCAAGGGTACTCCATGCCTAGAGTCCCTCTTCAGTTTCCACTCCCACCCCAGTTACACCTCACACGCTCCCTGGGGGCTCAGTGCTGAGCCGGGCTGCGGGGTCTCGCAGGGCCTCGAGAGCGGCCACACGCTGTACACAAACCTGCCCTCCCACATTGCACCGGGCTCTTCCTCATTGGCCCAGGTGTTTTTCAAGTTCTTTTCTGGACCCTCACTGCTCTTCCCTTCCACCAGGCCCTGATGGAAAACCCTCGACTTTATCCTTAATAGGTCTCTCTCGCTTTGAGCTTCAGGAACAGGGATCAGGCTGTCTGTCTTCCCTACCCAGAAGGGCTTCTGTATTCCTTTGGAAAACTGAGTCACGTGCTCCAGGGACCAGCTTTTCCGATTCCAGCAGAGGCATCTTTGCTGGGGTCAAAGAAGGTGGTTTCATTCCCTGGCTGCAGACAGATGGTTTCCTATCATCCAGACAATTGCCCATTAGAAGGTACCTCAGGTAGCCCTATTTAGATAAAGAAGGACAGCATTTCTGACATATACTATAAGTTCTTAAAGTAATAAAGGACTGCGAACTGGCTTACCAGCATATGGATTTGCACAGTGGCGCTGGGGCACCTCTGCAGTATCTCGCCCCGCCCAGCCCTCTGCCTCACCCTCCTGCTCAGTGGAAGCTAATGAGCTATGTGGAAATTGTTAGTTTAGATTCTCTCTGTGGCAACATACTTTCTTTCCTAGCTCCATTTTTTGCCTGGTTTTGCTCCCCAAAGCATCCTCCAAGCAGAGATCAATTAAAAGTAGGGGTAAGGACCACAGAAAGGACTAGAGAAAGGGTGTATGGCAGGCTCTGGAGTCCCTTTGTTTGAGGGATCATTTTTTTTGCTTACTTCTCTCCACCATACTCTCTTCCCACTCCGCATTCTTGCCTCTGGAAGTCAGGGAGACACTGAGCAGGTGGCCCTGGCCGATGCCTGGGCTGGTGGCAGGTTGAGCGGGAAGATGCTTGTCAGCATATGGGCCAAGGGAACACATGGCCCTGAGCTCCCGGGGACAGGAGGGGAACAGGCAGGAGCAGATGAACTGCTAAGCAACAGGGTTGGTAATTTCAGCCAGGGAACTTTCCAGCGATAAGAAATCAGGGAAGGCGGCCAGCAGGGGAGCAAGGGAAGGGAGGCTGAGGGACGCGCCGCCCATCTCTGCACAGCGATCTCTCTTTATGCTCTTTTAAAAGTAAAATGCTCCTCTCTATAGGGAGCACTTGCTTTTTCCCAACTTGCAGAGCTGGAAACAATAGAAACCCATCAACACATGGTTCCACCCTCCCTGGAAGATGTTGGAAAAGTTCCGCACACTCACATTTTAATGATTTCTGAGCTACAGGAAGCACAATGGCTGAACTTAAACACGGATCAACAGACAGGGAATGCGAGCTGTTTCAGAGTTTTAAAAATAGCACAGGAGGAAGTATACCAGTGTTAACCGAGGTTGCCGCCGGGTAATGGGATTATGGGTGATTTTTTTTTCCTCCTTCTTTATACCCTTCTGTACTTTTCGTGTTTTAGTGATTTGTATATGCTGGTTTACAATTTTAAAAAGCTATCTAACCCACGGACAGAGGCAACCTCGACTCAGAAAAGAGGAAGGCCTGTGGCCTGGCGTTTCCAGAACCTACCATGTGGCAAGATGTAGGGTCAGCCTTTACGTCTGTTACTTGATTTGACCATCACAAGCATCCTGCAATATTGGTTGTACCCTTTGTACAGATGAAGAAACTGAGATCCGGGGGCATTCATTAGCTTGTCCAAAGTCACACTAATTCTGACCTGCAAAGCAGGCTTTCAACCCAGGCCTGTCTGTCCAACTGTCGGGGAGTGGTGGATGGTGTCCACACGAAGCTGATTGCTGGGTGCTTCTTCAGACAGAGCTAACTTCAGGTTAAAAAGGCCGGCATAAGGAGTCAAGTCCCCTGGCCCTGCGTGGGACATGTCTGGTGTGTTTGAAGAAGAGCCAGCTGGGCAGAGGGAAGAGGAATAAACAGTGGGAAGAGAAACCAGAAGCAGCGGGCCAGATCCAACAGAGCCTGCAGACTTTGGGAAGAGTTTTGGGAAAACGCATAGTTTGTGCTCCTGTTGAGATACCCATGGCTCAGCATCGTTGCCTCAACCCTAGGTTTCTGTGATCTTTCCGCACAGACACCTGCCGACTAGAACGTTCTATTGCTGTTCTCTTAGTTCAAATTCCCAAGAGAGAGAGCCTAGTTGGTTAAGCCCAGCCTGGACTCATCTCGTTACGTGAGATCCTTTTCCCCTCAGCCAGGGGTGGAGAAGTATGGGGTGCAGTGGGTCGGGTGCCCATCCTTGGCAGGGACTCTAGCTGGTCACACAGTGAGGGACGTCCCATGAGGGGAAACTTTGAATGGGACCTGGATTGTTAGGTGGTCAATAAGAGACAGAATCAAGTGTTTCCTTCCATTCTGCATGCTTTGTCCCTTGCCATTGCTTGGTAGGAGGGCCGTTGGAAAGGGCCAGTAAGTCCCGTGTACCTTGTTTGCGGGCAGTTTGACCCCAGTAAAGAATGAGAATGGACAGGGGGGAAAATCTACATTTGTTATCTGCTTGAAATTTCAATAAGGATGAAAACACACCTGAATGCATGTGGAACCTTTCCTCCCCAAAACCAAAAGGAAATCTTTTTCTACTTCCTACCACCTGGTCTCAAAAAACCCTTGTCTCTGAGTTTCCTCACGTAGCGCACAGTTATTTGCTAAGCATCACAGAAAAGCTTTTGAGATCCCTGGGGCCGAGTTCTCCCCCTAACTTTCTCAGTTGGGAGACGGCACAGACTCCTTCCTGCCCCTCGTACCATCTGACCCTCAAGAGCCTCTGCTTTCTGAAAACAAGAGGAAATCTTCCAGCACAGAGCATGCGGCTTGTGAAGGTCGTGCACCAGGGTAAGTCACCCCTGCCATCCCCTATCTTGGGGCTCCACAGAGAAGAGGGAGGGGAGGAGAGAGAGCGCAGAGCAATTTGGCAGAAGGGAAGTTGCCTCATCTGTTTTCCTTCCTCCCTGGAGCCCCCTCCCCCAACCTGACCCCAGCCAGGCTGTCTTTGACCTCCCGCCAACAGCCCATAAATCCATCACTTGCCATTCTGGCCTTTACCAGAGTTTAATTTCCTACTGTCAGAAAGTTTCACTTTCTCTGTGATCAAGTTCATGTCTCCGTTTGTGGAGAGGGAAGAATTCAAAGCTCAGAAACTACATTTCTCATTCCTCCTTTTTATGTAACAGCCAGTGTCTCTGTTTCTGCTCTCCCCCTCTCCCAGGCACAGAGCCTAGATTAATAATCATGGAAATGAAGAGCAATCGGCAATAACCCTGGGTGAGTCCTGCCATCTGGTTTAAATACTAGTTGTGCTGCCCAGCTCAGTTCCCCAGCCACCTGGGCCCTGAACCTAAACCACTGCTCTCTCCTCATTGACTTCATGGAGTCATGCCCGGAAATCAGACCCTCAGCTGCTGTATGACTTACACACTAAGGAGTGGGAGTGGGCAGGTGGCCACAGGACAGGACAGGTATGTGATACCCATACACTCAGGGGGCTGAGTTACAGGAGAAGAACTCAGACGCATAGGGAACTCAAATCTATTACAGGAAATGCTAAGCTTGCAACATTTTGTCCTGGAGGGAGATGGAACCTTTGTTATAGTGAACAGTAAATAAATCTGCCCTCTGCTCTGGAAGGAAAAACCTGTATCTATCTTCCAAAGAGGTTTGCTAGACAACGATCATTACAAAGATGGCCCAGAACAAAAAGAGCCAGAGCCGCTTCTCACAAGATGTACAGAAACCCTTTCACAAGGTGTAAAGAGACCCCTTGAGAACTGTCTCTCAATCATGGTCCCACGGTGCCCAATTTCAGCGAAAATCACCACCAGTAAATCTAATGCACAGTATTGGAGCTGACAGTCTGAGCAGATAGGAGCTAGAATGTAATCTGCATTTGTAAATGTAAAACCAGACTGACCCATATGTGCAGGATGTGCCATCTGTGTCTGCCAGCCAGGCAGCACAGTAACAGTTACGAACATCATCAGTAAGGGTGGGTCGGACAGACCCTACAAAGGTTACACTTGACCACAAGGCATGTACACTAGATCACTCGGTGTGGTCCCACAGATCCTTGAGGCTCTGTTCATTGTATTCTCTCTATTCTGCAGATTAGATGATTTCTGTTTATTAATCTTCAAGTTCAGTAACTCTTTCTTCTCTACTCCAATCTATTTTTAAGCCCATCCAGTGATTTTTCTAAATCAGATATTATCCTTTTCAGTTCTAGTGTTTCCGTTTGGTTATTTTTCTTCTTTTCTTCTTCATTTCTTTTCTGAGATCCCACATCTGTTTTAGCCATATTTTACTTCAAGTTCTTACACATATTTGTAATAGTTCTGTTAAAACCTTGTGGCTAATTCCAACAGCTGGGTCATCTTTGGTTCTTTTTCTGTGGACAGCTTTTCCTCTTGACTGCGGGTCACAGTTTCCTGTTTCTTCCATGTCTGACAGTTTTTTATTCTATACTAGACATTGTGAGTGATGTGTTGTACAGACTCCGGAATCTTTTTTCCTCCTCAAAGGAGTGTTGATTCTCATTCTGGCAGGCAGTTAATTTTCCTGGACTCAAACTCCAAATTCCGTCTCACCTGTGTCATGGCCAGCACCTGAAGTTTGCTCATTTCTCCAACCGTTCAGCTTTGCTTTTTGCTGGGCTCCTTGGAGTCACCCCACACATGCCCAATTCAGGGGTTCTCTGAGGATTTCGTCGAAGCTTCTATGTAGGTTTGGGGCCCCTTCCTCTCTGATGCCCTCCTTTCTGAGATTTGCACCCTTCCTTTCTAGTTGCTCTGGCCACACTAAACTCTGTCTCCTGACTCGGCTAGCCAGCAGCTCCCCAGCTTTCTGCTTGAGTTCCAGCTGGCTCAGGTGGAGGGCTTGGGCGTGCCCCCAGGGCAAAATCGTGAATGCGAATCTCGCCTAAGTGCAGTCCCTTGCTTTCAAGGATCAACTTCCCTCTAGACATGCCTGCCTTTGGTCACTCTCCAGTGTCATCAAATTGCTGTGTTTTATACTTTGTACAGATTTTACAATAATCTGAGGGAACGTTTGTCTACTATAAGCTCCTTTACCAGTACAGGGAAATGGAAACACTACATAAACTGTTTTTGTAATCTGCTTATTCTACACTGTGTTTTTAAAATTCCATGTTATTCCATCATATCGACCATTCTATTCACCAAAATTTAGGTAACACTTAGCTATTGGTAGACATGTAAGATGTTTTCAACTTTTGATAGAATACACGTGCTGTCCTCCAGAGTCAGGCGTTTCCGCTGCGGCAGCTGCACGAGATTATTCATTTCACGTGCAGAGAAAAATACATGTTAGCACGTCTTTTTGTTTGCATTTGCCTGATCCTGTAATATATCTATTTCATATGTTTTATAATGTATGGAATATATTATTAGGATACTACAAGTAACTAATTTATAGATAGATGTAAAAGCTGTTTTGGGGTGTGTGCTCAATTTTACTTAATTTTTTTATAGAGTACATAATTTTAAAGGTGTAGAAGGTACAGTTATGGGTAACACTTTAATGAATGTGTATATATACATAAATACATAATACATTCATATATACATAAATCAATATATAAATATAAACATTTTATGCAAAATTTTTAGGCACAATACTGATAATTTATATTAGAATAATTACCCTGAAATAGGGTTGCTGAATCAAATAATCTGTATGTATTTTTTCAGTTTTGTGACTCATTTTATCAACATTGTCAAAAAGTCCTCCAGAAGGATTATACAAACCCACCCTCCAAACAGCAGACTCTGCGAGCAGAGCCCTCCCCTCACCTGTTAACACTGACTACACTTAGTAGGGTGTTTGCCCATCTTTAAAAAAAGTTTTATGATGAATAACAATATTTTACTTTAATGAGAATATCTTCCTTTACTCATAGAGTGTAACAATTTTTATAAATTTACTAACTGCATATCTTTTTAATTACCTGTTTATTTATTTGGTTTTTTATTAAGATGATTCATCTTTTATTTAAAATTAATTTTAAGAGATCTTTTTATAGCAAGTATACTTATACTTTGTTTGATACGGATGTTAAAAAATGTTTTTCAGTTTATTATTTTCCTCTTTATTTCTTGATGATATTTACTCACACACAATACATTTATACCATCAAATGAGTCAGTTTCTTCATGGTTTCTGTGTTTAGAATTATAGTTAGAAAGCATGCCACACACTTAGAGTATATAATCATATGAATATTCTCTCTTAGGACATTTACTTTACCTTGAAATCTTTAATCCCACCGGAATTTATTATGACAAATAAGACAAGATAGAACTCTTGTTTTACACTAAAGTCTTATATATATTATCTTAAGATATATTATATCTTATTTGGGACTGTTTCTGTGTTTTCATTGAAACCTATCAATCTGTTGAACTGTGTCAGAATTACAATCCTCTGATTTTTATGGTTGAATAATACGTTTTGACATGGAGCATTACATTTCAAGAGCAACATTGACAAACCAGGAAGCACTTAAAAGTGTAGTAAGAGAACCACTTCATATAATAAATATTTTAAGAATGTTTAACTTTGAGAAGAGAGGATTCAATTCCTGTCAAAAGTAGGAACTCCATAAGTAACCTAAGGGGGTTATATCATGGTTATTTTTTAAAATAGCTAAGGGTTTGTTACATGGATTGGAATAGAGCTGGGCAACTCTAGAAGAAAGAGCTAGGACTAATGGGTGAAAATTACTGGAGAAAATTGTGCCTCAACAAGGGACTTTTCCTAACAACCATGTTGCTCAGTGAGAGAGCAGGCCGTCTCAAAGGAGGGTGGGTCAGAGGACTTGGCTGCTCTTCACTGAAAAAGTTAAAAAATAGATACTACATTTGTGAGGGATGCAATGAAAGGACATTTACAACAATAGGGGCTGGGCTACAGGAAGGACATTCGACCTCTAAATTTCTGGCATCTACAATCTCATTATCCTAAAAAGCCAACATCATAACTCTACTGACATCAGCCTCAACCACTGAGACTCAGCACTGAGTGATCCCTAAGGCAACGACCCTGAGACACTGGTTTTCAAAACCTGAAAGTTATGGAACACTTTTTCTTTATCTGTGAGGTGGTGGGGGCAGGGCTGGGGCTGGTTGCCGGATATAAAGGGAAGGGAAATTTAATGGGTCCCTGTACAGCCCTCTTTTTTGCTTAGGCAAATTCAAGGTGCCCCGCAGTGCAAAGGACTATTTCCACAAACAACAAGGAAAATGCGGTCCCTGGATCCCAGGGTCTTGTTTACATTCTGCTTCTGCAGACACCAAAGCACTGAGCAAGGGTATGTTCTGTCCCCTCTTCACCTCCATGGGGGGTAGAGAAGAGAACTTTCTTTTAAAATCGCAGTAAAATATGCCGAGGTCCCTAGAGCTGTCCTATTCAAATGCAGTGATTTTATCTATTATTTATCCCACGGCTTCAGGAGACGAGGTGTCTTCTGATGGGCTGTGCTGAGAAGAGAGGCAGAGCTTTGAAGCAGCCCTCTTTGGACGGGTTTGCCTTGAAAGGAAGCAGTGGCCAAGAACAGGAGAGCAGAGGTGACTGACATCCCTGTGGGACCCCACAGGTTCCTGAGTAGGAGCTCTGTCTCATGGCTGCACACAGCAGCTCAGCACCTGTCAGGTCCCCTAAGCACTCTGGCTGTCGTCTGAGCCACAGTTGTGACTTTATTAAAGGCATCGGGAGAGGGGGAAACACCCTCGTCCACCCCAGTTGCCATAGCCCACGAACTACCTAGCCTTGCAGGGTAGAGATAAATACTTTGTGAGCGCAAGACATGCGGCAGCAAGGGGGCCATACAAGATGCTACAAACTATGAAGATCGATATAATTAAGCCCTAAAATATAAGGAGAAAGTATATGGGCCGTATAAACATAATGTTGGGTGAAAAAAAGCCAAACAGAAGAATTTTGTATTAATCCATTTTTATAGCATTTTAAAACAAACGCATTGATGGTGTTGAAGTCAAGATATAGTTTATCCTCTGGGGAGGGGTGACGGTAGGCATCTGGGAGGTGGCACGTGGGGCTCTGGCATGCCAGTGATGTTGTGTTTCTTGATCTGAGTGCTGGTTAGCTGGGTGTTCTCAGTCAGTGACAACTCAGTACAAGTCACTGAGCTGTATACGTATGATTTACACTCCCCTGTATATGGTGTAGTTGAATAAAAATTTCAAAAGAAGGTGGTAACGTGGCACTCCTCAGTCCTGTTCCCAGATTTCTGCCAGCTGGGGAGTAAGTGATGCTTTCTTTCTTCACAGTTCCAGGGAAGAATGAGGAAGCACTGAGGGATGATGCAAGGGAATGGAATCACATGGCTGGAAAGTCTGACCCAACCTGGCTGTTCCAGACTCACATCCTAGGCACAGCCCTTCACGACATAGCTGTCAAACAGAGGGCAAAGTTACGCTCACAACGGCCAAGAAGGAGAGGCGAACTGGAGTCAGACCCTCTGCAGGCTGAGATATTGGAATCCATGACCCCAGGAGGCCTTGCAAGTCAGAGAAGAGCCCGGTGCTCCTGGGGCCCCAGCAGATCTCAGGGACCCTTGTGCAGCACTGGACATTCATCTCAGAGTCTTCTGGACTCAGACCATGGGGATCCTTCCAGCTAGGGCCACAGCTGAGGCACGGGGTTTCATAGGCTCCTCTCAAGGCCGGCAGAAGGGAAGGGAGTGGGGGAGAAATGCAGGAAACGCTTGTGGCCTGTCCCAGTTCAGACACTTAATCAGATCAGTGCAGCTAAAACATGGCCTCAGACAAAATTAAATTATGGTTTCTTCATGCCCTAGTGGAAAGTTCCTTGCCTCAGGCTTCAGGAAGCTGTTCCAGTTCCTGGCTCTGCCATTAAGTATCTGTTCTAACCTCTCTGGGCTTCATTTTCTTCATCTGTAAAATGAGAAATTGGAGAGAGGTTTTCTCTCCAGCCCTTTCAGCCCAGATGTATGACCTAAAATACTGGGGTTCAAATTTCTGCCTAGGAAAGAATACTGAGCCCAAGACACCTGAGTTTAAGTCTTCACTCAAAATGGGGTGTTTCCTCATTTCTTAGAGCTTCAGTTCCTATTCTGTAATATGGGAAGAAGATACTTCTAGAGAATTGTCACCAAGATGCAGCGAACTAATGAGTGGTTCTCAACTTTGACCTGCCTGCAGGATCACGTGGTGGGCTTCTAAATCTCAGGTTGGAGGGCCCGACTGCGTGTGTATATTTTACCTTCAAGGCCTGGAACAGAGAACAAGAATTCACATTTCTATCGCATCCCCAGGTGACGCGGATGCCACCGCTCCCAGGATCACATCTGAGGACCCTGAGTAACGTAGTGAAAAGCTCATGGTAGAGTACGAATCTGAAGTGTTCTGAGTGGATCTGCATGGGAAACGATTCCTCAGTGCTGAAACAGCCGCAAAGATGATTCATGTTCTTACGCGACAAGCAGTTGGGATATAAACCAAATGTCCCCAGGCTCCACCCCAGCCCGTGGATTCTACTGCGGTTGTATTAACACTGATAACCAAATTCACCGTCACATAGCTCCAAACTACAAATTCTGGACCAGAAATGTGGGGTGTTCTCCGTATGTCTATGCACAGTCTCATGCTCAAAGCGTTTCTGCTTGTTGGTTTCCTCCTTGCTGCATCCTAAACACCTCCATAGGGGCCCCCTGTCACAGCTTCTGCCGCTGGGATATTCTGGAGAACTGGCCTTCCTGGCCAGGAGCTGTTTCCCCCATGGTGCCCCCTGAGGAAACCGGCTACATTCCTTCCAGCCCTCAGAGCGACACCATTTCCTCACAGACAAGCAAGAAGGACCCTTTCTTAGGCTCTGTTGCCCTGTGTCACCTGAGCGCAAATGTGCTGAGGGCGAAAGCAGTGTGCATTAGGCAGATGCTCGGTAAACGACAGCTCTGTGTCTACCATTTCTAAGTGTAATTTCTAAGCCAGAGCTGCAGTACAGACCGACCCTGGCAAGGATTACATTCCAGAGCAAATAAAAGTAGGGCTTCCATTCACAGACGTCTTGCCAGGTCAGTAAGGCAGAGGGGAGAGCTACCATCAGTTTCTCTGTGAAAGACCCATCAGGGAGACGCCAGGAAGTGCTGCCTGTCCGTCCATCCATCCACCCACCCGTTCACTCATTGCTGGAAGGCTCAGCATGTGCGCAGTCACCGAACGGGGACAAGAACGTGCAAGTGCAGGCTTTTCTGGGTGTTAAAACCATGCCCCGTCCCAAAGGACAGGGCCAGGACAGTCAACAGGAAGAAACACAGATGGCCCATTACATTTAAAAATAATTTGGTCTTAACTTGTAAATGAAAAGAATACCATTTTTTCCACCTTACAATGTGGCTGTAGATTTTAAAATGAGAATTCTCAGGTTTTTTAAGCGTGCTGGGAATCGGTCACTCTCGAGATCAGAGATGGGAATCCAATTTGTTGGAACCTTTCCCATGAACAGGAGGAGAAGGTGTGAAGAGTGGTGGGGGGCAAGGGGGACAGGTGCCACCTCATCAGCTTGCTCCTGGACCAGCTCTGCCTGGGTGCTGTCAACTCCTGCCCCAAGATGAGTCTTCCAAACCCATGAAAATGTGTTCGCTTTAACCTCACGGCTTCGTTCCTAGAAATCTATCCTTGAAAATAGCGATGGCATGTGCAAAACGAATAGCTCTAAAGATGTTCTTCACAGCTCTGTTAGTAATATTTAAAAGCCAGAAATCGTCTAAATGCCAGCGATGGGTGCTTAGCTGCGGGGGAAGCTCGGTGTGAAAGCGTGTGGATGCGGGACCCAGAGGGAGGGGAGTGGGGTTCAAACTCCAGCTCCTTCACTCACTCCCTGTGCAACCCTGGGCAAAATATTGCCTCCAAGCCTGTTTCCTTCTTTATAAAAGGTGTGTAGGAATAGTATTTACCTCGTAGGTCTGTGGTGAGAAAGGAATGAGATGATGTGTGAAAAGCATAGCCCATAGGAAGCATTTTATAAGTATTTGCTATTATTAGATAAACCGCACTCTAACCGTATGATGAAATTCCTTGCAAACATAAAAAAGACGCTGTAGAAAACTATCTTATGATGCTGAGAAATGTTTATGGATATTGTTAAGTGCAAGAAACAGGTTATATTACTCCATGATGATCTATTTTGGCTAAAAAGCTTTTTTTCAGAGGGAAAAGAGTGAAATAATTTATATCCAAATGCTAACCATACTTATTTCTGGGTGATGCTACGACAAAAGAGTTTCTGTTTTCTTATGTGGGCTTTTCTGTGTTTGCCAGGTCTTCCTGAAAAGGGAGGTAAAAGAAGGGTACCGTCGAGGACGTGACCATGCTTGCTGTTCACTTTTTTTATGATACAGACGGAACAATAACTCGTTTTTTCTGTAAAGACACTCTAGAAAACAGGGGTAGAGAGTGTTGTCCTACCAAATTCCCAGCCAGGTGTTCCTGCCCCGTGCCCCACGCCTTTCAGCAAAAGAAGAGTCTAAGGAACCCCCTAACCCAGGGGACGACAGGTTCCCTGGCCTGGGAGCCCGTCCTGAGGGGCCCCACCTGAGTCTGTGGGTGCCACTGACCCCTCCCCCCAACCCAGGTCCACTTACAGCATGAAGGTGGATGCAGACAAACAAAATGGGCTGAAACAACAGGAGGAGGAGAGGGTGAGATGGGGGAGGGGAGAGTTGGGGGAGGAGGTAGCTTCATTCAGTTTTCACCCCCTCCCACTCTCCTTCCCCTGGAACTTCCATCCTCATTGACTGCTGCTATTTTTTAATCCAACTTGCTCAGAATCCACCACTTTGCCACGTGTGATGTTTTCATGTGTTTTGCTTGACCTTTGGATGTCCCAGGGTGTAGCAAAGACCCCAGCATTTGCCCAAAGCCAACTTGGCCTCTGTACACAGGTCCCGGGCAGGACTGGCCACTTCCTGGCCACCCCTCCTCCAGGTCAGGGCTAGAGAGGGGGAAAGAAAAAAGAACCAGAAGGGGAATGGTGGGCACATCCTTCCTGTTGGGCAAAGGAAGGAGAGGGTGGGTTTGGACCTCCTGAAATGAAGTCACCTGGCTTCTACTCCTCCCCGCAAATCCACCTCCCAACCCCCAAGTAAACCGTGGTTTTCCAAGAGCACGTACAGGTGAAGCCCACAGGGATACGGATGGCACCCAGAAGTAGATTTGGCGGTGTTGTTTTTTCAGGCTGGAAGCCATGGGGAGGTGGGGCGTCCCGCTCATTTCCACGGGCTCCATCGTCATCACTGAGCATTTATATTGCATGGCTGCACCCACAGAGCACCTTCCAATCCCCTTGGAAAGGTGTATGTAGAGTTGCAGTGTCTTTCCTGCTACCTGCAACCGTCTCCAGCCCTCTCCGGGGTATCTGTACCCTGGGATGGCTTTCTGAGGAGGTTCTCCTAGACGGTTAACCCTTGACTGGGTGTACTTAAACAGCTGTGATTTGGGATGGTGCTAACAGGGTAAAAGAAAGCTTTTCTCTCCTGTCTACAAGACAAACCTGAGAGTGACCTTGGCTGACTGGCCAACACCACAGGACTGCCAGTGGTGGGTGAACAGGGCTGACCTGGAGAGACTTGAAAACCCCCTTAGAAAAGAGATATTTTAACACAGAGAGAGGTTTGAGGCCCAGTCCTGACTGCCTGCAGAGCCCTGCTCTGAACTGCTCCATTTTACCATTGTGGAAATAAACGTGCCTTGCAAATTGAGCTGGCTGGCACATCCCAGGGGGACCCAATGGGAATGGCAGCATTAGAGCCAGAAGCGTGGACTTTCTCAGCTTCAAATGCTTTGTAAGGACAAAGTGTCCCTTTCTGTACCACCCCCACTCAAGACCTTTGACTGCCACCTGCCTGATCCTTGTCATTTCTTGATTTCAGGTGAGAACGGTAAGGGACTGGTGGAGATTAGCCAAAGAACATCCATGCATTTGTGCATGGCTCATGGACACAGACAACAATGTGCTCAAGGTGGGGGTGGGGGAGCTGGGTGGAAGGGAGAGGAAATGGGGGACATCTGTAACAGTGTCAAAAATTTTTTTAAAAATGGTAAGGGATGCTGTTTGGTGGTAAAGGGCTGGTGACAGCCTTTCCCCTTAGTGTGAAAAGCCCGTCATTCTCCTCAGCCCCCTTCCCTGCCCCCTTTCAGCACTGGCTGGAATACACAGACATTCTCACATCCCGCACTTGACTTAGCAAACACTCTTCCTCTGGGTGGGACCTGTGTCTTTTGTTCCTGAGGGCCTAAGGCATATTGGAATGCCAAATGTTAATGACAGGACTCCCAGCCTCCAACGCCCTACCTGGGGCACCTCAGCAGTGAGTCATAAGCTGCATCTGATTGAGTTAGGACCTGTCAGTCACCAGTTTTGCTATAAATACACTGAGAGCTGGAAGAAACTTTTCTGATGGGTGGGGGGAAGGCTGTGCAAAGGGCAGCTGGGGTTTTGAAACAAAAGAGGAAAAGAGAGGCTACAGACAGAGGAAGAGAATGGCAGATGCGTGTGTGACCTCCAGAGAGGTCCACCCATCAACACAAGTGCCTCTCTCTCTCCTTCTCTCTCTCTCTCTCTCTCTCTCTCTCTCTCCTTCTCTCTCTCTCTCTCTCTCTCTTTCTCTCTCTCTCTCTCTCTTTCTCCCTCTCTCTGCTTAACCAAAATTTGCAGAAATGAAGCTACAGCCACTTTAAACCCTACCATAAGGGAACAGACTGTGCAGGGGCTGGTGCAACTCCGAGGGAGTGCAGGATGGTAAATGGGCGGGGACCTGTTCTGAAGCATGTTTGACTCAAGGTGTTAGCAGATATGACTCTAGAGCAAGCCCCACTCCCTCAGGGACCCCTAACAGATTCCTTGTTGCCAGGAGAGGAATTTCCCATCATCCTCCCTTCCTCTTGTCAACTGCTGGCACTGTCTGAGCTGGAAGGCAGGCTGACAAGGTTAAGGGGAGAGATCTGATATGCTATCATGCTTCCCAGGGCCCTGACAGGCAGGCTCGTGTGGAGCGGACCCATGGCTTCCCTCTGCTCCCCTCCCCAAACAACCCTCCCATGTGCCAATCAGAGACAAGATAAGAAGCAGATTCTGAGCCCTCCCCCCAGAGCCTAAACCTCAAGGCAGTTAATAATGGGAGCTTCCCAGTGTCCATCAGCCTCCAGTCTGGGGCATCCTTTCCACGTGGCGCTGCCACAGAACCATGTGGGAGCTGCCACGGCAGCGTGGACTGCACTCTGCACGGGACGGAGGCAGCTCTCTCACATGCCCTTCACATCGCACTGGTGACCACCACTTGGCAGTGGCAGCCCCCGAAAGGGCCATGTCCACCACTGGAATAGCTGCCTGTGAGGCAGACTGGCCGTGTGTGAGTGGGGATCCTTCTACCCCTCAGACTGAAGGGTTCACCTCCCACACCAGGTCACCTAGACCAGGGCTACTCGAACTGTGTATCAGGAATGAGGTGCAAATTGTGTGTTCCTGGTCCACAGTGCGGTAAGTACAGAAATTGAGAGGAAGCATTATGAAATATCTATAATGACCTGGCAGAGTAACTTCATGTGTTTGTTCTAATAATTAAAAAGTGACTTGTATTTTATGTCTTCTTATGTCATGTTCCCAAAAATGTATTCTAAATAACAGGTCCCATGTATACATGTATATAATGAAAATATCATTCTGCAAGAAATTGTCTCAAAATGCCTGTCTCTTCATCCCAGATAGTTTGAGAGGCACGATTCTGATTGCAGTCCACAGCCCTAAGAATATTGCACTGAAGACTGTTCGTTCTTCTCATAGGGATTCTGAGACAGAGCAAGAGGGAGAGCCGAGGGAGAGAGACAGAGAGACAGCGCATCCTTCCAGCCTGCTCCCCCTGAAAATGGACAGTCGTGTTTCAATAAAGTGATGCAGAAACCCAATCCTTTCTGGTGCTCTTGCCTGGGGGCAAGCCAAAATGAAGGCCACACACTATAGCTGGGGCCTCTCCGAGGAAGCCCCAACATTGTCTGAAACACACACCTCCTCCTTGGCAGCTTCTTCCTCTGCCTGGCCTGGCTCTCCGATGCCCTCCCAACTCTACCCTTCTCATCTGGAGGTTCTCACCTCTCAGAAAGGAAGGAGAGACCAGAACCCATGGCCCTTCCTATCACTCCAGGTGAACAAGACTTCCTGAGGGAATTTTTCAGTTCAGGCAGGATACCTGGTGATTAACAACAAAACCATTGCAGACAAACAGACTAGAGCTTGAGTTCTGGCTTCTGCACTCCTTGCCTAGGTGACTTTGGGCTCACCACTCGCTCTGTCAAGGCCTCGGGGTCTGCATCTACAAAACGGACATAACAACACCTAATACTTACTAAATGTTACACTAGAGGTTACACATTGGCAATTTGCTTTCCGGAAAATCTCAAAAATAACCCTGTGAGATAGATAGAACAATCCCAATTTTTCAGTGAGCAAACTGAGGTTTAGCAAGGTGAAGAACTGGACAAGTTCACACAGTGAGTAAAAGCCCATCTTCTGCACTCCTCTTCCCAGAGTTACTGTGCTTAACCAGTACGGGATGCCGCCCTAGCGTCATTGCCAGACTCACAGGATGGCTGTGAAGATACAATAAGATAATGCACTTTTATCAGGGTGCCATTCCTACGTATACATTACCATTGCTTTGGACATTATTTTCCCAGGGCTATCTGGGGGCCTCCGAATGTCCACTGGCTTCAAGGCTACAACCTGGGGCAGCAAAATCTTGGTGAGCTTCAGAAGGAAGCAAGCTCGGGCTTCCTTGGCAGGTGGCCCAGCCCACACACCCTTTAATAGTCCAGGGTCTCCTATAAAAATGCCAACAGCAAATCAAAAGCTCTGAAGCAAATCTCAATAGTTACTCAATTTCAGGCTCTACAGCACTTTCAGTCTTGCCCCTTTTACATCAGCTAAAATGTTCTTCCAAGTTCCTGGATTCCTCCGTCTCATCTTTTTAAATGCTGAGTCCCTCTCTGCCGAATACTGTAGGTATCAGCTGTTAAAAAGAAGGGAGCAGGGCCAAAGGGTAGAGAAAAAATTTAGTGAGGTTGCTTGACTCTTCATAAATATTTATACCCACTTGACAAGGCAGAGTTGGTGCCAGGGCTCTCCCCAGGGCTTCCCATGGAGGATTTTTAGTGCAGGATTAGGGCGCAGCTGTGTGCCCATTTCTTTCCCAGCCATGCCCTCACTAACCTCAGGCTCATGCTAATGGGCACCTTTTGTTGAGGATTGACTCTGTGCCAGACAAGGTGTGCTGTTATCTCTAACCTGTACAACACACTGCAATGTAGGTATTAGTGCTCTCATTTTATAGATAAGGACACTGAGGCTGGGGAAGGCGATTAGCTGGCCTAAGGCTGATGGGGCAATAGGGGGACGAGCCAGGCTGCGCCCCAGATCTGGTTTGCATTAGCGTCAAGTTCTTCCTTCTGGGAGGCTCTGTGTGTCCTCCCTCATGGATGAGACTCTGGGTCTCTATCAGGACTTGGTGGGCTCTCCTCCTTCTCCCTTCTCCGAGTTCCAGGAAGGGCTTCTCTCTACTCCCAGCATCCTGTATGGTCCCTCATGAATTGTAGCCTCCACACTGCCCTGCTGGAGGTGGATGTGTGCTCTCTTTACCCGTCCCTCTTTGGGTGTCATTGGTTTTATTTCCAAGGGGGTGTGGTAGGGACAGAAAAAGTTCATCTCATTCACTGGCCTGATGCAGGGCTGCCGGAGCCCTTGTTAATCAAGTGCATGACCACCTCCCAGTGCAGAGGAGAGACTCCTGTCCAGGCCCCCGCTGGAGGTACCCTCGACATATCTTTGTTCCAAGCTTACGTGTTTCTAGAAACACAGAGCTGGAGAATGTCATTTCATGTGTTCCCCAAAGGGCAGTGACATGAATGTGGCCACGAGACACAGTCCGTCTAAGCCTCTGACTAACTGCATCCTGTGTTGATGATGGCACAGTGCCCGTAGTGCCTCCTGTATCAGGATGCCATTGGGTGCTGGCCTGTTCAGACATAGGCTCTTGGGCCCCAGTCCACCCTCTACATCACAGCACAGTCTGCGGTGGAGGCCAAGATATCCCCAGGCTCCCGGGTGATTCGGTGTTTATAGAAATCACGCAGACTTTGACTTAGAACGTGGGCTTTAAAATCAGAACCAACTGGATTCCAATCCTAATTTTGGGCAAGTTACCTAACTTACTTGAGCTTCAGTTCTCTATCATAAGATAGGAATAGTAACAGTCCCTGCCTCCCAAGACACAACAGAGAGAAAGAGAGAAGAGAAAGAGCTTATCCTGTGACGGCTAAAGAGCTAGCTCTTCTCTGTTGACCTGCTCCACCGTCCTTCCACCCAAAATTTGAAGACAGTGCCTAAATGTGGTAAGTACTCAAAAAATGACTCAGATTTGCTCTTGTAAACCAGGAAAAATTGAGAAAACTCACTGATGAGATCATTACAGGGAAAAGACCGTGATTTGTGGGCCAAATTCTTCCCGATTCTAAGCAATCAATCAACAAATCCATAGTGATCATCTGCTGTGAGTCCAGCATCACAGAGCAACCAAAGTTTGTACCTATAGCAACCCAAATTTTAGTTGAGGAGATGAGGCCGAAACATACAAGTTGAAATAAAGTAAGAATTAACTAGAATAACAAGACAACTGTCAAAAGATACTCTGTGTTCATTTATTCATTCTTGCACCTTTCTAATGAAATCATTCATTGCCTGAGCTATGCCGGGAACTGTGCTAGAATCCAAAGACACAAGGTTAATAATATAGTCTCTCCCTCCAGGTGTTTAAAGTCTAGAGGAGAGAGATGAGCAAATCAATGTTCATGATTAATTCACTTTCTTCTGGCTATGAGTATTGGAAAAAGCTAAGTTTCACAGTATTTGAAACACTTCATTCAGGGCCTGGAGATCAGCTCCGCTGGAAGGCATTCAAGGTCTGCTTTCTCATCTCAGAGCATTCAGAGCTTACATCTAGAGACAAATACACTAAGTAGACCTCGATCAAAGTAGAAACGGCAGGCAGTTTGGAAACTCGTGTCTAAAGGTAGTTGGGAGGTGTGAAAACATGAGTAAATCTGTTCTAAACGGTTAACAAGCCAAGGGAAGGAGAACTATGGAGAACCCCAACGCACCTTTCATAACCCCAATAGTATGAGGAGATGGAGACAAAATGAAAGATGAGGGAATCCAGTCACAGCTACACTTCCTGCAAAACTCACGGCTTGTCTCCCTGAGGGGAGGAACAGCCTCTCCTCCCCAGTATCTCTCCACTTTGTCCTCCTCCCTCTACCCGCAACATTCTTTCTTCCCACCTCCAACGGGGCACTCCTTCTCACCCATCTGAACTCAGACACGGCCCCTTCCTTCTAGACTGCGGCAAAGCCTCTGCTGTGACCTCTACTCTCTCTCCCGACCTTTGTCACAGTTGCAAATTTACAGTCTGCTGTCCAGGGCCCAGAGGGTGGCTTCCTAACCCAGAGTGGGCCAACTCTATTCATGCTCCGGTGTCAAGCAGGATGGCAGAAAGGACTCAGTTTTAAGCAAAATTCTTTAGTGAAGAGAGCGAGAGAGGAAATAGTCATTGTGTGCTGCAAAAGTCTTTGGAGTCAAGGAAGGAATGAACCCCTGGACCCTGGCCTGCTTGGCTTATGGGAGATGCCTAGAGCACTCAGAAGTTGCAAGTTTAAATGCTCACAGAGCCAGGGTCAGTCCCATCAGGGCGCAAAGCAGGCCAGGGAGACAAGAGCCAGCCGGGACTGGTGCAACCTGGGGTCATATCCCTGCAGCTCAGCCCATGTGCTCAGGTCTTGTCTTCATTCTCAAGAGAAGTCCAAAATCATAGGTCTCCTGACTTTTAAGTGCTGGCAACTAATCCAGAAATCATAAAAGCAAGGAGAGAGTCAAACAAAGCATATCTGTGCTCTGGTTCCTGCAGGCTGGAGCACCTCTCTGTCTCTCTGCCCCAGACCTACATAGCCTCTTACGAATTCTTCCTCTACCCCACCACAGCCTGCACCTAAACCAGACCTGCTCTGGCTGCTGGTTAGTGCGGCAGGAGCTCCTTACCTCAGGCCTCCGTGGATGGTCCCTCCCTTCCTCCCCCACATCCCCAGCCCCCAACAGGCTCCCCCACATCCCCAGCCCCCAACAGGCTCCCCCACATCCCCAGCCCCCAACAGGCACACCTTCATGCTAGCCTCCTTATAGGACAAGAAGATCTCTTGGATCTTGGGCATCCATTGATCCATGATTTCCTTTCCTTCAAAACAACTTTTAAAAGACATGCTCGGAGAGGGAGGCCAGAGCCCAGGGTGGGTGTCCGCTTGGCCTCTCCCTCTGTCCTCCATCCCCCACCCTCTGCCATCCACTTAGCAGTGGTCCTGCAACCAGAACCCTAGGGGTCTCACACAGTTTAAAACTGCTGTCCATTCCTCCCCCAAGGATGAGCACTCAAAATCAGCACTCAAGACCACGCCGGTAGAATTGAGACCCCTTGCACCAAGAACTTGGATATTCTCGAATGCCATCACCCAGGCACCCTCTAAACCCACTGGCAAGCTGCTACCACTTTGAAGAGGGGTGGGGAGAGCCCCACAGGCAAGTTCTGGTAGGACCCAGATGGGGCCCATTTCAGGAGGTGGGAGTTAACAGCAGAAGAGAGAGGGGTGAGGTTCCAAGCTGCTGATACCTGGAGGTCCGGCCTCAAGCCCTGCAGGTCTCAATTGCCCCTCTGTGCGTCCTAAGCCTTCCCTTGTCCCCCTCTCCTTCCACACCCCCGGGATGCCACTGCCCAGTTCCCACGTCTGACTCTTCTGACCTGCTGCATTGAAGTAGCCACCCAGTCACCAAATCTACAGATTCCACCCCTGGAACATCTCCCAAATCCAACTCCTTTTCTCCACCCTCAAGTCCAGGTCATAGTTCAGACCACATCCCTGTCACCTGGGTGCCTGCAGACATCCCCACTTCCTCCAGTCTCTCCAGTCTCACCCTCCACTCACCCCCTCAATGCTGTCTGAGCACTCTTCCGAAGACACAGATCTGACCCTGTCATTCTCCTGCTTAAAACCCTCCAGGGCCTCTCCGTCATCTCTCAAGGTATAACCCAAATTGTCGCCAAGCCTGGCCCCATCCTGCCCCAGAGGGCTCACCCTGCGCCTGTCCCCAGGTGCGCACCTGCTGGCACTTCCTCACAGCAAGCGCAAGCTCCCTCTCACTTCCTTGTCACCATGCCTCCTGTCCCAACTGCCTCCCAAGCCCCTTCCTCCCATCTTTGCCTGGTGTGATAATGACTATTTGTCCTTCCAGGCTCAGTCAAGGTGTCTGATTCTGCAAAAAGTCTTTCCTAACTCCTGACCGGCATCCACCTCTCCCTGCTTCCTTCATTACAGGATGACATTGGTTATTGTCATCAGGGTACTTATCCCGTGATCCTGTAACACTCTCTTTGTGCCTCTCCCAAAATAGACTGTGAGGGACTCTAAGGCAAGACCTGGCCCTGGAAGCTCAGTGCCTAGCACAGAGGTGGAGGCTGTTGTTGTAGGTGTGTTGAATGAATGACTGAAACGTTCTAACCTCTGCCTTGTGCCTGAGGGTGTGCCTGGGTTTGGCTCATTCCAAACAGCCCATGTCTCAGCATACAAGGCTTATTTTTAGCATTAGTAGTTTATCTCCCAGGGAAATTTGGTGCCAGCTGTGGTCACCTGTTTGATTGCTTTCTGCCTTTAACTAGAAATTAATTTGGATTACTTAAGCTTTCCTTGCCCAGTGGAAAAACTCCAGCTGGGTAAATCCAAAGCTTCTGGCAATTTTTCTTTCCCTCTTTAATCTCTTTCTCTCATGTGCCAACTCTAATTTTGTGCTTTCTGGCTTTCTCCCCCTCAGTGCCCATTTTCAATCTACCATCTCTGTCTGACCCTTCGAAGATGTCGACTCACCTGGGATCTTTACCCTCCCACCTGTTTATCTCGGGGAAACTGAGGCCAGCCCTGGCTGTGGAATCAGATGCATCACCTGGGAGGTCTGGAGCAGCTCTGAGAAGGGAAACCAGAAGTAAGCAGCCCTAACCACCACCATACCCTGTCTTCTGCCCTCTCGGCCCCAGACTAGGCCTCAGTGCTTAGGAAGATCTAGAAGTTCTGACCATCAGCATTGAGATCACAGAGTACGGTAAGGAAGGCAGCCATGGGCCCTCACCAAGTCCTATTTTGGGTAAGAACGTGTCTACCCCGACTTGAGGTCTCCTCATGGTCTATGCCCAAGAAAGTGTTTCTCCTTTCCAGCTCTCTCATCATTAACACCTCCTTCTCCCCAACTCCCCCACTCCCATCAGCCTCCTGTCCTGCTTTTTTGGCAGGAGTCCATTCACACCCACACAGGCTCCAACTGCAAGATTGGCAAGTGTCTGTTGAGGGAGTTAGCAAAAACCTGAAGGAGGGGTAGAGGGGGGGTCACCTACTGCTGCAACATGGGACTGAGAACTTGCCAGGATCTCTAGGGAAACCACAGACAAAATGCACAGTGCATTGTTCAGGTCACTGGAAAGTTAAGGAATCACCCAAAGGCACACAGGAATAAAGCGGAGGAGCCACCGACTCCAGGTTTCCTGCTAATGGTTTTGCACACAAAATCCACCACCTCTGCTACATTGCCCTGCAGCAAGTTCCTGTGAAATGGATGTTCTTCTTTGAGGGAGAAGGCTCTGCAATGTCCGATCAGATCAGAACTCTCTGCTTTGAGCAGCCACCAGCTCTAAGACTTCCAGAAGAAATCCCGTGTGGCTCCGCATAGTGATGTGACGAAGGTCTCCTCCACACCCACCTGAGTAGGGCACCATGCTCAGCCACACAGCAGGCCTGCTCTCAAGCGGCTCCTGTCCAGTTGAGAAGGTGGCAGAGGCACAAACAGAAACTCCGCATTCATGTAAAATCTTGATCAGTTAAAACCCATTTCCAGGTGTAAGGTTATACGTAGTCCCTTGGAGTTCATAAAAAGAAACCGCCAGACAAATCTGCCACCGTGTTGTTTTAACCAAAGTGCCTAAACCAGTTTCAGTCCTGCAAATGAAATTCTAGCTTCGTGCTTTTCTGTAAGCATGCAAGGCAGTGTGCAATTAATTACCTTTGGTAGAATTAGCAGCAACAGTTGGGCTTTGTAAATTCGCCTTTCATTTATATTTAGAACAAATCCAATTTGTTCCAAATTCATTATCCACACTAGATGGAATTTGATCTTTGCTCCAATCTAGTTTTAAAGGTTATAGGAAATCATAGAGAAGATATGTAAACTATACTGAGAATGAGCTTACATGTAGCAAGGAACTGGAGAGAAAAGGAGCCCTCCTCACAGAGACAAAAGCCACCATCGTAGTGTACAAACCTAGCTGGAAGGCAAGGTCCTAATTAGTGCCTACCCCCACTCCCAAAGCTTCAGGAACATCAAATAAACCCCTCCAGCAAACTGTGCCTGAAGGAGTCAACTGGAAGTGATAAAAATGCGAACTTGAGTTTGCACCTGTGACTAGTCCCTTACAATGCCTTCTTAAAACGCTCTTCTCTCCTGGGACCCCTCTGTTCCTTCTCCTCATACACTTCATCCCCAGTTTCTGAGAGAAAAGAGGTATTTTTACTAATGTGCTAAGGTCAGTGGGCCCAAAGCAGGTGGAAATCGGTGTCCTTGATTTGGTAACACCTATGAAATGGTTAAAATGTTCACGCCTCTTTACTCTAAAGTAACACTTTCAGCAATTTACCAGAAAGAGTCAACAATGAGTATAATAAATATGTATCTGCACACATTGTTTAAAATAACTTAAAAATTGAAAACAACTTAAATCTCCATAAATGTTGGTTTTATATAAACTATGATACATTTATACATTGTATTGAAAGTGATGAGGAAGCTGGGGACATCTGGCCAAGATGGAGGCGTAGGTAGACACACTGTGCCTCCTCATACAACCAAAAGAAGGACAACAAATTTAAAAACAAAAAACAACCAGAACAGCCAGAAAACCGAACTGTATGGAAGTCTGACAACCAAGGAGTTAAAGAAGAAAAGAAGAAACATTCATCCAGACCAGTAGGAGGGGTGGAGACAGGCAGCGGGGGAGAGAGGACTCGCAGCGGCTGGCGACCCAACAGTCCCACATTTCCGTGAGGATAAACTGAGAAGAACAACTGCTTAGTGAGACAGACCACACAACCCAGGGCTCCAGCGCGAGGAAATAAAGCCTCAAACCACTGATTGAAAACGCCTGTGGGGGTTGAGTCGGCAGTGGGAGAAACTCCCAGCCTCACAAGAGAGTTCACTGAGACACCCACAGGGTCCTTAGAACACACACAAACCCACCCAGCCGGGAATCAGCACCAGAAGGGCCCACTTTGCTTGTGGGTAGTGGGGGAAGTGACTGAAAGCCGGCAGAGAACGGAGCAAGTGGCACTGACCCTCTCAGACCCCTCCCCCACATACAGCATCACAACTGTAGTGACATGGGTTCCCCCACCCTGGTGAACACCTAAGGCTCCGCCCCTTACCACGTAACAAGTGACCAAAAAAAAAAAAAATGGCCCAAGTGAAAAAACAGATCAAAGCTCCAGAAAAAATACAACGAAGAGATGAGGAGATAGCCAACCTATCAGATGCAGAGTTCAAAACACTGGTAATCAGGATGCTCACAGAAATGGCTGAGTATGGTCACAAAATAGAAGAAAAAGTGAAGGCTATGCAAAGTGAAATAAAGAAAAATGTACAGGGAGCCAACAGTGATGGGAAGGAAACTGGGACTCAAATCAACACTCTGGAGCAAAAGGAAGAAATAAACATTTCACCAGAACAGAATAAAGAAACAAGAATCCAAAAAACTGAGGAGAGGCTTAGGAACCTTAAACTTTAAACATTCCAATATCCAAATCATAGGGGTGCCATAAGGAGAAGTGGAAGAACCAGTAATTGAAAACTTATTTGAAAAAATAATGGACAACTTCCCCAATATGGCAAAGGAAATAGACTTTTAGGAAGTCCAGGAAGCTCAGAGTCCCAAAGAGTTTGGACCCAAGGAAGCACACACCAAGGCACATGATAATTACATTACCCATGATTAATGATAAGGAGAGAATTTTAAAAGCAGCAAGAGAAAAGGAGACAGTTACCTACAAAGGACTTCCCATAAGACCATCAGCTGATTTCTCAAAAGAGACCTTACAGGCAAGAGTGGCCTGGAAAGAAGTATTCAAAGTCATGAAAGGCAAGGACCTACATCCAAGATGACTCTATCGGGCAAAGCTATCATTTAGAATGGAAGGGCAGATAAAGTGCTTCCCAGGTAAGGTCAAGTTCAAGGAGTTCATCATTACCAAGCCCTTATTACATGAAATGTTAGGGACTTATCTAAGAGAAAGAAGATGATCAAAAATATGAATAGTAAAATGAGAACAAACTCACAACTATCAACAACTGAACCCCAAAAAACCAAAACCAAAAATGAACTAAGCAAACAACTAGACCAGGAACAGAATCACAGAAATGGAGATCACATGGAGGGTTATCAGTGGGGAAGGGGAGAGGGGAGAATGAGGGAAAAGGTACAGAGAATAAGTAACATAAATGGTAGGTAGAAAATAGACAGGGGGAGGTTAAAAATAGTATAGGAAATGGAGAAGCCAAAGAACTTATATGTACAACCCATAGACATGAACTGGGGGATGGGAATGCAGGTGGGACGGGGCGTACAGGGTGAAGGGGAATAAAGGGGGAAAATGGGACAACTGTAATAGCATAATCAATAAAATACATTAAAAAAGTGATGAAGCTATACAAGAAAAGATTAATAGATTTAACTATATAAAAATATGAGTAGTTTCTATGCCCAAGAAACTCAACCATTACAGTGTCAGAAGACAAATGGGTCAATTGCTTGCAGCGTGCGTGACAGGCACGCTAACCTACCCGACTAAAAGAGAGCTCTGTAAAATCAGTATGAAAAGGACAGCCCACTGTTTTCAAGAGGCCAATAACCATGTGAAGATACTCAAGCTCACAAATTAAACAAATTAAAAAACTGTATTAGTAGCTACATTCAATTTTTCATCTGTAATATTGGCAAAGTTCAATAGTAACCAAGATTTAGTAAAAAAAAAAGGTCTCATTCATTTCTGGTAAAAGTATAAATTTGAATGACAATTTATTAATCTCCCCCAATTTTAAATGTTAAAATCTTAAAATATTTTTATATTTTAAATATTTCCAATATTTAAATTTTAAATATTTCCACTGTATGAATTTACCCTTGTATATGTACTTGCACAGGTACATAAAAATATACACATACGGGTATTTACAGAAGTATTGTTTGTAGTATTGAAAGCCTGGGACAAAAAAAATAAACTATGATACACCTATAATAGACCACTATGGTGCTATTAGGCAGAATGAAGTAGTTCATATACTTGATATGGAAAACAACACCCAAGAGATACTGGGTCTTGTTTAATAGGTGAACACAGAAAGTTGAAGAGTATTAAGTATAAATAATCTCATTCGTGACATATACATATATTTTTTCACACAAGCAGAGAGAATTTCTTGAAAGATATGAAATGTAAAAAGTGGTAACGGGAAGAATTGGAGGGGAAGATTTTGTAGTTTATTTCATCTCATTCAGAACTCTTTGATTTTTTTCTTTCAGTGGTAATGTATTATTCTTACAATTAAAAAAAAAACTAGATTGAACCATTAATTGAAACATCGTCAATCACTCACTCTGCTACAGGAATTGTTTAAACACGGAGCAGGCAGTGGAGAGTATACAAGTGTATCGTATCTCTAGTCAAGAGAGTCAAACTACATTATCTCTTCTCAAGTAGCAAACAATAGCATGAAATAAAAGTGACTTCTGCGGTGGGGGGACTGTAGTGATAGGAAGAAGGCTCTCACATGAACACCTATAAGATCTTAAGATGTATGAATCAAGCAGAAAAGGGCTTTGCTTTTACAGGAAGATGTAAGCAAGAATTGGGGATGGGGGGATGGGATGAGCAGGGGGCATGCTCAGACAGTTGATTAGGGACTGTTTTTTTGTTGTACTCCCCCTTGTTGCCAGGAGGGTTGAGAAAGAGGGGCTTTTCCCCATTCTAACATTAGCTCAGGCTGAGCGTGGGTCAAAGTTAAGGGGTGGTGGGGTACCCTAGCTAACGTTTGGCCAGGACAAGTAAATGGGCATTTTGTCCATATCCATCGATGAAAACAACGAGATGGCTAATCATTTATGAGACAAAGCATGGGAATTTGGAGGGGCTGTGCCTGGCCTTGTCACAGGTAAACAAGGAGGTAAGCCTGAGTCTTACCTGGGTCATCTTGGGTTGGGAGGTTCTTTGCAGTCAGCCATTTCCAGGAACACAGAAGGGAGCTGGATTTCAGACCCTTGCTGGTTCCGGGAGAACAGGACTCAGGGAGAGTTAACATTGTACAGACCATCGCAGGCCTCAAAGAGCTTTAATTCTCAGGGATTTAATTTTCAGGGATTTACTTATTTGATTAAACAATCAAATAAGTAAATAAACGCAAGTTATATAATTGCTGTCAGATGCTTTCTGAGAGAACGTGACTCCTGGCCGCGGAGGAGGCCGTGTCGAATCCACAGTGAGCTCTTTAGCTTTGCAGTTCACTAATTCGCCTGCGCCCGCCGCAGACCAGACTGAGAGATCACTGTAACGGAGCAGATGGCCTGCAATGGACCCGGGTACGTACAAAGATGGAAGATTCATTATAGCTCAACGAGGGAAAGAAAGGATTACCCAATGAATGGTGTTGGGACAATTAACTAGCAATTTGGAGAAATAGTAATTTTAGAATTCCACTTTATGTTATACACGAAAATGACTTCAAATTGAGTAGAAGAGTTAATTGTGGTTTCTTTAAACATCAAAATCTCAGAAAAATAGAATTGGATATTTTTCAAACCTCTAGATAAAAGATAATTATATAAGCTTAGAAGCAATACAAGACTTTAAAAAAAAGAAAAGAAAAGAATAGGATCTCTAAGTTCATCTCCAAAAATGTAAAGTATAAAAGCAAATGGCAACCAAAAACTATCGCAGTGAATGTAATAAAGAAGCACTATATTTCTTATTTATATTGGTCAGAAAAAAAATTAAGACTCTAAACGATGAAAGGTTAAAAGATACTCACAAAAGAAACAATGTCACTAGCAAACAAAGATTTGAAATATTCCAGCTCCCAGAGAATAAAAAATGTCAATTAAAACACCAAGTAACCATTTCCCTCAGTTAAATTAGCATACATTTAAAAACCGTACCTCCTAAGCTTCTGTGTCTGCTTAGAACGGGAAAGCCACAAGTGACTGTTGAACCTGCCCCAGGAAAGAGAACTCGCTGAGCGAGCCATGGTTTTGTAGCACGGTTTCTCAAATCATCGGAGTGCTCGAGATGCCAAGAGACCCAAATAATCTAAATTCCTTGGGTGACAGGCTCTTCCTAGGATAGAAGAGATCATGGCTGCTTCTATCTAGGAAGAAGTGGCAGGAAGGGGAGGAAACTGCCATAAACTCAGGTAAAGAGATACCTGCCAAACCGGTAACAACATTTAATGGTTGTATGTGACTTCCTGTGACAGATTAGAATCCCAAAAAGCCTTAGCCACAAAGTGAGTCTACACCCACCCACCTGCCAGGCTTCCCGTGTAGGTCTTCATCAAGTACCCAGAGTAATAGACGGTTAAGGGCGAGACTAGAGGACTGAGAGGGTGCCCGAGGGGCGCACAGCATCTTCCCCAAGTGCAAGACCTTCTGAAAACAGGGAACAGGTCAGACAGCGCTATACTGAAATAAAAATATACCTACAAAAAAGCACTAGAAGGAAGACGATAAACTGTTCTCATGTTGAACTTGTGGGAGTGTTTTTTTCTTTCTACCTTAGTTATCTGAATTTTTATACTTTTCCTTTTACTTAAAAACATTTTTATTTAAATTTTTTTTCTTGATTTTTTTGCAATATTTTACTGTCCTATTCAAGGACAAGGTATTTTTCTCCAGTTATTTACATATCATGTATGTCCCTCTGTGTTTTTCTTTATTTAAATTTTTTATTGCACAAGAAATCCATGGTTATATTTTGTCATTTTTCACATACTCAATAGTTTTAACTCACAGAAAATAAAATTTTAAACTGGACTTTCATTTGTGAATATAACAAAGGGGATAAGCCTTTCCAGTGACCCAAATATTCATGACTACCAGATAGAATTACGTTATACAGCTAAATATTGTTATTTATGTAAAACATTAAATATGTGTAGTTTGAAAGCATCTGAAAATACAGTGGGTAGTCTTCGAGTGGAGTGAGGTCTTTTCCCCCGTCTGTTTTTCTTATGCTCAATGTGCATTATTTAGTGATAAAAAGAAATAGTGAAACTTAAATCCCAATTTCAGGCTCAAGCGCTCCTCCAAAAGCCCCGAGCCCGATCCAGATCCAAGTCAGCGGGAGGGAAATCGAGTTCCCCAGGCTAGAAGCTTCTCCATCATGCACTTCATCTTACTGTTAATACTCCACTTCCGGTCACTGGACCTTGAGCTTCCTCTTCCTGTACTATCCTCTTGACCTTAATAATTTCATGCTCTGCAACTTCCTTTCCTGGCCCTCAGCCTACCCCTACCAGTCCCAGTGTCCACAGACGCACCCCATGGGGTCAGTAAACCTGTGGAGTAAGTGCAGGGAGCAGGGACTGGCCCATTGGTCCCTTGTGGTCCCTGGGCTCCTCAGTGTCACACAGGCAGCTGGAACAAGAGCAACACTTGTCTTCCCTCCCCAAATCCCCAGCACCAGAGTCTGCTAAGCCATCCTAGCTCCTGTTCCTGCCAGACCTTTATTAACCATGACAAGGGTTTGGAAGACCCACAAAACATCATAATCTCCTCATTTCCCTGTAGAAGCAAATAGAATTAAAGAGGCTGTGGAGGGTGGAAAGGTGGCAGACGCATCCCAGGAGAGCCCGGCACTAGACTTCCTGGCCTGCGTGTGTCTTCTGTCTCAGCTCAGATCTCCCCTGCGGAGCCAGGCCAAACCTGCTAACGGCGAGCTAAGGAGGTGACTGCAAATCGAAATGAACATCCTGCTGAAAAGAATTCAGAGTGATGATAAATAGCTTTATGGGGCCCTGGTGTATAGAAGACAGCAGAGCACTCTCTGTTCCCCATCCAACCCTGAATATAAACTAGAGAGAGACAGGAGTTCCTCGTCCCTCCTGCCTGCTAACCTTTACAGTTCTTAGGAAAAGGAAGGGCAGCCACACCCAACCAGGAGGGCCAAGAACAGCTCAAATGAAAGGGATCCTCATTAAAATATGTCTCCTCATGGCTATTCAATCATTAATTGACTTTTCCTCCTCACTTGAATTTTGATGCTAGTGTCTTAATTAATTAATTCTGTCACCAAAGCCCCAGGGTGCCACAGAGGAGCTCACCACGAGTTTATCTCTCTGTTCCAGTCAACTTGACAGGTAGGTCTCGCTGGCCGGCCCTCTGGGTAATGGCCTGAGCCTGTCTTCGTCCCTTGAGGAAGCAGAGACCGGCTGTCATTCTCTGAACACTGGTCCCAGGGCCCAGCCCGTGGGGGAGAAGCCAGAGGCCTGGGTTGTTGCTCTCCTTCGCTGACAGCGCCACAAATTCCCTTCTCTCTGTGTGTGTGCTCATAGGTAGACCAAGTCCATCCCACACACTGTGGCCAGTGGGAGAGATGGATTGCAAGTGGCGCTTCTGAACAGCATCCTGGGAAATCATTTGTTCACTCAGTCGTTCATTCATAGGGGTGTTTTACTTGTTTATCACTGCTCTGTGCTAGACTTGGGTGGGAGTGGGGTATCAAAAGGGTGTAAATGTGGGCCCTGGCCAGAAAGGTGTTTATAGTTGTAGTTGAAGAGATATGATACTCTCTTACAAAAATAGAAGCCAAGATCTGGTGTTCAAAGGGCTAAGTCAATTGTCCTGGATATTTTGGCTATGTGTCCCCTCTTCACTTCTAGGACCCTCTGGAGTATTTCAAACATGCAATGACAAGTCACAAAACTCCAGGTGGGGTTTTGGCGGGAGAAGTCAAAGTCAAAGTTTTCTTCTTCTGTCTCCCTTCCTCTCCTGGAATGAAGGGATGAGGTAGCAGAAGAAGGCACATAAGGAAAAGTAAACTCCCTTTCCACCCTCTCAGACCATGCCATGAAGGGGGAAGACTGGTGAGAGTCCTTGCTTTGCCCCGTTGGACTGAGCTACCTGAGAGCAGAGTCACGCTGCCCTGAAGGTGGCTGGGGGTCTGCTCTGGTCTACAACAGGAACTATCAGTCCTCTTGCTTTTTCTTTCTTTTTCCTGTACAGTTTAGGGGACCCACTCTCCTTAACCACAGTCAACCATCTCGTCCTCTCTCCCTCCCTTCCACACGGGCAAGAAAAGAGACTCATGACCAGGGATTGATTTTTGTTTCTTATGGTAGTTGGTGTGGGGAGCAGCAGAAAACGTAAGCCACAGTTGTTTCTGGTCCCTCCAGTCTAACTAGCAAAAACCTTCTGTGTTGGGCTCGGGGTCTGTGCTCACTAGCAAGGAAGTGTATTTTATTTTCCATTTGCAATTTTCATCACATACCTCTTTCTCCAGGAGACTCACAGAGAGGAATGCTGTGATCTTGGTCAGGATCCTGGTATTCCAGGGTCTCCTGCCCGCAAACCGTCAAGGAGTGCCTAAGAGCTTGATAAACAGAGCGCCCAGGAGGCCAGGCTAAGCCAAATTTATCCCCTTCATGTGCCTCCAGCGAAGGGTGCTGTCCTGATAGCATTTTCAGTACTCTGCCCCAAAGAGCTTCTTACCAAGAGCTCAGTACCTGAGACATGCTTTTCCAGTTTACCATATTTTTGTATCTCCTATTGTCATTCTTAATCTACTTTTGTAACCTGTCTTGGCAGCCAATAGTAGTACTCCTCTGTTTGAAAATATACCCCAATGGCTTCCTATAGTCCTTAGTATAAAATGTGATAGCCTCACCATCGCCTATGGGGTAGGTGTATTGTTGGTCTCAATATCTGCTGCTCCTCACCGTGGGAGGATTTGTATCCTCACCCCCGATGACATCATACTGGGCCATGTAGTTTGCTTTGGCTAAAGGATGTGGCACATTCACGTTCACAGGGAAGCTTGAAGGCTGTCACATGGTCTTCCATCTTCTTTTCTCCCACTTCTAGGAGACCAGAAATGTCCCAGATAAGAGCTGCCCCATCTACCTGGAGTGCAACCATTCCACAAAGGGCATGTAGTATGAGTGATAAGTAAAGATTGTGGCTACTGAGCTTTGAGGGTCATTTGTTACCAAGCATGTTGGCCTAATCTGACTGATGCATTCCACAATGTGATTTGACCCCTGAACACTTCTCCAGTCTTATGTCTTACCTTCCATTCCTATACTTCAAACACCTTGGCCATCTTTTTCTTCATGGAACATGCCAAGTTTGTTTTTACGTTCAAGCTTTTGCGTATACTGTTCTCTCTGCCAGGATTGCTTTTCCCTGAGTTTTTCACCTGACTGGCTCTTCTTCCTTATTCCAATCTCCATTCAAATGATACTTTCTTAAGAAATGCCTTCCCTGAACCCCTGTCTAATGGAGCCTCCCCCACCCCCACCATCGCTCTCTATCACATGATCCTGTCTTGTTTTGTATCTGTTCACTAGTTTGTTATTTGTTTTCCCACTTTGGAATGAATGCTCCATGAAGGTAGAGACCTTGTCCATCGTAGCCACTGCTGTATCTCCAGACACCAGAAGGTCGCCTGACATACAGTCGATACTCAGTACTTGTGTCATGAATAAAAATTATCTCCTAAACTTTAAACCCATTTTCAATTGCCAACTGGACACCTTTTCCTAATCATAAACTCAACAGATGCAAAGCAGAATTCAGAATTCTCTGCTCTCTTTGCTTACTCCAACCTCCTCCTCATCCCCTGTGCCCTGCTCAGTGACACCATCATTAACCCCGTCACCCAAACGGGACACCTCAGGGTCATGTTGCACTCCTCCCTCTTGCTCCCTTTCCCACTCCCAGTCAGTCACCAAGATGATTGTCTTCTAAATCTCTCCGTAATCCACTTTGTCCTCATTCCACCGCTCCTGCTCTCATTGAGGCCCTCATCATCCACTGTCTGGATTAGCACAATCTTTGCAGAACAGGGTTCCCTGTTTCCAATTTTCTCCCCGCCCATCTGTGCTGCACGCTGCCACCAGAAGTATCTTTCTAAAATCTGATAATGTCACTCTCCTGTTTAGAAGGATTCCAAAGGAACTACAGGATGAAGCTTAACTCCTTAGAAACCATGAGATAGCTTTGCGTTCTGGTACCTGCCAAGCACCCAGTGTTTCTCCGACCTCTCACCACATCCAGCCACGCTGGCCCAGGGCTGCCGCCCCAACATGGGTCAGTGCTCACTGCTCTCTCTCCCTGCAACGCCCACTGCATTTCAACCCCTTGCCCCCTCCCCCCACAAACACTCCCATCAGCATCCACGTACTGAGAGCTTTCTCTATGGCTCTTAGTAATCTCCATCCTCACCACTCCCTCTCTGTAGCCTCTCCCACCTCCTTCCTCCCCTCCTCCTGAAACAGTGCAAATAGCTCTAATTATGAGCTCCACCCTTTTTCCTCCTTCAACACTCTATGCAATCCTCTGTTATAAAACACCACATGGCACCATATGCTTTTGGGGTATAGGTTAGTCTGTGTGTCTCTTAAGGGCTCCACAGGCAACCTTTCTTGGTCGAGTCCCCAGGAATTCACACAGCACCCAACAGACTCATAGCGTGTGCCCAAGAAAACTTGTTCCAGTAAATAGGTGGATAGAATAGATGGTATTAAGTATAAGGAGAGAGAATAATAGGTGGGTAATTACGTTGCAAGTCAGAGCCCTCATTTGCGTGCTATGACCAGGAAAAAGAGTGCAAATAAGGGTTGAATCAACCCTTAGTTTCAGGTCTGCCCTAAGAAAGCTACCCTACAAAATGGAGCCTTATCACAGGAAGAGGACCGCAGGTTCTAAGGAGCCCTGTGCATTCATTTGCGCTGCAGACCTCGCTGGTGCATTAACCCGAGCCAAGACTGGCGAACTCTCTGGCCCAGGGGCTCTCCCACATGCACAGCACAAGAAAGGGCTCTACTAAGGTTGCTCTTGATTTGCAGATTCTGAAAGAGAAATTAAGTCATGCCCCCAAATCACACAATAGGAAGCAGCAAAGTTAGAGTTGAACTTGGGGTCTTTGTTTCCGAGCTCTGTGCCCTCTGTACCCAGCTGGGCTGCCTTCCCGTCCAAGGAGAGTGTCACTAAGTAGATGATCGCATGTCCCCACCACCTCTAAGACCCAGTGATTCTCATACTTTCTCCCTCTGGGCTTTTGTTTTTATTATTATTTTTTTTATTTTACTATTGTTCAAATACAGTTGTCTGCCTTTTCCTCCCACCCCACCCCCACCCCAGCCATCCCCAGCTCCCTGCCCTGATTCCACCTTCCCCCTTGGTTTTGTCCATGTGTCCTTTATAGTTGTTCCTGAAAACCTTTCACCCTTTTCCCCCCATTATCCCCTCCCACCTGCCCTCTGGTCACTGTCTGTTGCTCTTCCCACCTAACCTGTCACAGTCCCAAGACCCTGTTAGGGCCACACCTCCTGGGAGTGGGCTAGAGCCCTGGGCTCCTCCTCCTTGCCCAGGAATGGGAGGCTCCTCCCCAAGAGGGAGCATCAAGATCCTCAGCACAGCTGGTCAGAAGCCATGTCTCTGTCGTTTTAGGGGATTCAGGTTCCAGCTTAATGCTATTGGAGGCTGAAAACAACCCCTCCAATCTTTCTGCTTATTTCTTAAATGCTGTTCTTAACAGTAATGATGGCACCTGTGGGGGAGGAAACAGACGGGATTTAGGCCTGGAGTTGGTTTCCTGTCACCTAAAAGGATTATTTTATACCATCAAGAACCATCAGAAAGATAATTCCCCTCCTAGTGGGGAGGATGGATTAGGTCTTTGCTTCAGATGGTACTTTATGAAAAGATTATTTAAAGATTATAGGACAAAATGGATACATTTGACATCTGCTAGGGCTGGGTGTTTTGGCTGCCTGGGAAATAACTTACGTAATTAGTAGCTTGTTTGCCTTGGTGCTAATCTAGAGTCTGTCTGCACACAAATGTCCACACACTTCTACTCTGGAGCTTTCTTCCCCTTCTCCCCCCTGATTTTGACTAAGAGTGACACAGAATGCCACCACTTCCATGAAGTCTTCCCTGATCTCTTTCCACCAGATGTGATGACTCTTGCCTCCAGACTCCCTGATCTCTTCTAAGGTCTTATCACACGTCTGTGCCTTCTCTCCCTGGACCTGAAGCATCTTACACGCACTGGCGTTCGAGCCCCACAAGGCTGCACATACACCAGGCTCTGAGAGATGTAAAAGCCTCTATGTGCTCTTGCCTCAGCTGTTCCCCCAGACAGGGTAGGGAAGGAGGGTCTTAGGGGCCTCGAGGGGCCAGGAGGAAACTGGTGTTGCTTGGGGTGGGGGTCCTGCAGGTCTGCATCTCACCATACTGTTATCCACAGAGGGGCTTTGGGGCTGAGGAGCATGTGCCATCCTGTGAATCTCTAAGAAACGCTGCTGCCCAGACATTTGGCCAGACACCCAGGAATCCCCCGCTCACTTATTACGGTGAGGCAGTTTTGAGCAAAGATCCTGGATGAGGGTCCTTGCAGAAGCAAGTCTGGCTTTACTCAGAGCTGAAAAAGCCTTTCTCCTGAATCCCCAGATGTCTGAACAGCTGCTGCTTTTGTTCAGAGAATCCCCCACGGCTACCGACCTTCCAGCCTCTCCCACCTTTGCCCTCAGGCCTGCACCGTACCAATGCCAGCTCTCACGCCTTATACTATTCCCTGAATCCAAGAAACTCAGTTTGCTCCACCTGGACTACCCTTCCCTCAGGCCTTCAGTATCCTAAGAATTCCTCCCCTAGCCTTCAGACTCAGCTCAGGGGTCACCTCCTCTAGGAAGCCCTCTCTGATGCCTCCAATAGATTCAGAGCCTCCTTGTTTTCCTAGTATCCATGGTGTGAGATCGAGAGGGGCAAATATCACCATATCTAAAAACATTCACTAATAAACAGCCATTGGTAATAAATAACTGACTGCGTACTGTGTGCCCATCATGGGCAATGCACTAACCTCTGCTCTTGGATGAAGCAATGAATGAGACAGATGCTTACCCTTGAGGGTCCCACCTCCTAGTGAGGAGCCCAACAAACACAACAATAAGTAAATTAGGCATGTTAGAGGTGGGTACAAGTGTGCAAAAAGGAAAAAGTAGGGAAGAGTGAAGAGGATGGAGAATGTGGAGGGCGACCAGGGAGAGGGTGGGGCGGGGTTGAATGGGGGAGCCTGGACAGGTCTCACCCCACAGGTGACATTCAACCAGAGACCAAAAGGGAGCAAGGGACGGTCAGCAGATGTCTTGAGGAAGAACATTCCCTGCAAACAGAGCCCGTGGGCCAGTCCACCCTGCCCCTTGTTTTCGGATGGCCCACCAGGCGAAGAATGTTTCTTACATTTTTCAATGGTTGGAAAAAAATCAAAAGGAGAGTAGTATTTCATGACACATGAAAACGAGATGAAATTCACATTTCGGTGCTCACAAGTGAAGTAGTATTGGAACACGCCACCCCTGTTCTCTGTCTGTGGCTGCTTTCATGCTGCCGCGGCGGAGTTCGTAGCTCGACAGAGACCCTCGAAGCCTAAAGTATTTCCTCCCTCACCCTTTGCAGAAAAAGTGCCCCTATGAGTTAGAGCAAAGGCCCTGGGGCAGGAACAGGAGCAGGACGGAGACAGGCCTGGCTAGACTGAAGGGCAGTGAGCATCCCTAAACTTGGTTACACCATTTAGTTTTAACTCGGGCAATGGGGAGCTGTTGCAGGATTCGGATGAGAGAAGCCGCGGAGTCTGGTTGTGTTTTAAGAGGGCAGTTTTGGCAGCTGTATTGAGACGAGACTGTTAGCAGGCTTCTGCTATTATTTAAGTGAGAAAAAACAGTGGCCCAGACCATGGTGTGGGCACTGTGTGTAGGTGACGAGAGGTGGTCAGATTTGCTTATGTTTTGGACATCCAGCCCACAGGATTTCCTGATGGGTTGGATATGGGATGTGAGAATAAGAGAGATCAAGAAGGACTCAAAGTTTTAGGAGTGAGCAATTGCAAGGTGAGATAGGTATGTGGGGAAATACCACAGATTTTGCTCTAGCCAGGCTGATTTTGAAGTGTCTACTAGACGGGCCACCGGTGAAGTTCAGTGTCAGTTGGAAGTGAGTCTGCAGTTCAGCAGAGAGGTCTGGGAGGAGGTGTAAGTTTGGGAGTTATACGCAGACAAGTGGTATCATGGAAATCATGGAACTAGATAAGCTTGCCAAGGAAGTGCACATGGAAAGAGAAAGAGAGGAGGACTTGGACTGAGCCATGCATAGGCCAGCTTTAAGACCCCAGAGAAGGCCCTGGTTGGTGTAGCTCAGTACACTGAGCACGGTCTGAGAACCAAAGGGTCACCGGTTCAATCCCAGTCAGGGGACATGCCTGGGTTGTGGGCCAGGTCCCCAGTGCGGGGGGAATGTGAAAGGCAACCACACATTGATGTTTCTCTCCCTCTCTTTCTCCTTCCCTTCCCTGTCTCTAAAAAACAAGGGAGACTGAACAGGTGTACATGAGTCCAGAGTGGAAGCCAGCTGGAGAGGCTGTGCCAGGGAGGAAGCAGAGAGGACCCCTGGGCAATGCTGCCCCTGTGTGAGCAAGGTGCAGGTCAGGCAGTCACTGATTTAGCAACACGGGGGGCCTGGGTGGGCAAGAACAGGTTTGATAGAGACACTGGGCTGAGAGCTGACCGAAGTGAATTTGAGGAAGAGCGTGGGGGACAGTAGGTACAGACAACACTTTTGAGGAGGTTTGCTGCAAAGGGGACAAAGAAGTGGGACGTCGGCTGGGGAGAAAGGCACGCTGATGAAAATAAGCTAATAGCAAAACTGGTGCTGTAGGAGTGGGTGGGGGACTTTTGCTAGAGCAGGTGGACAGCATGGGACTAGTGTACCTGCGAGTAGACCATTGCAGTCCTCACACACCCCCATCCCTGGAACGCTAGGACCTACCCATTCTCACCAGGTGAGGGACTTTGTATTCTGGTCACAATTACTCATTCATTCATTCATTCAACAGATTTTCACTGAATGGCCTTTATCTACCTGGTCTGATGCCAGACGCTGGGGACACAGCGCAGACAAGTCCAGTGATCTCTGCTCCCTTGTAGGCGACATGCTTGTGGGGGTCACTGAAAATCCTGAGCTCCATTGACTCAAAAGACAAGGACATTTAATATCTCCTGTAATGAAAGTCCAGATAAATGTCCACAGTTATGCCGTTGTTACAGCCTTCATCAAAATGCGACACCATTGTCTACTTATCTATCCCCTACACTGACAGATCTCTAAAGGGATAATATTTATAACCCCATGTAATGCAGCTCTCACACAGGAAAGGAACTTTTAAAATGCTTGCTGAGTGGATACATGACGCCTGAGAGATGGGGGGAAATCCTCCTTGAAAATTCCTTCATAATATTCGCCCTCGGTGTTACAATTTTCAAAAAGAAAACATCGCTGTGACATCTACCACCTCGGAAGTATGAGTTGGTTTCCTTGGATACTTTTCTCTCAGCCATCACCTAACATTGACTGTCCTTCTCAATCTGGATTTTTCCATGGAGTGGGATGACGTGGCGGTCTGGAGGGGTAATTGGGAAACGGAGGCATACCTGGTAAGGAGAGACTAGATGTCCTGCGCCCCAGCTTGCCTAGCTCCTCCCGAGAGTGTGGGTGGTTACTGACGTCCACTCTTTTCCTGGAATCACACACTATTTACTATTCCTACTATTTACTGTGTGGTTACTGTGTGGGGGCGGTGTATTAGGTGCCACGTGTATTACAACTTTTACAGTAGAAACACTGCCAAAGAGTATTCTCATCCCATTTTTGCACATGAGGAAACCTGCGAGTGGGTGGGCAGGGGGCGTTCTAACTTAGCAAGGTCACGCTGCAAGGAACTGGCAGGACTGAGACAGAAACCCGTGTCTGAGTCCAAAGTTCCTGCTTTGACAGCTGTTCTGTCGTCTCTTACCTTCATGCTGAAAAGCAGGACAGGGAGGCTTCCATTTAAATACTCGTATTCATTATCATCTCCCCCCACCCCCTGAAACTACCACAGAGCCAGTGTTCTCTAAGGTGACGTCTCAATCCAGCCTTGACAGGAGAAACATTTACCTGTGATAGCCGGTCCAGGCCGGCAATGAGGGACTGGAATGCTAATCCCTGCCACCTAGGAGGAAGCAGGAGAGGTGATGGAGGAGCGGAGTTAGGGTCCAGATGCTGTGACCAGGACAGAGGGGAAAGAAGTAGAAAACAGGACCTAGAATATCTGAGAGGGAAGGGATGCTCCCACACTCTTCCTCCAAAGAGCTCCCCATCGCTGCATTTCCCCAAATGCCTACTCTTTGCTACCCACGGCGGTGATTTGTCTGTCGCTGGCAGTCCCAGCGGGATCCTGGTTGCAACCGTTTGGACAAAGCATTCCCCTTCCTCTAACTGGTTTGTCATGGCATGATGGCCACCCGGATCATTCTTCTCAGAACAGACCGCTATTCATAACTGAACCTTCAAAGTCAAGTCACCGACGAAAAAGATGAAGAGCAGGTAAGCCTAGAGGCAGACTGTGCAAAACCGGCTGGGGCACCGCGAAGTCTTATCCCCAGGCCAGGCAGGCAGGAGAGTGTCTGTTGAAATCAAACTTATTACTTTCTCCCAGTATACATTTCCATGAAAAAAAATTACATCATCTTTTAAGTAAACACATGCATCTGATGCCTTTTTCTGTTCAACTTAGGTCACATGACCTCAAATTATATTTTATTTTCTATAATTTTCTGTATTTCTGAAAATGTTTACAATAAGCATGCATTACATTTATAAGAGGGGTGGGAATGAACTAACTTCCTTCTTTCTTTCCTTCCTTCCTTCCTTCCTTCTCTCCTTCCTTCCTTCCTTCCTTCTGAGACAAGCTGGAAGTAAGACGCCTGAGGTGGTAATGGAATGGTTGGCGTGCAGGAAGAATGACATTGGCTCCAGCAGAAATGGCCTCTCCCGGGTTGGAATCCCTCCAGCTGGTGAGTCTGAAAGTCCTAAGATCAGATGCTGTGGTGGCGGTTTGTTCATTAGTGGGAATGCGCAGGGGGACTGCACTCTGCTCGGAGCTTGCAAGAAATGTATCGGCTGGTCCTGGGGAGCCGGGAAGAGCAATTGCACTCATCTCAGACCACTTAGCAAGGAGAGAATTAACCCACACAGGGAGGCAGCCTCTGAAGTCTCGAATTAGTCCTTTCCCGGCTCTCAAAGCCTCTCTAAGAAGTTGCTTTTCGTTTCAAGGGGAGTGGTGGATTTCCAGGCATCACGAGGGAGTTACAGAACACCAAGGTTCCTGAAAAGTTGTTTTTCACAAATTAAATTTTCATATGCCAAATCCTGCTTCCTGTACTTTTTTATTATCAAATTAAGGAAGCTTCCTGAGAGAATACAATCAATCCACTCCTGGGAACATGACTCTAGCCAAAGGCAGCACACTTTTCTTTTTATGACATGCTCGTTTTGTCCAATAATAAGACTCTCAAAATAAGACACTAGTGGTACATTTCTAAAACTAAGTTACAAAATATGAATCTAACTAGAAATATCTGTCTCTTTGGCTAGCAGCTACATGGTCCAGAAGAAACCCCATAATGATAGCTGAGCAGAATAAAAAAGTTTGAAAAGCCTTGCCCTGGCTGGTGTGGCTCAGTTGATTGAAGCATCATCCCATTCCTGAAAGGTGGTGGGTTCAATTCCCAATGAGGGCACACACCTAGGTTTCAGGTTTGATCCCTGGCCCAGGCACGTACAGGAGGCAACCAATAGATGCTTCTCTCTCTCTCTCTCTCTCTCTCTCGTTAATGTTTTTCTCTCTCTCTGAAAGCAATGAAAAAAAAAATGCCTTAGGGTGAGGATTAAGAAAAAGTTTTTAAAGACTGAAAAGTCTCTAGAATAGTGTGCTAAGAAATCCAGTGTGCTTGGATATTCAGCTACTGTCTCTCAGCTCCAAACATACCTATTCCTTCCACCCTTGTAATAGGAGGCTGGGGCTCTGAAAACCACCGTTCTGATTGGCCAGCTAGATCTCCATCAGGCTGGAACCCAGGTGATGGGGCAGCCAGAGGAAGTGCACGTGGCTGGAGTAGTAAATAAGGACATGATCTCTCATGTTTCTTCCCTGTCCCTCTCTGTGTACTACACCTCTCCCCCCACCCCCCACCCCTAGCAATGCTTCTCCATTCCGGAAATGGCAGCTGGTCCCAGTGTCCAGTTTTGTCTATGCGGCCAGAACTAGCCCCATGGTGCTTCGCTTACTTGTGAGGCTGTGTCAGAGCAAGGCTGCTCAAGACAAGTTCAAGAATTCTGTGAGCTAGTTTTAAGCACAGTTACCATTATAAATTAAATTATATAAACTTACTGTATTTGTTGGTTAGGGCTGCAGTAACAAAGCCTCCCATACTGGGTGACTTCAACAGCAGAAATACATTGTCTCACAGTTCTAGAGGCCTGAAGTCCAAGATCAAGGTGTCTGCAGGGTTGGCTCTTTTCAAGGACAAATCTTGTTCATCCCTGTCTCCTAGCTTCTGGTGGCTGGCTGGCAACTTTCCCATTCTCTGGCTAGTAGAAGAATCACTCAGATCTCTGCCTTCCTGTTCACCTGCTGTTCTCAATGTGGGTGTGCCTGTCTCCAAATCTCCCCTTTTTATGAGGACACCAGTCATATTGGATTAGCACCCACCCTGATGAGCCTGCTTTAACCTGATTACCTCTGTAAAGACCTTATCTCCAGATAAGGTCACATTCTGAGGTACTGGGGGTTGGGACTCCAACATGCAAACCTTTTTTGGGAGCATGATTCAACCCATAACACTTTATATTTTTATTTATACAAATTATAATTGTATTTATATTATATTTAAAAATTATAGAGAGGGAGAACAGACAATGGATTAAGAAAGAAGAAGGACCTGAAAAGTTTGAAAACACTTATTCATAAAGATACGTACCCCACGTTCATTGCAGCATTACTCACGGTGGCCGAGCATGGACACAACCAAAGCGTCCTTCGATAGATGGTCGGATAAAGAAGATGTGGTCCCTATATACAACGGGATGCTACTCAGCAGATGAAATGCTGCCATTTACCATAACAGGGAAGGATCTTGAGAATATCACGCTAAGCAAAATACGTCGGACAGAAAAAGTTAAGAACCAGAGGATTTCACTCATATGTGGGGTATAAAACTGAAAGCCACAAATAAACAAACCAGAAAAACAAACAAACAAACATTCACAGACACAGACAACACTAAGGTGGTTACTAGAGGGGAGGGGGTGGGGAGTAGGAAAGGGTGAAGGGGGTCAGGTCTATGGTGATGGAAGGAGACTTGACTTTGGGTGGCAAGCACACAATACAACATATAGATGATGTATTATAGAATTTTACACTCAAAACCTACATAATATTTTTTCTTTAAAATGTGGAGTCTACTTTTATTATATATTTCAAAGATTTCTGAACTTATCCTTAAAATGAAACTTGGGGGAGCTTACTAAATTTTAGCATGAATAAATGTTAAAATTAAACAAAACCAAAAATGTTTTATAATTACTTAAACCCATTTCCATTGTTAACCCTATAAACAGCCTAAGTGCCCATCAGTAAATGAGTGGATCAAAAAACTATGGTACATTTACACAATGGAATTCTATGCCACAAAAAGAAAGAAGGAGCACCTACCCTTTGTGACAACATGGTTGGAACTGGAGAGCATTATGCTAAGTGAAATAAGCCAGGCAGTGAAAGACAAATAACTATATAATTTCACCTATAAGTGGAACCTAATCAACAAAACAAAGAAGCAAGCAAAAGACAGCCAGAGACATTGATGTAAAGAACAAACTGACAGTGACCAGAGGGGAGGGGATAGGAGGATAACGGGGGAAAGAAAGGGAAGGGTCATCAAGGAACATGTATGAAGGACCAACGGCG
The DNA here is from genome assembly GCF_022682495.2 of Desmodus rotundus. Lineage (NCBI taxonomy): Eukaryota > Metazoa > Chordata > Mammalia > Chiroptera > Phyllostomidae > Desmodus > Desmodus rotundus. Next base: position 77,628,006 of record NC_071392.1, on the reverse strand, counting down.
GGGGGGGGGGGGGGGGGGCAGGTGGTGAGGGGAGAATTGAGGGTGGGAGGTGGGTGGGGTGGGAGAAAGTGGTGGTGGGAAAATGGAAATCTATATAATCTTATTAGCAAATGTCACCCTAATAAATTTAATTAAAAAGAAAAATATTAAAGATATAAATAAACAAACATTACTTATTTTTAAAAAAGAAGAAAGAAGATGCAACTCTAAGAATTATAAGGGAACGGGGGGAGGGAGCTGCTTCGTGATGATGGGCCAATTGGGGTGTCGATTGTGGTACTGGCGCTTACACAAATCTGCATACACTAAAAAGTCACAGAATTGTACGGAAAGACACAAAAATGGGTAAATGCAGAAACTGGTAAGATCCGGGTCTGTATACAAATTGATTTCAGGGTACCATGTATTTCCGGTTTGGATGGTGAACAGATGCGGGTTTGGAGAAGTGGGGTGATGGGTACAGGGCTATTGTTTTTGCTGCTCTTTCTAAGTCTATAATTACTTCAAAATTAAAACCTTTTTTTAACCAAGAAAGGTAATTAATACCCCAAAGTCATTACTCCCTAATTACTTGCTTTTTACTGTTATCACTGCGCCCGAGGCTGGAGGCTGCAGCTGGGCAGGTCCCTTCTTCCAAGCCTCCAGCCTCTTCCCTGGTCCCCACCGGCCGTAGGGAGGTCAGCTGTTTGCTACAGGCACTGTCTCTGTGCTACTTCAACGTTTCCTTTTTGCTTCTCAGGTTATCTAACGCCTGGTTAAGTAAATTCTCACATTAAATTCTCTCTGTGAATCATGCTGCTGTTTTCCTCACTGATATAACCAGTCAACATAAATGTTCTCCAAATGATTTAAATGGCTTGCATGATGGTAGAACAGAAAGCATTTTTTCCCCAAAAAACGACAAAAGACCTACATGTCTCTTCTGATTATCCCGGAATTTTATTTTGGAAAATTGGCATTCCCAAAGGATGCTGGGAAGCAGAGCTTGCTTTGGCCTGGAAGGCAGCCTAGGCCATAGCTGTCTAAGGAGCCCAGATCCGTGATGATAGAGCAATCTCGGGCAATAACACTTTGTTCTTAAATATTAATAATAATTTCCTTTCTGAATATAAAGGTAATCTGTGCTCATGCAATACATTACAAAGTGTTTAAATAAATGGGCACATAATCCCAGAGAGAGATATCACTACTAATATTTTGAGGTATTTTCTCCCATAGTTCTGTGATATGTAACATAAATAGTTTGCATCTGTCTCTATATGTGTATGCTTTAAAATATGTAAAATAAAACTGTGTTCAGGTGGGGACTGACTGGGAGTGGGGAGGGGAATTGGGTGGGGTAGGGGAGAGCAATGGGGGAAGATTGGGACAACTGCAATAGAACAACAATTAAAAAATCCACAAATGAGCGAGACTCTGACATTTGGATGATAAACAACAGCTTGATGGATAATCTCCTTTAGCATGTCACCATTATCACTTAAAAACATGGACACAGGGACACTGCGTTGACTGTGTTTCTCAAATAAATTTTTGGACCCTCTCTTTAGCAAAAAAAACAAAAAAACAAAAAAAAAACTGGGTTCATTTATACTGCTACGTTTTGGGTCTTTGAAGATAATTATCAATCACGCTTCTTCCCTTTGGTGACTAAATACAGTCTTTAGATAAAGCCTTCCGGCAGAGGCAGCTCAGAGAACAAAGCCCCGTCTTGTGGCCAGTCTTTTCCAGTTTCCATCTCATTCCCACCCCGACATCAGAACGGGGTCCTCCAGGCAGACCCCGCACCACTCACGGGCGAGAGGAGTGATTGCTCCTTCGCACATTTTGATTCCCCAGAGCAGCGGCGGAGCAGACCCCAGCAGGCAGGCCCGGCCCCAGCGGCTGCACGCCCGCTGCAGGCAGGAGCGCGGCGCGTCCCACCTCCGCCAGCGCCCGGGCCTGTCCGCTGGCCAGCGGCCACGGGGTACTTTACTCCACCCACGGAGGGATGCGGAGCCGTGGAAGTCCACGCCCACTAACTCGCCCGCTAAGAATATCATTCTCTCTCTTGTGCAGAGAAGCAAATGAGGAAAACATGGAAAGAAAAGCTTTCTTGCCGAGGTCCCCTCGTGTAAACAAGGTCCAGGGACAGGAAACCTTCGCAGGCCCTGTTTGTCTCTCTTCCTTTCCGGGAAGTGCGGGTTTGTGGGCATTTATCTGTCATCAACATGTCTTCACAAACATCATCTTATCCTCTCCGGTTTTTTATTACTATAAAACATAATACACAGTCATTGTAGAAATTTGAGAAATAAGGCAAGCTACAAGCAGAAAATGAGAAGCACAGTAATCCCGTCATCCAAAACAACCACATTTGGGCATAAATCCTTCTAATCTTTGTTCCATGTGTCTGTAAGCATTATTTGTTTAACTGAATTACACATTACTTACTGTCTTATCACATGTTTTTCATTTAATGTACTAATTGTAAAACACCTGTACGTATTTGTCCACTTGTCTGCAGCTACGTGACAAATTGCATCACAACTTAGTGGCTCAAAACAGTAATTTTATTTTGCTCATGATTCTGTGGATGGTGGTCCAACCACGTTCCAGGAAATAGAGGAAGGGTCTCCACCTCTCAAAGGGGGGCTGCAGGTCACATTGCCAAAGAACAAGCGGGAGGGAAGACACTTCTATAGCCGTCTTTGGAAAATACAGAGTGCTACGTATAATAGTAAAGATTCTTCTTCACAACTGTAGCGGAGACTGGAACAGATAACAGTATCTATTTTTAAAGGTGTTGTCACTGATTGAGTCAATTTTAGCTTTACAAATTTTAGAAACTACTACAAACACCTCCGTGATAAAATTCCTGCACATAAAATGTTATCTGTATCTCTGAAAATTTTCATCAGGATAAAATATTAAAAGTGAAATTACTGGGTGATATGGTTAAAGCTGTTTGATGTAAATAGTCAAATTAATTTCCAGGAAAATTCTAATTTAGATCTACTTCACTTAAAAACATTTTATTGTCTTACAGAAAAATAGTTCCATCAATACCCTTCTTTAAAAATATTACTGGCTATTTTCATCTATTACTTTTTCCAGATATTTTTCAGATGTAAAAGTAATTCCCGCTGAAATTCTTACTAGAGTTTAATTAATGATTAAGCCAGGATTAACCTGGAGTGAACTGGTCTCTCTTCGATATTCCGTCTTCGGTCTGGACGTCTTTGGCTCTGGCCTTCCTTTATATTCGTGAGAAGTAATTGAGAACATTCATTATTTAATTGTTCCTAGCACCATACACTTGTGTAATTGTTTTTACTTGGGTCACTTTCCCCACTATATATTTTAACTGATTCTTAATGTTAAATTGGGAAAGTGCTCATTTTGTATATTTGTCCATATTCAGCCACCTTTCTAATTTTTTATTAGTTTTAATAGTTTGTCACTGGATTATCTTAGGGTTTCTGGAAAGATAATCATTGTGGTGCTTCTGATTTCCTTTCCAGTAGTCCGTCTTATTTCTGTTTCCCATCTTTGTGCATTGGCTGGGCTATCCAGGACAGTATTAATTAATGTAATGAAACCAGGCATTTTAATCTTGTTCCTGATGTTAACTAGCACATATCTTTCAAAATTATATATGCTAATGTTTAAATATTTTTTATCATTAAAAATCTTCTACTTCTAGTTTACTAAATTTTGTTTATTCAGAATTGGTACAAAATTTTTCTGAAATGTTCTTAGACATCTCCTGAGATCACGAGAATTTCCTCTTTAGGCTTGGTATAATGTTTTATTTCATAATATTAAAGACTTTTGTACTCCCAGAGTAACCCAGTAAGTAGTCATTATGGATTGTTCTTTTTATATATTGTTGAAGTTGATTTGTCAGCACTTTACTTAGAAATTTTTTGTCTATTATAGTGAAACTGTTTTGTAATTTTCTGTATTTTGTCATTTTTCTCAAAGTCCGTTACAGGATTATACTTGTTTTGTAAACCGAAATAGGAAGGTTTTAATCTTTTTCTTTACTCTGACATGGTTTAAATGCCATAGGAATTATTTGCTCCCTTAAAAATTAAAGGCAAAATTATCCTAAAATGGAGCATGCTTAGATATCATTCTTTTCTTTTTAATTGTTTATCTAATCAGATTATCTGATTTTTCTTGAATCGATTTTATTAGTTTCAGGTCGATTTTTATTTTTAAATCCTCATCTAAGGATATATTTGTTTTTTTGTTTGTTTGTTTTTGTTTTTTAATATATTTATTGATTATGCTATTACAGTTGTCCCATTTCCCCCCCCACTCCACTCCATCCTGCCCACCCCCCTCCCTCCCACATTCCCCCCCCCATAGTTCATGTCCATGGGTCATACTTATAAGTTCTTTGGCTTCTACATTTCCTACACTATTTTTACCCTCCCCCTGTCTATTGTCCACCTGTCATCTATGCTACTTATTCTCTGTACCTTTTAGAGAGAAAGGTCAGGGGACGGAGAGAGAGAATATAAATCAGTTGCCTCCCCCTGTATGCATCCCAACCGGGGATCGAACACGCAACCCAGAGATGTGCCCTGACTGACTGAACTCACAACTTTTTGTGTACAGGATGACCCTCCAACCAACTGAACCAGCAAGCCAGGGCTCAGGTAGATTTTTAAACAGGTTAGCATCAAGTTGTTGTTGCTTAATTCTCATTTGAAATTACTGTATCTGTCAACACGTTTCTTTCCCATGTGCATTTTTAGCTCTACATTTTCTCATGCCATGAAAATATTACCGTAAATGTCTATTGTATTATTTATTTATAAAAATTCATTCTTAGATTTATTTGTCTATACTCTGTTTGTTTTAAAATGAATTAATTTTGAAATAATTTCCTAAATACTGTTTTGCTGATGTTTGATTTGCTTTACTTTTTCTAGCTTCTTGATTCATCTAGCTACTTAATTCATTTATTTTATTTTTCTTGTTTAATTAAACAAAACATTTTAAAGCTATCCATTTGCCTTCAATTAACAGCTTTGACAATATTCCACAAATTAAGACAGTGTTTTAATTTCTGAACTTTGGAATACTGAAAATATCCTCCTTTACTCAGTAGTTTAACATTTCCAAGTGCTTGGCAGGTTTGTGTGATTTCTGAGATTATTTCATTATGGTGAGCAAATATGGCCTAGCAATGTCTGCTTTACCAATTTATTGATGTTTATTTGTGATCTAGTACTATATATATTCTTCAATGTTCTCAGCACACTCCCAGAGATCAGGAAAAGGCTAGGCAGGCTGCCTTCCCACAGAGTGGGGGGATTTCCGTTCCCATCCCTGCATCCCATCCCCTCCTCAGTGCCCATTTTAGAAAGGAAAGCAGAAGTTCAGGAATAAATGTGGCAGAACAAGTATCCTAAATATCCTGGGTTAATTTATCAAGGCAGACTCACGTTATTCTTATGAAAAAATGCCTTATACAGGTGTCTCCCTGTTCTACTCAGCACTTCCAGATGACCCCAACTCCCCGGGGAGATGATAAGAACAGACAGCAGTGGACCGCCCAGACCACGTGGACCCTTGGCAGAGCCCCAGGGGAGTGAGCACACGGCTCTCCCTTGTCCTGGGTTCCTGAGTGGCCGGGGTCTCCTTCTAAGCAGCACACTCTGAGATATGACAGGGTTGAATACTTCATATACATTAGGAACAATAACTTCTGCCACACTCAGAAGAAACTGGTCAACACAACTCAAAACGCTATCCGGACTCTGTGGATGCTACGTACCATTTTTATACCTGCGCCATAGTCTCCTCTTCGTGACATTTTTTTTGTTGTTTTTGCCTCGCACGGACTCTTCGCTAGACCATTGTCCGAGGCAGAGCCCAGTAGACCGCACAGAATCCACTCCTTGTTTGTGTTTAAGCCGGTTACCTGTGGTTTCCTCGTCGTCCTGTCGTTCCTTACCTACCGGCCAGGGCAACTGTGCATGGACACGTGCAGCCTGGTTTGAAGGGGTGTGCAGACTCCTTCCCTGCGAGACAGCACATGTGTCCTTCAAGACTTGCACCCAGTGTTGGTCTGGCCACCAGACCAGTATCTAGCGACAAGGCACAGCCCAGCCAGCCAAGTCACGTGTCGGTTGAAGTAAGGGAAGGAAGAAACCAGCCACAGGGCCTGATGGAAAGACAGCCTGTTTCGTGTTCCACTGAGGCCCAGCTTGGCGACTTTGTCCTGCGAGATGGAGTGCCGTCCTTCAGGGTAGGACCCTCAATAGACCAGCTAGTGATTGTTGAGCTGAGGTCCTCATGGAGTTACGGCTCCAGTCAAGGCCACCGATGGAGGGCGAGGCCCTCGCTAGGAGAAATGCATGACAGTTTTGCCAGCATTCTTACTGATTTTATGGAGGAACAGATTGTGGGAGGTTCTTACTCGCCCATCTTGGAAGTCAACATCTCCATCTTTGCTTGATTGAGATCGTGTGAGGCTCCTGATGATGGGCCTTCTTCAGAGAGAAGTGTGCTTGCTTCTGGCAGGAGACACGGGCACTACCAATCCCCAGTGACGATATTCCAACCAGGGACTGAGGTGATTCGCAGCTGGCTTCAGTCCCTCCCACGGACAGACTGTTGCTGGTCCACTTTGGTCCCAGTGTGTGATTGTTCACAATCTTAACCCAAACCGTGGGTCTTGTCAGACCCCACCCCTGACAGGCTTCTCTCTCCCTAAGTCTGTTGAAAGTCCTGCCCAGTGCCATAGCTCTCAAGCTGTATCTTCTGGAGAAAACTCCGCCAGAAAATCCAGGCTCCACTCCCTGGGTTTCCCTCTTCTCTCGGAAGGTGGCCCAATAATTCTTCACTGACTTGTGAGTTCTCTGATACTTTCAAACAGGTTTTGGAAATTACATTCTGTCTAGCTTTTCTAGTCATTTTCGGCAGGAAAATGGGTGTGACCTTCCAATTCAGCTGTCACTGGAAACAGCACCGTGCCAGTCATTACATCTGCAGAAACCGTGCAGCAGGAGAGATGACTAGAAGGGGTTCGCTCGCCTCCCAGCAGTCAGGTACTTCCAGTGAACCTGCTTGGGTGGTCCACACAACAGTCCTGCTTCTGTCTCTTCGGTCAGAAGTTAGTCGCATGGCCACACCTGGCTTCGGATGGGAGGATAATGTGGGCCACTAGCCCGGCACATTGCCGCCCTAAATAAAGTCTTGGGTTTGCCCTGACCGGTGTGGCTCAGTGGGTTGGGCAGCGTGCTGCCAAGTGAAAGGTCGCCAGTTCGGTTCCCGGTCAGAGCACACGCCTGGGTGGTGGGTTCATCCCTGGCCGGGGTGTGTGCGGGAGGCAACCGATCGATGTTTCTCTCCCTCTCTTTCTCCATCCCTTCCCCTTTCTCTAAAAATGGACAGATAAAAATCTTATAAAAAAGAACCTTGGGCTTTATTACAATGAAAAGAATGGAAGTTGGGTAAGCAGTGTAGTCTCTGACACATTCCTCTAAAAAATAGAAATAATATTAATACCTAACTTATAATTAATGTGAGGATTAAAAGCTATAAAGCTGGGCACTCTTAGCGCAGTGCCTAGCGTGTGGTGAACAGTCACTAAATGCTAGCAATAGTATTATAAATGCTTATTATACAGGCTGTGGCAGAAGTAGGTTTATAGTTGTGAGTACACGAAACAGTTTATTTTTGTATTATTATCTACCAGTTACTATATTATTTTTCCATACAACAACTGTAAGGCTATTTTTACCCACCTTTAGTACCGTAATTTGAATATAATTGATTATTATGTGATAAACAGGAAAAAGAAGCAATCCTTTGAACCCCCTTCTCTAGCTTCTCACAGTCACCTGAAGCCGCTTCTAAATTCAGTCAGGTGAACTTGGGGATAAATTGTCCACTCTCATTGTTTTGTTTTAAAGAGTATTTGCTTGATTTGTAACAGCTGATTGTAAATCAAGCCCAGAGTAGATATTAAACATGTAAGTTTCCCTCATAATTACGCTCTAGATTTTCTTGGACTATACATTGTCTTATAGTTTCATTTTTTCATTCTAACAAGTGTATAAATACACGTGATTTACTCCTTGGACCTTTGTGAGACCCACTTTATTAAATATCCACCACCTGCAGAACAAACCCTCTTGGCAGGTTAAGGTCCTGATTTTTAGCTGTACACGTACCATACTCACCGTGCTCATAATAGCTTCTGTGTGATATTTGCGGATATTCTGACATTTCTCTGCCTTTCCCTCCACTTCCTGTGACAGCCACACCCAGACTGTCTTACACACACACAGGGGCCACCGACCTTTCCATAACCACAGCCACGACCAAACAACAGAAATGATCGCATCCGCCTTCTTGCAGGGATCAGATATGAGAGAACGAGTAAGTGCGTGTGTGTGAGTGCATGCCTGTGTGTGAGTGTGTGCCCGAGTGTGACCGTGTGTCTATGTGTGAGCATGTCTGTGAGACTGTATCTATGTGTGAGCGCATGCCTGTGTGTGAACTCCTGTGAGTGTGTGTCTCTGTGTGTGTGAGCTTGTGTGAGCACTTGCCTGAGTGTAAGCATGTGTGTGACTGTGTGTCTATGTGTGTGTGTGCCTGTGTGTGTGTGTGTGTGAGTGTGAGTGTGTGTGTGTGAGTGTGTACCTGTGTGTGACCATGTGCCTGTGGGTGAGTGTGTCTGTGGGTGAGTGTGTGCGTGCCTGTGTGTGAGCGTGTTTCTCTGTGTGTGTGAGCCTGTGTGTGTGAGCACATGCCTGAGTGTGACCGTGTGTCTGTGTGTGAGTGTGTTTCTGTATGTGAGCGTGTGTCTTAGAACCCCAGCATGGCAACAGTGTTGCAGTTGCTGATTATAAGAAGAAGAAAAATTACCAGAGTGATACAAATTACTAATTACTTTATTATGCAGCAAGAAGAATGAGAAGTTGGAAGTTGTTTCAGCAAATTCTCTTTTTAAGCAAATAATTGTTGGGTTTCCAAAGCTCTAAATTAAGTAATGCTCCTCAAGACCTTGCCTGAGTCTCCTGCTTTGAACTCCAGTGGCTGGCGAAGAATTGCAGCTGGCTCTGGGATGGGCAGTAGGTTTCATTTGTAATTATTTTCTTTAATGGGCTATCTTCAAAATGAGATATCTTCAGGGGTGTTTTCCCCCCAGTCATTAGGAGTGGCTTTACTGAATCATTCTGTTTTTCCTCCCATTCTGTAAGAGGGGGTGTTGAGTAGTCAAAAGATATTTTAGAAAAGAAAGAGAAGAAGAAGACCTTAGAATAAGGTTGAAGACCAAGGTCCCTGATTTTGTGACCTTGGGCATAGCTGCCACCTTCACCGGGGCTGGAGGAGTGAGACAGCATTTTGGCACTTTTTAAATGGAGAAGCACTGAGCATTCTTATGTAGCATTATTAAGATGGCAAAGAATGACGATAGTAAGAAAGCTGTATTAAAATAATTGTAACAGTAGACCACGTTTTTTTTAAAAGCTTTCAGGATATACCACGTGCCTGGCATTGGCTGAAGCACTTTATAGGCGTTAACTCATTCAACCCTCGTAACAACCCTTTGAAGTAGGTTCTAGCAAGTCGCCACGCTACCCAGCAGGTACCGGGAGGGTGAGTGAGTTGCATCATGGAGCTAGAAAGGGCAGAGCCAGGGCTCAAGCCCAGACGCTCAAACTCCCACAAGCCACCGCTGGTCTAGAGTGGGAGGTGGCAACCGACCCCCCTGGCTCAAACAATCAGCTCAATTCTCTGGCTGCCTGCTTTTCGACCACAGGGTCAGACATCCCTATAGGGCATCACGAGGATGTTCTTCTGTGGCGACAGTTACAAAAAGGGCCGACTTCAACCAGAAGTAACTGAGACGGAGAAAGGGGGTGGAGAGTTGTGTGAATAGGAGGTGGAGGTGTGGGGTAGAAACAGTCAGTCACTGGGCTGGCTTATACAGGAACCTAACCCACCGCCAGCCTCCCTAGGGGGACAGTCATTCATAGTAATTCACCTCCAATCGCCAGCAGGGTCTGAGAGGGTGGAGAAGTCGGTGGATCGGATGTGTTAGGGCGAGCAGGGAGGGGGCAGTCTGAGCAGAGACTTGGACACTCGGTGGGCCAAGCAGGGGTCCCGCGAGGGCCAGCGTGTCTGTCAGGGGGCCGCTCTGTTTCTGGAGAAGGCCTGTGTGACACGCGGTGATTCAGCGGTGGCCGTGGGCAGAGCAAGAGGACTGAGGCAGCCTGTGCCCCTTCAGAGTTTTGCCTCCGTCAGATCTTAGAATCACGACCTACGTGACTGGCAGGCTGCGCAGAGGCTGCCTTCTGGGTGCACATGGGACTGGGGGACACTCTGGGAAGCACCAAGGGCGAAGTTCCTCTTTCTGCAGACCAGGGGCAATGATTCCCAGACTGGCTCGCCGCACTCGGGGGTCAACAGCAACGAGCAAGACACGCACCGCGTAAACTGCAACTGGAAGCCCACGGAATGCTCTGACCAAGAGGGAGGCTGGGTCCCCAGAGCCTGGGCCCTGGGACAGGATGGCGTTTCTGCCTTGCCAGACCACAACTTAGCTAGCAACTGTAACGCTGGAGAATCAGAACAGAGGAGCAAACTGACGCAAAGCGTGGTCCGCGTGGAAGATCGCCTTGCTTGGGTCCCACAGTCAGGGGAGCCTACAGCAGGTAACAGAGGCTCCGCGGCCTGTGGCAGTTGGATCTACTCAAGGACAGCGTTACACCGAGAGGCAGCCCTGGGCCCCAGGCAGCTCACCACCTGGGCCAGACTGGCAAGTGTCGCAGCAGGAGGTGAGCAAAACCGAGGCTACCTTAAGCGAAACTCTGCAGCTCTGCGGGGGGCCGTGTTTGCTCTGCAGTATTTTCTGATGATGCATATAGAATAGGAAGTGCCTCAGCAATGCAGGCCTTCGGTGACAAGCACCTGAGACAGAGGTGGCCACACGCAGAGAGGGGTGCTCCAAGGCAGTGGGAGCAGGTACAGACAGCGAGGAACATTCCAGGCTTGCAGGACACCATGAAGTCATATTTCGGCAGCAGTGTGAGTACCTCAGCACAGCGGCAACACTGCTAAGAATATAAGTGTGGGGGTCAAAATCCCGGCCGGCCAGGACTTGGGTGAACATGGGAAAGCAGCTTCACCCCTCTGAGCCTCTGGTGCCTCGTGCATGGAATGAATACAATAACCTGACCCTGACCTCTCACCCACATCCCGACCTTCCTTCAGACTGGACGATGGACAGATACCTGGGTTATGTGGTGACTGAGCGGATGATGCATGTGCTACAGCCTAGTGCATAGGAAACACTCACCATTCCCAGCCCCTGCGTCTGTCCCTGCCCAGACCACTGAGTTCTGTGAGTTCTATGGTGTTAGAGATGATCTCTGACCAGTAACCAACAGTCCGACTTTCATGGGGGAGAGACACTGCAGAGGGAAGGGCGAGCTCCAATGGCAGCTTCTTTGCAGAGCTTCAACTTCAGGGGTGGCTGCCGGGGAGGGGGAGCATGTGGGAGACTAAGCCCAGAAAGACCTGAGCATCTTTCTCAATGCCTTTGACTCTTCCTTAGTCTCTGGAATGAGCCTAAAGAACAAATGAAGAAGGACAAGGGGGGTGAGGTGGGCTCTGGGGGCCACCAGAGCGTGGCGTCCAGCATCTGGGGGCTGAGACCGTTGGGAGCTCAGCAGGGGACTAACTAGAGTCTCTGCCCTGCATGCACCCCCACCGGGGCCAGTGCAGGAAGGCCAGGGGAGGGGACCAAGGGAAGGCTTGCCACTGTGTCAGCACCTCAGGATCTGCCCTCTTTGTCTCAGAGCATCTTCACCTCCCACAGCACAGTGCAAAGTGTTATAAATTTGCCCCTTCAAGGAAACTGGCAAATTGATGGCAATGGGGACATGAGAAGGTAAAGGCAGGGGCAGAGGACTAGCGCTTACGTACACAATAAAATAACTCCTGTGAATGATAGAGCAAAGATGGAAGAGGTCGTCAGGTAGCTGTGTGTGTTTATGCAGCCTCTGTCCTCAGCGGCAGAGGTCTTTGCAGGTGGGACTCGCCTTATTTACTCTTCTCTGCAGCCCGGCAGCCACCAGAGGAACTGGAACACAATAAGCATCAATGGAAACAATTCTTGAAAGAATTAGTGAACAAATGAAAAAAGCTCCTGTGGTCCATGTATGCACTGTGCCCACACTACTGATCACTTGGAAGGGGTTCTAGGTAGAACAAATGTGGGAGAAGGTCACAGGAGCCCAGCCCTCCTCCTCCCAGCCGCCCTCTCACACAGCAGCCTGTGTCTTACCCTCCTCCCGGGTCTAGGTCTCTCTGGCTCACCCTTCCCACTCCTGTAGGCCTAAAACATGACTTCACCCTCTTTCTCCTTGCTTGAGAACCTTCTGTGGCTCCCTATTTCTCAAGACATCAAAATCCTTCTGTAGCTTTTAAGGCTTTGCATTCTCCTAGCCTGTACCTCTCCTCCCTATTCCTCTGGTCACTCACTCCAGCCAGCCCCTCGCACTCGCTCCCATCACCCCGCGCCTCCTCCTGGCTTCCTAACCCAACCCAGACAGGCCCCAGGACTCCACTGGTCTGATGGCCTCTGAAGCCTCCAGGCATCACAGGTCTGGGTGGCGCAGTCTGGCACCCCCGTGTTGTCGGTCTTTGTTCTCTGGGTGAATCCTGTGGGAGCCTGAAGACTAGATTTCTAGAAGAGGGAAGTATGTCACCTCTTCTGTGTGTCTCCCCCCAGTACTCAGCTTGCCATGGATAGGTGAATCATGCCTGAGATTATGAAATAATTTATTAAATTCAATTTAACAAGCACCTACTGGGCTCCATTGTGGGGATTCACAGGTGTGGGAGACACAGTGGCCCTTGGGAGGGAGAAGAGACACCAAGGGCCATTCTAATGCAGAGGAGTCTCTGTGCTCAGAGGGCTGTGCTCAGGAGGAGTAAGGACCGAGAAGGGTCACCCAGCTTACTGCACAGAGCTGGCAGAGCCAAGTCTCCCCAGGGAGGTGACGGCCGAGGGGACTAGGCAGGAGTTAGCAAGGTAGGGCTTCTATAGGCAGGGATACAGACAGTATAAAGGACAGGGGTGGGGGTGAGGTTGCAAGTGGAGCTGTGGCCGGCCCACAGTCCTCTGGAGCCTCACATGCCCTGCCTCAGAGTTTGAACGTTACCTCAAAGCTTTTGGGACATTAATGAGGGAAATGAAGTCACCAGCAGGCACCTGAGTTACCCACAACTTTGAACGGAATACAGCATCTCGTAGAGTCAGCCAGAGAAGAAACAGCCTTGCAGAGGAATACCCAGAGAAGTGACTCTAAGTAAGCGTTCTGTGCTCAAGGAAAGGATGGTCTCCTCTCCACCTGAGATTAATTTTTAATCTCAATGAACAAGCTTTATGAAAAGCAATCAGTGTTTGTACTGAGACTGCATCCCACCAAAACTGGGGAGTGGCCCCCGGCTCTTTCACAGGCCCTCTGGACCCCTCCCACACACTCACCTGCAACTCAGACCCCCATCACTCCCTCCCTCCCTCTGTCAGATCAAAACATCCTTCTCCATCCCACGGGGCTGTGCATTAGTGTTCCTTACGCTCGCCTCTCCTGCTGGATGCGGGCAGGTTGCTTATGCCTCTAGGCCTCTGTGACCTCATTTGTGAAATGACTATAACACACCCAACCCTGACCCAAACTGTGTCCCTAACCCTAACTTCCTTCTGGACAGTAGGGTGAGCCGTTATCAGATTCATGTGATGATAAAGCCACATAAAGTACACGCCACGCTCAGGACATAGAAGTGTCCCTCATCATGGGTTCCTTTGCCCTTTCCTGCTCGTGTCGCACACCTGAAGTTCAGGGGCACAGACCGATTGATCTTGGACCTGTGCCCAGAGCCTGTGAACAGGGTGGCCGGAGAGCAACTTCTCAGCTGTTCGTTCAAGCAAACGGAAGTAGGGCTGCTCATAGAGTATAATGCCTACGACTCCACTTACAAATATATCTCCTGAAGGAGGGAAACCTATGGCACACCTGCCACAGTTGAGGACTTGAGGTAGATGGTGGGTCTAATCCTCCTGAGCGTCACGAAAGCGGGTCTTACCCCCATTTCCCAGATGAGGAGACTGAGGCTTACAGAGGTCAACTGTGTCTCATTCAAGTCACTACGTCCAGTCAGGCTCACTCAGAAGAGAGAGAAAGAGAATGCATGTGGAGGTCTGTGCTAGTGGCCTTTTAGTCACCCTCAGGTTACATCCAAAAGGTCACCATCAACTCTGTCATTTCACTAACTGGTTGTAAGATGTAAGACATTAGACGGATTATCTCCCCTTTCTGTGGACCTCAGTGTTGTTTTGTCGCTGCTGTTTGCATGGTTTCTGTTTGCTTTTTGAATCCATAAAAGGGTGGAGGTAAGGTACAGCAGGGTGGAGCTCGGGGCAAGGCGGGGCAATATAAGATATATGGTCCCCCGTCAACACCGACCTCATAAGATTCGCTGCAAGATTTCCCCTCATTTCTGTATAAATCACATTCCTCATTTCCAGAACCAGTTATTCCAAAGCCATCATCCCAATCAAGCCCCCAGCTGTATTTCCTGGCTTTGCAGCCCATGCCCTCATTTATAACCAGCACTGCCTAAGTTCCTCTAGTAGTTAGCCGGTCAGGGCTCACTGCCTTCCCACCCCAAGGGCAGTCATAAACATCAGGGAAGGAATCAAAAATGAAGCACCAGCACGTTAGAGCCGGGAGGCACCTCGGGGACCATCTACAATCCCCTCATTTTACAGGTGAGGAGTCAGGAGTCTGGAGGGGTCCAGAGACTCTCCACGGCTCCTCCAGCAGAGACACCATCCTAATACTTGCTTCCAGGCATTTACAGACTAACCGTGGATCCTGATTTCACAGATATTAGATGGATCAACAGCCAGCAGGATTCGAATGTAGTGGGCTACAGGCTCGGGGGCTGTCAGAAACAGGACCGCTCAGAGTGATTAAAGAATGCTTCCTGAAATGAATGTGTTGTGAAACAGGCATTCAGGTGTGTGACGAGATGTTGAGGACTTTGCTTCAAGACCCTGAGGCAGAAATAGGGTCTCAGAGGTTGTGGCACATGTGGTTGTTTGTGGCTAGTTGTCTCTGTGGCTAATTGTCTCTGCCAATCCCTAGCTCCTCTTCTTCCTTAGAAAGAGGTTTCCTGATCTGTCACTGGGCACGTGAACACCGAGAATGGGAACTACATTTCCCAGGCTCCCTTGCAAGCAGGTATGGCCAGGTGACTAAGTTTGGACCAATGAGATGTAAGACAGAAGTGTTGTGTACAACTTCCTGGAAGTGTCTGTAAAGGAATGACCGTGCCCTTCTTTCCTCCTTCCTTTTTCTGCCAGCTCTGCAGATATGATGGTTGGGTCCTGAGCAGACATCCTGGACCATGAAGGGACATACTAATGTTGGCAGAGCAGCTAGTTTCAGGTGGCCTGCCCCCAACTTCCTTACATTAGAATTTCTATCTTGCGTCCTTTTTTTTTTTTCTTCAGCTGAATGTAATTCTAGCTGATGCAGAAGTAGAAGAGGAATAATTTCAGAAGGCCCTAGTGAAATCCAGAGACAGGCAGGGAAGCTGACTTGCAGGGAGTGGAAGTGAATGGAGAAGAATTCTGACACTGACACTCGTGGACCTAGAGGACATGCTAGATAGACCAGTGATTCTCACACTTTGTCAGTGCGTCAGAATCACCTGGAGAGCTTCTTAACCCCTCGGTGAGGCCCACCCCGGAGTTCCTCATTCAGTTAGTTTGGAAGCTGATGCCTGAACGTGTGTGTGTCTCGTGAGTTACCAGGGTGTAGATGCTACTGGTTCCATGTGGACCACGTGTTGGGAATCATCTTTCTAGACTTTTCAAAGATGCTTACCAAAACTCAGCTTTCTTGGGTGAGTGTCAGCTTTGCACCTCTCAAAGAAGGAGATGAGGTGATTTCAGCTGCTATCAAAGACCAGGGTATGGGGAGAGGCAGGAGAGGGTCTGAACAGCTTGGGCAAGCTGAGCATCCAGCAAAAAAGATTTGTGATGCAAATGACTTACTGGTGGTGTTCTGCTGGGAGCAGAAGGGATTTCAATATGGTAAGCCAAATCGAATTCATTACCTGACAATTAGCTCTAAATTAATGCAAGACTGTGCTGCTTGAGTGTGCTCTAAGGAAGAGGGTCCCTGACAGCTTGAGATAGGCAGGCCCAGAGACATCGATCTTAGCTGGATGCAGAGAGGGCTTTTTCTCAGTTTGGCCCTGTACTCTGAGCTCAGAGGATGGTCAGCACCCCACTGGAGGTCCTCTCCAACTTTCCTCCCTCCCGATTTAGCCCTGATTAACCCGACTCAACCCCATTCAAATGGACCCGGTCTCCCAATGCCCTTGAACATCCAGGCTTGCACACAGGCTGATGATTGTACAGCAGGGAGATGCTGCAAGAGGAAGCTCATTACGTTTTAGAGGAGCAAACTGTGAGCACTGTGTGAGTACATTCTCAGTATATTTGACCTCCTCAACTGAAGCCATAAATCCCCAGAAAGTAGGAATTATTTTTCCTCTTTCTTTAGCTAATCCTGTCCCCATCTTTTTTCTCCCCCCACCCCACCCTCTCCTCCTCTTCCCACTCCTCCTCTGATAGGGTGCACACAGGAATATGGCCATAATAAGCGGTGACCAGTGGATTGAGCATCATCGGGACTTCATTTATTTACTCACTAGACATGTGCCAGCATTCAGATCATGATGTCCTGACCACATAAAACTCGTAGCCTAAGAGCCATGCAAGCAAGGAGGTAAACAAACAAAATAGAAAGGGTCTGGCTGGTGTGGCTCAGTGGATTGAGAGCCACCCTGTAAACCAAAGGGTCCTGTTCCATTCTTAGTCAGGGCACATGCCTGGGTTGCGGGCTAGGTCCCCAGTAAGGGGCACACGAGAGGCAACCACACATTGCTGTTTCTCTCCCTCTCTTTCTCCCTCCCTTCCCCTCTCTCTAAAAATAAACAAATAAAATCTTTTAAAAAACCCCCCCAAAAACAGAAAGGTATGCCCTATGGCCCTAAAGGCCCTATATACACGGAGTGAAGCTCAGGGCACCCTGCAGACCGGCGTCTGCCAGTCGCGAAGTCCTGTAAGCATTCCAGCGCACAATGTAAACCCTCTGCAATACGTCTGTCCACTGCCCCTACCCCCTGCTTAGGGCACAAGCATGTCACTGTCCAAGGGCATTCTCTGGAGCCCTCAGGTGCCTCCAAATCCTCAGATCATTGACTCTGAAAAGCCGAGGTGAGCAAATGGAAACGAAGCAACTGGACACAGGAATGCCAGGGAGCCGGCTCTGCCCCTTCCCCCAGCCCAAACGCCTGACCCAAGCCCCTCCCCGCGGGGCTTTTACTGCCCAGTGTTGCAAGTTTAGTAGCCTCACATCTGCATCCCTGATAGAGCTCTCTTAAAACATTTGTTTGTGACAAATGACCCCGAGTTTTTCTCTTCTTATTTGAAGGATGCTGAGCTGTCAGTCCAAGGAAGGAGAACCGAGCCGATGTCCACCCATTTGTCATACTCTCTCCAGAAAGTAATGACCTCACATAATTTGTGACCTGAACCTGGGTTTGCAAATAGGAAGATATCAAATTCCACGCGTATACTGCTTCACAAAATGCTTTAACTTCCGTAACGTATTTGTATTTTAAATTTTGTTTAACTTTTTAACTTTAGGGTAGAATAATAGACGAAGATCACTGTATGTATTTAGTGTACAATGTAATCATTGGATACATATACCCGTTCTGGAATGATTACCAAGACAAATACCTCACTTGGTAAGTGACTACTGTGTGCGTGCGGTGAGTACGCTTATGATGGGCTCGCAGCAGCTCTCGAGTAGCCAGTACGTGCTGTTAGCTGCAGCCAGCATGCTCTGCATTAGCCCTGAGAACTTGGTCTTCTTGTGACTGGAGGTTTGTACCCTTTGGCCTACATCATCCCTTTCCCCCCACCCAGCGCCTGGCATCCACCATCCTATTCTCTGCTCCTATGCAATCAACTTTCTTATTTTTTTTTAGAATCCACATATAAGTGATACCATACAGGATCTTTCTCCATCCATGAGCTTATGTGATACCCTAATCACTCTGGGAGTTCTCCCCGTGTTACTGAAGAGCAGTCATCAGTCGAAGAACTGAGGCTGGACCCCATGCCAGACTTTGACTCTCTGGACCCCATGCTCTTCCCGTCAGACCACGCCCCCCCCCCCCCCCCCCCCCGCCACCTGCCGCAGAGAGTGTGTGCCTGACACGGGCTCAGAAAGCATGGTGTGTGTGTGACAGCCTCACCTCCCCACCGCCTTCTCCACCGCTGCCATCACACCAGTTGGAACCCTGGAGCAAAGAATAAAAAATGTCAGGACAGCCCTGGCCGGGTGGCTCAGCTGGTTGGAGCAACCTCCTGTGCACCAGAAGGTTGTGGGTTCAATTCCAGGTCAGGCCACATACGTACATTGTGGGTTTAATCCCCAGTCGGATGTGTACAGGAGGCAACTGGGAGGTAATTGATCGATGCTTCTCTCCCTCTAAAATCAATGAATATATCCTCTGCTGAGGATTAAAGAAAAAACTATATATGTAAATATCAGGACACTATAATGTACTCAGGCTATAGCATCTGTATCAGGCAGTGTTCTCCAGAGAAACAGAACAAATAGGAGGTGTGTGTGTGTGTGTGTGTGTAAATACATAAATAAACATTTTTTCTAAATATACCTATACTGTAATGTTACAAATAAATAAGTATAGTTTTGGTGATGGACGGAGACCTGACCTGGGGTGGTGAGCGCACAGTAAGTACCGTGCACAGATGATGCGTTGTGGAATCGTGAGCCTGAAGCCTGTGTCATTTTGTTCACCGGAGTCACCCCAATCAATTCAATAAAAAGGAAAAAATAAATATATATATTTTATAAATATATTTTTCTGAATATATGTATTTTATCAATAAATTAAAAAATTGTAAGCAATTGGCTGCTGTGATTTTAGGACCAATAAGTATAAGATCTCTTAAGTGGCCTGGAAACTCCAGCAGGATTTGATGCTACAGTCTTGAGATGATTTCTTCTCCCAGAAACCTGTTTTTGTTCTCAAGGTCATCAACTGATTGGACGAGGCCCACCCACATTATTGAGGGGAGTCTCTTTTACTCAAACTCAGTTGATTCTAAATATTAACCACATTTATCAGTGGTTAATATTTAGTGGTTTACACCTTCACAATAACACCCTGGTTCGTGTTTTACCAAATGACTGGGCACTACAGCCTCGTCAAGACGAGACATAAACAATTGTGTCATTTAAATGCTGTCTCTAGAAGCACCTAGAAGGCGTGAGTTGGAGGGACTTTGGGGAGACAAAAGTGCCTCTTCTGGCCAGAAACACAGAGATGGAACAGGAAGGAGAGGAATCCCTCAGGAGGACGGGCGCTACTTCCTTCCATGTATCAGGAATTTGACATGTGGGTTTCCGGTCAGGACAAAATGCCCCTCCCTCCAGCGCTGGCCCCTGTGCCCTCCCGGGGTGCCCTCACAGTAGATGTAGGGGAGATCTAAAAAAAAAACACCTCCATCAAGTAGGCTCCAGACCCTAAAATCTTCTCACCACTTAGTCACCTTCAAATCCAGGAGCACCAATGAGCTAAGTCCCCACACTTACGCTCACCCTCCCACGACACAGTCATCCCAGGATTGATTTTCTTGATTAACGTCTCACATGTGATAAATAACACCAGTCCTGTTCTAGTGCTTTCCTCTGACTCTGTTTATGAACAATGTTTGAGATTTTTCTTCTCCCATGATGGGTGCTAACGGCACAACATTCAAACTAATCACGCCGAGGGGAGGTCTCCAGCCACCCGTGGCTTTGAGCTGGCCCGTGACATTTTATTTGTCAAGGTCTGACGGAGGCAAACAGCTTCAGTGGAGAGAGTTCTGGTTGTGGAGCCAGGCCTGGGGGTCACTCCGGTGCGCCTTGGCCTCTGCGTGGCCTTGAGCCAGTTCAGAACCCTCAACGTAAGGACCATCTGAAAAGAGCATTTTCCTACCTGTGAAACAAGAACCACTGAGAAGTCAACAGCGTGGAAAATCACCTGCAAAGTGGAAAGCGCTGCATGGATCCAGGATCGAGCCACTTCTCATCCTCAGCGTCCCAAATAACTTCCGAACCTCGTCACCCCCACCCCCTCCGGGAGCCCTGCCATGCGGCCTGTGCCAGTTGCTACTGCTGTGCTCAAACCACCCAAAGGCATGGCCATTAAAAACAACCATTTCTCTAGGCTCAAGGAGTCTGTCGGTCAGGAATCAAAAAGCGCAAGGCCAACGCGGCTCTCTGTGCCCCGTGGTGTCTGAAACCTCCGCTGGAAAGAGGCAAAGGCTGGAGAGACTCGCAGACCAGCCACTGGAACCACAGGGGGGCCTGTCCGCTCCCACGGCCGGCAGCTGGCTGGGCTCACCAGGCCTGCTGGCCAGCCCCCCGCCCACGGCCTTTCCAGGGGACTGCTTCAGCTTCCTCACAACACAGCGGCAGGGTCCCCACAGCAAGTGTCCCCAGATGGGAGACGTGTTGCCTTTTGTGAGCTAGCCTCGGGAGCCGCGCGGCATCCCTTCAGCGGTCATCGCACGTCCGCTCGGATTTGTGGGGACAGAGTACAGGCTGCCTCCCCACCCAGACAGAAAGTCCCGCTGTAAGAACAGCGCGTGGGGCGGGAGGCACCGTGTAGCCATTTGGGGGGGTCAGTCTGCCAGAGGGTCTGAGTCATCGATGAATGAACAACCGACCAGTCAGAGTTCTGGACCCGGGGGCAACTTGGCAGCTGTTGTGCCCTCTGTTCTTGCCCGTTCCTGCTTCTAGGCATCCACAGAGACTGGTGCAGACTGCACCCATATGAGGAAACCTGGCCAGCGCAAGGCTGAAACCAGGAGCGTTCTGAGGAGAGAGAGGCGTGGAGTGTACAGCTGCCCTGTCCCACACTCCTGACCCCTCTGTACCCCGCAAGGCCTGCACTAGGTTTGGTACTTACACCTCCCCTTTTCCAGAGAGATCCAGCCCCCATTCTACAGGCAGTGCCCCCCAAGACCACCTCCATTTGAGGTATTTGTGGTATACCTTCGGTACTCAGAGGGCAGCAGAGGTGTTACCTGCGAACTTTCTAGAAATACAGACCTCCCACCCCACCCTAGACCCATGTGATCAGAACCCACCTTCTAACAAGACCCCAGGTGATTCTAAGGTGGAAGACGGCTGGAACAGCCCCAGAGAGGGGGGAGGAGAACTTGAATGGAAACCGCATGCAGCTGGGTTTCCGTCTTGGCTTTGCCCATTTGTCAGCTGGGCAAACTTGGGCAAGTTTTCTGACCTCTCCGAGCCTCAGTTTCCCTAATATGTACATCAGCTGTCACAGCTACCTCAAAACGCACGTGTGCGTGTGTTGGCAGCCAACAAAGTTCAACTCTGAGGGCCAAGCTCAGCCATAAACCCCCATCCCCCACGCCAGGCTTGGCCAAGGTCTCTTCCAAAGGCTGCCCTCTGCCATGGGGTCCGTGAGGTGACAGAGGAACGAGGGTTCCGGCACTGAGGTCAGCACTGCCAGGAAAGAGCAAGACCAAAGCATGAGGCTCAGGGAGCCTCCTCGCAGAGAGTGGTCTCCCTGAAAGGGGCTGGGTGGTCCAGGAAGCCTTCCCTCCTTTGGAGATATCCTTTATTTTTTCTAGCAGACGTTGTTGATCACCCACTACACGAGATCTGACAGGGGCCTTTGTTGCCCTTTAGACTCTGGAAATTAGATCAATTCCTGCCCCCACCCACAATTTACCTGTTCTAGGAAACCTGTCTCCACTGGGAGCGAGGGGACCCTACCTACCAGGGACAGGGGCTTAGTAAGGAGTCCCAGACCCCAGAACCGCGCGTGGGCCCTGCACCCAGCGTCACACATGAGCTTCTCCCACCGCCAGTGCCCAGGCCTGCCGGGCTCCAGGGTGTGTGTCTGCGGTGAGGGGAACCGTAACATAAAACCATACATCAGTACAATCCTAGAAAGCAGAAGAGCTAGTAGAAAATGTTACCAGGCTATTAAAAGATTCAGTACCTCTAAGCCTTCGAATGATCTCATCCTTCCCCATGCTACAAGCTTTCAAGGGAAGTAAAAATAATCCAATGCAAATAGTACAAGAAGAAAGCTCCGTTCTCACTCTTTCAGCATTGAGGGCTCCAAGTCCTTCCTTAGATCTAACTTAATGCCTTCCTGCTCTAAGTTTCCTGCAACTGACTGCCCAGCCCAAGTGCCCCGAGCACAGAAACTTGTCAGCGACAACACGGTGGGTTGTAGTTCTGGGAGACTCACCCCCGGGAGGCAGGGAAATAATCTCTCCATATCTTCCCATTCCCAGGGAAGTCTGCTTCTTTAGAGCTGGATGGTTCAGGTGTTTGCCTTCAAGCCCAGCTGGCCTGCTCCCCGGCAGAGAGTCTAGACAAACACCCAGGCACAAGCTGCCCTTCAAAGATGGGCACAAGGGAGTGGGGACGTGTCACTTTTTTCCCCAAAGGAAATTGGCATTGAGGTTACCTACCGAGGTCGACATAAAATCCAGAGAAATACTGCACCACAGAGATCAGAGACTTTCTAGAAGGAATCTGTTACGGAAAAATAACGCTGCCGCTTGTCAAGCTGACCAACTTTCAATCCCTTTTGCTTCCGGACCTTGGCCTTGCTGTTGACATCCAACTGGCCCGTCCATTAGCCACCTGTGCAGTTTGGAGAATCCAATCTAAGCAATTCTACAGACACAGTTGTTGATTAAAATATTTCAAAACATTTCAATTGGACGTGTGGGCACTGCGTAAATGCTCACAGTAATAATTCTCGCAGCAGAGCCACCAGAATTGAGTGTCCTGGGAGTGGGGACACAGAGGTCCAACCTGGGTCTTCTCTGACTCACCGTGGGGCTGCGGGCCAAGTCCCTTTCCAGACGCAGGCCCTGAAAGGGATCCATCACCCCCGCCTCCCACCTGATGGAGACGTGCCAGAGACAGACTGATAAAGTGAGCTTCGAGCGCTTGGAAGCGAGGAGATGCTGCCAGCTGATCACACCCCAGCACAGCAGATGCCCCGCGGGGGAGCCAGGCCTCCTCCACTTCAGCTGCCTCATCCTCAGCCTCATAATCTGGTTCATATAGATGAGGTCTGATGGTCGGGTCCCCACAGAGCCCTGGTCAGGCTTCGAGAGGCCCATCCCCATGGGAAGGCTTTGCTGTTGGCTTTCACAGAGCTGGGCCTGGTTTTGAAGTTCAAAGCCAAGGTCAAGGGATCTCTGATAGACAGGCAGGGCTCTCAGGTCCTACTTGTCTCTAGGAAAGATTTGGAAGCCCTGATAACCTTTCATCCCAGGCTGTGGGCTGGTGATGGGCTGAAATGTGATTGGGCCAAACCGACCAGCCGAGGGGTCAAGGTCTGTGACCAGGTATGTCAGGAGGGCTGCCCGGGTGCCCCCACTGTCTCACCCAGAACTGCCTCCACCTTCTGGGAAATTCTTCCTCGCTCTCTGATGATAGCTTCTCTGCTCAGCATCTCAGTTCCTCTGGGGACACCATCTCATGTCCTCACATGCCAGCGGTCATCCAACCCACATATTCATGTGGATGTACCCATCAGAGAGCCTCCTTTTCCTTCTAGAAGCTTCTGTCAGAAGCACAGCAGATGGAGGAAAGGATGGGGATAGGGGACCTTGCACCCCGGTCAACCCAGCACTGAAGTGGTAGGGAGAGGAGAGGACAGGCACTCACAGTCCACCTGGGGAGCTGATGTGTAGGACAGATGGGGCCTTGCGAAGTGGTGCCTGGTGCCCACCCATGCGGAGAGCGGGCAGGTTGGGTGTCTGCAAGAGGCCCGAGAGGTGCCATGTCATGTGACTGCGAGTCATTCCACGGCAGTACACAGGGGTCTGCATGCGGGGGCATTGCGAGAGGAAGAAACTTCAACTGTCTGTTCCAAGAGTTCCCCTCCAGGATGTGCCCATGGAAGTTTCCAGAACCCTCAACTTTCCCACCTGCCCTGCCCCGCACTCGTGGGCAGGCCCTAGCTCTGAGTTCTCCCCACGTCCCAATGAAATGCCCACATCTCGCCATCCAGCTCAACATTCTCCACCTTAGTTTTCATCTGTAAGTCTCCTCGGGGACTTCCTTCCGGGGGACCCTGTTAGAGCAGGCTCGCGTATACAATAAATGAAGTCACTCAGCGGCAGCTGGTGAGTGTTTTCAATGAGTTGGAGAACCAGGTTGAATGCATCATGAAATATGGTGCTTACACCACAGCCTGGATGGGGGGGGGGGGGCTAAGTGCCTCATGATTAGGCCCCGGCTTCCCACGTTCCCTCTCCAACCCCTTCTCTTCACCTGCCGCCGCTCCTTCTCCAGGAGGAGAAGTTGGAATCTGCCTAAGTATTTCATTAATATGTTGTAAGAGATGCTTCTTCAAATAAATGGTTGTTTGCCTTCGGGCTCAAAGTGATCTTTTACGCATAGCAGGTGTGTTGGCTTATACACACACATGCATTTGTGAGTGTGTCCCTGTGTGTGTAAGGTGTCGAATAAATGTTTACTGATGATGCCTATCCATACGTGTCACGCACTTGCATGTGTATCTGTACATCTCTCACACACAAGTGCACACATGCACACACCTGGCCTCAAGAGCTATGTGCCTCTAATTTCTGAACCGCTTGCGCAGCTATACTGTAGATGCGTGCACAGAGAGGACACTCGGCTGGCTCCCAAGGTGTACTTTCCCAGCCACCACGCTCCCCACGCCCACGCGGTCTCAGTATTGCAGCACAGGGAGGTCAGGTGTTCGAGGTTAGCTGCCCCTCTTCCGGGCAGGTGCAAACTGATCCAGCGCATCCTTCCTTCCCTTCACTCCTTCCTCTTCCTAAACTGTGTCTCTTTCTTCCCAGCCTCTCCTTCTGCATTGTCCCTTCTCCAAAGAGCCGGATGTTAGACATGCTCGGCAAAGGTCCACAGAGCACAGACATCAGAGCGGGAGAGGTCGTAGAAACCACCTCCAGACTCCCAGTTCATGGGATGTGAGCAAACCGAGGCTCCAAGATGCTGAGAGACTTCGTCCACGTGCCCTTGGGGGTCACAGGAGAGCCAAGCCCGGGGCCTGGGTTTCCTAGCCTTTTCCACAACCCTGCCCTCGGTGCAGGGAAACCACTGCATGGGTTCTTTTCCCTCCCCCTCAAGCTCCACCCATGTCAGAGGATAATGTGAGTGTGGCCAGTAAATATTTCCAGTGGGAGAATGAGTCTAACACCTTACCTTGGCTAGCAGTCAATAAACTGCTCTCTAGGATGTAAGAACTTCGCAAGGATTCTTTCTCTGAGGAGCAGAGAGGTGGGGAGCCGAGACCCAGGAGCAGTGGTCCTGCTGCTCTTGGACCTCTTGCGTGACTTCACAAGGGTGGCCTTTGTCCCTACACACCCCCAGCTCTGGCACGTGGCCACCAGAGTGTTAGCGCCCACCAGCATAACCCACGGGAAGAAATAATGGGAAGATGCAGGCCAGGGTGGAAGAGATGACCCCCTGATTCAGTCCCTCGTGTCATGCAGGAACTCTGCATGCAGAGGCTCAACACCTCGATCATGGACAGAGGTCCAGTGCTTTGCATTCCAGGAGCACCCCTCTGTTCCCAAATCCTCCCATCCACTGTCCCACTTAGAGTTGGTCCTAGGACACTTCTCGGAGAGCAATGCTGGGCGAGGTCATAGGTCTGACCTGCTCTCAGATGAGGACACTAATTCTAGATGACTCACCTGCCTGGCCAGTGTCGTCCTGCAAGCCCAGCTCAGCTGTCTCTCTTCTACCTGCCACACCCCACCGTTCCTCTGTTTCACTGGAGACACAGCAGATGACAGAGCCACATGGAGGGACCAAGGAAGTGGGATTTGGGACATGCAGGTGTGCCCAGGCTCTTCCGTCTGCCTGAAACTCCCCCTCCAAAGCACTGCTCTCCCTGCCTCCCTAACCGGCACCCCAGAAGCCAGACCGAGGGATCACTAGGGAAGGGGCTGCTGTCGATAGAAATCCTTCTCCAAAGGCGGGCGCGCCCTCTGCTGTTAGCACGGTGAATTGCGCCTCCCAACCCCCGCTCAAGTTCAGAAATTGTCCTTTGAATCCGTTCGGCTCTATCCTGTCAAGAGGAAGGACTTAGGGAAGACGACCCATGGAAATGGAACCAGAAGTCCTTCCTTCCCTCGGGTGTCAGAGCTGAGTCTGTCCTCCGGGAACTCAGGTGGGAGGGTGTGGGGTTCAGGAGGGCAGAGAATAGGGGCTGACTTAGCTCTTCGGGAATTCCGAGCCTGTGTCTCAGGCCAGAGTAGCTGCAGGATGAGGCGGGGCTAGGAAACGCGGGACCCGGCTCCATTTCTACCACTGAGTACTACTCTCTGACTAAGCCATGTCTCTCTCTGCCTGTTTCCTCACCTACAAATGGGCCTTACAATGTGTTGCCTTACAACTCAGAGATACGTCCTGGAAAACCCGCTTTGCAGGTATGTTGTGGCAGCAGCGAACGGTGGCGATGTTACTTTGCTAGGGTTTCTTTCCCTCAAAATGGGCAGTCGCGGTAGCGGGGGTGGGGAGGTGACCTGCTCCAGGCCTCTTCCCTGCCTGGATTCCTACTCTTAAATGTCGCTGGATGATTCCATCGTAGCCCTTGACGATGTCACCGGACCCCCACATTAAGGCAAGGCATTCCTTAGGTTGTATAAATAAAAATGCTTTTGGGGGGGAACACAGTCTGCAAAAATCAGGAGATCCCTTTGGCTGTCACCCTGCTGGTGAGTGGGACTGAGAGCCAAGGACACAGGCCAGAGCTGGCTGGAGAGGACCCAGAAGGGCTGGGGGAGGGGCATGCTGCCCAAAGAAGAGGGAAAGAGCAGGGTCAAGGTCCCTGGGACAGCAGGGGGTCCCTAGGACAGGAGCATGGAGGGAGGGAGGGACAGGACAGCTTTCTCAGTCTGGACTTTTCTGGGACCAGTCTTGAGTTGACCTGACCCTGCAGAGAGGTCAAGAGCATGGGCTTTGGTGAGAACTGATGGTAAGGTGGCATTTCCTCTGTCCCTCGTGCCTGGGACATCTACTGGACCTCACCGACCCCATCCATACTTTGCAGCCATTACCCTATCCCGATGCAGGCAAACTGCCTCCCAGCGAGCAGCACCTGGTAAGTGCTCCACAATCACTATCGTCACTATTACTGTCGTGATCACCATCGTCACAGCAGTCCCAGACCCCTTGTTTGCCACACGATGTTCCCTTATTTGAATGTCAGCTTCCTCATTAACAAAAACAAGGAGGACCCCTGTCCCTCCTAGGCTGCAGGGGTGCAGTGGGAAGAGGGGGAGTGGCACCCCGGGTGCATCTGCAGAGGAAGGTTCCAGAGGGACCCAAGCTGCTATTATCGAAGGGTAAATGTTCCGTGGCGAAAAGCCGCTGCAGCAATCTCTGCATCCACTTGATGTGAGTGGGCACATTACTGTCATGTCCCAAGGCTGCCGTCAGCACAGGGGAGGCTGCACGGTGCGCAGCCCCGAGACGCCCAAGCAGCATGAAGATCAGACGGTGCCGGGAAGCGCGTCTGGCGTACCTGCGAAAACAGGGCTATTTACTTTGAACACGACTGGGATTGATCCATGGCCACCTGCCTCAGACAGAGCTGCCCAGGACTGCCCGGGGTGGGGGTGGGGAGGAGACAGGGCTGGCAGAGAGGAGAGAGACAAAAGCAAGCAGAGCACACACATCCTGGCCTGACTCCACGAGAGAGAGAACCCCGTTGTAATGCCAGTCCAGTGCCAGTGTGGATGCTAAAGTCCTGACTTCCACATCGCTGACCCTCCAAGAAGCTTCCCAAGCACCCTCAGGGGTGAACCCAGTGCCTTATGCTTGGTTTCAAGCTGTTCTGGGGAGCAGCTCCAGGCTACTTCTCCCTCTGCTCTCGTCCAGGGAGACAGAGGACACCTAGGCAGCAGGTCTCCAGGGTTCGACTCGGGGTGGGTGTGGGCGTGGGGGTGATGCCCTTGACTGGACTTAGGAGATGGCAGGAGATGGAAAGAAGATAAGCAGGACAGAAACAGGTGAGACCCTCACGCCTTCCCCTCAAGGCTGGGGCTGCCTTTTAGCTTCACCGAGTTCCCTCTAACTCCCCATCAACACCTCCCTTGAGGCCCATTTGAAATGGTTCCCCATATCGGCAGAGACTGCGATTCTGTCATCTGGCCAAATCTCTCTCCCCACGGGATGGCCAGAGACACTCATCCCCCTTCCGTTTTCTTTCCAGAGCCTGGGGAAACCTCTGGGCCTCGACTTGGTCAGTCAAGTGAGAGTAGCTGTCGATCAAAGACCCAGCTCCTACTGTTCTAACCTTCCCAACGACGCTCCCTCTCCCAACAGCATGTATAGCTCACACTCACGCTCACACTCACACTCACGCTCACTCTCAAGGCTGTCAGCTTCCTTTCTCAACCTTCTTTCTCAGCCGTCCCTTTGCCCTCCTGGCCAGCAAGGCCTGTGCCTTTTGATATTGAGATTCTGCAGGGCCCCTCCTGGGTCCCCCCCCCCACCCCCACTCTCACACTGCGGGTTTCCTCCCAGCCTGTGCTCACCATGGTTACAGTTTCAGTTCACTCTTTATTATTATTATTATTGTGGCAAAAGATACGTAATATTTACCATTGTCACCACTGGTAAGTGCACAGGTCAGTGGCGTTAAGGACAGTCACACTGTGTCATGCTATACCACCACCTGCTATATGCAAAAGCTGGTCATCATCCTCAGGATAAACTCTACACCCACCTGACAGTAATGTCCTCGGCCCCCTGCCCAGTACCGCTCCCAAGCTCTTTATCGCTATGAATCTGTCTGTTTGAGGTGCCTCCTAAAGTAGAATATATAGTACCTGTCCTTCTGTGTCAGGTTTACTTCACTCAGCCCAATATTTTCAAGGTCCATCCCTGTTGCCGCGTGCGTCAGAATTTCCTTCCTTTTATGGCTGAGTGGTATTTCGCTGTGTGTGTACACTGCATTTTGCTTGTGCATTCGTCTGCCCGTGGCCGGTGGGCTGCTTCTACCCCTTGGCCACTGTGAAGAGTGAAGCTTTGAACGCGGACGCCCAGTTCCCTGTTCTCAGTTCTGCTGGGTGTACGCCTAGGAGTGGGGTCCCGCCCAGGAGCGGGGTCGCTGGGTGCTGTGGTGACCCTCTGTTTCACTTGTTGAGGAACTGACAAATTGTTTTCCCAGAAGCTGAACTATTTTACATTCTCACCGGCAGTGCACGAGGGTTCCACGTTCTCTGCGTCCTCACCAGCACTTGCTGTTTTCTGGGCTTTGATTATAGCCATCCCGGTAGATGTTAAGTGGTTTCGTTTCTCACTTAACTCGCCTCCACACCCCAGGTACGTGAGCTTTTGTCTGGTAATGGTCCTGATCTCACAGCGCATTAGGGGTAGAGAACGCAGTCGAAGACTGTAAGCAGAGGCTGTGTGTACCCGCCGTTTTCACTTCCACGCGCCGCCAGGTGGTGACCCTCACCTGCAGCGTCGCAGGTGGGACGGCTGCTTTGGTCACAGCTGTCTGCCTGAGACGCAAGGTTCCTGAGTCCAGCTGTGTCTGTTCCGCTAGTTGATAGAACCAGGAATGCCGGAGGACTCGGGGACAGTTTTTGATGAATAAGAAGGGAATGAAATTAAAAACGGGTTAGATGGAGAGAAAGTCACATGACCCTGAGACCAAAGGGCAGAACCCTAGAGTGTAAATGAGGGGAAGGGGAGCGAACTAACCAGAGTCAGTCCCCAGAGGGCACATTCTGCAAGCTCCTTCCCAGCGCCTGACTCACATGCCTTGTGGATCTGAACTGGAAAATTACTGAGATCCTGTTGCTGAACCCCCTGCCCCCTCAGCCCCACATCAGCTTCCGGAGGCTGACGGGGTGCACTTTTCTGGGGCTCCTGCGGGGACTAGAGGCAGCCTGTGGCAGCCCCAAGAACCCCAGTCAGGACCCCAGTAAACGGGAAAACACAGCTTTTTTCAATACAGCTGTTTCTCTGGGCATTGCCAAGGCCCTTTGAGGGGAGCAGGCTACTCCCAGAGGGAAGCCTGGGAAACAGGAACACAGTGGAACCCATGCGGTCCTGTTATCTGATCTGTGGCTCCATCCTTGCTTCCTTTTATCCAAACAGCCAAGGAAAAAGCAGAAGAGAAGCTCAGAGCTCCCTTAGCCAAAGGGGAATAAGGGAGATGTCTGGGGAGAGGTGGCCGAGAGAGGATGGTGAGTAAGCACAATCTGGGCAAAGAGGGAGGAATGGAACACGTGATCACACGGAAACGGACTGTGTGGGGCTAAACCACCACGCTTTCCCCTCTGCAGCTCCTGTCTTCCCGTCTCCCCGTCTCTCTCCCAGTTACTATCAAAGCAAAATTCATGAAAAGCTCGAGGCACTGGATATTCCTTTATTTCAATCTAACTTTTTGCAATCTCAAGTGAACAGCTTGGCTGCTTCTGCCTGTCAGGGAATTTAAATTGCAGATGGGATGGGGAGCCAGCCGCCCAGCACAGCAGCAGCCCCTCTGGTGCGCACCGTCATTGCTTAGCAACTAGTCTGCAAGAACTTCATGAGCAGCCGAGAAAGTTCCACTTTGGAAAGTGACCTTGACCCAGGGCAACTCCTGGGGGAGGAGAGGGCGTTTCCTAGAGAGTGGAGACCTCCTGTCACATCCAGGTCGAGGAACACAGCCAGGGACCGGAATCAGCCTTTGCTCCCCACACCGTCCTCATTCGTGTGTCCTCTGGCATGGAGAATTCTCAGTTTTTGACTTCCTGTTGTTGTGGAGGTCGTTTCAAACCAAGGATGGCTTCCTTCTTTTCTTGGTGCCCCTCACACCTCACCCACCAACAGTGAGCGAAGAAAAGACGGTAAGGAATAATGACAACCTAGGAACACACACGACACACACACACAACCACCAGCACAGAGAGGCAAGTGCCTAGGCTGGTAAAAACCAAACCACCCTCGAGTGCCCACAGCGGCTCCACAGAGAGCAAAGCCATTCCATCCACTCCCGTTTGGACCGCAGTTCTCCAGAATGGAGCGAATGTGGGAGAGCATGGCCTCCACCTCGCTCAGAGTTGGTGTTGCCTTAATAAAGCCTTTGCTACGTACGCTCAGCATCCTCGTCTGAAAGCGAAGAACGCCCCTCATGTGCTTAAGGCCACAGTGAAGCATGTGCTTTTATTTAAACAATTGGACAATAAAAATGTAAATAGTAGCTCCATATGTCTACTTTGCTAAGCCTGCACATATTGGTATTCCAGCAGCTCTGAGGCATAAGATACCCTCACGGAAGACATTCCCTCATCACACACACCCATCTCTAGCCTGCGTCTCTACAGAAGTGCATGGCTACCATACTTTCTGGGTTCCTCTTATGGGTGGAGTCATGCCCCCTACTCCAAAAAAAAGATACATTGAAGTCCTAGCTCCCGGCCCTTCAATATGGGACGTTATTTGGACATAGGGTCATTGCTGATGTAATTAGTTAAGATGAGGTCACACTGAAGTAGGGTGGCCAATATGACTGATGGCCTTCGAAGAAGTGGGACAGCCATGTGAAAACAGGGAGAACACCATGGGGAGAAAAAAAGAGGGAGAAAATGAGGATGAGGATTGGAGGGATGCAGTGGCAAGCCAGGGGCCACCGAAGATTGCTAGCGAGCCACCAGAGGCCTAAGGAGGTGAGGATGGGTTGCCCCCTGCACGTTTCAGAGGGAGCAGGGCCCTGCCAACTCCTTGGTTTTGGACTTTTAGGCTCTGGAACCATGAGAGAAAGCATCGTCCTTTTAAGCGCCCAATTTGCAGCCCGAGGAAGTTGTACAGTCCACTCTTCTGTTGCAGGGGACCGGGAAGGCCCGTTGGCTGACAGTGACGGTGTGGTGCGACACAGAACGAGCCTGCACAGGACAGAGCTTGGGCCGTCTGCACGCAGAATGGCGTGGGGCTTGAGGGCTTGAAAATCTTTCGACCGGGGGCAGAGACATGGATGCTGACTTCTTGGCTACATTACAATTTTTCATTAAAAGTAGGTAGAATCTAAAGAACAAAATGAAGGAGCAAACAAAATAGAAACAGACTTGCAGACACAGAGAACAGGCTGACGGTTGCCAGAGAGGAGGGGTCAAGGGGCCGAGTGACAAAGGTACAGGGATTAAGAAAAACAAATTGGCATTTAGAAAATGGTCACAGGGGTGTAAAGTAGAGCACAGGGGATACAGAGGATAACATTGTAATAAGTATGTGTGGCGCCAGGTGGGTACTGGAAATGTCTGGGGGACACTAATGCTGAATGTCAACTGTGATTGAAAAATAAAATTAAAGAACAAATAAAAACAAACAACAAAAGTGTGCTCAGTTCAAAAGAGAACCAGAGGCATGGAGGTAAAGCACAGACTGACAGTAACCAGAGGGGAGGGGGCCAGAGGGGGAGGGGGGAAGGAAGGGGCAGGGTCAAGTCAAGGAACAAGTGTAAAAGACCCATGGACAAAGACAACGATGGGGGGAGGGAAAGATTGAATGTGGGAGGTGGGGGGCAGGGTGGGGGAGAGTAATGAGGGGACAGTAGGGACAACTGGAAGTGAGCAACAATAAAACAAGCGTGCTCAGTAGGCGGCCCGTGGCTCTTGAGCGCCCTGTGGGGAAGCAGTGCTTTAAGTGTGAAGGCTGGTGGAGACTCCGACACCCTTGCCCTCCACGTCCTCTGACCTGTCTGTCCCGCTCGCTGGCCACTTCTCAGATGCTGTCTGGTCCTGTCATTCAGCTTGTCCTGACCCTACAGGAAAGGGACAACCTTCCAGGGCTGGCACGTTGCTGTATCCTGGATCCCATAGAAGGTGATGAACTTAATAGGTGCTCATTAAAACTGTATCACACTGATGCAGGAGGCGTAAAAATAGAAACACCCTGATGTGCACAAGACTCGACGGAGTCACCAGTGGAACGAGCCCTGAGACCCACTCATGTCTGAGGTGCTGTTACTGCTAGATTGTCAGCACCCCATTCAAGGGGACAACAATCAGTTTTTGAATAACTTACTCAGAGTGTGTTCACATCAAGTGCCTGACTTTTTCTTCATGGAAATTCCACCAGGTAGGTGGAGTGGTGCGACCACCCCTTAGGTCAGAGACAGGGACAACTCTGGGACCTGGGCACTAGCGCAGTGGGGAAGCTGGCTGCAGGGTGGGCCAGCAGTGGGAGGAGACAGTTCTGGACCCTCTCCCCAGGGCGAGGAGTTACTTCACCTCCCCTGACGAGTGTCGGGGTCACCAACCTGTTCGGTGAAGGCAGCTCCTCCTGAAACACCCCACAGTGGCTCTGTGGCAGACACAGAGAGGTGTCAGCCCGGTCCCCTCTGTGGGCAGCAGGAAACCTCCAGCTGACAGGTGCTTCAAGGTCATCTTCCAGTGAGGGGACTGAGACCACAAGGCTGGAGGCTGAGTGAGGCACAGATATTAACATCACAGGCCAGGTCACTGTTTCCCTGATGTGCAGTTCTCACTCCAGAGCCACACGGTTTCGGGGCCCACGTCATAGACTCAATTGAACTTCTCCCTCTCACCAATCCTATTTCTTCCTTCCTTCAGAGGCGCGGTCCCTAAAAATCATCTGGCAGCCCAAACTCCACCCCAGCGTCTATGTCCGAAAGTCCCAACCGGCGTCACCAACTCACTCTTCTGCTGACTTTCTTTTTAATTGCAGTAAAATATGCATAACATAAAACTTACCGTTTTGACCATTCGAAGTATGTAGTTCAGTGGTGTTAAGTACAGGGTCCAGCAGAAGTAACGCCTGCTTGAGGGTGGTTGGTAGGGTAATAATATGGTTGTAAAAAGTTATAGTTTTAATTTGAACATTTCACCTAAAATTTCATAGGGTGTGCTTGAGTGTGATGGTGTTATGTTACAGAATGACATGCTTATGATTTTCTAACAAGAAGGGGGGGGGGGGGCGTTACTTCTGCCAGACCCTGTACATTCACATTATGGTGCACCCATGACCCCACCCATCCCCAGAGCTTTTTCTTCTTCCCCACCTGAAACTCTGTCCCCACTAAACATGAACCCTCTGTTTCCCCCACCCCCAGAAACCTCCACGCTATTTCCTGTCTCTACGTGTTTGGCTTCTCTAGGGACCTTCCATACGTGGAATCGCACAGCCTTTGACCTTTTGTGCCTGGTTTACGTCACTCAGCACCTGTTCCCAAGGATCACCCATGTTGTAGCGTGTGTCAGAACTTCCTTCCTTTTGGAGGCTGAATAACATTTCGTTGTACGCATCCGCCTGCCGAGGACACTTGGGTTGCTTCCACCTTTAGTTATGGTAAATAATGCTGTGCAGACATGTTTTTATCTCACATCGACTTAGCCCCATATGCAGATGGGCCTTCCTAGCCCCCTTCAGGATGACCGAGACTAAGAGGAAAGGCTGGTATATTCAGAATTTTCCAATTTGGGGGTAAAAAGGGGCAATTGCTCCAGCCCCCGCTGCCTCACTTCTGTACCTTGTGCCGCAGGCAGAGGCACAGAGGTAGGCAAACAGACGAGGCAATATTTTGCTTCCAGGGTGTGAACGGTACACAAGGTACAGACGTGGGGAATGACGGGAAAGCACTAGGGCAGCCCAGAAAGGGTTTGCGTCCTTTGTCCTTTCTGGGCCATCTGCCATGTAACACCGCCTGTGTGTGACATTCCTATAGAGGTGACAGGAGGTGAGCAAAGCGTTCCCACCCTGCAGCTTGTCTTGCCCAGCAACCCCCGCTGCACAGCCAGGAAGAGCCCCAGGAAGCCTGGGGTATTAGAAATAATAACCCCCGACCTTAGGAACAGCGACTGAATGCATGAATTCAAAAGCAATTGTTGGAATGCTTCATGAGCCAGGCACAGTGCTTGGCATTCGCCATTGAGACCACCCTTCCAAGAGCTGGCGAACCCCCTAACTGGTCTCCAAATACAATGGGGGCAAAATAACCCAACCAAGCGTAGGAAAGTACCCTAGTGTGCTGTCCTCTCTGGGAGGCGGATTCTGTCCCTGCTCCACAGACCTGGGGGCCTTGACTTTCAGGGCAGTTTCCAATTCCTCTGCCCCACCCATTCACCCACAGTTGTCTTTTCATCTGCCAGGCACCCCATTGGGGTAGCGAAGGCGAAGAACGCCGGACCAGGTGGGTGAGAGGAACCCCTCACGCGCATTGTGAGGGACGTTGCTCAGCGATGAAGAAACGCCCACATCTCGACACCCAAACGCAGCCTCGGGCCCCAGCCGAGCAGGAGGATGAGCACATGCTGTCTGCTGCCCACACTGGCTTTGGGCTGATCAGCTTTATTCAACCACCAACAGAGCAATGGGCCAGCCCCTCTCACCAGAGAGCCCTCCACTGCGTGCTCAATACCCACCAACCGCCAAGTAGCCCCTAAAGAAGCCTCGGGGACCACCCATGCAAGTAGGGACTTGGCTGCCAGT
Organism: Desmodus rotundus; assembly: GCF_022682495.2. Taxonomy (NCBI): domain Eukaryota; kingdom Metazoa; phylum Chordata; class Mammalia; order Chiroptera; family Phyllostomidae; genus Desmodus; species Desmodus rotundus. Next base: position 77,592,376 of record NC_071392.1, on the reverse strand, counting down.
TGTCACCTCGGGAAGGAAAGGAAAAAATCAAACTGAAGGCCTGTGAGCTTCCCTTCTGTGCCAGAAATCTCCCCACCTGTCATAAGCCAGACATGATGTATAGCAATAATATGGCCCCCTGAACTACCCATTAAGTGCTGTCAGCAAATCATGTGATTTCGTTTTTAATAATGCACGAATCTGGCCCCTGGAAAATAACAGTGATGCTATCTCCACCGGGCTGCACAATAACCAGAGCTCCCTCCCGTGCCAGGGAGGTGCAGCCTCTTCCCATCTGCAAGGGAAGTCGAGGAAAGGCAGAGTCAGGGAGGGACTCAGCCTGCTGTGTGCCCTGGCCCTGGCCTTCACACCTGCCATCATAAATGAGGGAGGGTTCCCAACTTCCCGACCTTGTACCCGCCAGCCAGCTTCCTGTGGCTTCCTTGAGAGCGTGGCTGCTGCATAAGCGTCACTTGCTCAGAGTGGCCTCCCTGGCTACCCTACCTAAATCGGATGCCCTCCATCGGTCCTGCTCCAAGCCCCCGTGTTGTCATTCTTAGCTGTCTGTCTGGTTTTTCAGTACATCCCTCATGTGACAACCGGCCCTGGGAGGGCAGGAACTCCGGCTCTCTTGTTCATAATTCACCCTGTGGGTCCTAGCACATTTCTTGGCACACAGTAGGCCCTCAGAAACTGTTTGCTGAATAACTTAGTAGTAAATGCTCAGTAAACCCTCCTCAGTTGAATTGAGCTGCATTTCCTAGAGCAATCAGCATGTCTCAAACATGAACACCAGCAGCATCTGGAAGGCCTTAGGGGTAGGGCTGGAGGCTGTGGATTTGCCCTTCTAACCAGCTCCCAGGTGATGGCAGTGCTGCTGATCCAGTGACCCCCACTTGACGAATCTCATCTCAAGAATTGCAGGCACCCATTTCCTGCCTTTCGGCTTTCTAGTCAAATTCAGAGGAGCTGCCCACGTAAGTACAAGTGACAAAAGCAGAAAACGGCATTCTCCAGATCCAGCGTGTCCAATCGGAATAAAGTGGGTCTTCTCCCTAGTAGTGGGAAGGTGAGTCGAGGCCATTAGATACAAAGTGAGGTGAGCCGTTCAGCGAGTTCTGGCAGAGACAGCACGGAGCCCTGAGTACCCGATACGCAGTTTCCCGTTCCAGTCACGGAGCTGCACTTTTCTGACACCAACTGTAGAAATGAGTTGGCTTCCAAGTGGCTTATTAGAGAACAAATTATTCCCTGTTTTGCTACTCTTTCCATTTGAGTTAATCTGCAAGTCTAAAGTCCAAGCAGGTGCCAGAGTTATTCCTGCAACTGGCACCAAATTGCATTCAGAAAGCACAATTAGCACTTCGTTAATGTGCCTCAGAATGGGATAATCTGCATATTACCCAAAGGCGGCCTCTGTCCCCGCTGCACTTTACCTTAATGTGCCGCGTACAGATTACCCTGCGAACAGGCTTTTGCAAATCCCAGCCCTTGCCATCCAGTTGTCCCGACCTCTTCATTCGAACAGGTGAGGAAGGACCTGTTGATAATGGTTAAGAATCCCAGAAACTCTCTCTCTCCTTCCTCCTTCCTGTTCCTTCTCTTCCTGAACTGCGTAGTCAGTCCACAAACTGTTGCTGGGGTGGGAGAGACAAGTAGGCACCTGTGCCAGGGCAGGGGAGACACAGCGGTTCAGAATGGAGTGTTAGTGCCCAAGTGGGGATGGGAGGGCCCCCCACTGAGGGACCACTACCTGGGGTCTGGAGCCTGATCACGGTGTGAGGTTTCCGTATGAGAGGGTGGCCACTGGGGTTGGGGGGCTGTCGTGGTGCGCTGGAGCTCCAGCGAGGTATGGAGGGGTCCCTGCAGAGGGCAGCATGGTGAGGGGAGTGGGTACCTGAGAAGATTAGGAGGGGCTTCTGTACCACGTTGCGGGGACAGCCTGGCACAGGCTAGTAGGCCAAGGTGGATAAGGAAAGCATCCATGCCAGAAAGAGGTGTTGGCAGCGATGGAAGCCTGATTCCAGATGGGGGGACTGATCAGATAGGAAAATACGAGATAATAAGAGCCAGATTTCCCCTTGTTAGAGAAGGAAGTTACAAATATGAAAAGGAAGAAAACTGAAGAGAATCCTGAGGCGTTAGATCAGAATTTGGCACACATGTGTGAACTCGTGGCTCTTAATTCACAGATGAATGTATAAATCCAAATGCAATTATGTGTGTCCATACCTATACATAAACATACATGTAGATATTGCTCTAGTCTGTCCCCCAAGAGGGCCTGGGAGCCACCCCAATGCCAATGAGCACACTAGGCCTCAAGATTTGGGTTTCTAAATATCATTCTCCCCTGAAAGGAACCAGACTCCTGGGAAAATGAGCTGATCTCAGGGAGGGGCGAGGAGAGCACAGCATGAACCTGGGACAGCTTACTATTCACAGTAAGGACATACCCAAAGAACAGTGGGGACAGGCGAACAGGACACAGAAACCAACTCGAAGGGACTCCCATTGGGCAACTGTGAGATAATTTGAGCATCAAAATAAATAACAAGTTGCAATCCATTGACTAAACTATGAAACCACAAGTTCCTACTGCTATAGATAGATGAACGAATTGAAGTTTGATCAAAAATGGGATATTGACCTAACGTCGAAGTATCTCCACACACAGTATTTACAAAGGGGAAGAGAGTCACTGTGTGATGGAGAAAGCTGGCAGACGCCGCCTTAAGCAAGTGATGAAAGTTAATGTATGACTAGGACTAGGGCAAATCAGAATCAGGTACCACCTGATAAGATGCAATGAGAAGAACACAGCATCCCTTCTGTGAAACCCCTGCCAGAGATGCACAGTCCGACTCTGATTGTGAAGAAACCTCAGACAAACCCCATGCAAGGATATTGATCAAAATAGGGGGCCTGGAGTCTTCTCATGTGTCAAGGTCTTGCGAGTTTAGAAAAGACTGGGGGTCTGTTCTTCACTGGAGTCTGTGGAGACACAAGAACGAAATGCTGTGTGTGACCCTCCAGCTATGAAGATGGTTCCTGGGGCAGCCGGCAAAACCTGACGGGAGTCTGAGGGTTAGAGAGATGTTAGTAATGAATCAGTTTGTTTCCTGCCATTGTTGATGGTCACGGAAGATCATGTCCTTGTTTGTGGGATTAGAACCAAAAGTATTCACAGGGATAAACCTCCTGACATCCACACACCCTGAGACATGCACGAGGTATCTGCAGCTTCTCTGTGATTGAGAGTGTCTCCAGTAAATCAGTCAAGACGCTGTAGCGGTGGCGGCAGCAAAAGACTTGAGTCTCCTTCAGCCAAAATCTTCTGCTCATGCCCTCCGTGAGCTCAGCCTGCCTGGGGACACTGAGTGAGTCAGCCTCGCACCACTGCAGTGAGGCCATCGAAGTCATGCCCCCCATTCTAACAATCCTGAGTGGAGGGGTGGGGCCAGGGAAGACGGATGGACTCTATGCCCTCCCAGCACCCTGCATTGGTTTTGGAAAGGATTCAAGCCACTCGAATTGGGAAGATGGAGTCTCTCTCGCTGTTGTGACCACAGCATCCTTGCGCAGGAAAGCAGTGTCCTAGCTTCCAGTCCCTTGTGTGGTCCTCATGGGCGTGCTACCCCCTAAGGCTCTACCCTAAAGGCCTTGCCTCTTCCTCCTACTCATGGGGAAGGCTGGCAGGGCAGGAATATGCATACAGCTGAAGTGTATCTAGAAAGCCACATGCTCCTCTTAGGGGGTCTGACCGCCTGCATGTCAGAGACGAGAAGCCACTTGCAGTGTGGCCTTGAGTTCACACCTGTGCACCCCAGAGTAAACACAGCAAAGACCAACTAACTGAGTCACACCCATGACAGGGTGCCCAGGTGTCAAGAGGTCTGAAAACCGTGTCATGAGAAAAGATGATTAAAGAGAGATGCCGCATCTGCCTTTAAGGATTAGGGGAGGTGGCCCGTGGGAGAGACTGGATTAATCCCGCAGAGCTCCAGAATAGGAACTGCAGTGAATGGTGGAAGAGGCAAGGAGGTGGAGTTCAGCTCCACAACGGAAGGGACTTTCTAATGCTGAGTGTATCCGACACAGCCAGGAAGTGTCGGCACACACTGAAAGACCACCTGTGAGGGGAGCTGGCGATGGTCTTTAGGACTCACCAGTGCTATGACTGCAGGGAAGGCCAGATTACCTGGACGTGGCTCAGACCAGGAAAAGGAGCAGAGGTTCGGTGGGCAGGGCAAAGATGGACATTCCTGGGCCTGGCTGTGGCCAGGAGCACAGTCCCACCAAGGAAGAGCACCTCTCTGTCCCTGACGGCACACCCTCTGCCACCCAGCCCCAACTCTTTTGGACATCACAGCCCCTTAATGAATTGTGTCTGGGACTCAGTGGCCTCCCAGAGGTGTGTGGCTTCCCCCACCACCACCCTGAGACTGCCCCTAAATCCAGCATGGACCAAAGTCCCACCTGTTCCCAAAGATCTCTGGACTTTCCAAAAGGCAAGATGGGTCACCTGTCTGATGAAGCCTTGGCCACACCCTTCTGTCACCTGTGTCTCTTACTGCGACCCTTGACCTGCCATCCCTTCCACACCCCATGGGTAAACAAGGCTCAGGGTACAACGCCTAAGTGGAACAGGAGACCTGAGCTCTCCCTCCCCCTTCACAAAGACTTGAGGAAGAAGACAAAGGAACAGATGAGTCCCCGGAAAGAACCAGTGGGGCCCTGCCGGTTTCCTCATCACCACAGTCACTTAGAGACAAGGTTAGGCCGGGGAGGGGGTGGGGCGCGGGGAAGTTCTCCATGTGAGAGGTTGTCGTCCACTGGCGAGACCAGCATGCCCATGTACACTGAATGGCTTCACAACTGTGTTCATTGCTTTAGCTGCGTTGATGAAAAGAAGGAGCCACAGTGATTCTAAGAAGGCAGAGGAGGCCGGCCTCCCCACGGCACACGAGGACGGTGCTAGAGCTTGTTGTGTTGTCACAGTGGACACAGGATTCCCCAGGGGCCTGAAGGAAGAATTAGAGCAGTGAGATCTTATTTGACATTTGATGTTTTAATTTCCCTGGAAACATGAAGTCCATTCAGTTTTCGACTTAGACACATTACCAAGCAGAACCAGTGGTCAGCTTCTCCCTTCTCAACACCAACCCCCCTGCATGTTTTAAGGGAAACCAGTTCATTCTTGTGACTCAGCATATACCCCACCCAGGTCCTTCGGCACAAATCGCTTCTACATCACCCATGTATTCACGTCACATAGAGTCAGCAACTTTGTTAGTGTCTCGGAGTTCATCTCGCCACAAAGCCTGAAGATGAGAACAACCGGCAGCAAGACAGTTTTGTAAGATTCTGGAAACTCTGCCTAACTTACTCACACGCTACTTCTGCCCCACAGCACGCTCCCCGAGAAGCCCTCTCCATGCTGCCACGTGCTCAAGGTGGAAGTGCCAGTGAGCATGCCACAGGCGGGAGTGGACAGTGGGCTGGACCGGGGGACCTGATCCCTGGCCTCGTATTGGCTCTGCTGCTAATTTACCGGTGACCTTTGGAAATTCTCCTTAAATTTCTCTGCCTCTGTGATTGTGTCTGTTCTATTTACTTCACAGAGGAATGGGGGAGAGATGATGAGATTGTGGCTATGAAAGAGCTCAGAAAAATACGAAGTGCCTTCAATCTATAAAGTTGAATGTCAGATTCCAAAAATGGGGCCTGAACACGGGGCTGTACAGCAGACAGAGGTCCAAGCCCCAGTCTGGAGCCCAGTTTCCATTTTATATCTACAAAAGTGGGTGCTCTGGAGGGGGCTGTGGTTACTCACGAGACAGTGGCAGGGCCAGTCAGGTTTGGATGAGACAATAAAGACCCTTCTCATACTTGAATGTCCACCCAATGGCCATCTAGCCTCTGCTTGATTACCTGCATTGATGGGGAGCTCACTTCCTCAAAGACAGTGACTTCCACCTTTGAAAAGCTGAGGGGACTTTTCAGAAGGAAAAGAAAGAGGAAAAGAAAGAAGATTCTATGGGCTTTTCTCTTCCAACCATTGGTCCAAGTTATACTAAGGAGGCCCCATAGGCACTATCTGTTCCCTTTTCTGTACAATATTCGTCAGCGAGGTTGTTCTCGATGATGCTGCTCTGCTCCTGCAGAGCATCCCTAGTTCCTTTATTCACCTCTCTCATGGGCCTCTTTGCCGTCCTGGTTACCCTGTGATTAACATGCTCCAGTTTGAACAGAACTGGCTCCCAGCTCATCTCGTTGACATGGTCACCTTGTGCTTGGATGACAGCCTGGGCGTTCAGGTTCTTCAGTCACTTCCAGTCTGAGCAGCTCCTATCTGCAGCTCTGTAAACCAGGGGTCAGACCTGCCACGTGCTCCCCGTCCACTGTTGATAGCTGCCAAAAAAGTTAAGGCCCTGAAACAGCCCAGGGAGGCAGACACAGAGCCTGCGGCCTAGCTGGGTGCTGGTCGGGGGGGTGGCACTCCGGCAAGGAGGGACCCTGCGCTTGTAGAAGACAGAAAGGGACGCCCGTTGCCATGGTGATTATAGGGCAGCCTAGACTGCCTGCAGCCTGCAAGGAAAAGCACGGGGAAGGCTTATAGTGAGACACTGGAATCCACCCACGACCACTGCCCAAACCACCAGGAGCGTCACCAAATCAAGAAGCACCTGGGCTCTTTCCACTGTTGTCCAGGAGGAGGAGGGGCAGGGCTGACACTGTCCGTCTTACAGGAGGGTGGGGGGGCTATGCAGGTATGTGTGTGTGTGTGATATGTGATGTGTGTGATGTGTGTATGATGCCTGAGTCTGTGTGCATCTCTCTGCATGTGTTTGATATGTGTGTGTGCTGTATGGCTGTGCATGATGTGTATGCCCGCGTACAATGTATCTATGTGTGACGTGTGTCTGCAGTGACTCTGTGAGTGTGATGACATGTTGCACTGACACAGCATCACTGTCCCCTTGAGCCTCCTTCCTTCTAGGCACAACAGTGACATTCACTCTCTCAGAACAGCTGGAAGGGGACGGCTTGAGGCTGAGCTAGCCCCGCCTCCTCCGTGGCTGCGGCACTTTGCAGCCATCTCTATTAGCACTAATTACATCTGTTCTAATCATTTGTTTATGTGTCTGGCTCCCCCAGTGGAGCAGCTCGAGCCCAGGGGCTGCACCGTGTTTTTATAACCCTGATTCCCAGAACCACCCTTGGCATGAAGTAGGTGTCCAGTAAGTGTTGCCTGATTGAATAAATGAATCTCTGCCAAGGACAAGATCGGGGGTTTGGACTTAAAACAGCAGCATGCAAGATCAAGGCTCAGTTCCAGAAGTATGCACACTGCTCTCGTTGCTTTGGGGCTGGGCACCGTGAGGCAGCCTTGTCGCCACAAAGCTCCCACTTAGTGAGGGAACAAGCAGCCTGTGGCCTTCCCTCTCCTGTGACAGGGGCACAACAGCAGAGGTCAGCGTGTGGTATGCAGCCAGTGACAGCGCTGGGGGAGGAGTCCAGAAGGCCTCCCCACCAGGCCATCCACTTGACAGGTTACCGAGGGGAGACTGGTCTTATTTCACACTTACATAGTCGTTTGTAATTTGCATGCAGTCCAGTCACCCTTTTTGCTGTGCGGATGCATGCTTCCGACACAGGCGTAGAGCCGTGCACCTACAGCGAAGTTACAGGCCGTTGCGCCACTGGTCCGTTTTGTTCAGTAACCACCCACACTTTATGGGCTCCGTTTTCATCTCATATCCACTTTTCATGGAGACGTGTAACCGAGAACCGAGTCGGTTCCTTCCAGTAGCTCTATCAGATTTGTCCATACTTTCAGTTCTATTTGACATTTTCAAAGCCAGAGAAGACAACACAGGAACAAGAAAAGAGGTGGCATTTGCACCTCCTCTCCCTTAGAAAGAAGAGCTGTTTTTCTCTAGAATTTTCTCTTTCATCCGAAGGACACACTAAGGAATCCTGTCAGGACTTTGCCGTACAGCCCAGGCACACTCCTGAAAACTTCCACCCAGTTCTGACTTCATCAAGCCATCTCTCAGTCTCTGTTTCTGCTGCCCACCCATTCTTGACTCCATGTCCCTCCTCTTCCCTCGGGTTTGGGATGAGCAGAAAATTGATAAAAATCACTTACAGATAAACTTAAATTTAGTACAGAAATAGCCATTATTGAGAAGGAAGCTTTTACAATGTTTTTATAGGAATAAGTACATCCTTCGGAGAATGAGCCTATGTGAGCCATTTTTAAAATCATAAAAAATTGGAGTTCACACGTTCACATTATGTTGCTCTTTGAAACGTGTGGGACGTTGCTGACACCTTCCGAGGTTCCTGCATTGCGCTGACCACTGTTGGAACTCTGCCTCTCAGACTGCCTTCGGAGTGAATGCGTGAGCCAGACGAGAAAACCAGCCTCATTTTTCAAGTCACAAGGCATTTTGTCAAACAGATTTTCCCCTTGATTTTCATTAACCTAATGTCCAACCTCAAGGTCAGGAATAGAGCAATCATGACTTTGCTCTATTATCATTACAGCATCATTAGTTTGGAATCCAGTGTCTGGGAATAAGCAATAATTCAGACAAGTAAGCGTCAGACACACGCGTGCTCTGGTGGAAGGATTGGTTAAGCAAACTGCTCACTTATGTAAATCAAAAGGAAACTACTTTAAAGCTACTTAAAAGAACAAACTTTTCAAGCATTTTCAAATACACCTTAAAGCACCCTTTACATAGCGTATTTGTGCTTTCCTTACATATTGTCTTTATTCACCCAAGACAGCCCTCCACGGGCTGGCAGAGGCCTCCCTGGGTTGACGTTCTTCCCATTACTGGCGGCAGTCAAACACAGTGAAGTCGCATCTCTGAAGCGATCTCCCAATTCAGACTTTTTTTTTTTTTTTTTTGCCACATTGTAGCACATTCAGACCAAGCTTCCTCAGATTAGTCTGAATTGATGAGGTTTGATTGTACTAGATTGAACCATCTGAAATCAGTGCTATTCAACCATTTTTGCCTTTTAAAATGGTGATTTTTTTTATTCAACCTAATACATTTCTTTTCTGGTGCTTCTTTCCAAGGAACCCAAAGCAGTTCCATGTTTCCATGCTTTCTTCGTACATTTTTTTTATTTGTTAAAGAATTTTATTTATTTATTTTTAGAGAGAGGGAAAGGGAGGGAGAAAGAGAGGGAAAGAAACATCGATGTGTGAGAGAAACATTGGTTGCCTCTTGCACACGCCCCAACCAGGGACCGAACCCGCAACCCAGGCACGTGCCCTGACTGGGAGTTGAACCGTCCGCCTTTCACTTTGCAGGAGGACACCCAGTCAACTGAACCACACCGGTCAGGGCTCCTCATACATTTTAAAGAAACAAGTGGGAGAATGGGGTAGACCGCCCTGGCCCCTCAGCTCACAAGTACAGAAAAAGGGAGATTTAACAGAGGAAAGTCAAAACACAACTGCCACAAATCGGCCTGAAAATAAACAAAAATAAACACAACTTAAAAAAACCAGTTCTGCTGTCCTCCCCTCATCCAGATGCGTGCCCTCTCATCTAGACCAGTGTGCCCCAAGCAGGTGGTTGGGCCATCTAGAAATCCCTTCGGGGACAAAACCTATCGTGCCCACCCGTGAGTGCCATTCTGGAGAGCCCAAGAGACTCTGGCCATGTGAAGAAAATCTCCACCGTAAGACTTCTCCAAGGCCTGGAATGAGAGGCAAGCAAATTCAAGTTTAATAGAATGGAACCTCAGGAAATGGACAAATGTACATTAGGACTGAGAAACAGAAATTATTCTCATATTTACAAGGCTCCTTGTTCACTCATTTGAGAGCATCCTAAGACTTTGTTTAAGGCAGGTGGGGATGGGCAGTCTGAGGGTGAGCATGGCGGGTCTCTGCTTCCAGACAAGGAAATGGATGTTCACTCTGGTGAGGAGGGCTTCTGATGAGAACAAAGAACTTCCTGGACTGCGAAGGTTAGAAGAACCTGGGGAGCAGGGCAGCAGCAGACGGGGAAATGTCTTTGTCTGGAGGTGTTAGCGTAAAGGAGCCCCAGTGTGAGAAAGCAGGGGTGATTTTCCCTCTTCTGCCAGAGTCCCCAGCAGCCGGATGATAGGCTGGTCCCCACTGCCGCAGGAGGGCTCCTCCAGGACGCCCCCCTACCACCCCAAGACCTGTGTGCAGGAACCAAAGGGTGTCTGCCACCACCCACTGCTGTGAACCCCGTACTTCCTGAAACAGAGAGGGGGAGAGAGCTCTGGAGGGGTGTCTCCTCTGCACTGTGAGGCAGGGGTGCTGGGGGAGTGGTTTCTGGGCAGTTTGCTTTTAACCAAGTGACATACAGACACAGAGAATGAAAATGTGAGATGGGTTCGCAGCCGCTATGAGAGGCGCAGGCCACAGGCCAGCTCTGTCTCACAGGCCCTGTGTCTCAGAACAGGAGCTCGGCCCCTGCGTGTGGAGCCACACAGACCTGCCACTGGGGTCCCCATCTCCCAGCGACTTGAGCACAGAACACTCGTTTATGGCAACAGAATTAATGTGGCTCCAAAGGTAATTTGAAAGCGACAAGAGTAGCGAATTATCACATGAAAATGCAAATTGTTCCTTATCGGGGCTGCTCCACAGATGCTATGATTCATCACTGAGTGTTCAGCTGTATTTCCAAATAGGATCTCAGTGAGAAGAAGGGTAGAAAGGCAGGGCCCAGCCACACTCTGACTGGAGAGATTTATAGCTCCTTTGATCCAGAAGTAAAGTACACAGCATGGGGAGGGAATATTAAACCTATAAAACCTCACTCTATTTATCACGCAGTCCTTATTTGGGGAGGGCCAAAGGACACGCCCGCATGTACTTCCATTCTCGAAAATGTCCTCTCTCTAGACAAGTGCACACCTTCCCTGCAATTCACCCTTCACTTTACCTTCGTACCTGAGGCAAGGCACATTCTTTCATCAGTCCATCCACCCACCCATCCTCCCATCCCTCCAGAGTGTCCTTCATTTATTTACTCATTTTTGGTGGGGGTATTGAGGAATTCATCGGCCTTTACTGCCGGCCACATACACTGTTTCTGATTAGGAAAAGGGACCCGAAAGGGTTTCCCACTTTCTCTTTGGCTAGTGTTTGCATAGGGTGCTTGTTAAAGAGGAGACACCAAACTTGAGAACTGGACCAAGGCTTGGTGTGTGATCAGCAAACAACCATCTAAGAGCTGGAACCAAGGGAAGCCAGCCCGTAGACGGGTGAGGAGGTAACCATCGTAAAGTGCTATTGATCTTCTGAGTGCTTTATGAATATTAATTCACTTACCAAGCCCAGGAGATGAACGTCACCCTGACTGAGTCACTGACACAACACACTCTTCTGAGAACCATCAGGGGGAAAAATCACTTACGTTCAGGGTGCCCCCTGAGGGGACCACGACCTGGGTCCTCTGTGGAGCCTCTGTGCATCCCAGAGGGGGACAGTCTAGGACCCAGGTGCCCAGGCTGCTGCCTGGAGGGTTGTCCTGGCCTGCCCGTATTCCGGGAGAGCACTGTGATTCTCTGGGTGTCTCTTCCTTGCAATCTGAGAAGACTGAGTGGTAAATGACCTGCAGAGGGTTCCTCTGAAAACAACTTCTTAGATACCAACCCTTGTGGGGCCAAAATTTGCCGCAGGGGAGGGGCGGGTGATGATACTGGGAAGGGAAGCTGGAGCCAGAGCCCAGCTGTATTGGTTTGTGAGTTCTGCTTCACGAATTGGGTGGCTTAGAATAGCAAAAATACATTGTGCCCTGGTTCTGGGGACCACAAGTCTGAAATCAAGGTGTAGGCAGAGCCATGCTCCCTCCAAGGGCTTTAGGCAGGGAGCTGTTCTGGGCCTTTCCTGGCTTCTAGCAGTTCCTGGCTGCATGGCAGCACAACCCCAGTCATCATGCACACATCCCGGTGGACATGTCTGTGTCCAAATTTCCCTTTGTGTAAGGGCTCCAGTCCTATTGGATCAGGGGCTCATTCTACTCCGGTAGGACTGCATCTTAGCTAACTACATCTGTAATGACCTTATTTCCAAGTAGGACCACATTCTGCGGTTCAGGGGTTAGGACTTCAGTGTGAGATTTGAGGGCTCATAATTCAACACACGTCACAAGCGAAGGGGTATGAACTTTATAAGAGACTGTCGTGGGACTGCAGCTCCAATCATGGACCCTTGCAGTTGAAATCTGGCCTTAAGAAGCCCTCCGCTGCTCGCTCTCTAGATGCCTAGAAACAACGATGAGGGGCCATGTCACCGGCCTCCTCCCTGGCTCCCCGTGACCGCTGCACCAGCGAAGACACCGTGGCTGGTGCTCCCAGTGCGCAGGTGCAGCTGGCAGACTTGTCTCATGCGTCCCACATGCAGCTGGGACAACGATAGCCTTGCAGATTCTTCTTTGTCTAATTGTTCTTAAATGTTTGAGAAAAAAGGCATTGAAACCTCCAACTATAATCGTGTGGGTTTCTATTTCTTCTTGCATTTCTGTCACTTTTGCTTCACATATTTTGAAGCTGTATTTTTAGGTGCACGTGCATGGAGGATTTTTATGTTGTCTTTGTGAATTGCTCTTCTTTTTGGAATTTTGTGATGTATTTTTGGATCCTTTTTATTCTTCAAGTTCACTAATTTTTACTTCTGTAGCATCTGATTCACTGCAATTCCATCTAGCATAGGCTTTCACTTCAGATACTGTGTTTTCATCTCTAGATGCGTCCCTTTATTTACGAGCTGCTTCTTTCCCATCAGCACTTGGCCACCATATTCTGCATCCCCACTAACTCCAACTTGACAAATCCGTCTTCACTCCCTTCCCCACAGCTGCAGCATGAAGGATCTTTTCTTCCCAGCTCCATCTGTTTCTACCTTGATAACATCCACTGGGTGCTCCAAACATCACTGAGCCCGAGAGCTCAGAGCCCAGTGCAGGGAGTAGAGGAACAGGGAGGGTGCCCACAGGGGGTTGCTAAGATCACTGGAAAATAACCATCCAAATATCAAATGCTCCTGAGGTCTGCATTCAAACCCTGAGAAGACTTCCATTCCCAGGGGACATCTCATGCAGGAGCAGAGTCATCTGCAGGCTCTGACAACTCCATCCCCACATGACCTTGGGCAGGCACCTTCCTCCCCGGATCTTAGCTCCCTCCTGTCTAAACTGGGTGCACCATTTCTGGGCCCTCCATGAACTCAGGTTATCGAAGAGACAAATAAAATCATAACAGAAAAGACAGTGCTTGCTGAATGCAAGATGGTGGTGACAATGCAGAGGGATCAGCTTTCCTGTATTGATGAGCTACGAACACACATACGGAACTTTCTTTTCAGGCTTCCAGGCTGTTCAGACACTGTGACTGCCCAGTTCGCCCCTAGAGTTTCTCTGTGCTGTCCTGAAGAAACAGAGAGGGGAAGGACATGGGAGACGGGGCTGATGTATTCCACAGTTGCTATTTAGAATCCAGAGGAGCCAGGCTTATTGTGTGCAGAGAGATTGTTATCTCTCATAGGGCTGGATGAAGGTCACCTTCAACTCTTTTGCTAAACTGGATGCTGCTATTCCCCTAGAGCTCAGTCCAGGCAGAACCTGGGACTGTGACCGTTGGAAGGTCAAGAGGGGGTGCGGTGGGGGTTTGCTCTGCAGAAGTGTCCTCAGAACTAAGGGAAGAGCCTAGTTCTGAGTGGGGGGCAGAGGGAGGAGGAAAAAGAGGGATTTTGATATAACAGGTATTAGGGGGAATCTAACTAAGAAGTCATTTTTAATAATACTCTTTTTTTAAATATACTTATTGATTATGCTATTACAGTTGTCCCATTTCCCGCCCCCCTCACTCCACTCCATCCTGCCCACCCCCTCCCTCCCACATCCCCCCCCTATAGTTCATGTCCATGGGTCATACTTATAAGTTCTTTGGCTTCTACATTTCCTACACTATTCTTACCCTCCCCCTGTCCATTTTCCACCTATCATTTATGCTACTTATTCTCTGTACCTTCCTCCCCTCCCCCTCCCACTCTCCTATTGACACCCCTCCATGTGATCTCCATCTCTATGGTTCTGTTCCTGTTCTAGTTGTTTGCCTAGTTTGCTCTTGTTTTTGTTTTAGGTGTGGTCGTTAATAACTGTGAGTTTGCTGTCATTTTTACTGTTCATATTTTTGATCTTCTTTTTCTTAGGTAAGTCCCTTTAACATTTCATAGAATAAGGGCTTGGTGATGATGAACTTCTTTAACTTGACCTTATCTGAGAAGCACTTTATCTTCCCTCCCATTCTAAATGATAGCTTTGCTGGATACAGTAATCTTGGATGTAGGTCCTTGCCTTTCATGACTTCAAATACTTCTTGCCAGCCCCTTCTTGCCTGTAAGGTCTCTTTGGAGAAATCAGCTGACAGTCTTATGGGAAGACCTTTGTAGGTAACTGTCTCCTTTTCTCTTGAAGCTTCTAAGATTCTCTCCTTCTGTTTCATCTTGGGTAATGGAATTATGATGTGCCTTGGTGTGTTCCTCCTTGGGTCCAGCTTCTTTGGGACTCTCTGAGCTTCCTGAACTTCCCGGAAGTCTATTTCCTTTGCCAGATTGGGGAAGTTCTCCTTCATTATTTGTTCAAATAAGTTTTCAATTTTTTGTTCTTCTTCTTCTCCTTCTGGCACCCCTATAATTCAGATGTTGGAATGTTTCAAGATGTCCTGGAGGCTCCTAAGCCTCTTCTCATTTTTCTGAATTCTTGTTTCTTCATTCTTTTCTGGTTGGATGTTTCTTTCTTCCTTCTGGTCCACACCGTTGATTTGAGTCCCAGTTTCCTTCACATCACTATTGGTTCCCTGTACATTTTCCTTTGTTTCTCTTAGCATAGGCTTCATTTTTTCATCTGGTTTTCGAATAGATTCAACCAATTCTGTGAGCATCTTGATAACCAGTGTTTTGAACTGTGCATCCGATAGGTTGGCTATCTCTTCCTCGCTTAGTTGTATTTTTTCTGCAGCTTTGAAGTGTTCTGTCATGTGGGCCATTTTTTTTTTTTTTTTGTCTTGGCGTGTCTGTTACTTAAAGGGGCGGAGCCTTAGGTATTCACCGGGGCGGGGTAACGCTGGTCGCTGTGCTGTGACGCTGTACATGGGGGAGGGGCCGAGAGGGAGCAATGGTGCCCGCTCCACTCTCCACCAGATTTCAGTCTTTCACTCCGCTACCCACAAACTGGGCCCCTCTGGTGCTGGTTCCCGAGTGGGTGGGCCTGTGCATGCCCCAGGCCCCTGTGGGTCTCTCCAACGACCTCTTCTGTGAGGCTGGGAGTCTCTCCTGCTGCCGCCCCAACCCCCACGGGTGTTTTCAATCAGAGGTTTGAGGCTTTATTTCCCCACGCTGGAGCCCTGGGTTGCTTGGTCTGCTTCGCTCCCCGCCATTTGTCCGATTTATCTGTGCACGAATGTGGGGCCGGGTGCTACCCGCTGCACTGCCTGCCCCGTTCTCCGCCACTCTGAGTCCGGCCCTCTCAGTTTATCTGCGTGAATGTGGGGCCGCAGGGTCTGCCAGTGGTCAGACTGCCTGCCCCGTTCATCCCACACTCCACCAGTCTCGGTCCTGCCACGGCAACGTGAGTCCTCTCCACCCCGGTGCCCGTCTCCGCCCCAGTGCCCGTCTCCGCCCCTCCTACCGGTCTGGATGAATGTTTATTTTTTATTTCCTTGGTGTCGGACTTCCTTGCCGTTCGATTTTCTGTCAGTTCTGGTTGTGCGAGGAGGCGCAGTGTGTCTACCTATACCGCCATCTTGGTTCTCCCCCCTTTAATAATACTCTTAGATGCAATGGCTCCCCAGTGAGACCGTGGGCTAACTGAAGGGCAGGTTCACCGATGGAGTCAGGGACCTTGCACTGAACACAGACATTCCCTCAGAGGCGGGGACTAAGCAAAGGAAGAGAACTGTTGGAAGAATCCCCAGAGATGAGATGTTCCTTGCAGGAACAGAGGAGGAAGCAGAGATTCTAAAACTGACCCAGTCCCCCACCGCTTTAGAATGGAGGAGCGGAGCCAGGGATGATGGGACCACAGAATATCCATCAGAGCATCAGTATGCATCAGGGCTGCTTGACTGGCCTCCAACATCCAAAGGCTGTCAGCAGGGAGGGTACCACCAGTTAGTCAATCAGTGCATGAAAATCAGATAAAAGGTTCCTACAGCCTGGAATCCATGTGAAAGTGTCAGTACTCTGTGGGGGGGGGGGGGGCAGCCCCAAGAATTTGGAGAAAATAGAGATTCTCATTCCAAGAGACATGGCAGTCGCTAGCAGAGACCACACGGTTCTTTACCGCCTGGGTACTCTGCTGTTAAGGAAACTAAGTCCTGTAAGTTCCTTCTCTTAAACACCTCTCCAATTCCTTGCCTCCTTCCCTCTGCCAAGGCCTTGTCCTCTCTGACTGAGAGGACATCAACAGCCTCCTGAATGCCCTAGAGACGATTTGTCTTCCACATGCCAACTGGTGGCCCATCTACAATGAAAATGGGTTTAAAATTCCCTTTGCTTAGGCAGAGGCCCGTATACACCCCAGGAATACACAAGACTCATTGGGGTATAGGAAGAAAATAATTACACTTCTATTTCTATTTATTTTTCTGAAAACCAATTTAAAAGAAATTAAGCTTTACTAATACATAATATTCATCTTGACACTGGCATCCCTGCCGGTCCAGGGGTGGAGCCGGCAGGAGAGAGTGGGGACCCCCCGACAAAGGGGTTGATGGTGTCATCCTCATTCAAGCCTTCATTTTCGTCCATTTTTGTATAATCCATCTACACTGCACTAAATTGAGTTCATTGTGATCCTTGATCCACATAACAGTTTGCTTTTAGTCTGTAATCCATTTGTGGATTAATATGTTTTCCACAGCACAATAAGCACCCGTAAGCCCACCCGGACACTGGCAGTAATCCCGGTCAACTGTGAGGCCATTCCCATCCCGTCCCCCTGCTGCCCTCACCTGAGGTGACCGCCATCCTGAGTCACAGCTCCATGGTTTCTTACTTCCACCTAACACACCATTAACTCACCCATACGTATTCCTCAAAAGCAAAGATTTTTCTTTTAGTTTCTTTACCATTATAAAAAGAGGCATTTTGCTGTATGTAACCTTTTGGGTCTTTGCTTCCCCCACTTAATATTGCTTTGCTGAGATTTGTCCGATCGCTGCACGTCACAGAGGGTCATTCATTTTGACTGCTGTGTAATATTCCCCTGTGCGACTTCACCAGTTTACCCCTCCATTCTCCTGTTCATGGGCATTGGGCTGTTTCCATTAATGAATAAAACTAAAATTTATTTTACAGTTTAGAAAAGTAAAGATCCAAGAATCACCAGGGCAATTTTGAATATATACATTTTTTTTTCTCCAAAATGACTCATATACTAAATATATTTAAAAAACTGAATAATAGGACAAATTACTAAGTAAAAAGTGGGCAAGAGACTCAAACACTTCATGAAGAAAAATATCCAGTTGACAAAAAAATATATGAAAAGATGCTCAACCTCGTGAATCTTTCAAATAAACACAAGATAAAACCACAGTGAGATATAACCCCACATGCCACACGATGATGAAAATCTGAATGACCGACAGCACTACACATTGGTGAGAATGTGGAGAAACAGCTCTCCAAACTGCCAGTGAGAGATCCGATCAGGGCAACCTCTTCAGAACACGGGCATCATCCATCAAGGTGGAGCATGCGTATAGTCTACAGCCCAGCAGTTCCTCCAGTAGACATAGAGCCAAAGGAAGTGCATACACATGTCCACCAAAGACATGTACAAGAGTGTTTCTACAAGCACTAGTCATCATCCTCTAGTGCTGGTTATAGATGTCGATTCTGCCCCAGTGGCACACGTACTTTATATGTCCTTCAGCACACCTGCCACGGGACGTAAGAGAGACTGGCACTCACCTCTCCCCAACTCTGCCAGCGGTAACCATCATCCTAAAGCACGTGCTTATCATTCCTTTCTTTATTTTCCAGTTGTATCACCTCTATCTGTATGCTTTATGTATTTTCAGTTATTATTTTGAAGTTTAGATAACAGGTATGGTATTGTATAGAGTCTTCAAGGGCTTACTTTTTTCTGTTCATTATGTTACTAAGATTCCCCTGTGTTGTCATGTGCGGTTCATTCATTTTCACGGCTGTAAAGTATTGCATTTTGTAAAGATATCCCAATTTATTTATCCATTCTTCCTTCTGTGGGCTTTGGGGTTGTTTCAAAACCATGCTGCTATGAACACCCCTTCCTGTACTAACACCCGTCGAGTGTCTCACAGCCATGGCAAAGACGAGGTCACGCTTCTGGACGTGCGTTTCTGCAAAGTGACGATGATAATAACAATGATGTGATGGGGATAGCTGACCTTTGGCTAAAGCATTACCCCTTACAAAGCACTTTTATCACGTGATCTAATCCAACAACTCTGGGCACAGGCTGGCCCAGCAGTGTTGGGAAGTGGCCAAATCCATGGCCCCTGGGTCTTGCTCAGTGCGTGACTCTGCTCCTTCTGATCCACATTAGGGCCCCAAGACTTAATGACCATTTCTGTCACCGTAAAGACACCATTAAAAATGCATAGGACATTGTATGTCAGTGGGCATCTGAGGGAACTGAAGCAGATACAGACGCCATTGGAGAACTAGGCCTGGTACCACCCAAAGTTCCTTTTCCTCATCTCCAGCCAAAGCTGAGAGGCTGCAGGGCTTGTGTGAGACCCCAGGCAGCCAGGAAGGTAGGATTTCTCCTAGTACCATCCATCAGACACCCTTTCTCCCAGGATGACAGCGAGTTGCCCTTGACCCTTTCCCGCCATCTGTCTCTGGTTCCCCCATCACCTCTTCTCCTGGGAGGCCAAGCTTGGTGGCAAAATGCCAGCCCTTCTCGGCTCCTTATCCCATCCTGAATAATGAATACCAGCTAAGTGATGGGCTGGTGCCAGCGACCTCCTAGCAAATCTTCCCCCTGGACTTTGGATCAATAACACTTATCTGCTCCTTTTCAGCATGGAAGCCAGGAAGCAGGCAACCCAGCTTGAGCCTGTCCCCTCAGGGAGATGCTGCCCACCCTTACAGGCTCCTGCTGATCCCCATCTCCCCCACAGCATGTTCTCAAAGGACTGATCACCCCTCCTTTCCAGCTTGTGCTCCCATCTCCCATTAGAATGGGTTGTCCAGCTCCATCTCTTGGAAGAGACGCTTGCATTAGGAGCTCCGGCTTGGGCAGCCCACAGCAGCTAAGGGAAGAAGAGGCTCTGGATCTTCTGGGAGTCATTGGCCATCTCAAAACCTTGAGCTGCTCAATTTGGGATTAGGGAAGACGAGAGGGAAAGAGAAGGCATTTACACACAGATAGTCATTTCAAAAACCATGGTTGTGCATCATGTCTAGTCTAAGCACTCAGGTCCAACTTGGTTCTGAGAATCACAGTTTTTGACCTGAAAAGGTCATGTTGCAAGTTGAAGGAATCAAAACAGCCAACACTCCCAACTCCCTTGGCTTATAACTCAGTCCTCACAGTAACCCAACATCTCCACCCCCAAGATGAGGACACTGAAGCACAGGTAGGTGAAGTGACTTGCCCAGGGTATAGTCAGTGGAGGCAGGGATTGAGCCCAGACCATCTAGTTCTAGAGTGTGTGGTCTGGACCACTATGTCAGACCATCTCCCAGACACTCCATCCCCTGGACAAGAACGGGGGCTCTGGAGACAGATGCTCCTGACTCTGAACCCAGCAGCTGCTCACCAATGATGCAGTGGGCAAGTTGCTCAACCTCCCTGCTCCTCTGAGTCTCCCCTTACTTATGTGAAAAATAGAGGTAACTCTTATCTCAGAGGGCTGTTGTAAAAATAAAACAAAATGAAGTGCAGAGTAGGTGGTCAATAGGTATTAGTTTCCTAACTGAGGGGCTGGAGTCCCTTAATCCTCTCTGCACAGAGAGGCCTTCCTATCTACGGCAGGAAAGCCCCAGCCCACATTTGGGGTCTTGACATCACCTCCCGGCCTGGTATCACAGTCTCTCCTTCTCTGGTCACTGTTTCCAGATTCTTCTTCTGATACCTTCTCAATATTCCAGCTCTCTTTAAGAATTTGGGGCTTTATGACTCCCCTCCTCTGGCCCTTCTGGCCCCTGCTACCCCACCCCTCTCCCTGGGCACAGCCCACGCTTGCCTGTGCAGACTTCTGAGGCCACTCTCCTTAGCGTACGCCCTTCTCAAGGAAGACTTGGCCACGTCATCTGGGGCACACTGCTCAGCTGATGGACACTCAGGTCCTTGGCCAAATGAGCTCCTCAAAATGGCATTCCCCCTTCCCCCAAGTTAAATTTTTCATTCAGTCCCACCAACGGAGTGCCTCGGTTACATAATGCTGCCTAAGGAATCATCCCAAAGCTAACCACTTCACACAACAGAAATCATGTATCATTTACTGGCTCCAGGAACTTAGATAGGCACATGGGGGATGTCTTGTCTCTTCTCCATGGTGTCTGGAGCCTCAGGTGGAGCCCTTGCGGCTGGGAGGCTGGAATCACCTGAGGGTTTGACTGTGGCGGGAGGAGCAGCGCTCACAGAGGTTCCCTCACCTGACTGACAATGTGGGCCTCTCACAGGGCTGCTTGGGTGTTATGTTCCTTAGCTCGGGCTGCCATGACAAAGTACCACAGACCAGGAGCTTAAACCCCAAATAATTCTCTCCCACCCCTGGGGGCTCGAAGTCTGAGATCAAGGTGTCAGCAGTATTAGATTCTTCGGAGGCTTCTCTCCTTGGCTGTGGACGGCGTCTTCTCTCCATGCCTTCAGTGCTCGTCCCTGTGTGCACCGTGCCCTACCTCCTCCTCATGAGGACCTCAGCTGCATTGGACTAGGACCCGCCCCAATGACCTAATTTTACTCTGTCTAGATTCGAAAGACCCTGGCTCCCAATACAGTCATTCTGAGGTGCTGGGATTAGGACTTTAACACGTGGATTTGGGGGGACACAACAGAGCCCGTTACAAGTGTCCTTGTGAAAGGGCAGCCAGCCTCCCCCAGAAGGAGTGGACCCAGAGACCAAGCGATAAACCGCAATGTCTCCTCTGACCGAGGCTCGGGAGCCACACGTCACTGGTGCAATCTCCTCCTGGCCACAGGTCAGCCCTGATCAGTGCGGAAGGGTGCTGCATAGTGATATCAGTTCCAGAAAGCGGGGCTCCATGGAGGCCGGCTTGCAGGCTAGCCACCAGACAGGGGCTAGGCAGGCAGGTGCCCCGTCCCACATTTAGCACATGACAGAGGAGAAGAGTGCATGGGAACAGCTCCCCCTGGAGAGAACCCAACAGGCACAATAAAGGCTCCTTGCCCTCAGCGGTCAAGAAAGTGGCTCCACAGCGGGGCAGGGAGAAGAGGCTGGGGGCATTCCTTTCTAACGATCACCTCTCTGGGAGTCAGTTTGGTTCCCTTGCAGGGGTGTCCAGCCTTTTGGCATCTCTGGGCCACACTAGAAGAAGAGTTGTCTGGGCCACACAGGAAATACACTGCAACGTCTAACCATAAAAAATCTCATAATGTTTTAAGTACATTTGCAACTTTGTGTTGGGCCGCATTCATAGCCATCCTGAGCTGCATTCAGCCTGCGGGCTGCGGGTCGGACACCCCTGCTGGAATCCTGGAGCTAACATCCCAGTTGTGAAGAGAGGTTCAACTCTGGCACTTTGTTCGTCCTGCCGACTATGATTTGTGTGTGCCCTGAGCAGCATCAGCCAGGCCTCCGGACAGAGTGGACACTGCCGTGGGGACACAGATGAATAAGATCCACACTGTTGGCAGAGCTTATAGTGTAGCACGTGGCACAGAACAAGTGGCAAAATGGTAACTCGCAAGGGAGACCACGTGCCCAGAGCACACTGGACTACATCACAGCCCAGAGTGGGAGGCTCCACCCTTCGTCCTGGGGAGGCGTGACCTAAAGGCACAGTCGTGTCATTCCTTCCCCCTTATCTGGTTAATCTGCAGACAAACAGAATCACTGCCACCTAACATCTGCTTCTGCTGACCACAGGGTCAAAGATCTGTGTCTGGAGCCCTGGATGATCGGTGTGCGTTTACAGAGTCCTCACTGGGTGTGCGTCCGTGGCAATACGGAATAAGCTTGAGATCAAGTTCCAGCATAACCTTGACTTGGAAGGAGCCACTCAGCTCCAATGACTGCTGGCCTCCCCCAGTGGACACAGATGCATTATGACCTGATGCTGGAGTCATAAAACAGAGTTCTCATGTCCACCTTGGAGTCAGTAGCAGAGTAGCAGAGGTCTGCCAGCCTTCCCCGCCTCCTGCACCAAGTAGTCCCAGGGCTTCACACCAAAGGAGCCAATCCCCTACCTTTTTCCCTATCACCTCCTTTCTGAGCTTCAACTCACCTGGCCCACATTTTAGGGGAGAACAGCTTGCCCTGCAATGGGTGCTTTGTTCCCCAGAATCTCTGGGCCTGCTTGAAAGTTCCTGAACACATACCCCCACTCCTACTAGAGAAGGGGAGGATTCCTCCAGCCCCAGATGGCCACATCTCTCATTCACCTCATCCATCATCCTGACAGGTGGGCCCTAGAGAGAAGCCACAAGCAGGACAGGGGTAATTAGGATCCATTAAGGAGATGAGGCTGAGCTGCAGGGGGATCATTCATTCCCCAGCCCCCTCTTCTAAATGGGGCCATCAGGCATGCTGAGTTTGCTTCCTAACCTCCTCTCCCCACCTTCCACCCCGGAGTTCCTGGCGAGGCTGAGGAAGCGGTGGGATAAATGAGCATCTTAAAGATAGAGAGGCCTGGGCTTGAGGCAAGGGACCACAGGCTACAGAGGAGGCAGGGGGCCGAGAAGGAGAAACAGGACTCCCAACAGGATCCAATGAAAGGGCTTGTTCTTGAACCAAGGCCTCAGCTTAGGAACCCAAACTTTGCAATGCTGGTTGCTTTCTGTGGCCTCTCCACACGGCCCGGCCAGAGCCAGCCTTTGCAGCAGCAGAGACGGTGGCGCCCAGGGTGCCTGAGTAGCTCTGGTGGCACTATCTCCAGAAGGCCCTTGCTGAAAAGCAAGGGGCTCCTCAGGAGAGGGTTACAAATTAGCCTCACAGCGGTCTCATCAAGCACCTTCCTCCTGATTAATTTGTCAGACTGGCTGGCTCCCTGAGAGCACGGAAATGTTCAAAGCCAGACTTTGATTTCTTTTTCTGTTTTGCTCAGGTCAGAAAAATTAGGGTGGGAGGGGGGCAGGTAATGGCAGATGGTGATGAGGTGGAGTATAGACAAAGGGATAAAGTGTGAGAAGCACCAACAGGAAGGAAACCAAGGTCCATGATCCCCTTTCTCCTAAACCCAGGCCTAACAGCTGGAGAAAGAATGGGTGTAGTTAGTTGCCCCAGGATGTCGGGCCAGCCCTGGAGAGGACCCATGGCCATGCATGCTCACACACACCCTCTGCACAAGGTCATGACGGAGGTGGGGGATCCCAATGTACAGACAGTTCCAAAGCCCTCAGACCCCCCGGCAATAGCCTGGTTGTCCTGTCCTGGCAGCCCCTCCCTCTGGGGCAGTGAAGATGAAGAAAAAAGCATCCACAGTCTAGATGCAGGTACATGGGACCAACGACCCCAGGGCCATCCTTGACTGGCTCCCTCCTTGAGGTATGGTAGCTTCCCATCAGGAGACAGGTTACAAGATGCTGTGATATGCCCAAGGTCACACAGCTACAAAGTAGCAGAGTCTGGACTAAACCAGCTCCCATTTTTCAGCAGGAAGCCCAGTACTTTAATGTGGGACCTGTTCATACCATCTAAACACCAGCGAGTCATCCATCCCTCAAAGTCCAGTCCCTCCTTGTGAGCCTGGACGCTTCACTCATCGATTCAGAAAATATTTCAGAGCTGATAAGAAATCAATCCTATGATCTTGACACCTACATGCCTTGGCCTTGGTGGCCTTGGTGACAGTTCTCACCTGGTGGTGGGACAGCTCACTGGCCAAGCCCTAATTTAAGCTGGGCTATGGAGACACATGAGCACACGGAGGAGCTGAGGTGACATCTGGTTTAGCAGGACCTTGGGGCAAAACATTTTATGATGTGAACTCCCCCAGTAGAGACCAGAGACAAAACTTTCCCCCTTGGTCATTTAGTTGAACTCTGTACCCCTTATACAAAAAAGCAGGAAGATGTATTTTCAATACAATTGATTGGTTTTTGATGTAGGCACAAATACTGTCTGAAAGGTGTTTGTTGGGTGTTTAGCAGTTTGTTTGCTTGTTTTGGATGCCAGGTTCCAAAATGCCAGGCTCGGTCATGTCGGAGAGGAATCAGCAAACGCCGTGGTTCAGGACCACAGACAGCAGCTCTGGCTGCCTCCTCATTCCACTACCAGAATCCTGCTGCCCAGGATGCTCTACAAAGCACTTCTCTTTCCAGAGTCCCTTACAGACCAGAACTGACTTGAATCTTGGAGGCTTTTGTTTGGCTGAGCCTCCTGCAGGATCCAAGCTCCCTTTGCCTTTCTTTTCTGGTTTTAGTCAAAGTAGCTCTTAAGCCCACATGAGACCAGGAGATGGGAGAGGCCAATTACTAATGTGCTGAGAAAAAAAATTAATTAAATAATTGCACTGAGGCTTGATATTAAGTATAAGGGAGGCTAATAATTCAAACAGGCAGAAACTTCTAAATCTATCACAGGGCTCCCCAAGGCAGAACAGCAATGAATGGCCACGCATTTGCATAATAGCTTTCTTGTTGTTCCCTTTGTGCTTTTGTTGCTTTGAGTGCCCCTATTATTTCCCTCACTCCTCTGAAAAGAACCAGCCCCAGTGATCTGTAAAATGGTAATTTCCACCAGCACAGTGCTGTCATATATTTATAAATTTGGGCATTTGAAAGGAGACAAAGCTCTTGATCAAGATTGCACCAGGAACCTCTCCTTCTGCCCCATCAGGAAATGGGTTGTGGGAGCATTTCTCTAGGGCTGGCTCCACAGGTGTGCCACCTGTGCAGGTGCCCCTGGTTAGAAGAAGGGCCCTGTGGTTAGAAGGGCCCTCTGCTTGGTTTAAAGCTCTGTGAGCACTGTCTAGAATTTCTCAATCGTTTGGTAATGAGGAGAGCCACATTTTCATTTAGCCCCTGGCCCTGCAAATTATGTACGCTTCTCTCTCTGAGTCAGGCTTGGCCAGGATATGGCCTGACTCCAACAGCAAAGTAGACACCCTGTGACCCCCCAAGAGCCAATCTGTCACAAGAGTCAGTCCATCACACCATCTCTGCCTCTTCCTCATCCGGTATTCACTCAGCTCCCCCAGCACCCTCAGTGACCAAGACTCATAGAAGAGGGGGAAAGTCCTATTAGCCAGGACACAATCTGATGCCAACGTTCCTGAGCTCAGCTACAATCTAGCCTGGCTCGTTCATGAAGAGATGCAACAGAGATGAGCACAAAGATTTTTGTCTGGATGAAGCTCCTAATCGTTGCAGTCATTTCCTTTGTGCAGAAGGCCTGAGTAATTTCCCTGGCCTGTGGGTCCTGTTAAAGATGAATAGGACAGCCCTCCCTCTGCTGCTCATTTCTGCTCTCTCTGCCCTTCTCCATTGCTCCAGATAAACGTCATTAGTCAATTCCAACAGGAAGAGGGACTAGATCACTCCAGGCTGTCCAAGGCACTAAGCATCCAAGTGTCAACAGAGAGAATCACACATGAGACCCAAATGCCACACATTCACATGCGCACTCATGAGGAAAGGACTCGTGCCCACATTCCTGCTTTGAAGTCCATTGTTATCCCACCCGGAATGTCCACCCCACTTTCCCACCAACCCATGCCTCACTATGGAGAGGAAGCTCAAACAGAGACCTGGAGGCCATTTTCCCATGTACACTCATCACTGTGCCCAATGTAGCAGGTACCGTTTGCTGCCCATGCAAATCCACTGCCCAGTGGATCCTAATTCTGTTTCCATATCTACCCTTTTCTCTGAGGCCATCCCCTTGGGAAAGGTGACTTATTTCTAAACTCCTTCCCCAAGAGGGTGAGATATGCCTGTTGATTGGTCTATGGTGATCCCATTCTTCTTCCATGGTTGGGCTGAGAAGGGTCATGGGCCTAGCCTTGACCGATGAGATGTGAAAGAAATGATCAGGTGGCTTCTACAAGAAAGGTTTTCAATTGATAAAAATTAACTCTTAGGAATAAATGCTCCCTTTTCTTCCGTTGGGATGTGTCATGTCTGCATGGGATGCCTGGAACCGTGACGGCTATCTCGAGATCACAGGGGACAAGACCAGAGGTTGAGGATGACAGCAAACAAGGACAGAGAGAACCCAAGCACTAGATGCTGTGGTTGAGTAGATATCAACCAACCTGTAACCACCCTACCTACTATTAGGATTCTTGCTATGTGACTCAAAATTTTTCTTTATCATGTAATACATGTTTTTTGAGGTTTTTTGTTCTTTGTAGCTGACTGCATCCTAAATAATAAACAAGGTTTTGCAAATAATAAATGTGCCTTATGGGTTTTCTCTGACTTAATGTGGACCTAGAGCAAGCATGGGGCAGACACCCTATGAAGTGAGCTACTCAGGCTGCTTGTGAGGAATGTGAGTGACCTAACAGAAAAAAATATTTAGGCACCTCGGTGTTTCTGAGGTCCAGTTATCGTCCTGTCCCTGACTGTGACTTTGACAGGGTTGAATACAGGAAACTAAGGCATTAAGGAGGAAAGTCTTGACCTTGTTTGCATCACGAACTAAAGAAACTCAATCTAGACCCCTACTTGAAACCAACCCCAAATAAAATTGGGGCAGAAGAAAAGTTTGTCTTTGGTGCACCAAGATCCTTCTGTACAAATCTGTTCAACTCTTTGATGACAAGTTCATCCCAGGTAATTGTTCTCTGCCCCATTTTCCATACTGTTTTGTGCTGAACAAAAGGGCTTACCCATAAGTAGGGATATCTTCATTTTAATTATTTTTAAAGACAACATAGCCAAAAGAATAAATGTCTAATGGTACAATTTCAGAACTTATCAACTCTAGGTGGCATGCTTTTAGACAGCAATGTTTCTGAAATAACACTCACTGTATCAGTAGCCACCAATTTCTCCTGCCTTACTCTGCTGTGACAACTAAGCTTCTCTTTCCTGTCTGTTCCTCGCCCACTCCCTGCCCTAAGGCAGATTTTGGCTGGCACCAATAGTGTATATTTTTGTTTGCCCCAGTTACAAAGATCTGAGCTGGTAAAGGAGAAAGAAAGGGAATAAGAAGGCCTGTAGGCATGGGTCTGGCAGTGACCCATCCCCTTTCTACCTTCCAGAAGCAAGAATAAACTAAAATTAAAAATCACTTTGGCTAATGCAATGGAGTGGCCACAACACTGGCTGCCCCAGCAGAGCAGACACGCTCCTGAACACAGCAGCCTTCTTTCCCATTCCCATGGCTCGGGGAAAGAGGGAGGCCTTTGGTTATGGTCTTGTATGCTTTGCATTTCCACGGCTCATTCATGGCTGTGCTGTGAAAGTCCAGCCTCAAAAGACCTGGGAGAGGGGTTCACTGAGGGGGCACGACTGTTGCCAAGGAGACAGAAAAGGGTGAGGGAGAAGCACAGGCTCCTCTGAGTACAGTTAAGCCTTCATAGTAGGGAGGGAGGGCATGAGAGAGGGAAGGCGGGGAGAGAGGGAAATCTCAGGAAAGAGGCATATCCTTTCATCCACCACCCAGTCCGGCTGCAGAACTTTCTCCTGCCTTCTGCAGAGCACGAGCCCCTGTGTATAAGCTCTTCCTGGAAGAATGTCTACCCAGATCATCTCAGCAGCCCTTCCCCAAAGGGGCATTCTGCCCTCAGCCTGCATCCAGACTCGGGTCAGCTTGTGAAGCCTATTTCGAAGGTGGAGAGAATGAGGCCTCGGGCAGCGATTCACCTGGAGTGAGAGGAACCTCCAGGAGGAGTGGGACTGCCCGCCGGGTTGGCAGGACCACTGGGATGCTGCACAGCATGTCAGAGAGCAGCTCTGAGGGGCTGTGGAGCAGACAGAGGGAAAGGGCCCCCATGCTAAGACACCAGCCACCCTCAGCGACCACCTTGTCAGCACACAGCTGAGAGGAGGAGAGTATAAAAGTGACCCTGTTCCTCGTACCCTGCAGGGCCCTCTCTGCAGTGCAGAGAGTCTTTCCCTCTGGAGAAGGTGCAGGG
Source organism: Desmodus rotundus (assembly GCF_022682495.2). Classification (NCBI taxonomy): domain Eukaryota; kingdom Metazoa; phylum Chordata; class Mammalia; order Chiroptera; family Phyllostomidae; genus Desmodus; species Desmodus rotundus. Next base: position 77,564,124 of record NC_071392.1, on the reverse strand, counting down.
AGGTGAGGACAGGTAGATTGTTGTTTTGTTTTTTTTTAATCTGCAGGCAGCTGGGCTGCACGATGACTAATCCACCTGTGTGCTCAACTCCTAAGGCCTCTTGCCCTGGAGCTAAAGATGCTGGGAGACCTCAGGGAGTCATGGTCCCTATTTCAGCTCCCTTGAACTAGGGCCCCTTGGCCCCCTGCCTCGCCCCTATAGAATCCATGTGAGGGCTGTGGGCTTCCTGCCCTCTCTAACGTAAGGTGCCTGGCGGTTCCCAGTCTCTAGAAAAGCATCACCTAAAAGTGGAAAGATCCTGGCTCACACACCTCTGGTCCTACAGCTTTTGAGAAACATCTGTGATGTTAGAAGACAGCCACACAGTCCCACAGGGTTTCTGTGATGATGGAAATGTTCCACAGCTGAGCTCTTCACTATGTTGCCACCAGCCACACGTGGCTACAGGTGGCTAGTGTGACTAGAGAACTGAATTTTTAACCTTGTTGAATTGTATGGAATTAAAATTTAAATTCCAAGAGCCACACGTGGCCCGTGGCTCCCCTATGGGACAGAGCAGGAAAAGTGAAGGCCTCTCATAGCCAGGACCAGTGGATGCCAAATTATAGGGGAATAACATGTTCCCCTCTCAACAACTCCCTCTGCAAGAGGAAAACACCCAGGGAAGACAGCTTCCCAGGGGAAATCAGAAGTCCCTCTCCACCAAGTGCCCTTTTCCTGCCAAAAGCTCCAAGCATCAGTGGGCTACTCAAGCCCAGAAGTAGGGAGAGAAAGAAATGCCCGCACATATATATCAGCTCAACTAGCAGGAAGAATGGGACCAAGGCTGCGGAAACACACTCAGCAGGTTGGCAGAAGGAGAGTCTGAAACCCTATTATTTTCCACTTAAGTCCTGCAGCGTTTGGATGCTGTGAACGAGACAAAGGTAATTTTTGAACACCAGCACGTGCAGACTTCGGGGTGTATGTAAATTGAAACCTTGCTTGCCCTCCATTTTGCGGGGGGGTCGGGGGTTGGGAGGGCTGCTGTGGGGCCATCTCACAGGTCAATCCTTCTGGTTTATCAAAGTGCCTGGGCTGGGATCCAAGTCAGACTTTTCTTCTCTCTCCGCTTCAAGGTAGAGAGAGGCTCCAGCATATTCATGTGGAGGCAGTTATGTGGTCACACGAGTACAGGTATAGCCATCGGCTTCTCATGTGTACTTAGCTCATATCAGGTTATCAGTGGGATTTGGGGAGGTGGTTCCAGAAGAAAGGCTGGGTGTTTGGCAGACGGTGAGCACGAGGCATGCTTTCCAGGCAAGCAGAGCTGAGAGAAGGTGCAACAGGTGCCACCATGGGGAAGGGCTGGGGAGCCAGACAGCGTGACAGAGCTCACACTGCCTCCCTACACCTGTGCTTTGTCTTGTGTCCCCACCTCCAGATGAGAGCCTTCCCTCTGCGCCCACTCCCCAGGGAGAATTCTGGCAAGCGTCATCTCAGATATCTCCTGTACACTACCTGCTCCCTAACTCCTGTGTCAAACCAGTCACCAAGCCTTGCTGGTTCTGCCCCACAAAAGTCTCCAAAACCCCCTCATCTGGGCCTTCACTCCCCTCCTGAGGACCCTGGCCATTTCTCACACTTGACCTGTGATCAGGTGTCTGACTTGTGATCAGACATCCCACCTGTGTCTGACCCCCTTCTCTCCTCTCTGTCCATCCTCCTTCACTTGCCAGAAGAACCAGACTGACCAAACCACATGGTGCCTCTCACTTACTCTAGTGCTCCATTTAGCCTAGAGGAGAATGCCAACACTCTTCTCATATGGCTAGTAAGGTCTCTAAGGAGCTGGCCAGCGTTTCTGTCCAGCCTCACGTCGAGCAGGCCTGCTCACACAGACCCACATCCAATCCACTATACTTCTCCCCATCCGCTCTACATGCCATGCCTGCACACTCTGTCTCCTCTGCAGAGATGCCTTTCCCTCCCCAACAGACTCCCATCATCCTTCAACAACCAGCTCTGCCTTCTCCTCCTCTGCACCCCAGCAAACCTTTAGTGAGGATTGTATTTATTGGTTCTAAGGCCTGTCTTCCCTTTAAACAGGAAGCTCTGAACTCCTCAGTGCCTGGGACTATGGCTTCTTAAGTCATTTCTATTTCCCTCATGCCTTAATATGCCTGGAATATAATGGGTACTTGATGAGTGAGTGAATGAATGAATGGGAAGGAGGTTCGTCAGACTAAAACCACAGGATGGGACCTGTGTTTCTCAAGCCTTCGCGTGCACATGAATGACCCAGGGATCGCATTAAAATGCACATTCCGACTCAGTGGGTCTGGGTGGGTCCTGAGAGTCTGAGCTCCCATCAGACTCCCAGGTGACGGTGCTGCCGGGTGGTGGACTATACTTTCAGCAGTGAGACGTAGAGCTCCTGTGGGTAGGGAACAAGCAAAACCTTGCCCATTGTTCAGCCATGAAACAGAACACATTTCAGTGTTCCAAATGATGTGCTATTAATAATGTAGAAGTATGCTAAGTGAAAAGATGTTCAAGAGAATCCCATGTTGTTTAAACGTAGCTAGACTATAGAATGATGGAATCTATCAGTGAGATGAAAGAAAAAGAAGGGGGGAGGAAGGGAGGGAGGAAGGAAGAAGAGGAGGAGGAGGAAGGAAAAGGCAAGTATTAAAGTGCTGATCGTGGTTAGCTCTGGGGCATGAAATTGCACGCATTTCATTTCCTCATAAATATTTGAATTTTCCCATTTTCTACAACAATCATGCATTCTTTTATAATATAAAAATTTATTTTCATCTCTAAATGAACTCTCCCATTTGCCTGAGAATGCACTTCTCCATTTACTGCACTCCCTAAAACAAGGCGGCAGCTCCAGCTGGGGGGCCCTGGGCCCCCCATCAGGGGCTGGTCCTTAGCCCTTTGAGAAGGGTCGTCACAAGGTCAGGCAACGCTGTGAGCAGCCCCCATCCCAGGAGGCTGCCACCTCCCAGAAAAGAGATCCTGAGCACCTCCAACCACGTGAGTCGCCCATGCTTGCCAGTGACTGTACAGCTTGTAGGGTACCAGCGACAGAACGAGAGGTGACTCTGGGCCCTGGAACAAGGCCAACGCTATAGCTAAAACCAGCGTGCGGGTTTCCAGAGGGCACAGTGCCTGTCGCGTCCGTGACTGACAGGCCCCTCAGATTTGCATTCCTGCCACGTCCTCTGGCTTCTCCCCAGGCCTTTTCTTTCTGCACCACAGTGCCTCGCTCTTTCCCCATTAATAGTTTATTTTAAGTCTCTAAGACACTGTCCTTAGTAAGTCCTTCCTTCTTATACCACAGGGACACAGGTCACCCTGATTATTTTAGTTTTTCAAATGGGAAAACAGACAGAGCAGAGTAAGGACCCAGGGCGAGAGAGCCGTTAGGGTCATGTTTTAACTCCAAAGCTGGGAGATCTGTTTTCTGGATGACAATGCTCTGACCTTATTTCTCTCTCTGCCTTCCTCCCATTCCTCTGGGAACAAGGGCCTGGCGCCTGCTGTGAGGGTCTTGTAAGCAGAGGTGCAACAGAGGGGAGGAGCATGCCCCCAAGAGCAGAGGGGCTCTCCTGCCCGATCTAATCGTGAGCTCTCTGAACACACAGACTTCCTTGTGAGCCTGGACCCAGGGAGGTGATAGCCAAGGCCCATGGTCTCAGCCTGGGGAGGACAGGTATCAGTTGGGGGAGGCCAAGCTATGGCAACAAATAGACCCAAAGATACAGTGGCTTGAAGAATAAGCAGCCTATTTCTTTCTCACGTAATAATCGGGGTGGGTTTTCAGGTTGAAGGCACAGCTCTGCTCCCTGTGGCCATTCAGGACCCAGGCCAGCAGCTGCCCTGCCACCTCCAATATCTGGCTTTCAAGGTTTCCCTGGACATTGTCACTGCAGTCCACCAGAGGGAGAAAGGGCAGGCAGGGGCACAGTGGGAGGTTTAGCCGGGCCAGGTCTGGAAGGGGTGCTCAGCATTTCTGTTCAAGTTCCATTACTAGACCTCAATGCCATGGCCAAATCCAACATCGGGGGAGGGAAACTGTCCTAGCTGGGTGCCCGGGAAAAAGTGGAGGTTGCATTTTTATGGACATATAGCAGTCACCACCACATTTTATTACCTAGAGTCACAGCCCAAGTTTCAGGTTCACAACTATCGAGCACCCATTGTGTGCCAGGTACTAGAGACTCAGAGACAAGTCAGATGCAGTCCTGCCCGTGGAGTCAGGGAGGTCCCTACACAGAGTCCCTGAGACCTGCGTTGCAGGGTTTGGGGATGAAGAAACGTAGCCAATCCAACCCCTGGCACACTTAGCATGTACAATACAGATAATAGGAAGGGGGATACGTGCTCCACAGGTGTGCAAACGGGAACTTGTGAAAGGGTGCAGGTGATGTGTTTGGGCATGTATCTATGAGCAGAGAGCTCCAGACTGGGTGTGTATGCATTTGAACGTGAGTGTGTGTGTATACGCAGATATACACGAGCATATGGGCGTGTGTGCGAGAGAGAGAGAGAGAGAGAGAGAGAGAGAGAGAGAGATGATTAAGCAATGTTCAGGATTGCTCAACATCCCCACCTTACCTGAACATTTTCTCACCATTTTTGAAGTCCAAAGGGCTGGGTTACCTTGATCTAGAAGTCTAAGTAGCTGCAAATGAACCTTCTGTCTCCCTTTAATATTCTCTCTTACTCTTAAATTCCTACCCAGAATGACTTGGGTACGTGTTACAGAGTTTAATAAACTGCACTTCCATAATCCTCTGGCCCAACGTCTTAGCCTCTCATTGTCCCTCATTCTCTCTCCCAATGGTGAGAAAAGGCAGCCACAGCTGAGTGGAGCACAGTGACCACAGGTCCCAGCGCAGGGAGAAATGTCCGGGCCCCATGGGGAGCTGGTTCGGTGCTCTCTGGAGGACCCAGAAACACAGGCATCCCCAGGAGAGGGCCCCCCACCTGCCCAAAACCAGCACGGACTGAATGGTTTCCCACAGAGCAGGTGGGCAGACAGCGTACAGTGAGTTTCTGTCCAGAAATACAAGGTACTGAGGTGTAGGGGAAAATTAGGAAAGAAAGTCTCAAGCAGATGGAAGATTTTGCACAGTTTAATGAAGTCAGAGAGAGCCGATATCCTCCTCAAAGATCAGGATTACAGGTTTGTGCTGGAGGTGTGGCCCGCAGAGGGGGAACCAAGGCGTCCATGAGCTTTCAGTGTTTTTAGGCAAAGAGTAAGGATCCAAAGCATTTGATTCCAAGGTAAGGGCAGAACACACTGAAGAACAACGTGAGCACTTCCCAATGGCGGGCACCTCAGAGAGATGCTAAAGTCACCTCTAGATGACCCCACTCCGTCCCCAGAGAAAGAGCGCCCTGTGTGGACTCCAGGTAGCAAAATCGCAAGCATTCCCCCTGTCCCTCCTGCAGGGAAAACCCTGCTGGTCAGCCTCTCCAGCACACGGACCTGCTCTGGCTTCCAGACTGAAGGGTGGGGGGCGAGGGGACAGGGGCACAGCCACTTCTTGGGAGTCAGCTGGGTGGGGCCAACCTTGCCTTGAATCCGGTTACTGTGGGACAAAGGAAACCCAAGGTCCTATTAACTGGAAGAGTAAAAGTAAACACAGTGAGTCTCTCCACCTGCATGGAGCTGTTTAACTAGAAGGACTCTTTCTTTCTACTGTTAGCCACCGTGTGTCTAGGTAGCTGGTCAGGAAGGGAGGGAGCTCCCTGGGCCCCATCCCTCATCTGCCCAGACTCAGGCCCACAAGGGACCACCTATTCTGTTACAGGAAGACAAGATCCGGCCCCTGTTTCTACCACTGGCACTGTGGCCTGTTGTTGGCTGTGCCGTCCCCTCTGATGGTGCACAGGATGCTTCCACGATGTCCCCTGCATGGACAAAGGCATTGTCAGAGCTCCCTGGGGCTGGAGGGATCCTCGGGGGCATTCAACCCCTGCTCCTGCCTCTGGGAAGGACAGGCAGTTCCTGAGTCAATGCAGGCAGATGGGAACCTGTCCTATTTTTTTTTCTAAAATATCCATAAGAATTCCCACCATCTGCTTAGATAGTCAGATGCATCTGATGATCTGACAAGGCAGGTAGGAAACTGCAACAACACCATGTACTGCTGAGACCGGCAACCGGAGGGAATGGGAAGAATCTCTGCCATCGGAACAGAACTTCCCAGTTTGCAAGGCACTTTCGGGGGCCTTCACAGTTTTCAAGGGGATCCCCTGTGGAGCTTTGAAAAGAAGCACTCCTGTGGCAACGTGGGCCTCAGCCTCAAGACTCTGGGTGGGTGGGTCTGGGATGCAGTCCAGCATGGGTAGTTTTGAACAGGTCCACTGATGATTCAGGTGACAGATGGGATTGCGAGAACCTGGTCCACACCCTCTCATTACTTCCTTGAAGAAAGGAAGACTTCCGAGAAAGACAGAGGACATGGACTGTTATTCCTATTCGTAGATGAGAAAACTGAGGCTTGGACCACCTAAATGGCTCATCCAGGGGAACATAGCAAAGTGTAGATCTAAGAACAAAATCCAGATCTTCGGGCCACTGGTCCCCACTCCCCCATCATACCACATTGCCCATCAGATGAGGATGGGAGGGGATGCTAGAGAGCTCCTCTCACTCAAAAATCCAGGAGGATGGAGTCTGTGAGTCAGTCACACCTTAATTCATCTAACACATTCTTACAGTGTTCGGTCATGTCAACTTTCCATATCACTGGAGGGAAAGAAGGCAGGTCAAAAGGAACAGAAGTCATCTTTCCAAACCAGGAGCAGTGTCAACGGAAGACCAGCCCCCCCACCCCAAGGCCAGTGTGTGTGCCCTGAAGCTGCTTACAGCCGTGTGCAGACTTTCTGATGATAAAAATCACCTGCGACACGTATTTGAGCTATAAGTTGTTTAAAAATATGTTTTTAAGAAAAAAGAAAAACTCAGCCAGAATCTCCAGGAGATGGGGATGGGGAAATGACAGCTTCCACAAGTGCCTTGGTGATTCTCACTGTCACGGAAGTTTGGAGAAAATTGCTCCAGAGCAGAGTTTCCCGGACAGGACAGGGTGCTTGTTCAGGCGTGACAAGACTCCAACGCGACACTGCCCCCTTCACGGTTGTCCTCGAGGCCTCTCTGGGTGAGAAGCAGTTCCGTCTGGAGCAGGGCTCCTCCACGTTGGTATTACTGACATTTGCAGCAGACAGCCCTTTGTTGCAGGGGCTGCCCCACACATTGTAATATATTTAGCTCACTGGATGCCAGGAGCACCCCAGCCCAAAAATGTCTCTAGCCATTGCCCAATGGCCTGCAGGGCAGTGTCCCACACTGGAGAGCCACTGGTCCAGTGGAAAGGGTGGAGGCCAGGGTAGGAGAGCCTGCTGGTCACAGGCCAGCTCTGCTGCAGACCTACCATGTGCACTGAGGCCATACTTAGCACTCCTTGAAGCCTCAATTTGTCCCTCTGCAAAGGAGGGATGTTTTCTGTCTACAGTGACGTTGTAAAGGTGGATTATGACCCAGAATATGCAGTTCTGATTTACTGAGTAAAGGGCACCCAAAAGTGGAGGGAATGAGCCATGGGTCCCCCAAAGCATCTAGGATTAATCCAATAAATCCCATAAAGGCCTTGTTATGGACTGAATTGTGCCACCCCTCAAATTCACATGTTGAAGCACTAACCCCCAGGGTGTCAGAATGTGACAGTATGTGAGACAGGGTATTTAAACATGTGACTAAGTTAAAATGAAGCCATTAGTGTTGGCTCTAATCCAAATGGATGGACACAAAGAGACACCAGGGACGTGCATGGACAGAGGAAAGCCCCGTGAAGACACAGCAAGGAGCCGGCCATCTACAAGCCAAGGGAGAGGCCTCAAAGGAAACCAGCCCTGCTGAAGCCTTGATGCTGGGCTTTCAGCCTCCAGACTGTGAGGTCACTAAAGTTCTATCGTTAAAGCCACCCAGCCCATGGCATTTGGTTCCGGCAGCCCGAGGGAACTGATACAGGCCTCCTCCTTGATTCTCACACAAAAGTAGACACTTGCCTGAGCAACAATTCTAGCTCCTCCTCTTAACACTGGCCCTCGCCACCACTTTGTAGGTCATCTCCACTGGACCTCTACTTCCTCCACTCTTCCCTGGGAAGGGGCAGGGTTGGATGGGAACCACGCAGCCCCTCAAAAGCAGATCCCGGGAGCTTTCCGTGACCTTCCGCGTCCAGCGCATTCACTCACTCTGCTCTCCAAAGCCCTTTTGGGGGAGCTTAACAACAGCATGCAGGGCTCAACCTCTGGCACAAACTCTTTGCTAAGCATAGGTTTTCAGCTCAGGGTAATAACACCCTACATGCCTGCACTGCAGGGATAAAAAGCCACCTAGAGGAAGGTGTGCTTTACAAGTGTTTAATCATCAGCATTCCAGTGGAGTCTCGTTATAAATTTGATTTTATGGAGAGGGTCCCTGCAGACCAGGCTTTTCTAAATAGGTGAAGAGCCATATACCACCCAGATGCTCCTCCACTGACACGAGACATATAAAGAGATAGAGCGTGTCCTAATAATAGCTTTAACCCACATCAATTGTGCTGTGGACCAGGCACAGCTATAGGGCTGCACCCACCTGCAACCTTATGAAATCGGTACCATTGTCATCGCCATTGCCAATGAGGAAACTGAGGCACAGAGCAGTTATGCCAAGGCCCATAGGCTACTGAATGGCCAGACCAGGGGTCAAAGCCAAGGAGTGTGGACATGTTGAGGGGAGGAACTAAGCCCAGCCCCTCCCCCTGCCCCCCCGCAAGGCCCAGCCCACAGACGTCACCTCTGCTTCAGGCTGCCCAGGTTCCCATGCGAGAAGAGCTATGGGCATGCACAGAGTGTGAGCCGTGTGATCTGGACATTACCTACTTCTCTGGGCCTTAGTTTGTCCGACTGTGAAAATGGGAACACCCTGCACACAATCATTTCAGGGAAAAACGGGAGAGCATCTGTCACAAAACGCCTGGCGTGGCGCCAGCCACCGGTGGTTCCTCAGTCGGTGCCAGTTCTCTTCCCTCTTCCTCATTGCCTGTGAAAGAACTCGGCACCAGCTCCTCCACAGGGAGAAATCCTCCTTCACCTCACGGGCCAGCTGCTCAGTAAGAGACTATTGGTGTCTCCAGGTGCTCGAAATCAGGCTGCCTGTCCCACTCAGCAAGGGGCTTATTATTCTCTGCACTGAATTTGGCCCTACAACCTGTGACCCACCCATATGAATGTCTGCTGTGTGCCGGGCTATTCCAAGCCGCTGGTCACACCAGCGAACAAGGCAAAGATGGGTTGCCGCCCTGGCAGATAATATACTTGATGGTTTCCGAACTCCCATTCTGGTCTAAAGAGAATTTGAGGGGACTTGCTAACCACCCTCCAAATGTTCCACCCTTGGTTTATGGAACACATTCTATTGTGTGGCCCGGAGGTAAGCCCTTAATCAGTCACTCATACATGGGAGTGAAAGAAGTTACCCAAGGAACACAGCACCTTCCCCTCTCTCTCCATCCCCCATCCCAAGTTCTACCAAGCAAAAGGGAGCCCACTTGGCCATATCTGTCCCATTCTGAAGAGGGCAGGAGAGGGCTTGAAACCAGAGCCTTCTGGGCCCCTGTTCTCCCCTCCTGGATGGGTGAGAGCCTGGGGCAGTAGCCCTCTTATTGCCCTCTTATTGCCGGGAAGCAGACGTTTAAGTTTTAGAAACCAGCCTTCTTCGGTGATGCCTCGCCCTGCTGTCTCCGGATGTCATGGAGACAGAGGAGTCGTTCCTTGCCTTGGGGAGAGAAAGAAATTGAATCTAGAGATATCACATGGATCATCTTAGCAGCATCTCCTATATTTAAAAAGAAGGAAAGAAAAACCCCCACCAACGAGGCAGCGGGCAAATTAATTGTTTTCCTGATTAACAAAACACAATTAAGCCCAAATGCTGCCGCTTGGGGGAAGGTTACTCATGGTTTTTTCTGGGGACCATTCTGGGCACGGAGCAATGACAGCTTCATTCTGATCCCTGCAAGAGGGGTCCAGAGAGAAATAACACCCCAGACTTATCACAGCCATACACACGGTCGAATTCCTCTCCGGGGAAGCCTCAGCCAGAGGGACACAGACAGAGATGCTGTCACTGGGCAGCAGGGAGAACAGTCCAGGGGCAGCCAGTGAGCTGTGACAGGGTGAGGGGACAAGAGGGGGGTGGGCTGCTAGGTGGCTCTTGGAAGACTGGGACCCTAAAAGGCCAATGGCCTAGAATGGCTCCTGTGGAAATGGGCCTGTCAGTGAGTATTTGTTTCATTGGGAAGGTGGGAAGAAAGGAAGGGAGGAAGAGATTGATGTGCCTTTATGAAAAGGAAACATAATTCCCACTTTTGAAGGTAGTAGTAGTAATAATGGCAATAACAATACCTCTCATTAACTGAGCACCTACTGTGTGCTAGGCCCTCACTAAAAGCATCCACTGCCTCATTCCACCTCCCCAACAATCTTGCTTATTTTAAACGTAAACAAACCTAAGCTCATACAAGTTGAGGAGCTCATCCAAGGTCACATCCAATAAGTACACTTGCATTCCAGTCTCTCGGGCTCAAATTCTCATGTTGTTGGCCAGAAACTTAGGGGCCATTTTCTCTTAAAGACCACCAGCCTTGGGTAGCACTAACTCTCACCACGGCAGGTATGAGGGTGGCGTGTTGTGAAGGTGCTCCCCACCCTCATGGTAGTCTCTAATGCTAAAGGTGCCCTTCCAGCCATTGATGCAGAGCTGGTGGGGTGAGAGCCAGGAAGAGAGGCAGAGGGGCAGCCAAGGGCACAGGAAGGCAAAGAAGCTAGTGATCCCGGCAAGCAGACAGGGGTTGGGTTTCTTCATCTGCGGGGGTGCAGAACATGCCACCATCCTGTCACACCATGTCCCTTCCAGCACGGGCTCAGTGGGAGGACCCAGTGGGCATTACTGTCCCAGTGTGATCTCCACCAAGCCAGGGCTCACCTGTCTTAAGTCCTCAGGCACACAGAGAACCTCTGAGAGCCAGATGTGGAGCAGGCACAGCCTCCAAGGGGGAAACAATGGAGGCTCACATAGGCAAAGACATAGAGCTAGGAACTCCAGACTCAGCTGGAGCTGCATTTCAAAGCTCCAAAAGCATCTTCAGCCACTTGATTTCATTGTAGCTCTTCTGATATTTTACGCATTAAATAACAGCTACATCTTAATGAAAGATCATTACATAAATTTGGAGAAACCAGGAACAAAAGCACTTTTTATAACACAAGACATCAGCTCCTTTACTGACTCGTTGCTCTTGGCATGAAAACAAGTTACTGAGAGCCAGTACTTCAGAGGGATACATAATTCTGGCATTTTTCACCTTAGCTTCAGGAATGCTGACTCCAAAGATCTCTTACCACCAAAAAAGAGCAATCCCTTTCTGATTATCTTCCCCCTGCCAATCTCCTTTGCTAGTAATTCAACACCCACCGACTCATAAGGAGCACTGCTCACCTTTCTCACACATGCTACAAAAATTGCTTGGACCCCTAGACTCAAGATTCACGAAAGCACCACCTAGAAAGTCACACAAGGCTCTGTACCAACTCCATCATAAGCTGAGGAGATGTACTAACATGTGGGGTTGGGGCGGAGGGGAGCAGTACAGACTTGTGACTAAACCTCATGAGCCAGCGCTGGACTGCTTGGGCTCAGACCCTGACTCCGCACTTACTGTCTGTGCTGGAACAGTATGAAAGCATCCTACCCCGGCCTCAGCTTCCTCATCCACAAAATGGACGGAATGATGGGTTTACCTCCAGGAAGTACAGGGATGTTGAATGAGCCAACCAATGCCAAAGTACATGGTGCAGAAACCACTCGATAAGGGTAGATTATCGTTATGAGGTTTTTTGTTATGATAAAAAAATGCTGAAAATAATTGGGCTCTCAGTTTGGATGGCACGTGTTAATTGTTATCGTGAAATCCACGGTCATGGTCAGTGGTTAGGCGTTGTCCTGAATGTTGTAGGATTGGCTTCTGTGCCTCAGTCTCGTGTGACATCACTTGACAAGAGCCGCCTCAATCTCCGTGTCACTCTGGGCCCTGCCCAGTCCCTCATCTCCGAAGTGAGTTCCACCGCACACTCTCCGAGGCCCCTCCCAGCTCTAACACTGCGAGGGGCAGGCAGAGGTGGAGGGGTAGAGGGTGCAGGAAGAATCTACACGGTCTGCCCCTTGTTAGCAGAGGGGAAAACTCTGCTTGTAATTGATCACCTTACCCCACTGGGAAACTTTCCTCTGATTCCCACTCTTCCTCTTCCATGAGGCTGTCCCCGTGTTCCTTGGGGGGATGTGAGATGCTGGGCTAAGGACTGTACCACCCCCTCACACACATGTGTGCACACATACACACACGCACACACTCCTCCTCTCGTGCCTGATGCCTCAGTTGCACAGGGCAGGATGATTTAAGTCTCCTCAGGGGACAGAGTGTGTAGCGGCTGGTGCAGGTGGTGCACCCAGTGCACAAGGCTGGTAGCCCTCCTATAAATTGTCAGCACATGGAGAACAGATGGATTCCTGGCAGGAAGAAGACAAAGCAGATCTCCCCCACCCCACCCCCACCCCACTTGGACCAGTTCTCTTACTCAACTTTCTCTAACCCAGGCACATAGGCCAAGTTCAGGCTGATGCCCAGACCTGACTGGACTGGAGGCAGGGAATATGAGACACAAGAGCCCCTGGCCTGTGAAGCCCCTGTTCATCCTTGTCTCCCTGACACAGAAGAAACTCCAAGGATGCTCTCAGCCATGGGAAGATACAAAAGAAGGTGGCTGCCTGCAACTCAGGGAAACAGCTTGCACCAGGAATTAGCTGGCACCTTGACCTTAGACTTCCCAGGCTCCAGAACTATGAGAAATAAATGTCTATTGTTTCAGACACCAAAAAAAAAATACCCCAAGAAAACAAAAAGCCATGAGCTGCTGGGTCAGGAAGGTAGACCCAAGGGACTGTGCTTGGTGACTGAGTTGAACACTGGCTCACTGTCATGTCAACCAGCCTCTCTGAGCCTGTTTCACACCCACTGCTCAGGCCCTCCCACTGGGCGATCGGGCTGAGACAACCTAAGTGTAAAGATGGTTTAGAGAACCAATGCTAAATCTCAAGATGAGGAGAGCAGAACCTGCCATTTCAAAGCAGTAATACCCTGGGCCCGCCTGCCTCATTCAGTTACAAGACTGATGGCAAGACAGACGCCCTGCCACCCCAGCCCCCGCAGGGAGCTCGGCCTACCCCATCACTCCCCTGGGGCTCCTTCAGGTGGAGCCCCAGACCTTACGTTCCCCACCACACATGCCACACCCCTTGTTAGCATCTCCTTCCACTGCAGGAGCTCCCAGACCTGCGTTTGCTGAATCTTCTCTCCCCAGGGGCTCCACAGAGGCTGAGGCAGGGCACTCTCCTGCACAAGGGGGTCCATCATTCCCTGGCTTGTCGAACAAACATTGTTTGTTTCCCCATGTCCACCTCAGCCCCTGGGATGCCAGGGTCCCCGCAATTTCCCATCCAGCAAACAGTGAGAGTCGGCAGCTGGGGGCCTGACTCTGGGGCCACCATGTGATCTGGAGTAAATCAATTCACTCCTCTCTGCTCCAGGAAAATATAGACGATAATCTCTCCCTGCCTGATTTCAAGGGATGTTTTGAGAAGCAGAATAAAATCACGTTGGGTGGAAAGCATTAGCTACACGTAAGCTGTTTATGAAGGTTTTGTAATTCTTTTCTCTTGTACAACTTGGTGTGTGATGATTCGAGGGAGGTGAAGACCTCATTAGGGGCCCACTATTCTACTGCAGTAAGTTAAAAGACCAGAAAAAAGTAATAGGGAAACTGGGAGATGAAAACAAAACAAAACAAAATTCCCTGTGGAATCTACGAACCCAATCAGTTTCTAGAGCCTCCCTGCCTCCTCTGGACCAAGTTCATCCCCTCTTGAATGTTACCATTACAGGAGAGATGCACATGGGGCCGACATGATGCTCAGTCCCGTAGCAGCTTACCTCCTCCCTGTCCCAGACCTCTGCCCACAGGCCTGGGGGTTCATAAAAAGAAAGAAATAAGAATTCATCAAGTCAAGTCTGTCTCCCCAGGTCCAAATGTCCCTGGGTCCAGGGACATTAAAATGACCACCTTAGGGTCCAGGTGGTCATTAAAATCCTATACTCTTCTGAGTTGGGAACCATATGTCTGACCAGCTAAAAGGAACTTTCAGAGAAGACATGCTGATGAGCCACGGTCACTGTCACTGCTGACTGAACAGCTCCCACGTGCCACGAACTTAACCTGTTTTCCTGATCAGCTTTACATCTTTATAAGGCTGATGGTATTATTATTTAGAGCAGGCGCTGCTCAGACTTAAACACGTGCCAGGAGCACCTGGGGGGCTTTTGAAACCCAGATTGTGGGGCCCTGGCTGGGGTAAGTTGGTCTGGGGCAGGGCCCAAGAATTGGTACTTCAAACAAATTACCAGATGGTGCTGATAGCGCTGCTCGGGAAACCACGCTCGGACAGCCACTGAGTTAGGTGCTCAGAAGACATGTCATTCCAGTGAAGTCAGATGCCCAGGCTCATCTGCCCACAGCCAGACACTTTAGCAGGAGCTGCACTGAGATTCAAGCCCAGGTTGGCTGGTGCCAAATCATGCACAGATCTTTGCTGTCTCATTGTCTGCTGGGGCTGAACTCCGTGTGGGTGATGTGTACAGTGTTGGCCTTGAAGTCATCTAGGGTCTAAAGCTTTCTACAAAAGGTCTGAGATCAGGGCAAGGAAGGGAAGGCTGTGTGAAACTTGGAGGAGTTCACTCTTGGGCCAAACTGTGCAGGCAGGAAAGGTGCGCAGAAGCCATCCTGGATGCCTTATTTCCGTGCCCAATTCCACCAGTAGCTGGACGTGGTCCTATGGAGGCCGTGTCTAAGATCCCAAGGGGTCAACCCATAAACTTGCTGTGAGGTGGACCTCTGAAACCTACACCAATACCATGGGAAAGAATAAAGCTGGAATGAAGTCCATCCAACTGGTGGCTGTGACCCTGTCTCCTCGTCTAGTAAAGAGGAGAATGATTCCTGTCATTTCACATCCCCAGGGCAACTGTGTAAATCAGGAGCTCTTAAAAATAAATACCCGGCACTCACAACTCTGTCACGAGGGGTGTTCTATAAAGCCCAGCCACCGTCACTATGTTATATGCGTGTGGAACGCTCTGTGAACGGGAAGTTCGCAAAGCACCTTCCAAATGTGCTCCTTATTGTTGATATTGGCATGAGCTCTCAAAGATTCCGGATGAAAGCATTTCCTGTAGATATGAATTTGATTCTCTCTCTTAAAAAACTAGATTAAAAGAAAATAAAACAATTTTGGTTAGGGGTTCTCCCATTTCGATAGCTCCTGGTCCCAGTGCCCCTATGCCTGCCACCACCAAAATGCCATGTCAAGCATTCATTAAAAGCAAATTGGGCTTTTAAAAATAGTGAGACATCTGCATATACTATTGTTTTATCTTGACAATTAGGCAAATTGACTTCTAAACAAAATGCAAAATCATTTCAGGAGGATTTATAGTCAATGTAAGACAAAGAGTGCAAAGCAGAGCTGGACCGGTCAGCTGTACCTTGTGCATCGTCCAGCGGGCCTACGGGACAGCAGCACTCTCTCTCTGTCCTCACCACATCCACAGTCCCTGTGACTCTGTGTGGGGTGATTCCTGGCACTAAGAATACAGCCTGTAGATGGTGGGACCCTGTCACCTGTGTGCTTCCTGGAACCCTGCCAATCCCACCTAGCAGGGTGGCATCTGCTTCCTCTACCTGTGCGAGGCACCAGCCTGCTACTGCATCCTGAGGGGCAGGTACCGTAGCTCCCTTCATCCTGCCCCAGATCAGCTTTCAAACCTCCAAGCGCAGTTTTCAAAGCTAATCACACAGAGAGGGGAAAGAACTATTATGCCCCTCGGTGATCCCTATCTATAAGCACCTGATGAATAAATGTCTTTGACATGTGCTATCCCTTAAAGAGTTCATATTCCCTTACACAGAGGTTGTGCTTTTTAAAATCAGATAGAGAGATTTGTGTCGTCCGTCCTATTCCCCTTTTTTGCCACGGCTGCCAGACACCTCAAAACTCGGTTTAGTATTTCATTGCAGTCACTTAAGCAGCCTAGATATTTAGTATTATTGTCTCTGCTCCTTCTTCTATATGGTTTTGAGCTTTCATTTTATGTCTTACTGAATGCATGCCAGGCTTGGAGCTAACATTATCCCTCCATTTCGGCAGGGATGGAAGGGATCTCACAGTGTTTACGGGAGCTGGAGGTAGCCCACACTCCTTAATGAGCTGAACCGTAGACCCATATTCCTAATCAGGATTCTTGTGGTGTTAGAACAGTCCCAAAAGGGAAGTCAGAAGAGAATTCTGATACTATTTATTGAGTGCCTTCTCTGTCCCAGTCACCTTAAATATCTTATTTCATTTAATCCTCATGACAACGCTACGAAATCGGTCCTCCTAACCCTCAGTTGCAGCATCTGTAGCCTGGCAACAAGTTTCTTACTCAAGTTCTTATACTTAATTAGTGGAGCTGAGATTAGATACAAGATATATCTGACTTCAGAGCACATTCCAGGCCACTGCTAGCCAGTACCATGCTTTGCATACATCAGAGCAAGGCACCCATCTGGGAGGACGCAGCCTTACAGTGACAGGGGCACTGACGTCACATGAGTAGTGCACAAGCAATAGGGCAATTCTAGAGGCCCTGCAACTTCATTCTCAGAAGCAGCCCTGAGACGGGCAGAGACGGCTCATTCTCACCAAGCCCCTGCTCTCCTCTCTCAGGGGGACAACGGGGAACCATGTTCCCAGTCCCTGTGCATCTAGATCACTCCTGCTGAATGACACGAAGGCAGGAATTATGTATGTCTCTCCCCAGCTTGGCCCATAAACCCCTAAACTTGCTCTCTCTCTCCCCCTGGCTGAATGGAACACTTTGAAGACCAAGGAAGAATGGAATCATGAGTTATAAGTCTTGAGTCCCTGAGGACTCTGTGGAACTGAGCCCATTTCATCTCCTTCAAACCAGGTGGACTATGATATGAATAAAAAATATAATTTCATTGTGTTTATGCCCCTGAAATTTGGGGCTTACTTACTATGGGCTTACTTATTATGGTATTTGACTTACCCTAATATAAGTTCAAACTATCTTGCTTCCTTTTAACAGGCCTGCCTGAAGATTCAGATGACCTATGGTTAAAATCCAAGTTCAAGACAATGGAGGCTGTGGGGAGATGATTCCACTTCCTTGTTTGTCTACGTAAACTCTCCCCAAATCACCCCTCCTTGATGTCCAACCTTCAAGAACATTTCAAGTTCATCTTACTTTCTGTCCAAAGCTTCAGTCCTACCTATGCGTCATAGAACTCTAGGGTGTTCCAGCTGAAAGCCACCTCTTTCAGGTTGTGAAGATCAGATTTTGAAGATTAAAAAAACGATGGCCAAGGTGGATGGTTTGCTTGAGTTCTCAGAGCCAAGGCTACAACCCAAGGCTGGTGACCGAGTCCAGGGCCTTTCTCTCCCTGATGGATGGAAGCCATGCTCCAACAGCTGAACAGATGGAGGCGGGTGCCCCTGTCTAAACCGCAACCCCCTCCCCGCCCAAGGAAAGCAGCCAGTGTTCACGCGGAGGCTGCTTTGTGGACGGAGGCGTCGGGTGCCCTCCACTGGTCAGACTTGCTGTGTCCTCCACTGGCTACCATGAGCAAATTACAGGACTTGGAACAGTGATGGAGCTATGACAATGTTCATCTAGGTGTCGGTGGCCTCAATCAGCGCCTGGGTTAAAACCCCTTTGAGACTGTGAGCTCTTTCCTGGCACATCCCCATGTTCCCAGCCCGTGGATCTGCCTCCCATATAAATGTAATGTCACTTCAGGCAGGGACACTTGAGTTGACTTCTCTTTCACCTAACTCGCCTCCCAGAACACAGCCTCCTCTCCTTCTGGCTCACGGATGCTATGGAAAGAAACAATGTCTTCCCTCTATGGTCCCTGCCTCCTTTTTTTAAAAAACTCAGTGTCCAGATCACAAGGAAATTAGCATATGTCCTCTCCGATTGTGTTTGCAGCAACATCAGAACAGGAAAGAAAGGAATCCATGAGAAAAGAGATAATGAAAGCTTCCATCTAAAAGACACCAGAGTGGAAAATGAAGAGCGGGACCCAGAACCAGTGGGCTTATTCCAGCCTCTCTGCATGTAGCTTTGAACAAAAGCTTGCTAGGGACAGAGCAGGGTCTGGCGGTGGCCAGCGCACTGAACAGGGAACCAGAGAGTAATTGTAATGCGTTCTCTGTTCAAAAGACAATTTTCTCGGAGATGGGAGAAGCCTCTGCCTGACACTAAGCCTCCATTTCCCCAGCTCTATAAAGCAAATGACTAAATAACCATGGAAAGCCAGAAATAACGTTTCATCTCACCAGTTCACTTTGCAGAGAGAGAGGACTTGCCTGGCTGAAATCACACAGCCAAGTGGCAGGGGCTGGTCACAGCTGCGGGCCCCGGCCCTCAGCCTGGAGCTCAGCCCTGCCTCCTCTTCCTTGCAGGAGACGTGTGGCTCTCCGCCTGCCCGGGCACAGTCCTGTCCATTAACAGAGGGACAGAGCAACACGTGGGAGTACTTTAGCCATAAGACTTTTGGAATCAGGAGCTCCAGTGTGCATTGAACACAAAGTAAGGCTGATTCTGGAGGTCTTGAATGAGCCTGGAATTGTGGGTGGGGTACTCCAGATTCTAGACAACTCTACTATGAATGTCCTTTGTGGGTAAGGGGCCTGGCCTACCTGATTTCTAAGTTTATCAGGAAGATTTGATGAAATAATACCTATAAGCCAAATTTTACTTTTACTTTATTTCTAGAGAGGAGAGTCTTAAAGTCACTCTCACCCAATTTTTTTTTTATTTTAGAATCATTTTAGAAAGGCAGAACTCAGAGAAGGGAAATGAAATGAACTTCAGAACTCTGTTCTCTAAGCCAACCTGGCCCTTGTGTTCTTGCCCCAGGTGTGGGAGCCACACAGGAAGGAGAAGACCTGCAGACTCCCCAGGAATTTCTTGGGCCATGAAAGGAGCCCCAGTGCCAAGCCACGGCAGAGCTGGGCCATGCTTCTCTTTGCCTGAGGTTCAGCCATGTATTTTACCCAGAGCCTACTCCTGTGTGGATTCTTACTCTAAATGGCAGGTGTTTGAGTAACCCCTTTGCAGAGTCTCTAAGCTCGACTGTCAAGAACTGGTCACAGACCTCTTGCTTCAAAACCACCTGGGGAGTGTTTCACAGATTCCAAGGCTTTACACCAGCCTCACTGAGTCAGATCTTTAGGAGAGGAGCCCGAGAAGTTCTGCACATTTATTTGTTCATCCTAAAAGAACACCTTTTCATGCACATAAAATAAGATGCAATGAAACCCAAATCCTCGACCACCACCTGCAGGGCCCCCCGGGGAACTGCCACCCTCACCTCTCACCATGGCCTCCAACCACCCCTGTGAATACATGGGCTTGCTCTGTGTTCCTGTCTCAGAGCCTTTGTACTTATTCTTCAGCTTACAGCAATTCCCTCCCCCTCTCTTTTCATGGCTGCATCCTCTTCATTATTTATAAAGTAATTGTTGATTGAAGTATCGTCGCCTGCATTAACTAGGTCCCAGGCATTTCCCTTTCTGGATGCCTGCCTTGGCCACCCTATCTCATACTGCACCCTGCCAACCAAGTCCCTGAAGGCAGCATCTCTGCTTTGTTCCCATCCGTATCCCCAGCAACGAGGACAATGGCTAACATGCCGCAGGTATTCAATAAATATTGCTAGAATGACTGAATGAATGGCATGACTCTGTCTCATTCTGAGATTCTCTTACTTATTACCTGTATCCCCCACTCAAAGGAGAGCAGACACCTGTCTGTCTTGTTCCCAACATATCCTCAGAGCCTAGACTAGTATCTGACCCATAGTAGGTGCTCAATAAAGAGTTGTCAAATGAATGGATGTGTGAAGTAATTCTCAAAAATCAGCTTGAGCTGAAACCACCGCTGGGCTGGGCACAAGTTAACAGTTTCAATCAACAAACATATTTCCAGACATACTGATGAGGGATTCAAGAGCTGGAAAATTTTAGTCTTAAGTAGTAACTAATGCATGTGATAAGCTATGGTTTCAGGAACTGAGGGTATGACCCACCCTGACTCCAGGAGACCATAAGCAGGTCCACCTTTGTGCCCCAGGAGGACTGCAAGCAATTCAAGATGGAACCTGAGCCATTGTGCTCCAGGGAGAGACATCTACCGCCCAGGACACACAGAAAGAATCTGATCAACAGATGAAAGAATGCTGCAGCTTTTTATCTGATTGACCTTTTCCCTGAATTCCAAACCCCTTACCTACACTTTTCTTCTTCTTATAAAAAAGGGACTGTTTGAAATGGAATGTAAGACTGTCTGTTAGGGTACGTAACCCACCATCTTCTCAGATCTCTGGCCATCTGAATAAAGCGCCCGTAAAGATTCAATCCGTCTCTCTCCTTATTGGTTCTGGTGATGACAGGCAGCATGAACACTGGCATTTCTGGTTTCAACATCAAGTAGCTGGGAAATTGTTTTTATAAATTTTTTTTAAGATTTTATTTTATTTTTAGAAAGAGGGGAAAGGAGGGAGAAAGAGACGGTGAGAAACATTGATAAGTGAGAGAAATATTGATTGGTTGCCTCTTTCATGCCCCCAACCTGGGACCCAGCCCACAACCCTGGCATGTGTACCAAACTGGGAATCGAACTGACGACCTTTCAGTTCACAGGCTGGCACTCAACCCACCGAACCACACCAGCCAGGGCGTTGAAGATATAAAACATCTACCTTCCCCTCAACTTGCACACAGATTCATGGAAGGGATAGAGGCATAAACAAATTAATGCAAGTGCCTCGATAAGGAGTAAGATGTTTTTGAGGTACAAAGCGAGAAGCCCTTCCGCTCCCCGTCCAATTCAGGCAACCAGGCAGTGCTCAGAGAGGATGCAATGTTTGACTCTGGCCTTTAACTAAAAACTGAAGTAAAGGTAAAGTAGAACAGGAAGGGGGAGACACTGAAAAAGCCATTCAAAGAAAGAATGGTTTGGAAAGAGTTCAGCCAGTGCAGTGGGTGGGGTGTTGAGGCTGGATGAGAGAGGCGAGCCCAGGCCACACTGGGTTTATTTTGATCTGTATGTCAATAGTTCCCAGACCATTCAAGTGGGCCATTTTAAATTAAGGCTCTTTATAAACCAACTATATTAACATCAAATATTCATGCATACAGAATAAATAAAACTTCAAAATCCAAAAATATGAAGTCCATAGTTTTACTCCAGAAGCATGAGGCAGAGATCAGCAATCATAATTTGAAGGGCAAGTAGTTTCACTGGTCATCATCTGATAAGTACATTTTTAAGTTGACTGGTTAGAAAATATGACAAATACGTGACTAGCCTTGTCTCAGTGGCTCACTCGGTTGGAGCATCATCCCATACACCAAAAAGTTGTAGGTTCGATTCCCAGTTGGGGTGCATATGGGTTTGTGGGAGCAATCAATTGCTGTTTCTCTCTTACATTGATGTTTCTCTCCCTCTCTCTCTCTTTCCCACTTCCTCTCTATCTAAAACCAATAAACATATCCTCAGGTGAGGATTAAAAAGAGAAATATCTAACTGAATTACATACACAAGTCTTTTTAAACACATTTGTTTTTTAAAAGGACACATGTGGCTACTATTATACTCACAGGTAGGGGAACATGTAAGGGTTACTGAGCCCCAGGTCTCCGGGGAGCCCTCTGCAAACAGGGGAGCACTGCTGAAGGTGATAGCAGGCCCTGGAAGGAAGGTAAGCAGGAGCTCATGTTGATGGGATTTGGGGGTTAGGAAGTTAACATGCAGATTGGAGAAGGTGGAGACTGGAGTAGAGACACCATGGATCTCATGCCTCTTCTCTCTCCACACCCTATCCCTTCACCCCACTCTGAAACTACAAACAATACAAACAAGTGATGTCCCAAAGGAAGGTGAACAAACTGTGTTTCCATGCTGACTGTCAACCACCGAGTCCTGACCACCAGAATGGGAGAAATTCTTCAGTAATCACATGCAGTCCTGCAGGCCAGACCCCACACTCTTCGAGCAACTAACATTTTGGTGAGTTTCCATAGACTTTCTCCTGCCTATTAGGATTACATGGCCACTTATCATGTTTCCCCACTCTCCTTATTATTAACACTGCTGCGTCAGAAAACGCTCTTGTAAAAACACAATTTTTAGTTGTCACATAATATTCCCCACTAAAAACGTCCCATAATTTCCCATTCTCCCTCTGTTGGACACTTAGCTGGTCTCCAATACCTCACTATGAGAAACAGTGCTGTGATACACACCCTTGTACATTAATCTCTGGGCACACTTCTGATTATTCCCTTGGGGCAGATTCCTAGAAATGTGATTGCTGGAATGCTTGCCATTTTGATGGGTTTCACATCACACTATGCCCCCCTGCCTGTGTTCTAGGGACAAAGATAAATACCCATGAAGGGATGCCCATGAAAAAAAAGGGGCGTTATAAGTGAGTGCTGGCTGAAATCCCAATGGAGAAAGACACTTCGCAAGGGCTCATCTGGGTGATGGGCAAGTCTATTTATTTATTTGTCACATTTACCCGACCCCTTCTGTCTGAAGGGGTCTGACCCAGAACAAGAAGAACTAACATATCATGTGAAAATGTCAGAGGGGGAGAGGAGGCTACCAATAGTTCAGGGACTCAGATACCCAAGACCCAAGGAGAAACCTCTGGCTGTTAAAACCTGTGGGGGTTGCAGAGGTGAGAGAAACTCCAAGTCTCACAGGAGAGACTGTTAGAGGGGCCCACAGGGTCCTAGAACATACATAAGCACACCCAACCATGAATCAACACCTGAAAGGTGGGAAGCAAGGGAAGTGACGGAAAGCAGGTCAAGAGCCAAGAAAGCAGAACCATTCCCTGCCTGACCCCTCCCCCATATACTGCACCACAACACAGCAAATTGGGTTGCCCAGTCCTAGCAAATATCTAAAGATCCACCCCTTACAATGTAACAGATTTACAGAGACAAAGAAATATGGCCCAAATGAAAGAATGGATCAGAACTCCAGAAAAATATCTAAGTGACAAGGAGATAGCCAACCTATCAGATGCACAGTTCAAAACACTGGTAATCAAGATGCTCACAGAATGGGTTGAGTATGGTGGCAAAATAGGAGAAGTGAAGTCTGTGCAAAGTAAAATAAAGAAAAATATACAGGAACCAACAGTGAAGGGAAGGAAACTGGGAGTCCAATCAACAATCTGGAGCAGAAGGAAGAAATTAACATTCAACCAGAACAGAATGAAGAAACAAGAATTAAAAAAAAAAAAAAATGGGGAGGGGCTTAGGAACCTCCAGGACAACTTTAAACGTTCCAACATCTGAATCATAGGGGTGGCAGAAGAACAGGAAAAGCAAGAAATGGAAAACTTATTTGAAAAAATAATGAAGGAGAACTTCCCCAATCTGGCAAAGGAAATAGACTTCCAGAAAGTCCAGAAAGCTCAGAAAATCCCAAAGAAGTTGGACCCAAGGAACCACACACCAAGGCACATCATTATTACATTAGCCAAGATGAAAGATAAGGAGAGAATCTTAAAAGCAGCAAGAGAAAAGGAGACAGTTACTTACAAAAGAGTTCCCATAACACTATCAGCTGATTTCTCCAAAGAAACACTGTAGGCAAGAAGGGGCTGGAAAGAGGTATTCCAAGTCACAAAAAGCAAAGACCTATCCAAGCTTACTCTCTATCCAGCAAAGCTATCATTTAGAATGGAAGAGCAGATAAAGATCTTCCCAGATAAGAAAAAACTAAAGGAGTTTATCATCACCAAGCCCTTATTATATGAAATGTTAAAGGGACTTATGTAAGAAAAGGAAGATGATCAAAACTATGAACAGCAAAATGACAACAAACTCACAACTATCAACAACCAAACCTAAAAGAAAAAAAAAAACCTAAACAAACATCTAGAATAGGAACAGAATCACAGAAATGGAGATCACATGGGGGGTTATCAGTGGGGAAGGGGAGGGGGGAGTGTGGAGGGAAATGTACAGGGAATAAGAACCATAATTGGTACGCACAAAATAAACAGGGGGAGGTTAAGAATAGTATAGGAAATGGAGAAGCCAAAGAACTTATATGTATGACCCACGGACATGAACTAAGGGGGGGAATGCTGAAGGGATGGGGTGTGCAGGATGGATGGGGACAAAGGGGAGGAAAAAATGGGACAACTGTAATAGCATAATCAATAAAATACATTTAAAAAATAAAAAATTGAAAAATACCCAGGAGAATGAAACAAGACGGGCAAGGGGGTACCTCACCGTCAGACCCCTGCCACCAGGATGCCAGATGAAACAAAGACACCTGCTCACACCTGAGTTTCCAATACACAGCAAACAATTTCTTTTAGTGTCAACGTGCCCTATGCAATATTTCAGACATGCTTACAAATTTTTAAAAAATCATAGCTGATCTTAAATTCTAATTTAACAGGCATGCTGGGTTTTCCTTTGCTAATTTGACAACACTGCCTACTGCACCATTACAGCAGACCAGCTGTAGTTTGGGGGTGAACTTGAACTGAGACAGCATACATTCAACACTCAGGAAACTGGGAGCATTGGGTGAAGGAAGAGAGGGCTGCAGCTTCGTACCAATAAGGGGATTGATTAGGGGAGCTCAGCTCAAAGACTCCCACCCTTAAAGAAGCCACGGGGAGATCCAGAGGTACCGAAGCAGTTCTGATGGAGCCTCTTTGGGGCACAGGGTTCAGGTGTGCTGGGATCACCAGGGGAAGAGACCGTGGGGAAGGAGGGCTGGTCCCATTGCAACTGGTCCAGGTGGCACGTGAGGAAGGTTGCTGAAAACATGCTGATGCTATAGCCCCTGAAAAATATTTCTCTCCCTGACCTCGCCTCTGCCAGTAAACTGCTTTATGTAAAGGAAGAGGAGCTCTTCTGTCTTTGCACACACCCAGAGCACCTTCCGCTGGTCGTGCCTCAGCAGTCCCTCTTGCAATATGCTCTAAATTAATAGCTTTGGGGAGATAATGGTTTATGAAGCAGAAGTTTGTATGCAACCAGGGATGATGTTCTGCTCCTTATTATACAGCTATATTTTTTTCTGCAGTCAGATTATGAGCAAACAAGGTTAAATGCACACACGGACACACACAGGCAAATAGGTCTCAATTTTATGCTCCACGACCCGCTGCCTCAAACTCCCTTCTTGGCTTTGTTGTAGCTGTTTCTCTAGCTTCCACTTTTCTCCTTATCCTATATTCCTCCTTCCTTTCTTCTGCTCATTATGCTTCCCCCTTGTTTGTTTTCTCTTCCCTTTTCCTCTATTTCTGTGCTTCCTTGGTTTTCTTATCATTCACTCTTTGTTTTTCCTTTGAAGCAGCAGAACAGCCCGATGAAAAAAATAAATTTAAAATTATTGATTGTTAGAATGGTGCCTCCAAAATCATTTGCAAACAAAGAAACTGAGGCACTTAAAGGTGAAGGGACTTTGTCAAGATAACAGTTTCTAGCACTTAAGATTGGGGTCCAATCTCCTCTCTCCAAACTTGGTTTCCTTTTCACTGCATCTGAGGCAGGAGATAGTCAGGAAGGAGGAAACTCCAGAGGTGCCTCTGGGCTAAGACAAAGGACATCAATACAGGACAGAGACCCTGTTCTAAGACCAGTTGTTCCCGCTTTCTGGAAAAGTGCTGAATCATGGTGAATCATGAATGCACCTGTGCAGAAGATGCTACATGACCCCTGCTTCATTAGCATTGTGGTCCCCTCTTTCCAAGGTCAATCAAGGAAAATCATGGGAGAAGGCATGCCCAGTAGCTTTAAAGTAATACAACTACTTGTACATGCTCCATAAAACCCCGCCAAAACTAGCCAGGTAATATCTGCCGTATACAAATAGAATCCCTCCAGCCACTGAGGCCAATCTCTGCCCAAAGTTGGCCCACTCCCATGTTCTATGGAGTGTACTCTCACTTAATCAATCTGCTCTCTCTCTTTCTGCTGTGAACTCTCTGTGCGTTCAGTTCAATTCTTTGTCTGCGATCACCAAGAACCTGGTTACCTGTACTTACCTGCAACAGTTGGACCTGGGATTTTTGAGACATAAAGCATTGCAAGACATTGTCCCTTGCCTTTCTAGATGCTTCTGTAAGAATAAGACAAGGAAGGGCCTTTTTTAAATTGAATGTATTAAGGTTTCAGTGGTTAATAAAATCATATAGGTTTAAGTATACAATTCTATAATACCTCATCTGCACATTGTATTGTGTGTTCACCACCCCAAGCCATGTTTCTCTCCATCACCATTTATCCCCCTTTACCCTCTCTGCCTCTCCCCACCCCCGTTTCCCTCTGGTGTGATCATACTGTTATCTGTCTATGAGAGTTTTTTTGTTTTTGTTTTTGTTTTGCTTAATCTCTTCACCTTTTCCACCCAGCCCCTTGCTGCCACCCCTCTGATAGCTATGAATCTGTTTCCATTTTGTTTGTTAGTTTTTTATGTTGAAAAAAGTGTACAAATTCCTGTGTGTACGAAAGAAGATGCACCAAAACGTTAACATAATTTTCTCTATATGATTGGATTATGAATAATATGATTTCCCCTTTTTTATTTATCTATGTATTTTTTAAATTATCATGAGATTATATGTTAATTTTATTAGAAAAAACACATAAACATTATTTTTAAAGTCATTTTTTAAAAGGATAAGGTAGGCCCTATGAAGAGATGGGTGTAGGGTTTTAAAAAGGGGCCGACTGCCTCTGCCCCAAATCAAAGGACCTCTCAAACTGAAACTCCGTCCAGAGGAAAGGGGAAAACCACCATGGTTCCAGAGCTGGATGCCGCTCAGATGCTGCCTCTGAGCAGAGCCACCTCTCCAGGAGGCAGTGGAGGGCATTCCCAGGAGCCCCACCGGCAGCCCAGATAAACTGCCTCAGGACTGTATGGGAAAAGGCCCAAGGCCTGCCTTACCCACAGCCACGTGCCCTGTGCAACCTGACCAGTCCCCAGAGTTGCTCTTTGCTTGCCCCTGAGCCAGGGAGGAAGGGTGGGGAGGGCCCGACTGAGCTGTCCTGGAGCACTGACACACTCAGCCCTGCACTTTGGCCCAGTGCCTGAGCCCTTTGGAGAGTGCTTCACCTCCCAGAACTATCACATGAGGATCTGCCTGGCCTGACCGGGGCCAGTGGCTCCCCAGGCCCAAAGGGGACCTCTCCTTCCTGTGGGGCCTTTAGGTTCCAAAGCCAACAATTATGTTCCCAGAGCAACAGAAGACGGGGCGGGGAGGGTGCCTGGAGCTCAGGGCTCTGTTCAATTGGACTCTGAGTCATTTGCCTGTTCTTGGCTCCCAGAAAATTAAAATGTCCTTTATATTTACAACGGGACAATAATCTGGCTTAGGTTTTAAAACCAAAGTGGAATAGAGCCGATTCTGCTCTCTCATCAGATGTTAATCTGACTCACGGATAATGAAGGGAATCAGAAGGGAAAGCAGATTGGTCTGTGTGTGTCAGAGGATTTGCAAGAGGAGGGGGGACTCTGAATTAAAATTAAATATTAGGAGGTGGAGAATCAACTGTGGAAAGGCTGGCCTGAAAGTGACACAAGAGTTGATGCAGAGAGAGAGAGAGAGAGAGAGAGAGAGAGAGGAGAGAGAATGACAGCTGGGCTGTCTCAGAGAGAAAAGAATGAGAAGAAACAGAGCAATAGTTCTGCCAAGGACGCCTGACATCAGATTGCAGCTTCCTCTCCAGAGTTAACACTAGGGACAGTGCTGGGGAGGGGTGTGAGATGATAACTGTAGGCTTTCCATGACCTTTTAAAAAAAAAATTTAGTTTCTTTTAGTTTAGTTTGTGAGTCTGGGCTCTTCTGTGTGAGGGGAGGAGATCGATAAAAAGCATTTAGAGTCCAAGGGGGAAAGCAAGGCAAAGAATACAGAGGGGAATCTCCTGTGTGTGGCTTAAGAGAACGTTCAGAATCAGATTAGGTTGCTTTTGCCCACTTCTAGAATTAAAAGATTAAACCAAAAAGTACTGTCTTTCTCTTTTTATCCAAAAAATGGAAAATACAAGAAAAAGATCTATTCCCAAAGTTTCAGTTTGCACATGGCATGTCTCCCAATCAACCCCATGGGCATCTCTTTGTTCCTCCTTTTGGGGGGCAGTACAAGCTCTTTCAGATGGTTTGGACATCCCCCAAAGCAAAGTTTGAGTGCAACACATAGCATCTATTCTAAGTCAAACCATCCCAAACATCCCCTCCAAATTCACTGAAAACTCATCCAGCTGTTTTCCTGTGATGTGGGGGTTGAGAAGTGAAGAAGTGCTGTAATTTATGTATAGGTAAGACCTGTCCCCTCATCAACTGATTCTACGTGTAAGAAAGTAAATCCTCAGACTTCCAGCCAAGACGGAGGCATAGGTAGATACACTTTGCATTCTCGCATAACCAAAAGAAGTACAACAACAAATTTAAAAACAAAAAAACAACCAGAAGTGCCAGAAAATTGAACTGTATGGAAGTCTGACAACCAAGGAGTTAAAGAAAAAACATTCATCCAGACTGGTAGGAGGGGCGGAGACAGGCAGCCAGGGTGGAGAGGACTAGCAGCAAGGTGGTGGCTGGAGGACTAGGCAAGGTGGTAGCTGGCAGACTGGGCAGTCTCACATTTGTGTGAGGATAAACTGAGAGGAACAACTTGGGAGCGAGAGACTATGTAACCCAGGGTTCCAGTGTGGGGAAATAAAGCCTCAAAGCCTCTGGCTGTAAAAATCTGTGGGGGTTGTGGTGGCAGGAGAAACTCCCAGCCTCACAGAAGAGTTTCTTGGAGAGAAACACAGGGTCCTTGAATGTTCACAAGCCCACCCACCCAGGAATCAGCACCAGAAGGGCCCAATTTGCTTGTGGGCATCAGAAGTTACTGAAAGTGGGGCAAGAGCCAAGCAAACAGCATTGTTTCCTCTCAGACCCCTCCCCCACAGACAGCGCCGCAACGCATGGACATGGGTTGCTCTGCCCTGGCCAATACCTAAGGCTCCACCCCTTACAATGTAACAGATTTACAGAGACAAAGAAATATGGCCCAAATGAAAGAACAGATCAAAGCTCCAGAAAAACAACTAAGCGATGAAGAGATAGTCAACCTATCAGATGCACAGTTCAAAACACTGGTAATCAAGACGCTCACAGAAATGGTTGAGTTTGGTTGTAAAATAGAGGAAAAGTGAAGGCTATGCAAAGTGAAATAAAGAAAAATATACAGGGAACCAACAATGAAGGGAAGGAAACTGGGACTCAAATCAACAATCTGGAGCAGAAGGAAGAAATTAACACTCAACCAGAACAGAATGAAAAAAAAGAATTCAAAAAAATGAGGAGAGGCTTAGGAACCTCCAGGACAACTTTAAATATTACAACATCCGAATCATAGGGGTGCCAGAAGGAGAACAGGGAGAGCAAGAAATGGAAAACTTATTTGAAAAAATAATGAAGGAGAACTTCCCCAATCTGGTAAAGGAAACAGACTTCCAGGAAGTCCAGAAAGCTCAGAAAATCCCAAAGAAGTTGGACCCAAGGAACCACACACCAAGGCATATCATAATTACATTAGCCAAGATGAAAGATAAGGAGAGAATCTTAAAAGCAGCAAGAGAAAAGAAGACAGTTACCTACAAAGGAGTTCCCATAACACTATCAGCTGATTTCTCAAAAGGAATCTTACAGGCAAGAAGGGGCTGGAAAGAAGTAATCCAAGTCATAAAAGGCAAGGACCTACCCAAGATTACTCTATCCAGCAAAGGTATCATTTCGAATGGAAGGGCAGATAAAGTGCTTCGTAGATAAGGTCAAGTTCAAGGATTTCATCATCACCAAGCCCTTATTATATGAAATGTTAAAGGGACTTATCTAAGAAAAAGAAGAAGATCAAAACTATGAATAGTAAAATGACAACAAATGCACAACTATCAACAACTGAACCTAAAACAAAAACAAAAACAAACTAAGCAAACAACTAGAACAGGAAGAGAATCACAGAAATGGAGATCACATGGACAGTTATCAGCAGGGAGGGAGAGGGGAGAGAATGGGGAAAAGGTACAGGGAATAAGAAGCATAAAATAGACAGAGGCAGGTTAAGAATAGTATAGGACATGGAGAAGCTAAAGAACTTATATGTAGGACCCAAGGACATGAACTAAGGGGGGGATTGATGGAGGGAGGAGGGATGCAGGGCAGAGGGGAATAAAGGGGCAGAGGGGAATATGACCACTGTAATAGCACAATCAATCAACTATACTTTAAAAAAAAGAAAGTGAATCCTCATACACTGAGCTTCAACCAGCATCCCCATCACTCCCACCCATCAGATGCCTTGTCCACCTCCCAGATAACTCCTGCTATGCTGAGAGGCTGGGTCTCTTGATTCTTCTTTTTTGTCTTAGTTCAAGCTGTGATAACAAAGTACCGTAGACTGGGTGGCTTGTAAACAACAGAAATGTATTTGTCTTAATCGCGGAGCCTAGCAGTGGAAGAACAGGCAGGCAGCATGATCGGGTCCTGGTGAGGGCCCTCTCCCTGGTTGCAGACTGACATCTTCTTGTGTTCTCACAAGGTGGAACGAGAGTGAGGGATCCTCGGGGGCCCCTTTGATAGGGGCACTAATCCCATTCATAAGGACTCCACCCTCATGACCTAATCACCTCCCAAAGGCCCCCTCCTTCTAATATTACCACATGGGGGTTAGAATTTCAGCATATGAATATGAGGGGGATACATTCAGTCCATTGCACTCTTAGATAAATATAACATTTTCCAGATTTCTGGCCATCCTGAGCAAGTATAGTTTGCTTGTGTCCCTTTTAAAATATGGTCCTTATAACCTAAAAGAAAATTGGTCTTCCTCCGTCCTTCTTTCCTTCCACCAGTCCACCCTCCACACTGCCACAAGAGCAACCATCACAAAACACACCCCCAAAAGCTATTCTCCTGCTGGTCCGAACCCTTCAGTGGCTTCCCACTAACTGCAAGAAAAATACTCCTTAGCAACCCCCTAACTGCTGTCATATCTCTGATTATTCCAGTAGCCTCCTAACTGGATCCCTGGTCCCTTTCTTGCCCCTCCCACTCCACGATCCATTTTCTACAGCTGGGACAATAATTGTATAACTTCCATTAAATAATGTCATCTGTTTACGACTCATTAATGAATTCCCTCTGTACTTGAAATAAAATCCAAATTCCTCCTCAGATCCTACAAGTTCTACATGATGGGCCCCTGCTGCTTCTCAATCTCTGGCACCCCTCTTCCCCCTTGATACTCCAGCCTCAGCCCCTCTTCAGGTCCTCACACAGGTCAGCCTTTTCCTGCCACAAGCTCCTCACACATACTGTTCCCCTGCCTGGAATGCTCCTCCCTTGTGCCTTACACAGCCGGCTCCTTCTCTTTGTCTTCTCATTGTTTAAGGGTCAGTATGGATGCCGCCTCCTTGAATAGACCTTCTCTGACCACGAGATGGCAAGTAATGCCCCTCCCCAACACACACACATACACACACAGTGTCCGGTTTCAACCCATTGTGGTTTTTCACTGTAGTGCTGTATTGAACTTGTAATTTGGGGGTTGTCTTCTTCCTTTGTCTATTTATTGATTACTAGACCCTCTCCCTGGAAGAATAAAGTTTCCACAAGAACAGAAACTATGATGGTTTGTTTATAACTGTATACTCAGTATCTAGTTAATATCTTGTATATACAGGATGCCCAATAAATATTTATTGGATCAATGAGGGTCTCTAATACCCTTATCTCCTATCATCCTTCTACTCCTACTCACTCTCTAAGATTCAGTCAAGGATCCAGTACAAAGTTATCCCTCACTTCAATGAACAAAGGTTATCATCCGTGTGTACATGGAGATAGCAGCCATCGGATGCCCACTCTGCACCAGGCACGATGACAAGGTTAAGTTCACAGACATCCCTTGACTTCCAGGGGCCCACAGCCTAGTGGGGGACATGTGCACATCAAGAGATTGTTAACTCAAAATGTAGAAGAGATGCGGATGACACTGAGACGTATGGGATATCCGTTAGAGCAGGACAAGGTGGACGCTTACTAAGTTTACATGAATGATGGCATAGGACCAGGAAGCAGGCACTTTGCTGCCCGGCTGCCCCTAGCTATCATCGCCCAGCATTTCCATTACGCATTTGCCTCTTGGTGTTCTGGTTAAAAGTGAGGACAGGGATGCAGGCAGGTATAGCCTTAGGCCCCAAGACCTTCCATCATCCATTCCAAAGGAGGCATACCATGGGAATGAACTCCCTGGACTTGCACTTTGCCTTAGGCAGTGGGCCCAGCTGCTCTCTGATCTTTGTATCCACATAAACAAATACCCCTCACTCAAAAAAATGAAAAAAAGAGTCTTCCCTGGGGAGAGCCCAGCTATTCATGGGGTGCCACCTGCCACCTGAGGTCATCCAGCCCTGGATTTTTCCTTTATGGCCAACTCCATTTCACCCACAGCTGATGTCCCATCTGAGCCTTTAGAACTGTTGAGAAATGAGGGGCAATAAATTGCCATCCACTCGCCCAGCCCTGGCTCATTGCCCCCGTCACCACCTTTGCCTCCACACCTCAGAAGAGAGACTCAGACCCCAGATGAGGCTGAACTTCAATTAGGCCCTGCTGGCAAATTGGTCACACAGGGTGACATTTTCCAATCATGGCACATTAGCATGCCCCCTAATTATGCAATTGTGGAGCTAACATGTGTGGAAGCAAACAAGACCAGGCCCTCGGCACCTGCATGTGTGTGCATGCACTCACGTGCAGACACTCTCACACACATGCATGTACACGCAGCACACATGGGCCCTGAGACAACAGGGTCCACCTGTCTTCTGACATTGTTTAAAAGTTGACTTTGCACTTTGCTTAGACGGAGAAGAAAAAAAAAACACAGGAAGGAAACCCATAAAAATCAGGGAGCATTTCTAGAATTTCACAGATGAAGAGAATTCCAGAAAACAATGGCTGCAACGCTGAGTGTTAAAACCGTCTGGGATAAACCTTCTGCTCTTTGATTCAGGCCTAGCAGCCCAGGGCACTCCCTTAGGAATAAGATAGGACAGGTTCACTTTGCCACTCCCCAACTCTGGGACTCTGGAACCCATCGGTCCTGCACTCCCCTCCCTTGTCTGTGATGTGGAAACACCTATTTCTCACTCATTCACTCAACAGAGATTTGCTGAGTGTCTTCTCCATGCCAGGCCCTCCCTGCCAGGGGCCCTGAAGACAGAGGAGAACAAGGGAGTGTAACTGCACCTGCACACACCTGTACCAAGGCCGATGCTCTTACAGCTCTGGCACGGGGATGCCAGGTGTCCTGGTGGGAGCATTTGTTACCCAATGCCCAGCAGTGGCGACTACCTAATAAGGAGCTTAGGGCTCTTCCAGGTTAAACAGGAAGCTCTTCCGAGGCCAGCAGTCTGTTTTTAGCAGCCTTCTCTGCTGGACCCCCCTAATAATTGAGTATTAGATACATTTGGTGTCACTGGAAGGGGATGAAGTTTTAGAAAGTGTAAAAAAATTAGGTATAAAAATGAATCAATATAGATATTTCCATATTAAAGGTAAGGGAACTAAAGAGAGGATAAATAATTTGTACATTACATTGTATAGTACATATAATACATATAAATGTGTGTATTCATGCATGTGTATTCATTATATATGCACATTTGTATGTATATATGTCTGTGTGTGTTTGTACTTTATATGTGTATGTATGTGCCATGCATCCATATAGCTAGTTCCATATCCTGTTCATCTCTGGGTTCCTTTAAGGGATAAATGAGTATGTGAACTCCCTAGCATAGGGCCTAGCAAATGGTGGACGTGCAGCTAGTATTCTCCATCACCGCTCTGGCCACCTTTGCTTTATGACAATCAGAGCTGAGGACAAGCGTGGCTCCTCCACACTGTTCCATCCAGTGTTGCATCTCTGAAGGACACACCCACACTGCAGATCTCCTGAAATAAAGCCCCACCCCACCCCTGCATAACACCACTGCCTGACCCAGCCTGGGGATGCCACCTGCCTTTACAGTAGGACCCACCGTGCACCTCTGCTGTGGGTGTCACAGCCACTGATAGGGCAGAGACAGCCACCCTCTTGCCAGTGGGCCCAGCAGTGCCTTGCTTCAAGCACATGAATTATAGTTACTCATTTGGATTTACTCTGTGGCATGTCCTCCTTCCTCTCCTCTGATGTCCCCTGTTTACGAACACTCCCACAGGGCATAAGCACTTGCGGCAGCTCCGCCTGCTAAGGAGCTGGCTCAGGCTCTGGAGCTACATGGCATTAATCTCCTGTCTGCCCACTCTCCATTGCTGGCCCTGGTTATGGGTCTGAGGCAGGACTGCTGGGCCAGTGTTTGTTTGACTGATTGCTCTCTCCCCTTCTGAGCTGCATCAGAACAAAATACCCCAGACAGAGCCCAGCCCCCACCCCATGGCACGCTGCCAGTCATGAAGACATTACTGGAATGTCTCCTTTGTTTTTTAATGCCGCTCTGTGTCGCCATAGATTGATCTGCCAGTTAAATATTTAGACATGATCATCCGCCTTTGTCATAAAACACCGTTTGACTTTGAGCGATGCGCATGGAGGTGCTGAGGCTGTAGCTAGTCCCTGCCTGGCATAGGGGAGAGAGGGAGGCAGTGACAATAGGAGAAAGCCACCCCTGGGTCAGCATATCTCTGCCAAAAGGCCACCTACCCTACTTTAGCAAGTTCTGCATACCCAACCTCCAGAGCTTGGCGAGGGCTGAGAAAGGAGAACCACTTTCTGTCCTTTGATGGCCAAGTTCATGAGTTTGGCTCAGTCAGACCCACCGACCTCTCTCAGTCAGTCCCATCCTGCCCCAGCCTTCCCACTTACCAAATGGCTTTCATATCAGTTAGCTCATGTAATTTTTACAATATCTCTATGAAAGCTACCAGAGCACCGATACCCATCCTCTTACTCACAACAACCTCCCTAGGATGGGAATTACTGCGTCAACTTACAAGTGAGGAAGCCGAGGCTCACAGAATTCGGTCAGAATTAGGGCAGCCCAAGGTCACCCAGAGGAAAGGAGGGGTCTGTGACCAGGACTCAGCTATCCCAGCCCTCAAGGGTGTGTTCTTTTCACCAGGTATGCGCAGAAGGTCAACGTGGACCCTCTAAACTCACGTTTGATCATCTCAGTCCCCAAGCCCCTTTATTCCCCTACAGCTTCTGCAGAAGCTCAAGATCCTTCCTGGGAAATGTGGCTTCCTTTCTGGTTACAGATGGAGGTCAAAGGCCAAAGAGACCAAACCACGCAGCTCCCGGCTTGAACATTTAAACGGCCAGGTACTTAGCACAGTGGCTATCAAAGCCCTGGGACCCTGCTCTGCAATGACCATAATAAAGTGAATGCCAGAAGATGGAGGGGCTCTAGGAACTCTCCGAGGGCAGCCCGGAAGGGCCCTGGGCAAGGTGAGGGCAAAGTGGTCCCACAGGACGATGTGCCATGGAGGCTGCCGAATGCTCCCGAGCCCACAGAGCCTCAAGCACACTGTTTGCTCTGATGGCAAAAAAAATAGTTTGCAAAGAAATGTTGCCTTCATTCCCCTCTTTTGGAGTCAAGCAGGTGCTCTCTTATCTAAGCAGTTAACAGAGGACAGGAGGGGAAGGGAGAGGAGGTTGCAATCTTCGGACAAGGCTGAGACAACTCCTGTTTGGAAGCAAAGAGTCCAAGAAGAGGAGCAACTACTGCCCAGAGCGTCCACAGGCTCTGCAGTGAACACCCAGGGGGCAGGGAGTGGCTGCTTATTCCTATTCTCTTACTCTCCATTGGGAAAACTGAGGCTTCAAGAGAATTGCATGTACCTTACAAAGGGTCACCCACTTGTCAGTAGCAAGAATTCAGATTTTCTAACTCCTGGTCCCTCACTCACATTTGTTTCTGGAAAAGCCAGCCCAGGGGCCACCATCTTGGAGGTGCCCCTTAGTAGTCCCCCAAAATACCACTCTGAGGACAAGAGGGAAACACTCCTCACTCCTCAGTTATAAAAGCACTTTATCAAGGAAAGACCTAGAGACAAAGGAGAATGGGAAATAGTAGGAAAAAGGGAAGGTAAAGGATACCAGATAGATCCTAAAAGATCCTCAAAAAGACCTTCCCTATGTATATGCAGACACCCTAATCCACACCTGGGGCAAAAACAGCAATATCTGTCTTCAGGGGCATCCCAGATAACATGTTTGGCCAAATTCACATATCCTTAAGCTGGGTTTGAAGCCATAACATGCTACAAGGCGAGCCGAGTGACATTCCTAGAAAGCAGAATTCAGTCATCCCAACACTACTATCAGTTCCACCGGCCTCTTCCTCAGCCAGTCTAAAGGAAGCAGGACTGCTTTCCCAGGACTGCCTCTCATTCATAGGCAAAGCCCCTTGGACTCGCACCTCTTCACTTAATCTTATCCACCAAGTCAGAATAAATTGAACTCCATAGGTCGCCTCTCAGAAGGACTGGCCAGATTTCACCAGTTTCAAAAATGGACTCAGAGCAACATGTACATGGTCCAACTAGATTGGGTCCAGATATTCAAGCATCCCTCCTCTAGAACAACCAAGTCATAGGGAGCCCTCGAGGAATGCAACAAATCCCTTTCCCATTGCATTAAATGATCCCCAAGAGTCAAAAAGGAGGTTCATCTACCACACTGCTGTAGACGAAATATACCCCTTCTCCATGCTTCAATTTACCTGATGAGGGAAAGTCATCTCTTCTGACTACTCTGAGCTGCCTCTCCACCCCATGGAAAGCTCCTCCTGGATCAGTCCAAGCTGCCCTCCTCCCTGATTGAGCCAGAGTGCCCAGCGGGGGAGGATATAAAGTGATGTACATCAGGAACACTTTCCGGTGCTGCAATTGGATGGCTGAGTGTATTAGGTGAGGACAAAGGGGAATTGTTGGTGTAAGCAACCACAAAGTCCAAGAGTGGAACTTACCTCAAGGTTAGCTAGATTCAGCGTTCAAGGTTACCATCAATGTGTATCATCAGTGTGAATTTGTGTGAGCATGTGTATCCCCAGTCCTATCATCTCTCAACTGTGCTGCTCCCCATGCATTGACTTCAGCTTCTCCCCTATTCAGAGGATCTTCTTCCATGGGGTGGAGAGGGCCCTCAGGGGCTCCACACTTACACAGTTTCCACTGGGCACAGTCAAGGAGGAGGATGGTTCCCCTCTCCCAGCCATACATCACGAGCCATATCCACATCCGTTGGCCCAATCGATGCATCCATGAGGGGGATGCAGGTTCTGTAATCAGCAGCCTCCACCACAGTGACAAAATAGGAGAGAGGCTGTTTCACAAAAGAAATGCAGTGCCAAGCCAGGAAAAGAAATAGAGACAAACACAATAGATCCCCACATACAAAGAGAGCCTAGCCATTACTGCCTCATGAGATTGGTTTAAAAAAAAAACAAAACAGAGTCAGAATTCTCTACACAATGTTCTACATCCTAGATTCAATAAACACAGAATAGGAAGCCAAACTTCGGCCTCCTGTCCTGACTCATATTTTCCAAAGCAGATTTTTCCAGAGAAGGCCTGCCCTTGGAGTGAGTAGGAGCTTGCCAAACCACCAGTGAAATGGTATGGTTTCCCCTTTGGCTATGGTCCCCTGTGAATACCCTTCCTTGGTCAGGAACCCTGTAGGAGAGGGAAGGTGAAGAATATGATTCAGAGACAACATTCCATTCAAATCCCTGACACCCTGCAACCCTCGGGAGTACCTGGCCACCTGTGAGTGGTCCCCTCCTGAACCTGCACTTGTGAAGGTCAAAGGGAAGAGATCAAAGAGGAACACAGATTAAAGTACGATGTGCAGGCAGAGAGGTTGGCATCTGCTCCCACCTGGGAGGCAGACTTCAAAAGGTGCTGG
Source organism: Desmodus rotundus (assembly GCF_022682495.2). Taxonomy (NCBI): domain Eukaryota; kingdom Metazoa; phylum Chordata; class Mammalia; order Chiroptera; family Phyllostomidae; genus Desmodus; species Desmodus rotundus. Next base: position 77,525,885 of record NC_071392.1, on the reverse strand, counting down.
ACAGAGAAGCAGAGTCCTTCCTGCCACACCCACCTCCACGCCGGCTCCCTGGAAGGCTCTGCATTGGCAGCGTCTCACAGACCATAGCTGATGAGGTTGGTGAGAATGGACAATAGTGTTAGTTGACTCAAGAACAAGTATCTGTTCTGTCACTTACACGTGGGTGACCTTGGGCAAGTTACTCAACACCTGTGATCCCATTGCCTCTTTGGCAAAATAGGAATGTTGGTTGTTACCAAAAACAGAATTGTCTTAAGGAGTAAATGAGATAATGCCTTGAAAATGCTTAGAATGGTGCCTGAGACATAGTAAGCACTCAAAAAGTGCTAGGGATGTTGTTGGCGTTAGCAGCCAGGTATATGCAAGTCTATAAACTGAAGAAAAATTGTTTCGATCACATATGCACTACTTTCCAAGTGGACTGTGCCATTTTAAGGAATTAACTACAAACTCACTGAAAACTGTTACTGAGTACAGTGCACCTTATAGTAATTATATATTTTCTCAATCAGTCAGCGCTCAGAGTACAGCTACTCCCATGCTGAGTTCCCAGATTTTATCAAAACAATGTGCATACCCAGTAAAGGTTGAGAAGCACTGATACACATCACAGCATTATCTTTACGGTGACTTAGGGCCCACAGAAGTTGTAACTCGGACACAAAGTGCAGTACTTGATCTCCAGCATCTTCAAAGAATGATGTTCTTCCTCTATTGCCCTTTGCTACTGTTGCTTACAAAGAAATTAGGCGGAATTCATGGAGTCAGCAGGCATTAAACATCCCCGTCCGTCCTGCTTACCCTAGGACTTTTGCTCACCTGGATTTTGCTCTCCTGCCCATGATGGATGGCCAGGAGCCACCCTGTCAGATTGACTTCCAATCCAGAAATAGCTCTGCCATTTAGATGCCATGGGGATAACATTAATACCCGACATAAAGGCTAAATAAAAAGCCTTTAGCAACTGAATGGCCCTTAGATTTCAGCGTTATTGATCCAGGGGAGCCTGCTAAGTTATTATGGCTACAGTTCTGCTCAGACAAACCTGTGATCCTGAGAAAAGTTAGCAGAAGTCACAGTCACCTTTAACTACAAAGTGCAGCCGAAGGGCCGTGGGGGCAGCCCGCTGCCCCGTCTCTACCGCTGTACTCTGTGGGCTGCATTTGTTCCTCCACATTCACAGCCAGCCTGGGAACCGCTCCGTGGATCAGTTTCCTCCGACCAATAAGAGCTCAAAAGGTACAGCACATCTAACCTTGGTTTCTCATCTCATGAAAAGTCTCCAAGGTGGTGTAGATAGTGTTACACTCCTGCATACAGATAAAGAAAGTAAGGTCAAGTGATTTGTTCAAGATCAAGCACTAAGTGACTGACAGCTGGGACAAGAACGGCAGTCACCCCTCAAGTGTGGAAGTCCCCAGGTTGGCTCCTGGGCCCTGCATCCACCCCCCTTTGCATCTTCTCCTAAGCCCTCCAGGTTAGGGGACACAGACTCCATGTGGCACTGAGAGTGGCTGTCACCTAGAATCATTCATGCCTCTTTCCCTTAATAATCCCCCCACACTCCAGGTGGGAACTAAGTTTAGCATGATCCCTCAGACTTAGGGTCGAGTAAAAGGCTGGGGATGGACACCAGCAAGCACTGCCCAGCGCTGGCTGGGGCTCAGGGCCAGAAGGGCTGAACCTGCAGGGGCCCTCCATCCCTGCGCATCTTGCACAGAGGCATGCGGGGCTGGCTGCAGATGAACGCAGGAGGGAGCCCACACCCTGAGGCTCTCCTTTATGGTGCAAGTGTGACAGTAGCCTTAGAAGTAAGACAAAAGCGGTTTGAGTTTGGTGCCCAGTGCTCTCAGCTTGTATACCAGCTATTTACAGAAATCACTGGGAATACGGGCTGCCCATCTGGAGAATATGGAGAACGAGGAAGTTGAACGCACACCGCTCCTCCTGCTGGATGGAAGGGGAGAGACCCCGGCCCTGCTCACTTGGTACCAAGCTCCCTGAAGGCACCCTGGGGACATTCAGTGGGCAATACTACTTGCTCTCCACACTCGGATTTTTGGGATCTGCCTATTGTAGGGAAAGTATAAAGGAGAAAGAGGATACGAAGGGCTTTCTCGGGCTCCAGTGAGCCTCTCTGTCTCTTCTCCCCAGAAGTTCTCCAATCAGCTGTGTGTTTAAGCCTCGCAATTCACCATCAAGACAATGTAAAGAAATCACAGTGGGCAAAACGCAAAGGCGTGGTGACTCACCCACTCGGATTCTCCTTTCCCTGGGAGACGTCCTAAGACATGGTGATTTGACCCTGCACCCTGGCCACGGCTAATGGATCCATCTGTGGATCCCTAAGTAAATCTGGGCAAACTACACTCTCTTCCAACTGGGAATGACCTTCTGGGGCAGTCAGACCCTGAGCTGGGAAACGGGAGCAGAAAACAGCAGGGACCAGGGAAGAGGTCCATGTCTTCCCGCCGTGGGGTCTCCAGGCAGTCCCCAGTTTTTCCACTTTCTGAATATTGGCTGTTTAACGTGTCTCTTTGAGCCATGAGACTCCCCAGTATCCCTCAAAACCCAAATTCCCCTTCTGCTTAAACCAGCCAGAATTAATTTCTGCTAGTTGAGAACAAACAAACAAATCTCTTAATTAGTGGGCATACAATAACTCTTTTCAAACTCTTCTGTGTTGTTCTCATATGTTAACTATTCTCAAAAAGAAAAATCGGTCCCTTTCATAAGTTTCTGGAACCACCATTTTTGAAAAAAAAATCATCAAAGACCTTTCACAATGAGCAGAGAGCCATGGTTTTTTATAATTTCCATTCATGTGAAAGATACATTAGTAAAGTAAGAGGAGCAGAGCTGCCTGGGAAAGGCTCGTCATAAGCTCAAAAGCTCAGCCTCTAAGGAATGTCTCCCTGTGTTTGCAGTAGGAGTGCTCTGTGTCTCAGGGACAGAGCACATGGCTCTAGGTTGGGAGCGCCTGAATTCAAATCCAAGAACCCCCACCTCACCTGACCTTCGGGAGGCAGTGTGGGACAAGGGTGTGGTCGCCACTTTTCAGCTCTAAGATTCTGGGCATCCTCACTGGCTGACTCTAACACATTCAGTATCTGTGTCTGCATGCACGCAAAGGCCTGGCATTGTCACCTGCTGGGTGGGAAGGGAGCTGGGAGCCACTGTTCACCTTTGACCCTGGCTCAGCAAGAACCTGGAACAAGCTACTTACACTCTCTGAGCCTCAGCATCCTCATCTTTCAAAGGAGGGGTAATAGCCACCTACGTCGCTGGGCTGTTTGATAATTAAATATGACTTAAAATGTGAAGCACTTAGAAAGGTTCCTGTCAATAAGTGAGTGCTCAAAGGAGTTTGCCTGCTATTATCATTATATTTTATTCCAGCACCACTCGAGAGGAGATAGTTTGCTAGAGAGAAAGAGAAAGAGGAAAGGCATTCTAGAAGACAAACTCACAGAAATTTTTTGAAAAATGCTTTCTTTTTGCAAAAGAGCTGTTATTACCCTCTAGAACTAATTAGAGAAGTGAGGAAACACTTAACACTTTGCCTTTTCCGATAAATCCTAAGTAGGGTTATTAGACGGATCAGCAGGGGAAGAGTTAGAAGTGATTTTCTGAAAAACTATCCACCAGGCTAAGGGCATTTTTGATACTTGAAACACCCAAAGAAAGTTAAGTGTTCTCCTCGTAGCTGAGTGGGGAGACCACGATGAAGTGAAAGTGGTAATTAATGACCTAAGAGGATGAGGTGAAAAGCTACTTAATTTGAAGGCAGACATTTTTATTTCTCTTAATATTTCTCTATATTGTTTTCCCCTAGTTTTAGCCCATAACTAAGAAGTGGTAGTTCTGTTGACAAGAGTTATGAGTTTGTAGGAAAATGTGCGTATCTGTTTCATTCTGATAATTCACGCGCTGCATAACGCCAACTCTTTGGGTAAGCTGTACCGTACACCTGGTGAAGGGTAATACTTCGGCTATTATATCATTTAATTCATTTCATGGCTATTTCACTTCACTAGTTTATTTAATACAAACAATGCTGTGAGACAGATAATGCTACGCTCATTTTACAGGGAAGTAGAGGCACAAGAACCTAGCTCATTGTGTACTGGCAGGGCAGTAATTATAAGAGCTAACATTTCATGGAGAGCTTTCCCTGCTCTAAGCATGGTAGAAAGCATCTTTTCAAACATAATCCCTTTCATCTTTATAACAACTTATTATTTATTCTCATGTTTTTTAAGAGAAGAGGAAACTAAGGCTTAGAAGGTTTCAGTAATTTATCAGCAGAGAGGTGGGGGCTGGACTTGAACTTGACTTTTGAGTGACTTGATGCCAGTGCTGAAACAGACCAAGATCCAAGTCCCGATCCTGAGCAGGGCCCCTTATCCCAGCTCCTCTGTGCCTTCTAGGTCCCTGCAAGAACAATCTGCTGTACACTCTGGGTGTTCAAAATGCTGTTCTCCAAGATGGCAAATAAAGCTGTTTTCAAAACCCAAACATTTTCAGAATGTTTTGCGCGTTGCTCATTCTGTTGCTCAGAGGACTTTGCAAGACCTCACGCAGAGTCTGGGCAGTGATTGGGCAAAATCAAGGGTACTTAGCAAGAAGCCCAGTGCTTCCACAGCCATCAGTTCCACCAACAGGCTCCATGGGGTGTGGCGGTAGCTGCAGCTGGAGACAATCAGAGACCGGAAGGGATGTGGGCCCCGAGGAAAAGAGCTAAGACCAGTCTTCTCAGTTAACCAAAGCCTTCCACGGTGGAAGAGTAAGGTTTATTACACTTGGAAGCTAAGACCGTAACAATAACAACGCTAACAATGCCAGTCTAAACGCTCAAGCTCACTGTGGAAAACAGTATGGAATTTCCTTAAAAAACTGAAAATGGAAGTTCCTTATGACTCAGAAATTCTACTGCTGGGATATACACTAAGAATCCTGCAACACCAATTCAAAAGAACTTATGCCCCGCCCCCCCCCCCCCATGTTCATAGCAGTGCTATTTACAGTAGCCAAGTGCTGGAAACAGCCTAAGTGCCCATCAGTAGATGAATGAATTAAAAAACTGTGGTACATTACACAATGGAATATTATGAAGAAGAAAGAAAGAAAGAAAGAAAGAAAGAAAGAAAGAAAGAAAGAAAGAAAGAAAGAAAGAAAGAAAGAAAGAAAGAAAGAAAGGAAGAAAGAGCTCCTACTTTTGCAACAGCATGGATGGAACTGGAGAGCATTATGCTGAGTGAAATAAGCCAGGCGGTGAAAGACAAATACCATATGATCTCACATATAACTAGAACCTAGAACCTAATGGACAAAACAAGCTAACGAGAAAAATAGAACCAGAGACATGGAAACATGGAACAGATTGATAGCTGTAGGAAGGGTATGGGGAGAGGGGAATGATGGAAGGAAGGAGAAGGGACTGGTCAGAGGACACGTATGAATGACTCATGGACATGGACAATGGTGTGGGGACTGACAGTGGGAGAAAGGGTGGGCTGGGTGGAGGGGAGCAAAAGGGAAAAAATTGGTACAATTATAACAGAATAAATAAATAAATAAATAAAGGCTTGGGCTCAATCCTTTACTAGTGTCTCATGCTTGAGACCCACGCCTTCATTTGTATTTTCTCTTAACCTTGCCCATGAGGTGTGCCCTGTTGCCTCTACACCTGAACTAGTTTCACGTGGCCTTCCACAAAGGAAGCACATTTCATCATCTTAATGGCACACACATTTAAATAGAAAACGGGGAGATCAGGAGGAAGCACGCAGGTTGTGCCCTGACAGCTGGCGTGGGCGCTGTCGGTGGGCATTGGTGTGGGCTCGGAGCCTCTGAGGGCCACAGCAGCAACTACCTGTCACTCTGGCGGTCTCCTGCTGGGAACAGGCACATCTGAGAGCTGGCTGCATGGGTGCAAAGGAAGGGACCCAACACTGTGCCGGCTCCAAGGAGAGGCTTTGTGTCAGAGACCTCATTCCCTCAAGATCCCAAATGCTGGGTCCCTGGCAAGAATTGTACCTCCTAAGTGGGATGCAGAGGCAGTTTTTCTTTAAACTTCTCACCTGTCTGGCAAAAAATTTTAGCAGAAAAGCCAAGAGCCAAATGTCAACTACAACTGAGGCTATTAGCTATGACCCAATAGAATTCTCAGAGCAAAGAATTGAACCTGAGCAACACTTTTTAGCTCCTTTTCCATCCTGTATACAAGGAGGCATAAGCCAAGTAGCGCACCTGAGACGTAACTGAGCAGGGGAAGCATGACTTGGCACTGGCACCGTGTGAGCTCCCAGGACACTGGGGTTCAGAGTTGGGATCTCTCCAGGGTCCTGAAAAGCCACCATATGCCAACACAGCATGCCCAGAAGTAGAAGCAAAACATCATCTGGGGGAAGAGCATCACACAGAGCTCTCCCCAGCACTCCAACAACAAATACCCACTCACTCTTGCCCCCTCCCCCAGGGCCTCTTGCTAATGAGAACAGACTCACAAGGCTGCTGCTGGGCCAAAGCTGCTCAGCTCAACCTCACCTCTGCCCCAGTTCTCAATGCGGCTCCCAGCTTCCGGGGCCATGAGGCAGGGTTCAATTCATTGAATGTATAAGAAGTCTGATGATGGTCCAATGCTGTGCGGATTTCCCAGGATGCAAAGGGCAGCTCTGACCCCTGAGGAGCCCCCAGCTAGAGCAGCTAGTGGGGAGTCAGACACGGGCACAAACAACCTTCAAACAGGCCACAGTTGACTTGTCCACCCCAAGCAGGTCAGACCTTCCCAGGAAGTTAAGGATGTAGGTCCGTGTTCATGAAGAAGCTCCTCGAGTTGGTGCCAACTCAGCGGCTTCCCCAGCACTTCACTTAGCCCCCACTCACATGTGAGCAAGAAACTGGGAAGGCTGATGTTTCACCTCTGTCCCCAAAGCAGGACTTCAAGTTGACACTGAAGCAAAAGCTACGTATTAAAAAGAGAATAGGTGTAAATCGTTTTAATCATGTTGAACTAATTCAGATAGATGAACCTCTACTGCCATCAAAAAAGGACTGCGTGAAATGGATGATGTTGGTGCAGACTGGTCTCTATATGACTCTCCCTGTTTCTCAGAAAGGAAACAAAGGACCAATACTGAACCACCCCTGCTTACTCCTACCCCACACCCCCACCAACTACATTCCCAAAAGGGCCCTCCTTCCTCCGGCTTCTGCATCTACCACAGACACAAAACTTCATGCTGAGCACAGAGATTGCTCTGAAGATGGAGGCTGAGTCTTGGCCCAGGCTGGAAAGAAAGGGGTGATTGATGTGCCAGGTGTGAATTTCCCCAAGAGGGGTGGGGGAGCCTGGAGCCCTCCCCAGGGCAGAGGTGGCAGGTAGAGTAGAATGTTCAGGAAAGGCAGGTGATCAACAGAATTGACAGACAGGCCACCCACCCTCAGAAGGCAGATTTCCCTCCCTGCAGCTTCGAGCCCAGCCCTTGCCCAGACCTCCTGCTGCCTAACTCAAAACCTCACACTGTCAGAGGAGGCATGTCATGCCACCTGGGTCCCTCACCTGCCACCACCTTCTTCCAAATTTGGCCAACAGTGTTCTATTCCATCATCAGCTTCGCAATGACAGCTTTACCTGAGACTGTCAGGACGGGACCACTTTCCTCGGGAGAAAGTGTGTTGCGTTTTACTGCGGCAGCAAACCTGGGAGATGGTGGGGCCTTTTGGTAGGTTATTATCCTCAGCTGGCTGAAGAGGAGGTTGAGGCAAAAGAAGGTAAAAAATAATTTTAAAATAAAATGAAAACAACTTTCCAGATTCAGGACTAGAGCCCAGGGACCCAGACCCCTGGCCCTTTGTGCTTCCCTGGCCAGAGTGCATGGCCCACTCACCGAGGTGACCTTTCATTCCATTCCCTCTGCCCTCCTTTTGCCAAACCTCCAAGATGAGTACAGGTGTGAGCACGCACCCCTGTGCCAGTGCCTGACTCTCTCTGAAGGCCTCAAGGCTTTCTTCACGCTTTCACGGAACTGGCAGATGCACTGTGGGGTGTGCCGTGTGTGAACGGAGCAGGACGGACACTAGCATTAGATATAGGACTCTGGGGAGAAGCCCAGCACCCGGGGGGACAGGATGGTCCTGACCCTGAAAATGGGGGTCAGCACCTTGCAGGGCCACAGAGAGGGGCCTGGGGCAGAGCGGGTGGCGTAGGGGCAGTCAGCCAGTGGTCCAGGCAGGCCCTGCCTCTGAGCCCAGAAGGGCCTCCCTTCTCGCCTGGGGTGGTTTCTGGAAGTATTTGGCTTAGAGCTTCCTCTTTGATTTTAGCACCTAATTCTCCCAAGATCCTCAGCTGGTTGAGCTTACCAGGTGAGTGGCTCCAGGCGAGAAGAGATGAATGTCATTTGTGTTGGGGACAGAGACTACAAGGGGGAAAGGACAGGAAAGGGAGGTGGGAGACAGGCCTCTTGGTGGCAATTGGTTGAGAGACCATCTTGTGCTGGAGCTGAGCTGGGCCAGGTCTGGACAGTAGTTTTGCCTGACGCTCACGGTCAGGGCCTGGGGACAGGATGGCTGTCTCCTTCTCCCAGGAAGGAGAAGCAGGGGCCCAGGCAGGTCCCCCAGCATGAAAGAACCAGAATGTCCATCAGGGGACCAGGCAGAAACTCGGCCCCAGAGGAACACACCCGGCCAATGGTGGCACAGAGCCTCAGTTATAGAGGAGAGGAGAGGGTCCTCTCACGTCTGTGGGACAGAAAGTCACATCAAGCTGGCGTGCTTACATCTCTAACTCTCTGGCCCAGGCTCCTTTGGTCCTAGTGAGTAGCCTCTGCCAACACCTTCTGGGCGTATGTCCCTCTGACCTTCCCCAGGGTCCCAGCAGCCAGTCTCCTGCACAGCCCAGCCTCCAGCATCTCCCTGCTGAGAACACCTCTGGCTGCAGGCGCCTGTGCAGCTCCTTCTGAGGCAGGTGGGAGTACCAGGTGCTCACATTTTCTGAGTGACCTTCATCTGAGGGATAAACACCCCACTTTTTTGCCATCAGGGATACATTCCAAAGCACGTTCCCTTGGCCTCTCAGAAGGTTCCAGGTAATCACTGTGAGCCTCCACTGCCCACAGGGACCACCCACTCATGAACTCACTCTTTGTCATCCCATCTCCCTCATGGTGGATCCAGGGACCACATCCCAAACAAACGACTTGAATCAAAATACTCTCCTCAGGTTGGTTTTGGGGGGAATCCAAACTGAGACACCTATAGGGATTGAATTGTGTCCCCCCAAAAGATACATTGAAGCCCAAGCCCCAGAACCTCAGATGTGACCTATTTGAAAATAGGCTGTTAAAGGTGTAATTAATTAGGATATGGTCATATGGGAGTCGGGTGGTCCTTTGCCCAATATGAGTGGTGTCCTTATAAGAAGAGGAGAGAGGCGCCGAGGGAGAACACAGTCATGCGACCATGGAAGGGGGGTTGGAGTGGTGCCTCTGTAAGCCAAGGAACGCTGACAAGCACCAGAGGCTGGAATGGGCAAGGGAAGATTCCCCCGTCCAGGGCTCAGAGACAGCACAGCCCTGCCCGTGCCTCAACTTCGGGTGTCTAGCCTGCAGAACTGTGAGACAGGACATTTCTGTTGCTTAAGCCACCCAGCCTGTGGTTCTTTGTTACAGCAGTCACTACAGCACCCAACGACAGAGCTTGTGGGGAGGCTGTACCTGAGTGTGGAGTTGGTGGTTCTTCCTGTGAAGCTCAGAGGGGCATGCGGCCCTCCTGAGATGGCCACCTCCACCTCAGCAGTCTCGTCACTCAGCCTGAGGACACCAGCTCCTGGGCCTGCACTGGGCTCTGATAGGCAGACGGCTGCAGCCATGGGCACGGGGGACTCTGAGCACGGTCTGTTCCCACCTCCATCTCCCTTAAACCTAATACCACAATCCCTTCCTGATATTAAAAACTGACAAGGAATTGTGCCACTGGCACTAGCATTTTAATATTGAAAGGTTGTGAAATCTAATAAGAGCTACAAGGAGGTTGATGGGGGTGGCATTATCCCCCACCCCCCCTTTTGAGCTTCACTAGAACTGGGATTCAATAAGCAAATGTGACAGAATGTGTAATTTCCCCTTGATCCTCGGCGGCCAGGCATTTCCTGTTTAATAACCTTAAACCAGCTCAGCCCCCGCTCCCCGAGGGCCCCATGCCCCCGAGGATCTCTCTCTTCCATCTTATCAGAATAATCCTTCATTTGAACACAGCGCAGACTGGCACTTGGGTGGCACCTTATCACCGCTTGAAGACACAAAGGGAACATGCTGAAATATTATTCTTCCCTTTGTGGAAAGGTGTTAATGAGATCTTCCTGCCATCGCCTTGCCTGTGACTACAGGTGATCCCTGATCCCAGCCCTTCCCAATCAAATCCGTTTTAAAAGCTGTCCATACAAGAGGGTGTGCCTGGCCCGTGCCCTGCCCATGAGAAAGAAGGTCGAGGTAGAAATTTCCAGCAAGAAAGTGACAAACAGCGAGAGGAGCCCACACCTGACCTGGGGGGCTGGGCTCGGAGTGTGGAGCTTCCGTGTGAAATACACATGAGGCAAAGGCAGCAAGTGCTCCCGCCTAAGCAGGAGAGGGCAGGGGACAACTCCCGAGAGGGGTCTGCACAGGCTGACAAGCACAGAGTGAGTGATACACTGGGGAGGTATCCTACAGCCTGCCATGGCCACCAGCCCCCAGCCTCTGAGAGGGGTCCTAGCTCAGGAGACCAAGAAGGGTGCTTTCTGATGAACTGATCCCTTACAGGGACAGGACGAATCCCTAGTTCCTCTTTCAGTTTTCTGGAGTAAGCCAAGAGAACTTGGCTAGTCCTCAAAAAAGAGATTTGAAGCCTACGTCATTAACCATCTGTTACAGGCTGAATTGTGTCTTCCCCAGCCCAAATTCATGTGTTGAAGTCCACACGCCCAATGTGACTATATTTGGAGATAGGGCCTGTAAGGACGACATGAGGTCCAATGTGGTCAAATAATCCAACATAATGGGGGTCCTTATAGGAAGAGGAGGAGACCCCAGGGATGCACACACGGAGGAAAGGTCATGGGAGAACACAGTGTGTAGGCAGCCATCTACAAGCCAAGAAGAGAGGCCTCAGGGAAAACCAAACTTGACCATGGACTTCTAGCCTCCAGAAGTGTGAGAAAATAAAATGCTGTTGTTTAAGCCAACCAGTGTGTGGTATTTCGTTACGGCAGCCCTAGCAAACTAATACACGATTCTTCATTCTTACCCTCTTGGCGTCTCCTCACTAAAGCTCAGAAAGTTACTTGTCCAAAATCATGGAGCTCACTCGTGGTAGAATCAGAACTGAAACCCAGGGCCCTGCTCTCAGTTCCGTGCCAATCCTGCTGCACCAGCTTCGCCACATGAGAACAAAGGACTTGCATCCAAAAGTCAGCACTGCCCATTAAACATGCACACACACTCCCAAAAGCATGTTAATTTTTAATAAAGAAGTAAAAACTCCCTGATCTCCGCTGCCCCGAGGCAGGAATGATAGCACTTCTTCCTCTCCTGTTGTACAAACCACCATCGTGAGGACTTGGTATTTACTTGGATAAGCAATAATCTCCCCCGGAATGGCAGCCAGCCTGAGAAGGTCACCTGACTGATAACATTTGCAGTTGCTATGTTACTTCAGCTCCTAATGTGACATCATTTGTTACTCTGAACTTAGAACTCCTTGAAAAGCGAAAAGAGGCAGACAGGAAACCACACTGGAATGGGGTGGGCAGGTCTGGGTTCCCAGCCAATCACACACACTGGTCCTGTGAGTGTCCAAGGCAGGGTCCCCTGGTCTGATGGACAGCAAGCTCCCCCCCACACTTTCTCTACTGGACTTCTTGTCCTGGGCCATGAGGGAAAAGGATGCCAACATGGATGGGGAGCCCCAGAGGCTGCCCCAGGTAGATGTTACAAGGAGAGAGGCAGACCAGAAGGTGCTTGTTAAGGACAATTTCATGTTTCACTCAGTAGCCCGAATACAGAGACCATGTGGTGTCATGGGTAACAGCTCTAGATTTGGAGCCCAAAGACCTGGATTTGAATGCAGGCTTTACTAAGAATAGCTGTTTGCCTTGGGGAGCTACTTACACCTCTCAGATCTAGAATGAGGATACAGAATGATACAATGCACAGCTGAGCCTTTGGTAGTGCCTGGCACGGGGTGGGTTCAGTATAAATAGTATTTGGTCATGCCTGCAGGTACACCTTGGGTGCAGGGTCAGCCTTCAATTCTCAGTAGCTGGGAGTAAAAGGCTCAGAAGGTCTAGCTATGACAGGCGTAGGCAAGAGAGAATCAGAGCAGGACAGAAGTCACGTAAAGAGACAACACCAGGCCACGTCCCGGAAGGCCCAGGGCAGGCTACCTGGGGCAGGCTTGGGTCACTCTGCTTTCTCTCGTCCCTCAAGTCACGGAAGCCTCTTTTGCAGAAGAGAGTTTTCCATTAAGAGAATAATTGCTGGGAGACAAAGCCAAGTGTGAGAAGTTTATGGAAAAGAAGCAAGGTCAGGGCTGGGAGGGGCAGGGACAGGCTGAGTTCTCCTCTTGGCCACTTTGACTCCACACCAGGGACAATCTCAATAGAGACCTCCTTTGGCCATGTCTTCCCATCACCCTCTTCTGTAAATAGACCTGAGAAGCAGGGAAGGGAGATCTGAGGACAGGGCTAGGGGGTGGCATGGAGAAACTTCCTGATCCCCCACACCACCTCTGGTGGAAACAAATCTGTCCCAGTAACGTGAGCCGGCCCATGTACAGCAAAACCGCGCTGTGTGATCCTGATAAAGTGGATCCCACGGAGCTTGCCTGTAGGAATCTCATTCATCCACGTTCTTCTGTACAGCCTGCAGGGCGTCTGCCTGTACCTACGTCTGTCATAATATTTGGGAACAAGTTCAAGGAAAAGACCCTCCTCCAAGCAAGGTGCTTTGTTATTTATGAAGTAATTTACTTTAAAATGCTGCAGTATAAACAGGATGGGATATATGTAAAACCATGTCTGAGTACACTTCAGAGGTGGTTAGCACTAAAGGAGCTCTAAAATTAACACTCCAGGGCCATCTACCAGCATAGAGGGGCCCTAATCAGGAACCATCCCCTTCAGAGCTAATTATTAGCATTTAAAATATCAGTGTCAAAAATCTGCTGAGTCTTGCCCTGGCTGGTGTGGCTCAGTTGGTTGGAGCATCGCCCCACAGCCAAAAGGTGGAGGGTTTGATTCCCAGTGAGGGCCTAGGTTTCAGGTTCAATCTCAGGTCAGGACGCATAAGGGAGGCAACCAGTCAATGCTTCTCTCTCGAATCAATGTTTTTCTCTCTCCCTTGTTCTCTCCCTTCCTCTCTCTCTAAAAGCAATGAAAGAATGTCCGTGAGTGAAGATAAGAAAAAAATGTTTTGGAACATCAGTGTCAAAAAGCTACCAAGTCAGCTTGCCACATGAAGATTGCTGTGAGTGGACGAGCCTAACCACCCGCCGAAGTGCCCATGCCTAGAACACTGGCTGGGCAGTGGGAAACAGCACGGTCTGGTCAAAGCAAGCAGAGCAGTCCTCAGGAGGGGCACGCAGCTGATGCCAGCTGCGGTCTAGCCGACGACTTGGCAGAATGCTGCCCTAACAAAGCAGTGCTCCTTTGTCTAGGTTTTCCACGCAGGATCGTATTCCTCCTTTAAGGCTTCTGCCAGCACTGACCTGGGGAGAGTGGCTCTGACCACACCCAGGTGGTCTGGGTCACGTGGTGGGAAGACCCGGGGAGCCGGAGATGCTATAGAGCAGGGGTGTCCAAACTCTTGGCGTCTCTGGGCCACACTGGAAGAAGAAGAGTTGTCTTGGGCTGCACATTAAATACAAACACTAACAAAAACTGATGAGCAAAAAAGAGGTTTTAAGTAAATTTATGATTTTGTGTTGGGCCACATTCATAGCCAACCCGCAGGCCATGGACTGGACCCCCCTGCTAGAGTGTGGTTGTCAGGGACAAGCCCAGGAATCAGCCCAGCTGCTTTAAATCCCACCCCCACTAGGCTTATTGTGAAACCTCTCTGTGCTTCAGTTAATATAGGTAAAGGGCTTAGAATTCTACTCAGCAAATAGTAAATGCATTATTATTATCACCCCACAGAGGAGAGTTGAGCACCAGGTCATCTAGGCTCCAAGACATCGGGTTTTATTATGATAATAATAACTACTTTTTAATGCAAACCTGAATCACTACAAGCACACTCTACTAACTTCTTTACATCACAGTCTAGGTTCTTCGACCCTCGCAACAACGTTTTGGGGGTAGCCATTATTATCCCCTTTTTACATTCCCCTGGACAATCAATGCAGGTGAAGCTTGGAAAGGTCAAGTAACTTGCTCCCTGCCACATAGCCTAAAGCAGGGATCCAAGACATAAACGGAGTCCCGTGTGATCCAGAGCCCACCTTTCCCTAGGAATGCCACACTGCTTTGTAGGAGCCGTCTGGCTCTCCATGTTGACCTTTCTACCAGGGTGGGAACTCACAGACAATGGACTAGTCCACCCCCTTGGCTATTCTATTTCCCACTTTGCATAAATAAATGAGCATTCAGATTTATGCGTCAGTCTCTTAGGACCGGGGTTGAGATAGTGGTTCATGGCCTTGACTGCACATTAGATTCACCCATTAATCTCCCCATGCTAAAGCCGCACACTGGACCAATTAAATCTAAATCTGTGACCCAAGCATCTGTGTTTTCTACATGAAGCTCCCCATGAAGCAGCAAGTCTGCATCTAACAATCTCCCGTAAGGTTAAGCACCTGCTCCTACAACATGCGGGCTCTGAGTCCAGTCACCAGGGCTAGGCACACACAGTTGACAACAGTGTCCCCCTCCCGTTCTCAGGAAAACTGAGGGTGAACACTGGGTTCAAAACCAAGTCTTTGCCTCCCTCCTTGCAGAGAAAAGAATGACCCCTGGGAGCCTGGGCTCTCCCTTCACCCCCTCACGTCCCCGCCCAGCACCAGCGCCAAGGGCTGCCCTTCTAGGTGCTCAAGTTGGGCCTCTCCACCAGTCTCCCCAGCTCAGCCTCAGACAACACATTTCAATCTGGGCGTTTGGTTATGATTCACAAAACGAAGGATCGGGCTTTGCCTGGGATATAATGAGTTGAATAAAATTTTATGGGTCTCTCAGGGAAGACAGGGTGGAGGGGCTGGGGGCAGAAGAAGAAGGGGAGGGGGAGGGCAGATGGGGAACAGCTCCTGGGTCTCTCTCCAGGGGCAGATAGAAAGGCTAAAGCAGCATCCTCGGGAGATGCAGGCAATCAGCGGCATTAGCATACAAACTGCCTCCTCCAGACGTCAGCCCCTGGCAGCCAAGGACCCATCAGGGGCAGCGGGCTCTTATCCCTGCAATAAATACTTATGAAAGCTTGCTGATGCCAAACCATTTGGGAGGTCTTTGGGGAGAACACTGTTGCCTGGAGTGGGAGGAGGGGGTGGGGAGAGACTCAGGATTCCAAAAGGGCAACAGAGAGGGCAATGGGCTGAGGATAGAGGACAGATGGACGGTTATGGAGAAGCCAAGGCAGATATGGGAATCATGTTAGCGCCCACGGAGGACCTAGTCCAGGAGTGAAGCCACCAGTTTCCCCACAGGCATGCTGTGGAACAAGGAGCCTGATGCTGTCTGCTTCTGTAAAGTGCGAAGAAATAAGCCACTGCCCAAAACAAGATTCTCAGTGGTGCTCCTTACCTCCAACAGCAGGTGACCCAGACAGCTAGCCTTAGTCTCCTCTGCTTGACTGAACGTCAACAGGTTCCTTCCTGAACGTAGCCCCCACTTCCCTTCTCTTAGAGCGTTGACTCTAAAACACCATTGTAAACTCTGTGTCTACCCCTTCGAGATGGAAGTCTTCACCCTGTCACTTTTACAACCCAGGAATGTCTTTTGCTGGGCCTGGGAGGCATCCCTTTGAAATATAATCATCTAAGGGGGGCAGCTCCTCTCCTTGTCTCTGTGGGAGCATAGGAGCCTACCTACTGTAAGATAAGTGACAATTAGTGACAATGAGCAAACACAGATGTCCTGATCACATTAACCAACCTCCCCGCTACGTCCTCCAGCACTTTTCCACTGGTTCACCCCAGCGCTTGAAAACTCTCCTGCCTTTTGGTTCCGCAGAGTTGGATTCACTCTCTCTCCCCTACGGCAACAATCACGAATAAAGTCTTCCTTGCCTGTTTAACTCTGCAACTTTTTCTCTGTTCTTACACAAAGAGAGAACTCCAAAAAATAGGCAGACCAGAGACCTGGGAGTCATGGGCTGGCCAGTTAACCTCCACAGACCACCTTCGGGGAAATGGGATTGGCTGAGGATGTCCCTTCGGTAAAGGGGACGAATCCTGGAACACGAGCCCCGAAAGATCATCTCATTCAAAACCTGCCCTCTAACCCAGTAGTAGAAAGCTGGGGTTCAGAGCCACAGACAGTTACATGCTTTACAGGGCCCAGTGCAAAATGAAAAATATAGGGCTCCTTGGCCAAAAGCAGGGCTAATACCATTCTCCTTTCTTTTGCATTCTCTTTCTCAGCCTTCTTGATGTTTTTGTGTGCTATTTAATGCCATGCTCCCCAGGGCACAAGACACTCACTGGATAAATACCAACGCTCCCAGGGAGTGTGTCACTGCACCCTCACTCAGGCCCCTCCCAGGAGCAAAGGACAGCAGAGGGCCCTGGGCTGGAGGAGGCAGCTGAGCCTCTGTCCTGGAAGGAAGGGAGATGAGGATGGAGCAAGAGAGAGGACCGTGCATGGGCCAAAGCTCCCCTGCCACAGTGCGCATGCCACTGTGCCCTGGACTTCACCTAGGAAACACAAATTCAAAGACAAATTTTAAGAATTTCAAGAGAGCGGCCACAGCGCATTAAACTCAGAACGCAGGCTGCTGTGCTAGTGTATCGGTCACACACCCACGACACAGGCCTAAGGAGGCCCTCAGTAGTTTGCTCCTGTCAGCAGAGCAGAGACCAGAAGACGGCGTCCAACTCCTGGTGCCTGTCTGCCAGCTCCTTCCCGCTGTAGCAGGCAGTGCCCGGCACAGCCCTGCACAAGCCAAGGCTCACCCCCGGTGCCAGGCCTGGGGAGCCCCTCTTTTGGAGTGACTTCCTCAATAGTTTCTAAGTACCCACCTGGTACCTAGGACACGTTGGGCCAACCGTGCAGTGTGGCTAGGACACAGAGCCAGAACCAGGACTGACACAGGATCCCTGCCCCACTGGAGCTCCAGGACGCATGCCTAGGGTTGTCACGTGATCGCCAGCCCCCAGTTCCAAGGGCCTCCCAAGAGGAAGGCCTGGTAAGTGGACCACTCCTCTCACACAATAATTTCACATGATTGTGTGAGGTTAGGAAGCAGAACGGCCCTGATTTGGGGGGGACTTGCCCTCAGATGGGCACAGGATGAGATCAGGGCTATTCGTAACTGACCAGCATGCCTTGAGCATGAGTTGTATGGGGGGGCCACTCTGCCCCAGTGGGACGGAGTGGCAGCAGGTGTCCTTCACCACATGTGTCCCCTGGGTGAGGTCAGTGGGGGGGACCCAAGATGGTCCCTTCGCCTTTGCAGGCCCCACACCATGTGTCAGGCAGTCCTCAGCGAACAGCCATGGCTATCCCCTCCCTGGGTTTTCGAGAATCCAACAGTCCCTAAGGCATGTGCTAATGTCACGCTCTGTGGGTCGGTCCTAAGCCATGCCAGTCAGGATGGACGCTGCCAGAATGGGAATGTGGCTGGGGGCAAACTAGGGATGTCATCAACAGTAGCCATTGTCACCACACCAGAGCCTCTGCTTTAACCCCACAAATCCCACCCCGTGGACCTAACCCTCTGCTCTTTTTAACGCTGACTTCATGGAACTGATTTTCAAATGCAGCTTTTAGATTTGGTCATATGACTTCATTACCGTGTACTTCTCAGTCAGTTTTTATAAACTATCTTTGTCCTTGTTGAGGCTGGAGTTCTATACAATGCATGCAGGAGTCCAGCTGGATAAAAAACAGGTACCTAGTTTGTAAAGATGTTTAATGAGAGGATGAGAGACTAATAATGATTAAAATAGCAAATTTTATGCAATGCTTTCTGTGTTCCAGCCACTGTGGTGTCCTTCATATATAGATTATCTCATTTAATGTTTCCAACAACCCCATAGGGAAGGTACTAATAAAATCTCTATTGTAGAAAGAAAATGAAGAGAAGTGGAGTGATTTGTCCAAGATCACACAATGAAGAGCGAAAGTCTAGATATGAACCCCGACAGCCTGAACTCACACTCTGCCACCTCCTCACACGGTGCTCTAATGCTCCTGGCCCCCAGACTCAATTCATCTCTCCCACCAGAGTCAAAACATACCTTCTCGGCATATCATCTTGGGCTGCTTCTGCTGAGAGACTCGGCAACATCAAAAAGATCCATTGTTTAATTAAACTCACCGAACAGCAGACCATTGGTCTATTGCTGGCATTTTATTGATGCGTTATTACCACTCTATTCCACAACATCTTATAGCAACTGTTTTATAACACCAATAATACCCACGTGGCCTGGATTTTCCAGAGTAATCTTGATTTCAATATTGTGACCTACTTTTCACATAAGCCACAAAATATTAGCGAAATTTTATTTACATCCAAAATAGATTCCCCACCCTGCTTCTTGCACGTGAAAGGGCCCCAAATTCCTCTGTCACATTTCCTTTGTCAAATTTCCATGGGCTCTGAAAATGCTCGGTATAGATGGAAGAGTTTTAGCTCACTTCGTACTCCTGGCTGATTTCATTTCCATGTTAGCGAAGCCACTGCACATGTGGCGTAATCGCCACAGCTGAGCCACAGCAGCTCCCCATCCCAGGCTCTGGCGTGTAATTAGCCTCCATGCACCTATTGACTGCCACTGTCATCGCGCAGCCAATTCTCATCCACATGGGCTTCTGGTGCTGGTGCTACCATTTTCCGGAAGCCTGAGTTTGTCCCCTGGAGAACAGACAGCAGACTGTCGTCAAGCACTGAAGCAAATCCTCACCGCTCCCATGTCACGCTGCTGCGTGTGGTGCTGAGCCCTGCGACACCTGGCCAGGTCGCACAGCCTGAAGGTCTAGTTGGTACCGGGGACACATGTGCCCAGGCACTATTTTGGTCCTGGAATGTAGGGACTGCACAAATGGTCACCAGCCACCCATCCCAAACTCATGTGCTTACTCGACCCTCCTCTGTGCCATGCTCAAGAAACATGAAAAATGTCCTTGGCCAAGGGCCATAGAGGCCAGTGGCTCCAAATGATCGATGCTCACTTGAAGGCAGATAGAAGGCAGAGATCGGCATTTTCTTCTAACTATCCATCTCTGCCCCAGTTGACACACTGGCCATAGAGACTCACCCGATGTCCCCAGCTTCCTGCATGCTTTCTCATTCTGTTAGATGGAGCGCGGTGCTCAGACACAAGGGGCATGGCTGTGTGGCCTGGGGTACCAGGCTCCGTCACCCACTCTCCAATAACTCATATGTGTTGTGGTATATATGAAATTACTTAGCTCTTTGCTTTTGAAGCAACAGGGAGCTAATATTAAAATATATCGACACATGTCAACATACTAAATAAAAATCAAAGGCTGTCTGTGCTGCAGTTAGAGGAAATGAAAAGACAGACAGGGTCCTTGTCCTCCAGAACAAGAGCTCAGAGCCTGGAGAAACGAGGGTGGAGGGCAGACAAATGGTCTGGGGAGATAACAGATTGGGTCAAGCCTGACTTTATTTGGCCACCACTGATCCATCACACAAGTTTAAGCAGGTCCATCTTCTACACCCCAGTTGACCTGTATGGCCGTGAAGTGGAGCAAGACCACTACAAGCTGTCAGCAGTGAGCTGGGAATAGTGAAGGCAAGACCAGAAGGTGAGCAGCCACTCAGAGAGCCGTAACAAGATGTCAAAGCTAAGTCTGTGTGGCAGAGTGGAGTTCAGGGCATGCCTGTGGTTACAGACCAAGAGAGCAAAACCAGAGATGCCAAGTCCAGTGAGGAGGGAAGAGTCAGAGCTGGCACATCTGAGATCAGATTGGCAGGAGGAATGCTGGGTATTGAGAATGAATGGAAAGGCAGGTAAGCAAGCTCTGGTAGAATAACTATTTTGAGGGGTAGGCTCTCTTACCCCCTCCTAAGCAACCATTTTAATGTGTTAACATGCCACCTTTCATTTGTATGTGAAATTACAAATCTGTATATATTCCTGAAAAAGTGTATATTGAGGTTTTGTATATATTTTTCACTTACATGAATATTATTGTACTACAGATTTCACTCCCCTTTTCTTAACTCTTTTCAATCAGCATGGTTTTAAAGATCTCCTGCGTGCCCATGTGGATGTCCAGTCCTGTGTTGGTCACCACTGCACAGCAGCCCACGGTGAGCATCCGCCACCCTGTGCTACCCACGGCCCCGGTGATGGTAACCCAGCTTGCCTCCAGCCCCCCACCAGCCCAAACCAATGGAGCTATGAGCCGCATCACATATGCCACTATGGACCTGTGAAAGAAGGTCTGTGGGATGCGTACCCAGGGGTGAAATCACTGGGTCATATGTGGGAAGATGTATTCCTGATTTAAGTAAATAGTGTGAGATGGCTAGCCGGAATGGTAGTACAGTCTATGCACCCACCCGTCAGCAAGTCAGTTCCTACACCTAAGCGTTCTCTTTTGAGGGTCTGGGGCTCTGCCTCTTTCAACTCGTCTCTTTCAGGCAACTAATCTCAACCAGATAGAAGCCCCAGAAGGAACGGTTCCCAACTTCTTCCCCAGCTGACCACATAAGTATTCCAAGAGACAATGCATGCTTGCCCACGGCTGTGAGATTCTTCTAGCTCCTACCTAAATGCTCCCTCTGTATTGTCAGCATTTCAAAGCACAAAATAACCAAAGAGTATTTCTAGCCTGTCCCAAGCCCATTGACCTACTGATTCCAATTGCCAACATCAATAGATGCCCATAATAAAGTGACTCTACAAAAATCTATACTGTTTTAAGTACAGCTTTGTTAGTCCAATAAAATTCTGTGCCAACATATTGTGCTTTATAAAGGCACTTCCTTAGTATATCTGTTGTCTTTCGTATAGTGAGCTATCTTCTCATGTCCTTCCTATTCCACCTTTGATATTTTCCTTTTATTGTTCTACCCTCTTCTAGTTAAATACATGTATTTACAGATACACGTGTACATGAATAATTGCAATATATATAGATTCGACTGCTGACCTTCAGGCGTAAAACTGTGTCTTATATTGCAAGTCCTGGGCCACATAGATCTTTTCCTTACCTCTTCTTATTGTACGTCTGTCTGATTACCCATGTCTGCCATAAGTAATGCACACCGACATTTCTGTGCTCATTATACACAGGATTATTATACCCATGGCATGTAATCATTATACCCATGTATAATACGCATCCTTATTTTTCTCTCAAAAATTTGGGCAAAAAAGTGCACATTGTACACATGTGCAAAATACAGTATAGCCCCTCCTGCCTAAAAGTGCCCGTCCTGCCTAAACCAGCCCATGCTCTCCCTTCCTCTTCCTGTCTTTATTGCAAATGAGTTTGTTGCAGAAGCTTGTGGTTGGTCCCCAACAGCCACTCGTCCCATTGTCATGGTAATGGGACTTTAGCTGGCAGGTGATAGTCCAGATGGAGTCTGTTGTCTAGCTTTCTTGTAGGCGGATGCGGCCCTTACCAAAGGGATGTGTATAGCTTCTAGACCACACGTTTAAAATGAAGGTGCCTGCCTTGACCAGTGTGGCTCAGTTGGTGGGGCACTGTCCCACAAAGCGAAGTGTCACAGGTTCAATTCCCAGTCAGGGCACATGCTTGGGTTTTGGGTTTGGTCCCCAGTTGAGGTGCCTATGAGAGGAAACCAATTGATGTTTCTCTCTCACACATCAATGTTTCTCTTCCTTTCTTTCTCCCTCCCTTCTCCTCTCTCTAAAAAAATAAATAAAAAATTTGAAAGATAAAATAAAATGAAGTTTCCTGTGTGAACCTGCCTTTGCCCCCCTCACACTGGCTGCAAGGGGGATGTGATGAAGAGAGCTGGGCGCCATGTTGGATCCTGAGAAAGACGTGGCATCCTGAGGATGACGGACAACCCACAAGGAAGGATCTCTGGTCCGATCATTGTTGCACTACCCCAGAAGCCTGGGAAGTTTACCGAGCCTTTCAACTGGGCTCGGTAAATTTTTCTCATATGTAAGCCACTCATGTTATATATTAGCCTAACTAATACACGTATGTAACAGGGGCCAGAAAACTTTTTTTAATTTTATTTTTCAATTACAATTTACATTGAATGTTATTTTGTATTAGTTTTAGGTGTATAGCATGGTGGTTAAACACTCATATATTTGACAAAGTGTCCCCCCCAATATTAAAGTACCCAGCTGGCATCATACACAGTCATTGCAATATTATTGACTATGTTCCCTATCCTGTACTTTACATCCCCGTGACCATTCTGTGACTACCAATCTGTACTTCTCAATCCCTTCACCTTTTTCACCCAGCCCCCAAAACCTCCTCCCCTCTGGCAACCATCAGTCTGATCTCTGTATCGATGAGCCTGTTTCTATTTTGTTTGTTCATTTATTCCAGCAAACTTTTCCTGTAGAGGGCCAGAGAGTAAATATTTTAGACTTTGTAGGCCTTATCATCTCTGTCGCAGCCACGCACCTCTGCCTCTGTAGCCCCCAAGCAGCCAGAGATAAGAAATGGGAGTGGCTCTGTTCCAATAAAACTTTATAAAAACAGGCATGCTTTAACTTGGATTTGGCCCACAGGCTACAGTGTGCCACCCCCTGGTATGCAGTATAATTTGCATGTTTTTAGACTTTATGTAAATGGAATCACACCGTATGTATTCTTCTGCTACTTGCTTTCTTTGCTCAACATTATGTTTTTGAGATTTATGATTGTTATAGATGTAGATTTAGTTCAGTCACTGCCATCACCAGAAGCTATAGCCTTGAATGAATGTTTCAAGTTTATTCATTCATTCTTCCGTTGATGCTCATTCTCACCAACAAGGTTACAACCCACACTCATGGAAATGCCTCCCACTGCATGTGCGGGTTTCTCTGGAATGCATCCCTGGGGATGAAATGACTGTATCCACAAGGTGAGGCCCATGTCAGCTTTACTATCTGTTTCCAAACTTTCTCTCCACAACTGTGCCAGTGAAACCCTCTATCACTGTGTGATGGTTCCCCTTGCCCCACATTCCCGTCGATACTTGCTGTTATCAGACTTCCTAAATTTTGTCAGTCTAATGTGTCAGTTACATCTCCCTGTAACTTCAATTTGCATTTGCCGGTGTAACCCTTCCTTTGCCCCCTCACGCTGGCTGGAAGGGGGCTGTGATGAAGAGAGGGAGCACCATGTTGGATCATGAGAAAGATGTGTTTACTAATTAGATTGAGCATTGTCTTATGTATTCAGTGGTCATTTTTTTTAAGATAAGATTTTATTTATTTATTTTTAGAGAGAGAGGAAGAGAGGGAGAAAGAGAGAGAGAGAAGCATCACTGTGTGGTTGGTTGCTTCTCACACGCCCCCTACTGGGGACCTGGCCCACAATCCAGGCATGTGCCTTGACTGGGAATTGAACCTGTGACCCTTTGGTTTGCAGGCCATTGCTCAATCCACTGAGCCACACCAGCCAGGGCTTTAATGTTCATTTAGATTTCCTTTCTGGAAAACTCCTGGTCATATCCTTAACCTTTTCTCCTGTTACATAATTTGTGTTTTTCATATTGATTTGTAGAGGTTTTCTCATATTCTGTTTACTAATTAAATTTGCTTTTATAAGTTTTACCAACATATTTTCCAAGTCTGTAACTTGACTTTTGTGTTTTGATACATGAATATTTTTGATTTAATATAGTCAAATCTATCAAACTTTTCATTTTGTTTATGTTTTGGGGATCTTGTTTAAGAACCTCTTCTTACTTCCAAGGTCATGAAGCTATTTCCTTATCCCCTCCCCCAATACTTTGAAGATTTCCTTTTCACATTTAGGCCTTGAAACATCCTGAAATCTATTTTAGTATAAGTTTGAAATAGAGACAGAATTTTCTTCCATTATGGATTACCCAGTGTCCTGATGCCATTTTTAAAATAGCCTATGCATTTCTAACAGGCTTTCCATGCACCTTGTCACATATCAAATTCCCACATATTTGTAATTTTATTTCTGGGATCTCTTTCCTGCTCCCTTTATCTCTTTTTCTGTGCCAATTCAGACTACCCTAGTCATCAGAGCTTTATAATAAGCCTTGACTTTGGATCAATCTCCCCAATTCTTGTTCTTCTTTCTCAGAATTATCTTGGCTATCCCTGGTCCTTCCTTTGTTCTCCCACATAAATTTTAGAATCAGCTTACCAGTTGCTACAAAAAAGTTGTTGAGATTTTGCCTTGAACTGCATTTAATTTATGGATTTGCCAGGAGATAACGGACATCTTTACAGTATTGAGTCTTCCTAACCACTCCATCTTTTGCATTCCCACAGTATCAGATGATAATAACTTGGGGCGGATTTATGGCCAATTGAAATGCTGTAACCAAAGATTGCTGATGAATGCCTCTGTGTCAAACCAGAGAAAAGTTTCCATTGCCTTGCTGCAAGATTCTGCCCTTGGCCCTGTCCTTTCGAAAATCTGTCAATCAGTTAATCAGATGACACTAACCTGGTGGAGGGAGCATGTGCCATAAATAATCAAAATTCAGAATGGCCTCACCTCTGGAATGTATGGCTGAAGCCAAGAAGATGAGATTTAACAAGTATAAATGCAGAGGCCAGCAGCAATCTCTGGAATTCACTCAAACAAATGCAGAATGGTTGCAGAGGCAGAAGCAATTTGACAGCAATTTATGTGAAAAGGATTTAAGAGCACGAGAGAGGGAGTTAGGTAGGCAACAATCACAAACCTAAATGAGGCAATAATATGATGTGACTATTTAAAGAGCTAACGCAAACGCAAACGCATTAAGCTAAAATATCCAGTTCCTGTGAATGACGGGCTTCCCGTGTTCTGATGTTATCTGATTACATCAGGGCACTGCTTCCTCTCTGGGGGCCACGCCTCCTTATCTCAGAGCATGTAAAGAAGGATAAGCAAGAAGGTGAGAGATGTGGAAAGCTTCTCATCCAAGGTCTGGACAAAGAGGTGTCCATGTTATTATTGCTGTCTTGGTGAAGCAACAGCCACAGTTATCCAACCTCCAAAGGAGAAAGCTCTCCAACTGACCTTGAGGGTGTCCCCACCAATGGAGTGGACAGGTGTGCAAAAGGCAGTGAATTTCCCGCTGCTGAGTCATACCAACAGATACTTGGTGGCCATTTCCCAAGCAAGGTGTAGACAGGACGTCTGTACTCATGACTTTTCACTTCCCCTTTGTGGTCAGTGACTGTGGCTTTAAGATCACTCTCTCGTTTCTGTCTAGTCCTCCTACCAAGCTTCTTCAGTCACAGATGTGGAGAAGTCACAATACGCAGGTGAACAAGTGCAGGAACACAGAGTCATTACAAAATCCAGTTTTGCCCAGGTTAGGAAGAATTTAATTATCTTTTTTATTTAAAAGAATGCATTCATGAGCTATTTCAAATATACAAAAAAAATCACAGAGAGAATTAATCATTGCTAACCTTTTCTATATTGCTTAAGATTTTTTAAGAGAAATAAAACATTCCAGGTATAGTTAAAGTCCTCGCTCCAGCCCTGTCCCACTTCCTGTGAGCTATTTCCTTGTCTGTGTTTCCTCGTCTGTGTATTTGAGTCTTACTACATGTTTCCATAAAAGGATGTTGTACTGTTACATTTTTCCAAATTTATAGGAATGTTTCATGCTATTTATTCTATAACTTGCTTAATTAGAAAACCATTATAAACAAAGCTGCAACAACCAACTTTGAACACATCTTCTTGTCTATAGGTCACTGTCTTCAGTGTGTGCACACTTGGAAGTGGAATGGCTGAATCACAGAGTCTGCGTGTCTTAAATTCACTAGATACTTCCAAACAGGCTCTTCCCACCAGCATTATGAGAGACTTCCCATTATCCTACATACTTGCTCCTACTTGGTATTACAAAACTTTTTAGTTTTTTCGCTAAACTGATAGCTATGAAATGGTATCTCATTGTGTGATGTCTTGTGTTTTCTGGATGCTAGTAAGATCGAACATTTTCATATATTTGCTACTCAGGATTCCTCATCTGTGAATTGCGTCATCGTCATCCTTTGATGGTTTCCAGTGTTTTGTTTATCTTTTTTCCTACTGATTGGTGGGATTCTCCAAGTACTGTGGACATTCACCCTTGATGGGTTTTACACAGCGAGGAATAGAATAAAGAAATAAAAATGGAGTCATTATAGTAAAATTGCTGGATTACTAATACCCAGTGGGTTCAGATATGAGGAGACAATTCTATTCTGGTTTTAACTAGCCTGGGAAGTTAAGCTTTTGAATGTTCCTGCCCTGTGTCAATGCCTGGATATATACCAGACCTCCAGGTAACCCTCTGAGTATCCCCTGAACCGCTCATGTATCCAGACTACCTGACATCCAGACCACCAAATGGGATCAGACCTCACAGCACCCATTCCCCAGGCCAAGTGGCATCTGTCATGCAGACCACCTGGCGTCTGACTGACAACTGTCCTGGACCAGTCCTAGGGTGAAGCCTAAGTGGGCTGATCATTCTCAAGAATGCGCTTTTTACTGTAAGAACTCTTAACTTTTTTCTCCCTCTTGGGAACAATTCTTAGGCAAGCCTAAGACCCATAAATAAATCTTTCTCATTTATTTCCAGCCGGAGCCCCCAGACTCTTTCTGAGTCCGTTTGACAAGAGGCAAACTTCCTCCTGCAGCCATGACTCCTTTTCTCTCTGGCTCAGCTCTGATTCTGTTCTCACTCCACACCAGTCCTCTCTTCCCAACTCACCTGGAGTATTTGTCATCACTTGCCAAGCAAGTCCTCTGGTAGGTTGCTTGGTTTTATCTTTGGTGTGAAGCTTGTAGTTCTGGTAACTTCCACAGGAGGTGCTTTTGTTTGTGGTGTGAGAGTTCTAAAAACCACCAGAGGTTTTTCCCCATACCAACCAATTCTAACTCTTTGAACCAACGGGTGTCCTACAATTCAGTTCAATTCTGGCCCTAACTACTCGGCTTTAGCTTCAGACTCCACAGGTTTAAGGGCTCTGTCCTACAAGGCTTTCCTAACTCCAGACGTCAGCCACACACGGGAGCCCACCAACCACGGATGGGGGCCTCCAATGACGCCCCACCCCTTACATAATTCACCACAACACTCAGAGAACTCAGGAAAGCACTTTACTTACTATTACTGTTTATGATAAAGGCTATAACTCAGAAAGGGCCAAATGGAAGCCACACACAGGGCGTGGGATGGCGGGAGAGGAGCACCGAGCTTCCCAGCCCTCTGAGGGCTCATCGGCCTCCAGCACCTCAAAGGGTCCACCAACCCACTAGCTCCCCAAACCCTGTCCTTTAGGGGTTTTTATGGAGGTTCCATTTTATAGGCATGATTGATTAAATCATTGGCAATTGGTGATTAAGACTCTCCAACTTTTCTCCTCTCCTGGAAGATTGGGGAATGGGGCCAAAAATCCCAACCTGCTCCACACATGGTTGGTTCTGTGAGGACCATCCCTATCCTGAAGCTCTGTCTAGGGGCCCACCAAGAGTCACTTCATTACCATAAAGTCAGATATTGCTGAATAACAAAAGACACCCCTAACACTCAGGAAAGCGTTTGGGGAGCTCTGTGCCAAGATCCCAGAGCAAAAGCCCTAGTATTTCTCATTAGACCACAGCCATTGGGGAGATGAAGTCAAGTTTATAACCAGGTCAATTTTCATCCATTTAATTTTTATTAAGATATTACATTCCTTATTTCATTATTAATGAGTAGTTATGTAACAAATTAAGACCAACACACCAAGGCACAAGCCATAGATATTACTGAAAGACTCGAGAAAAGCAATCATGGTTTTCTCAGTCCCTCTAGCTCTTTCTTCCATGTGGATGAACCTTGATGTAAGCCAGCCTTCCCTGGCTTCAGCTCCACAGACAGAGCCCCTGCTGAGGTTGCTGCCAGCACTAACTACACTAAGGCTTCAGGCCACCAAAGCCTAAGGGGGGAAGGGAAGAAAGGAGGCAAAGCTGAGAATTATTAGTTATGGCTTCTCTCCTTTACCACCAGGATAGAAATGCCTCTGTACCAAAATTCATATAAAGCTGGTCAGGACCATGCCTGCTTATGAGTCCCCTTCTCTGCCCATCAGAGAAGTTACTATTGGCAACCAGGTTGCAAATTCATTCATTCAACCTCGTTCTGCCAGTAGCCGTCACGACCACAACTGGGCTCAGACTTCAGACACACCCCACTTCTGTCATATTTTTCTTAGAGTGAATGTTTCCTAAGCACGCACTTTCTGAATGTTTAAATTTATCATTTGAACACAGCAAATTATTAGTTTAATGCCCAAGAAGTTTGATATCCCTTCTGCAACGTACCCTACTCCCAAACCAGACAGAGATATCCACTAAGGGATCCAGCCTTCTGCAAAACAGTCCACCCACCTCAGCTCCCCATGGACAGTCCTCCCAATTTCCCCTGTGATACCCGCCCAATCACTAGCTTACTTAGCTTACTCCTGGAGACCAGGAGCAGGGAGGAGCCAAAGCAACACTTCTTTTGTACCTACTCATGAATAACAATGAGTTAGAGACATGGCATGATAAATACCTAATAGATGTCATGAACTGAGACCTTGCAATGACTCACCTGATTTTGATGAAAACAAATATAAAAACACCTAGATCCACCTTAGTTACAGGTGGATTCTAAATGCTGCTCTCAAAAAGTATGCTGTTAACTTGAAGAAGAATGAGCAAAACCAGGGAAGAAATTTCCATCACTCACAGCACAAATCAGAGAATGAGCCCCATTGCTCCTAGTGGGGAATATGGTAGCGCTTACTGAACACTTGGAATTAGGGGATCAGAGGCATGGTGCCCCTCTCTTTGGGAGTGTGGGCCTTCTCTCTCCCACAGAGAGAGGGGCGCAGTTGGCTGGATCCAAGCTGAGCCCATCGCAGAGCCCTGTTGCCCTGGCAACCAGTCACTGAACTGAAAGGCAGTGGGGATGTATGAATGAGCTCTCCAGTCCACTGGGAATGGGTGAAGGTGGGCAGGCCGACCTCACCCTTGCATGCAGCTGGTTGGCTAAGCCCACAGGTTCTGAGTTAAATCTTTGACAAGCATTATCTTTATCTACAAATGGAAATAAGCCATCTTTCTCAAATGCCAGACTGTAATGGAAACTTATTATTACCACCCTCTGTTCTCCAGCTCCATGTGCTTGGGCACATGCTGTACTCTTGTCTGTCCCCAAATCCTACTGTCCCTCACCTGGAGACCCAGGAGCAAATTTAAATTGTTCACCACTCTTTGGTCCCATTTGTTCGGGAATCACTGCCCTGAACCACAGGGTTCTGATGACAAGAACTATTCAGCTGGACCCGGACGCTGTCACTTAGCGATGGATGGTCCTAAGACACAGAACCAGGCCCAGGGAGGGCAGGGGCCTTCTGAAACTGTGCGGGATTCTCCCCTCCTTGCTACTCTGTTATTGTGCATCAGGTACCTTGTGTGACAGGCTCCTTTATCATTTTTTGTGGCTCTGTATATGTGCTATGTTTTATGTTATCCAGACATTTTAAAAGGTCCGTGTCCTTGGAATATTATTCAGCCTTTAAAAAGGAGGAAATTCTGACACCTGCTTTAACATGGATAAAACTTGAAGACATTCTGCTAAATGAAATAAGCCAGTTGCAAAAAGACAAATACTGAAACGTTCCACTTAAATGAGGTAACTGGAGTAGCTGGATTCATAGAAACAAGAAGTAGAATGGTGATTGCCAAGGGCTGGGGGGCAGCAGAGAGGGGGAGTGATTGTTTAACTGGTACAGAGTTTCAGTTTTGCAAGATGAAAGTCCTGAGATTGGTTATACAATAATGAGAATACACCTAACACTACTGAACCGCACACTTAGAAATAAGATGGTGAATTTTATGTTTGTGTATTTTGCTACAATTTTTTTAAAGGGCTCATGTCTTCTTTTTCTTTTGTAGATTCCCCAGTAATGCCTAGCACCACGCACACAAATGGCACCCCGCGTCTGCATCAAACATTTTGTATTAGTCACTGTAGGCATTTGCACAACCACTGTCTTATTTAATCCTCACGGTAACATAGTAAGATAAGTATTTTTAGACAAATAAACAGATAGGGAAAGGAGGCTCATCAGCATTATGTGACTGCACACAGCTGGTTGGAAACAACAATAGGGGAACCCAGGTCTCCAACTGCAAGTGAGTATTATTTCCTCAGTTGCTCCTCAGTTTATTAACCTAGAAATCCAGGATTGAATTGCTCAGGCTCAGACTCCCAGGAAGTGTGTTCCAGAAGCTTCTCCAACATCAACAGTTGACATATTCATGTCAGCCAAGGCTTGGGAAGTGACTTCATGCACACGAGCAAGTATGAGTGTGTGCGTGTGTGTGTGTGTGAGAGAGAGAGAGAGAATACTGCCAGAAAAGGAAATTACCACTGCGTGTGTAGGGAACGAAAACCCACAGACTCTCAGACCCCAAAGAAAGTGCAATACTTCTCGAATACAGGCACCACCAAACCAGAGGAGAGCCAACCTCACAATCGGTTGCCATGGGCAACATAATGCAATTCATTCTGTGTCCTTGGTATGTATGTGGTTTGCTGTCCAAGGACCATGGACACAAGGCAAGAGGACATTCCTTCCTCAAGAAGCCCATTTAGCCCCTTCCTTCTAGCTCCAAGGTAACTCTCAAGATAAACTCTAAGAAAGTAGAGGGGAGAGATTGAAAGGCAAGAGGGAAATGGTGAACGGGGGCTAAGGGATCCTGCTAGGATGGGCAGGAGTGTATGTGTCTCTGAAAACTGGTGGAAGGGATTCTTCTAAGGCAAACAATTCTGATGGAAACCCTGAGCTGCTGTTGCTGACATAAGAAGGTCTTACAACCCAGCAGTCCCTCTCCTGGGTAGCTACTTGAAAAACTCAAAAACATTTATTCACAAAGATATATGCATCCTTATGTTCCCTGCAGCATTAGTCACAGTGGCTAAGACGTGGAGACAACCGAAATGTCCTTTGACAGATGATTGGATAAAGAAAAGAAGATGTGATAAATATATACTAGAGAACACTACTTAGCCATAGGAAAGGATGAAATCCTGCCATTTGAAACAACATGCATGGCCCTTGGGAATATTATGCTAAGTGAAATAAGTCAGCCAGAAAAAGCTAAGAACCAGATGATTGCACTCATATGTGGGATATAAAACTGAAACTCAAAGAGATAGAAATGTGGTGGTTACCAGAGGTAAGGGGATGGGGGTGGGGGTAGCAAAGGGTAAGAGGGACCACATATATAGTCACAGAAGATGATCTGACTTTGGCTAATGGGCACACAATACAATATACAGATTATGTGCTGCAGAAATGTACACCTGAAACCTATGTGATCTTATTAACCAATGTCACCCCAATAAATTCAATTTAAAAAGAAGGTCATACAGTCATGTTTGGGGGGCTCAGGTAGGAAACGTTAAAAATTATCATTAATGGGCTTCATTTTAGCATCCTAGTTTTCTCTTAACAAACAGTTTGACTCTGCCCGCACCTTCTCCTGTGGGGCTCCATCCTCCATGTCTGCTCCCCTGACCTCTTGTACCCTGAGAGAACCCCATGAAGGGGACCTGCAGAGGGGCAAGGAGACAGCCCCATAGAATGACAGAAGAACAGGGTTCAACCTGCCTGGGAGTCTTCTAGGCCTTCTCCAAAGCCTGCCTTAGATGGGAAAGAGTAAAGCAAAACCTCAAGCTTCTCACTTTCCAGTAAAACCCACTGTCTACCTATCCCAGCTTATGCCCTCTCTTACCCAACAGCTCAAAAATACAAAATTAGGAGAACCTAAGAAAATAACAAAGCTGGAGTTTTTCAATCAACAAGCAAGCATCTTTGAAGTCCCTAGATCCACCCAGGAGGTACTGACACCAAGCTTGGGTAGACAGGGTTGATGCGCAGGAAATATTGTCCTGGTAACTGTATTCTAATGAGCTGTATCAGTCAGGATCCAGCCAGTGACCTTAGGTAAGTCACTTCACCCCGCTGATCCTCAGTTTCCTCATAAATAAAATTGGACAGCAGGTGGAATTGGGGGAATGCCTGTCCTCCCTCCCCGGGATATGTGAGATCACAGGCCTATGCAAAAGCTGTCAGAAAAGCCAGATGGGTTCCTGTCACCTGCTTCTGAGCCCCACTTCATCTCCACCCCTGCCTCTCCGGGATCCCAGAGCAATGTGTGTGGCATAGTGTCGGACGGAGAGCAGAGGGAAGGGAGTAGGTGGAAGGGGCCAAATCAAATAATGACCAACAGAGAAGCAAACATAAATGAGTTCTGCAAATGCTCGAACACACTCAGTGTTTGTGAGTCCACAGGAGATGCGACGTGTGTGCACGTGCCACCTGCGAATACCAGCTCGCAGCCAGCGCTTCCGGCTGCCTGCATACGTGCCTGTTCCCCTCAGCTTCCTGCCCTCCACAACCCCAGCCGACAATAACACCACCTTTGAAGCGGATGGAACAGGCCTCAGAGGGCGCTTTGGAGCCAGGGGCCAGGACAGGCTAGCTCTGGGAAGGGCGAACGGAAGCCCGTCTGGTGGGATCTGTGGTCCTTTGTGTTTCAGGTGGGGCCGTGCAGGAAGCCCGGCCTTACTGCAGACACTCCTGGGGCTACAACGTGTCCCTTCTGTTACATTGTACTTTATTAAGGAGACAGCCAACGGTGTGGGGATGGACTATGGGAGTGGGGCGTGGGCTGGGCGGAGGAGGTCAAAGAGAGAAAAAGTGGGACAACTGTAATAGAATAAACAAGAAAAAAAATTTTAAACTGCAAAAAAAATGGCTTTTAATGGCTAGTATTCCATCTAGAGGCCTTGGAGCAGAATGGGCAGGAGGAGGCCTTGTGCCACATCATCAAGGCCTCCCCCAAGCAATGCCAGGTGCGTGCAACCCTGCAGAGATGTCTGAGGCAGCTCTGCAGGGGGTCATTGGAATCTAGGTCCACCAGTTAGTTGGCCATTTCTGTTCATCTGTCAAATAAGATTGCTACACAAGCTTGTGTTATCATGTTAGGCACTGTTTTCTACACAACAGGGACATCCGAGTCCCTCACTCTTCAGGATGGAAAGGATGTTCTCATGTTATTAATCACCTCTTATCCCTGCATCTACCTTCTTTATGATCAGGCTTGGGAACTATAAGCCTCAGGCTACCTACCAGGTAGCATATTTAGCAATGATCTAAAAGAGCAATTTTCAACCACTACGCTGCAACAATTCTTAAAACATGCAATACCTATTTAGTCAGGGGCACTGACCTCTTTTCCCTTAGATTGTCAAATAAAAAAATGACAATAGCCAACACAACAATAGCTATTCCATGTGAACGCTGGTCTTGAACCATAAATTTATAGGTCATCTAATAGAGTTGTATCTAACTGGTCACATCACATGATAAGGTTGCATCTGATTGGTTAATTGGTATCAGAAGTACTTACATGCAAGGATAAGCACCTGATTTTTTTAAAAGTCACTTCGGAGCAAAAAGGATAAGTAATTACTATTATTCTTTTTTTTTTGTAAATCAATCAAAATTATACCTAATTGTCTTTGTCAGATCAGCGAAAAATATCTTTTTTGGTGTGCCCCAAAATTTTCATAATTAATTTATGCGTGCCATGAGATGAAAAAGGCTGAAAATCGCTGATTTAGAAGAAAAGTAGGTAACACTTCTCCCCTCAAAAAAATATCCATTATTACCTGGAAATCATAAAAATGGCACCCACACTTGACTCTGCACCAGGCCTTCCCCGACTGCTTTTCTTTTCATATATTAACTACTTCGTCTTCACTCCAGTCTCAGCGAGGATTGCCCATGCCAGAGGGGAGGAAATGGCCCGGGAATGTTTGTATCTTAGATTTGCAGACAGGATTCTGTGATCAAGAAGCCCACGAGATCTAAAGGAATAACTAGCCAAGGGTGAAGTTCCAAGGCCCTCACTAAGGCTGATGTAATATTTGAGGGGGCATGCATAGGACAAAATGGGGGTCTAGTTATTCCTGGGCCCTCCTGCATGGATACCGTGTTGGCCAGAGCTGGCCCTGCCTGCCCCGCGCACCCCGAGGTTACAGGACTACAGCACTTATGGGAGCCTGGGGTCAGGACAGCTGTGTGCCCCGTGGCCCCAACGTAAGGCTGGCTCCCTATGAAGAGCCTGTTTCTAGGTCTGCACACATGATTTCTCCTCAGCTTGAACTGGAAGCCAGCTCCTTGGGTTTCCGTTGTGCTGGGTTCATGAAGCTAAAGGAGCCAGCTGCTATCTGGGCGCAGCAGTGTACTGTACATCCAAGGAGGGTCATGCCAGCTCCTCACCTCCTGGCCAAAGGTCACTGGGTCAGTGTGGTGGCTGATCGGGCCTGGCAGTCGCCACATATCCAAAGAGGAGAGTTGTATTTCTAGTGTCAGGGCCCAGGGCATTAATACAGCCCTGCTGCCCGCAGCCTGTGGACACATTAAGATGTGGTTTTTAGCTGGAGGTGTGCTGACAGCAGCCCCAGGGCTTCTGTTGCTGGTTTCTTTTTTTAAGATATGGCACCAAAGGCCTGCTGTCTAGGCCCTGCCTGGCTGACTGGCCGGCCCTGGGATTGAAAGGGACATGCAGGGAGAAGACCAGGTCCATCATGATTGGGTCCCTTGGGAACACAGGCTCCCAAACTAACCAGGACATTTTAAAAAACCACCCTGGTGTTTGTTTAAATGTGGACTGCCTGATGCCATCCTCAGAGATTAGAATTCAGGTGGTCTGGAGCAGGGCCAGGGAATTTGCATGGTAATAAACATCCCAGGTGATTCTGCCGCATGGTGCCAGGGGACTCTGGAGGCAGCTCCCGCGCTCCTCAGACGCGGTCAGTGCATAGGCAGCATCTGCATCACCGGCTCAAAAGCTCTGGTTCCACCGCAGACCAACCGAATCTGTACCCACATTTTAGAAAGATCGCTGGGTGATTCGGAGGCACATTGCGTGCAGTTTAAGAAGAACAGCTCCTCTCTCTCCCTTCCTCTCTCTCTAAAATCAATCAATAATATTTTTAAAAACAAAATTAATTAATTAATAAAAGCAAGTCCTGGCTCCTGGCTCAGTTGGTTGGAGTGTCGTTCCGTGAACAGAAAGGTTGCAGGTTCAATCCCCGGTTGGGGCACATATGGGAGGCAACCGATCAATGTTTCTCTCTCACGTCAGTGTTTCTCTCTTTTCCTTCCTCTCTCTCTCTCTTCCTGTGTCTCTAAAATCAATCAATTAAAGAGATTTCTTTATAGCACAGTTCTGGGGCAGTAGTTATCAAACCAGCAGGAAGAAGAATCTTCTGGGGTGCCTGTGAAAACCCACACTCCTGGGGCCCCACCCCGAGTTTCTGATTAGGGAGGTCTAGAGTTGAGCACAATAACTTGCATTTTTCCCAACTTCCCAGGGGATGTTGGTGGTTCAGGGACCACACCCTGACAACCACTGCTCTGATCGAAAGCAGTTTTCTCAGCCTTGCTGTACACTGTCATCATTTGGGGAACTTTAAAAGCTCCTGCTGCCTGGGCCCCAGCCCCAGAAGCTCTGGTGAATTGGGCTGGGGCCCACTCACCCTGGGCCTCTGGATCTTAAGAAGCTCCCTGGTGGCTTTAGTGTACAGATAAGGTTGAGAACCATTGTTCTGGAGTCAGACAACCTGGGATGCAAATTCCAGCTTACCACTCACTGGCTGGTGACCAAAAAGCTTACATAGTCTCAGCCTGGTCAGGGGGCTCAGCTGGTTGGAGCATTGTCCTGTACACCAAAAGGTTGTAGATTCGATCCCTGGTCAGGGCATTTACAGAACACAACTGATTGATGCTTCTATCTCACACTGATGCTTCTCTCTCACTCTCTAAAATCAATAAACACATCCTTGGGTGATGATTAAAAAAACCAAAAAGGTACACAGCCTCTTCTGTTGCCCACAGCCCCTACCCCCACTGACAGGTCTACCTAGAGAAGAAAGAGCCTTATTACTCTTCCATGAAATTAGTGGATGGGGGTGGCATGGAGATTTAACTTGTATGCTTCAACGGGTCCAAACAAGGGGACCACTGCTGAGCCTTCCTCCATGTCTGTGATTCGCAAATATCTGCCTCTGCC
Source organism: Desmodus rotundus (assembly GCF_022682495.2). NCBI lineage: Eukaryota > Metazoa > Chordata > Mammalia > Chiroptera > Phyllostomidae > Desmodus > Desmodus rotundus. Next base: position 77,489,419 of record NC_071392.1, on the reverse strand, counting down.
CTGCGTTCTACCGGTCTATCCACCTGTTTCTCTCACCATATTTTAACTCTGCATCTCAAGATAAGAAACTTGAACTTTGATTTGCTCATTAACCAGAGACATGGAAACAGGGTACAGACTGACAACTGCCAGAGGAAAGGGGGCAGGAGGGGAATGGTGGAAAGCAGGGGAAGGGACTAGTCAAAGAACATGTAAGAATGGCCCACAGACATGGACAACAGTGTGGGGAATGATTGTGGGAGCAGGGGGTGGGGTATGAGGATAGGAGGGGAAAGGGGAAAAACTGGGGCAACTGTACTAGCATAAACAAGAATTAAAAAAAGAAACTTGAACTTTGATGAGTATTTGCCATGTGCCAATCGCCTAAGTACATCATCTCACTTCATTTAATCTTTTTAAAATATATTTTATTGATTATGCTATTACAGTTGTTCCAGTTTTTCCCCTTTTTCCCCCCTCTGCCTGGTACCCCCATTCCCTCCAGCAATACACCCCTTAGTTCATGTCCGTGGGTCATGCATATAAGTTACTTGGCTTCTTCATTTCCTATCTCACATTCTTAACATTCCCCTGTCTATTTTGTACCTACCAATTATGCTTCTTCTTCCCTACATCTTTTCCCCCATTTTCTCCCTTCCCCCTCCCAGCTGATAACCCTCCAAATGATCTCCATACCTATGATTCTGTTCCTCTTCTGGTTGTTTGCTTAGTTCATTTTTCTTAGATTCAGTTACTGATAGTTGTGAATTTGTTGCCATTTTAATATTTAAAGTTTTGATCTTCTTTTCTTAAATAAGTCCCTTTAACATTTCATGTAATAACGGCTTGGTGATGAATTCCTTTAGCTTTACCTTGTCTGGGAAGCACTTTATCTGCCCTTCCATTCTAAATGATAGCTTTGCTGGATATAGTAATCTTGGTTGTAGGTCCTTGCTTTTCACCACTTTGAATACTTCTTGCCAGTCCCTTCTTGCTTGCAAAGTTTCTTTTGAGAAATCAGCTGACAGTCTTATGGGAACTCCTATGTGGTTTATTATCTGCTTTTCTCTTGATGCTTTTAAGATTCTCTCTTTATCTTTAACCTTTGGCATTTTAATTATGATGTCTTTGTGTGGTCCTCTTTGGGTCCAACTTGTTTGGGACTCTCTGCGCTTCCTGGATTTGTATCTCTATTTCCTTCACCAACTTAGGGAAGTTTTCTTTCATTATTTTTTCAAATAAATTTTCAATTGCTTGCTCTTCCTCTTCTCCTTCTGCCATCCCTATGATTCAGGTGTTGGTACGTTTGGAGACATCTCCAAATGTACCTTATGCTATCCTCATTTTTTTGAATTTGTTTTTCTTCTTGCTGTTCTGGTTGAATGCTTATTTCTTCCTTATGTTCCAAATCATTGATTTGAATTCCAGATTCATCCCCTCCACTGTTAGTTCCCTATAGATTTTTCTTTATTTCACTTGTTTAACCTTCGCTTCTTCTTAGCTCTTCTTTATTTTGTTGCCATACTCAATGAGTTCTCTGAGCATTCTAATCACCAGTATTTTGGATCCCAACTTTTATCCACCTCACGTGAACGAACTGCATCTGATAGGTTGGCCATCTCCATTTCATTTAATTCTTTTTCTGGAGTTTTGTTCTGTTCCCTCATTGAGCCTTATTTCTTTGTCTCCTCAACTTGGCAGCCTCCCTGTGTTTGTTTCTGTGTATTAGGTAGAGCTGCTTTGACTCCCTGTCTTAGTAGTGTGGCCTGTTGTAGAAAAGGTACCTGTAAATTGTGTGCGGTGGAGCCTTAGGTAATCACCAGGGCGGGGCAACTTGCTTCATCACTTTGTTTTTCTCTGGGGGGGGGGGGCTCAAAAAGGGGACAGTGCCACTGCCTGGCTTCTGGAGGTTTGGCTGGGACTCACCCTGTGCAACTTGTGCCCTTCCAGCTGTTTCCCTGGTGCTAAATCCCAGAGGGGTGGGTCTGTGTATGTTTTAAGTCCTACAGACCCTTTAAGCAGAGTCTCCTGAAAATCTGGCAGTTTCTCCATCACCCCAACCCCCACTGGTTTTTGTAGCCAGAAGTTATGGGGATTTATCTTCCTGGAGCTGAAACACTGGGCTGTGTGGTATGTCCTGGGACTGGAATCACTCACTCCCAAGGTATATCCCTCCTGACTTTTATCAACTACCTGTGAATATGGGACCGCCCACACCACCACCACCACCTCTCTGTGCCACACCACTGTCTCCACATCTCTGCCCTTCCTACCTATCTAGATGAATGTGGCTTCTTCAAATCCTTGTTGTAGGACTTCCATACAGCTTGATTTTCTGACAGTTCTGGGTGCTATTTATTTTGAGGTCTAGTTGTAATTCTTTATGTGGTTGCGTGAGGAGGTGAAGCATGTTTACCTACACCTCCATCTTAACTGGAAATCCTCATTTAATCTTTACAACAACCCTGTAGGGTGGATATTATTATACCCATTTCCTGGTAAAGAAACTGAGGCTCAAGGTCAAGTGACTTGCCCAAGCTAACACATCTAGAGAGTGAGGAGTCAGAATGTAAATTTTGGACAGCTGGACCCTGGAGTTGCCTCTGCTGAATGTTTACCACACTGCCCCCCCTCCCCAGTGGGTCTACCCTTTCTCCACCTAGAAACGTGTGTAACGAGGTGTGGGGGTGGGTAGAAGTCACCCTAATAGCATACCCTCCCTTCTCAGGTGAACTGAATGTTTTGAACACCACTAACTTCTTGAAACTTGAGATGATTTATCATCATTATTGGTTCAGGGATACAGCCCCAGATGCAAATAAGGTTATCTTTCCCAACTGCTGTAGATTTTTTTTGAGACATCAGAACAAGGCTGGTCTGCTAAATCCTCCATGAAGGGGCAAATTGCTACTCTGATCTGAATGTGTCAATTGTTTGCTTGGGCTTCATCAAAAGGCTTTGATACAAGAGTTGAAGAATAATAAATAAATGTTCCTGATATGAGTTCTACTCATGTTTAAGCTTGACATAAGTTCAGTTGTCTGTTGTGGGAGCCAATTTCTGTTTTAAATTGGGGTTGGCAAGCAAGACAAGAACAAGACATAAACGAACCACTGAAATCAAGAGCTAGGATTAATTAAGGTCCTGGAGTTTGCTGCAGAACAGGGACAAAGGAAAATGGTAATAGTGCTTCTTCCAAGAAAGATGAGTTGGATTTTATACATATATAAGTTTCTGGAGAAATAATTTAATTTGACACCATCTCCACAAATTGACGGGGCTTATCTTTCTCCCACAAAGAGTAAAGATTGCCCTTTTTCTGGCCAGAGGGGAACCTCATTTCCCTTCTCCTTATCAGTTATAAAAAATCAAAATATTGTTTCAAATGGATGTGTTTAATATTTCAGAGCATATAATGTGTCCAGCACAAAAGGGCAACACCGGCAGGCAGGGGAGAGAGGGTAGAGAGGAGATGAATAGGGACCCTGCATCTCATGGCTGCAGATTTGTCTCCCCTCTGTCCCTTCTTGTTCTGTGAGGCTGGGCTCCTTGTCCAAGTCCTCATCCTTAAACTTCCTCACCCTGAACGTGGAAAGGATAACCAGGGGATTTTCCTCCTCTACTTTACAATATACTGAGGTCCAAACACATTGACTTTTAACATCCACTGTATAAGGCAAATTCCCAATGACTCCAGAAGATTTGGGTCATAGAGAAACTAAGATGTTTCCCACTGAAAACGCCATCTCATGGAAACAGGTTGAACATTTTAACAACAAAAATGTGTGTATGACCTGGGTCATATCTATTAGCAATATGGTCCAATTAGTGACTTACTTTTCCTATGGCCTTTTTTGTGGGATCTCAGAGGCCCCTTTATCATTGGTGCCACCTTCTGTCACATCCAAATATCTGGTGCCCCTTCACCTCGACTTCAGCTCCCCCGTTCATCCATTCTGGGTATAAAATACCTGGCGGGAATGCCTTTCCTCTGTGGAGGGATTGACAAGTGCAGAAAAGGACTGGAGAGCAGGTGACAAACAAGGGCAGCCAAAAGGGATATGGTTTACTCTGGTTACTGTTTACATCATTGACAAAGATAAATAATAAATGGAAGTGCCTGATGGGGCTCACCTGCAAGTCTGTGCTTCACAGCTCTCTCCACTGAGCACCTGATGAGCCCCAGCCCCCCAGTACCTTCCATTCTAGACTCTGAGATGAGTAAATATAACTCCTCCAGGTTAGCAAGTTGGCCAATTTAAAACTCAGTGTGTCAAGTTTACCTGTAATGAGGGACACTTCTCCTAACCCGTATGACAGGAGTAGCATGATGAATAGTGACACTGCAGCTAACTCGATCACCGCACCGTCTTCGCGTGTGAAGTGCTCTGTGAGTGCTAAGTAATAATGTTATGGTTTCATTGGAAAGATGTGCGTGTCACCGAGGAGCATCAGTAAGTCAGTAACATAATTTGCTATAAGTCATCATTAATTACCACTAAATTACCAGGCCCTTCCTGGGGAAGCAGCATATTAAACTGACATCAGTATGTGAACAGTTCATTATGGGTAATGTTATGAGAACACAAACTGAAGGACTTAATAGTGGATTAGAAAGTGTTTATGTCCAAACACCTCAACACGGGTTCCACAGCTGCTGCACACAAGCAAAGGTACCGGCTTGTTGCTAAGGAGGATCATGCAGACTTGGAAACTTCAGAGGAGGCTTTCCCAGCATGGGGTAACATGGTATTTGGAAGCATTGACAACAAATAGGAGACAGCGAGCACTCGTCCATCCCCTCCCTCATTCCTTCCCTCCTTCACACCATTTCCACCAGAGCCTGGGAGAATGAGATGGAAGTCATGGGCAAAGAGGTGAAGGTGGAAATTGTCACCTGGGGAGAGAGAAGGATCAGATTCACCTGGGGGCCAAAATAGGAATGGGCATCAGGTGAAGGTGGTAGATGAGCTATTTAGAAAACTAAGTGATTCAGTTTTGCCACCCTACATTCCTCCCTCCCTCCCCTGTCCCCGACTATTGTCGTACAGTGATTTTGCCATGTTTAGTTATTGCTGCAAATTTAAAAGCAAAATGATCCTAACTAACGTAAATTTGTGAAGCACACGATCCAAATCAACAGCTCTGTTTCTACTAGAATCACTAATCTGTCTATTCATTACCATAAAATAAAATGGAAGGTTCTGCAAGGCACAAATGCCAATTCCCCGACACCTACACTGTGGTAGCCATGGACTGACCGATTGCAGGCAAAGGGCACAAACTCCTGAACCACAGACAGCCTCCCTGTGCCACCCTAACCCCCAAAGTGAAAGGACCACTAGGCAATGGCTCTTTATTCCCAAGTCTCTTTAGCTGGTCATAATACGCACTTATTAAACAGGAGGATCATTTCTTCTGCTACTAACAAAACAAGTGTGAAGACAAAAAAGTTCAGAGCTTTGTTTCATGAGATCTATTGGTTTCCCTGCATTCGATCACTCAACAGACATTTGCTAAGTATTATGCTAGCTTTCAAGAAATAAAAGGACACTGTCAGCTTTGCGCTCAAGGCACTCCCATTCTAGCAGGACACAAAGTCAAGGACACAAATAAGCAAAGAGTGATAAGACAAGAGGAGAAGAGGAGTTGACTGCTTGTGCAGAACAGGTAGGGTTGGAGAGGCTGTAAGGTGGTTGGGGTGGTCTTTCAGAGAAAGATGGAGGACTGAGTTGAGGATTGTGGGGGAGTCAAGACTATGGCCATTCCTAGCAAAGAGAACAACCAAAGAGAAGACACAAGGGTGCAAATCCTTCCATACTCTGCAGGAGGAAGCCCTTCCTACCTCCTACTACTGGGGTGACTGAACCAGGTGGACATCAGGCTAAGCTAAGCCAATCTGGTTCCTCTTATAGAACAACCCAACTAAATGAGCTGCCCACCCTGAACCTGAAAATCCAAGTGTCAAGGTTGCCATTTGGGGGCTATGGATGTAGAGAGGCAAGCCAAGCAAGGGGTCTACAGAGAGAGGCAGGAGAAGGAAATAAGAACACGGAGAGGGGCCACCCCAGGCAACTAGGTGATCCCAAAGCAGGAAGAGAGAGAACAGTAGCTTGCCAGGACCTGTTCCAGACCTTCACGAAGTTGAGCCATTTTTATGTGTCTTCAATTCCTTGAAATAATATCAATTCCTTGGAATAAGGTCCCCTTAATTTAAGACTGGTGGAGTGGGATTCTGGACAGGTGCCAGGGAATGAGAGACACTGAAGCCTCCTGGGTGGAAGTGGGCCATCCTGTACCCGAGAACATAGGGCCTGCTGCAAGGGTGACCACAGAGCCACTCTGCTCATCTGTTACCACCAGAAGGAAGTCCAGGACTCCAGGCAAGGTGTTTGGATCAGGGACAAGAGGGGCCAAGTTCACTAAAAGGTCTTCACACCTACTCATCAGCTTTTTATAAAGATAAAACCTGTGAAGCGCTTGCAGTTTCTCTGGAGAAAGACGTGAGATAAATACAAGGTATTGTTAACAAAAGGGGCTTTCTTCTTTCTTATAAAGCTATCGGAAAGGAATTGCTTTCCCAGGCACAAGGGAGCCGCAGTCCTATCTCAACAGGTAACCTTGAGAATCAGACACAATAGCTGTCTCTTTTCTCACTTCTCTTTCCCCCTTTACCCTCCACAAGCACACTTCTCCATTAATAGCCTTTTTCATCTAATGAGACTAACAGCGTGTCCTCCTCTGCATACAGAGCGAGCCCAGCTGCTGGCTGGGCTGGACCCTCCCTGCTGTCAGCTCAGCACCCATCACTGCTCGTCCCGGGTTGCCGCTGAATTCTGGGCGGGAGCATGTGTGGCAGAGAAAGGGAGATTTCTCACCAGTTCTTCCACAAATACCAGCCTCCCAAGTGAAAGGTTACATATGGCAGCTTAAGAAATCCTGCTTATGAAAGAATACAAGAAAAGTCTCTCCTGTGTTGTATAATTTCTTCACAATTCTTTCTGCAGGGGCAAGATGTGTATGTCAATAAAACTGTACTTAAATATTCCAGCGGGTATTGTCCTTGGTCTGCAACCTGTAGACCTACAGAAGGTGACAGACGAAGAACAGGGAAGTATTGGGTGTGAGGCAGAGGAGGGTGCCTGAGAGCAAGGAGTTAGATCCAGCAGGTCTGTGGAAGTCGAGCTCAGGAAGCCTGAGGGGTGGGAGGTGGACACAAGAACTGAAGAGCCCAACAAACATTTTCTTGGCATTTGAGGACACAGGGAAAACTCTGCCTTGGAGCAGCTACAGAAAGAAACTATTCCTTTTAAACATATTCTCTGGCTGTGGGCTTACTGCCTAATAAAAGCACTTCATAGGACATCTGTGGAGTCTATTGAGGGATCCAGGAGTCTGGTCCCTTCCCTGTGAAATAGTTTAGGGGAGTGGCGGACCACTTGAACGCTCTGCAGACGTCTGAACCTCATCGTGCCTGTGGGGAGGCTCAGAGGTGTGACAGTCACCCATGTCTGATTTTTCATCCCAGGGATGTTCCAGAAGGCTTCTCCGATGGTCCGCACTGACCATCTGGGGCACCAGCCATAGGGGTTGGCATCCATGGGTACATACTCACAGTCACTGTCATTTCAAGTTGAAAAGGACACCAGAATTCACCAAGTGCAACTTTCTACATACCTCAGATATTAGACACAGGTTGAAAGGTTTGGCTGTCACTGGGGATTCTCCAAAGTCAAGTCCTCCTGTTTGCGTTTTATGTATCTGTGCTGTTGCTATTAGAACCTAACTTCCCCTGTCCGGCTGGCCACATGGAAGACAGGCTACTGCTACACTTGAACTTGCCCACTGTGCTGGAGGAAACTGGTACTTTGGTCTAAAAAGGTTTTCCAGAACAGCTCCTTGGGTCATATCATCTCTTAACGTTTATTTTGAGGGTAGCCTGGGTCCTGTGCTTCAAAACAACATTATTCAGGGGACCACGTACTCCTTATTGATTGCTGTGTAGCAAATCACCCCCAAACCTAGTGGCTTAAAACAGTATGTCACAGTTTCTGCAGTTCAGGAATACAGGTGGCTCAGCTGGGTGTTCCTGCTTCAAGATGTCGCCAGGGCTGCAGTCATCTCAAGGTTCAGGTGCGGGGAATCCCCACCTTCCCAAGTTCACTCACATGGTTGTTGGCAGGACTCATTTCCTCAAGGCTGTGGACCAGAGGACTCCCTCAGTTTCTTGCTCTCTGGGCCACACCGTAGGACAACTCACAAAATGACTTTTCCCATCAGAGTGAGCAAGTGGGAGAGGAAAAGAGAGCACAGAAGATAGAAGCCACAGTCGTTTGGGAACCAAACGCGGAAGCAACATCTCAGTGAACCCGAAATCCAGTCCACAATTAAGGGGGACAAATTACCCAAGGACAGGAATTCCAGGAGACAGGGATCATTATACGGCATTGCAGAGGCTGCTTACCACAGTCTACATGTTACTTTCTTCTTCTTTTTACTCATTTATTTTTTTAATTTTCTTATTGTTGACACTATTACAGACATATCTTTATCATGACTATTGGCAAAAAATAGTAATAATAATACCCCGCAACTATAACAGAAACCAAGCATCAGCAGAAGGAGCCAAGAAGAAATTGAAAGAGATAGATACAGAGATACCAGGACAAGAGACCAGACAGCATGAGACAGAGACAGAGGTAGAGACAGAAACTGCCTCAAGCCTTGCCTTGTTTAGTTTTCCTATTTATTCCTCCTTATGGCTACTTCCCCCGCTCCATTTCAAGCTCCCTAAGTGGGTTTTGTTTCTTTGCAATCCATCTCTGACTCAGCCAAGTCCTCCCAGTCTATTTCTTGCTGCGAACATGGTTAATATCAGTTCAGTTTCACACACACCCCACAAGTGATCTTTGAGATGTGAAATAGCTTGTCGATTCCAAGCAAAGCACATGTTTGTTCAAAGTGCTGTTATGATTCAGTTCATTTCCATAGGCCTGTGTTGAGATGCAGGTTAGTGCTGCCTCCATGAATCAAGGGGGAAATGTAATTAAAGGAATGGAAATTGTACTTGTCCTATATCAAACTGCACAAGGGTCGTTAAACTAGAACTGGAGGACCAATTCACTTAGCCCTCGAAACCCACAGTAACGTCGAAAGTACAAGTACACATTATCAACTCATGCAAATAAATGTGCACTCCACACTCACATGCATATACGTGGCCACACACACTTCACGGGCCAGGAGAACGAGGTCGCAAGCAAACAGCCACCTCTCTTCCCTTCTCTGGATGTGTCACAAAACAAGCGTACCCCTGTCAACTCCCACATGGATTCGCTTTCCAGAGCACGTTTTCCAAGCATTCAACAGCCTTTCAATACAGACACCAACTCACAGAGCAGTTTACAGGCCTCCTGCAGGCAGCGCACGCAAACACTGCGAACAGCAAGGTCATGCTGCCAGCTCGCTGCGGAAACCCAGAAGAGCAAGATTTTACAAGTTCTCTTCCCGAAAGGAATCAGAGCGAAAACTCAGAGTGACAGTCGCTGGAATCGTGCTGCCCTCCTTGACAGACGCAGTCTGAAGAAATGTCCTTTTTTATACAGAAATAATGATTTTTTAAAAATTACAAAGTCTGGGCTCGCTGTGGGGAATGTTGAAATTCCAAAAAGTACAGAGGAGAAAATAAAGCTACTTATAAATGCTACCACCAAGAGACAACTAAGGTTGTGTTTGACATTTTCTTCTAGTCTTTTTTCAATATATATGCATATATTTTTATAGATATATATATCATTATATATATTTGGAATGATACTTTCTGTTTTTCTTTTTTTAAGCTAATATTACATTGCATGGGAGGCATGGAAGAGACAACTAATGAGTACAAGACTTCTTTTGGTGAGATATAAATATTCCAAAATTAGATTATGTCGATGGTTGCACAAATCTCAAAATTACTAATAAGCATCAAACTACATACTTTAAATGGATGAACTTCATGGTGTGTAAATTACATATCCATAAATCTGTTTTTTAAAACATATAATGATACCACTATATACCTATCAGAATATCTACAATTTTGAAAAATAAAATAAGTAAAATAAAAATAAAATAAGTAAACCAGTTTACAAACCCTGACAATTCCAAACACTGATAAGGATGTGAAATGACCAGAATTCCAGTGGGAATATAACATGGTGCAGCCACTTGGGGAAAGAGTTTGGCGGATTCTTACAAAGTTCAAGAAATGCCTGGCACACCGCCGGTCACGCCTCCTCCAAGGTATGTGCCCAGGAGAGACGAAAGCCTGGGTCCACATGAACCCCTGCACACGAGCACTCTAGCAGCTTCCTTGGTGTTAACTCAAGACCAATAACAACACAGATGTCCATCAAAAGGAGAGTGATTAAAAAAATTAGGAATATTCATTCCGGGGAATGCTATGCACTGATATAAAAGAGCTACCAATATGGGCAACAACATAGATGAATTTCATAATCATTGTGCTGCCCTGGCCAGGTGGCTCGGTTGGTTGGAGCATCATCCCATACACCAAAAGTGTGTGGGTTCAATTCCCAGTCAGGGCACATACCTAGGTTGAGGGTTCGAGGTCCGGTTTGGATGCATATGGGAGGCAACTGATTCATGTTTCTCTCTCTCTCCCCCTATCCCCCTCTGTCTCTCTAAAATCAATAAAAGCATATCTTTGCATGAGGTTTTAGGAAAGAAACATTATGCTGAGTGAAAGAAGCTACACCGAAAATACAAAATACCCATTTGTTCCATTCATAGGAAATCCTAGAAAAGAGAAGTCCACTCTATCACAGCAGACAGCAGATCAGTGGCTGCCCGGCCTGAGAGTGGGGAAGAGCCACGAAGCGCAGAGGGGCCAGAGGGCCCCGGAGGAGGAACAGAGACATGCGGGGCCTGCCTGTGGCGGTGGTCACGTGACTGTACACAGCACTCTAAACCCATCAAACTGTGCACTTAAAACTGTTCTATTCTACTGTGTGTAAGTTACACACTACAGTAAGTAAATTTTTGCATATAAATTGTACCTCCAAAAAAGTTAAGTTTTTAAAATGGAAAAAAATAATAATCTATATGATTATCTAACCACCCTGCATACACCTGAAAATAATATAAAATAATACTGAATGTAAACTGTAATTGAAAATTAAAATGGAAAAATATATATGATATTGTGCTCATTTGCACAGGCCATGGGACAATTTTCAAAAGTACCTTAATTTAAATATAATGCAGCTATACTAGCCAATGTTATAGATGTACCACAACTTAGCCAGTCTACGATAGCTGAATATTTAGGTTCTTTTCTTTTCTTTTTGCCATTGAAAATAACATTGCAGTGAACACTTGTGTGTGTAAAACTTTGTCTATGCTGCAGATTCCTAGAGAAGGAACAACTGGGGAGAAACATCTTAAAGCTGATCCCCTTTAACTGGGCTAGGAGGTCCCAGGGGTGGAACAAGAGTGTTTATCACTCTCTCACCGACCCGGCCGCCTCCCCTCTGTCATTGTACTCGAGTAGTAGCAGCAAGCAAAATGGGGCAGGTTCCAAGGAAAACAACACTTAATTTTATAGCTTCCTATTTCTCATTCTTTTATCATTTCATCTACTATATTTCTAAATCCTTTTCTCTTCTCTGTACATTAGCATTGAGTTGAAAAACAAAGTCTTTCATATTTTACAGAGGACAATAAATGTTCTCTAGGATATTAAATTTCCACTGAACTGGAAACCAAAGGCGATTAAGCAACCGAGTGGCACCTTTATTTTCACTGAAAGGAAGATATAGTTTTATTTCTGATTCCTCCACGCAGATGATTTCTGAGTTAATAAATTAAAGCGGTATGACCTACTTAAAAAATGCTTTCTTTACTCATCCTTTGTTATAACTGGGTAACTCCTGACCTTTCTTACTGTTCCCTACAGCATCGCTCCTACCCTCCATGGTGTCTTGTACGGAGTCAGTGCTCAGTAACTGGGTGTGGGATTGAACTTCCCGAACCCACTATGGAAAAAATGAAAATGGGAGAGAAGGAATGTGGGCAGGGGCATAGGCAGACATGGCACCTGACAGAATGAAAGAACAAAGAGCAGAGCAAGAAAGTCCTGACGAAATGGATCTCCCCTCCAGGACAATTGTACCATCAAAAAGGACAAACGCTGCCCAACCTACCTAGCTCCACCCCAGCACTGGTACTCTCGGGAGATGACACAGTGTGCAGAAGGCTGAAAACAGAGCGTGGAGGAAAGACAAGGGACCCCGCTTCCCTACGCCTGGCCCAGAAGCACCAGGGCCCTGTGGCTGGTGGTTGCCCTTCACAGCTGCCTGTCCTCAGGGACTGGTTGGCTCTCCTCCACCCAGGGGCACAACCAGGCCTTTTAAAAATTGGCAGAATAAAGTAGAAAGGCAAATCCTTCCACAGTGTCACCACCCCTGGCAGAGAAATGGTGGAGATAAAAGAAGAATGGGATGGTGAAGTCAATCCGAATCTCAATAAAATGCCCACAAGGCCTAAGACTTGCCAGTGATGGAGAGTCAGCTGGCACATCTCCAATCTCCCTGGGAGTAAGGAGTTACAAAGCAAGAGGAAGGAGGGGAGGGAGTTGAATGGCTTTTTATAGCCCCTAATATCTCTTCTGACAGCAGCCAGCAAGGCTTCCATGAGCCAGGACGAGGGCAAGATGAATGGATTTGTCTTTCCATTAGACACTATTACCCAGAGCACTGTAGAGAATAAAAAATGGGTTGCCGACTCACATTCCAGCTTCCATCTCTTTTCTCCTAATTAAGAAAAACCTATGAAAACAACTTCCATGGGTCCTCCACAACCCTGACTCACCACCTAAAACATGTACAAACTCAGGGGAAATAGGTAGCCCACTGAGCTACAAGGTTCGTTTCCCAACCACAATGGCCAACACACAGCCAGTCCTAGGGAGGTGAAGTTCAAATCCAGTCTATCAGCACGGGCAGGTCCATACGAGGTCAACAAGACACTTCAAGATTCATTAAGCCTCTTGTAGGATCCTATCATCTTTAAAGCCCAAGAGCACAAGGGTTTCTCTTGGCCTCAGGCACAGATAATTCTGCTCCTTGATGGGATTCGGTTGCTTGAGTGATTTGAGCCATCTGCATGCATCGTAACAAAGCAACAAGACAAACACAGTTAGTGTGCCCAACTCCAGCAGGGTTCAAACCTGACTCTTTAGGCCAGTGGATCTCAGCCTCGGTAACACCATCGAATCCACTGAGGTGCTTAAAAATCACTGGTGCCTGGGCAAAAAGTAATCAAAAGAGAAACTGATTTTAAAAGATTGTTTACACCAGCAGTCTCAAGCAGAATACGCGCAGCACCTATGCATGGAGCACTATCGATACTTCTGCAGGTGCCTCATGTCAAGTGATAGAGCTTATACGTAAATTTTGCAAAGTCATAAAATAGAAGCTTAGAATACAAAAATCAATTGTATTCTCTCACATGAGCAGCAATCAATGGGAAAATGAGACTTTAATCCTACGTACACTAGCACCCAAAACATAAAATACTAGAAATAAATCTAGTAGAAGTTGGATAAGACACCCTGCACTGAAAATTATAAAACATCGCTGACATAAATTAAATAAGGCCCAAATAAATAGAGATGGCCCCTGTTTGGTTTGGAGCGCTCAATGTCGTTAAGATGCCAGTTATCCCCCAAATAATCTGTTACATCAATACAATCTCAACCATAATCCCAGCAGGTTTGTTTTGTGGAAATTAATAAGCTGATCCTAAAATTCATATGGAAATACAAAGGATCTAAAATAAGCAAAATGATTTTGAAAAATATGAAGGAAGAAGTTTGATGCGGACTGATTTCAAGATTTCCCAAATGGCTACAATAATCGAGACAATGTTTATTGATTTAAGAATAGATGTATACATCAATGAATACCAAGTCCAGAAATGGACCCGTATATATGCTCAACTGATTTTTTTTTTACAAAGGTAACAACATAATTCAATAGAGAAATGATAGTCTTTCCATAGATGGTTTGGGACAACTGGCTACCCAGATTGAAAAAAACAAAAACAAAAAACCTTGACCTGTCCTTCACACCACACACCAACACTGACTTGAAACTGATCACAAATATGAACATAAAAGTTAAACAATAAAACTTCTAGAAGAAAATACAGATAAAACCATTGTAGGTTGGGACAGGCAAAGATTTCTTAGGACACAAAACACCTATATTGCAAAAATATTAATAAAGTATACAATATCAAAATTTTAAACTCCTTTTCTTTGGAAGATATTGTTAAGAAAATGTAAAGACAAACCATAGGAGAAAATATTTTATGTGTGTGTCTGTAGAAGTGTAAATATAAGTAAATACCAGAGAAAGACTTATCAAGAATATAAAAAGAATCCTTGGAACTCAATAACAGAACAATTCAATTCAAAGAGAGACATGCCACAGAAGAGGATATATGAATAGCCAATTAACACATTAAGAGATGCTCAATATCTCTAGTCATCAGAGAAATGCAAATTAAAACCAAAGGAGATGCCACTCCACACCCAATGCAGAGTAACTGGTAGTCTCAGGCATTGCCAGTGAGAATGTAAAATGTAATAATCGCTTTGGAAAATAATTAGGCAGCTTCTTATAAACTTATGCATACACTTAACTATATGACCTATTGCTTCCATTCCAAAGTTATTACTCAGGAGAACTGAAAAATCTATGTCCTCACAAGATCTACAAAAATATTTATAGGTGTATTCGTCATAGCTAAAAACTGGGGGAAAACAAATGTCCAACAACAACCACCCAGCATACGCTTGTCATCTTCTAACAAGGGATACTGCTCAGCGGTTAAAAGGAATGAACACAGGTAAATCTCAAAACTGTTCTTCTGTACAAAAGTGAAAGTAAGATTTTATTTATATGAAATTCTAGCAAAGGTAAATCCAATCTAAGTGACAAAAAGCAAATCAGCGGCTTCCTGGGAGAAGGAAATGGGGACTGACTGCAAAGAGGCACGAGGGACCCTTTTGGGGTGATGGAAATGTTCGATGTTGACTGTGGTGCTGATTTCAGGGGAGTATGTATTTATCATTCCTCAGCAAATCATACAGTTAAAGCCGTGTGTTATGTATAAATTATACCCTAATGAATTAGATTTTTAAACAGTGATATCCCACACACACTATTTAATTGGTCTGAGACGTGTTCTTGGCATCAAGATCTCTGTAACTTTCCCCGATGACTAATGTACAGCCAAAGCCGAGAACCACTACTCTAGGGGCTAAAAATGAATGTCCTAGTGTCCCGGGACACCAGCAGAGGGCTACTAGCACTCTGGTGTGAGCACAAGCCATGATTGGAGGTCACGGACCACCTACCACTGCCACAGGCCTCCATCCAAGTATGTGTGGCCCCCCCCCTTTGGTTTACTGCTAGTTAACTCGACACTCTCTGCAGAGCTGGGTGACAGCATGGAGCCAGGGTGAGACTTCCTTCCTAGGCCGCTTGTCTGTCTAGCAAGGCACCCAAGCAAGAATCACTCCAGTGCCTGGCTGAGGGTGTGCGTGCAGGCATTAGGCCTGGGGCCCAGGTGTGGTGCCAAATACACAGACCAACCAGGGGACATCAGGAGGGCCTTCTGAGTAATGTATACTGGGGCTCCCTCCTCCATGACCTGGCAGTAGACAAAGGACAAACAATGGCCAGGAGAGACCAGTGGTCGGAGGGCCGTGTTCAGCTCAAAAGTCAGAGGCCCAGCTCCAGGCCGGAGCTCAAGTGAATCCATTTTCCACACCTCACTTTGCCATCTCTGAAATTAATACGAAGGGCAGTATCAAGTTTTGGATATTTTGTTTGCAAATGATCAGTCACCTCTTGAAGGAGAAAGACCCTCTTCCCCTGGTGCTAGTCAAATAGTCTCCAAGTACAACCACACAGTTCAGAAGCATCCTTTTCCTGCCCGTTCTCCCAGCATTGTAGTTTACTCACCTGCTGACACAGCCAGAGCTTCTCACTCGCCCTCCGCTTTCTTCGGAACCCTCCCAGTTTGCACGGAGCCACAGGACATATTTTAGCCCTGCACCCCAAAAATGAGACACCCATACTCAGGACACCCGGGTTGGAATGCACTTTCTGATTCCTATAAATAAAGCTACCACGCTGGTAAAAGCACATGCTGAGCTTCAACACCAGCCCTGGAGTGAGCACACTGAATACAGTAGGGCATCTGTGTCAAGGAGCTCGAAGTCTCCTGCGGGAACTGAGAGAAACAGACAAATCTGATGAGGTCAAGTAGACGAGGTGGCGCCTGGGAGACACTGAGAATGCAGGTCGTGGGATGCAAGCACATCTATTGTCCGGGCCTCCTCCTCCTTCAGGGAATCCCTCTGTCTCGTAGGATCTGGACCAGGCTCTTCAACACGGGACCTGGGTTTGCTGCCCCAGTCTGTGTGTGCCACCCTGCGGCCACCCCAAACCTCTCCCAAGCACCGGGAAGGAATGGCACTCCCTTCCCTCCATGACTCTGTATATGCTCTTCTCTCTCAATGTAGTCTTTTAAAACGTTCGTTCCCACAGATCATTATAATCCAGGACACAGGAAATCTTTAGAAGACTCAGCAAGAGGACAAACTGATTTGAGGAAACCAAATACACCGAACTCATAAAGACCTAGAGCACCCACATTTCCTTGGCCCAGAGAGGTTTTGAGAGCGGGCACCCCCTCCGCTGCTCCCCAGACCCACCGGAGGTGAGGCACTGGCTGCTGTAGCTGGGAGTGGTGCTCACCCTGCCACCAGCAACACCGGCCTTGCTGTGACCCTGGGCAAAACTCCTACTTCCCCACATAACCCAAGGATTAGCTGATACAAAGGCTTTGATAAGCATTTGTTGACTTCAGTCACTTGAATTAATTACCCTATAAATAAAAGGGCAAAGATAAGGCTGAGCTCCAGGTAGTGAAGAAAAGTGTTCTTTTACCCACCTGTCAATGAAAGGACCAGGAAGGGGAGCTGCCTGACCACAGGCTCCCAGAGGGAGGCAGGAGGGAGGCAGGAAGGGCACGCAGGGCTTTCAGCCCCTGGGGCCCCTAAAGCCAAACAAGGGCAGCCCAGGGGAGGGGTGCAAAGGACAGCACAGAGAATGGGCCAAGCCCAGGACCAGGTGCAGCGTAAGATCACATTCTCACACTGGTGACAATGAAAATAAACAGGCCACTTGCTGTTTCTCAGTCTCTGTTCAAAGTCAGAATGAAGCTGAGGTTAAGGGACAACATCAGCAATCACATTATCTGGATACAAACCCCGCCTTTGCCATCTGCAAGCTGTGTGATCTTAGGAAAGTCACTTAACCTCTCTGTTACCCATATGTCTCATCCGTGCAACGGGGATAAAATGTTACATCATAGGATCATCACAAGGAATAAATAAGTCCACACATGTAAAGCATTTAGGTCAGTGCTGGCATACTGGAAGCACTCAGTAAAGATAGATAGATGATAGATAGATAGATAGATAGATAGATAGATAGATAGATAGATAGACAGAATGTTAGTTCCCCTTGGGGGGAGTGACAAAAAACCAACCAACAAAGAAAGTAAACCACTTGCTCCTCTCATTTTTGACATGCTACCCAGCAGAGTTGTTTTGAAAACACTTTTTAAATAATAATGATGCTGTCATGTATTTTGTTAGCTGAAAATATTACCATGTTCACATCTCATTTGAACTTCCCAGTAAACATATGAACTTGACAGAGCAGGTAGCCCCAGGGAACACAGAAACACTACACAGGGTGGGGCAAAGGTGCGTTGACAGTTGTGAGTGTGTGAATCGTAGAGGTAACTCTTGTGTTACTATGCACGAATTGTTGTACTATTTTCCGTGCAGACAACTGCATGTGCAGTTCGGAACTGCACTAGACTCGTCAACTGCAGTTGTGTGGTTGGAACTTCTAAGGAAAACTGCCTCACACCTGCCCGCGGTGGCCGCTGAGTGAGTTTCATACCACCTGACCCCACCTCCACACCCCCTCCTCAACGTGACTGTGTACGTTTGCCCAACCACATGACCCTGCGCTGCCATTTTCAGGGCTTCGCAGGCTGGGGGAGAATACAAAGTCGGGGGCCACACTTTATCGGAAACAATAGCTCACATCCATGACAGAGTCTCTCTGGGCTCTCTGTTCTGTTCCATTGATATGCATGTCTAGAGTCTCAGCAATACAGTTTTTTACTAAGTCTCAAAATCAAGCATTGTAATTCCTTCAACTTCATTTTTTCAAAGTTTTTTGGTTAAGTTACCTGCATTTCCATGTAAATTTTAGAATCAGAAGCAGGATAACGTGAGATGACCAATGACCCAGGAAGATGGGAGAAGGGAACAAAAGACCGAGTGGCAAAGTGGAGGGAAGTGAAGGCTGGGCTATCATCCTAGTTGGTCTTGGTGTCTGGGGCCCACATGCTGGCTCCCTGGTTCAATTACAGAGTAGGAAATCTACTCATCTCTTATATGAGAGGATGGTCCTTCCAGCTGCATGTGCTCAGGGCCATTTTCCCAGGAAGTCCCCATTGCCCTGCACCTGGCTCACCCGGAAGCCGTGACCCACATTCCAAATCCCAGAACTTCAGAAAGGACAGGGGCCTGAGAGATCAGCTAGCCCAGCCTCTTCAGGCAGGTGAGGTACCTGAGGCTCAGAGCCAGTTGAAAGCAAAGCCTGTACTTGAAAACAACACATAGCTCCTTTTCAGTTTTTTTAATGTATTTAAAAATTGTGGCAACATAATGCAAAATTCACCATCTTAACTAGGTTGAAGTGTACAGCTCAGTGGTGTTAAATGTATTCACACTGCAGTGCAGCCATCACCACCAACCCTATCCATCCTGCAGAACTGAAACTCTACCCATTACACTCCCCAGTTCTTCCCAGTCCTGGGTCCCAGGCAACCATCATTCTCTTTTCTGCTTCTGTGAATTTGACTATTCTGGATACTTCATATACATGGAATCATACAGTACTCCATCTTTAGTGACTGGCTTATTTCACATAGTGCAATGTTCTCAAGGTTGGTCCATGTTGCAGCACATGTCAAAATACCCTTCCTTTTCATGACAGCATAATATTCCATTGTGTGTATATGCCACATTTGGTTTATTCACTTATCCATTGATGGACACTCGGGTTCTGCATTTTGGTCACTGTGGTAACACTGCTATGAATATGGGTGCAAACGATTAAAAATAGAATTACTATATGATCCAGCAATTCCACTTCTGGACACTTTGGAGCAACTTCCACACATTCTGCAGCGGGTGCAGCAATTCACATTCCCACCAACAGTGCGCAAGGGTTCCGACTTCTCCATTCTCAAACGCTTGTCATATTCTGCTCCATATGTGTGTTTCTTGTCATATGTGTGTTTCTCATAGCAGCCATCTACTGTGTGTGAGGTGCTATCTAATTGTGGTTTTAAGTTTGTATTTCCCTCGTGACTAGTGATGTGCAGTGTCTGTGCTTATTAGCCATTGGTATATCTTCTTTATTAAAATATTTACTCAGGTCCTTTGCCCATTCTTTAATCTAGATGTCCATTGTTGTTGTTGCTGCTTGAGCTGTAAGAGTTGTTTCTGAGTCATATGATTCACAATTGTTTTCTTTCATTTCCCAGGCTGCCTTTTCACTCTGCTGATTGTGTCTTTTGATGCGCAGAATAGGACACATGACTTCTTTTGCAAGATGTCATGGGATTTTGGAAGGTGGGGGACCAGAGGCTAGACAATAGATAATTTTTACTATGCAGAGAAAATGGTACACATGCACGTCAAATAGAATTTCACTTCTGCATAGAGGCCAAGGTGAGGGGGAAAGTACCAGGAACAAGCACCACGGACAACACCCAGAGGCTTTTTGTTTTGGTATTTTGTGCTGAACCTTTTTTTTTTTAAAGATTTGTAAAAATTGTTATTCCTTACAGTTGTCCCATTTTTTCCCTTTGCCCTCCTCTGCCCACCCCACCCCCATAGTCACTTCATTATTGAACAGTAGTTCAGTGCTCACTCTGTTCTGAAATCTGAGTTATGCAGACAGCATAGCACACGGTCCCTGGCCTCAGGGATCTCAGGGCAGGGTTGGAGAGATAGGAAACAAAGGCCATAACACTGAGGGGACTCTATCCTGAAGACACTGGGGAACTATTGAAGTACACGATTAGATGATTCGGTTGGTCTTAATAGGATCTTAAACAGAGTGCACTGAGGGGAGAGGAGGTGTCGTGAGACTTGGGAAAGGGTGGGGGATGTAATGCTATTTCAAGAGTCCAAGTAAGGAGTTCTAAGAGCTTGAACTCTCCTGAGAGCAGTGGAGAGGGTAGAAGAGAGAATTGTGGGAGATGGACCTGATTTGGTAACTGAGTAGAATAGAGCACTATCAGGTGACTCCCATGTCTCTGGCTTACCTTGTTCACTAGGTGCCCCAAACCAAGGCTGTAATTGTAAGAAGTGGAGCTAAATACCATATGATCTCACCTTTAACTGGAACATAATCAACAGAAGAAAAAAGCAAACAAAATATAACCAGAGACATTGAAGTTAAGAACAATCTAACAATAGCCAGAGGGGAGTGGGGAGGGGACAGTGAGGAGAGGGGATTATAGGAACTACTATAAAGGACACATGGACAAAATCAAGGCGGAGGGTGGAGGTGGGGGAGGGAGGGGGGTTTGGCTGGGGTGGGGTGGAGGGATGGGGAGAAAAGGCATACAACTGTAATTGAATAACAATAAATTTTTTTAAAAAGACATATTATTTTTAAAAAAAGAAAAAGAAGAAGAAGTGGAGCTAATAATGGAAATGGAAGGATGGTGAGTCTTATTTTAGACATTTAGAGTCTAAGATGCCTTTGGGACATCCAGAGGGAGATGTACAATGGACAATTAGAAGTATAGATT
Organism: Desmodus rotundus; assembly: GCF_022682495.2. Taxonomy (NCBI): domain Eukaryota; kingdom Metazoa; phylum Chordata; class Mammalia; order Chiroptera; family Phyllostomidae; genus Desmodus; species Desmodus rotundus. The sequence goes on along the minus strand of NC_071392.1, from coordinate 77,468,446 downwards.
GGGAGCTAAGGAGAGAAAAATAAATTAGAGAAATAAACATGACAGTAAAAGATATAGAGGCAGAGCAGCTTACTCAGAGACTGATTTGAATGAGGAGGAAGGGAAGCTGGGAGAAGAACCTATATTTAAAAGGCAAAGGGAGGGGGAGGAAGAGGCCTCAGTAAGGGGGACTTTGAATTCTGAAGAGCCAGAAGTTTACCCAAAGTATGCCAATATTTAGCTTAAATGATCAGACAGTGGACTGGGTAATAGGATGCTTGGGGACGAAGCCTTTCAGGGGAACACTGAACTGGAATGTTCTTTTGTAAAGGTAGAAGAGTCAGGTATTCCAACTCTCAGCTCCTGGAGACTTTGTGAACATGACTTAAGTCTCACAAAGCTTTTTGAAGAAGGTTCGTTATACAACAGATAAGGGTTATCCCAGGACCCACAAGCCCAGAGGACTCCCACTGACGACATGTGAGTACAAAACCCAGCAGACTTCTTAAATACAGAAATGTTTCCTCTTTAATTCAAGATCAATACTCACTTTTCTCTGTTGTGCCAAATTTGTGTTTTTATTAAAAAGAAAGGAAAGTCAGCTCCAAGAGTTGCAATTCAGCTATGCATGAGCTCTGAAGCTTCAGCAGGCACCAGGACTAGGAAATTTCCACCTCCCAAATCTTTAAGCTTGATCACTGCAGCCTCAAAGAGTCATTTCTTGCCCTGGCTGGTGTAGTGCGGTGGATTGAGCATGGGCTGTGAACCAAAGGGTTGCTGGTTCGACTCCCAGTCAGGGCACATGCCTGTGTTGTGGGCCAGGTCCCCTGTGTGGGGCACAAGAGGCAACCACACATTGTTGTTTCTCTCCTTCTCTTTCTCCTTCCTTTCCCTTCTCTCTAAAAATAAATAAATAAAATCTTTATTTAAAAAAAGAGTCACTTCTCCTGAGATAACTGATGACACCGATGGCCTCTGAAGTGTCCTATGAATCCAAGTGTGTTTCACAGTCAGTTATTTTTATCTCCCCAATCAGGGAGCCACCTGGTTAAAGTTTTAGGAAGGGACATGTGGACCATTCTTCAAATGAACGACAGAGCTTCCCTCCTGAGCACCTCAATTATGAGGGTTGGGGGGAAAACTGGGAAGGATGGTGAGCATGAAGCCCTCATGGGTCCTGACCCAGGTCCTGGAAGGTACTGAGAAATCCCCCCACCTCAAGTACATATTGCCAATGACCAATCCGTCAGAAACACCAGAAGCTGAAATGAGGCCGAAAGATGAGCTTCCAAAACGGAAGAATCATCATCGTCACCTCACACTTCGTGGACCTAGAGCTATGCTTTCATTCTAGAGGAATGATATGTAGAGATGCCTACTTCACTGAAGAAGTGCACATGCCAGATGGCTGGCCACACCGGCATTGACATGCATGTGACACACACTTCCATATTTATCTGCAGAACGCGATGTAATAGAAATGGACGCCATACTTTGCATTTATATAGCAACTATTTCTCTAAGGGCCTCAAAGGATTCTACAGCCATTACTGGGTTCATCCTTGTTACATGCTTGTACAATGAAGGAGAGGCATGGATTACTCACCCCATTTTATTAAAGAGGAAGCAGACACCCCCCAGGAGGATACACAAGTAGGCCAAGGGCATATTGCGAGTCATTTATTTGCTCAAAACCATGTAGGGACCGAACGAGTCCCAGATTATCCTTAAAGTTGCTGATTTTTACAGAGATTTCTGAAAAGAAAATGGTTCTCTTTCACAGCCCTTGTGTCTGGGATTCAGACCATCAGACGGGCAGTGTCCAGGTTGGGGTATGAACTGGGGGGAAAAGAGTTTAGCAAGGGTTTGGCATTTCACTTTTCCTTCAGTGGGCTGCTGCTGCTCATGTTGTTACGGACAGACACAGGGCTCCTGATGACAAAAAGGGGGAAACCTCCTGCCGTCACTGCACCAGAACCAAGGACAGGGCTGCATGTGAGTAACTGACACTGAGTGACCGCCCACAACGCACATTTGCAATGTGCAAACACACTTCAGCACACTTTGTCATTTATCTTGCAACTACTGAGCTAGGCATTACTGACTTGCAAAAGCCAGAAACAAGCCCGGAGAGATTGCATGGCTTGTCCATGGCCACGTAACCAAGAAGTTTCAGCTCGTGATGCGAGTGCATTTTGGCTGATTTGAAGAACTGTGCACTTCTACCATGGTTAACCAACATGACTTCACTCCCCCACCTCCTGGGGGTCCTCGAGTCATAGTCCAGCAAAGTTTAAAAAAACTAAAGCCCACCTGGGGCTCCTCCACCACCCTAAGTACTCCAAGTGACAGCTCAGGATAAGCGCTCATCTACTCCCTTCACCCTGGACAGGCTCATTGGCCATGGTCCTGCCTTGGGCCACTCAGAGCCCCAGGATAATTTGAATTTCCCTGGCCCCAGGTTCACACCTTGTGTCTAACCCCGACCTGAGCTACTGGCAGAGCGGGCTGAGGACCATGTGCAGGGGATGGGTGCAAAGACGATGCCCTGGAAGCTGCCCTAGTTCACTTTTCAACCCCCTCCACTGCACACTACTCACTGGCACGAGTCCCGACCATCACTGGGCGGCCCGTGCAAGGTTTGCCTGATGGGGCCCTCACATTCTCCGCAGGGAGGGAGGATGGGGCACAGACTTGCCCCAAACTAGAAGGCATCTGAAAGTGAAAAAGCAGCAGGGACTATTTCCCCCAACGTTTTCTCTAATTTAAATTTGGTCACTGGAATGGGATGGTGCAAGTGGTCGAGAAGTCCTCTTCTGAGAGTCAGGCTGGCGGGGGAGGACCAGTGGCTTTAGCGGGACCTCACTCTCCTCTAAATGCTTCATATGCAACATCTCCATCATCCCCACAGCGTTCAAGTGTGGGGGTTATTATTCCCATTCTCCAGATAAGGAAAGTGAAGCTGAGAGTTGCAATAGCCGAACTGCTGTGTAATAAAGCCAGGATTCAAGCGTGGATCGGTGGGATCACCCCCTTTCCTTTAAGTCTCACTAGCCTCTGAAGAGTTTGCTGGTGTGCCCTTCTCCAGGTGACATCGTCCCATCGGTGGCAGGGGAGGTTTCTGGCTCACCACCAGATGCACACGAGGCCAAGTGTGGGAGCGAAGCCCTTTTTGGGAGGCACTGCGACCACTGGGGCTGGCCTGAGACGCAGGTGCAGCAGCACTGCCATTCCCAAGTTCTGCTTTCCACCTGGTCACTGATGGTAGAGACCAGGGCAGCCTGCAGAGGCAAGTCACACATATCATGTTAACTGCAGCGTGAGCCCAGAAGCAAGCCGCGCAGGTCATCTTAAAATGCCTGGCAGTTACATGAAATACGTAAAAAGAAACTGACCAAACGAATGTATTGGACTTAAACAAATGCATCCAGTAGATTATCTTTTCAACACGTCATCAATACAAAAACATCAATGAGCTATTTTACATTCCCTTTTTTATACTAGGTCTGTGAAACCCAGGTGTATTTTACACCCACAACGCATCTCCTTTTAGACAGGCCACATTCCAAGTGCTCAACGCGGCTAGTGGCTCCCACATCGGACAGAGCAGGTGCGGGAGAAGAATGCATGAGTGGAGGCTTGGAACACTTCAACTGTGCGTCCTGACTCTGACGGACTACCAGCATGACTTAGCATAGTGGTTGAGAGGTTGGACCCTGGAGCCAGACTAGCCCGCCATTAAACTCCATTTCACTGCCTGCATGCTTGGGCAAGCTACTTTGCCTGTGTTCCTTCAGTTTCCTCATCTATAAAACAGAGATAATAACAACACCTGCCTGACAGGGTGTTGAGGACGAACTGAGGAAATGCTTACAACAGTGTGGGCACAAAGTAAGCAATAGAAAAGCATTTGCTACTGCCAGTAGCAGTAGCCATAGCAATAGTAGTAGCAGCAGCAGCAGCAGCAGCAGCAGCAGTAGTAGTAGTAGTAGTAGTAAAGCATTTGCTACTGCCAGTAGCAGTAGTCACAGCAATAGTAGCAGCAGGAGTAGCAGCAGCAGTAGTAGTAGTAGTAGTAGTCGTCCCAGCGGGACTCAGTTTCCTTACCTGAAAAATAAGAATGTTGAAAATTGATAATGATCGAGATTCCTCCTTGCCCTGTTGTTTAACGGGAAACTGCAGTGAGAATCCCACGCTTACACGATGTCAGGTTTCTGACATTGGCTCTGACATGGGCCCAGGACAGGGCCTCAGCTCCAGCCTCTGTCTACAGGGGAGGCCGGCAGGAGGCTCTGTGGCAGGCATGAGTGGAGTGTGTGGAAGGATTTGCCACCTCATTTGTTATCAGTGTTAGAACGTGCTCCCTCCATCCTGGGCTCGTGCGGACTTGCACCCTGGACAGTCCCCACACTCTCACAGGCACCCTCCACAGACATTTACAAAGTCTTCGCTGATTTGAACCTCTGAGCTAGAAGAAATCCAAGCTGGGTTTGCATTGTGCAGCAAAACCCATCCTATTCCAAGTGCCTCCAGCACCAGCAAATAGAAAGGAATCCCCAAGGGGATGCCGACCCTGCAGCTCTGCCCACCAGCTGCCCTTGGGGCTGAGAGGTGAATGGGAGGCTGAGCCATCAAAAGGCCACACGGAAAAGCTGTGAATGAAGATGCCAAAATTGTAGCAATGGCGATCCCAAGGGCCGCAGCTCAGGAACTCTAGGTGGCTGGCTTCTTTCCCCTAGAGACCACAGACGTGAGCTATAGAAATTTATGGTGGAAATAGCGCAGTGGGTCAGGCACCTCCTCTCCAAGGAGATTGGCAGGGGAGAGTGTGTCTCCAAACTCATCCCCAGAGACTGCGTCAGTCCCCCCGCCCTGGACTGACTCAAAAGCTGGAGCCTCTGCTGCTCCTCTTGGAGGGCAGGAATCCAATATGCCAGCACCAGGGATCTTCCTCCCCATGGGACCAGACAGAAGGATGCCCAGGCTGCTTGTCTCAGCAAGAGAAGCACAGCAACAAAACCGTGGCCCCTCCTGCCAGCAGCGGTTTCCTCCCAGCTGCTCCCATACATTTGCCAGGAGCTACATTTCCTCCATCAAGCCCTTACCCAGAGCCCACCCTGGAAAGAAAGGTGCCAAAGAATTAGGAATCACAGGCCTACCCATGAGAAAGGACTCAAGACCAATCACTAGGCCATGCAACAAGAACGAAGCACCATGCTTTCCCCAGAGGAGAGAGGAATAAACCTCAGAGACCCTCACACTCAGGCACCATGGCTGTAGGGAGCAGGCCCTGAGTCCTCTTCTTTCTCCAGGCTGAACTGATGTTTTGCACCTCCCAGACTCATTGACTGGATCTGAAATATTTTGATATACTGGCCAGGTTGAGTGCCCTTAATGCCCATCGCTAAGAGGCCATGTTCTCCCTTTGTGACCTGCTGAGAGCTCCTGGGAACTTGGGAAGCACCCACAGTGAACTCCAGAATCCCACCATTGAAATCCAAGAGGTCGGTTCCGAGCTACTGGGGCAGAGTTGCTACGACACCTGTATCGTTGGTATCACCATCCTACACCCATCAGCTTCGCCCCACGCACACCATCCACAGCACCCTGAACCAGAGACACAGGTCTCTTAATGACAGCAGCCAAACGATGCCACCGCAACCCAGGCAAGTCCCAAAGGGAGTTCCCTGTCTGCCCCACAAAGGGAAATGTAGGTCCTACTGGACCTAGACCCAGGAGAACTGGGATATGGAGACAGAGGGTGGAATTTTTCCACACTTCAAGAACACAGAGAGTTTTCCGCTCTGAGGCCACCTGCGGTCCCCAGTTTCAGTGCCTCTCCAGGCCTGTTCCGTCTATTCATTAGGCAAATGTGCCAATGCATGGAAAGAAATCAAGGTCTGCTTAGCTTTCCCACTGGTCCTGTCAATCATCCCGAGGAAGACAGTTCCTGCCACACAGCTCAGGAAATGGGCCCCGGGGGGCCAAGGAACAGCTCCAACCCGTAAATGTATTTACACAGCACAGTGCTTGTTCTCAATGTTTCGCCAGCAGCCCACCTCTCCCGAGTGCCCTGGGGAAGTTTTATCACCAGGGAGGGCTCCTAGCTGCTGCTCTCACCAAGTCCCTCCTTGATCATCTGAACAGACAGATTGTGTGGCTGGGAGATGCGGCCACCCCCGGCAAGCTGTCTCGGTGGCTGACAGAAGGTTCTCCAGCCGGCAGGAGCAGGCTGGGGCTGGTGGCCCTGCAGAACAAACATCCTCTGGACACCGGCTGCGCTCCCTGGCTGGGGCTGCTCCCTTGAACTGTCTAACAAGATGCTCCTCTCACATAAAGGGAGCTGGCAAAAGCTCAGATTACAGCATCTTTGACAAAGGCACCACTTGGAAATGTGAGGAAAGGGAAGAGGTACCAGGTCCAGCTCAGACAGGCAAGACTGGCCAAAATGGACACGATATATTCCAGAGAGGTCCTGGGCTGAAAAGGTAATTCAAAGGCCATCCAGTCCTACCACCCACTGTACAGATGAGAAAACTGAGGTCCAGAGACAATAAGTGAGACTATTACATGGTAGTAAGTTGAACAAGGGCTTTGGTTGTAACCCCAGCTCTACAGCTTGCTTGCTCTACAACCTTGGACTTAATCTTCAAGAGTCTTTCAATTTCTTCTAGTGCACTGTTGGTGGGAATGCAGACTGGTGCAGCCACTGTGGAAAACAATATGGAATTTCCTCAAAAAACTAAAAATGGAACTGCCTTTTGACCCAGCAATTGCACTGCTGGGATTATACCTTCAGAATCCTGAAACACCAGTTCAAAAGAACCTATGCACCCCAATGTTCATTGCAGTACAATTTACAATAGCCAAGTACTGGAAGCAAGCTAGGTGCCCATCGGTAAATGAGTGGATCAAAAAACTATGGTACATTTACACAATGGAATTCTACGCAGCAGATAGAAAGAAGGAGCTCCTACCCTTCAAAACAGCATGGATGGAACTGGAAAGCATGATGCTAAGTGAAATAAGCCAGGCAGTGAAAGACAAATACCATATGATCTCACCTATAAGTGAAAACTAGTCAACAAAACAAACAAGCAGAAAAATATAACTAGAAACATTGAAATAAGGAACAAACTGACAGTAACCAGAGGGAGAGAGATTACAGGCGAAAGAAGGGAAAGGGTCATCAAGGAGTATGTATAAAGGACACATGGACAAAGCCAAAGGGGGGAAGGGTGAAGGGAAGGAGGTGGGGGTGGGTGGGGTGGGGAAAAATTATGGTGGGAAAATGGAGACAACTGTATCTGAACAACAATAAAAAAATGATTAAAAAAAGAAAAGTTTATGGATACAGAATTCTAAAATTTTTATAGATTGAAAATCGTTATTTTTTTTCACATTTTTTCATTGAACTTTTAAAAAATATTACTCCATTGTAGCCTTCTTTGTATGTTGGTTTAAAAACCTCTGATGCTAGTTAAACTCTTTTGTCATTATTAATTCTGTAAAAATATAATTTTGCAAAAATTTTTTTAAAAGTCTTTCATTTCTCATCTTGAAAATGCATAAATAAACCTACCTTATACAATGGTTTGTGGTGCTCACATGGGATAATGAAGTAAATAAAGCACTTTGAACAGTAATTATATAATTAATAACTATTGCCATTATTATTGAGTAATTTGGCCAAAATCATTCAGAGAATCCATCTCAGACAAAGGACTCAAATTCAGTTTCTTCAATTTCTATGTCAGAGTTCACCTTCAGGTTGTCCAAAGAGCCTTCACAACTAAGTCACTTTCTGTGTCAGTTATGAATAGCATTTGTGTCCTGGCTGGTGTGGCTCAGTGGATTGAGTGCCAACCTGAGTACCCAGTCAGGGCACATGCCTGGGTTGCGGGCCAGGTCCCCAGTTGGGGGCATGGGAGAGGCAACTGATCAGTGTATCTCTCACACATTTATGTTTCCCTCCCTCTCTTTCTCCCTTCCCTTCTCTCTAAAAATAAATAAATAAAATCTTTTTTAAAAAAAAGAATTTTATTCGCCCACTTATAACAGTAGCTTAAAGAACCTAGTGGTGTCTTCTCTCATATAAGGCCAAATAAAAGAAGCACAGCACTGGTAATGGGGCTCCATGAACCAAATTCCTACTTTCCTGCCATTCTAATCTCTTGGCTTTTATCCTTAAGGTCACAAGATAGCTGCTGCAGCTCCAGCTTTCAGAAGAAAGGGAGTGGGAAAGGACAGAGAGGTACTCCTTCCAAGAGAGTCAGCCCCCTTTCAAAAGATTTCCTGGAAGCTTCATTCTGTGGCTTTTGCCACACCTCTGGCTTCAAGGGAAGTTGGACAATACCTGATAAAGCTGGAGTTTTGTTTACAAAGAGGGAGAGTGGATATTGCAAGAGTAACAGCAGTCTCAGCCTTTTGGCCACACTCTTTGAGATAACAGATTAAGTCACCTCTCTCACATCCGCTTTGCATTCAGGATCCCCTGGGAGAGTCCCTAGATGTTCCCCATCTGTGCTGCAGCTGCCTCCCAGGCCCAGCCTGGTGTAGGATGGGTATCTTACCACCCCTCCATGCCTGGCCTATGCCTTGATGCTAAGAGCTGCAAGGATCTTGCAGAAGGAAAGACTGAATGAAGGAGGGGCTGCTCTGGGTGGGCACCCAGTTCCCTCAGTGCCTGTCGGTAGAGAGGTTGAATTCTTTTTCTTTTCTCTGAGTAAAGAAGATCCAAGCAACACTGAGATGACAACTTCATAAATCAATGTGAAGTCAAACTATGTCTCTTCTGCTCCAAACCAGACCCAATTCTTTCATAGTAAAAGCCAAGATCCTTCACACTGACCTGCTAGGCCCCAGAGGCTCCCTCCAGGGCACCTGTTCACTTCCCTTCCGCTCACTCTTTCCCCCCTCACTCAACTCTGCTCCTACCACAACAGCTTCCTTGCTGTTCCTCCAACACGTCAGGTACATTTCAACCTCAGGGCCTTTGCACTTGCTGTTCTCCAGCCTGCAATGCTCTTTCCCCATCTATCCAAATGGTTCCTCCCTCACCTCCTGCAAGGCTTTGTTTATATACCACCTTCTCCTCTTTCCCTCCCTGGCTGCCCGAACATCGGCCGCCATCGTGAACCACACAGGAACTACCCAGCCCAGGAAGTTCATGACCAACAGACTGCTTCAGCAGAAACAGAGGGTCGTTGACGTCCTTCACCCTGCAAGGGCGACAGTACCTAAGCCAGAAATTCGGGGGAAACTAGTCGAAACGTACAAGAATACACCAAATATCATCTTCATGTTTGGATTCAGAACCCATTTTGGTGGTGGCAAGACCACTGGCTTTGGTTCCCAGAATGATGCAAAGAAAAATGAACCCAAACACAGACTTGCAAGACACGGCCTGGGTGAGGATAAGGAGACCTCGGGGAAACAGCAAAAGGAACGCAGAGCAGGGTGAAGACAGGCAGGGGCTGCGGAGGCAAGCGCTGGGGCTGCCAAAGAAGGGGGGGAGGTTCTTCAGGGGCCTTCTCTGTGGTGGTGGGCAGATTTTTCAGCAGAGGATTGATAAACTCAGAACTCTTTAGATAGATAGATAGATAGATAGATAGATAGATAGATAGATAGATAGGTGATAGATAGATGATAAATAGATCACCTTCCCAACGAGGTTCACACTGACACACTATTGAAAACTGCAACCACCTGGGCACCCCAACCCCCTCACCCCTCGATCTTCAGATAGCACTCATTCTCGTCTAACTTACTGTTCCCTTTCTTTATTTATGATGTCATATTGCCATGCTACTTACTCTCTTCTTTTGTTTATTTACGTATTGTGAGGGCAGGGATTTGGGTCTGTTTTGTTCCCGGCTGTGCCCTCAGCACCCAGAACAGAGCCTGATACACAGAGCAAAGACATTACAAATATTTGTTGAACAAGTGTACATATTAATGTAGCTCTGTCTTGGAGCAAGTTAGAATTGCCAATTAGGAAAGGTCGTTGACGGGAAATGAAGAGGTAGGAGTTTGAAGGAACCACCAATAAAGACAGAAGCATCCATACCAAGTCAGATCAAGAACACAGGCATTCTGAGAGCAGACAGAAAACCAATGCTCTGGGCTCGTGCTGTACCTTCACGGGAGGAAACCCATTCTCTGTCTGATCAATGGACAAGGGTTTTCATACCCATTCGGTGGATGGCAAAGCTAATTCCAGCAACTGTGAGTCCAGTCTCTCATATAATCCAACTAAATGACTCAGAACTTAGTGATTCAACTCCTTAGCCCTGGCTCAAGCTCCCACAGCCGAAAGGAAAGAAAGCTTATTCTCCAAACCAGCCGCCACTGGGTCATTGTTCATTTTCTTCTACCTACAGCTTCCTGTTGACTACGTTCCTCCTTCTGAGAGGCTCTTTGACTCTGTGGCTTTCAGAGCCCCCTTTCACCTAGCAGTGGGCACTTTTCAGAGTGAGACAACCGCCCAGCTGTTGAAAGCAGGAGAAAGGACTTCACGTGAAAGTGCACAGTCAAGTTCAGACAATGTTGCTTTCCACTTATACGCCTCAACACCCACATTCAAGGGATGCCTAGGTGACAGGGCAATCGATACTCTGTCCCTGAATTAGCTGCACATGGTTTTTCTTCTCCTCCTAAATAATTTGGAAACGATTTTGCACATGCAACACACAGAAAACAGTCCTTTTTCTTTCTGCTAGCCATGAAAGTACACGCTGCTTCCTAGAGCCTGATGAATGTTAAATGTGACCTTTTGCGAAATTTCTTGGCAGGTGAATTTATGATACTTGTGGATTCTAATGGATCAGGCAGTGGCTGTTTATGTGTTTGATGAAGTATTCTTTGTCCAGAGTTGATGTGTTTTCCCAGATCTTCTTTAGTTCACTTCCCCCTTTCAATCTCTCTTTTACTCTAACTTTGTGCTTGGGTATTTCATCAATCTTCCTGGGAAGGAAATATGAATATATTTATGAATGCTCAGTCCCTAAGTTGTCGTGCACGCTGTATTAGCTTATTACTGTATCTCCAAGATAATTCTCCCCTCTCATCTCACTACATCTGTGCCTTTGAGTTCAGGGAGCTCTCAGCTCAACCAAAATTACTTTTAATGTTTGGTTTGCCACAAGAGTTGCTTTGAGGGTTTCTGCCTTAATGGGTGTATCTTCTCCTTGCATCCTTATTGCCTTTGCCTTTGTTCTTTGGTCTCAGGAAGAGGAATCTAGTGAACTGGAATTAAGCCCCAAGAGGTCATTTCAGCCCTAAAACATAACTAAGCTTAATAAGCATGTAGATATATTCATGGAGGAGAGGCCAACTAATGCATATCAGGGATGTAGGGGGCTCAGGAGGCCCTTCACCCTAAGAAAGTAGTACACAGAAGTCAACTGTTACTTGTGGGGAAGTTCCAGGATATCACAGATTTTAGCCTTCCTTCTCCAGGGCTGAGCACAGTGCTTTGCACACAGTAGGTGCCTGGTGCTCATTGACAGGAAGAAGGAAGATGAGCTAGCAAGGGAAGCAAGACTGTATTCCCTCATACAATGACCCTCAAATCCTTTATCAGAGGCACTGGGACAGGAGTTTGAGCCCACCAGGTGATTTTTAGATTCTTCTAATGGAGGCCCAGGGAGCTGCCAGTACCTCCTGGACTGTCACTACTTGAGAAGCTGTGACAGGTGTTAAAAACACCTTTCTCTCAGACCTGCAGCTCCCTCTGTGCTGTCACACTAGGCATGTGCATTTGCACTGGCCTTGCTGACTGTATCGTGGATGGCTTGGTGACCACAGTGAGGCTGGGAAGGGGCGGGTGACCGGAGCAGAGCCAGCAGATGGCTGAACAGCGTTGAAGGCCCAGCCAAGGCAAGAGCACACAGACTGTGCAGAGGCCCCTCAGGAGGGCTCTGTGCTTTCTCCAGGTACATTCTGCTATCTGGAGGAAGGGCCAGAGAAAAGGGACAGGTGAGTTTGTCCAAGGACGGGGACAAACCAAAAGCCAGAATGACACAGTGTCCGGACTAGGAACAGGGACTCATGGTCTCTGTTATCACTTGGCCTGAGTTTTATAGTTGGGAATACGTAAATGATTAATGGGATGTTTTATCATTTTGGCATCAGTTACTTAGATCTCAACTGTCTCTGTTCTCCCAAGAAGAAAATGGAATAAGCCAAGCAGAGCTCCTGGTCATCGTTCACAGCTTTGGAGGTTGCTCACCTTGTGAAATGGTAACATTCCAGGATGCCAGAGTGGATGCGCCTCACTTGAGATAAAGAGACAGATGTCATCTGCATAGTGTGATTTGAAGGGCAAAGGGAAAGCTGCGTAGCATCCCTACCCCATGCCTTCTGTCAGCTGCCACAGTGCCTGAAACTTCCCTGCTATCCACTGCTTGGGTTTTCTGTATGGAAAAACTAATAAAGCACACTTCTACCTGTAGGGAGTCCTGCAGCTCAGATGGTACAAAAAACTTAAGAATCAAACCAAGCTGGGTTCAGATCCCAGCTGTTGTTCTCAGCTATGTGATACCTGGCAAATTACTAAAATCCAAAAGACTCTGATTCCTTATTTACAAAAATGTGATTTCTACCAGCCTTGTAGGATCATCATAAGGATGGATTGGCCAACATGTAGCACAGAGTTTGACACACAATGGGGACTCAAGAAATGTTCCTTCTTTTTATACTGGGAGACAAACCTGCAATCTTTTGGTGCATGGGATGATGCCCCAACCAACCAAGCTGCCCAGCCAGAGCTTTACTTTTATTGTGATGAAAGTATAGTAAGAAAAACATTGGACAAGTGTCAAGAGCCATGGGTTCTAGTCCTTGTCTTCCATTAATGAGCTATGTGACCTACACTCACTTTACTTCTCTCAGCTTCAGTTTCCAGAGAGACTTGAAATGCATTCATTCATTCAACAAGTGCTATTGAGCTCCTGACATGTGCCAGGTGCTATTCATCTGCTTGCATGATCAATAAATTAATAAACACATATGTGAGGCAGTGGTAAGTAATAAGCAGATGATTAAAATACAGTCTTATGATGGAGAGATCCTGGATGGCCCCTGCAGATGGGGTAGTCAGGGAAAACCTATGTGAGGAGGTGACATTTGTGCCGAGGCCTCCAGCAACAGGAAGGGAGCCCGCCATATGAAGGGCAAGAGGAAACATTGTACAGGCAGAAGAAAAACAGAAGATGCAAAGGCTCCACCCAAAGAGCAAGCTCAGATGGCTTCCAAAGTTCTTTTAGCCCAACAGTCTTTATCTTAAGTTCTCCATGGCTTTTGTGTACGACACTGGGGCAAGGCACGTAACAGTTCTTTGGTGGGCTGATTACTGTTACTAATTGGTGGAAAGTGCTGTAGTTGGACTGGTTCTGGTAGTGCCCAATGGAGCGATGGGGAAAATCAGAACCAAAACTGGAAAAGGAAAAGTATGGCTAAAAAAGCTAGGAAATAATTGGATGGTGAGCTCAAAGGGGTCTTGTGAACACGGCGGCCAGTTTCCTTCTAGAGCAGCCAGCATATCCTTATCATAAGACCTGGAGAAACAATGGCAGAAGCTGGTTGCTGGGACAGTTGGATGCTTTTCTGAGGCCCCTTCACAAAGCTGAGGAAAGGTAGAACTAAGTCAGGAAGAAACTTCTAGAATGAACATAGAATAAGTCTATGCGAATGGCCAACAGATATATGAGAAGATGCTCAACTTCACTAACAAGTAGGGAAATGCAAATCAAAACTACAATGAGATACCACCTCACACCTGTTAGCGTGGTTATTATCAACAAGGCAGGTACTAACAAGCGTTGGAGAGGATGTGGGGGAAAAAGGAACTCTCACTGCGGCTGGGAATGTAAACTAGTACAGCCACTATGGTAAACAGTATGGTGGTTCCTCAAAAAATTAAGAATATACACATGACCCAGAAACATTTCTTCTGGGCATCCCCCTGGAAAATGAGAAAACATTTATTCACAAAAATATGCACCACTGTGTTCGCTGAACATTACTCACGGTGGCCAAGACATGGAGACAACCAAAGTGTTCTTTGACAGATGGTTGGCTAAAGATGCGGCCCATGTATACGATGGAACACTACTCAGCCCTAAGAAAGGATGAAATGCTGCCATTTGCAACAACATGGATGGATCTTGAGAGTATTATGCTAAATGAAATAAGTCAGACAAAAAGTCAAGAGCCGTATTATTTTACTCATTATGTGGGATGCAAAACTGAAAGTGACAAATGAACAAGACAAACAAGGAGCCAGAGACACCCCAGACAACAGTATGGTGGGCACCAGAGGGGAAGGGGGTGGTAGGGTAGTAAAGGGTGAAGAGAGTCAAATACATGTTGATGGAAGGACACTTGACTTTGGGTGGTGAGCACACAGCGCAATGCACAGACGATGTGTTACAGAATTGGAAACCTCTGTCATTTTATTAACCAACGTTACCCCAATAGATTCAAGTAAAAGGAAAAAATAAAGGTCTAACCTAGGAAAATTCTGGCCTCAGATGACAGAATGGATATAGTCATCACTTGCTCATTCACTCATTCACCCTCCTAGGCCTTGTTCTAATTGCTAGGGCTATGTCACTGAACAAAGAAGATGAAAATCTCTAGCTTACATTCCAGGGGTGGGGAGCCAGATGGGTACTGAGAGGACAAGGTGTTTAATCTGGACAAATTCTGACCCTTTATTTGCTTTAAATATTGAGTGACTAATCAGTGCCCAGTGCTGGGTATTTTGAATTACCCAATGTTCCTTTTAATATATTCCCTTTCTTCTTAAATTAACCAGATTTGATTTCTGTTGCCAAAACTAAGAACTATGACCATTACACTTAAAAAATCCTTTGTCCCAATTTACCTACATGATAAGCTAGTTTTTCTACAGTTTAAAAAAAACAGTTGGTGGTTTAAAATGACAATAATTTCTATCTTAATCACACTTCTTGTTCATCAGGTTGGCTAGCTTTTCCCAAGAGAAATTTAAAACTGAAATTTTGAACTGAATAAAAATATACTAACATCAATGTTTCTCTCCCTCTATTTCTCCCTCCCTTCCCTTTTCTTTAAAAATAAATAAAATCTTTTATACACACACACACACAACACACACTAACATCCAAGTTTGTAGTATGTACCAAAAGCAAAATTTAGAAGGAAATTTATAACAATGAATGTATTAAAAAAGAAGGATATATAAAATCAATCACTAAACTTCCACCTTAGAAATTAAAGAGATACCATAAACTTGGAGAATAAAGGATACCATAAAAATGGAGAATAAAAGAAATAATAAAATTAGATCAGAAATCAATGAAATTAAAAAGAAATCAATAGAGAAAGTCAACAAAACCACAGCTGATTATTTTAAAAAACCCAATAAAACTGATAAGGCTCTAGGGAGGCTAATCAAGAAAAAGAGAAAGAAGACACCAATTACTAATAATCAGAAATGAAAGAAGGGCTATCACTAGTGATCCCATGGACATTAAAAGCATAATAAAGGAATATTATGAACAACTCTATGCCCACAAATTTGATAACTTATTTGAAATGGACTAATTCATTCAAAAATATAAACTACCAACACTCACAGAAGGAGTAAATAACATATATATACCTATAATATATATCAAAGAAATTAAATCAATAATTAATACCCTTCCAAAAAGAAAAAAGAACCAGGTCCAGAGAGTTTCACTGGGGAATTCTTAAGGAAGAAATGATACCAATTCTCTGTCATCAATTCCAGAAAATAAAACTCATTCTATGAGATCAGCACTGCCATAGTACCAAAACCAAATAAAAGCTTTACAAGCAAGGAAAATGACAGACAAATATTACTCATGCACATAAATGTCAAAATGCTCAACAAAGTATTAGGAAATCAAATCCAACAATGTATAAAAAGAACTATACCCAAGATCAAGTGGGATTTATTCCAGATATGCAAGGCTGATTCAACATTAAAAAATCAGTTAATATAATCAACTAATGTAAATATCAACAGGCTGAAGAAGAAAAATTATATGATCATATTGATGGATTAAAAATAAAAGCATTTGACAAAATCCAACACTGATTCAGAACAGAAGCCCTCAGCAAACTAAGAATAGAGGACAACTTCCTTAACGTGGTAAAGAACATCTACAAGCCCCTACAGTATCACACTTAAAGGGAGAACCAGATGTTTTCCTCCTAAGATCTGAAACGAGGAAAGAATGTCTCCTCTCACACTCCATTCAGAACCACACTGGAAGTCCTCGCTAACTAAATAAGACAAGGAAAGGACATCAAATTTATATAGAGAAAAGGAAGAAATAAAGCTGTTTTTGTTTGCAGATGACATGATTGTTTATGTAGAAAATCCCAAAGAATTGACAAAAAATATCTCTGGAATAAGCAACTATAGGAAAGTTTCAGGATAATAGGTTAATATACAAAACCTAATTGTTTTTCCTTTATACTAGCAGTGAACCATTGGAATTTGAAATTAAAAATACATCTATATAAGCACAAAAAAAATACTTATGTATAAATCTAACAAAATAAGTACAGAACCTATGCAGAAAATTATAAAATTCTCATGTAAGAAATCAAACATCTAAATAAATGGAGAAACATTCCATGTTTGTGGATAGAAAGATTCATTATAGTTAAGATGTCAATTTTTCCCAATCTGATCATAGATTTGATATCATCTTAAAATCCTAGCCAGTTATTTGTGTATATCAACAAAATGATTCTCAAGTTTATACAGAAAGGCAAAAGACACAGAATACCCAACACAACCCTGAAGAAGAACAAAGTCCGAAGGTACTACTTCAAAGGTAAACTAATCAAGGCCGTGTTGACCTGGAGGAAAAACAGACACATAGATCAATGGAATATAACAGAGTCCAAAAATAGGCCCACACAAATATAGGCCACTGGTCTTTGACAAAGGAGCAAAGAAAATTCAAAAAAGAAATAATAGTCTCTTCAACAAACAGTACTTGAACAATTGGACATCCTTATGCAAAAATTAATCTAGATATAGACCCTCTATGTTTCACAAAAACTAATTCAAAAATAATTTAGGATCATAGACCTAAATGTAAAAGGAAAAACTGTAAAACTTCTAGAAGATACCATTAAAGAAAATTGAAGTGAGGAGTTTTCAGATACAACTGCAAAAGTGTAATACATAAAAGAAAAAAAATCAATAAGTTAGACTTTATTGAAATTAAAAACTATAATATGCAAGATAGTTAGAAAAAAAAGGACAAGCCACAGTTTGGGAGAATATACTTGCAAAACATCATCTGATAAAGTCCTTGTATCCCAAACAGAATAAGATCCCTTAAAATTCAACCATAAGTAAACAACCCAATTAGAAAATGGGCAAAAGATCTAAACAGACATTTCAACGAAGATACGCAGATGACAAACAAGCATATGAACAGATGCTCAACATCACATGTCATTAGGAAACTGAAAGTTAAAACACCAGTGAGATCCCACCACATACCCGTTAGAGTGGCTAAACTCTGAAGGGAACCTGACAACGCCGAGCACTGGAGAGGATGCCGACAACAGGAACTCTCGGTCACTGCTGGTGGGGATGCAAACTGGTACAGCCCCTCTGGGGGGCAGTTCGGCGGTTTCTTACAAAGCTAAACATAGTTTTACTCTATGACCAACAGTCACGCTCTTAGGTATTTACCAAATTAAATTGAAAACTTATGTCCACACAAAACCTGCACAAGAATGTTGATGGCAGCTTTATTTACAATTGCCAAAAACTGGAAGCACCCAAAATGTCCTTCAATAGGTGAATGAATATGTCAATTGCATTTCATGTAATGGAATATTATTCAGCAATAAAACTCCATGAGCTAAAAAGTCATGAAAAGACATGGAGGAAACTGAAATGCACATTGCTAAGTGGGAAAATAAAAAGCTAGTCTGAAAAGGTTGCATGCTGTATGATTCCAACTGTGCGACATTCTGCAAAAGGAAAAACCACAGAGACGTTAAAAATACCATTGATCGTCAGGGGTTTGGGGCAAGTGGGCAGGAATAATTAGCTGAAGCACAGGATTTTTAGGGCAATAAAATTATTCGTATGATGGTATATTAATGGATGCATGATATGCACTTGTCAAAACCTATAAAACTGTACAATGCAAAGAGTCCATCTTAATGTAAAATATGGACTTTACTTAATAATAATATATAGATATTGCTTCATTAATTGTAACAAATATACCACACTAATGCATGATGTTGATGAAAGAGGAAACTGGGAGGGAGGAAGTTATATGGACCTCTCTCGACTTTCTTCTCAATTCTCTAAATCTAAAACTGTGCTAAAAAATAAAGTTGATTGATTTTTTTAAAATATCTTACTAGCTTAAAACAATAGTTTCTTTGTCACTCAGACTCATGTCAGGGTGGCTGCCTTTTCCTCAGTGGGGACAGCCTGTTTGATGGAGCCTCGCTACCCTGAATATCACCAGGCACCATGGCAGAAATAATGTAGAAAATCATGCAATGCCTCTTAAAGCTTTTCCCCAGAAGGTGTACTCACATTTTACCATGAGCAAGTTACTTAGCCACATCTACCTACAAGGAGTGAGTAAGGAACTCGTACCATGTGCCCAGAAAAGAAGAATCAAAATACCAGTCACCAGTCCTAATGCCTACTACTCTCAGCTTCCTCATTCATTGCCCGTGGCCCAACACCCCCACAGAGACACTTGTGCGCAGCGAACATCGGAGCCAGTGGGTAGGTAAATGCTGGCTGCTCCGAGACAGTGTCCCTGTGCGCCCACACATCCCTGCCAGCGGCATTGCCCTACCTCAGGCAAGCTCCTCCTGCTTAATTGCTTCTTCACTCTGAAATCCCTGCAGAAAAACCGAGCTTTGTAAGGAAGCTCTGCCTTGGCCTCATACTCTCAGTACCAATTTACAGAGGGAAGAAGTCCGACGAAAGACAAAAGAAAGGCGGAGAGAAGTGTGTCTCAAAAGGCCTCTAGAGGTAAAAAGATCAAGGATCCCGGCACCAGATTTCACTCCACCGACCATTGCTCAGCAAGCTGTTCGACCCGTCTCTTCACCGGTTGCCACCAAAGCAGATGCCAGGGTACAAAAGGACACCTGAGTTGTAAAGAATTACAAAGTTTTGTTCTGTTCATGGTGTCCAGGAATGCCTTGAGCATGCTAAAGCTGCGATAAGTGGAGGAGAAGATATCACTAAGGACTACTTGAAGGGTGTATGACAAAAATTTAGCTCCAGTCAGTTTAACACAGTGGAGTATAGCCAGGAAGTCCAAAGGGCAGGTCTCATTTCAGAAATGTCTAGATTCAGAGGTTGATTTGAACTATGTCGTCAGTCCTCTCTCTCTCTCTCTCTCTCTCTCTCTCGCCGCGCATGATTTTGCTTTTCTGTGTTGATCCCATTCTCAGGTAACTTTCCCCATATGCCACAATATTAGCCACCTGTACCTGTAAACTTACTTTAAGTTCAGTTTATGCCAGAAAAGTAGGTCCTGCAGGAAGAGAGCAAGATGGAGAGACAGAGGATACTTCTGCCACTGGTTCCAACAAGAGTCCCCAAAGGAAACTGGCTGGTCCAGGCTAGCTCACATAGCCATCTTTGAACCAATGGCCATGACCACTGTCTTCTGATCTCACTGGTTCAGCATGGAGTAGGCGTCTTGTTAGAAAAACAATTTGTTTCTATAGGAGAGGAGAAAGAGAAGAGACCCATGTGATACAGCCTATCACAATGGGGAGACAGGCTCATGCAAACACACACACACATACTCAGACAGCCTGTATGTCCTCAAACTGAGTATCCTGAAAATGGATTATGGCTCCAGAATGTCTCAGGCTGAAGAAGATAGCATTGCCCCTCCAGAGCTGCAGCCCTGCTCCCATCCTCCATGAAGGAGACACTTACTGTGGACACTCTTTCAGCCACTTGTTGGCTGAACACCTTTGTTATATTCATACCCACCTCATTCCTCACTAGAGCCTGTGAGTACCTTAAAGAAAATGTTGGTCTGTATCTTTCTTTGCCTTCCATCATGTGGTCCAGGAATAGTCATTCAACCAGAATTGAATGGATGCCTGGATCTACAGATCCATGGATAGACAGAATAAGGAGTTTCTAAGAAAGTAAAAGACATGATCGCTGACTCCAGGATGTTTTTATTTTGTCAAGAACAAACAGAATACCATTTAACAGGACAGAACAGATTTATAAATAAAAGCACCAAACAAATATAAATTTGAATCTGATAGCCCTCAGAAGATGCCAAGTAAAACCAAGCAAAGTCAGGTCTCCACAGTTATGGAGTTTATTTAGTGACAGCTTTTGCTTCTTGTCATGTGTGCTGAAATCCTAATCACTCTCAGTAACGTGATCCTCAAATGAGAGGGCACATGGTGGATGCAGAGAGCAGTTTGGATTGGAAGGGCCCATGGTGCTTCAATTAGTGCAGAGGGACAAGCCCTAGGGCTCTAATTCCTGCCAGGGTTGAGAATGGCAGAGGCTGCCCGCCTTCCCTGGCCACCAGTACCCGACTCATCTCAGCCATCTTCCATCTGGGCACAGGGAGTTTCTCCATTCGCAAAGAGCAGAAGTCCCTCCCATCCTTCCTCTTCTGACATATGCAGCCTGCACATTAGCATGGTAATGTCCCGTGCCATTAGTGAATAACGTGCTGAATAATTAGGCTATGAAAATCTCACGGCAGGGATTTTTGTTTTATTAGCAATTTTCCATCCTATTGTGTTAATTTCATCCCATGTCAGCCGGCTCTCTAAGTAAACAATGATCACAGACAGACATCAGCTCCCAGCATATTGTGCTGCCGTGGGTGACTTAACAGACCAGAAAATGGCGTAAGTTGCCTTTTGTCTTGCAGTCTCTGCCTTCTGTTGATGTCACAATATCTGCAGTCTCTGGCCTGTGGCCCTGGAATATCCATTTCCTTTTTGTCTGTGTATGTCTGCCTCTGCCTGTCTGTTTTCAGTCTATCTCCATGTCCATCCTTGCTTTTCTTCTTCCTCTTTCTGCCATCTTCTCTCCCATACCTCTGTACACCTACCTGTAGTGATACTGTACTTGTCCAGAACCTTAGTCTGTCTATTCGAAGAGTTTTCACATCCATCTTGCATTCTCTCTCCATCCCCTTATTTTTCCCATATACCTTCTTTCATTTCTTTCACGTTCCTCCCAAGTTATCTGCTATCCTTTCCATTCAACTATCTTCTCATCATTCCTTCCTCCTTCCCCTCCTTCCACTCCTCATGCTACCTAGCTCTTGAAATTCTATCTCACATCCTCCCACCCCCCACAACTCATTTCTCCTTCCTGCTCACAGAGATTTCTGGCTGACAGATGATTAATATTTGGCCCAACCATGTTGGAAAGTTTAATGCTTTTTCTGTGATATCCCCACAGTCATCAAACATCTGCAAGTTTTTCCCAGAGCTGAGAAAAAGTTCTGTTACTTAGGATGTCATTGCTGTCCAAGTTACAAAAGCAGCTGCCAAGTCCCTGAGAAGGACAGCGGGGACAGATATTGGCAGCGTTTACCTGGGTCACCATGTGGGACAGATGTGGTAGGGGAGGGTCACTAAACAAGGGCCCTTCTTCCATTTTATTCCTTTCTCTCTGACTCCAGGAGAGCATAAATCTGTATTCCTCCAGGGCTGGATAGTGCTTACTCAAATATCCAGGCCAAAGAACTGGAACAATGAGGTAATATCTACTTTTAAAAAGATATGGCCAAATGCCAATATCTCAAGTGTTTGATATATGCATCCATAGAAGGCCCATAGCCTGGCAGGCTGCCATCAGGGGCAGCAGTTTGAGACAAGCCAAAGCCATCCATAGTTTTTGTAATTAACCCACAAAGCTACTCCTCCTGCTAAGAAGCATAAATACTATCCCTTTCATTTCACCCACCCTTGACTCCTCATTATTCAGTCACATTTCTCCACCCCTCCTCTGTGATGCCCAACGCATACATGGCCATTTGACTTCTTTAAAAACCAACTGCTGTAACAGATGAAATTGTAGTCCCACAAAGCCTGGCATGACTCTTGTGCAAAAGAGGCCCAGAAGAGGTACAAGGAGTTTTGAAAAGCACCAAGACCCAGGAGGATCTGACATTTTTGTGAACCTGTCATGTACCCAGAGCTGTGGAGTGGAAAGTACAAGAGAAAGAGTAGCTTCTGTGACCTCAAGAAAATGTTGATTAGACAATAGAAGAAGACTAGGTGACTGTTGGATTGTGTGAAATGAGCTACACACATAATTGTACTTCAAAGGAGAAATAGTTAACGTGGTTGCAGGAAGTCAGTGGTGATTTAAGTCAGATTTTAAACATTCCTGAGTGGAGAAACAACACAATCAAAGCACAAAGGTGGTTTGTGATCACATGGTCTTGGGTCACAGAAAAGGCAGCCTTGCTGATGTGAACAGTAATTGCTACTGGGCAACAGGAGGCCGCTGGGTGCTCACAGCTGTCATCTGGCACAGCTACCTAGCGAGCATCACCCCAGGGTTGGATCAGTAAGGCCATTATGATTAGTTCACCACGGACCAATCTTAGAATAAGAAATGGACTAGTCAACCCTCACTCCTGCCACACCTTCTTTATTTCAGCTCTCACCATCTGTCCACATCAATATCCTGCATCAGACACACAAACACCCCCGATGCTGACTGCTGCACTAGCTAAAATCGCCAGCCACAGCCGACTTCCCCCAGCATTCAGCGCATCAGCATTCAGCACCACGGCCAGCGCCTGAGGCAGCCGAAGGGAGAGAAACGTGGAAGGGGCAGCAAGGAAAATATTTTCTCTGTATTCAGCCATGGAGGCCCTGGCTTTTTCTCTTCTTTCTGATGCTTCTTTTCTATGGTCTACTCAAGGCCATGTATCTGGTTGTTCATAAAGATTGTCTGTGTTATATTAACATATTCACTGATTAACCAGCAGATGAAGAGAAAGAAAAACACCCCATCCCTCCACTACATACATACATAGCTCACTCCCCTCACTAAGAAGCTGATTGCATTTGAAAACAACTACAAACTCCTTCCCACCCTCTGCCATTGGTGACTAAGAGAGCTTGGGACTGCGAGACCTGATTTAGTCATTAATGTGTTGTTATCTCCTTGGCCTCTGTATTTGAATCTGAAAAATGGAGGGGGCGGGGGGTGGGCACTTGGAAGTAAGAATAAGTGAAATCATGCCTTCTCCACCATAAGAACTCCCTAAAGAAAGTATGGTATGCATGCAAGGTTGTGTTAATTAATGACACATCCAGGTGATTTCTAAAGTTTGGAACTAGTATTAAAAGGTAATGATTAACTGTTTCCTCTCCTCAAGTTTACACCACGCAGCATGTCCTGGCATTAAAAGGATGATCTGCTCTCATTTTTATCTGGATTTGCACCATTTTCATTGGCTTCTTGATGATAGGAGATATGTTAAGTCAATTGGACCCAAGAATATAAATTGATTTCCTTGTTTGGTGATGCTCACTTGCTCCTCTCTCCCTCCCTCTCCCCCCTTCCCCCTCCATCCCTCTCCACCCCCAACTCTCTGTTGAGTTGATACAGGCAACACCTCAACAGCTGCTGCCCCAACAGCCATAGCAGCAATAGGCAACAACAGCTTCAGCAGCTTCAGCAGCAGCAGTGAGCAGAGCATCAGGAGCTTTCCCTTCTCTTCATTTCAGGAAGTGAGAAAAGCTGTGTCAAGTGATGGGGAGGGGGCTGGCTGCTCTAGAATCTCAGCTCTCCTCCAAGAGCCTGGCACCGGGCACAAGAGTTGCCATGAGCACACATACCAACAGGGCAGCTTCCAGCTGGCATGAGGAGCTGTACCCTCAGCACTGTTGGGAAGAGCTGGGAAGGAGGGGCCAGAGCCAGCCTCTAGACAGAGCTGAGATGCAGCCTCTATAAGAGTGGGGAATCTCAAAGCCATAAGGTGGCACCACAGAGTTGGACACAGTCTCTAGCAAGGAAATCCTTCTGTCCTTGAGACTCAGGGAGGGAGAATCCTTTCCTGAAGGTCACAGAGTTGATAGAAAGAAAAGGCCAACTTTTCCAAAGGACTTAGGCCCTGCCTCAGAAAGCTGGAAACAGAGACAGTCAGTAAATACACACAAGGCCCCAAAGTAAACAGATTCTCTGAACCCTCTGGGCACTGCCAACCTAAGCTGTACTTTCAGACAAAGCACCCAACCAATAGTACATGTCCTGACAGTACATAGCATTTGGGTAATGTATTAGATTTGGAAAAGCCTTCTAGAAAAGGCTTTAAATGTTGGTACCTTTGCCCAAGATTGCAGACCTTGCTCCCCACTGATGCACCTCCTGTGTTACATTGATGTAACAACCCCCAGCACTTCTTGGACTCAGGCGGCTGTTCCACATCTTTCCCCAACATCACATCCCTGGGACTTTGGGCTCCAGGAGAGGTTTCCCAGCCCCTCCCCTGACATAAATGTAGCCAAGATGCCCCCTCCACTCTCCCGGCAGGTACTCCGCTAACATGTCTGAGAAGCAGACACCCAGAGCAAGGTGCAGGAAGGAGAACATGAAAATGTCTCTGATAAACAAGCAGTGACCCAAGACAGGCAGGAGTTAACAGTGAGCTCTGGAACCTAATGACCTAGGTCCCAGAGCTGGCTCCATTCCTACTAGCTGCATATTCTCTCACACTTTATTTAACCTCTGTGCCTCAGCTGCCCCATCCACAAATCAAAGATGGTAACAGCACTGATGCCCCAGGAATGTTGAAGGGCTCAGGTGAGAGCATGCAGGCAGTGCCTAGCATGTCCCCTAGTGACTACATGGAACGAATGGTACTATAATGGGGGGGGGGGGTGCATTTCCACAGGACTTTTGGAGGCCTGTGGTCAAGGCTGTGGATATGAGGCATAGTGATATAGGGCACAAGCCCTTGCTATACCACTGGGGAAATTTCCTAAAAGAAATAAGCCTGTGGACACACAACCCCGGCTGACTCGGGACTCCCATTCTCTTCCTGAAATGCCCCTTCTTCCTCTAGTCACCTTTTTGAAAGTCTTAAAGTCCTGGACCAGAGGGGCCCACGGGGTTTACATAAACTGGGCTCCTTGGTGAAATCAGACCTTTAAGAAAAGCAGGCAGGTAATGCAGGTGGGTGACTCCTTTCCTTTACTCCCCCCTCCCCCACAACACTGCAGAGCCGGCATCTTCCTCCCCCAGGTCCCCAACACCTGTTGGTTTAAGCACCAAGTCTTCTCCCACACCCAGCCTTCCTTCCAACCTGGGATCCCCTCCCGAGCATATCCCTGCACCTGTATTTGTTAATCAAGCCGTGGAGGATGTAGTAATTGCCCAGCAGAAAACACGGGTGCAGATGTTAGGGAGCGCTGGGGCAAAAGTGCTAAATGAGATTCTTGTTTTCCAAACAGAACCCAAGACTTAATTACAGCCTTTCCAAGTGCTTATTAAAAACCCTTATTTTTTTTTCTTATTGTTTTCCTGCATGGCGCATATTGAATCAGCCGCCGCTGTTGTCTTGTTTTTGGAGCATTCATAAAAAGAACCGGCGTGGAAAATTGCAAGCACAGATTGAACCCAAACAATATCTTCTCCCTTTGCTTTTCTCCCTGGTTCTTCTTCCTGCTGAATAATAACATCAGAGATTGTATTCAGCAGGCATCCTGGCTCTTTCTCAAGGGCCAAAGGGGTCTTTTGCACACAGAGAGACCCCCTCTCTGCCTGCCCAGGAAGAGTGTGGAGGCAACTCAGTTTGACCCTGAGGCCAGGAAGAGCAGAAAACCACATCCTGTTGGAAAGGGGAGGGGACAGGTGATCAGGAGACATGGAATCACAGACCATCAAGCCAAGACAGTAACCATGTCCATGACCTTCCCTGACAGGTGTAGAAACTGCTGGCCCAGGGAAGTGAAGTTATGGAGCCAAAACAAACCCTATCCAGAAAGATCCATGGGCTTTTCTTTGAGCCCACAAATTTCCTCATCAGAAAAGGGGGTTGTCCCTGGCTGGGTGGTTCAGTTGGTTGGAGCATCATCCTGTACACCAGAAGATTACAGGTTCCATTCCTGGTCAGGGCGCATACCTAGGTTACGGGTTCAATCCCTGGTTGAGATGTGTATGGGAGGCAACCGATTGATATTTCTCTCCCACATCAATGTTTCTCTCTCTCTCTCTCTCTCTCTCTCTCTCTCCCCTTCCTCCCTCTCTAAAGTCAATAAAAACATATCCTTGGGTAAGGATTTTTTTAAAAGAAAAGAAAAGGGTGTTTGTCTCTGGATGCCTTCTCACAGGGAATGTCCCATCTTGACAACCAGCTTTGCTCCCAGTGAGTCTTTTCACTGCTCCAAGGGGACCAGGTCATGGCTGGATGTGGTACCACCCAGGCCCTCAAAATTTGAATTGCCTACTTACTTCTGAATGAAGCTGCCTTTCAAAAAACAACCCTGTTTTCCAGGCCTTTCTCAGACAGTGCCTATGGGACAAAGTCCTAAGGATGGATCAGGGGAGAGAGATTAGACCCCTCCACGTGTCCCTGGGTCTCCATCAGAGTCACCCCTGCTACCCTGTCCTGCTCCCCTCACTCGCTGCCACCATAGACACTGCTTGGTCTGGAGCCCAGCTTTTGATGGAGCTGCAGCTCCTCACCGTGGGGCATCTTCCCTCTCTGCTGTTCTGCTGACAGGAATGGGGACAGTCACAATTAGTGCCCATTTAGAGGAGCGGTGAGGACATGGAGGGAGTTTCTTATTGAACAATGTGTGAAGTTCTATTTCTTCTTTCTGTTCCTGCTCCTTACAATCCACCAGCAGCCATCCTCCCATCCTTCACTGGCCGTATCATCCCAAGGTGCCCTGTCAGGAAAGCATGGGAGAGAAGGGAATGGAAGCTGGTCCCATATGTCCCCTGCTCTAAGTCAAAACCCCAATGAACCCAGACTCTGGCTCTGGGTCCCTTCCAGCTGAGGGGCAGCCCACTCTGCTTAAAGAATGGGGTCCAGGCCTTGGCCATGTGACTCCAGAGAACTCTTGATTTCCTCCTAATCTTCCTCCTGAAATTTTGTCTCCAAATCCTAATTTTCAACCCTGCATGAGGGAGAGAGGAACCGGGGAAGAGAAGAAAATTGGCAGATTCCCAGGACCCTCCACCACCACAGAGAGTGGATGTCAGAAGTAGAACTCCAGGCACATCCGAGCCCCCTGTGCCCAGCATTGAGGACACCTCACCTCTTCGGGGCTCTGGGCTCCCCAGGAGCCTGGATGAAGTGTGGCCAGGCCAACAACTGTGAACACGCATTGTTTTTCCTGCAGTTCCCCAGGGCGGGGCTCCCCAGCAGAATCGTGGAACTTTGGAGAGAAAGACTGTGCCACATCCTCAGACTGATTCTCTATTTCCATTTCACCCTCTATCTCCAGAGCTGCAGAGCTAAACACGGCACTTTGCAGACCGTCTTGTGGCTCAGCTCAGGTTCTGCCAATCAGATGCATTTCTGCCAGATGTGGAGAGTGGCACCTGGAGGACACCAAGTCTCTGCAGGGGACGTGTTCAGACAAGCAGGGCCAGGCAAACACAAGTATTGCTGGGGGCTGGACTTCAGGGGCCACGGTCACATCACCAGGCTCACAGGTATGGGCGGCTGTGATGGTGACGAGAGAGGAAACCAAGACACAGCAGTTTCCTGACCCCATGGCTTTGCCTTCATCCTCTGGGCTCTTCCAGAGGTTCTGTAAGGTCTCAATTCTCTGTATAAAGCCTCTTTCTGCTTGAAATGACCAGAGAGGTTTCTGTTTCTTACCTTAAGTGCTGATTGATACAGGGTCTCTAGAGGTCTTCATATCATCCTGTCGATGCAGCTCACAGAAGTGAAGTGACTTCCCCAAGGTCTCACAGCAACTTAGAGGCAGAGCTGGGGCCAGACTCAGCCTTTTGCACTGTAACCCAGAACAGCAGGTGACAAGGCTTGTAGCTATACCTTAAAACTCCCTTTGCTTTCTACCCCAAGCCCTGCCCACCCAGCCCCCACCTGTAGGTGCTGTGTGCATGTGAGTGAGTGTGCAAATGCTTGGGCATGGCTATGTGTGTGCCCTGGCACACATCAACACAGTACATGCCAACACTGAGGCCTTTTATCCCTGGTGCCACCAAAATCCCAAGTGGCTCTGCTGCCACCTTTGTACTGAGCTGCTATTAAAGTTCTTTCAGGGAACACGCTTTCATTTCATGGGCAATTCTGAATCTCCATTCAGAGGAAATTGATGTTTTGCCAGGCAAGTTCCCACTTGAGAGACAGTCAGAACTCACGGTAAGAGCAGATAGAGATGATGTAAGTCAGCGGCTTAGAACAATAAAACAGCTGAACCAATGGGAAAAGTCTCTGAAGGTGATACAGTTAAACACTTGTCTTCCTAAGGAGGCTGTTAACAGCCTGTGTCACCTGGGGCCAGGGGAGAGATCCACCAGCCAAAGACAAACTCAGAGACAGGGTGCTCCTGGGCTCCACTTGGGCTTGGGGAAGCTGTGGTCCAGCCTTTGGTGTGGATAGGGCTTCCTTCCAAGAACAGAAACCTTGGCCCACCTCAGGGAGATGACAATGGCCATTGGAACAGCAAACAGCAGAAGGGTATATGGAGGAAGAGGAGGAATGGAAGTAGGTCCAACCAGGGAGCAGCGTATTTGAACTTTGGAGGGTCCATTATCATTCTCCCCATCCTCCAATTCTCCTTTCCTGAGTCTAAATGCAGCCCATTATAAACACCAACGTGGCCTGCTTCCAGGAGATTCCCCAGCGCCGCCGGCCCCCAGGGCTCAGGCAGACATTCCACAGCCCAAGGGGCGCCTTCCCATTGAAGCCCACGCCATCCTTCTCCATACCCCACAGCTCAGAGAGCCCAAGTCCTCTGTCCCCGAAGTGGATCTGCAGTCAGGCCTGCCTGTGTGAACACTTCCATCAGACTGTATCAAAATGAAAAAATAAAAATAAAAGGATAATGCAGGACGTGTGTGTGTTTGTGTGTGTGTAAGGTTGCCAACCGTTCTTTCTTGGACAGAACTATCCTCTATACTGAGATTATTCCCTTCCTGGGAATAGTCTCTTTTCATGTTAAAATATTTTTTCTTTTATGAATCAATAATAATAGGAATGGTGACTTGATTGTTGCTTTAAGGTGGTGTTTCTTTTCCTTTTCTTTTTTAACATTCTCATTTGACAAAGAAGTCAGCTCCCTTGCATTAGTCGCAGTTGGTTGGCTTGATTTTGATTTTTACTGGTCTGTGCAGTGTAGAGGCTAACAATTCACCTTCTTCCCTCCCTCCCCCTCACCTCTGCAAGACCAATGCAGAGATCCGGGGTAGGTTCCACCTTCTCTGCACTCAGGTGCCCACTTCCAATCCCTTTGTCACAATGCAGCAGAGGAGCCAGAGCAATACTGGCCCTGCCATCTTCCTAAGAAAATGATGGAAATCTGAGACCCCGTCACACACAGGACAGGTCCCACCTTCCCGCCTGCCTATACCCTCTTCTCCCAGATATAAACCAACAGCTTTGTCATGATCCACTAGAAGTCATGTTAGTCATTGCCCCAAGGAAGCTTCAAATTATTACAAAGGGCTGTTGGTGAGTGTGTGAGATGGGAGTTCATCTCAAAACCAAGCCGGTCCTCTCTTAAGCAGGCTCTGGACCCTAAGTGACTCTGGAGCCAGATCTGCAGATACAACACACGTATGATTGGCCCATCTTTGCCTTTGCCCAAGCTCCCTGCCACCTGCGGGGTTCCTCTGCAGCTCCTGTCTGCCTCCAGCCTTATCCCTGTTTGTAACTCAAATGCCAAATCAGCCAAAGATTGAGCCACTCTGTGAGCTGCTCCCTCCCAAAACCACCAATGCCCAAGAGAGGCCCCAATCACGTGTGAGATGCAGTGCCAGTCTCCACAGGCCCCTCCCAGACTGGGCTCCTCCATCTCCAGGTGACTCAAGGCTACAGGAATGGGCTTTGCATATAGACTGGTCCCTGCTAACTGAGTTTTTCCCACACTCACCCTGCAGCCAACACCACCAGAAGACTGCAGGGTCACCCAACGCATTCTTTTGTGCTTCCCCAGGAGGTAAATTAGGTCTTCTGGCCCCAATTTTTTATGTCATATATATATAAATTCATTTAATGTACGTTATTATTACTCCCATTTTGCAGCTAGGAAACAGGCATAGAGAGATTAGGTAACTTGTCCAACGTCTCACAGCTCGTAGATGGAGGAGCCGGGATTTGAACCCAGTAGTCTGGCTCAAGAGCCCATGTTCTTAGCCTCACAGTGCCACCTCTGTTTTTGGCACACAATGAGCCTTATGGAGCCCAGAGGCTTAGACAAAAGTAGGACTCAGAAAGACAGAGATCAAGGACCTATTTCATGCCACGGCCCATGCAGGTCCTGACACGGGACTTCTTATACTCTTAGGTCTGCAGAAGTAACCATGAAACTCTATGAAAGCTGTTAACCTGCTCCACGAAGCACGTGGTAAGACCCCTACTCATTTGACAGAGGCTAAATGAAGTCACCAAGGGCATGAGCACAGGCAGAAGAAAAGAAGCGTCGGCGGGATGTCGGGAAGATGAGGCAGAACCAACAAAAGAGTCTGAAAGGAGCATCCAACAAAGAAGGTGTCCAGAAGGAAAGTTCAGTGTTTCCAAGAGGAGGGAGTGGTCTGCGGTGCCAGATGCTGTTGACCAGTCAAGATGAAGAAGAAGTCCAGGCCACGGACATAGGTGATGTTCTGTTACTGCCTCACCGCAGGCTCTTGGATGAGTCCACTTAATGCTCCAGGTGCCCATCTCTCCACTTGTCCAATGGGGATAACAGTATCTCTGTCCTTGGGTGGTGTGATGAGCTACTGGAAAAGGAAATAATTTCAAGTGTCTGGCACTGCTTGACCACAGCAAGCACAGCGATAGTAATGAATAAGTAGTGTAAGTAACGGTAGATATTCAGCTAGTTCCTGTCCTCTTTTACTCTTCACATAGCAATAGGAAGAAAAGGAAGAGAGAGGTGGGTTCCCTGCGGGTAGGGAGTGGGAAGAGATTTGGAGGACTTTGGGGGATTCTAGCCAGTCTCTGCTTCTTTTTCCCAGGCTTCGAAACATTGTTTGGAAGCCTTCCCAGCGGGATGCCACCCAAGCCCTCAAAGGGGGCTGATGACCATCAGGGGACCAGGGTAGTGTAACCATGGGGAGAACACCAGCAGCACCCTGGAACCTCACCAGCACTGTCGGTCCAAGCGGCAGAGCAGAGTCACGAATAGAGTGAAGAGTAAAGGAGAGGCCTAGGGTATGGAGGGAGGGGGAGGGAGGTCGGCTGCCTGGACTCTGTCCCGGAAGTTCACCACTGCAGCAGATGACACAAGGAGACCTCACAGAGCCCAGGGCCCAGTGTGGCATGATGACAGCATCAGTGGGCAGCACTGAAGTGCCCTTCATAAAATCCCGGCCCCGCCCAGGAAACTCTCCTGGTCTCTGGTGACAGTGGTCATCTATCTGCCATCTGCCTGCTGCCCATCCCTCAGCACCTTCAGCAATCTCCTTGCCCCTCAGATCCCAGATCATAGACTACCATATGTATCCCACAGGTCTGGTAGGGCCCAGGACCATTCTCCACGGTGTCAGACACTTCCGGTCTCCATAGTTACCAAGCCCCTCCCAGCATCTCCCACCAGGTCAGCCCTCAGCCCTGCCTTCTCCAGGGCTCCCTGGCCTCCCTGCCCTGCCTGACAGAGAGATGTTGCTAGGCTCCCAGGAACAACTCCCTAAGCTCAGGGTTAGGGCCGGCTCAGAGCTGAAACCCCTTTGCTCATCACAGCATTTTGCCTCTATCACCTCAGATCTGCCAGGCCAAACCCCAACTTGCTCTGGGTTGCCATGGCAACTTGTTTCACAATCACATGTGCCCTGACCCTAGAGCTAAGGAACTAGGGCCTGTGCCTCTATATCTTCGGGGTGGCCTCAGTGCAGAACGCTGGGATGAGAGCACAGGTGGGCAGGGTGCTGACCCTGGCGGGGGGGGGGGGGGGAGGGCATTAATTACTTCTACAATATAAAAAAATCAGTGTAAGCAAAAAAAAAAAAAGAGTTCTCTCGAATCTGCCTATTGTTTTTTCTGGTCCTGTCTGGCATGGGCCCAGTCCAAGCCACCAAAGTCTCTCCCCTGCACTAGGCAAAGGGCAGACAGGACCAGAAAACCATGGGGACAGTCTCCTAACTGATCTCCATGACTCCAGGACCGGCTCCTACAATCCCTCCCCAGCCACAGCCAAGGATTGTTTTGTAACTTGGAAACGGGTTATACTAGCCCCTGCTGGACACTCTAGAAACTGCCTGTTGCCTTCAGGATAAAGTCACCTCCTGAGACCAGACCATGATCCGGCTCTGGTCTCTGCTTTAGTCTCCGCTACCCCATCAACCCTGGCCCCCCAAACCCTGCCCTGCTCTCCATGACCCAGTCACCCTGAACATCTGTAATCCCCCAAATGTGCCATTCTCTGCCTCTGCACCTCTGCACATGCTGTTCCCTTTGCCTGGGCTGCTCACCCCCTCTGTCTAGCTAACCTTTATTCAGCCTTCAGGACTCAGCTTGGGTACCACTTATTCCAGAAAGCCTTCCTTGACAACCACCCCCCAACTAAGCTGGGGGCCCCTGCAGGCTCTCCCATGCTTTATCCTATCCCGTTGAGGCTGCATCCCATATGTTAGCTGGTCTTCCTCCCACCCAACTCTAAGCTCCGAGGAGGCATAAATGACTATCTTTATTCACATCTGTAATCCTAACATTAAGCCCCTTGCAGGCCACAAGGCAGGGAATTCAGTGTCTGAAGGGATGAATGAATCAATCAAATGAAGAGGGGAGGGGAAACTCTGCATGTGTGACTGTGAGCACATCTCTTCAAGTACAGAAAGTGAATATAAGAGTTTGCTGCATGATACTTGTCCACTTGCACAATTACAGCTGAGACTCCCGACCTGAAACAATAGTCACAAAGCCCTCGCTGAAGCAGGGTGCAGCCAAGAGGAGGGCCCCAAGAAGGGATTTGGAATGGGGTCCAGAACTCAAGGTGTCCAGGAAATGTTAGACAAATATATATAGGATATCCTCACCCCCACAAGCCTGAGCCAGGGGGGATCTGACACATGGAACAGGGCCATTCAGAGCTGTTTTGGGTAGCAACAGCTTTGCAGCCAACCCCTGGCATGGTCATTTAACATATCTATAACCTTTAACTGGTTTCATACATATGTTAAATAGCTGTGGCCATGCTTTGAGCCAGGGGGATGGGAGCAAATTCCACCCAAGATGGGACTGGGAAGCAACTCCCCCTGGTTACAAGGCCTGCGTGAGAGCTTGGAGATGATTGGCTCCATGCCATGGGGCCACACCTGCCTGGACTTACAATGGCATCCCAGTAAAGCTGGAAGAATACAGGGATGCTGGCAGGTGTAACTGATTGTAGGAGGAGTCGGAAATGGGGCTGCAAAGGAAGATGGGCGCTGGGATTTAAACCTAGGCACGGCAGTTCTGAAGGAGAGGAGGATCACACGGTTCTGAGGGGAAATGAAGAGGACCACGAGGTTCTGGAGTGAATAGGAAGGGCCACAGGGTTCTGAAGGAGATTAGAGAGGACCATGTGGTTTTGGAGTGCTTCTTTTTGCCACACGGCTTAGGCAGCAGGAGAGACTTTGCCAGGAAGAAAAGGGGAGAAAGGACTCTTGCTGGTGGGCCATGAGAAGGTGCCACATGGCTTTGGATTAACTGGAGATCATGCGGTGACACAGCTGATGGTGCCGGGAGCCTGAATCACAGACTTCTACTTCTTTTCCTGAGATACGGTACCCCGGACTGGGCATAGGAACAGGGAAGGACTGTGTGCATCTGTGGGTATTCTAAAGGACTTTAGTATCTTATTGAAGACATTAAGCCATTACTCTAAGTCTGTGTAACTTTTAAATAAATAATTTCTTTCCTTTTCACCAGTCTCTGGCATTGAGAGACATCTTTCCTCTGGCAGCGGGCATTTTGAACCTAGTAGGTGTGTGTGGAGGGGGGAACCTCCAGAGTCAGAAAGGGGGGATCCTTTCTGTAATAATATATCATGAACCACCCCCCCGCCCCCCGCCTTGCTCTGTAACATCGCTACATTCTAGGAACTTAAGGAAGACCTGGTCTCCCACCACCGCTGTCACACCCCCACTCCCAACCCAGTTATGTAAGCAGGAGACAAGAGAGGAGTCAAGATCATGTTCAGAAATGTGGAGTTACAGACCCAAGGGGAGTGTCCTGTGGATTTTCCCTCCTTTCCCCATGGAAAATGCATCCCCAAATCAGAGCCAAGTAAAGGCAGCTCTAACGAAATCCACTGTAGAGACCAAAATGCCTGCAAGAAGGAGATGCTGGAGCTCACTCAACCCAGTAGGAGGCAATGGGCTTGGTCAGGCCCTGGTCTGTTCAGACATCTCTTCTGCCACCCTCCACCCCCACCCCCCAACCAGGGCACAGACAAGCCTAGAGCACACTCTTTCTGCACTGCTAAGTAAAAAGCTTCCAACAGGGGCTTATATAACCCATTTCCCAGTTACAAAACAACCCTTGGCTCTGGGAGGAGAATGAACAGCAGGGGCCAGCCCTGGAGTCAGGGAGATTAGATAGGAGACTGTCCCCATCTTTTTCTGGTTCTGTCTGCCATGAGCCTGGTCCCAGGGACAGAAGTTCATGACCTGGACTGGACTCATGCCAGGCAGGACCAGAGAAAAGCAGGCAGATTCAAGAGAAATCTTGTTTCTCATCTGTGTACGCGGCTCCACACCCAGCAGCACCGCAGTACCAAGCTTCGAGAGGAAGGCTTGGAGGAGCGCTGAGGCACATGGGTGGTGGAGATAGGAATTCCTAACCCAACTAGACCAGGCTGCCTTTAATTCCTTAAAGGGGCCAGAAAGCCAGGGCTGCTTGCAACACAATTAGGGGATGGGAGGGGACACCCGGGAGGGGACACCCACCCTGTTTCTTTGTATCTCTCTCAGTGCAGACCCATCAGGAGAGAGGATAATCTGAGCACCATTAGGGTCTGGAGAAATAAGGGCACTGGGGAGTGTTAGCAAGAAAAGTTCTTCCCAAGGTCTGGAGCTGAGCTTCTCAGCTCCACCTCTTCCTCTCTCTGCCCCATGGCTCCCCCTCCTCATGTTATTTCGATTATAAAATATTCAGCACCTGGATGAAAGTTCAGCATTAAGGTCAGCTGTGCCAATGCTGAACCCACACCAAACACTACCTGCAGAAAACTGGAAAAGATAGAAGGGGCACAACATCTCTCTAGGGTGTTTTCCTCCACCATTCATTCACATGGGTGCTTTGGCATCCTGAACACACAGCACGCAGGCAAACGCACAGCAAGCCTGACTCAGCCAGCGCACACAGCCACCCCAGCTCTCCTAGCCTTCGGACAAGAACGCAGCTCACAGCCCTGGATCTTGAAATCATATTCCTGCCCCAGCAGCCTCCACAACCAGCCCCAATCCAAGAGGAAAATTTCATTCCCTTTTGGTTCTTACAATCATCTGCTTTTTCTCTCCCCTCTTCCCTCTCCGTTGCTGCCAGCTCCTTCAGTCTAAGTATTTATGATGTCATAACTCATTAACATTCCTCCTAGGACATCTTTAATAAACATGCTGAGGGGGAAAGCCTCTGTTTGAATATTAAATATGAAATTTATAAGACACATAATCCTCCTAATTAAGTTGAATTTAGCCTTGGGCATTAGTTTAAGAGAAAGAGAGAGAGAGTGGAAAAGGAAGCAGTAGCCAATAAAAAGCCCAGGGACCTGACAGCTCAGCTTAGCCATTGTAAATTCTAGCAAT
Source organism: Desmodus rotundus (assembly GCF_022682495.2). Lineage (NCBI taxonomy): Eukaryota > Metazoa > Chordata > Mammalia > Chiroptera > Phyllostomidae > Desmodus > Desmodus rotundus. The sequence goes on along the minus strand of NC_071392.1, from coordinate 77,432,499 downwards.
TTTATCCTCTGCTCCTTGAGACATCCAGCCCCACAGCATCTCCAGGGTCAAAGCCAGGTAGGCAGGCCGGGCTCAGAAAGGGTTCTACTCTCCCTGTTCTCTGCACACAGGCCAGATCCCAGTGACTGATGTCCAGCCAGAGAGATGGGACCTCTAGTATCTGCAGGGGTGTCCAATCCACAGCCTGTGGGCCTCCTGCAGCCCAGGATGGCTATGGATGTGGCCCAACACAAAATCGTAAATTTGCTTAAAACATGAATTTTTTTGTTTTCGTTTTTGTTAGTGTTTGTGTATTTAATGTGTAGCCCAAGACAACTCTTCTTCCAGTGTAGCCCAGAGACGCCAAAAGGTTGGACACCCCTGAATTCTAGAGCATTGGGTGGTGGGGCGGGGGTGTCCAGGCTTTATAACCCTCATGCCAAAAGTGAGGCCCCCGCCCCTGGGCCAAGCCATCTGTCCTGGCCAGGCTCCGGACCCGCTCTCCGTACTTCCTTCCCTCAGGGTACAGGGTGCCCTTGGTTTCTGTAATTCTGAGTCACTGCATTTAGCAGTGGAATTTTCCCAGAGCATTGTCACTGGGGTTACAGCCTTCTCCTCCCTGGCCTCTTTGATGTCTTCTCAAGGAAGGTGCCTCCCCTGGTCGTTCACCCTCCCACACCGCATACATCCTCTGGGACAGCGTGCTACCTACTTCTCCTCCTAGAAAGAGTCGTGGCCTGTGTCGTCACACTCTCATTTAGATCTTTCATTTCCCGAGGCCCCACGACATGCCCAGTCATCATTCAAATTCTGCAAGGAACACCAGGATAAAATAGGCCCTGTCCTCTGAGAGCAGGCTGTCCTCAGGCTGCCTCCAGAGCGGGGGGAAAAGGATGGCCAGTTACACCAGGACTAAGGGCTACTGTGTCCTGTGGGAGGGATCTCAGCAGAAGGGCTGGAGAGAAGACCCAGAGCAAGGACCTGGATGTCTGGCTTCAAGGGTGGTGCTAATGGAATTCAGAGCAAAGGCTCAGGAGGAGTTAGGGGAAGGCTTCCAGGTGCAGGAAGAAGTTGAGCAGAATGTGCATGGGGTGAGGCGGGGGTTGGGGGAGCATGGTAGGACCTGGAGAGACAAAGGGACAGAGGCATTCCAAACAGGGTCAGCTGGTGCAAAGGGAGAAACCCGAAGCTCTCTCCAGGGTAAGGTTATATCCCAGGCCAGGACGTGCATGGGGCCAAGGGGCGGGGCAGAAAGAGCAGGAGCAGTCTTCTTTCTTGTGTCTTCAAATGCTTCAGTCACTGCTGGAGAAGGGACATCCTTCTTTGGAAAGAAAAGCCCTTGCCTACCTGTACCCCCACATGACATTTTGGTCCAGCAGCTGCCTTCTTAGGAATTGATGGGAAGTGGTCGCTTGTGCATGCCAGCTCTCGCGCTGGTAATGGGGAGTAAACAGCCTCTGGCCCTTTCTGCAAAGGAGACAAGCAGAAAAGTGCTCTGCATCCCAAATGGAAAAACATGAGAATGGGCATCCCTGAGACAGAGAAGGGGGTGGTCAGCCACCTCTGCTCCCCAGGATGTGGGGTCCAGGAGGGTCCTTGCTGCTAAGGCAGGCAGGGCAGACTATGTTGCTGCACTCAGAACACACCAGGGGAACAGAGGAGCCCCTGCCATCTCAGCAAGTGGGTGCAGGAGAGGTCAGCTCAGGTAAGGGCTTGGAGCTGATGTAACCCAAAGAAAATAGGACAGATTTCTCAGAGCATCAGGATAAGCAGGATCTGCTCTGCAATTGGGCTGGCTTTGAATAGCTGCACCCAGGCTCCAGGAGCTGAAACTCCTTTGCACAAGACTTGCAGAAGGATGCTTCTTTTCTACCTCGTGCACCTGTAGCACCCACCCTGATGCAGACTGGGTGAAGAGTGGAATCAACAGTACGGTCACAGCAGTGCTTTATAAATATGCACAGAAAAAAACAGGAGGAAAACACACCTAAGTGTGTACAGTGGTAGTGTCTAGGTCATGGACATGTGGGTGATTTTTAGGTATCTTCCCCATCAACCCTCCCCCCTTAATTATTATTCGTAAGAGTCTCTATAGTATAAATCCTTAAGCTTGTAGGCTCTTGTTGCATTTTAAATGACCAGTCTGAAAGCATGTTGTCAATAACGTCTAGGAGAGAGTGAGGAGCAGACAGACGTAGGCTGCGACCACAGGAAGCAGCTCCAGACAGACCCACAAGAGACAGAAGGCTGCTGGCTGGACACAGGGTTAGCTGGTCAATACTGTTGGATCTGGGCCCAGAGCTCTCTGTCTGAGATTGCAGGAGGAAATCATGCCAAGAAAGGAAGGCTTTGTAGAGAATGGGGAGGAACTAAGAAGGCGAAGAAAGCAAAACACTGATCTCAAGAAATTCCACTCTGTCGAGGAAGCAGCAGGGGAACATGCAGAAGAGTGGGCAACACCTGAACCTGATGGGGGACGCAGCAATTAGCCCTGGGAAAGGAGAGCGGAACTTGGGGGTTGGACGGCCTGAGGCAGAGTGGAGCCTTTCTCAAGTTCATCTGTCACAGACATGCTCCTTCAACTGGGTTCTGAAGGGAGCTAGCAAAGACACCCAAGGCCTTCTGGCATTTCCTCCAGTATGTTTGCTGATGTACTCATGGAATTGGATTTTAACTCCCGGGTGACAAAGAGCAGGGATAACAGGATTACAGCACTTCCTGTGCCTGGGACACACACACACACAGAATTGTAGCAGGAAGGCAAGCTCCTGGAGGAGCAGTCTCTGAGCAGCTGTGAAGTCCCCTTCCCCAGAGATACTCCATGGGGGGACACATGAGCGGCCACATTCCAAAGCTATGCCCTACACAGTCACCCTACAGGGCTCCTGGCTCCTCTCGTCATCTCCTTCCTCATCTTACACCCCCCAAGAAGCAGCTCCACAGTACAGCAGCAGTGGAGGGAGTGGGGAGGCAACACCTGAGTTCTCCCTCACCACCCACCGACCTGGGTCCACAGGGCTGACTTGGCTGGACCAGTGGCACCCAAGCAGACAAGCTTGCCCACAACCCCTTCACCACCAGAGGTGGCATGGGTGCTATAAAGCTTTGCATTCATTCATCCTACAGATTTTTATTGAGTAGCTAGTGCCCCACACAATGACAAAAATGGCCACTGCCTCCACTGAGCTTATGTTCTGGTGGGAGACAAAAAAAAAAAAAAAAGCAAAGAGGTGAGCAAAATCGTTCTCCCCAACCTCTTCAGGTTAGAGTGACCCAGGGCTCAGTCCTTGGACCGCTTCTCTGCTCTCCTCCCCTCTCTTGCCCTGTCCTCTCCTGTCCTCCATCTATACACTGACCACTCCCGTACATGCAACTGGCCTAGGTGTCTCCCCTGCACTCAGACTTACATCCAAACATCTACCTACTATCTCAGCTTGGGTGTACGCGTATGTGTGTGTATGCACATGTATAAACCCTTAAATTTAACATATTCAAGCCCGAGCTCTAATCTTCTGCTCCCCAACCTCCTCAAATTTGCTCCCCACACAAATCCCCCATCTCCATTCATGGCAACACAAGCCTTCCAGTTGCCCAGGCCTACAACCTTGAAGTCGTCCTTGACTACTCTCTTTTTCTGACACCCCTTATCTGATTTGTCAAGAAATCCCTACAGGAGTTGTGTAGACTCTACCTACAGAATATAATCAGAACCCGGCCACTTATACCCACTTCGCCCAGTGAGTCAGCACCTTCTCTCACCTGGATCATTGCAATGGACTCCCAGATGGTCTCTGGGCTTCCAGCCCTGCTCCTACAGTTAGTTCTTGACTCAGCAGCCAGAAGGACTGAGATGGCAGGCATCACATCTCGGGAATTGCCCAGAACAAACAGTCACTTGTAAATGGCCAGGCAAACTGGGAGGGCCTGGGGTCCTCCACTAAATCCATCTCCTGGGGTAGAATAAGCCCTAGAGAAAGTGCTTCTGCTTCAGGGACCAGCAGAAAGAGTTCTGTTCCCCCAGCCCCTTTCCTACATGCCCCCCTCCCTAAGCAAATTACACAGGAAGCAGGGTGGAGCCCAGAGAAAGGAGGCATGGGCAGGAAGGCTTGTATACAAGGGAGCCTACACCCACCTGTGGTCTGACTTGATTTCCAGGTCCTGGAGCTCCACAGAGAGGATTAGGGCCAAACCCTACCATAGCAGCCAATAGTGCACATCGGTGGGTTATATCATCCACATATATGAGTATCTCCCTACAGAACCAGCAGGGCAGGAGTACATAGTTGGGCGTCTGGCTGGCTCCTCTCAGAGTTATGACTAATGCCTGCAATATCAGGCATGCTGTATGTTTTGCCAGCCTGCCTATCTAATTAGAAAACTAGACAATGGGGAACAATCTGTGGTCTCTAACTGTCTGACAGTCGTGCCACATCCATTTGCCTTGGTTTAAGTTCCCCTCTGAAGCCCCAAATGCAAACATACAGGCACTATAACCCAGAGCTCCCAGTAGCCTGTCTCTGAGTTAGAAGTCGCCTCCCATGTCCACCCCCAACACCATCCACAGAGAAGACTGTGTTGCTTTGCCCCTTCTCTCAGCAGTTAAGGCTCAGCCCCACCTCCCTACACCACACCCCAATTCCTCTATCCTCCAGTTGTTGCCCAGAGCAACAGTGTGTGATCAATACCACCTCATCCAGAAGCAGCCTTAAAATCCTCTCTCGAGCATCCTGAAGATGACATGTGGGTAGGGGATTGTGTCTGGTGGCTGCTCACTCTGTTTTCCCTCAAATCTCCACTCTGGCTGCCTTGGAAGTCTCTAACTCCCACATTGTTTGCCAATTAATCAGTGATGCCTGGCAGAGCCTCAGTGCTAGAAGCTCTAGGATGCAGCCTCGCTCTGTTTGATGGGGGTGGGAACCCCCTAGAAGGGAGCTGCAGGAGGAGAGGAAGTTCTTTGAGTGCCATCTCCCAAGGCCTTTGGTACCCAGCAATGCCTTTCTTTGGAGCCAAATCCTAAAGACAGCCTTAATTGTTTACCTGAAGGGTAGTGCCCTTCTAACATACCCCGTGTGTGTATGCATGTGTTCTGCGTGTGCACACCGGTAGGAGAGGGAGATGGAACACTGATGCCAATAGTGTTTGATACATTCGTGCTGCCCTGGGAGGCAATTAGTCTACAACTGTGACATAAAAACGTCCACGTGTAGATGTGGTCCAGGACAGAAGTCACCAAAATGGAAGGAAACAACCTTGCTAGACACCTGGTGCCAAAATTAGGTTGGATGAAGAGAAAGCCTTAATACTCACAGAGTCAGAAGAAACTTTTTCTGGACAAACAAAAGCACTCTAATCAGATGTCTGCTTGAGAACAACTTTTAGATCAGCTGAGGCATTTGATTTATCATTGTTTACAAGTGAGCACAGACTTGAGAGAGCAGCAAATGATGTGCTCTAAGTAAACTTCCTATTTCCTCATTTTTTAAAACAATTATTGGTGCTTTATATCTAGGCAAGAGAAATATAAAGGTAAATATGGTAAGGCCTTCACTATTTTCAATCTTCAAGAACATCACTCAAAACTTTTTAAAAATACATATTCGAATCAGATACTGAACACATGTAGATGCTCCCTAAAGAATGAATGGATTTACATCCATTTTCAGCAAGGCAGCAGACAAGATAGCTGCAAAACCTCCTGTGAGCCCAATACTTAGAAGTGCTAGATAACATAAAGCAAACGTCCTTTAAATGCTTGCTCGGCTGTCCTCATAAGAAAGCTAGGGAAATATCTAGAGGCAAAAAAGAAAAACATAGTGGTGCTGAGACTATGGCCACACTTGGAGCACTTGCTGTTCTTGATTAAAAGAAAACCAAAGAAGCTGGAGTTTGAATTGCCATGTAGGGACAAGAGACAGAGTCATGGGTCTGGACGAAGTGGGAAACCACGTCTGAAAAATCATGACGCTTGGAGAACTATGGTCTCCATGAGAGGAATGACTAAAAAAAATTACATATATATATATATATATATATATATATATATATATATATATGTATGTGTATGTGTATGTGTATGTGTATATATATATATATATATATACACACACACACACACACACACTATTCAAAGGCACAGTCAAGGCTGAGAACGGGAAGCTTGTCACCAATGTAAAGTCCTTACCCATCTTCTAGGAGCAAGATCCTGCCAGTATCAAATGGGCTGATGCCAGTGCTGAATATGCTGTGGAGTCGGCTGGTGTCTTTACTACCATGGAGAAGGGTGAAGCCAAGAGGGTAAGCATCTCCACCCCTTCTGCAGATGCCTCCCGTGTTTGTGATAGGTGTGAGCCATGACAAGTATGAGAACTCCCTGAAGATTGTCCGCAATGCCTCCTGCACCACCAACTGCTTGGTCCCTCTGGCCAAGGTCATCCATGACACCTTCAGCATCGATGGTGGGACTCGACACTCCATGCCATCACTGCCACCCAGAAGACCATGGGTGGCCCCTCTGGGAAGCTGCAGCGTGATGGCCAAGGGGCTTCCCAGAATATCATCCCTGCTTCTCATGGTGCTGCCAAGGCTGTGGGCAAGCTAGCCCCAAGCGAATGGGAAGCTCACTGGCATGGCCTTCCATGTCCCCACCCTCAATGTGTCTGTTGTGGATCTGACCTGCTACCTGCAGAAAGCTGCCAAATATGATGACATCAAGAAGGCAGCGAAGCAGGCATCAGAGGGCCCCTCAAGGGCATCCTGGCCTACACTGGGGAACAGGTTGTCTCCTGTGACTTTAACACAGTGACACCCACTCCTCCACCTTCAATGCTGGGGCTGGCATTTCGTCAAGCTCATTTCCTGGTATAACAATGAATTTGGCTACAGCAACAGGGTGGTGGACTTTACGGTCCACATGGCCTCCAAGGAGTAAGGGCCCCCTGGACCACCAGCCCCAGTGACAGGAAGAAATGCCTTCAGCTTTTGAGGAGTTCTTGCTCCAAATCAGATTCCCCCAACACACTGAGAATCCCCTGACCTCCAGAGTTTCTATCCCAGACCTGTTGAAGAAAGGGAGGGGCTTGGGGATCCCTACTTTGTCATGTACTAAGTTCACTGTACCTCCAAAAGAGAGAGACAATTTTTAACCACAGGCCTGCCTTACACTGTCTGCATAGTCTCCGCACCTCCTGACTGAGAAAGGCACATAGAAGTGGCCCCTCTGGTAATGCACATGGCAGAAACCAACATAAACCACCTCTAGAAGAGTATACACTCATACACATTGCACAGAATAACACTGAGAAAGCTCCATGAAGTAAAATCCAGTCAGCCCAATTGACAAAACACAAGACGGAGCAAGCAGGATTCATCAGAAACAACACACAGCAGAATCAGACCCACAGGAGTTTTAGTTCATAGCGGTATTTGATACAGACTATAAGATAAAAAATTCAGATTCATTTATTTTATTTTTTATAATATACTTCTTTTTTATTTCTTTAAATTTAAGTTTCAAATAAAAATTTTTTATTTTATTTATTTTTATTTTTTTTATTTTTATTCAGTTACAATTGTCTGCATTTTCTCTCCATCCCTCCACCCCACCCCAGCCAATCCCACCTCCCTCCCTCTACTTTTATTTTTTATTTATTTTTTTACCCTCACCCGAAGACATTTTTCATTGCTTTCAGAGAGAGAGAGAGGGACAGAGAGACATCCATGTGAGAGAGAAACATCGATGTAAGAGACAGACATCAACTAGTTGACTTTTCATATGCACCCCCACTAGGGATTGAACCTGTAACCTGGGTATGTGCCCTGATGAGGAATTGAACCATGGCCCTTTGGTCTACAGGACAGCACTCCAACCAACTGAGCCACATCAGCCAGAGGCTCAAATTCATTTAAAATATAAAGGAAAGAATCAAAACAAGAAAGCAACAAGATAAAAATAGTGGTATGGAATTTCTATAAATAAATAACAGTAATTAGATTTGAAACTCAATAAAATCTACTGTTTCTAGTAAAAGAACTTGCAAGAAAGTTGGATTTTTTTCTCCTAAAAGAAAAAAAAAGCTAAAGCTAGGTAAGTTTTTAAAAATTGTCTTTAAACTCCTCAAAGAGTTGACAACTAAGGAATTATCAGGTCAAAATCTACCTGACGGAGGAAATCAAGAATCGTGAAGTTACACTTGCCCTGAGGGCATTTACCAAAATAAAAGAACTTGAACCTTAAGTTTACTCAGCCTCAAGAGGTTTAGGAGATAACAAAGCCCAAGACCTGCCCATCCTACAGAGTTCAAAAGGCTATACCCTCAAGATAAGTATTCACATAATAGACAAGCCCAGCCCACCTTCACACTCCAAGAGAGCATGCAGAACATTGTCTTGGCACAGAGAGAAGGAAAACAACAATAAGAACTCTATTACTGAAATACTGTAACCACAAGTCAGATTTGCAGCCCACTTGGAGGGCTCGAATGACCTCAAACAATCAATTCGGCTTGCAGAGGTTAGTAACTGCAGGGCCCCAAGCACATAGAAGAAAACAGAATCTCCTCTGAAAGAAAGACCTTTATCCTAAGCCTCAAATAAATAACACAAATAATTACCCATAAAAAATGTGTGGTTTATAGTCAAAAATGGCCAAGCACACAAGGGAGCAAAGCAACATGCATAAAAATAAGCTAAAAAAAACAAGTAGCAGAAACAGACCAAAAGCAAAAGCACCACATATTGAAATTATAGTTACATTATACAAAAAATATGTATTATTTAAATAAATAAAAGGCAAGCTTGCAAAAATCCGAAAGCTAACAAAACTATTTTCCAGAAGCAGATCTGAAAAAGAACCAAATTAGAATTCTAGAATTAATGATAAATTAGAGTTAAAAACTCACTGGATGGATTTAACAGCAGTGTAGACAATCTGAACAGAGAATTGGTAAAGTAAAAGATAACCCCTCGGAAAAAAGGGGTAGAGATGGGAAAATATACAGAAGAAGAAATGGAAGGACTTCAGGCATCTGCTTAGCATATCGACAGTCAGAAAAACCATCATTCCCACACTTATAATTGAATCACCAAGGAACCTGAAAATTGACTATTTTTGTTGAGCTCATCAAAGAGTTGAGGCCACAGGGCACTGGAGGCTGAGGGGTAGGGAGAGCCTGGTAAAAAGGCACAAACTTTCACTTTAAAGATGAATAAAATCTGAAGATCTAATGCATAACATGATGACTACGTTGATAATACTGTGCTGTATAACCAAAATTTGCCAAGAAAGCGGAACTTAAGTATTCTCACACACACACTCAAAAAGGTAATTATGTGAGGTGATGGGTGTTAATAAGTTCCAGTGTGGAAATCCTTTCACAATGCACATGTATATAAAATTGTCACATTATATATTTTATGTGTATTACAATTTTATTTGTCAATTACACCTCAACAAAACTAAAAAAATGGATTAAAAATGAAATAATTTTAAAGAAAAAAAATTTTGACAATGAGAAAACTACAGATCAGAGTTTCTAGAAACTACACCAGAGGAACTTTTCTAGTCTTAAATGCATATATTATATAAGAAGAGGGGATGGAAAACTTTATAACCACAATATTGAGAGCCTAAATAAAAGGAACCATTTTCTAGCAAAACTTACAAAAACTGACCCAAGAAAAATAGAATATACACTATTTGTTAAAGTAATTAAATCAGTGATTAATCTCATTAGGGGTAAGGGATGGGTGAATCCCTGGGCCAGACTGTTTTATAAGGATATTCTACTGCACCAAATGCTCCTCCCACCTGTCAGAATGGCTGTCATCAATAAATCAACAAACAACACGTGCTGGCAAGGATGTGGAGAAAAGGGAACCCTCATGCTATTGATGGAGATGCAGACTGGAGCAGCCACTGTGGAAAGCAGTATGGAGTTACCTCAAAAAGTTAAAAATGGAACTGCCTTATAACCCAGTGGTTCCACTTCTGGAAATGTATCTGAAGAAACCCAAAACACTAACTTAGAAGAATATAAGCACCTCTATGTTCATGGCAGCGTTATTGGCAATAGCCAACCAAGATTTGGAAGCAGCCCAAGTGTCCATCAGTAGATGAGTGGATAAAACAACTAAGGAAGATTTACACAACAGAATACTACTCAGCCATAAAAAAGAAGAAAATTTTACCCTTTGTGGCAGCATGGATGGACCTGGAGAACATTATGCTAAGTTAAATAAGCCAAAGAAAAACAAACACCACATGATTTCACTCATAGGTGGAATCTAACGAACAAACTGAACTAACAAGCAAAATAGAGACAGACTCATAGATACGGAGCAGGCTGACAGCTTGGGGGGTGCGTGGAGGGATCAAGCAAAAAAGAAAAAGGACTCAAGGACATGGACAATAGTCTGGTGATTGTGGTGGGGGAAGGAGGTGGAGGAAGGTGGAAGAGGATGTAAGGGGGATAAATGGTAATGGAAAAAATACAAAAATAAATATTAAAAAAAAAGAAAAAGGATTTCAATTTTACTCAAATAGTTCAAAGAGGAAAAAGGAATAAAACTCATCAACTTTTGACGCTTCCAAAACTTTGATTCCAAAATCAAACAAGAATAATGTAAGGAGACATTTCAGGCTAAACTCATTCATGACAAACAGATATAAAAATGTTAAATAAAATTTTAACAAACTGAGTCAAATAATGTTTAAAATCATAATATATTACCACCATGTACGATTTATCTCAAAAAGATGAGGAAAGCTCAATGCTAGAATATCTATCCCAACATTATAAAGTCACATTAAGAAAAGAAGATAGAAAAACTACATAATCAACTTAATAGAGATTAAAAAAGTATTTTTTTTTAAATCACACAGCTTTTATTTGGTGAAGGCAGGATTAGGACTCAAGTCTGGATGACGTGAAATCCATTCTTATTTTTTTTATTAGTTTATTTATTTTAGAGAGAGGGTACGGGAAATACAAAGAGAGGGAGAGAGACATCAATGTGTGGTTGCCTCTTGCGTGCCCCCCACTGGGAACCTAGCCTGCAACCCAGGCATGTGCCCTGACTGGGAATCGAACCAGCGACCCTTTGCTTCGCAGGCCCGTGCTCAATCCACTGAGCTACACCAGCCAGGAAAAAAGTATTTTGATTAAAAAGCACTCAGGACTTTAAAAATGTTAAGGAACATGTATAAAGGACACATGGACAAAGCCAAAGGAGGGTAGGATCGAGGGTGGCAGGTAGGGATGGCTGGGCTAGGGGGAGTGGTAGGGGAAAAATGGAGACAACTGTACTTAAACAACAATAAAAGAGAGAGAAAATAAAATGTCATCAAACCAGAACTAGAAGACATCTTAATAGCCCCCAGAAACTTTATCAAACATCGTACATTTGGTGAAAGAGAAGCATTTCTTTTTAAAATTGGGAACAAGGTAAGAACACCACTTTCTTTATCTCTACTGAGCATTTTACTAGAAGAATAAAACTGTAATTATTCAGAAATAATGACTTCAAAATAGAAGTCCCAAGCCTATTTTAAAATAATTAAAATTAATAAGAGAATTCAGCAAAATTGTGGGATATAAATTATTACACAAAAATAAATCATAATCGTATGGATCAACATCAAACAATTAGAACATTTAATTTTAAAAATACAGTTAAAAATAGCAAATAAAACTATAAGGTATTTAAGAATAAATCTAACAAGAGCTGTGCTAGATCTTTATAAATAAATTATAAAACACTACTTAATGCCATTAAAGATGACCTAAAAAATTGAAAAGTATTCAATGTTAAAGGACAGGAAGATTAAATATCATAAAGATACTGATTCTCCCCCCAAAAAAGTATGATTCAGTGAAATTCCAATCCAAAGTTCATAAAAATTCTTTCATAGAAATTAATTAACTTCCACGGAAAAGTTTATGTCCAAGAATAACCAAGACAATTTGAAAAAGAGAAATTGAGTGGGTAGACTTGCCCTCCCTGAAATCAAGACTACTACTAAGGTTACAGTTAGTAATCAGGACGATATGGTATTGGCATAAGGAAAAACATTAGATTAATTGGGGAGAAGCAAGAGTCCAAAAAATGACTCATACAGATAAAAAGTACTTGATATGTGACGTATTAGGTGGGGTAAGGATGGAAGATTCAATAAATGGTGCTGGCACAATTATCCACATGGAAATATAATTGACCTAGATGCTACCTATAACCATACACAAAAAAATAACTGCAAATGAGTTAAGACCTATATGTAAGAAACAAAACTTTAAAACTTTACAATATGTTTAAACTGTAAGAAAACATCTTAAAACCTTTAAGTAGGAAAAAAATTTCTTAGCAAGACACAAAAAACAGAGGCTGTACATGAAAAAAGACTGATTCATTCAACCGAATTAAAATCGAAACTTTGGGCATCAAGAGTCATGATAAACATTGTGAACTTACAAGCCATAGACTTAGAGAAATCATTTGCAATGCATAAAAACAATACAGAACTTGTGTCAATAATATATAAGGAACTCCTACAAACAATAAGACAAACCAACAGACAAATAGACAAAGAATATAATAAAGATTCATTAAAGAATATACCAAAATGGACTTCCAGTCAAGATGGAGGCATAGGCAGATACACTATACCTCCTCACCTGACCAAAAGAAGGACAACAACAAATTTAAAAACAAAAAACAACCAGAACTGACAGAAAATTGAACTGTATGGAAGCCTGACAACCAAGGAATTAAAGAAGAAACATTAATCCAGACCAGTAGGAGGAGTGGAGACGGGCAGCCAGGTGGAGAGAACTTGCCCCAAGGTGGTGGCTGGTGGACCCAGTGAGTCAGTGGCTGGCAGACCAGGCAATCCCACATTTGCGTGTGGATAAACCAAGAGGAGCATCTGGAGAGGGAGAGAGACCTTGCAATCCAGGATTCCAGCGCGGGGAAATAAAGCCTCAAAACCTCTGACTGAAAAAACCTGTGGGGGTTGAGGTGGGAGGAGAAACTCCCAGCCTCACAGGAGAGTTAGTTGGAGAGACCCACAGGGTCCTGGAACATACACAAACCCACCCACCCAGGAATCAGCACCAGAAGGGACCAATTTGCTTGTGGGTAGCAGAGGAAGTGACTGAAAGCCAGCTGAGAGCTGAACAAGCAGCATTGTTCCCTCTCAGAACCCTTCCCCACATACAGCGCCACAGCACAGCAATATCTAAGGCTCCACCCTTACTACCTACAGGCCCTTGGAGGAAAAAAAAAAAAGGTCCAAATGAAAGAACAGATCAAAGCTCCAGAAAATATACAACTAAGCAATGAAGGGATAGCCAACCTATCAGATGCACAGTTCAAAACACTGGTAATCAGGATGTTCACAGAATTGGTTGGGTATGGTCACAAAATAGAGGAAAAAATGAAATAAAGGAAAATGTACAGAGAACCAACAGTGATGGGAAGGAAACCGGGTCTCAAATCAACAATTTGGACCAGAGGAAGAAATAAACATTCAACCAGAACACAATGAAAAGAAGAATTCAAAAAAAAAAAAAATGAGGAGAGGCTTAGGAACATCCAGGACAACTTTAAACATTCCAACATCTGAATCATAGGGGTGGCAGAAGGAGAAAAGGAAGAACAAAATATTGAAAACTTACTTGAATAAATCATGAAGGAGAACTTCCCCAATCTGGTGAAGGAAATAGACTTCCAGAAGTACAGGAAGCTCAGAGTCCCAAAGAAGTTGGACCAAAGGAAGCACACACCAAGGCACATCATAATTACATTACCCAACACTAAAGATAAGGAGACAATTTTAAAAGCAGCAAGAGAAAAGGAGACAGATACCTACAAAGGAGTTCCCATAAGACTATCAGCTGATTTCTCAAAAGAAACCTTGCAGGCAAGAAGGGGCTGGAAAGAAGTATTCCAAGTCATGAAAGGCAAGGACCTACATCCAAGATTACTCTATCCAGCAAAGCTTTCATTTAGAATGGAAGGGCAGATAAAGTGCTTCCCAGATAAGGTCAAGTTCAAGGAGTTCATCATCACCCAGTCCTTATTATATGAAAGGTTAAAAGGACTTATCTAAGAAAAAGAAGATCAAAAATATGAACCATAAAATTACAACAAATTCACAACTATCAACAACCGAAAAAAATGAAAACAAAAAGAAACTAAGCAAACAACTAGAACAGGAACAGAACCACAGAAATAGAGATCAACTGGAGGGTTATCGGTGGGGAAGGGGAGGGAGGAATGGGGGAAAAGGTACAGGGAATAAGCATAAATGGTAGGTAGAAAATAGACAGGGGGAGGTTAAGAATAGTATAGGAAATGTAGAAGCCGAAGAACTTATATGTACGACCCATGGACATGAACTAAGGGCAGAGGAGAGTGTAGGTGGGAGGGGGTGTGCAGGTCAGAGAGGAATAAAGGGGGAAAATGGGACAACTGTAGTAGCATAATCAATAAGATATATCTTTAAAAAAGAATATTTTTAAACTTTTTAAAATTTTTTTATTTTAGAGAGAGAGGGAGGGAGAAAGGGAGAGAAACAGTGATCAGCTGCCTCCTGTGAACCCACAGCCCAGGCATAATACCCTGATCGGGAATTGAACTAGCAATCTTTTGGTTTGCAAGATGATGCCCGACCAACTGAGCCACACTGCCCAGGGCTAAAAGCATATTTTTTTAAACACTCAACAACACTAGAAGATAAGAAATGCAAATTCAAACCACGATATAATTCTATTTTATACCCATTAAATTGGCAAGAACCGTGACACCACTGGATGCTGGCAGTGATGCGGCATCACAGGGATTCTCTTCAGCATTCAGAAAATCACTCTGCAGTGCAGTTGGACCACACCCAGCAGTGCCGACGAGGCATCTAACGCACGGCCCAGCAATTCCACTCTGAATTATATCCTGTAAACCCTTCTACATACAGGCAAGGAGCTTATAAAAATTATATCGTGGTATTGTTTATAATAAGGAAAAACTGGGAATACCCTAGATGTCCATGAAAGAAATGGACAATTGTGGCAAATCAATTCAGTGGAATACTATACCATTTAAGATGATTAAACTAAAGCTAAATATGCATCTGACAAATCTTCAAAACATAATTTTGAGTGAAAAAAGGCAGGCTATAAAGGAGTGAGCATAATTTGAGAGCATGATACCATTTATATAGTTTTAAAATATGCAATACATTATTTAAGGATACATACATATATTTATAGTGGAAGTATAAGTATGGAGATGATAAACACCAAAATGAGGATAATGGTTGTGTGAGGGACGTAAGTGGAGAAAGAGGAATGTGCCATGGGGGGTGGAGGGTATACACAGGGAGCTTTACAATTTTTTTTTCTTATGCTGGGTAGTAGATGCAGTGTGTTTTGTACTTATTCTCTATATCTTTTGGTATGGTTGAAATTTTTTTTAGCTTTTTTTCCCTTTAACTTTTTATTTTGAAATAAAAATTTAAAAAAACAGGAAGTTGCAGACATGGTACAGAGTGGCCCTCTCTATTGGACACTCGGTTTCCCGCAATGGATACTTGTTACATAACTATAGTGCAGTATCAAATTCAGGATACTGACTTTGGTACATGTGTTACAGTTGCATCAGTTTTGCATATGTAAATGCATGAACCACCACTGCAATCAAGATACAGAACTACTTCATAGCCCTGGCTTGTGTGGCTCAGTGGATTGAGAGCCAGCTTGTGAACCAAAGGGTCACTGGTTCAATTCCTAGTCAGGGCACATGCCTGGGTTGCAGGCCAGGTCCCCAGTAGGGGGCGCTTGAGAGGCAACCACACATTGATGTTTCTCTCTCTCTTTCTCCTTCCCTTCCCCTCTCTAAAAATAAATAAAATAATTTTTTAAAAAAGAACTATTTCATAATCACAAACATCCCCTTCACTCTCTCCCTTTAGAATCACACCATCCCTCCCCCACTAATCACCACCATCCTTAACCCCTGGCAACCAGTAATTTGTTCTCCAACTCTATCCTTTGTCACATTTAAATGTTATACAAATATACGTGACTTCTTTATCTTTATTGTATTTTTTCCCATTACCATTTAGTCCCCTTATACTGCCCTTCCCCCAGCAATCACCACACAGTTGTCCATGTCCATGAGTCCTTTACCTTTTTGCTCAATCCCTCCACCTCCTAACCTCCCCACCCCCACAACTAGCTGTCATCTATTCTCCATCTATGAGTCCATCTCTGTTTTGCTTGTTAGTTCAGTTTGTTCATTAGATTCCACATATGAGTGGAATCATATGGTATTTGTCTTTCTCTGACTGGCTTATTTCACTTGGCATAATGTTCTGCAGGTCTGTCCATATTGTTACAAAGGATAAAATTTTCTTCTTTTTTACAGCTCAGTAGAATTCCACTGTGTAAATGTCCCATAGTTGTTTTATCCACTCATCTACTGATGGACACTTGGGTTGCTTCCATTTCTTGGTGATTGTAAATAATGCTGCAATGAACATAGGGGTAGTTATGTTATTTTGAATTAGTGTTTTGGGTTCCTTCAAATATATTCCCAGAAGTAGGATTGCTGGGTCAAAAAGTAGATCCATTCTTAACTATGGTATATTTACACAATGGAATTCTACACAGCAGAGAAAAAGAAGGAGCTTATACCCTTTGCAACAGCATGGATGAAACTGGAGAGCATTATGCTAAGTGAAATAAGCCAGGCGGTGAGGGACAAATACCATATGATCTCACCTTTAACTGGAACATAATCAACAAAAGAAAAAAGCAAACAAAATACAACCAGAGACATTGAGGTTGGGAACAGTCTAGCAGTGGCCAGGGGGGAGTGGGGTGGGGACAGTGGGAAGAGGGGGTTGCAGGAACTATTATGAAGGACACATGGACAAAATCGGGGGGGGATGGTGGGGATGGGGGAGGGAGGTGCGTTCAGCTGGGGTGACGGGGAGGGAAGGGGAGAAAAGGCATACAACTGTAATTGAATAACAATAAAAATTGGGGAAAAAAAAAGTAGATCCATTCTTAATTTTTTGAGGTATCTCCATACTACTTTCCAGAGCGACTGCACCAGTCTGCATGCCCACCAACAGTGCAAAAGTTTTCCTCTTTCTCCACATCCTCTCCAGCACTTGCTTTTTTATTTATTGATGATAGCCTTTCTGACAGCTGTGAGACAGTATCTCATTGTGGCTTTCATTTGCATTTCTCTGATAAGTAGTGATGTTGAGCATCTTTTCATGTGTCTATTGGCCATCTGTATGTCCTCCTTGCATAAGTGTCTATTCAGGTCCTTTGCCCATTTTTTAATTGGGTTGTTTGGGGGGGGAGTGGTGTTGAGTTTTTTGTAAGTACTTTATAAATTTTGGATATTAACCCCTTATTAGATATATCAGTGAACATGTCTTCCCATTCTGTGGGTTATATTTTTATTTTATTGACCACTTCCTTTGCTGTACAATGGGCTAAAGATAGTTTATTCAATAAATGGTGTTGGGAAAATTGGATACATAGATGCAGAAAAATGAAACTAGACCTCCTGCTTACACCACACACTAGAATAAATTCAAAATGATCAAAGACTTAAATGCTAGACCAGAAACCATAAAAAATCCTAGAAGAAAACATAGGCAGCAAAATCTTGGACATTGCTTGTAGAAATTTTTTATTGGATATATCTCCCTAGGCAAAGGATACAAAAGAAAAAATAAACACAGGGGACTCCATCAAACTATGTGACCTTTTGAGTTTGGCTTTTTTTCACTCAGAAAAGAAGTTGTGATTCACATGAGTTGTATGCATGAGTAGTTTTTTTTCATTTCTGACTAGTCTGTGGGTATCTGCACCTCTGTGTACTTAACCGTTAGGCTGTTTAGTTCATTTTGGTGGTTTCCAGTTTAGGAAGATCACAAGCAAAGCTGCTATGAGCAATCAGTGGGCAGTTTATGTGAACAGGTTTTCATTCCTCTGAGGTAAAGGTCTAGTAGCATAATTGCTGAGCTCTATGGTACCTGTATGTATTTTTAAGAAATTTCCAAATTATATTCCAGAGCGGCTGTACCACTTTCCTTTCCCATCAGTGATGTGTAAGAGACCAGCTTCCCCATGTCCTAACCAGCATCTGGTATTGTTATTGTTTTGTATTTTAGCTGTTCCAGTGGGTGTGTGGTGACCGTTCTTCATGGTCTTAATTGCATTTCCCTGAGAATGAGTGATGTTGAACATTTTTTCATGTGTTTAGTTGCCATCCCTACATCCTCTTTGGTGAAATGTTACTCCATGTCTTGTACCCATTTTCTAATTAGATTGTCTGGTTTTCTTAACTTGGTTTGAGAGTTCTTCATATAGTCTAAATATAAGTTCTTTGTTGGGTATATGGCTTGCAAATATTTCCTTCCAGTCTGTAGCTTGTCTTTTCATTTCTCTTAACAGGGCCTTACACAGAGAAAAAGATTTTCATTTTGGTGAAGTTCAATCGATCAATTTTATGGATAGTGCTTTTGGTGTCATGTCTAAGAACTCTTTGAAAAGTCCTCTGTTTTCTTCTAAACACTTCATAGTTTTATCTTTTAGGTTCAAATCTATAATTTCAGTTAACTTGTATATAAGGTTAAGTCAAGGTTCTTTTTTTTGCCTATGGATATCCACATACCCCAGCGTCATATGCTGAAAAAAACATACTTTCTTTATTCAATTATTTTTGTAACCTTGTCAAAAGTCAGGTGGCCATATGTGTGGGGGGCTATTTCTGGAGTCTCTGTTTTATTTCATTGATCTATAGGCCTATCCCTCTGCCTTGCTATATAGTAAGTCTATAGCTATATAATTAAGTCTCAATATATGCAAGACTGCTTCAATATTAAAAAATCCATCAGTGTAATCTATATATCAACAGACTGAAGAAGAATCATATGATCATATAAGTTGGTTCAGAGAAAACATTTGACAAATTCAACACCTGTTTATGATTTAAAACTTTTGGATAACTAGAAATAGAAAGGCATTTCTTCATATTGATAAAGGACATTGACTAAAAAATATAACCGACATCATACTTAATAGTGTAAGATTGAATACTTCCCCTCTAAGATCAGGACCTAAACAAGCCTGTCCACTCTCACTACTGATATTCAAATAATACAGGAAGTTTTAGCCAGAGCACTAAAGCAAGAAAAGGAAAGAAGAAGACATACAGACCAGAAAAGAAGACATTAAACTGTCCATATTTGCAGACAACGTGGTCATCTGGGCAGAAATTACAGAATTTACAAGAAAAATACAACTCCTAAAACTAATAAGTGAGTTCAGCAAGGGCAGAGGATATAAGATCAGCATATGAAAGCCAATTGTATTTTTATATACTAGCAATGAACACATGGAAACAAAAATTATAATGCCATTTCCAACCACTCAAAAAGAAACAGGTATAAATCTTTTTTTTTTTTAATGTACAGAGTTTGCCATGGCTGGTGTGACTCAGTGGATTGATGCCAGCCTGAAAACCAAAGGGTAACTGGTTCGATTCCCAGTCAGGGCACATGCCTGGGTTGTGCGCCAGGTCCCCAGCAGGGGGCACTCGTGAGATAACCACACATTGATGTTTCTCTCCCTCTCTTTCTCCCACCCTTCCCTTCTGTCTAAAAATAAATAAATAAAATCTTTTAAAAAACATACAGAACTTAAAGCCCAAAACCACAAAACACTAGTGAAAGAAATCAAAGAGGTCTAATTAAGTGGAAAGACAGACTGTGTTCATGGATTGGAAGACTCAACATAGCAAAGGTGTCAGTTCTCCCCAAACTGATAGGCGGGTTTAATACAATTCCTAGCAAAATTCCAGCAAGATTTTTTGTCAATGTTTTACAATTAAAAAAAAAAAAAACTTTAGATCAGCCTTGGCCAGGTGGCTCAGTTGGTTGGAGCATCATCCCATACATCAGAAGGCTGCAGGTCCAATCCCCATCAGGGCACGTACCTAGGTTCAGGTTTGACATCAGGGTGCCTATGGGAGACAGCTAGTGGGTGTTTCTCTGTCACATCAGTGTCACTCACTCTCTCTCTCTCTCTCTCTCTCTCTCTCTTTCTCTCTCTCACCTCTCCCCCTTCCTCTCTCTTAAACCAATAAACATCCTCAGGTAAGGAATAAAAATGTTTGTCTTAGATCAACTAGTTTTCATGGATTTCAACTGAAAGAATAAACATCTGTGTGCATGGATGTGCATGGATGTGTATGTGCATGTAGGTTTAGGCATTAATTCAATTCAGTGAAATACAGGCCGGTGTTGTGCTTGGCTAGTCATGGGTGAAGTGGTGAAAATCTTCTTCTTCCCAGTTAAGTTCAGTTTATATGAAATACCAAACACAACCACGCGTAAAACAAAGAAGGATGTGGATGTGTTGCGTCTTGTGTTCAAAACGCTTTGTCTGGGCCTTTTCTCCCTTCACCAGCATCTGAGGCCAGCATGGGAGATATTTCTCTCCCTCTCAGCTTCCTCTCAACACAAAGCTGAGCACAGAGGAGGCCCTCCATACATTCCAGAATTAACTCTTGATCTAGTTACTTGAGCGTACCATTTTCCTCTTGGCCTCTATCAAACTAAGACAGACCCAATATCTACTTGGGTCATTTTAGATCCACATAGCACTCTTCCCAGCATCCTGCCCAGCCGGAAATGCCATTTGTTCTTTTACCTTCCTCAAACAGTTGTCCCCTGCTTCCCCACTCCCACTGCACACAGGTGTCCTGGTCTCATTACAGAACACTCATTAATATTCACCATGGGTACCCTCGCAGGTGTCCTCTCTACCCACAGAGGCGTCTAGACTTCCATGAATAACGGCACTGAGAAAAGCAGATTGAAAATCAGTGCTGAGTCCACAGGGAGGGCACAGAGCTCTGAGGTGGGGCCCAGAGCGATGGGGCTGAGGGGGACATCTGGAGTGCTTTGACAAATGCCACTCACAAATCAGTTTGACAGAAGATCCTATGAGAAAGTCAAACTCCATTAAACAGCCGCTCTAGGTAGAGCTTGGGGATTGGGTTGGTTGATAATCCAAATACAACTCAGCAGACTTCACTGCTCACACTTCAATCCAAAGGTCTTGATATTGTGTATTTAGAACCCTAGTTGGATCCCACTGAGTTTCCCAACTCTGTTCAATTCTGGACAACTTGAAATGTGCTACAATTGTTTACATGGGAAATTCGTGGCCTAACGCTGGCTCCTGGCTGCACTGCCAGGGGTGGATAGTATGAACTGTAATTAATAAATCAATGAGGGTTTCCCACCTGAGCACCCTCTGGGTGCCAGCTGTCATACTAAGCTCACAGGAAGGTAAAATGTCAACCAGGATACAGGGTCTACTCTCCAAGATCTTAAGGTCTAATGCAAAGAAGAGTCATCACGTGAGGAGTAATTGAAGACTCTTGTCTTATACTGATGTCCACATTTGCGGGTAAGTTAAAAGACGAATGATCAGAATAAATGGAAAGGTCAAGAAAGGACAAGATTTTTGCCGGGTCTTGCAGGATGGCTGGTGATTGGGCGGAAGGAGAGGAGAACAGAAGTTGTTGGAAACAGAAGGGACTCACAAGGTGCACAGAGGGACAGAGTCCAACTAGCTGCTGTGCCCACAGCCACGGGGGTCACTCTTCTACCGCGAGTGGGAAGCACATGGAAATGACAGCCACCGCCGCTGATCCTGAGGGATCCCCACCTTGCCAGTTCTCTCTGGAACTTAAGGGGACAAGCCACTGACACTTCAGAAAAGCACAGCTCAGCCCTGGCTGGTGTGGCTCAGTGGACTGAGTGCCGGCCTACAAACCAAAGGGTCGCTGGTTCGGTGCTCAACCAGGCCACATGCCCAGATTGCGGGCCAGGTCCCCAGCAGGGGACACGCAAGAGGCAACCACACATTGCTGTTTCTCTCCCTTTCTTTCTCCCTCCCTTTCTCTAAAAATAAATAAGTAAAATCTTTTTTTAAAAAGCACAGCTTAGTGAGAGAAACATGGACTTGGCAGAAAGACTCACTCAAGTTCACTGCTTAAGTGACCTCAGGGAGGCTACTTTTCCTCTCCAAGGCTCAGGTTCCTTGTGTTCCAAACAGAACTGACAATGGTCCCAGATTTGTAGGATTGCTGTGAAGAATAAAGAAAATAATGCATGCACATAGCCCGGAACATAATGCAGACTTCATAGAGAGTGACTCTTGTTTTGTACAGTCAGTATTCGTGGGACTTACCCACAAAGTCACCAACGCGTGACTCCCTCCCGCGTGCTTCTGCTCCCACACAGAAGCATCAGATCGATCTACTAGTGAAGAGTCCTGCCCCCATTTGCCCAAAAATGCTTAGTTCCACCCTCACTTCTGAAGGACATCTTGAACGGGTATAGTATTTTAGGTCAGCAATTATTTCACTTTGGAGATGCTGTTTACCGGCTGCCATCATTTCTGGTGAGAAGCCAGCTGTTGCCCTCACAGCTGTTTGTCTGAAAGTAATGCATGTTTTCCCCGCTCTGGCTGCTTTTAAGGTTTTTCTTTCCTCTTTGTCTTGTTTCTGGCCGTTTTTCTATGGTGAACTGAGATATATGGTTCTCTTTTTACTTATCCTGCTTGAGGTTCATGGTTCTTCTTGAACTGATAGTTTGATGCCATTCATAATTTTTATGAAACTCTCCATTGTTATTTCTTCAAGGATTGTCTCGCCCCATCATCTTCCTCCTCTCTTTCTGGGACTCCTCATGCTTGTATGTCAGACCTTCCACCACGGCATCTCTCTCTCTCTCTCGTACTTTCCTCTGAATTTTACATTTTTCAGTTAGTCTGGGTATTTTCTTCTCACCGTCTCCCAGATCACATTCTCTTCAGTGTGTCCGGTCTACTGTTAAACACATATCATGGTGCATTTTTCAGATCTAGAAATTTGTTTATCATCCAGTTCTCTGTTGAAATTCTCCATTTTGTCATGCCACTTCCTGAACAGGTTAATTATTTGTTTTAAAGTTTATTTTTGTCCATTCCAAGACCTGGATCTTCTATGGGTTTATTTCTACCACCCATTTTCCTCCATGGAAGGAGGAAAACCGTGCTTTTGTTCTATTTCTTGAGATGATTCACAGACCTGAAGCCCAACAACCACATAACTGTCCAGACTAGGCCCTCACCTCACCTGCTGCTCCAAGTGCAGTTATCTTAACCTCTCTCCCTCCCTACCATGCGATGCCTTTCTGGAATTCTAAAAAGTGTATATATACTGATCCCTTTTTTAAATTCTTTTTTAAATTTATTGAGGTGACATCGGTTAATAAAATTATATAGGTTTCGAGAGTACAACCCCCTAATACATCATCATCTGGATATTGCATTGTGTGCTCACCACCCCAAGTCGAGTCTCCCTCTGTCCCCATATGTTTGACACTCTCTGCCCTCTTCTCCCTCCCCCCCCTACTCTTGTAACCACCATACTGTTGGCTGTGTCTATGAGCTTTTTTGTTTGTTTGCCTTATTTGTTCGTGTGTTGCTTTCAGTTTTATATCCCACATATGAGTAACATCATATGGTTCTTGACTTTTTTCTGTCTGACATTTCACTTAGCGCGATCCCTTAGATAGAATGCCACGGCATTTGGGGACCTAGGGAATCAACCTCAATCGTGCCCTTCTTCCTGTCACACATCCTACAACCCTGAGAACTTGAGCTAGTTCGCATGGCTTGTTGCTCTGTGTTTCTTCTCCATGCACATTTCATTTGTAGGATGCCGCCTCCCTCCCATCCACCTATCAAATCCTCTTATCTAAGTCCCAGATTAAATAGCATCCCCCATAATTAGACCTTGAATCCTCAGACTTTGTCTTAATCTCATCCTTCCCTCAACTCCCAGAGCATTTCATTGGAAGGTCACTTCTGTCAGGTCCTGTTGCCACGGGCAGCTCACTGGGGATGGTGGTAGACAGCCCCTGTTTCCGTCTGCCAAGAGTCCATTCTCCCTTCTGGTGGCACAGCTATATCTTCACCTGACTTTCCTCTCCGGGGCTGCCTCTCCCATCTCAGACGAGGTGGTTCTAGTAGAACTGACTCCCCCGTCCGGTTCTCAGAACCTCAGCCCCGACCATGGAACCTGTGTGAAGTTGGGGACAGGGAAGCTAAGTTGAAAGGAGTCACTGACGCAGATCTCTGCCCGCAAGATCTGCTGCTGAGGTTTCAGTATTCCAATACACATACACACAGACTACAGACGTCCTGTGGGGGAAAAGGGACGGCGCGGCCACTCTCTCAAGAGGAGAGCACCTCTCAGCGGCTCGGCCACTCCCTCAAGGGGGGAGGGCCAAGAGCCTTGGGGTGACCAGCCTTTATAGGTTTTTGAGGCCCTTAACATCAAAGGTCCTCTTTACTATACAAAGCTTTGTTTTGGGTGGTTATCTTTGCTGACACAGGAGAGGAAGTCATCTAATACATCAAAGGAGGACATTTGCAATGTAAATGGTTGAAAGGGCTATGTCCCATACCTGGAGGGTCTAGCCCAGATTCTGGGAAGATAAAGATACTCATTAAACATTTGCTTCCTCAATTCAGGGTGAGGGTGTTTTAGCAAGAGCAAGTCTCATAGCAGTCTAAGTACAATGCAGGCCTGATTTCCCACTGGAGATCTTATCCATGGACGTGGGTCCTGCCCGCCAACCTCGCTCCCCACTGGTTTTCCAAGTGGGGGCTGAGCCACATTTCCCACGCTTGGAACGGTTCCCCACAAGTCACATTATGTCATTTCTCTACCTAGAATCTTGAAAGGCTCCCATTTCACCTAGTGGAGAAACCTAGAAGGTTCTAAATAGACCTTGCCCTCTCATTCTCCTCTTTGACCTTTTCTCATGTTATTCTTCTCATGTCCATTTGGCCACACAGTATGCCATGCTACCCTCAGAAAGCCATCCGACTGGCCCCAGGTGGGGGTCTGAGGGCCTCTGTGCAAGTCCCACTTTCTTGGGGAGGCTGATCCCAAACCCCACTCACTCCACATGCCTCTCTTCTGTTCTGCTCTCTTTTTCCAAGATGCTCCTCTCTCTCCTTTTTTAAAGATTTCATTCATTTATTTTTAGACAGAGGGGGAGGGAGGAAGAGAGAGAGGGAGAGAAACATTGGTCGGCTGCCTCTCGTAGGCAACCTGACGGGGGCCCGAACTCGCAACCCAGGCATGCATCCTGACCAGGAATCAAACCGAAACCTTTCTCTTTGCAGGACGACACCCAGCCCACTGAGCCACACCAGTCAGCGCCACTCCTCTCTTTCTAATAGACTCTATAATTTGCATATTCATACCTTTCCTTATGTTCATGTCTACTGCACATATCCACTGGAATCTAAGCTCCCATGTGCAAGATCTCGGTCTGCTGGGCTTACCGATCTCTGTCAAGCCCTGGAACAGTGCCTGGCTCAGGGCCCGCACTGTATAAACACCACTGACTGTTGCATTAACTTGCAATCATCCCTGGTTTCCAGAAGCACCAGCCCTGCATCGCACCCTTCATTTGGGAACTTGAAAGATGCTGACGCTCAGGTAGGGTGAGTGTTCTATAAAAGCTCCAGTTTGGAATGGGGTGCTACAGCCCCAGTGGATGTCTGCTATCGTGGGAGGGACACCCCCTTTTCCTACAACACCTTGTGCCCACCTCCTCACTTGCAGAGAAATCAAGGCAGGGAATCATGAACTTCAGTTGGACCCTTGGGAAATGAGATCAAGCTAAATAGAAACTCTAGGTAAGATAAACCTGTGGAGGGCAGGATGGGTGGAAGAGGGCAAAGGGGGAAGAATTGAGACAACTGTAATAGAATAACAATAAAAAAAACCTTAAAAAATAAAATAAGGAAGTCTGTGGAAATGCGGTGAGATATAC
Source organism: Desmodus rotundus (assembly GCF_022682495.2). Lineage (NCBI taxonomy): Eukaryota > Metazoa > Chordata > Mammalia > Chiroptera > Phyllostomidae > Desmodus > Desmodus rotundus. The sequence continues at coordinate 77,406,596 of NC_071392.1, read as the reverse complement.
CGGGAACCAGAGTAAACCAGAAGCTCTGTGTGGGGCAAATGGCCTCCCGATGCCAGAATGTCAACGTGAGCCACAGACGCTGTGGTTCTGCACTTCGCAGACCCCTGCACGTCTATCAATTCACACTACCTTCCAAAAAGCTCTAAGAAACGGATCACTCCCATCTGAGAAGAGGAAGCCTGGTGCTCTGGGGGGAGGAAAGGCACCTGCAAAGCCACACAGCTGCGTGGCGATGCTGGGGGACAGAGCTTGTGACTCAGAACAGAAATTTGTCCCCTGGGCTGTTGGAAGCACAGGGCTGTTGGCCCTATGCCCAGAGGACCCGAGGTCACGGATAAATGGCACTGTCTCCCCAGAGCTTCAGTTCTATCCCAAGGTCTCCAGAAATTAAAGGTGTTATTCTTACATTAAATAAATGTGGGTTTTCTATAAAGCACAATGCAAATGTTTGCATGAATTATTAGCATTTTAAAAATCAGACTTAAAAACAAATTTCCACATTCACAGAAGTCAGCTGAGAGCTTGGCAGCACTCTGCTCGGACCTTGCCTGGCTCTCCCGTAAATCGCTTAACCCTGTGAGCTTAACTTTCCTCACCTGTAAAGCGGGACAATGATGCTTCCTTATGGGCTTGTTGTCATGAAGGTTAAATTAAGATGCATAAGAGAAGTCCTGAAAATGGCCTGACAGAAAAAAAAACTTATTTTTTATCATTATTATGTTGGAATTTTTTAAAACTACCAGGAACCAAGAAGCAACCACCAATGAAAGTCCACAAACTCCTAATGTGTCCAACTTCAGCTTTCACTGGAGAACCAAGAACTGGAAAAGAGCCAACCGTTTGGCGTCTCTGGGCCACACTGGAGGAAGAAGAGTTGTCTGGGGCCGCACGTTAACTACGCAGCACATAATCACAAAAACATCTCATAATGTTTTAAGTAAATGTACAGTTTTGTGTTGGGCCTCACTCACAGTCATCCTGGGCTGCATGCGGCCCCTGGGCCACAGGGTTTGACACCCATGATAGAGGCTAGAAATTGAAAACAAAAGTGCTTAAGGATTAAAGAGCAAAATGCTTGAGGAAAGGTTAAAGGAGCCAGATTCTCTTGGAACTTGGGGAGGATGGAGCTGGAAGAGAGACTTAGAAACAACGTTCACAAAATTGCCCAAAGGGTTCGGTTGTCGTCCACAGGCACAGGGCTGGAAGGGGACGCCCCACTGACTTCGGGGTGGGGGGAGGAGGGTTGAGGAGGCATTGGGGGCCTGCGAGGAGCTATTAGAACCCAGAACCTGAGGGATGAGCAGAACCCATTTCCCTGGAGATTTTCTGCAAAACAGGACAGACACACAGCTGAGGAGGGGCTGGTCTTTGAAGCAGAAAGCTTGGCCGGCTGCATGCGGGGTTGACACACACGTCACCTCCTCCCTGGCCTGCCTGGATGGCCCTCCATCCCGTTTTACTTACCACGTGGTGTTAAGCTATTTGCTTGCATTCTTGCACTACCTGGAAGGTGGTGCCGGGGAGGCAGTAATAGTCCTCAACACTGCAAGTTGTTAAAGGTGTTCCCGTCAGCCGGGGAGGACACACAGGACAGGGACACAAGAGCAGTCTGTTCTGAGTCTTAGACAAGAGGACGGTATGGGACATGGCCTGGCTGGGAGGGAGGGGGGGGTGCTGGTGGCCTAAGGGGGAGCTGTGCTTGGAGCAGGGAGCAGCATGCCAACCCTCTGCTCATCCTGCTCCAGGCTGGCTCTGTCCACTCAAGGCGAGCTCCGTGAACACACGGACTTTGTCTTGATGATTTTAGTCCCAGGGCCTGAAAGGGTGCCTTGTCACAGAGCCCTCCCCAGCACGCAGAGCAGGCAGGCAGACCCAGCCCTACACAGTCACCCTCTAGCGCATGCTGCCAGCCACTCAGGGCCAGCTCCACGCCTGCAGCTGGGACCTGTAGGTCCCCGGGACCTTGTCTGGTCCACGCCTCATCACCTCCTGCTCAGGGATTGCAGGCTCTCTCCTGAGACCTTCCCATCTTCTCCCACTCCCCCACCCCAGCCCCATCTGCCCAGTGTCTCTCTCTGCCTCCTCTGCAAGACAAGCCCCTGCTCCCCCTCCCTGTTCCTGTCTCTGCTCCCACTCTCCTTTCCCCAGATCAGCCTGCCTCATCCATCACAGCTCTCTTTCCCCAATCTGTCCTGCGGCTACCCTGAGCTGTCCTCCTCCTCCCCCCAGATCTGTTACATCTCTTCTCCCACCCAGCATTGCCCCCAGGCTGCCCCCACACTGCCCCCTGACTCCATCCTGCTCAGCCCTGCATCCCCACTCTGGACCACAGCAGGATCTCATGGGGCGGGGGTAGGGGGACTATTCACAGGCCTGAAATGGGATGTGGACTCCCCTCCCTAACTTAAAAAAAGTGCCTGGTAGCTCTGGCCAGGTGACTCAGTTGGTTGGAGCATTGTCCTGTACACCAAAATGTTGCGGGTTCAATCCCTGGTCAGGGCACATACCTAGGTTACTGGTTTCATCCCTGGCTGGGACACTATGGGAGGCAACCAATCAAAGTTTCTCTTTCACATCTTTCTCTGCTCTCTCTCTCAAAATCAATAAAAATAGCCTCTGGTGAGGATTTAAAAGAAATTCTTTAAGTGCCTAGTACATAGTAGGCGCTCAGTAAATAACAATAAACCAATGAGTGAATAATTAATAACAGGGGCACTGGGAAACATAAGAGTGGGGAGAAGACACCCTGACATCCCAGAATGTTCTGCAGCCCAGAGTGCTTCTCAGGTGCGATTCCTGCTTTCTGGGGATGGGCTCAGAGGAGAAGCCCGGCCCCCATGGGAGGCAGAGTGATGCGAGGCAACCGGCTGTTGTTTCCAATGGAGAGAGGACAATGACACTGAGGGAAGGATGACGGGTCACCTGCAGGGACATCCCTGCTCCCTCAAAATCTCCCTCTGGGCAAAACACACAGAAACACAAACTCGGGTTGTGGTGCATTTCTTCTGGGGCAGTAAGGCCCTGGGCCCCTGGGCCAAGTCCCTTGTGGTGGGGAAGCGGCATCCTGCCTCCGCCCAGAGGTCAGGCCGGGGGAGTTCCGGCAGTGAACAGGGCCTGGAGCCTGCCTGCAGTCCCTGGAAGTCGGCAGCGCCCAGGAATCGGCCAAGGGCAGACGACTGAGCGCAGGCAGCTGGGGCTACCAGGAACTGGGCCGGGTGGGGGCCAGCGTTCATGCTAGGGGTGGAGGCTGAGGGCAGGGGTCTCTGCAAGGGTCAGGGGTCCCGGCCAGGGGACCTGACTTGAGGCCTTGCCGTTGTCACCACCTGGGCTCAGCAGAGTATCCCGGAGGGCCTGGCCCAGTGACATCCACCCGCCTGCTCCCATCTCCTGGGTTCATCTGAGCCGAATCGGGGCCTCTCCCTTTGGGCAGGAGGCTCAGCGGACATGAGCAACCCCGGAGGGCAGCATTGGGGGCGTCACCATTAGTCAGCATCACGCAGGACATCGACCCCCTCATCCCCTGCTCCCCGAAGTAAACCAGCACTTGGCGCCAAGCCTGGCTCTCAAGATGGCCCTGCCTCCTGGCCTGGGCGAACCCACTGCACACTGCGCGGGTCGCTGAGACCTTCTCCACCTACTTGCTGCCCGCACACCCGCTCGCTAACGGGGCCTTCTGGTGTGGCCAGAAGGCTCAGGGCGGGGTCAAGGGGCGAGGTGCTGCTGCCCCCTGCTGGCCGTTTTCAGAATATTCCAGGCTGATACCAAAAAAAGAACAGGCTGGAAGGTCACTCTCCCTTCCTTTCCACTCACCTTCAAGGCAGGGAACACACTGGCTTGGTGGCTCCTACTGGGGCCGTAGAAGCGGCTGCACCCAGGAAGGAGGGCCAGCTTGCAAAGAGGGAGCAGGCAGCAGAGAAGATGACAGGAGGAAGGAGAGCAGAGAGAAGGGGCTCACCAGCCTTCCCAGAAGAATAGCGGTAACAACCCCTTCCATTCACCTGGTCGTCACAGGACATGGAGAGCACTCACATACTCTGACCACCACGTCCACTCCTGGTGACCCCAGAAGGCAGGGCATGGCAGACAAGGAGGAGGGCAGCCCAAGGGGTCTGTGTCCCTCACCCGCCCTCATGCAGCACAAGGCCGGCCCTTCCTCGTCTGGGGCTCTGATGGGAACATCAAACAGGTGTTTCTAGGCCCCTGGGATGGGCCTCAGAACACCTACAGCCACACACCCCTCCACCCCCCACCCCCATCAAAGCCCCAACTTGTCCTGTGACTATGGCCAGGCGTGGTCTGCACAGGCTTGGTCTGCGTCTCCATGAGAGGCTGAGAAGCACAGTAACCAGAGAGGAGAAAAGGCCCGAGAAAAGAGAGCATCTCAGAGCAGGAAAAAACCCCTCTAGCATGGCAGGGCTTCCGCTCTGGGTAGTCGTTACTTGTTCCACCGCCTTGCCTCTCCCACCTTTATCCACCTCCTCCGCCGTCCTCCCTGAGTGTGTCTGGTCTCTTACATACATACAGCCCCTTGCCCGAGCCACTGCCCTGTACTGTCCTCCTCCCACCCATCCCCTGGCAATGGCCAGGCCACGGTCAAGGGCAGGGCTGGTCCTTCCAAGCAGGATTAAACTAGTCAGGAAGAAGCAAGCATATCCCTCATCCTTCTTCCAGTCGGCACCAGCAATAGCAAAATGCGTCCCCTGCTCTGGACCAGGGAGCAGGTGACAAATGGGCAACTTGTTCTTCCTCTGGATTTTATTTTAACACTTAGAGAGGAGAGGAGGAATATTTATTAGTAAGGAAATGGGACTTGTCAGAGCCTATGAACGCCCCCACACATGTCTGCTCTGAAGGAAGGAGAAAGACAAGTTGAGGAATCCAAGACCCTTGGGAGCTGTGGAGCAGTCTCTCCGGAAATAAAATGTGCATCCAAGCAGGGGCTCCAATCAGACACTTTCACCAGCTGGAAAGGGGAGCTACTGGGGCGGGGGGTGGAAACGAGCCCAGCTCCCACCTCCACCCTCAGCCCAGCCCGAGGGGCCTCCTTCACAGCCCTGGGGTTTGCACACCTGACCCAGTTTCACCAGCCCCAACCTCCCCCTGCCTCCTTGGGCCAAGTGAGGGCACATGAGGTGACAGCAGCCCCATTGAAAGTTTCAACCCTTGTGGCCTCATCCATCACCCAACCCTGTTGTCCTACGAGGAGCCGGTGCCCACCTGGACGAGACCACCTTCCACCTGCCAAAATGGTGTTCATGGGGACAGAAGAATGAACAAGACCCCATCCTTGTCCTCTCATGCCTGGAAGGGATGATTGATGACAAAAACTCACATTTCTGTAGCAGTTAACTGTCCAGGAGAGTGTTTCATATCCCTGGGGAAGAACTGGTTTTCAACTCTCTACTTCACGGGAGAGGAAACTGAGTCCCATAGCCATCAGTGGAGGTCCCAGCCAGAGCCCAACCCTGAGACCCAAGGGCTCTCTACCGCCCACAGCTGGACAGCAAGGCAGCAACCCTCTGCCATTCACAGGAGGGGGGAGGGTTTGACAAACCCTGTGACAGAGACGTGACCATGGTGGGGCCTCAGATGTGAGGACATGGGACGTCCCGTCTGCAGGAGCTCCTATCACAAACCTGATGTCCTCTCAGAGGGCCAGGGAGAGGGGACAGAAAATCCCTGAGTGGACAGGTGACGAGGCCTGAACCAGAAGTCCAGTACCGGGTCCTTGCTGGTGCTGCCTGGAGTCATCCTCTCCTTTGCTTTTTTTTTAAAAAAATATTTTGTTTATTTATATTTAGACAGAGGGGAAGGGAGGAAGAGAGGGAGAGAAACAGCAATGTGTGGTTGCCTCGCACATGCCCCCCACCAGGTGCCTGGCCCACAACCCAGGCATGGGCCCTGACTGGGAATCGAACCGTTGACCTTTTGGATCGCAGGCCAGCAGGTCAGGAGTCCCACCCTCTGCAAGGGCAAACCCATGCCCTTCTGCCGTGCTCGGGTTAACCCAAGGGTTGGGAAATGTCCGTCTGGAGAGCATTTCTTGGGGACAATAGGAGCACTCTGGCCTAGCTCTCCCTCCTCACCCTGTCTGCACCTGCCTGACCACCCAGCCCCCAGCCAAGCAGTGACCTTCCTGGAAGTCCTGCAGCCAGGGCCCTGCGAGCCTCTTGTATAGGTCTCTCCTGCCCTCTGGTGGTTAAAATGTAACAATGCAACCACATCCCTGTGCAACCCAAATGCAGGCATCACCTTTCCTCACACCGCCTCTCCAACCTTTGTTCTTTTTCCCGCAGGATGCTGTATCTGGGCCCTACACCAGGGCCACACTGATGTGGGTAGGGGGCTTTTCTCTCTGCTCCCCCACTCCTGCTCCCCTTACCTCCTCCTACACAGATGCAGACCCCTCCTTTCTGACCCCAGCAGTCAGGGACTGATTGCCTGGCTTAGTGTCCCACTATTTCCAGATGTGGCTGGCACCCTGTCCCTGATGCTGGCGGGCCTTTCCCTACCATGGCCCCTTCTCCCCACGTGTGCTTGCCTGGCTCTCATCTCTGCCATCTGCTCAGCCACCTGGTCTCCTTGTCCACTAAAGACTCTGACCTCTGACCTCTGACCAGCCCCCTGGCCTAGCCCGACATCCAGCTGTGGCCACCAGCTTCATGGCTCTGGAATGCTGCTTCTGAGCCTCTGCTCCTCTGGGTCTGCCTGACTTGCTTCTTGGCTCCAGCTCAACCCACTTCAAGTTCATCGACACCAAATCTGCTTTCCTAGGCTCAGTGCTAGGAGCAGGGGGGCCACAGTGGTCTGTCTACCAGGGAAGGTGGATGTGGGCAAAACCATCGTAGCGGATGGAATGCACTGGGTTCTGACCCCGGGCCTGTTCCTGAGGAGGGCGACCAGAAGGCCCTAGGGGAGGCTCCATGAGGAAAGCGACCAGAGTCTTACCAGGAGGGACACGGAGCTTCTCCTGGTGGGGGAGAGGGGAGGGTAAGGACACTGGCCACGATGACTGCCATCTCTTGGGCACTGTCTTCACCTGCATGATCTTCTACCCCTTGAAGTTAATATCCTGGTGTTAGGATGACAGAGCCTCAGAGCACTGGAGCAGCTCACCCGCATCCCAGAGCTAGAGCGCGATGCAAACCTGGCCCTGGGCCCCTCGCAGCAGGTTCTCTGCTTGCCTGCTGAACCAGCCAACAATGGGGCACGGAGGGTGGTCCCAGACTGACCCAGTGCTCTGTGCTATGTGGGCGTGGCTTTGGCCTGGGGCTGGAGGACGGTCAACACATTCAGAGCTTTGCAGACAGCAGGTGAAGAGGGTGAGATGAAGGGTAGGTGACCAGATGCCCCTCAATAACCTTCTCTCCTTCGTCTGTAGTAGTAGAACCTTTGGTTTTTAACTTGGGTTTTGGTCACTCTGAATAAAAACTGCATTCCCAGCCCTCCCTGCTGATAGACATAACCATATGGCTGGGGTGGGGTGTGAGCAGAGCCTATGGAAATGACTTCTAGGTGTTGCTTTCTATTTATATATTTATTTTATTTTATTTTTATTTTAGAGAGAGAGAGAAACATCAATTGGCTGCCTTTTGTAGGCACCCCGACCAGGGAATGAACACACAATCCAGGCATGTGCCCCAACCGGGAATGGAACCAGCAACCTTTAGCTTTGCGGGAAGACGCCCAACTAACTAAGCCACACCGTCCAGGGCTAGGCGCTGTGTTGAAGGAAGGAGATGCCTTCCCTTCCTCTTTTGCCCTTGCTCGCGGGCTGGCCTGCAGAGAGCTAGTGAGATATGCGGGGTCATAAAACAGGACAAGAGCATAGGAACAGGAGAGCGAGGACGCAGAAGCCACCTGTCCCCGCACCGCTTGTGGCCAGACTGCTACTTCTGAAAGAGATGAACTTCCTGCGTGATTAAGCTGTTGCTCTTTGTGGTCTCTCTGCTGGGAGAAGCGAGACGGGGACCAGTGCGGGTGAGTCGGAGGCCAGGCGGTGAGGTCAAAGCAGAGGGGTGATGAAAAGTAGGTTCCAGAGACCCTGTACAGTCTTCCCAACAGGACTGGACACCTGGGTGAATGTGGGGTATGAGGACATAGGCCCAGCCTGGCATTTAGTTGGCAGCAGAATGGAGGCATTAAAGACAGCCTTTTCCCATTTCTCTGTCTCCTCACTTTCTGCATCTAACTTCCTCCTCATCCATCTCCCTTTCAGGACCTGTCCTGTCCCTGAACCCCAAATCCCTTTGCCCAGACCCCTCCTGACCCCATTCCCCACACAAGTTTCTCTCTTTGCTGAAACACTCGCTCTAGCCCCGCATCAGGGTTGCCTGGCTACCTCAGAGCACCTTCCACAGACTCAGGACAGACGGCGCCACCTCCAGGAAGCCTCTATGCCTCTGAACGCTCACGGCGCCCAGCCCTGCCTCCCGTGTCAGCGTGGGCCTCTCTGTGCTGTGAGCGTGGGCTCCCTGGTCCACAGCCCATCCTTGACCAGCAGCTCCGTGGGGACAGAGGCCATATTCACCTTTGGATTCCCACTGTCTGGTATAGTGCCCGGCCCCTGAGGGGTGTCCAAGAAATGCCATCATATAGGATTTTCCTTTACCCTTGCTCCCCCAAACCACCCTCTGGCTCCCCACTACCGTTTGCCCTCAGCAGATTCCACCTTCGAGTTGCATCCCTTGGGGGAAACACAGGCAAACCGAGCCAGCCCCGCCAGGGCGCTCCCTGCAGTCCCTCACCACGCTCCGACTCAGGACCACCATTCTCCAAAGCAGCAGGTTGGTTTAGTCTTACTCCGTTTGGGCAGGGAAAAGACAAGAAACGAGCTTTCTCAAGGATGTTAAACTTGAAATGCTCCGGACCTTAAAACATAGTTCTCCATTTCGGAAATGATTCGGCCTTAGATGAAAGAAGACAAATGTCACTATTGTGTTGAGGGGAAGTTACGGGAGACCATGTATGTCAAATCTCCACATACCTTTCTTCCTAATGCAGCAAATGGTACCTTTATCACCATTCAGGCAAAGGCTCACTAAGTCCTTGTAGGGACTAAGCGGTAATCGCCGGTGTCTCTGGCGCCCCCTCCCTCCAGCCCGCGGCACAGCATCGCTGTTATGCAGACATGAAAGGCTTCCTCAATTTCGCTCCCCATCATCATCAGCCCCGAAAGATATTTATTGACCGCCCATTATATGCAGGACGCTCTGTGTGATGCAGGAAAGGAAAACTTGAAATTTCCCAAAGAGGCTGAAAAGGGGCCCATCTCTACCTCGGAAGTAAGTTATCTGCCTCTGAGATGAGTCGCAGAGCCATTTGTAAAAGGAGACAGACGCAGTGGCTTTTATAAAGAAAAATGGTCCCGACCAAGGCTCACTGTCAGATTGCTCTGTGTGCAGTTTTTGCCGAAAGCAGGAAGATGATGCCATCATAATTATTCAACTGTGCAATGCCCGAGTCGATATGGAAAGTCGAAACCTTCGGCAGTGTGCATCCCTGGCCTCCTGCGGCCTTTCTCTCCTGATTTTCCTGGGTGCAGCCAAAACGAGTGGGCCACAGGCTCCCACAACCCCATTCTCTGTGTGGGACTGAAACGTGAAGACCAGGTCTAGAAATGTTTGAAGTCAAGAAAGTCTGCAACTCTTGAAAAGGACTCCCTGGCTCCAAATGAATCCCACAGAGAATGTAAACAAAGGCAACAATGGTTTTAGGGAGAAAACCCAGTACTCTATGAACACGAAGTCTCCACATGCCATTTTTAACCAGTTTGGGACGACGGCACAAACGTCCCTGTCCTACAAACGCTCACTGAGGCAGGCGGTAACTGGGAAGCCTTCACCCATTGTTTCTCGGCATTTGTTAAAATCTCTTTCCACATCCCAATAGCTGAGCATCACTGTTAGCAAAATATTAACATTTACATGATTTTGCTCATCTGTGTACAAGAACCTGAGGGCAAAATCCTCAACATTTTGATTCTTGGAGCTTTATATACTTGACATATGCCATTTCTGTATCAAATGCCTACATACTGGTTTTGTTAACTGCAGAGAAGGAGGCTTCTATTCTCATTTAAAATGCAGAGCCTTAGACAGACCAAACCCCACTTCCTTCACTCCAACAGATGAGACAGCTAGGGCACAGTCACAGAAGGTGGTGCAAGGGGCAGGATTGTCTGCAAGGGACCCCAACACCTCACTCCAGGTTTCGTGGGCACTGGGCCCACAGGAAGAGCCCTCCCCTGACTTCTCTTGGTGCAAAGTGCTGCACCCAAGCCCACCTTCTCATGGCACCATGGGTTTCCTCCCTCACCACCACCCCTCTGCAGAGGGGCTGCAACTTCTTGCAGCCCCAGGTCTCCAGGTGCTGAGCAGCTGATGCTGAGCCCAGGGTTGCCCTGGGTTCCTTTTCTGTTATCAGGTGGCTCTCACACTTGCCCCCACTAGGAGGCAGGTCCCAAGTGGTAAGGTCCTTCCACTGAAATGCAAAGCCATTCTGTGCAGTGTGAAGAAAATGGCCCTGGAACACTTTTGGGGGGATAATGGCAGCAAGAGGGTCTGTACATTTTCTTTCTGCTGATTCTGCCTTACAAGTTTCATTTATCCACCCCCACCCTCAAAATGAGTCTATTTCTTAACCAACACTATGTGACATTGTAGAATGGGTGCTGAGTCCCCTTGTAATAACAGGTGGGCACCCAGATGATGGGACCTCCCTGTGCAACCATGGCGACCCTCATAGGACCATCCTGTGCTAGGCAGAACCAGTAGGCAGCAGTAGTTAAGAAAACCCAGGTGGCCATCTCTCGATCTGCTACATTGTTTTAACTTCCCACTAGCACATAGATGATGGTAATACATAGGTAACTGAATTAGAGTTCTCCAGAGAAACAGAACAAGAGATATAAACGTACACATAGATATAGATACAGATATACACATATATATACATATACATATAGGTACAGATACAGATATACATATACAAATAGATACAGATATAGGTGATATAGATAGAGATATAGAGATATAAAGAGATGTATTACAAGGAATTGGTCCATACAATTATCGAGGATAAGAAGTCCAAGATCTGTAGCCAGCCTGGTAGAGACCCAGGAGCTTCAAGGACATTACAGTCCAAAAGCCAAGAAGAACCAGTTTTCAGTTCCAGTCTGAAGACAGAAAAAGACCCAGGTCGTGGCTCACCAGGTCAGGCAGTAGAAGTTCCCTCTAATTCAGCCTTTTTGTTCCACTTGGATCTTCAACATATTGGATGAGGCCCACCTCACCCTAAAGTAGGGAGGACGGTCTGCGTTACTCAGTCTACCACCTCAAATGTTAATCTCACTCAGAAACACCCACCCAGACGCACCCAGAAATGACGCTTAACTAAACATCTGGGCACCCCATGGCCAAGTCAAGTTGACACCGAACATTAACCCTCACGACTACATAGGTGGCAGGTACCCAGGGATAGCCTGGGGGAGGCCGTTCCACGTCTAAAGTTCCCTAACGGGACACACACACCCCAGCAGCTCGCAGCAGTTAGAACACTCTCTGGAAAACCCCCCACTGAAGAGGCAGCTACTTACGAGCACTCCCACCCACGTAATTTCCCATCAACACTACCACTTCTGTTCACTAGAATAATGAATGTTACAAAGTACTTTTGTTGCTGAAATAAATGCTGTTCAGTATTACAAACTGGCCAAACACAGACCACCAGCATCCTACCCATGTGTGAACGGGGCAGAAGAACCCGCCTGCCTGGTGGCCCCTCCGTGTGGAACCGCACCCCAGGCCTTACGGGCCGTTTGTGCTTGTAGAGGTTTGTCACCTCATCCCAACAAGACAGTTAGCTGAACCCTCTGCCCAAGCGTTGCTTTATCTATCCCAGTCACTGTGCAGAATGCTTAGAAGAATGGGGGCTGGGCTGTCACAGAGCTCACGGTCGTGGGCTGGTGATGATGCTTGTGCGCTTGTTTGCTAATAGAAATTTGTGCGTGTAACAGAATCCAGTCTGAGACTTACTCTCACTGACACATACGACCAGGCCCAAAGTCTAACAGAGAGGGTGGGGAAAAAACAGTATCCTTCGTCTGTCTCGAAATTAACGGAAGTGACTGATAGCAACCAAAAAGAACCTCAAACTCGCTTGGGTACGTTTGCAACACCACGAATTCAGTGCCCATCCCCGTAGGCCATCCTATTCCCCTTACACGACCACATGCTGCACTCCCCTCGGCAATGAAGGAACGCAGGATTCCACATCCCTGGGGAAAGCTGGAATAAGGACTGTGGTCATTGAGATGGAATTTCAGAGGTAGGTAGGCCTCTGGTTCAATGCCCTCCCCAGGGCTGCCTTCCTGCCAGCCCCTTTGGCCTCCTCCTGTCTGGTTACTCCAAAGACTCAGTAGCCAGAGCAGGGATAATGGAAGCTTCTGGCAGGCTCTGCCACCTGTTGACATGGGGACTGACTGCCCTCACCTACCTGGGTCTCAACCTTAGCCTTGGCCCCATGGGCTCCTCTGCCCTAGATGAGGACTTTAGAGCAGCCGCCGGTGAAGATCCACCCCACAGCTCTGAGTCCCTTTGGGTGACAGCTGCCCAGAGACACATCCTACATGTTCAGGCAAGCCAGTCCGAGAAGAGGAAGGCCATGAACAAGGCCTCCTGGCACGAGGTGGTGAAGGGCTTCCACAAGGTAGCACAAGGCGCTGACTGGCGGGCTGTGGTGGCCTCAGGTGCTGGACGTATGTCACTGCAGGTGTCAACCTCAAGGACGTGCCTTCAGACCTCCTTTGGCCTCGAAGAGGAGGTGTGGCCCCTGTGAGCTGGCACCTCCCCAGCCTCATCACCAGATACCAAGAGACCTTCCTTCAGTGTCATCGGAAGTGCCCTAAACCGGTGATGGCCACCATATCCACGGGGGCTGCACTGGCGGAGGCGTGGACCTCACCACACTGCCTGTGACCCCAGCACTGTGCCCAGGATGCTTTCTTTCAGGTGAAGGAGGTGGGTGTGGGTTTGGCAGCCAATGTGGGAGTGCTGCAGCATCTGCCCAGGGTCCTCGGGAACCAGAGGCTGGTCAACGAGCTGGCCTTCGCCGCCCAGGAGATGATGCGTGGTGAGGCCCCGGGCAGTAGGCTGGTCAGCAGAGTATCCCCGTCAAGGAGGGCATGCCTGACATGGCTGAGATTTCCAGTAAGAGCCTGGTGGTGGGGCAGGGCCCCAAAGTCAACTTGCTCTACTCCCACTACCGTTCTGTAGCCGAGGACCTCAGCTGCATCACATCCTAGAGCAGGAACATGCTGCAAACCCCGGACATTAAGTCGTCCAGGCAGTGATGGAGGAGAAGGAACTGAAGAGTGTCTCCTTCTCCAAGCTCTGAGAACCCCGTGTCCGAGGTGATGACAGGGGTCTGGCCTTGCCCCACCTCCTGCCTGCGTGTCCTCACCCACAGAGGCGGGGGAGGGGGGACGCACGAAGAGGGTCGCCTTGCTGCCTCCTCACTCAGCCTCCCAGTCTATGACTTTGTGGCACTGATTTCTTCAGGCCTGGAACCGTTTCTTCACTCCACAGACAATAAAGCAAACTTAAGAAAACAAAATTTCAGTGGTAGATGTGAAGTCCCATAGCCAAGTTTACAGACTGTCCATCGCAAAATCATAGGACGGGATGGGCGATCGGGTTTGCAGCAGACTCGCCTCGTAGCCCATGGGCGCTAACGGAATGGAAGTTGACAGAGTCCATGGTGAGGATGCTGGGAAACTATTAAGTGCTTATAGATGGCATCAGGGGAAAGAGCAATTTCACAGCACTCTGCCCTGGTACAACCACCTCTGGAATGTGGCGATAAAATCTGGACGCCATTATTTTGGAAGTCAGTTTGACAAATGAGAATATATCCAAAGGAGGGTGATCAGGAGGATAAGAAGTATTAAAATTATAAATCTCATTTTAAAAAGAACTTATGAGTCTTATCCTGGAAAAGAGACAACAAAGGGAAGAGAGATTCGAACATCAAAGAGCTGAAGGCTTGTTGCGACGAGTGTTTAGTGGACAAGGGGGGCGGGGAGACGTTTGGCCCAAACAGAAGAAAGCGCTAGAAAGAGCTGGAAGTGCCCGGCGGGGCCGCTGGCTCCCTCATGCGGTAGGGATGGTCGCCATCATCATCTTCACTGTCACCATCCCCTTCCCTGCTTCACAGGTGAGGCCACTAGGGCACAGAAACAATGACTAACTCCCCCCATCACATGCTGCTCCTCTCAAGTGCCACTTCCAACACTGCCGTCCAGAAAGCAATCTGTCTCCCCGACTGGAGTGAAGTGAAAGGGAGTTGAAGGTCTGCCCTGAGGTCTCTCTGGACTGCTTACTCCCTTTAGCGATTGTTGCCATCACAAGCTTTGCAGCCCAAGCCCCACATCTCCCACTCATGCAACCTAGGGCCAGTTCTGTGGACCCCCTAGTCCTCAGCAACTCACCTGTGAGACAGAGTTGATGAAAATAAACTTCTCATCAAGTTTATTTATGGAATGACTGAGCTAAGGCATACACTACTATAAACACACAGCAGATGTTAGCTGGTTGGTATCCACCTTGAAGTTGCTGAGCACCATCCCCACCACTGTGAGGATGGTGGAAGGCGTGGCCTTTATCCACAGAGCTTATGATCTGGCTGCAAAGGCTGCTTCTTCCAGGAAGCCCACCTCAAACAAATAAGTGAAGGTCCAGAAAAGCGTCCTGGGGATGCTTAGGGACTGCCAGTCCCAAAGGAAATCAATTTCCATTCCAAATACTCAATTTCCAAATATATTCCACCCCCCTAAAACTAATCTACCTGAAAACAGCTGCCAAAGGCTTCCCCACACAATTTCACTTCTCCCACTTCACAGAAGAAAGGTGTGCTTCCCACCCACCCCCCCAGAACCGCATGTGATGCTTAAGTTAGTTCCAGGTGTCAGATTCTCGGGGGCACCAAACTACAGAGCAGTTTTGAAACTTTGGTTTACGGGTGCAAAAAAAGTGACGCCACTTACTTTTGGAAAGTCACGTGATCTTTCAATTCTTTACTTTCTACAAAATAGGACGAGAACGTAATCAAGTTGTTAACAGAGATGGCTAAAAATATTTTTTGATGATAGATCACAATGCAATTTTTTTACTTCAAAATCAGAAGAAAGTTAAAGAATTGAATAATGAGTAGAACAAAACCTTCTTTCCATCCTCTCATTGATGTGAACAAAGTTGTTCAGTACTTACATCTATAAAAATAAAGACAGCCCTGGCTGGTGTGGCTCAGTGGATTGAGCACCGGCCTGTGAACCACAGGGTCGCTGGTTCAATTCCCAGATCAGGGCTCATGCCTGGGCTGTGGGCCAGGTCCCCAGTAGGGGGCACATGAGAGGCAACCACACACTGATGTTTCTCTCCCTCTCTTCCTCCCTCCTTCTCTTCCCCTCTGTCTAAAATAAATAATATCTTTAAGAAATAAAAACCAAGAAATGAGCAACAGTGACACTGGCCCATGGACTTGTGACCTAACGCATCAGTCCCATCCCCATTGTAAAGTGTTTCCACTTTTAAAGTACTTAACCATTGACTTACCAAATTTTGTAATGTATGTTATTTTGGTCAACAGCATATTAATAATAACTGCATAAATAACATGATCCAGAAGAAATGTGTTCAATGTGTAGGCACTTAGGATACCAAGAAATGAAATTTAACTTTATAAACATACTTGGGCTACTGAGGAATAGGAGAGGATGTCCACAAAATACTTTCCAAAGCAAAATATTACATCAGAATAAAATTACTTTGGGAGGATGTGGTACAGAAAAATGAGTTCAAAGAGAAAAATGATGTCAAGTTTCAAACTTGTGAAAAAGAAGTTGTGTGTATTTTTAAATGAATGACAGTAGGTATTAAATCGCTAACATTTTCAAACCCAATCTGACAGTTTTATTTTTATGAACATGTTTCAAACATGTGAAAACGATTTCAACGTATTTAGAAGCTGTCCCTAAGTGAACTTAAAAATGTGCTACAAGACACGTCACTGAAAAGACACATCTTTTAAGGAAAAGAGAGTAAAGATCCCAGAGGGAGATGAGCCCGCCCACTCCAAAGAGGGTCCTACAGGTCAGTGCCACCAATTCTGGCCCCGTTCCCTTCTCCTCTTCCAGGCAAGAAGCATCCTCCTTACTCAGTTGAAAGGCAGGGCTGGGAGATTCAGATTCTTGCAAGATGGGAACTAAAATAACCTAAAAATTCCTAGAAATTCTTGGAAAGTGTAAGAAAGTATATATCTGAGTATGGCTGAGCTCCTAAGAAAGAGTAAGGAGGAACTTCTCCGCACCGGAATCCCAGAGGGAAGGGAAATCTACTGCAGGAGCTCTGGAGCCAGGGACGCAGCTGCCCTGTGGATCCACCCTGGTTAAGTCGGAACTGTTCATCTCAGCAACCAGGAGCTTCCGATGTCCACAAATAAGAAACGACACCTTGTATGGACCAAGGTGGGGAGTTGACCCCAACATAAAGCCAGAACTCGCAGAGATGCAACCTCGATAAAGGTGGGATTAGCAAAGTTGATTCACTAGTATGGGAGACTGCAAGGAAACTTAGCTGCTCCTTCCTCGTCTGTGAGAGACGTCTCCCCTGAGAAATCCGGGCACCAGGGCGGCGACTCCCAAAGGTTTCTGGATCTGGGAAGTGCCCCACCCCCACCCCCTAATAAAGAAATTAACATGAAATTGGCTCCACAGCAAGAGTTAACCCAGGAAGTCTGAAGAAACAGGCACCTAACCCACAGATGAAGCCCCCGGAAGATGAGAGCTCACAGGTCAAATTAAATTAAAAGGAAACGCCACGAGCAAGAACCAGCAAATGAAACAAGCAAGAGTACTAGAGACCCGATATTTCAGATAAAGGGGGAAATGCCGGAGACAATAAAATCAGAATATTGAAAATCATGAGACATCAAAAACAGCACTAAAAGTATAAAGGCCACACACCCACAAGACGAAGGAGCTATGCTGGAGAAGATGCCAAAGAAAAGTCAGGCCCAAGTGACGGGAAGAACCTTTACGGGTCCTTCTGCCTGGCCCCGTTAGGGTCCCCAGTCACGTAGCACCCCCAGAGGGTCCAGACGATGGCTGGCAAGGTCACTGCCGGGCAGTTCGTGCCCCACTGTTGTGTCCCCCCGCCCCCCTCCCAGGAGGGCACCCATCTCCCGGCACCTTGGAGCAAAGCCCAGTACCCTCAAATGACCTGCCAGCCGTCCCTCCCTAGACTACCTCTGCTGTTTGCAGAGTTAATAAGAAAAGCAGTTGGTTGTTGTTTTGCTTTGCTTTGAAGATCAATTGTGGAGCACAGATTAGCTTTCAGCAGAGAGAACCACAGTGCTGAGCCAGCAAAACGCCGAGGCTCAGAACGCAGTTCTGCAGTGCAGACCTGCAGAGAAAAATTGTGGACGGGCTGCAAGGTCAGACAGGAAGGGCCTTGGGGCTCATCTTCTTCAACCTTTGTTTTCCATGAAAGGACACAGAGGCCCCGAGAAAAGTGCAGTCGACCTCGAACAATGTAGGTTTGGATAGCATGGGCCAGCTTATACAAAGACTTCGTGGTCAAGGGTTGTTCACTTCCTCAGGCTCAACCAACAGCAGCTGGAAAAAAGTATTTTCTCTTTCCCAACAGCGGTTGAAAATATTGTTTCCTATCCAATGTTGGTTGTATCTGCGGATGTGAAGGGCCAACTGTAGTTACGTTTTAGGGAAGTCAAAAGTTGTGTGTGAATTTTCCACCCCCAGGGGTCAGCACCCCTAACCCCAACGTTGTTCAAGGGTCAGCCTCTCCAAGCCCGTGAAAGAAATGCAGCTCAGACTTGGCCTCTGCAGCTCCAAGTCCACAGCCCAGCTGGCTGGGGGCAGGAGCCCCGCCCTGACCTCTCTCGACTCAGGGCCCTGCAGCTCCCTTCCTCCATCACGTCAGCCATCTGAGGTTGCAGGTGCGAGACTGGGCAGGAGGCAAAAGGAGCTTCCCTTACTGGTTGCCATAATTACCCTATGCAGTAGTAGAATTCTATGAGAATTCTATTTGTATGCATTTTTCAAATATACTGTCTTCAGGAGAAAATTGGATACGGACTTCACTTAGTCGCATTCTAGTGAAAGAATTCATCTCTAATGATAAAACTCCCTAGGGACAAGAACAGACAAGGGAGAGTTTTGAGCGCCCACCTCCATCCCTCAGCCCACACTTCGGCCACCCCAGCTGGCCTCTCCGCAAGCCAGTTTGAGGGAAGACTGGAAAGCTGGGGGAAGGACAAAACAATGCCCAGGAGGAGTGGAGCCAGCCAGGCAGCATGCAGAAAGCCCGCAGAGGATCTGCAAAGAACAGGCTAATTCAGGCTCCCATCATGACTGGAGCCACCCTCTGGGAGCGGCTGTTACCCCACCCCGCCCCCTGCTCCTCTGCTGCCCTCCTTGTCACTCACTCCCCAGGGCCCTTGGAAACGCTTCTGCCTCCAGGGGCTCAGGTGCCAATGAGGGTGAACCTTCCCTCCGGATGGAGCAGATGAACGCTGAATGGAACCAAATGCAGGTCCAGCACCCTGCAGTCACCTAACGATTCTGAAGGGCACTTCAAGGGCAATGAATTGGCCTGAGGACAATCACTCCAGGAACAGGGACAGACGCAGGGCCCCAGTTAGGAGCAGGGCTCTGCAGTCAGACAGACTTTCTGCACCTGTGACCTCAGGTAAGTCCCTCACCTCTCCGACCCCAGGTTCCTCATCTGTAAAATGGGAATAAGAATAATAACAGGGATAATAGCAGCAACCCCAAAGGGGTATTGTGAGGATTAAATGACATAGTGCATGTGAAGTCCCTGGTTCAGCGCCTGCACACAGTAGGTACATACCCGGAAAATGTTACTTCCCTTCACCTTCCATTTCCCCCATGGGCCACACACCAGTGAAGATTTAAAGAATAAAAATTGATGACTTCGGAGAAAAGCCATGTGGGGAGGAGAACGCTGAAGTCCCAAATGAGGACCAGACCAGACAGGTCGGAGAAGGAACAGCGGCTGAACTGAACCAAAGCTTAGCCCATTTCATTAAACCAGCGCAGACTCAGAGCTCCAGCTTCTCCTCAAACCTCTGCTCCACTCGGGGATGTGTCTGGCTTTCCGCAAACTGGTCTGCCTGGCTGCCAAGATCAACGCCTGCCATGTAAGGAGCTCCTGACCAGAAGGTGGCTGACTGCATGGGCTCCCTGGGTTTTCCCAAAACCCTTGACCGAATCCTGGCCCCTGGCTGCCCAGGTCTGGGGCCTGGGCCCCTGATCCTTATTTTGTTCTCTAGGCGCCGAGCCTGGGTCCCGGGCAGCTGCCTCAGCTGACCTGGCCTGGCCCTCTCTCTGCCCAGACCTTGGACACTCACTCGGTTCTCCCTGTCTCAGCTGACCAGTCCGCTTGACTTCAGACATGCCTGCCCTTTAGTCTTCATCCGAGGCTTCATTCCCCTGCTTCTTCCTCAGCAGACCTATCTGATTCCTGCCTGAGTCCTGGATAACAGCTAGCGGCTCAAAGGCCTACCAGACATCAACAATGGCCATTGCAGGGTGGAAGGAGTTTAAGGGAATATCCAAGGCAAAGCTTTGCGTTCTCTCCTATGAGGAACGGCATTGGCTGGAACAAGTACTCCAGACAGCAGTTTGACAACGCTTAATAAGGCCAAAGGTATGCACACGCCACCACCCAGAAGATCCATTTGACCCGTTGGGATAGACTAGGACAGTTACACTGCAGTTAAAACAGCTCCCGAGTGTCCATGGCTTCAAACAACAAAGGTTTATGTCTAGTTCACACTTAGCCTGGTGACCGCTCCACATTGTCCTTACTCGGGAACACAGACTGACGGAGCTGCCTTGAGCTGCCTTATCCTGAACATCAACGGTTCCCACAGTGAGAAAGGAAGGTCAAGTTGTACACAGGCTGGTGGAGGCTTCACACATTCACAGTCATTGGCCAAAGCAAGTCACATGGACCCTTCTACCTTCAAGAGTATGGACAGGTGCATTCCTGGGCACTCACGTGGGTCGGTACTAGGGAGAGCTCTTCTCCCAGATGAAGGGACAGCCCCTGAGCTCCATTTCCGGGGCAGGAACTTTCCTCTGCCAGCAGAGGGTGTGTAACTTCTCACAAGGCTCAAGGTCTTTGGAGAAGCCCAGGAAAGCCAGCACCCCAGACTGTCCAACACCAAGCCTCTTGCCCTGGAAGAAGGCCACGCTCTCATAATGCCCCACCAAGAGGGAGGCCGGAAGGGGAACCTCCCACTGGGGTGAAATCCACATCATGACTGGCAGCTGAACTGGCCGGCACTCGAGAGAGAGAGGACATCTTTGTCTTGTGAGCCTGGTCTTATGAGTTTGCCCCTTTTTCAATAAAGTCTATTTCTGTATGCATGTCTTGTGGCATTATGGGATTCATTCAATCCTTGGCCAGTATCAGCCCTGAGGGTTCCACCGGCACAAGGGCGCAGGAGAGAATCAAAAACATGGACAAACAACACTAATGTGATCACGCTCATTCCTGGGTGCAAACTATACTCAGCCCTTTCCCGAGGGACACGACCCCAAAGCCCCATCGGGCACAGTGCCAAGCTCAAGTCCAGGAAATCCAATTTCACACAGTGATTTCTACCTCAGGGTGATGGGCCATTGTCTCTACGTGCACATGTGGTTGGTGCCTCTTTGCCGGGAGACTAAGAAGACGAGCTTTCTTCTCTAAATACCAATATCAATGATGAACAAGGACAGAACGACAGCATAAACACTCCCATTCTGAAAAGAGACTGACGGGACTCAGCAGACACTGGTCCACAGCGATTCCAGATCTCAGAGCCTCCTTCCCTGTGGAGGGAGTCTGTTCTTTTTGATCGGATCTCAACTCCGCCTCCTGGAATGTTCTCAGTAGTC
Organism: Desmodus rotundus; assembly: GCF_022682495.2. Taxonomy (NCBI): domain Eukaryota; kingdom Metazoa; phylum Chordata; class Mammalia; order Chiroptera; family Phyllostomidae; genus Desmodus; species Desmodus rotundus. Next base: position 77,385,613 of record NC_071392.1, on the reverse strand, counting down.
TCTGACCCAGCCCTCCGAGAGAACTCCCTGCTCCCTTGTCCTTCTTGGCCACAGCTGATGTGGGCACCAGAAAATATGTCTCCTTGTGGACCAAGCATCTGCCTCAACACATTTCCTGGGGGGCTCCAGGGTTGTTTCAAGATTCAAACAAAGTTGCCCTGGCTGGTGTGGCTCAGTGGATTGAGTGCCAGCCTGTAGACCGAAGGGTCGCCAGTTCTATCCCCAGGCAGGGCACATGCATGGGTTGCAGGCCAGGTCCCTGGTTGGGGGCGTGTGAGAGGCAACCACACACTGATATTTCCTTCTCTCCCTTCCCCTCTGTCTAAAATAAATAAATAAAATCTTAAAAACTAAGTCTAAATCAGGACAGTGGTTCTTTGAGAAGTATAATTCTCTCAGAACATTTAGTCTCTTATTATTTGATTCCAGCTGGCACCAATTGGCAATGGATACACTCAAATTTCCTTTATAAGTAAATCTCCTATTGCTATATTCGTTATCTCGCCACAACGCCACTCTAGATCTAATTGAAGGTATTTTGATCTATACCCTTAGTCTTTTTCCCCTGGTACATTTTGTCCAATTGAAAGAAATTAAACCATTACTAGAAGACACATTAATATAGCCAGAGATTTAAAAATGGATATGACTCCTATAGTATTGATTTAATCCTTGCTTACAAAACTGAATTTTAATCATTCTCTGTCTCTCTAAGCCTTTTTTAATTTCCATCTTTTATTGTTTGACAACAAGAAGTATTTGCTTTTCCCAGCCTTAGAATTGCAGGCTGGCCAACTCTTTTCTGAAATCATCTTTTTCTTGAAATACCTCACCAAACACCTTCAGGAATAATTAACTTGCACAATATTCTGTGTAACTTAATATTCTGCTTTCCAACCTCTTTCCCCAAATCTCCAAGCCCACTAGGTAAATTGTCTGCTTCCCAGATTCCTGCGAGTGCAGGGGAAGAGCGTGTCTCCCCACAGCACATGGTCAGCGGCCGTTCTCCAGCCATCAGTAAGCTCCCCCACTGCCCCCACCCACTCCTCAGCCAGCACCTCCTCAGGTGGCTGTGACAGAGTGCCCCTCCTCGGTACTCACGTATTACCAGTCGGGACAGAACCGTTACGCTGAGTTAACAAAATAACCTAAATCGCAGGGGTTCGAATCAAGCTTTGTTTCTTCCTCATGCTCCACATCCGTCATGGGGTGATTAAGGCTTCGGCTCCCCTCCCCGTTCTGACTCCAGGAAGCTGGCCAACGGAGCCTCCCCATCCAGAACGATGCTGGCAGGCCCGGAGAAGGACCAGTCACAGACTAGCTCTCAAAAGCACCACCAGTAAGTGACGTGGAGCACTTCTACTTGTATCTCAGGGGCCCAAGAAGTCAACCTTCTATAGAGGGGACCAGGGTTGCAGTTCTGCCTCGTGCCCCGAGGGTGGCAAATGGGAAAACCGGTGCCTGGCAAGCGGCACCAGTGATTGCCATTGCGCTCCAGTCTGTGCCCTGGAGAGACTCACACCTGTGTGCACAGGGAGACGCAACGACACGCCTGCTGCTCACCACCTAGTTAGCGACAGCCCCTCCCCCAAAACGTGGGGGACAACCTAAGTGTCCGTTATTGGGAGAATGAGTAAGAAAGTGGTGGTATATTCATATAATGAAATATTTTTCAACAATGTAAATGAAAAACTTAAACTACAAGCATTGGCCTAGACAAGCTCAAAAACATAATGTTGATTGAAAAGGGCCAGTTGCACAATACAATGCGATGTTATGTGGATACATTTTAACCATATACGCCATTATTACACACTGTTAATGGAAGCACATGTAACTCTTCAGTTGAACGAGCAGGACTTGTGGGTGTAATCAGAAAGCAGCCGTTTTATTGCCTATTAATGTTCCTTTAAATTTATTTTGTTTGATGGTTTCCCCCCACCCTGGAATGAAATGTAGGCAGTTCTAATCACTTTATAGTGTCCCCTAATCAAAAAATAATGTCTATCTTAGTATAATTATCACAATTTTCCACTCGGTTACTCCTCATATCAGTCAATTATTGCCACGGTTCTCATTGTTAATGCCACATAATAGACCACCCCAAAGCCCAGCGACACGTGGAAATACACAAGCATCTATTTCTAGCTTGCAAGGTGGTGGCGGCTCTTCTGGGCTTGCCCCAGGCTCTGAGCTGTTCTCGGGGCTGTGCCAGATCTGCCGTCCTTAGGAAACACACTCTCTGCCTGGGCCAAGTCCTCCATGATGGCAGAAGTGCAACAGGAAAGCCCTCCACGCAAGCATATTGCGTGCTTTATTCATGTGACGCCAGCTGACGTCCCACAGGCAGTCACAGGGCCACACCCAACCCATGGGGGGTGGGGGAAATGGACCTCTACCACCGTGGGGGGAGGCAGGGGGAATATCTGCAGACCCAAAGCCTCTCTCCCCCTGTGAATCTCAGGCTACAGAGGAGCCACCCTGGGGGGAAGGAGGTCAGCTTTTCCCTACCTTGTCAGCCCAGGTTGGGGACCTCCCCAGGTCAGAGGAGAGGTAAGGAAGAGAGGAAGGGGCAGGAGGTTTCTCCCTTGGCTGATATTGGCATCACAGTCTCTGAGCCAGGAGGTGTTTCAAGGCCACGCTCATGCGCACTCCCACGGGTCCACGGATCTTCCGGGATCTTCCAGGTGCTAGCTGGTGGCTTCTGGTTTGGGGGTGGGGGTGGTATGTATGGCCCAGAGCTCACTAACCACTGCCAACACCACGAATCCGCCTCGCATCTCGAATCCCTGACTCACTTATCCTCTCGTGGAGGATGAGGGTTAAGGTTAAGGGTTGTGCCTCTGATTTTTCTTTGTGACTCCTGCGGCATGGCTTCGTTCTTTATGTGTTGTCTGGGTGCCTCAGCTGAAACTTCCACTCTCCCTGCCATATTGTTACAGAATCCTACGTAGTAATGATATAAACACATGGGTGAGAAGGGACACACCAACTTCAGGATGGTTACTATACCCCTGGGGAGGGGAGAGGGAAGCAGAAGGCAGAGACAGGGGGACCGTGATGGTGAAATTTATATGTCAATTCGGCTAGGCCATGGTACCCAGCCATTTTGCCAGACGTTATTCTAGATGTTTCTGTGAAGCTATTTTTAGATAACATTAAGGGTAAATCAATAGACCTCGAGGAAAGCAGATTACCCTCTAATGTGGTGGGCCTCGTCCAATCAGTCGAAGGCCTTAGTAGAAAAAGACTGGCCTCCCCCAGAGGAGAGGAATTCTGTCAGCGAACTGTGGATTGGAAAGGCAACATTGGCCCCTCTGTGTGTCCCCAGCCTGCTGGCTAAAGATTCGGGGCTTCCCAAAAACCACAATGGTGTGAACCAATTTCTTAAAAATAAATAAAGAAGCACATACACACCTCCTGCGTTTCCTGTGTCTCTGCAGATGGGCAAGGTGAGGCAAGGTGAGCATCTCGGCCCAGGGAAAGTTTTCGTTTTTGTTTTATTTTTCTTTGAAAACCTGCCTGGGAGTTCCCGCCTTTTGCCACAGAGTATTTTATCTTTGGGTCCGGTTCTGTTGCTTTTGGCCAAAGCCTTCCAGACAAATGCATTCCTGGAAGCTACATTGTAAATCCAGTTGTCATAAAGCAAGTTGTGCTTTCCCATCAAACAATGTTACACTGAATTGTAACAGCAGGTGTAACACCCTACACTTCTATAGTGCTTTGAAAAAGGCTTTTAGGTACCCTGCTGCATTTAGTCCCGGCAGGTGGGCAATGTGTTCCCTCTATCACACAGGTGAAGAAATTGAGACTCAGAGAAGCGGGTAATAGGAACTGAGCTGGGATTTGATCCCAGTTCAGTGGGCTTTTCAAGGTCTCCTTAACCAGGTTAGGTCTCAGCTTCAACTGCATCATTCACACAACAAAAAGTGTATCCAAAGGCAGAGATTCCAGAACTCAAGCCTCCACAATTGCTGAAATCTGTACAATTTTGCTCTTAAGTCACATAAAACCTAGAAACCCCTGAACCATAAACGCAGACATATAACACATAAATAATCATCACTACCCACCCACAAAGCTACTTACCCAAAACTCATGCGCTTCAGCATCCACAGAAACACTTCCTGAGCGACCGATACTTCACTCCCCTGAAGGAAACGCAAAATCACACAGGGGACCACCTGAACCTGTGTATGTTTCCAGTCCCTGGTTCACGCCCTTTTTGTTATTTTGAAATTCCTGAAAACAAAATTAAAATTCATAAATAGTGTGGCTTCTGTCTGTCCAGCCTTGGGGTGGGGCCAGCAGGGGCTAACTGTGTTAGATCTCAGCTGAGCTATAGGTGCCATGTAGTAGAGGCAGAAAAGGCCTGGGTGGGTGGAGCTGAGAACCCTGGAAGGTCAGACAGACCCCTCCCAGCTGGGCTGGGGTGCTAAAGGAGCAAGAGTTCCACCTGCCCCCCTCGCTCCCCCCACCAGGGCCTTCCACCTCTAATACTGCTTCAGCACTGCCGGGAGTCACCTCTGAGGCTTCAGCCTGCTCTGCCCTCTGTCCGGGCAGGGCTGCTTTGCCGACTGTAGGAGCTACCTGGCTTCCTCCTCTGGCACCTCTGCCTTGGCCCCTTGCCATCTCTGCAGATTCAGCCAGGCCTCAAGCTTCAGGTGGCCCTGTCCCTGGAGGGCCAGAAAGCAAGGAGGCCCCTGGGGACACAGCACTGGTCCGCCTTGCTGCACCTTGTTCCACCGCCCACATCTTTCTGCAGGCTTCACTCCCATTGCTAGTTCCTGCTCTAGCTCCATGTCAAAGACACGGCCGTGGTAACCAACCGGGCCCTCTGGTCCCCCCAGACTTGGAGTCTGGGTCTCTCACTGCCTACCTGAGGCCGCAGTGGCCCTTACTTCGCATGACGCTTCCTTCACAGACCACCAGCTGACCAGGGCTCCACTTCATGCTCCTACTCTCGGGGCTGCCCAGGCTCTCTGCACCCAGAGCCCGGATGGCCCTCCTGAAGCTAACTTCCCATGGGTGACAACCATCAGCACCCACTCAGGCCACTGGGCTCACCTCAGTGGGCTGCCCTCCAACCCCTGCTTCCTGTGACTCCAAGGACCTGCGGAGTGGCAGAGGTGAGGCATGGAGCCTTCCGTCCCACACCTTGTACTCTGAGGGATCAGTGACTCAGAAAAGCAGCGGGAAGAAGGGAAGAAGGGGTTCAGAGGCAGGAGCTACAGGAGGCTAAAAAATATACACCTAAAAATTAGACTTAAACCACCAGCCCCCAACCCAAGGCCAATGGCAAAGGGAACAGAATGGCCCGGTCTTTTTGTACCCTTGAGGTGCACCTGAATTTCACACATATAGCCACGTGGAAGGGGCCCCTCCGTCCCTGGTGAAGAGGGTCACCTGTGATTTCTTTCAGCCCCTGGGCTATGAGGGTCATTCCCTCATAGGGAATGCAGGTCTGGGAAGCGCCTGACTTGAACCTGGGAAATCCAAACGTGCACAGGACTGACCCCGGTCCTGGCACAAAGCACACTGATCAAGAGCATATGATCTCACCTTTAACTGGAACACAATCAACAAAAGAAAAAAAGCAAACAAAATATAACCAGAGACATTGAAGTTAAGAACAATCTAACAATAGCCAGGGGGGAGTGGGGAGGGGACAGTGGGGAGAGGGGATTACAGGAACTACTATAAAGGACACAGGGACAAAACCAAGGGGGAGGGTGGAGGTGGAGGAGGGAGGTGGGTTCGGCTGGGGTGGTGTGGAGGGATGGGGAGAAAAGGCAGACAACTGTAATTGAATAGCAATAAAAATTAAAAAAAAAAAAAAAAAGAGTGTTGCTTTGTAACAAAGCCCCTGAGGTGTTAGGGGCGGTTTGTACCAGCTCGCACTTTGGTAGCAGTGAGACTGATGGTTTGTGCCTGGTCTCCGTGAGGCCCAGAGGCTCTGCCATTGGGGATGGTTATGTAGTGAGAATACACCTGCCTGACAGCCAGCGAGAGAAACCCAGGCCAAGATCCCACTGGGGGCCCCAAAGTGTTCTGTGCACCTATTGCTGGTTCCCGATTAGAGAGACAGCACGTCCTGCCTGGGCCCCTACCTGGGAGGCCATAGCTGCTCAGGCTCGGCTTCTCCAGACCCCTTGCTGGGAGCGGCCATCGCTACATTGATGTGGTTGCTATGCTGTAATAAAGTGTAAGTCTACGAGCACCATCCTTTCAGACCTCTGAACCTTCTTTAGTAGTCGACCTGTTTAACTGCTACTGTTACTGCATCCCCACTGGTATGGGTTACACTGTGTCCCTTTGAGATTCATGTGTTGAAGTCCTAACCCCTAGACCCTCAGAATGTGTCGTTATTCAGAAATAGGATCGGCCAGCACGTTTGTAATTAGTTAAGGTGAGGTCATCCTGGAATAGGCGGGGCCCCTAATCGAATATGGCTGATATCTTCATAAGACGGGGAAATTTGAAGACAGGGAGAACATCATCTGCAGACTGAAGTTAAGTGGCCACAAACCAAGGCATTACCAGAGGCTCAGACAAAGGCCAGGGGCAGATGCTTGCCTAGGGCCTTCAGAGGGAGCACGGCCCCACACCTTAACCCCGCGCTTCCAGCCTCCAAATTCACTTCCACGGTTTAAGCCACCCAGTTTGGGACACTTTGCTGTGGCAGCCTTAGCGGACTGGTGCACCCACAAAAGGCTTTATCCTCTCCCTCTGCCACATGCAGCATCCACTCAGGCACCCCTCAACCTTCAGTCTCCACGGGGGATCCTAAGACTTTACCTCTCTTCTCCCCATGCAGCTGTGATCTCTATTTGGCCATAAGCACTGCTACCTCCCCACAGGACACGAGGAGTTTGTCCACGGCACGGGGGAACATTTGCACAGAGCCGTGCACCCTCCCTGCAGGTGGGGCTCAGAGTCAGTTCAGGGGAGGCAGGGACCTAAGAAGTCGAGCATCCACACCTTGCAGTGTATGGTTGAGGAAGACCAGGAGGAGGAAAATGGGCTCACCTTCCCAGGGTCGCTGGGTTGCTCACACACAGAGCTCGTCAGCGTGATGGTCACCATAGCAGCCCAGGAACTCTGCTGCCATCAGACCAGTGCTGCTCCACCTCAGGTTTCTTCCCTGGGGAAGGCTGCAGTCGCCAGCTGCCCTGAGTGTGTCTGCCTCGCTCGTGAGAAGTGAATTGCGTCTAGAAGGGGGACTTGGATTGAGTCACAAGTCCGTCAGTGTGTAGGTGTTGGGTAAATGTTTTTACTGGGTTGATCAGAATGTCTCTTTCTGTTCAAAGCTCGCAGATCCCCTAGGGAGTAAGATGCCAGGCCAGTGTTTCTCAAAGTGTGCCCCAGGGAACCCTCACATGGGCAGCACTGCTGATGTTTTTGTGTGGGGGTGTCTTAATATGATTTTTATTTTTATTTATTTTTTTAAAGCAGTTTTACTTTTCTTTCTCTTTTGGAGGGGAGGTTATTACTTCCATCTGATACTGTGCCTGGTTTCTTCCTTTTTATTTTCCAATTACAGTTGGCATACATCATTATATTAGGTTCAGGTGTACACCCAAGTGATTAGACATTCCATAACTTACTAAGTGATCATCCTGGTAAACCTCGTACCCAATCCGACACCATCCGCAGTTATTAGAATATTATGGACCATATCCCCTGTGCTGTACTTTATATCTGGGCCAGATCCGAGTGGCTCCAGCCCTGGCCTGGAGCAGGTCCTGGCCTCCTGCACCACACGGAAGGTGCAGAAATGCCCACAGAGCCAGTGGCCAGGCAGGACAAGGTCTGGCAGATGGGGCCTTGGTGGTCTGGGACAGACCCCTTGTGGAGGAAGTCACGAAGGGATTGGCCAGCTGTTGAGGCCCCACCCCTTGCCCTTTGATCTTTCTCCCTTGATGTTTCTGTGGAGACATCAGAAACTCCGGGCTGAATTAGTTCAGCGTGTGCTAGAGCCCCAGAGGAGTAGGAAGCGAGGACCAAGCTCTTCCAGTTTCTACTCTGATCTCGGTTCATTCGACACACACTGGCTCTAGATGGGCAACTTGGTTTCTAAGTTCCTCCTGCTGTTCCACCGCCACCATCCCTTGCCTGGTGGCCAGCATCCAGTGGTTTTCCCTGTCCACTATGATGATGCCCCGCCTGGCCGGGACCACCCTGATGCTCCTGCACTGCCATGGGCCCTGTGCGGATAGCATTGTGCACCTGGAGCACCTGGCTTTTACATCCAGCAGAGGAGGCGGTGTCCTCTGCCACAGGCCATGGGGTCCCCTCTGGGATCCTCCCCTTGGTGAACCAGAAGGACCCTCCAAAGAAGCCCATGCTCATAATTCCAGGATGTTTGGACCCTCGAGGACCGTGTATATTCCTCCCCAGGGCTCAGATCTTCCCTCCCGTGTTTACACCTGAGCAGGTAGTCAAGGCTGTGAAGCCAGGACCATCCAGCAGCACCCCACTTCCTTGCCCAAAGGACATGGAGGTGAAAATCTAAAAAGAGTCCCCAAAAGGGAAGGCAAAGAACGAAGACCGATGACCAGAACAGCCCCCATAGCAGTGGGGACCAACCACTGACAACTAGGAGACCAAGGGAGTCCTCACTTCCCCCAAGGTCAGTCCTGGGCCTCTGGACCTCAGTCCCAAGCTCCCGCAAGATAGCCTGACCACTCAAGCTGTCTCCCACGGGCTCTTCCTCCGAAGGCCAGGAGGTCACAGGCTCAAACCCTGAGGGAGATGTCCTGTCTCCCCTGAAGCCTGAGTCAGAAGCAGCAGTGCTCTCTGACCCACCCCCATGCTGCTCCCTGCTGCAGGAGATCCACGAAGGAAGGGCTGGGGGAAGACCACCCGCCCAGCTTTCAGGGTTCGTGAACTGGTAAGGAGACGGATGCTGAGAACACATCGAGCAGCCATTCTTTCCTGGCCTCTGCCAGCAGGAAGCCCTGCAAACACAGAAGGCCCACACCACGTTTGCTGCTGCTGCCACCATGGCTGTGGGGTCGAGGGGGGCGGCCCCGCCTCCTCAGTGGCCTTGCCTTGCTGGCAACAAAAACCTGGGCGCCTTGGAGAACACGGAGTGTCAGAGTAAAAAGACCTTAGAGGACAAAACAGAGGTCAGTCAGCCTGCCCCTTCTTTCTCTCCACCTGGCTCGGCAATGGCAGCAGCCTGCCCCTGGCCCCTTGAGCTGGGCGGGTCCCTCCTTCCATCACATTCAGGGCACCTGCCGATTTGACCTCTCAGCCTACTTCAGATGAGGATGACATGGAAGAGGACACTACTGCCCCTTCCTGTGCTGCCAGAGTCTTACCTTCCCCAGACTCCAGGATGAGGTTCCTGCCAGTTTACCAAATCCAATGCAGAGTGGGGCACAGGCACCCTGCCACTGACCCCAGCCGATAGGCCCTCCCCCTCCCCCTCCCCAGGCTGTCCTTTCCCACTCTGCCCCTCTCTCTGGGGAGAACCACTCCCCATTGTCCACCACACCTTCTAGTTCTGATAGCATGCCCCCTAGTGGCGGCACTCCCTCAGCCGATATCTCCACCCACTTACCTATAAAAAATACTGAGCAGAGGGACCCCAGTTTCCAGCCCTCCCCTGGACCCTCCTCTTAGCCCACATCTGGGGCCCGTGAGGGACAGCAGCCTAAAGACCCTTCACTGCTGGGAAAGGTGATCGCCCCCGCACACAGTATGGGCCTAACTTCCCCTGCAGTCCCTCCAGCCCAGGGCAGCATGATGCGTCAGGGAGTGAGTGCAGGTGTGCCCTTGCCAAATTCCCCATTTGCCACCCCTGGCAAAACTTACCTGGCCACTGGCGACCACCCACGTGCTCTCGCCATTGGCACGTCCACTGTTGCTGGCGTTGGAGTGGCCACCAGAGGCTAACACGGGGGACAGAAGCTCAGTGTTTGCCCGTGCATCTGCAGGCCCGCTTGTTGTGATGGGCCCTGCAGCTCCCGTGGGTGGTGGGAGCCACAGGGTCAGTATGTCCTCCCCGGGCCCCACGCAGTCACAGGCATCCAGGGCATGGGCGTGAGAGCCGGGCTGAGGAAGGCACACAGCACTGCTTCTGTATCTCATTGTGGCGGCGTAACAGGGGACCCATCTAGCCGCAGTGCCGCAGCTGCAGGAGGAGGAGCGTGTACCACCCGAGTGCTTGGACACACTGCTGGTTCCACCATAAATCTGGTCACCTGGAGCCCCCTGTCTGTAACACAGGTTATGGGTGATGGGAGAGTATGGCAGCATTCCCAGGATTGGAGGTGCTCGTGTTCACAGGTGCCATCAGTGCAGCGCCCAGGGGGGAAATGTCTCACCTGTGATGAGACGCCTCTGTGTCACCACGTGCCATCAGAACCCTTGCAGCCAACTACCCAGACCACAGGTAGAGTGATGGGGGACAGCACAAAGCCTGCCGTGACTGGATATGCTTACGGACCCCCATTCGTACAGAGGACCTGGGCCCCCCAACCAAAACAGTAGTGCTATGGGGGGCCGCACCAGACATTTTATTTAGTTATTTATTTGTTCATTTAGAGAGAGGGGAAGGGAGGGAGAAAGAGAGGGAGAGGAACATTGATGGGAGAGAGAAGCATGATCAGTTGCCTCTCACATGCACCCCGACTGAGGACCAAACCCACAACCCAGGCATGTGCCGTGACCGGGAATCAAACCAATGGCCTTTTGCTTTGCGTGATGACTCCCCCAACCAACAGAGCCACACCAGTCAGGGCGACACCAGACGTTGTTAGGGAGAAACATCTAGGCTCAGACAAAGCACCTGCCTCCATGTAACATGACCCAAGGAGTGGTGCCCTCTCGCTGGGGAGGGACCAGGACTGTGCCGGGAGGTGCCTGCCCAGGGCAGCTGTGCCGGAAGTCTGGGCACGGTGGACATGAGCCTTGCATGTGGGGCAGTGCCCAGGGATCCGTAAGAGCCACTAGCCAATTCCATCACAAACTTCGACAAGCTGGGAGCAGATCTTCCTCTGCAAACTGTGTCTCATCACAAATGGCCTTTGTTCCACTGGAAAGGGGCTTAGCCCCTTTGAGTGAAACCTAACCTGATGGTCCTACATCAAGTCAGAGGACCGCACCACAAGGATTTGGGGGTGGGGTGGGGGAGGGGTGTTTGAGGATGATGGGCAAATGAGCCCAGCTGAGAAGTATCTGCTACTTAAATGCCTTCAATAGCCTACCAGAGCCCCAGCTGGTGTGGCTCAGTGGGTTGGGCTCCAGCCTATGAACCAAAAGGTCGCTGGTTCCAACCCCAGTCAGGGAACAGGCCTGGGGTGTGGGAGGGGCCTCCAGTTGTGGGAGTACAAGAGGCAACCAATTGACGTTTCTCTTCCTCTTTCTCCCTCTCTTGCCCTCTCTCTACAAAATAAAATATATTTTTTAAATAGCCTACTAGAAAAAGTTCAAACCCCATGTCCTGGCATTTAAAACCTCAAAATCTGCTGTCCTCTACCCATTCCCCTCCCCTCCCCACCCTGTATTTTATCTATCAGCACATAGAGCATCCTGCTGTTTTTCCCAAATACCCATTCTACGCTTATGCTGTTCTCTCCTTCTAGATAACCTTCAGCCCTGATGTCCTTCCCCACCTCCAATGGGACAATCCTTGCCCATCATTTAAGATTTTTCTCGGGTATCTTGTCATTCAAAAGCCTTCTTTGTTTCCTGTCCCATCTGGACTCGGTACGACTCTTTAATATTTCCCTGGAATGCCCCATGCCTATCTCTGCCATCATACTCATTAGATTGGATTATATTTCACAACTGACATCTTGGGTCCTCACTAGAACATGAGGTCTTTGAGGATGGATGCTGTTTCATTCACCTTTGAATCTCTTGCACAAGATTTATATTGTATCCCACACTAGGCACTTCATTAAATATTTGATGAACACATGAACGAGTGAACCACTGAACACTGAATTCATTGGAATTAAGTTTTGATGGGGTCTAGAGGTAATACAAAATATAAAGTTCCCAGCTGAAGCAATGGCTGATGGTATATTCCCACATCGTCTTTCTTAGTCCTCACAAGCGAGCAGTAGCATTCATGGAAGAGATCTGGTTTAAGAAAGAACCAGGAGGAACTGCTGGTTCTATATAGGAATTACACCAGAATCTTTGGTGGTATAGGCAGCATGCTCTCGTTTCTGCGGCTTGTTCAATTTCAGCTGTCCTTTCTGGGTTTTATTCTTTAAATATTTGATACCAGGCTGCAGCGACGGAAACACTGCAGCATTGGGCTTCATTTCTATCACACTGTCATTTTATAGCTTAACATGAAAGACGACAGAACATGCACCGATTGTAACTGTTTAAGAGATTTGTTTTTATTGCCTATCCCTCCCCATAGCAGGTTTGAGATGGGGTCAGTGAGGAAGGGCAGCTTCAACACCGTCTTGCCAGAACCCTGACCTTGCCTGACCTTTGATACATTCAGCACACCCATCCTGCTGACGTCCACTGCCGGACTGCAGCTCCCTGCCTCTCTGCTCATCCGCCAGCACCCTGAACTTGCAGACACACACACTCACACTCACACTCACACCCCTTTGTGTGGTGCCTCTCACCTCAGCAGAGCCCTCAGTGCTTTCCATCAGTTCTAAACGCCCTTTATTTCATCCTTCACTATTTTCCTCACGTCCCCTCTCCTGCTTGCCTCTCTCCACAGCTAATGATCCTGCGTCCAGTTTCCCTGCAGAAACTTAAGTTGTTTATTGTATTACAGAGCAGCAGTTTTTATTTTTAGCTTTTTGTTTGTTTGGACTTTTACAACTTGAAAAGTCCTAAAATCTTAAACAAGACTTTTGAAATAAGTTTCTGATCTCTCTCTCCCCCTATTTATACTGAAGTTCAGTGAATAATTTTCTTAAATATCATAAAGCGTAAGGAACATTCACGCTAGTAATGTCCTGAGTAAATCAGTAACTGCCTGCCCTGACCTGGGTGAGCCTCTGTCAATGGGATCTCTCATCCAGGCTTGCGAAGGTCTTCTAGTGTCCTAATGGGAGTTTCCCATTAGAACAGGTAATAAAGGAAAACAGGTAAGAAGGGAAAATGCAGCCTTTACTAAACAGCTTCTCAGTCTGAAATTCCCTGCTACGGATCTGGTTTCAGGGCATCTTTAATAGCGGCCATTCTCTACATTCCCCAACCGCTTTGCTCTTTCTAGCTCCAAAAACACAAAACAGGCTGATTTTGCATTTGAACACATCCTCACCCTGGTTTGCACCGTGCGAAGCTGTCTCAGACAACTTTTCTCTTTGCTTTCAGTCCATTTGTGTGATGACATTCCCCGGCGAGACATAAAATGACTTCATGATCATTACGTGGTATTTTTAGGGTTCAATTTCTCATCTTTGAGGGGGCCCCTCCTTCTCATGCACCTGACGGCTGCATCTGAAAAGTGTCTACTTAAATGTATCATCTTTCCATTTCGCTAGAGTTCTTAATTCTCTGCTCATTTTCGTTGAAAATAGCACTGATTTACCTCATTTTTTATATTTGAGTAAACTGAAATTTGAATCCAAGTCATTTACTGCTAATAGCTTTATCTTATTTAAGTGATTTTTTTCAATTTGGGCTTTTGGTATCTTTGTTAACACATGTAAATCAAGTCCACAGTAATTTATAAAGCTTGATTTATAGTGTGTGGAATCTTGGAGCATATTCGACGTAATTAGGAATGGATTCTACAATCATTACTATAGCCTTACCTCAATATTACATTTATATTTGCCCTTTAATATTTCTACATGTAAATATATGGAAATGCAAACAATTTTCTTGCCTCAAAATCTGAACTAGAAAAGAAATTCATTAAAATTAAAAGCAGTATGTATTTTTCTTAACAATATCATGGGCCCTGGCTGGTGTGGCTCAGTGGATTGAAGACTGGCCTGCAAGCCAAGCCAATATCTTGATATTTGAAGAATCAGTTTAAGTCAACTGTTAATCAAATCTTGTTAAATAACAGCAATTTATGGTAACTTAAAAAGAAATCATATTGGAATTTGTATCAAATTTTCATGAATTCTCAGCGGCTCTCTGCTGAAAACCTTACACAATATTATAATTATTTTATCTATTTTTCCGATACTGGAAGGGAAGACTCAAGAGGAATAATGCAAAAATATAAAGATCGGAAGGTTCTGGCTAAGATGGAGGCATAGATAGAAACCCTTCACTTAACTCGCACAACCAAAAGGAGGACAACGACCAGTCTAAAAAGAATAAAGAACCAGAAGTGCCAGAAAATCAAACTGCATGGAACTCCGGCAACCAAGAAATTAAAGAAAAATCAACCAGAACAACCAGACCAGTAAGGTAAGGCGGCAGACCACGCAGGCTGGGCCGGTTCAGAAAAACAGAGGCGAAGCATCGGAGCAGGCGAGTGGGCTCAGAAAAATAGAGGCGAAGCATCGGAGCAGGCGAGTGGGCTGGCTGAAGCTGAAACTGAGCCTCAGAGCTGACTGTGGGCTGCGACTGGGGTTGCCCAGTGGGAGAAACTCCCCTCTCACAGGAGACCTTGGCAAGTGCCCTAGAGACCAGCAGGCGAGCTGCATTGTTCCCTCTCTGGCCCCTCCCCCACGGGCAGCACTGCAGTGCAGCCAAGAGGGTAGCCCTGCAGAGGTGAATACCTAAGGCTCCGCCCCCTTACAACTTACCGGCAGCACCAAGACCAAGAAATACGGTCCAAATGAAAGAACAGAGCAAAACCTCAGAAAGAGAGCTAAGCGATGACGTGATAGCCAACCTATCTGATGGAGAATTTAAAGCCCTGGTAATCAAAATGCTCACAGATCTGATTGAGCTTGGTAGAAAAATGAAAGAACAAATGAAGGATACCCAAAGTGAAATAAAGCAGAATGTTCAGGGAACCAACAGTGACAGGAAGGAAACCAGGACTCAAAGCAACAATTTGGAACAAAAGGAAAAAATAAACATCTATCCAAATCAAAATGAAGAAACAAGAATTCAAAAAAGTGAAGAGACTCTTACAAACCTCTGGGACAACCTGAAACACTCCAATATCCAAATTACAGGGGTGCCAGGAGAAGAGGAAGGCCAAGAAATTGAAAACTTATTTGAAAACATAATGAAGGAAAACTTCCCCAATCTGGCAAAGGAAATAGACTTCCAGGAAGTCCAGGAACCCCAGAGAGTCCCAAAGAAGTTGGACCTAAAGAGGAACACACCAAGGCACATCATCATTAAGCTATCCAAGTAAAGATAAGGAGAGAATCATAAAAGCAGCAAGAGAAAAGGACACAGTTACCTACAAAGGTGTTCCCATAAGAGTATCAGCTGATTTCTCAAAAGAAACCTTACAGGCAAGAAGGGGCTGGAAAGAAGTATTTGAAGTCATGAAAGGCAAGGACCTACAACCAAGATTACTCTATCCAGCAAAGCTATCATTTAGAATGGAAGGGCAGATAAAGTGCTTCCCGGATAAGGTCAAGTTCAAGGAGTTCATCATCACCAAGCCATTATTATATGAAATATTAAAGGGACTTATCTAAGAAAAAGAAGATAAAAAATATGAACAATAAAATGACAACAAACTCACAACTATCAACAATGAACCTAAAAGAAAAGAAAAACAATGAAAACAAAAACTAAGCAAACACCTAGAACAGGAACAGAATCAGAGAAATGGACATCACATGGAGGGGTTTCAATGGGGAGGGGGAAGGGAGGAATGGGGGGAAAAGGTACAGGGAAGAAGAAGCATAATTAGTAGGCATAAAATAGATGGGGAGAGATAAAAAATGGTATAGGAAACAGAGGACTCAAAGAACTTATATGTACAATCTATGGACATGAACTAAGGGGGAGAATGCTGGAGGGTTGGGGGGCCAGGATGGAGGGGGGGATAAAGGGGGGAAAATTGTAATAGCATAATCAATAAAAACTACTATATGTATATATATATACATATATGACATATATGATATATCATATATGTATATATATACATGATATATTATATATATGTATATACATGATATATATATGTATATACACACACACACACACAAAGGAATAGAAAGATTGGGGGTTTTTACTTTCACTTTCATCATTTTCTTACTTTTCTCTCCAAATAGTAAAAACATACTTTTTGTTTTCTTTTTTTATTTTTATTTTTGCTCATTCCCTTTGTTTTAAACTTTAGTTTTCCTTAGTTAATACATTTATGTCACAGATGGGTGAAGTAGTATTTCCCCACACAGAATGTTTTTTAAAATATATTTCTATTTAGGGTACTAATGGCCAAGGTGTGTAATAGAAAGACAGAGATGGATGGGTAATGGTGGATACATTGTTGAAGCATTTATTCATTCAGGAAATGTTTATTTAATCCTTAAGAGGAAGGTTCTAAAAAGGTACTGAAATTATAACATGAATAAGACAGAGATATTGTCGTTGAAATTATAGTACAAGGAGGCTCAGTCTGTTCAGGTTGGTATAACTAAATACCACAGACTGGGTGGTTATAATAAACAACAGAAATCTATTTCTCACAGTTCTGGAGGTTGGAAGTCCAAGGTCAGAGCATGGTTGGTTGAGGGCCTTCTTCTGGGTCTCAGACTAATTATATCCTCACCTGGTGAAAGGGCTAACGAGCTCTGTGGGGCCCTTCTGGAGGGCTCCACTCTCACCACTTAATCACCTGTCATGGGCCCCACCTACTAACACCATCACACTGGGCATTAGGATTGCAAGATGTGAATTTGGGGGAGGAGGGTACAAACCTTCTGACAGTAGCAGGCACCAGTCTCAGGCTTCCCGGAAGAAATCACAGCCACCAGCGACCTGACACAGGAGCACGAGTAGGATTCCGTTCTAATTCATAGGGAGCTCAGAAGTGGGTTATCTTAGCCTAAACCCAGTCTACTGTATGGGTCAAATCACCACAGTAGAACATACACTTAACCTCACTAATGTGACCTTTGTCACAGGTGTGCCTCCTCCTTCAGCCTCTCATGTGGCATCCAAAGAAACATTCATTGCAGCCTCTCACATTGATGTTTCTCTCCTTCTCTTTCTCCCTCCCTCCCCCTCTCTCTGAAAGTAAATAAATAAAATCTTAAAAAATATATACACAGGGAAGGAAGTTTACCTGCAAATGGGAGACAGGCAAGTCCTATCAGGAAAAATGAAAATGATTTCCAAATCCCTTTGAACTATCCTTGTTGTGAGGAAAATTCTCAGTTCTGAGGCAGTGAAGATTCTACACAAAATGTTTATTGTAAATTTTTTCAAGCTCATAAAATCTGTATTATGCAGAGATTCTCTGGCTAACATGATTGTTCCAAGATGAGCTGGAAAAAAATATTCCTTAGAATCTAAGGGTTTTTTATGATACAATTAGACTTCCAAACACACATTTAAAAGTTACCTATAAATAGGTAATTCAACATTCACTAGGGAAATATTGCTTAAAATATTTTTTTAGATTTTTTAGAACTGAGAGAATGACCCTTTGACCTAGAAATAGAAACACCTAACCCCATCATTGTTTTCATATCTAAAATAAATACTTAATATGAACCTTTAAAAGATAAGGACTCATTTTTAAATGCCTGCAAGGGGGTGCTGGGTGGCGGGAGGCAAAGGGGGGAAATTGGGAGAACTGTGATAGCATAATCAATAAAATATAACTTAAAAAAATAAAAATAAAAAGTATGAATGCCTTCAATATAATTATCACATCCTAAAATCATCATAATAATTCCTTAACATCATGAAATTTCCATTCAATGTTCACATTTCCCAATTGACTTTTACTTGTTTTAGGTTTGTTTGAATGCGCGCCTAAACCATTCACACATTACAATCCGTTGATATGTTTCCCAAGATTTCTTTTACTTATTTTTTGTTGTTGTTGCAAGAGTCACATATCTTATAGAAGTTTCCCGTGTCTAGATTGTACTGAATGCATTCCTATGATTTCATTTAAGATTTTTCATTATCTTTCTATTTCCTATAAATTAGTGGCTAGAAATACAGGCTTGTTCAAAGTCAAGTTGGGTTTTTTGTGTGTATTTGCTTTTGTTTTTAGAAATACTACTTCACATGTGGTACTGGCTGTTTCTGTCCGGGAATAGATACTATATAATTTTCTCTCCTTGTTAACAGCCACTGATAACCATCTCCTATTAGAATCTTAAACTAATCAGGCATTGCACACTAGCAATATTCTGATTTCATCATTCCTTCTTTGTTTATCAGCCAGTATACTTCTGTAACAGAAACTTCCCTTAATGGAGTATCTGCTTACTCTGACGTACATATCACACTTCTGTAAATAGAAACCTCCCCTAATGGACTATTTGCTTACCCTGACATACGTGTTACATAAGAAATGAATGACAGATGCTTTTTCTTTCCCTTTACTTACAAGTTCTCAAATGAGTACTTTTCCTCTAGCATACTTCACCCGGGTGGGGCAAGCCGTGTGAGCCAGGTTGATGGAGGCTCGGATGTGGCGCCCGCCTGGCAGCTCTTTGCAGAGAGGGACCATCAAAGGAACAATGGCCTCTGCCAGCACTTCTGCCTGGGAGGAAGCCACCTCCCCCCAACTCTCACCCTGATGCCAGACAATTCAGTTCCTCCCCGTGTGTCCCTGGCACCTTTGAAGCTGCTGGAGCTCAGGAGAGTGAGTTGGAGGGAGCCCATGAGGAGCCCTTTAAAAGGAACTGCCTGGGACTCCAGAAGCCCCCTCTCTCCCTCAACCTCAATCCCTGCTGGATTTTACAGCCAGAAGTTCTGGGGACTTCTCTTCCTGGCACTGGGACCCTGGGCTGGGGGGCCTGCTGTGGGACCCCCTGGCGCCTCGGGGGAGACCTCTGAAGCCCAGATATCCCTCCTGACTTTTATCCTCCACATGTGGGTGTGGGGACCAGGCCGTTCCACGTCCCCGCCCCTCCTACCAGTCTCACTGCGGTTTCATCTTCGTCTCTTTGGTGGTAGGACTTCCATTCAGCTAGACTCCAGGCCATTCCGAACGATGGCCGTTTTGTAGTTTCATTGTAGGCACGATGTGGTGTGGGAGGCAGCGAGTACTCGAGTTTACCTCTGCCACCATCTGACCGGAAGTCTCCCTGACTCACCTTTAAGTAAAGCACCCCCAGCCTCAGCTGCAGACAGTGCGCTGAGAATCTCTGGGGGTGAGGCCCAGAAAACAGGCCCCAGATGATGCTTAATCCACATTAAAGCTGCGGTTCTCAGCTTTGCCTGTTTATAGGAATCACCCACCTGAGAGCCTGAAAAAATACAGAACCCTGGGTCCCGCCCTGAAAGTCTAAGTTAATTGGTCTGAGTGCAGCCCAGCCCTGGCGCTTTTTAATAATTCCCCAGGCGCTGCGCAGTGGGGGTAGGATGGTACCCACGGCACTGAAGCTTTGAGGGATTTGAGCGTCCTGTGTTAAGAATCAGGTAGCCAGTTGTCAGGTCACCTAGGACTTCCCTGGCTGTAAAACTCAAGTTCCACGTCCAGAGAACCCCATCAGTCCCGGGCACACTGGGGCTGTGGGTGACCCCAGTGAAGAACTGGACCTCTGTGCAATTACAGATCAAGGGGCACAAATTCGATGTGTTAGGAATGAAGCCCAAAGCTTTCCCAGTGAGGGGCCCCCCAGCCCTCTCCCACTCTGGTTGCCTCCAGTTCCGTCCATGGAACAGACTCCTGGGAACTGCCTTGCTGCTGCCGGCAGGGGGGCGGGGGGGGGGGGGGCGGGGGGGGGGCGGGGCGGAGCGTCCCCACAGCTCCAGTCCCGATTTCCTGATAATTCAGAAAGCATTTCCACGTAGGCCCAAACTTTCTGTTTCCCGTCCTCTCCCATGCTATTTTTAGGTGAAGCGAACATTTCCTGCCATGGCCTGCCCCACCCACTGGGCGCTGTCCCAGCCTCCGACATCCACCAGGGTGGGCCTGCACGACGAAGCATCTGATCCCTGGGGTCTGTGCCCCGTCCGGGGGAGCAGTGTCACGCCCAGCAGCCCCGTGGCCGGCTCTGGCTTGGTGGGGTTCCCCCAGGCTAAAGTGCTTTTTTTGTTTATCTTACAACCTTTAAAAAAATGTTTTCCCATTTCCTCTTTGTTAGGCCTGGCTGTACCGAGAGCCATGTATCCTAATGTAGCGAAGTCCCACAGGACGGGTGTTGGCCAGCCCGGGTGCACAGCAGAGTTCCAGGCCTAGAGCTCTGTCTTTCGCCTCCGTTTCACAGACGCCTCCTGTGGGTTAGGCTCTGCACTCTGCTCGCTAGAACTCACAGCGGCCCCATGAGGGGGCGAGAACCTCTAGTTCGGAGGTGAGGACCCTGCAGTTCAGCGAGGGCAACGAATACTTCACCCCAAGGAACACTGGCAGAGCTGCCACCCAAACCCCACAGGGCTGGTTGGAAGTCTGTATGTCAGCATTTCCCAACCTTTTATTTTTCCTCATGGCCTTCCTAAGGAGCTGTGTTAGACATTTGTCCCCAGTCCCTCCCTCCCCCATGAAATTTTAATGCCACAGACAGACCCTAAATCTGTGTATGGACTATAGAGGTGCGTGTACATTATATTGGGTTGGCCAGAAATCCATTTAGATTTTTTCCATAAAATAAAAGATGCGTTTTTCATTTTCGCCAATAACTTTATTGATTTGGGTATTTTGAGTATGTTCGCTGTCTCCCGCGTGGTAAAACATTGTTCTCAATTCATGTCTCGATTTGATCACTATCAATTCAACTGGTTTACCTGGCCGTGGAGCATCGTCCAGCGAGAAATCTGCAACACGAAACTTCGCAAACCACTTCTGACACTTTTGATCAGTCACAGCACCTTCTCCATACACCGCACCCACCTTTTCTTGTGTTTCAGCTGTTTTTACCTTTCTTGAAATAATAAAGCATAATATGCCAAAAATGTTGCTTATTTTCTTCCATCTTCAATATTAAAATAGCTACACAAAAATCACCAATGTTGATAAGTTTTTTTTAATGCATGCTGATATGACAGCTGTCACAGTACAATCTAATGAAATTGTTTTGAATGAAGTGAAAGACAACTAAGCACTACTAGAACCATCTTACGGAAAAAAAACAAACGAACTTTTTGGCCAACCCAACACATAAATAGAGTGAGGTTTTTTTCACTCTTCAAGAGCCAACTTCATCCCCTTGGGGGTGATGTCACGTCTCTTAAGAATGCCAACAGGGTTTGCGGCCTGACTGACTTGGTCTCTGCCTGGAATGAAGGTGGAGAGGAAGAATGTGTAAAGCCATAAAGAAGCCGCATCCAAACTGACGTCCCCAGGACGCTTGGGAACTGCTGACTGCAGCGCCACGCCTCCTCCTGGAAAGCCATCCTATCAAACCTCTCAGTAGCTAATTTAAAAAAAAAAACAAACCGTACTTTTATAACAACATATCTTAATTAAGTTGACCAAGAATTAATTAATGTCACTCTTCTCTCTTTCACTCTCTCTCTTTCTCTCTGCATTTGAAACAAACATTTATGCATTCATGATTATAAATCACTTTGAATTCCTGTTTATAGAACATACTTTTGGAAATGGTGCCATAGATACAGAGTTGCTTTCTCTTAAGGAGTGAGTCTTCCTAATGATGTCTGGCCAAGCTGGTGAATAAACAGCTTTCTATGTGATTCAGTCAAGCCAGGCCCAGTCTGCAGGGCGTTCTGTCCGTCAGTCCGAGAGAGCACAGCGCAGACCCAGAGTTCTGCGCTGTATTCCAGCCGGCAGGGGCAGCAGAAATATGTTGTGACAGGTCATTAAAACTGTGTTTGTTTAACACAAATGGCTCTGGCAGGTATGGTTCAGTGGTTTGAGCATCCGCCTGCAAACCGAAAGGTTGCTGGTTCGATTCCTGCTCAGGTCACATGCCTGGGTTGGGGACATGCAAGAGGCAACCAGTCAATGTTTCTCTTAACCATTGATGTTCCTTTCCCGCTCTTTCTCCTTCCTTTCCCTTCTCTCTAAAAAATAAATAAATAAAATCATTTTAAAAATTGGAACTGCCAAAAAGGTTGGGGACTGCTGCTCTAGAGGAGGCTTCTGAACCTGGCTTCCAGTAGCTTTATAGAAATCTGACTCCTTTACTGGTGTGGCTTAGTGGGTTGGGCATCAGCCTGTGAATTGAAAGGCTGCCAGTTAGATTCCCAGTCGGGGCACGTGCAGTTGGCAAATGCTTGTGCCATCAGTAACCAAATGCAGTGAAGGAACCGTCGCATGAGCTGGGCAGAGGCACCGACCCACCGGCCAGGTCGAAAGGACCAGAGCCGGCTCATTACAGAGCAGGATCGGTAGTTCGGATACCCACACAGCATGCTGCCATCGGTCACGGCGTTGGCTTTCATCGTTTAGTAAATCTGCACTGTGTGGTTTTGTTAGTCTGTTTGTTTTTAAAATCCTCATTAGGGACAATAAAGCAGTTGTGAGTTGTTTGGAGTAGAAGTATCTACACCCGGTGACACCCCCACCGCCAGCCACCGTACCCAAGTCCTGGCAGGGATGGACATCCTCTAGGATCCTGGAGGGACCGGCCCACAGTTGACCACCTGCTTAGGGGCGGGCTGCACACCAGTGTCACACTGATATGGTCTTTCAGGAAGGCTCCGTAATCTACAGAGTCCTCCTACAGCCCCCTGTTATCATCCCTTTCATCCTCACACCACCCCAGGGGCAGTCAACTTTAGGGGCAGCCACCCCCATTTGTGCTTGAAACGTTGGGGAACCCAAGGAGAAACCACAGGCCTTGGGCACGGAAGTGGGAGAAGAGGGAGGAAGGATGAAGCAAAGGAGCTGAGGAGAGTAGAGGCAAGAAAGGAAGACGGGGGACAGGGGCAGACTCTGGAAGAGGATGTGCCCAACCACAGCCTTGGTGAGCCACCTGGTCGCCTTGCCATGCTCAGCCACCAGGTGGCGGGC
The DNA here is from genome assembly GCF_022682495.2 of Desmodus rotundus. NCBI lineage: Eukaryota > Metazoa > Chordata > Mammalia > Chiroptera > Phyllostomidae > Desmodus > Desmodus rotundus. Next base: position 77,362,641 of record NC_071392.1, on the reverse strand, counting down.
CCCAACCACAGTGCCCAGAGCGGCGGCCCAACGGCAGCCTGGGGCAGAGGCAGAGCTAAAGGGATGGGAAGGGGGCTGAAGAGAAGACGCACACATTGAACTACACACATCACACCACATATCACATCACACACCTCATATACATGCACCACACACACCACATACACATATTACACAACCACACACATCACACCACACATACCACGCAAACCATGAGCACTACACACAACACAACCAACACATCACGCCACACACCACAGACCACACACCATACCACATACACTACATGTATGCCGCACACACCACACACACCGCACACACCACACACACCACACACACCGTCCCTCACACCACTGTGGTAGCTGCTAGCCTTTCCTTTTTCAGCTGCTCTACCCTCTTCCCCTCCCGCTGACTCCTCAGTCTCTACAGATTCCTAACTTCTCTTCACCACCTCCTCCCGAACCCTCTGTGCCGTACCTTTCTCTCCCACTGTCCCCTCCCCAAATACCAACTTGTTCCTTCCCTCCACCATCCATTCCTCAGAAGTAAAAATAAAACCTCCCACCAGTAGAACATCTGCTTCGTCGAGCGCTTTCTCGCCTGCTCTCCCATCTGCCTGTCTCCCCGATCCTGCACGGCTAACATTAGTATCGCCACTTTATAAACGAGAAAGCAGAGACTCGAGAGGTGGCGTTCTTGCCCATTCACGGTGAATGCACAGGAGGCCAGCTCTTCAGATTCCTGTGGTGTGACTTGCCTCTGTGACCCCAGATACCTCAGCACTTGTCCCTCTCCGCAGCTGACACCCCACATTCTCATTCATTGTCCCAGTGTGATGGGAGTGAAGGGGTTGAGTGTCTCTGCCCTCAGGCCCCACTCGTCATCGGGGAGGCAGCTCCACTGAGAAAGGCAAAAAGAGGTCAGGCTGCTTTTCCAGAACATTCCACCTTCAGAAAAAGGTGCTCGTGGCCACCGCGAAGTTCTCTGGGAGTGTCAGAGAAAACGGAGAACGCTGCCTGAAACTTAACAAATGACTTCCTGTTTAAATGTGCCCTGTGTGCTTATGACTCAGAACAGAGGCCCCAGGAAACAGAGGTTCCAGAGCACCTTGGCCACACAGCAGGGTGGCAGCTGGGGAGAGGGCTGCCAGCCATGACAGAGGGGTCCCTCCTCCTCTCAAAGCATGAGGTAGCTGCATGAGTAAGTCCTCACGTAGCATGAGTTCATGGGCTTCACGACCTGCATCCATAGCACCTGCAGGTGGCTTCAAGGGGACACTGAGAAGCAGTAATCAAGACTGAACACCTGGGACAAGGGACAGTCATAGAATGGGGATGACGGGTAACTCAGACACAGTGCAGGTCTCGAGGCGAGGCTCTGCCCCTCTTAGGCCAAACCCTGCTTTCCAGGAGCCCAGCCCCTAGGGGCCTTCCCAGCTTTCCACCCCTGAGCCCTTTGCAGGGTGAGCCCCCACTTCAGGGTGACTCTCACACCCTCAGGATGCGGACAGCTGCTCTTGGGGAGACCTCTCTCAGGCTCAGCCTGCAGCCCAGGGCACAGAGCATAGGGGGTGCTCCCTCTGGGGGGACACTCACCCTGGTCCCCTGAGCCCCAGCCCATCAGCCCCCATTCACCGTCCCAACTTCATCCTGCGCTCCTCCACCTGCTTCCCCAGATCTCAGTATTTCTATTTCCCCGTCTGAAAAACGGGACCGCGAGTCTCACGCAGTTGGTGCAATGACCAAATGAGACGAAGCTGATGTTTCCAAACCCTTTTTTTAGCTACAAAATCCATTGTTTGTTCTTTTTATTGTTTTCAGTTTTTGAAGTGCTTGTCAAAGCTGCACAGGTATGTAGCTGGATCCTTCGAGGGGCTGCTCTGGTGAGACAGCAGGGCTCCCAGGTGCCAGGAAGGTGGGAGAGAGGGAAGGCCCTACTGTGGTCACCTGCAGGGGACACTCTGGAAAGTGTGAGAACTTCTCCACCGCGCGTGTCTCAGACGCTCGCACGGTCCTCCACAGCCAGTGGGTGATGGCCAGTGAGATCAGAATCAGGGCCCGAGTTGAACACTCGATCAGCAGGTGAATGGGCCAGCAGAATGGGCGAGGGTAAATCCGCACAGTGTGATCCAGCCTTAGAAAAGGATCCCCGTCACAGGCAACCACAAGGGAGAACCTTGAGGACGTTCTGCTAAGTCAAATAGGCCAGTCGCAAAACGACAAATACTCTGTGACTGCACGTAGGAGAAGTGCCTAAAGTAGGCAGGTTCAGAGAGGTAGAAGCGGGATGGTGGAGGCCAGGGGCTGGGGGAGGGGGCTGTTTAGCACGGACAGAGCGCTGCACGATAAGAAAGTGCTGGATGTCTGCTCCGTGACAATGTGGATGCACTTAGCACTGTGAACTGGACACTCTGAAGCGGTTAGATGCTACATTTGAGGTTTTATTTTTTACTATAATTAAAAATAAATAAATAAATAAAAGAAAAATATTCGTCTGGGCCCTGGCTGGTGTGGCTCAGCAGATTGAGTGCCGGCCTGCGAACCAAAGGGTCGCAGTTCGATTCCCAGTCAGGGCACATGTGTAAACAGGTCCCCAGTAAAGGGAGTGCGACAGGCAACCACACACTGATGTTTCTCTCCCTCATTCTCCCTCCCTTCCCCTCTCTCTAAAAATAAATAAATAAAATCTATTTTTAAAAAAGGACTTGTTTGGGGAGTGGAGAGAGCGCTGGGTGTGAAATCCGAGAGGGTGCAACCTGAGCACCTCCCTCTCCCCACAGTTTCACCAGAGCTGGTTGCAGAAACCAGATCAAAGGAGAAAGGAAGTCACACAGAGCACCGTGGAGGAGGTGGAAAGGAGTTTGCTGAGTGATGCTTTTGTGAGTTAACAGTCTGTCATGTAAGGTGAAGGCCATTTTAAGCATCAGCTGAGCTCCTTCCCAAGCCCCTCAAACGGCGGGCACCAGCTCGGAGCCCGATGGACAAGCCCTCATGTGATGATTGCCCAGATCCCCGATTCCCCATCCTGTGCAGGTGGGGGCACACAGCCAGGGCTCCCCGACACACTCGCCAGTCCAGAATTCCACCCACAGCCACATCCACCCAGAGGAATCCAGATTGTTGGCAGCCAGATGGCGCCCCCTGGTGACTGCACCATCTCTGCCTCCACCCATCTAAAGCCAGTCTTGTGAATGTGAGCATCATCACCTGTTGTTCGGGAGAGCAAGCGTGCTGACAAGGGGGGAGCAGGGTGGAACTATTGATATGACAAGTGGCAAGGGCACCTCTGAGCCCTTGGGCAAAGAGCCTGTGCATGAACTTAGAAAGGCAAGCTCCTCAACGTAGCCCAGGGCTGGAGATGGGGGCCAGGCACCACTGCCAACGGCTTGATTCTGCCACTGAAGAAGAAAATGCTTCCTGAGCTCACAGCAGATGGCAGACACTTTACACAGCTTATCTTATTCAATATTTAATCCTCACAACACCTCTAGGAGGCGGTGCTAAGCTTCACCTCCTCGAAGCGAAGACACCATCTTTAGATGTTGACCAATCGTCATAAAGTCCAGGGTTGATGAAGGAGGGACTGGACGTCAAGTGTGCCTCTGAAGTCCCATTACTGTTCCCCACTCCCTGCCTTGTACTTGGGCATTCAGCCATGGAAGTCCAGGGGTCAGCACAGTGACCTCACCAATCTGGCTTTCCCAAGCATTGCAGGCTCTGCTCCTGAAGGGCACCCTCCCCAGCGAGGAGACAATAGAAACTGCTCAGCTGAGAGGGCCTCGCCCACGCTCCCTAACATTGCTCCCCGACTCCCTGCGCTGCCCAAAGGCCTGCAGTTTGCAAACCTCTTCCTCAGCCTTGCCAGCCTCAGCACCCCCAGCACTGTGCCCCCACCTGTCTCCCTGTCTCTTCTGCTCCAGCTCCGACCTCCCTGCAAGCCCACCCCTCTTCTGTTCTCTCCCTCAGCTTTTCCTGAACAACCTGAAGGATTGTTTTGTTGTCCCACCTAGAATATTACTACTAGGACCGCACTTAGCCTCCTCAATCTCTCCCTTTCACAGACACACACACACACACAGAGAACAAAATGGCACAACCTTCACAAACAGAAACAGACAATTCCTGAACCTGGGAACAACCCCTCCTGGGGATGGGGATTTGGAGGGGGCAGGGCGGAGACATTCCTGAGCTGGGGCAGGGAGTGTAGGGTTATCTCTGAGCTGATTACACTAAAAAGTGGTTGCTTCACTTCAAAGGGGCTTTTAGGGCTGGCTGTGGGTTCTGGCGATCAGAGCCGGTCCTCCTGGCAGGCAGCAAACCTGTGAGAAGGAACAGAGCCAGAGCCCCCCACTCCGCCTCCCCTCCCCCCACACACTTTCAGGACAGGTTTCAGGGCAATTTACAGTCATGCTGTGAGACTCGCCTCCCCCCAGGGTGGCCCCTTCCACAACAAAGGGAACGGCTGCAGAGGACAGGTGGCGGCTAGTGACACCCTGGGCCTCTCCGGCTGCTCTCCCCACTCCCGCCCCCACCAAGTGTCTTGCCTCCTGTAGAGACTCCCACACCTCTCAGACTGCAGGGAACTGTGCAGCCCAGGGGGGTTCTGAGTGTCCAGCTGGGAGACCCAACATCACACCGGCCTCCACACAGGCCTCCGCAGGACCTGGGCTGTGGGCAACTCTCTAGAATAAATGAGAAGAAAAATAGTAATCGATGACCTTTACTGAGCACTTAACACAAGGGTTTTGCATACACCTTTTCCCTCTGAGCCCCCCAACCGCCTTGTTGGAGAGTGCGCTACACCCTTTAAAGATGAGGACAGTGTCTCAGTGTCACACACCTGAGGGGAAGGCCAGTCACGGTCATGAGCAGACAGCACCTCGCACCCGTTAGGATGGCTGCTCTTCCAAACAGACAAAAACATAAAACAAGTGTTGGCAAGGATGAGGAAAAACTGGAACCCTTAGCTGTCATTTGGGGGGATGTGACATGGTGCAGCTGTTGTAGAAAACAGCACTGCCCTGACCGGTGTGGCTCCGTTCGTTGGCTGAGTGTCATCCCACAAAGCAAAAGGTGCCAGTTCAATCCCCTGTCAGGACACACATCTGGGTGGCAGGTTTGACCTCCCATTGGGACACATGCAAAAGGCAACCAGTCGGTGTTTCTCACGTTGATGCTTCTCTCCCTCTCTTTTTCCCTCCCTTCTCCTCTCTCTAAAATATAAATATTTTTTAAAGAAAGAAAACAGGGTGGGGATCCTCAAAACACAAAAAATAGATTTGCCACATAAGCCAGCACTGCCACTTCTGAGTACACACTCAAAGGAGTTGAAAGCAAGGTCTTGAAGAGGTAGTTGCGCACCCAGCAGCACTATTCACAGCAGCCCAGAGACACAAGCGACCCGAGTGTCCGTGAAAGGATAAACGAAGTGTGGCATGCACAGATAACCCGACATTGCTCAGCCGTAGAAAGGAAACTGTGACCGGTGTTAGATCATGGACTGACTTTGAGGACATTAGCCTAGGTGACGGAAGCCAGTCACAGAAAGGTGACTGCTGTGTGGTCCCCTTTATAGGAAGTAACCAGAGTAGTCAGATTCAAGGAAACAGAAAGTAGTTGTGGTTGCCAGAGGCTGGGGCGGGGCTCGGGGCGGGAGTCCAGGGAATGGAGAGTTCGTGTTTAATGGGTGCGGAGTTTCAGTTTTACAAGATGAAAGGTTCTGGAGTTGGTTGCACGACAATGTACAATGTACAGTGTACCTGACAGGGTGCACGTACTTAGGGCCACTGAGCTGTGCAGTCAGAATGGTTAAAAGGGTAAATGTTATGTTACGTGTATTTCACCACAATCAAAAACTTAAAAGTGAGGAAAGAGAAGATTCCAGAATTAAGAAACTCTCCCAAAGCACAGAACTGAGACCTGAGCTCACATCTCCCTGGGGCCCAAACTTGGGCTTTAGCAGTGACTCACAGGTGCGGGGCTTCTCTGCGTGAAGTTGGCTTTTCCTTGGGTGTCACCAGACCCCGCTCTGATCGGTGGAGTTCAGGGCGCAGACCAGGACCTGTCAGAGGGAGGCCTGTGAGCCACTCCGTCTGCACAGATGGGCAGACATCTGCTCACTGGGGACAAACTGACATCTCCATGGGGCCACCCTTAGAAAGAAAGGGGCTTGGACGCAGCAGCTCCACCCAGAGTAGCTGAGAGACGCTGGGAGCTGTCGGAGCCAGCTCCGCGGGCTGGGGTCCTGGTTTCCTCCCATTGTAACAAGGAGTCAGTGCGGATGAGCTGTGCAGATTGCTCGTCTCTGATAAAGCACGACTTAAGGAGGGACACACGGGCATTCATTTCCCTGAGTTACACGCTGTTCTTTCTCTGTAATGTAGAGTATTTTTAGCGCCATCAGCCTCAGCCTCCTGAGCAGCTCGGGAGAGCAGGAGCTGTGTATACACAAGACAGCTGAGGTGCAGAAATGAAGGTTCTACCGTCGCTAATGACTGACAGAGCCACAAAGAGACCCCAGGTGTCCCACTCCCCTGGGGTGCCAGCCAGGGTCCCCTGTGCCCGCCTGGCAGTGCGCAGGAGGCTGTAGACCCTTGGGTCAACACACATGGTTATTACACCAGCTGGCTGTCATCCAAGACCCATCTGGGACCTTCTGAGCTCACCATCAACTCTTAGCCCTGGCACAACACCTCTCTCCGTGGGCCCCAAATACCAGAACCCGATGGGCAAGGTTGATGTTTTCCTGTACCACCATGATGGTTTATGTAAAAAGGACCCAATTTTATCAGGGACAGGGAGCCCATGGATCAACCACCCTGTGCCTCACACACTGGGCTAATCGTGTGCTCTCCTCCGGGTTCAGTGACCCCCATCTGGGCTCATCTGTCTCCAACCCCGAGGCGGGGTATCGAAGGGGCTCCATCGTCAGCTGCTGGCCCGCTCACCAGACACCCCCTGGGTGTAACCTTCACCCTCTGCTGAGGGAGCCCAGAGCCACGCCCCCACCCTCATCTAGTTCCTGCCCAGGGCATGTAAACAAAGATCTTCTTCCCCCAAGTTTCCTATCTCCCTCAGGAGCCACATCACCTGGCAGCCAGACATCCATCATCTCCAATGTCACCCACGCTCACTTTCCACCAGAGGTCACAGGATGTCACCAGTTCCACCTTCCACATGCCTTCACCTGTATCCTCTCCTCACCGTCCCTGCCACCGCAACCCTCACTCAGGTTTTCGTCATCTGCTGCCTAAATTAAGACAGCATTTCTCAAATGGGAACCTAAACCCATCCCAGCTCCTACCACCAGAGGTGTTTTCTGAAAACACAGCTCTGGTCCTTTGCTGTCCTGCCCCCAGACTGTTGGTGGCTGCCCATAGCGCTCACGCCCTCCCCAGCCTGACCTTGACTGCCCTGCAGTGTCGGCTCTCACCCCTCTCCAGGGGGTTCCCTCCTCTTCAAGTCCACAGGAGTCTTTCCCTAAATGTGCCTTGTACCTTTTCCTCCATGCTATGCCTCTGCCTAGAATGTTCTTCCATCCTTTTTCCGGTAGGCAAAATCTAGACTCAGTCCAAATGCCATCTCCCCTAAAGTGTTGCTCTGACTCTCCCAGGCCCATTCCAAGGGGCTGACTCTTTCCTCTGGACTCTTGTCATATGGTCACTGCCTCTTAGGAGACTAGGTGCTGTTCACTTTGGGTGGACTGCCCCAGGTTCCCGGGGGGTCCTACCCCTGTACCCTCGCACCTCTCAGTGTTGAGCACATTGGATGTTCAAACACTGACAGAATTAGATTCATTCATTCATGTACTCAGCTGTCAGATATTTACTGCAACCTTGCTGCACGCAAAGCGTCGTGCAGGTCCCGGGGTGTGCAAGCATGCCTGACCGGATCTGCTAGGGAGCTAAGACGTGCGTGCTCCTACCTGTGCCGCCTGACCACGTGAGCGAAGGGCCATGCGAACGTTGCAAACAGCACGGGGAATTTCCTGGGGGGAAATGTCCCAACACAGATGCTGCCTTTACCTCGACAATCTGCAAGTGGACCATGGCACCCTGAATACCAAGCAGCATCAAGCATTCCGGTCCCGCTCTTCTCCGTTCTCTGGGCACCGTGCTAGGAGCCTCAGAGGCATCTCAGTTCCCACCATCCTTCAAGGTCCCGGATCCCACAACCTCTGCAAATTCCTCCCAGCCTGTCCCAGGCCACAGGAACAGGGATTCCCTCCCCCAGACTCCTGCGGTACTCACTCCTCAGCCAGGTAGACAACTCTGCCTGTTGGTTATCTTCTCTAGTGAGTCCTGCTCTTTGTATCAGTCAGTTTCCCTGCAGGAAACAAAGAGCATGCTGCTCTAACTAGGGTAACATAGCAGAGTTAAAAATAAAAGGTCTATTTACAAAGGTGTGGACAGGTTAGAGAGGAACCAGAAGACAGAAGGCTGTGCCTCAGGGCTGGTAACAGGATGCCTGCCACCCCTGGGACTAAAGGGGTGAGAGGAGGCACTGCTACTGGATCCTAGAAGGTGGTCAAATAGGACTACCTGGACAGGTAGTGACTTTCCATCACCGGCACTCCCAGGGAGGGAACTGTAGGAATAAACCCCCAACGCGTCATCCGCTGATCTCCTACCAGAGCCCCTGGCCCAAACCCAGCTGGTAACGAGAAAGCAAGGGAGGCCTCAGTGGGTCTCTCTGGAGGGCAGAGAGACTGGCAGGGTGGGTCTTCCGGGGCAAACAGCTGCCATCAACGCATCCTCCACACGGGAGGAGCGTCTCCCCGTGACCTGGCACGCTGCCTTGCTCAGGATGAACTGCTGATCATCATGTTCCCATTTAATTAACTGAAGTAATGATGTTCTCAGCCTTCAGGAAGGACAGACCCACTCGGCACAAAGGGGACTTGTACACAGGGGTGGAAAGCCTGGAACTCTGGGCAGAGACAGCCTGAGCTAGAAGCCAGCTCTGCCCGTTTGTGACTTTAGGCAACAACACCACTTCTCTGCCCCTCAGTGACTTCACCAGAAGATTATTATGAGGAAAAAGAGACGATTTGTACAAATCGTGTTGAAGACAGTGCCAGCTGCACCGTGCACAGGAGACATGGAGCTGGTGGTGGCTGTGTTTACCAACGCTCTTCGGAGCCCCGGGTGATGTGCGGGTGGAGAGGCCATGGCTCCAGCTCTCTCGTGGGACCCCACCCAGGCAGAGCTGGCTTTTCTAGCCAGCACCCAGACTCTGTCCCACCACCTTCCCCTCATCTTCCCACCCCCATAACTCCTGACGGTCCTTATCCTGCACCTTTAGAGCATGAGAGATGACCGGAAACTGGAGCTGCTTCCTGCAAATGCCAAGGCTGGTTCAGATCCCCGTGCTGATCTGGAGGGGCCCGTCCACCCAATGCCAAGACCCAATGTCGGCCATGCGGATGCGTGGGAATTAGACTGTCCACCCCTGACTCACACAGACACTCTGGAATCCCCCTCAGAGTGTCTGTGTGACGGCCCCAAGGCCTGGCTGTGGAGTGCTGGCGCCATGGTGTTCCCTTCTAGAGCAGCCAGTGTTTCTCTTTCCGGGAGAGAGAGCTCACCACCTGCTCGGTGGATTCAGCTCCGACCTGTGGACCAAAAGTTCGCAGATTCAATTCCCAGTCAGGGCACGTGCCTGGGTTGCACTGGGGCCAGGCCCCCATTTGGGGACACGTGAGAGGCAACCGATTGATTTCTCTCTCATACATCAAGGTTTCTCTCCCTCTCTTTCTCTCTTCTTTCCCCCATCCCTAAAAATAAATAAGTAAAATCCTTAGTGAGAGAGGTGGGGGCGTAGGGGCCACTGGAATTCTAGGGCTCCCTCCCAACACCATTCAACATCATTCCCCAGGTTGTACCAGGAACGGGGGAGCCCAGCAGTCTGCTTGGATTTTCTCTAAATAGCAGCGCTGGAGAGGGGGCAGCTCCCGCTGCAGGCCCCACTCAGGAGCTCACAAGGGGTGTGGGGCTTCACTCTTCGCTCTTGTCAGCCCTGGGAGAGCCCAACCTTGTCCACCATAAACAGGGCCCTAAGAAGGAGGTGGGGGAGGCGGAGGGGTGATGGACTGCTTTCTCTGCAGCACAGTCAATTAAGAAGGAAGTTAAAAGGTCCATTGTGTTATTCCACTTATGAGAGGAATGTGACCTGGGGCCGTGGTTCCAGGCACCTGCTCTCAGCAGCTCTGGTCTTGCTGCTCTGATAAGGGCGGCTCTGGGGAAGTAGGATGTCTGGTCTCCTGCGAGTGCTTCTGCAGAGTGGCCTGCAGGGCCCACAGCAAGCAAAGCGGGATCAGCAGGTTCATCTGGGGCTCTTCCCAAGCCCTCTGCTGTTCTCCCACAGGCCCCAGGCTGCCCCTTCAGGACTCAGGGCTCTGTGGCATGTCTCCTGTCTGCTCTGCACCCAGTTCTCTGTCCTCTAAGATATGGCCAAGCTGACCCAATTCCCAGCCTGTGCATGTCAGGCATGAGTTTTGCATGGACAAGATGCCCTAAATTAGCATCAGGGCTCATGCCAGCATCACTACAAAAGCCCAGGACTGGGTAGATACTTGAGGGAAGCTAAGAAAGAATTCTCACAATTGGCCGATGTCTGAAATCTCACCCGTAGACGTTCATTCCTTTAACTTAAACACTGAATCTTTAGGAGTTCTTTGTACTAGGAGAGAGGAGTGACTTTCTCTCCAGGTGGCCACATGTTCATTCCAATGGCCTGTTTCCAGAGACAATGGTCTTGCCCATGGCTGCAGTACCCGAGTCCTGGCCTGCTTGAGGAGATGCTACTGTAGGTTGGCCCCTGGAGACCTAATGGCTCAGTGCAAAGAACAGTAGCCTGAGGATCAGCAGCTGCGGGTGGTAGGTAGTGTGAGCTGGAATCACTGCCTGTCTCTGGGACTCAGTTTCCCAACTCTGAAATGAGGAGGTGGATGGGTGGTCTTCAGGCTTCCTCCCAGTTCAGAAGTATTCAGCTGCACATGGGCCTGATCTTCTGGGACAAGGAAAAGGCCTGGCCCAGCAGGCCCCGTGGCTGTCTGAAGGCAGCTCCCCTGTGCATTACAAGTTTAAAGAATCCCACACTTGCTTCCTGGCTTTCCCCTAACTCTTCCCTTGGGTCCTCAGGCCCCCTGCCACCAGCCCAGCCTCAGGGCGCTGTTCCTCCTCTGGACCAGTGGATTTGGCCCCCACCCACACCAAATGGTCTTCCAGCTCTCAGAGTGCATATAGAAGCAAGGTCTTTTGCCACTAAGGTCTGTCTTTGACTTGAGGTTGGATGTGACCTTTCTAGGAGCCACTTCTCATGCCCATGCAGAGCCAACCCTGAGTGCCATCCTAGGTCTGGGCTTCCAGGGCCGTGGCTGCCCCTCCCCTCAGCTCTGCTCTCCTGCCTTTTCTCCAGCAGCCTGGGCCTGGGCCTCCCTGTAGCCCCTCCTCATTCTCCCAAGTGCTTTATCTCCAGCAGCACCCCAGAAACCCATGCCTGGGGTCGTAAGACCTTCACCCATGCTGGACAGGGGGAGCCCCACATCTCACATGCTCCTTGGCAATCATCATCTTCCCTTCTGGTGGCTCAGGACCACAGCAGTCAGGACAGGGCCACAACCAAACAATAGGCAGTTTGTTTTTCATTCTGCACAACGACTGTAACAGCACCGGGTTCCCATCCCATACCCATGTCAGCTCCTGACTTACAGGAGAGAGAGATGCCAACCCAGCCATTCCAAACTGCCTCCATGAAAAGGCTCCCGGGAGTCCTTGGGAAGGAGAACATCGAAGCACCTCTTTCAGAGGCAGCTGCCATGAAACTCAGGCCCCAGGCCACCCCAGAGGTGCACACTGCAAAGGAAAGGTGTGAAAGCCAACATTTACCGTTTCTCAGGCACAGATGGCCCTGGACCCCAGCACTCTTTTGCCCTCAGTCGCTTAGGCAAAACAGAGGTCAGAGGATTCTCTTTCTTAAAGACTACCTTGGTCTTGCCATATCCTGGGTTGATGTCCTGTCCCTTCACCAAATATTGAGTGGTGGGAGGAGGCGATGAGCATTCAAGACAGGAGGCATGATCAAGGCTGATGTCTGTGAGTTTCTCTTCCAAGTTCAAGGACTGGGGGCAGAAAGTCAGATGGCTGGTGCAGGGGCAGTTGACAGGAGGGAAAACTGAAAATGCCCATCCTGCCCACAGCTCCCTCTCTCCCATGCATCGACCTACCATGTTTTGCAGGTGTGTCTCCCCCAACTAAAGTGTGTGCAGGTGTGCCCGCCAGGAGCTACCGTGTGTGCAGGTGTGCCACCAACAGAAAACGGTTATGATTTTGCGTGTTTGCCAGTGATTCACAACTCAGCATAATTTCATTCTTCTAAAGAACTTAAGACCTAAGGGATTACTTCTCCAACTTCACCTCAGCACACACCCTCTCCACAGGAAGGCAAAATAAATTCTCTGTCACATATTATCAACATTATTAAAGCCTAGAGGAGGGAAGTAGCTTGACCCCAAGGGCAAATACCTGAATTTAAGCACAGACAAAATGCCTCTTGATCTATGTGTATCCATATTACATCAGTGTATATACTTAATCTTTCCAAACAGGGGTAACTATGTCCATTGGCTGTCCAGACTCCAGGGCATCAGGAGGCAGGTGAGGAAGAGGCAGTTTGGGAACAAGGCAGAAAGAAAACACTACTTGAGTCACCAGTGCGCCAACGAGACATTTTCAGGTAGCTACAGAAACTAGTACGAAAAGTTTTTGATAAATCATAGCCTTTCCACTGTGGATATTAAGAGCAAAATGGAATTTGGAGGCAAAATCCATGATCTTAAGAGTGACATTGGGGAGAATGATCACCCACAAATCCAGCACATGCCTTATCGAAGACATGGCCTTACACCACTGGGACATTTCCTGTGCCCTCCTGGACCCCAGAGACCCTCCAGCCTAATGCGGCCAGAAATCCCTCTTCTGTCCTTCTGCCAAGTGCCTCTGCCTGGGCCCGATGGTCAAACACAAAGGGAGGTATTTTTTTTAATTTTGCTGCTTTTCTGTCTTTGTTCTTCCCTGTGCCTCATTATCTTGAGATGTCTTTAATATCTGAGCAGGCCTGGAACATTCCTCCTTCTCTTCTCCCACATGGCTTCTGCCATCCCTGCGTGGAGGAGGGCCACCGGAGAAGGAGGGAGCTGGCCTGAGTGTCTCCTGCTGGGGCAGCTGGCTCCCAGGCTCAGCCCTGGGCTGGGGGGTGGGGGCACCGGGGAAGGAACTTGGAAGAGAGTCCTGCAGCCTCTGCAAAATCCATCAGCCACAGGAAATGGGCTTTTAGCAATAATGAAGGCTGTCTGTCTGTCAACACTTCTGCCCCCCACTCCTCGCGTGTGTGTACGCGCACACACACACTTGCACGCCATTGAGTTCTGCAGCCAGCACCGCCTGAGTCACAGTGCCCCATGCGTTGTTAGGTGACAGGAGGTGGGAGGGGACAGGGTGGAATTCTAGGTTGGAACATGCAAAATCAGGTGTTTTCCTACAACCTGACGCCAGGTGAACACCCCCACAGACAAGATATGACTTATACAAATAGTGGTCAACATTCAAGTGACACCTATAGAACATTCCAGATCTCTCAAATGATTCTCAAGCCATCAGGTTTCCTGTCAGTCCAGGTGGAAGGAAGGGAGGTTGGCATGTCACGTCCAGATGGAGCACTGTACTGGGGCGGAGGCACAGGTGGAAGTGGGGCCCCAGCCCGAGGAGCCCCGGCTTCCAGCAGAGCCACTGCTGTACACAGGCCGTGCTCAGCAGGCTGCCCCTGGCGCTGTAACAATCCCAGTCCTGTGAGAGGACTGACAAGGGGCTGGGGGTATCTCCAAAGAGGTGGCCCTGAGCCGAGCCTTAAGCTCTGAGCTAGCTTCTCCAGGCAGCCTCCTGCGTGCGAGCCCAGGGTACGACAGGCCTGCTTAGGAGCAGCGAGGACACAAGCCACTTAGGAGCTGATGAGGCTAGAGGAGAAAATAGGACCAGATCACAGAGGACTTGGGCGCTGTGATCAGAGTTCAGATTTCATTTGCTGTAGGAAAGAGGTTTTCTGCAATAGTAAATCACAGACCCCAGAGGCTGACTGCCTGGGTTCAAGTCCCCACTCTGCCACTTTCTAGGTGTGTAGCCTTGAGTCAGATGCATTACCTCTCAGTGCCTCGGTTTTGTCATCTGTTAAATGGAATAATGTGTTTCATTACTTATGAATGCACTTTTCCCCCACAAACATTTTAACACATCTACAATCATCTTCATCATCGGCTAGGTGGCAATAATGATGCAGGTGTCTACAGCTGTACATGCACATCACATTTACAGGATCAGTGTCAGTCATTCAGAAGAAAACCTACGCTTGGAGAACCAAGATGGCGACGTAGGTAGACACACTGCGCCTCCTCGCACAACCAGAACTGATAGAAAATCGAACAGCAAGGAAGTCCGACACCAAGGAAATAAAAAATAAACATTCATCCAGACCGGTAGGAGGGGTGGAGACGGGCAGCCGGGGCAGAGAGGATTCATGTGGCTGTGGCGGGACCGAGACTGGCGGAGTGTGGGACCAACAGGGCAGGCAGTCCGAGCACTAGCAGACCCTGCAGCCCCACATTCGCGCACAGATAAACCTAGAGGGCCGGACTCAGAGTGGCGGAGAATGGGGCAGTCAGAGCGGCAGGTAGCACCCCGTGGCCCCACATTCACGCACAGATAAACCGGACAAACGGCAGGGAACAAAGCAGACCGCGCAACCCAGGGCTCCAGCGCGGGGGAAATAAAGCCTCAAACCTCTGATTGAAAATGCCTGTGGGGGTTGAGGCAGCAGCAGGAGAGACTCCCAGCCTCACAAGAGAGGTCGTTGGAGAGACCCACAGGGGCTTAGGGCATGCACAAGCCCACCCACTTGGGAACAAGCACCAGAGGGGCCCAGTTTGTGGGTAGTGGAGTGAAAGACTGAAATCTGGTGGAGAGTGGAGCGGGCACCATTGCTCCTTCTCAGCCTCTCCCCCATGTACAGCGTCACAGCACAGCAACCAGCGTTACCCCGCCCCGGGGAATACCTAAGGCTCCACCCCTTTAAGTAACAGACACGCCAAGACAAAAAAAAAAAAATGGCCCACATGACAGAACACTTCAAAGCTCCAGAAAAAATACAACTAAGCGAGGAAGAGATAGTCAACCTATCGGATGCACAGTTCAAAACACTGGTTATCAAGACGCTCACAGAATTGGTTGAATCTGTTCGAAAACCAGATGAAAAAATGAAGCCTATGCTAAGAGAAACAAAGGAAAATGTACAGGGAACCAATAGTGATGGGAAGGAAACTGGGACTCAAATCAATGGTGTGGACCAGAAGGAAGAAAGAAACATCCAACCAGAAAAGAATGAAGAAACAAGAATTCGGAAAAATGAGGAGAGGCTTAGGAACCTCCAGGACATCTTGAAACGTTCCAACATCCAAATTATAGGGGTGCCAGAAGAAGAAGAGGAAGAACAAAAAATTGAAAACTTATTTGAACAAATAATGAAGGAGAACTTCCCCAATCTGGTGAAGGAAATAGACTTCCAGGAAGTCCAGGAAGCTCAGAGAGTCCCAAAGAAGCTGGACCCAAGGAGGAACACACCAAGGCACATCATAATTACATTACCTAAGATTAAAGAGAAGGAGAGAATCTTAGAAGCAGCAAGAGAAAAGGAGACAGTTACCTACAAAGGACTTCCCATAAGACTGTCAGCTGATTTCTCCAAAGAGAACTTACAGGCAAGAAGGGACTGGCAAGAAGTATTCCAAGTCATGAAAGGCAAGGACCTACATCCAAGATTACTGTATCCAGCAAAGCTATCATTTAGAATGGAAGGGAAGATAAAGTGCTTCTCAGATAAGGTCAAGTTAAAGAAGTTCATCATCACCAAGCCCTTATTCTATGAAATGTTAAAGGGACTTACCTAAGAAAAAGAAGATCAAAAATAGGAACAGTAAAAATGACAGCAAACTCACAGTTATTAACGACCACACCTAAAACAAAAACAAGAGCAAACTAGGCAAACAACTAGAACAGGAACAGAACCATAGAGATGGAGATCACATGGAGGGTTGTCAATAGGGTAGTGGGAGGGGGAGAGGGGGGAAAAGGTACAGAGAATAAGTAGCATAGATGATAGGTGGAAAATAGACAGGGGGAGGGTAAGAATAGTGTAGGAAATGTAGAAGCCAAAGAACTTATAAGTATGACCCATGGACATGAACTATAGGGGGGGAATGTGGGAGGGAGAGGGTGGGCAGGATGGAGTGGAGTGAGGGGGGGAAATGGGACAACTGTAATAGCATAATCAATAAATATATTTAAAAAAAGAAAAAAATTAAAATTAAAAAGAAAAAAAACTACGCTTTTAAGGAGCACTGCATCACTTTTTTAAAAGATTTATTTATTTATTTATTTATTTATTTATTTATAGAGAGAGAGGAAGGGTGGGAGAAAGAGGGGGAGAGAAATATCAATGTGTGGTTGCCTCTCGCACGCCCCCTACTGGGGACACAGCCCACAACCCAGGCGTGTGCCCTGACTGGGAATTGAACCAGCGACCCTTTGGTTTGCAGGCCAGCACTCAATCCACTGAGCCACATCAGCCAAGGCAAGAAACGCTGTATTATTTTAGTGGCACAGAGAATATTATGTGGGGAAAAAAATAGATACAGCTGATGACTCTGTTTAAAAACAAGTCAGAAGGGTGGGACTCTGAAGATGAGGACATTTTAAGACTACCTAGTCTGATTTATTTCATGTATAAACTTCTTTGGTATACACAAGACAGATATATTGAAAATCCATGTCCAAACAAGCCATCTTACAGTCGATGGCATCTTCAAGTCAGTGAGCTGTGGCTATAATCATACATACCTCCTAAGATTGTTAGGAGGATAAAATAAGTTAATATTTGTGAAGTACTTGGAATGGTGCATGGCACATCATCATTGCAATATACTGCTGTCCAACAATCTGATTGGTGTTTTAGGAACGTTCCTAGCAGGGCGGTGCATTAAAAGAGGGAACTGGGGCTCAGGGCAGGAGACCCCTGCAGTGGTTGGGGAGAGAGATGGCCAGAGCCTGTGTTAACCACACCATATGGACACGACAGAAGTGATGGGAGACTGGAAAGAGTTTTGATGGCAGGTCCTCACCCATCCGTCACTGGATATATTTATGTGGGGAAGAGGGAGGAGCTGGAAACAACACCGACATTTCCGGTGGGGCCACAGAGTGAAACTTTCACTGGAGATTGGAAATTCAGAGAAGCAGTTGTGGGGAAGAAAAGAATGGGTTTGGTGTGGACATGGCAGGGGGACATTTGTGGGACACCCAGGGGGAAGGATGTAGCAAGAAGCTGGAAATTAAGGTCCAGCACTCAGCAGACACATGTGCAAGCCTCTGGAAAGAATGAAGGCAGGAAGAGAGAGCAGGAGAGAGGGAGGAAAAGAGGAAGTAGAGAAGGAAGGAAGGTAGAAAGAAGGAAGGGGAGACATCCCTGCCCAGCACACACAGCTTATGTCACTATTGGAACGTTCACTGCATTCTCTGTAATACCAGTGTTATTTGCACAGTTGTTAGTCTCTCCCCCTGAAGAGCCAGCTGAGGGCAGGGACCATTTCCCTCACATTTGTGACTCAGTGCTGAGCCCAGCACGCACTAAGCTGTCCCATGAATGTGTGTGGGTCCCACAGTCTTTAAGGGTCGAAGATTCGAAGCCTTGTCTCCGGCTCATTTGCTCTTCCCTCTGCTCCCTCAACCTGTGGTTGGTGACGATGAAGCAAGACAACTGGGAACCAGATGGGTTAGGAGGAAAAACACAGGCTCCTCTCCAGCATCAATTCTCAGCCGGGTGGGGACAGAGACTCAGCATCAATTCTCAGTCTCCACAAGAGAGGAGACAACACAAGACAAGACAGATGAACACAGAAGAGGAGAGGGCAGAGAAGTGAGAGCATCCTCAGATTCCGTTAGATTTGCCACAGTCTGATTGCTGTCCCCTACTGTGAATGCAGTGTCCCTCCGACCAGGAAACCCCACCCAATCAGCTTTCCCAGTTCGAGTTCATCACACCCCCAGGCAGTGTCTGAAGGGGTGGCAGGGAGCAGAGCCTTGATCCTAGGAGCTTAGTTGCAGGGCCATTGACCTCTCTGTGGCTGGGCGATAGGGAGCCCAGTGCCCCACGTCAGTGGGTGGGCCTGTTTCCTCGTCTGTACTCTGAAGGGGGTGGGTGCGGATGAATGCCGGCTCCTTCTTGACTCTAGCCTCTGGTTCCCTCCGCCCTCTCCCCTGCCTCCCTGCAGCACACTGGAAGAGCTGGCAGCACAGCGGAAATACGCCTTCCTGGGGCTTGGCCCCTGTCATTAGGGACTTGCCGTCTCGCCCCCACCCACTGTGTCTCTGTTTTGTAGCCCTGCCCTCCTCCAGGCTCTGCCCCGCTCTGTACCACACAGTTGGTCTCTGGGTCTCCGTCATCACGGTCAGCCCTCTGAGGTCCTTCCTGATTGCCCCGGAGCACCCACACCCCTCCACCCAGAGGCCCTGCTGTCTGTCCCACGTGTGCTCCTGTGATCACGTCATTGTCCAGATGAGTCACTGTCCAGTTTGAAGAGAAAGTCTGAAGGGGAAGTTTGGAGCCACCCCCAGGACACACCCTGCACCCTGCAGCATGGGCTTTGTGAGGAGCCCCCACGCTTAGGGGGCCATCCAGTCATACACTGCTGCCCCCAGGCTCAGGCTGAAAAAGCAAACAGGGAAGGGGAAGCCCCCAGCCAGCCCAGTGGGAACTGAACGCTGGTACATGGCACCTGGGCAGCCCTGCACCTGGAGAAGCAAAGGGATGAGACCAGGGAAGTCCCACTCCAGCCTGCTGCATACCACCACTTTCTTACCCTGGATGCCCCAGGATGGACCCAGGCTCTGCTTTGGGTCCTGGCCCACCCTCTCCCACCCCAGGCCCATCACAGAAATTCTGGGTCTCCCAACCTGTGCCACTGCCCACCCGGCCTGGGTCCATCCTAGTGATGTCCACCAACCACAGACCTGGGACTTTCCCCAACCCCATGGCATGTCCCACAGGCCTGCTTTGCTCTTGCTTTGCCCCAGCTGGTTGGGAGGACACAAAGTCCCCTTACTTCATCAGAGCTAGAAAGGGGGAGCAGAGTTGATGAGCAGGGGAGCGGGTACTGGCCGTCACTGGGAGTCCACGAGAAGTTGGGGTCTGAGAAGCCCAGGGTTGCACCCGGAAGATGGTGGCTGCCAAGGGCCATGACAGAGACCAGGGAGCTTTACAAGGAGGCGCCGGAGCAGCATTAGAGGTGGGACAGGCAGGGGGAGGGATGTTCACAGGAGGAAGGAGTAGGCCAGAATTCCACAGGGAGATAGATACAGGAAGCCAAATGTGGCAACAGGAAGTTTTGTATGGGTGGGGGGGAGCAGTGGAAACTGGGATCTGAGGGATGAAAGCCCCCAAAGGCCCTGAGACATGTGCAGAGGGGTCCTTGGAGGGCACAGGTTGGCGGGCCGGCCCAGCTCCAGTTAGTCAGAGGTGAGAACCTTGGGCAGACCCAGCAGAAATGAAAGAAAAACCATGCAGACTTTGGGCATGGCTCTGCCCATGTAGGTGAGGGAAGGGGAGGTAGGCAACGTGTGGTTTTAGCTCAGGGGGGAAAATATTGGGGGAAGTTGTTTTTGATGCATCTTATGTCTGTGCTTGTTTTACCCAGTTGTCAAAACCCCTCCGTCACCAGGCGCACTGCACAGTCCGTTGAGTGGTTTCTCCAGGTACGTGCGCCTTGCGGGCAGAGAACATCTTTTGTCCATCCTCGTTCCAGCAGTGGGATCACTTAAAATACGTAAAGACCCATCGGAACAGCTATCAGCCAACAGCCACACCCGAGACTACCAGCCGGGTTTGTACCCCACACGGCACCCAGTCCCAAGAAATGCTTGTTGCTTTGAAACGATGTGGGTGAGCACCAACTTAATGAAGGAAAAACATCTGTCAGTTTAGGGACTGAAGTGACTTTCTTTTCCCCTTATCGCAGTCCTGAGGAGGGCTTCAGGTGGGATGGAGGGCATGGCCCTGGCTGCCTGCTGGCGAGCCTGTCCTAAACCCAGGCCGGGCCAGCCCGATGGGAACAGCTGGGCCCGGCTGTGTTCTCAGAACACGAGATTGCCTCTGGCATCAGCAAATTGCACCGGGGACAAAATAAATAAATACAGAGAAACAAGTGACAGCTGCCTGCCATCACCCTAATTTAAAAAAATACCCAGTCCACCATGGTCAGCTTTCTGTTGCCCTCTGATGCCCCCTACGCACAGGGATGCATGCATGCAGCCAGCCACCTGCGGAGGGACAGAGGCCGCAGCCTGGACAGAGGCTCCCCAGCCCCAGGTGTGGCCCCAGCTCTGAGCTCCTATGCACCTTCTCTCCCTTCACCTCCCCTGCCCTGCCCTTCAGGTCCTTTCTAGAACCTGCCAGTCTGGGTCTGCCCCTCAGGGCTTCCAACCTTTCTGTCCTCAGTGGCTGGACAACTCTCCTGTCAAATGTCCTCACTGCCCCCCCACTCCGTCACTCCACCCAAACATTGCTCAAACATCACCTCCTTAGAAAGGCCGGCCCTCCTTGCCCTACCCAAAATACCACCCATGCAGCCTGCCACCATCTACCCCTTCTCCATTTCCATTTCTTCAAGGCACTCATCTCTGTGTGAAGTTGCATTATTATACTCCCACGGGTTCCCCCTCAATCCCCTACCCACCCCCAACCCCGCACACTCAAACACCCCCAGGGACAGGGACTGTCCTGCTCACTCTTGTCTCCCAAGCGGCTTGAACAATGCCTGGTACGTAGTAAGCTTTCAATAAATTGGTATTTACTGAAATGAAGTGTTCCTCATTGAGGGCCAAGATGACCCGTCTGACTTACCATCAGCATCTGAGCTGCTGTTTCCAGTAAAGGGTGAGTTGGGGAGACTTCCTATTCACTGTTGTCACAAGGCCACCTGCCGGTCGGCAGCACAAGAATGACCATTATCCTAGTTTCCTTGTGCCAGGCCCTCAGCTAGTTTCTCTGCATGTATTGAATGATTCATTCCTTACAACAATCTTATGCATTCAGCATTCTTGTCCCCATTGAACAGATGAGGAAACCAGGACTCAGGGAAGGAATTTGTTCCCCAAGCTCACTGAGCTAACCTGTTGTGGAGCCTGGGCTTAAACTCGGGTCTGTTTGATTCCAAGCTCAGCCACAAAGAAGCTTTTTCCTGGGACTAAACTGGAGTGGTTGCCATATAATCCAGCAACTCCACTTCTGGGTATTTATCCAAAGAAAACTAACTGCAGCGCTCTGCCTGGGGAGGTGGAGGTGATGCGCCGGAGGAAAGATGGGCGACTTCCAGGTGCGGAAGAGGCTGGGGAAAGGGCCTATCAGCACAGCAAAGTGAATCAGTGATCCACAGATGTCGTAGAACAGACTTCCAGCCAACTCATCAAGCTGGGA
Source organism: Desmodus rotundus (assembly GCF_022682495.2). Lineage (NCBI taxonomy): Eukaryota > Metazoa > Chordata > Mammalia > Chiroptera > Phyllostomidae > Desmodus > Desmodus rotundus. The sequence continues at coordinate 77,341,069 of NC_071392.1, read as the reverse complement.
AAACCATTTAAATACATTGTGACCTGTGTAATTATGCAGAAGAATGGAGCAGCATTGCACATGGCAAATTCTTTTTTTTTTTATTTTATTTGTTTATTTTTAGAGAGAGGGGAAGGGAGGGAGAAAGAGAGGGAGAGAAACAATGTGTGGCTGCCCCTCGTGTGCCTCCAGCTGGGGACCTGGCCCTCAACCCAGGCATGTGACCCGACTGGGAATCGAACTGGCGACCGCCTGCCTCTCAAGCCGGCACTCAATCCACTGAGCCACACCAGCCAGGGCCACTGCAGGTGCGATGGGAGAACAAGAGCATGTGCTGAATCATCAGTGTCTTTGGACTATCCGTCTGACCTCCCCATCCGCCCGGGGTCTCCCTCCTTTTGTCTCAGCATTTCTCTCCCATCTTCGTTAACCACAGGCTGGGAATTCGTTGAACGCCTTCCTATTCTCTTTGGAGCTGTCCGTGGCACTCTCGAAATGCAAGGAAGGAACCTGAATGACCGCACCATTCTACGATCAGCACGCCGACCCCCAGAGGAATCCTTCTCCTCGGGCAGGCAGAGGCCTGGACCGCCACTGGCCTCGACTCTTAGTCTCTCCGTTCAAAGGTGTGAAAGCTCAAACACACTAGTGTGAAACTTCCTCTAATCTCTGAAACGATTCAAACACACTAATTTTCCGTACTTTGTACTTTTGTTAGAATAAATTAATCCAATTAAAAAAAACACTAACTCCAAAAGGTCTCTGCATCCCCCATGTTCACTGCAGCATTATTTCCAATAACCAAGATGTGGCTACTAACAACCTAAGTGTCCACTGGTGGGTGGGTGCATGAAGGAAATGTGGTGTATGTGACGGAATAGTATTCAGCCACAAAAAGAAGGGAATCTTGCCGTTTGCAACAGCATCGGTGGGCATGAGGACATTCGGCTAAGTGAAATAATTCACACAGAGAAAGACCAATGCCGTATGGTCTCACTTATGTGTGGAATCAAAAAATAGACAAACAAAACCCGAGCTCACAGATACCAAGAACACTGGGGGTTGCCAGGTGTAGGGGATGCAGGGGGGATCCAGGTGGGTGAAGGAGGTCAAAAGGTACAATCTTCCAATTACGAAATAAATTAGGTCATGGGAATGTGAAAGGGGGAATCCAATCTTTCGGCATCTCTGGGCCACGCTGGAAGAAGAAGAGTTGTTTTGGGCCACACATTAAATATATTGCGACACATAATCACACAAAAAAGCTCATAATGTTTTAAGCGTTTATGATTTTGTGTTGTTCCGCACTCACAGCCGTCCTGGGCTGCGTGGTGTTGGACACCCACAGCATGACGGCTGCAGTTAATAATACTACACTGCATATCTGAAAGTGACCAAGAGAGTAAATCCTTTATTATTACTATTATTATTGTTGATTGATTTGAGAGAGAGAGAGAGAGAGAGAAACGTCCATTTGTGGTTCTACTTATTTGTGCATTCATGGTTTGATTCCTGCATGTTTCCTGACCAGGAATTGAACCCATAACCTTGGTGTATCAGGACAACGTTCTAACCAACTGAGCTACCCAGCCAGGGCCAAGAGTGTAATCTGAAAAGTTTTCATCACAAGAAAAAAATGTTGTCACTACGTATGGTGACAGATGTTAACTAGACTTATTGTCATCACAATGTATACAGACATCGAATCACTATTTACACACCTAAAACAAATATAATGGCCTATGTCTATGATACCTCACATTAAAGAAAGAGAGAGAGAGAGTGATTGCCTCATCCCTGCTGAAACCTCCCCTTCCCCTGGCTCCGCATCAGGGGTTAGCAGCCTGCCCAGGGAAGGCCCCTTTCCACCTTCCCTACCCACAGCTCTCAGAGGCTGAAGGAGTTAATGAGGCTTGTCCAGCCTCACACCCAACAAACCCTCAAAGCCTTGGAGGGGTGTGAGTGGAGGGAGGGAGAAAGCTGTAGGGGCAGACTTGAGGTTAAATTATCTCCTTTTTAAGTACTGTGTGCCAGATAGGAGGTGCAGCCAGGGGCTCGCTCAGACCCTCCACCCTTCCCCTGCACCCCGATAGGCATCTCCCACAGTTATCTCAGCCAGAGAAAGAAACCCTCAGCTGAATGCGGCTGGACCCCTGAGGCCCAGGCCGCCTAGGACAATGGGGCGGGGTTTCCTGCAGTGCAGGGACTGCAGCAAGGTGGGAAGCCAGGCCCCAGGCTGGCCAGCGGAAGGCAGACACTCCGCGCAGGAGCGGGGAGACCCCACTGGCAGGGAGCTGCAGGGGCCAGGATTCCAGATGTTGACTCACTGCATGTCTCAGGGACAAGTCACTTCCCCTGGGGCACCTTTGTCTCTAAGGGACAGAGCCATCCCACATCACCTCCAAAGGCTCTGAGGACGTGCTCAGGGAAAAGGAGAAGGGGGGGGCGACTCAGAACAAGGGACCTTTTGAGAAAAAATGAGGTTTCCCAGCCTTAGTAAGTTTCCTGCGCACAGGGCTCCCTAGGCACTTTATGCCGTCTCAGCTCGACCTGGATGGCACCCTGTGAAGCAGGTGCTTCCCTTGTCCCCACTTCACAGATGAGGAAACTAAAGCTCAGCAGGGTCAAATAATTTGCCCAGGTCATGTCTACACTGCATTTTTAATTTTAGAGAAAAATGCGTTCAGTTCTGCCATCTTACATCCTTTCCCCACACCATCAGCACAGCCAGGGGCCCGGAGCTCTCTGGGACCTCGCCATGGGCAATGAGGGTATTTGCATTGTCTACAAGGACCACTTCCCACCTGGCCAGGCCACCTACAGCCTGGCGCACTGACAGATGTATGGCCATGTGGCAGCAGGGCTGTCCTTTCCAGCCCCAATGACACGCTTCCTGCTTCACGCTGTCTCCAGCTCCTGGAGACCCTGGGCACCATTTTGCCACTGCCCCCAGCTCACTACCTGGGGAAGAAGGGCTGGGGATCCAGAGATTTGAATTTCAGCCTCAGTTCTGCTGCTTGCCAGCACGAGGCCTCCCTCCCCACTGAAGGGCTCCTCGGAAGGCCCACGTCCGAGCTGGAGACCCCGTCCCTGCCACTGTGTGTAAAGCACGTGGTGCTGAGAAGGTAAATGGGCAGGAAAAACAATGCTCTCCGGCCCTGACCGGCGTGGCTCTGTCCTGCAAAGCGAAAGGTTGCCAGTTTGATTTCTGGTATAGGCGCATGCCTGGGTTGTGGGTTTGGTCCCCAGTCGGGGCATGTACGAGAAGCAACGATCAGTGTTTCTCTCGCACATTGATGTTGCTCTCCCTCTCTTTCTCCCTCCCTTCGCCTCTCTCTAACAAATAAATAAGTAAAAAACAATGCTCTAGTGAGAGGAAGGACACAGACGGGGTCAACATTGGTTCTATACCATCCCGCTGGGGACATGGAGGCAGAACAAGCCTCGAGCTTGCACAGGACACGGACCCCTGAGAGTGGATCTAGGGTTGAATCTGGCGTAACCTGCTGGAGCCGAGTCTGCCCAAACGTGACTAGTGCTGTCACCTCCTCCCCCTCCCGCACACCTCCTTGACCACGCAGACTGTGTACGTGAGCCTCACAGACCCCAGGGTTCAGCTCATTGCCCAAAGAAGCTCAGAAAACACAGAAACCTCTAGGACTGTTAAGAGCAGAAGGAACAGTCACTTTGTGAGACAACATCACCTTCAGAGCCCAGTCTCCGAACAACCTGAGCACACAGATTCCAGAGGTCACTGTCAAGACTGAAAGTTCAAGTTCAAACAGGGCGCTTGACGGCATCCAGACCAAAGATCCCGTTGATTTTTCTAGGTGTGACCCTGGTGCTGCAGCAGACCCTTTGAGGTTCCTGTCAACTCTATTTTTGTCCCTGTGTCTGGGAAAACTGACTAAATTTCCTTTTATTTGGAACTCAGCCCAACTCTGAAGTTGGGTGGATGTAGCCACACTTCCGCGCCCAAGTTTCCGTAGGTTTGAAAACAACACTGGGTGTTGCAGAAACAGCTGTGCTAACAAGCACAGTTCTTATCTGTCCCAGCCGAGTCCTGCCGGGGTGTCCTGGAGAGCCAGGGCAATGACTGAAGAGTGGCCAGCCACACCCGAAGGGGCCAGAGTTACAAAGAGGCTGGTTTATCAGATAAGGAGCTTCACAGAAAACCCTTAGAAAGGACCAGTGGAGTGAGTTTCCCAGTGGGAGGGACTCCCCCTCAAAATGCCTCCAAAACATCTTCCAGAAAGACTGGCCTGATTATCCTCACACCATCTGAATCACCACCTTCCTCAGCGTTTTCAACACCCATGTCCTAACTGGCGCAGGCTGGACATGGTGGGCACCACGCTGAGTGGTCCTCCCTCACAGAGCACAGGTTCTAGCTTTCTCATCAGTTTGGTAATCAACCACAAGCCCCTGGCCCTGGCTGCTGTGGCTCAGTGGATTGAGTGCCAGCCTGAGAATCGAAGGGTCGCCGGTTTGATTCCCATCGGGGCACATGCCTGGGTTACAGGCCAGGTCCCCAGTTGGGGGGGGTGTGAGAGGCAACCACACAATGATGTTTCTTTCCCCCTCTTTTTCCTTCCCTTCCCGTCTCTAAAAATAAATAAATAAAATCAAAATAAATAAATAAAATCTTTTTTAAAAACATTAAAAAACCAGAAGCCCTGGAGGGCAGGCACCGATGTGTGCTGTCTCCTCCCGCAGTGCAGGAGAGGCCGGCCCGCGCTGGCCCGTTTGTCAGTGCTCATCAGCGCTCATCAGCGTTGGGGCCTTCCTGCATCTGCCCGGCTGCCTCAGTGGTCCTCGACCCCCGCTGCACAGCAGAGGTACCCAGGAAGCCTTAGAAATTACCCCTGCTCAACCCAGACGTTCTGATCTATCTGGTCTGGGATGTAACTCAGGCCTTGGCACTTTTTATTGATGGATTAATTGATTGATAGTTAGAGAGAATGAGATCAATTTTTTGTTCCATGTAGTCATGCATTCATTGCTTACTTCTTGTATGTGCCTGCCCGGGGATTGAACCCACAGCCTTGGCATATCAGGACAATGCCCTAACCAACTGAGCCACCCCGCCAGGGCCAGGCCTTGGCATTTTTAAATGTGCAGTCAGGACTGAGGAGTTTGGACACTAGAATTTGGACACTAACTTGGAGCTAGAGACTGCTGACTCCTGGGCTGGCAGGTTGAAGCAGGTAACCCGGGGGAGAGGCGGCAAAGCCCAGTCATGTGGCCATGTGTACAGAATCAAAGACATTAATATAGCACAGCAGACTGGGCGGCTGGCTTGGATGGGGAAGGGGCCTGGCCCCAGATTCACATCTTTCACCTCTTTCAAAGAAGAGATTATGAGGTCTGGTCATCATAGGGGAGACATTAAAGTACTTATCAATGAGTGAAGTCCAGGCACTGGTCGGTCCGGACGGGTCGCTGACCATCAGCATGGATGCCTGCTGGAGGCTGGCGTCTGAGACCTCTGCACTCCAACAGCCGCCACTCAACAAAAGGCTCGATACACATTTGACTTTTAAGTGATTTTAAAACATTTTGATTTTTAAATTTCTAATTCCTCTTTGGAGAGTGAAAACATCATGCTCGCTCATGGTAGGAAATGCAGAAAAGTGAAAAAAGAAAACCGAAATCACCCACAATCCACCATCCAGAGACAACCGCTGTGAGCGTACACAGGTGCCTTTCTGCCCTGCGCCTTTCTCTGCTCATCTCTGGCAGGTGCCTTCCTGTGATGAGCAGTCAGAGGGAAAGTCCCTGTGGTCCAGAAGCCTTTCCAGGTGACTTGCCTTACTTATTCAACCTGTGGGAGGAGGACAGGGCAGGAAATCTTGGCCCCATTTGAAGAGAAAGGGGAAGTGAGTAACCAGTATGGGATGGGACCTCCCAGGGGCACACTGAGTCAATCAGCAAACTTTCCTGGAGTGCAAGGAATTTGGGGGCTACAAACACAAGGCCCCCCAGTCTCTGCCCTTGAGGACTTCAATTAAAAAAATCAGACACCCTCCCACACAAATACTGAGATTAAATGAGTTAATAACTATAAAGAGCTTAAAATATAGTACCTAGAACATACTAAGTGTTCTCTAACTGTGTGCCAATAGTCTTATTTTTATTACCCAAGACATTTGGCATGTAATTTCCAAGACAGTGATAAGGATCCAAAGGGCTCCTTGTTTGGAGGGAGGAGATTGTTGGGGATTCTGAGAGTGTAAAGACCCCAGCCCTGAGCTTTGGGAACACCCGGCAGCTAAGTCCAGGGCACACAGGCAACAGTGGCCACCAGGTCTCTCTTCTTCAACGTCTTCTTCTCTGGGAGGGTGGGATGAAGCAGGTGGAGGCACCCTGGGCAGGGTTCACAGCCCAGGGACAGTCACAGCACAGCTGTTTCCACGGCCGCTGGTGGTGGAGCTGTTGGCTGGGTTAACACTGTGGTCTGCTTCGGCCACTGGAGGAAGTCCTGGCCAGGCCTGAGGGGAGGCCCTGGGAAAGGCCCCGGCTGCCTTGGACAGCAAAGGGGTTTTTAGATTCCGAGCAAGGAGCAGAAGGGGGAAAGGTGGGCTGGCGGCCACGTGCCAAGGAACAGGGATGCAGAGAGGGCCAGGATGTCTGCTGTTAAGTGTTGCTGGGCAACTGGTGTGTGAAGTGCCCTCTCTTCCTGACCTCCACGACTAATCCTGCAAAATCGCACCTCTCCCAGGGCTGGGGTCAGAGGCGGTGACAAAGTCCTGGCTGACCCCAAAACTTGGGGCTTGCACAGGTACTCTTCGGGGGGTCTCACAGAAGCTACCTACTCTGATGTTCACACACAGGGTGTTTGTGCAAAGGACTTCACAAGGAAATGAAATCCCCTCCATATATGTACATTATCTGTCTTGTTCCAGCCAGTGGGTGGTGGATCCTGGAAACTGCGGTGTACAAGGGGTGGGCCCACAAGCAGCTCCCTTTGATGGGTCCTTATCTACCCAAGAGCTGAGTGAGGCCCAGGGCTGCCAGCTCAGCCCCCTCATGCAACCAGGCCAGGCCTATAATTCATACACCCCAGCCTCCTGGCTTCAGAGGGGCTTTGGTGGTGAAACTACAGTTCTAGCCGGTACCAGCCGCACCCTCTCCCCAGCCCCAGGGATTAGGATGTGGGGGCTGCTGCATTCCTCCTGACCACCCCACCTCTAATCCCCTGCCTGTGGGGGCCCCTCAGGCATCTGTGGGCCAGGCCTGGGGGCTCTGATGGCCCCTCAAGGAAGGTTGTGTAGCATTTCAGCTGGAGAAATGAGGAAGTGAGGTTGTTTCTCCCCAGGAACCTCAGGCCTTCCTCTGAGACCAGCCCTTTCCCAAGGCATCCGCCTTACACTGCCCGTGAGTCAACCCCAGAGCCTGGAGTCAGGAAGCACCCTCCTTAGCGCCTGGCAGACCTGCTTCAGCAGCTCTAGCAGAGAAAGAGCCACACAACCGCCCTGGCCACCACCACCCACTGCCCCTGTCCCCAGCAAGCCTCACCCTTCTCTGCTCCCTAACAAGCAGGGTCCTCACCATAGATAAGGACATCCGTTCTACTCTCCCCGCCCCCCACCCAACTGTCCGCTCTTGGAGGGCAAAGCTGTCTGTGCCCTTCATTCCTGTACCCCAGGGTGTGGCGTGTGTCACAGCAGGGAAGGGACACAGGCACTTCCCTATCGCTTTCATTTGTCATCAGCAGCATGACACACTGTCCTGGGACCAGAGCTGATCCGGGAATCAGTTCCTGGGTCTAACCAGCTTCTGCTGTCTGTGTGGCCAGCCCCATGTGGGACCCAAGGTGGGTGTGGTGGCGGAATCCAGGCTGGGCCCTCCGCTGGCCAGCGCGCCCCACACCTCCTGGACGCTCCTTCCACCAGTGCCAGGTCAGGAGCCCCTGGAGACCTGGCCAACTTCACAGTCAAAGAGCTGTCTCCCTTGGAGTGCTTCCAGTTAACACTTCCTCTCCGGAGGAGATAAACAACAAGGCCAGTGACATCAGTGTGTCACCCAGAGCTTGAAGCCAGAACAATTGTTCGTGGGATCCTCGGAATTTGGGTTCAGGTTTTGATGCTGTTGTCTCATTATCATCAACTCACCTCCACGCCAACCTTGAGAGGTGGGGAGGGCAGTTATTACTGTCTCTATGTTACGAGATAATAGATGGCGGCAGAGAAGTTACCGGCTCGCCCAAGGTTTCATGGCCGCCACGTGGCTCAGACTCCTGGCTCTTCTCTGTGAGCCATGCACCACGGGAAACAGGGTGCCCGGTGCAGCTCTCTTCACTGACTCCCTGGGGTGCTGGAGGCAGGGGGGAGAGGAGGAGAATTTGCTCAATGTGAACCTCGAGGATGGGGACGCACCCCAACACTCCACACCTCCCTACAACAATCAGCCATTCGCTCACTCATCAAGTAGTTACCCAGCACCTAGCTGGTACCAAGCACTGTGCTAGGAGTTGGCGATGGAGATCCAGTTACAATCGAGACATCTACAGGATTTCAATCTAAAAGCGATGCAGAGGATAGGAAATGGAGACTCTCACGCATGCGCCCACAGGAGAGTGGTGCTAAAGAACAAACTGAGAGGCTGACTTCCTGTAAATGCCTGATTTACAGCAGACCAAGTCTAACCTCCTGACCAATGCACCTCCGCCAAGGACCTCTCCCCGTCCTCAAGCCAGTGAGCTTGCTGCTGGGACACTATTTCCGGGATCCACCACCAATGAATTCACCCCTCTTTGCACTCCTTGCCCATAAATAAGCCCACCCCAAACCCTCCCCAGACTCACCTGTAGCCTGCCACAGCATACTTTGTCCGAATTGCAATTCCTCAGCTATTCTCAAACAAACTCCATTTCTGGGCATGAGAGCGTGCCCTTTATTTTACCCCTTTATTTATGTTGGCAGGAAAGGCAGATGTTGAAGCCTGAGCTACAGCGGTCTAGTCAAGGAGCCAGGGGAGGATTCTCAGAACTCCATTTCAGGTGTGAGCGGAGAGGAGAGTCACCTGGCCGTGAGGAAGAGCATCTCACCCCATCACTCAGGTGGAGAGCTTCAGCGGGCCTTTAGATGTTAGAAGGGTCTATGCTGCATGTAGAGGCTTAAAAATGATTAGCCTAGAGGTGGATGCCCCAAATCCAACCATCTCCCCAAAGAAACAGACCCCAAGTAACAGTAGCATGCAACTTCTAAATAAGTTTCCTATTTCCAGTTACAATCAACAGACCCTACTACGCCTTTTTTCATGTGGAAATTATAGCCCAGTGGCCCCTGTCTACCAGAACATTCTGCTTGGGACCCACCATCTCCCCATTCACTGCTTTTCCTCATCCAGACCAGGTTTGCCTCTGTCTTCCTCTACTCCGCCCGCCTACTTCACACCCATGCTAGATCCTCTCATCCATGAGCACCATCTCTCCTCCCTGTGTCTCCTGCGAGCCAATATCCTAGTTCACTCTTTCCTTTTCTAAGCGGGCACGTGCCTGTTGCCCTCACATCCTTGTGTAGCCCTTCCCTGTTCTCCTGTGCTGCGGGGGACTGACTCCTGCACGCCATGTCCCTCAACGGCTGTTGAGACAGGGTTGATTTGCGAAATTGGAGAACAGGAGAAAAACCAAAACCAGGGCTCTTCTCTGCCCTGGGTGGGGTCTCCAGCAGGAGCTGTGGCATTGAGGGTTTTGTTATCTGTTACAATGAAACACACCAGTCTCGTGTTTTGGATGCAGCTTTTATCTATGCATGATTTTGCAATCTCATGCACTGGTCTTTTGAAAAATATTCATTCATTAAATCATAGAAATCTTGCAAGCATGGGCCCATTTCATACAATATCCAAAGTCACATTCATGACTATCAACGCCAGTCTCACCAGAAAAGTCTTTAAGTTAGGCAGCTGTCAAGCTTACTGAGGCAGACACAAGTGTTCCGAAATTCTAATTTCTGCCTCAGAGCGAAAATTTTGTCATTGGCAACCAATCAGTTGTTTTCATGGAAGCGACAGTCTCACAAGAATATCGGCAAGATATCCAAGTCTAACAAACACAGTTTGTCAGTCATTCTTTCTAGTAAAAAAATAAAATAAAATAAAAATGAAATAAGGTTCCACAAAGAAAGCCTATAGTTCAGCTCACAATAAAAAAATAAATAAATAAAAATTTAAAAACCTTGCTTTTTCTTAGGACAGCCAGCAGTTCAGTGTGCTCTATGCACATGTCCTATTTCATCACACGGAAAACATAGAAAGTGTCATGGGTTGAGAGTTAATAAAATTAATACTTATTTCAGCTTCATCAGAAACATTAAGTGAGCCCTGACTGGTGTGGCTCAGTTGGTTGAGGCATCGTCCCCACAGAGCGAAAAGTGGCCGGTTCGATTCCAGGCCAGGGCACTTGCCTGGGTTGCAAGTTTGGTCCTGGGTCCGGGGGCCCGTGAGAGGCACCCGATCTGTCTCTCACGTTGATATTTCTCCCCTGCTCTTTCTCCCTCCCTTCCCCTCTCTCTAAAAATAAATAAAAATCTTAAAAAATCATTAGGTGAAACTGGCTATTTGTTTATTGCTGTGCATGATGCCAAGGCACCAGCCTGACACGGCCATGCCCTTGTTTCATCGCCCTTTCCGTATATTGTTGTTTTGTTTTTGACAAACTGAAGTTTGTGGCGACCTTGTGTCGAGCGCGTCTATTGGCACCACTTTTCCAGCAGGCCCGGATGATGGTCGGCATCTTTTAGCAATGCGGCATTTCTTAATGAAGCTCTGCAATTATGTTTTAGACATAATGTAAAGGCGCACTTAATAGACTCACTGTAGAGTGAATGTAAGTTTTATGTGTACAGGGAAGCCAAAAAAATCACATGACTCTCTTTATTGCCACCTTTGCTTTACTGCAGTAGTCTTGAACCAGTCCTGCCCTGTTTTCCCCAGGCATGGCTGAATTGCATTCTGACATTTTGTAAACTTCTTTACAAAACTGTCTTCTTCACTGCTGGACGAGGTGTCTTCCATTTGCCCCTCCAGATCCACTCTCCACAACGAACCCCAGCCAGGAGGCAGATGGGTAGGGACTATTTGAATGGGCTTCCCCCTCCCTCAGGCTTCTGGGTGGGTTCAGGCCCTGGGCAACAGGAACAGGGGATGGGAAGGCGGGAAGAGAGTGAGATGGGACCTTTGCTCTGTGGGCTGCCCCGCCCCTCTCTCAGGGCACCACGGTTTGCCTGTGTTCCTGTCGGGGAGCCCTCCCCACACACCTGTCTCCCAGGTTCTCTCTCCTTTCCCCCACAAGCCCGGGAATGCTAATGACTCCCAGCTGTGGCCAGCCTGGAGGGATACTGTGCCATCTCTTCGTGGTCTCCTTTTACTCCACCCATCTGTCATGAATGGTCTTCTCCTTACCCTCTCTGCAGTAGTCGTCGCACGTGGCCTCACTGCCCTGTAGAGACCAACTCCCATCAGCTCCCAACTACATGGTCCGGGCTGTCACCACGCCTCTGGCCAGTCCTCTCCTCTGTCAATGACTTTTCTTTTGTCACCTCCCTGCAGGGACACTGGATTTACCTGGGATCCACTCCTGTTTTCTTCACACACTCCTTTCCTCAGACACTCGTCCTCCTTCACCATTTCACTGGAATATTAATATACATATTGCATGTATATGGAAAGGGATAGATAGACAGACACACAAATGATAGCACATAAAGCATCATCCTGTTTCTTTTTTTTAATTTTGTTTTTATTTTTGATTCTGTAAGAGGAGAAGGGAGGGAGAGAGGAAGAGAAACATCGCTGTGAGAGAGAAACTTCAACCAGCCACCTTCCACACTTGCCTCGACTGGGGACACAACCCAGGCACGTGCCCGGACTAGGAATCGAACCAGCAACCTTTCAGTGCGCAGGACGACACCCAACTAACTGAGCCGCACCAGCCAGGGCTAAATTTTTGTTATGTACTATGTCTAGACCAATGACATAAAAATCACATAATGCCCACACGTGAATGACCCAGCTTAATAAAGAGAATGTTCCTGTGGCACTCGAAGCTCCTCTGTGCCCTCTTGGTTACGCACTTTTGCATCTTCCACCTGAGGCAAAAGAGTCTTCTGAATGATTTTATTCATTTTTTTAAAGATTTTATTTATTTTATTTCTAGAGAAAGAGGGGAAGGGAGGGAGACAGAAAGGGACAGAAACATTAGTGTGTGGTTGCCTCTCACGCACCCCCCACTGAGGACCCGGCCCACAACCCAGGCCTATACCCTGACTGGGAATCAGACCGGCGACCCTGTGGTTCGCAGGCCAGTGCTCAATCCACCGAGCCACACCAGCCAGGGCTATTTTGCTCATTTTCAATCTTGCTTTTCAGTATACTTTCTCTCTCTATATATGCATCCCTAAGAAACTCTTCTTAGATTTAGGATGTTTTTGAAGGGGGTTGCTTTTTTGTGTTTGCTAGTTTTTTTGTCCACATATACAGACTATTCCAAACCATTAATACCAATCACAGCCAGTGAGCACAAGGGGGTTCTACTCAGAACTTCCAGGCTATTTCCACCTCATAGGCTGTCATTTTAAATATATAATCGAAGGGAAAGGTGCATGGACAATACCACATCACTTCTGCCCGCATCAGTGGTCAGGACTCCCAAAACTAGCTGCAAGGGAATCTGGGAAATGTAGTCTTGCTTCGAGCCTCGGAAGAGAAACATGAAGCTGGATTTGGTGAACACATCTCATTGTCTCTCTCTCTCCAACATGTAAATGTTCCCTGTGAAGTACCAGACTATTTGCTTCTTAAAGGTATAGGTCCTGTTTTGTACTGGGTTGGCCAAAATGTTCATTTAGTTTTTTCCATTCGATGGCTCTAGTAGCACTTAGCCGTCTTTAACTTCATTGGAAACAATTTTGTTAGATTGTATTATAACAGCTGTCACATCAGCGTGCATTAAAAAAATACCATATAGGTGAATTTTTGTGCAGCCATTTTAATATTGAAGATTGAAGAAAACGCACTTTAGTAACACATAATAATGCTTTATTATTTCAAGAAAGGTAAAAACACAATTGAAATGCAAAAAAAGATTTGTGCAATGTATGGAGAAGGTGTCGTGACTGATCAAACGTGTCAAAAGTGGTTTGCGAATTTTCGTGCTGGAGATTTCTTGCTGGATGATTCTCCACGGTCAGGTAGACCAGCTAAAGTTGATAGCGATCAAATAGAGACATTAATTGAGAACAATCAATGTTCTACTACACAGGAGACAGCCAACATACTCAAAATATCCAAATCAGTAGAGTTGTTGGTGAAAGTGAAAAATGTGTCTTTCATTTTACAGAAAAAAATGACACAGAATTTTTGGCCAACGCAATGTAACACTTCCTCTCGTAGAAAGAGCTAACTGCATTTTAATTGACTATTCTGGGCCAACAAAGAAAAGACAATTCTGCTACTTCATGCTTCAGGGTGACCAGAGTTTAGGGATCTCCTTTCTTTCCCTGGAGGCTAAAGAACTAAAAGAAGTGATTTGAGAACTGCAGGGGCATTTCCCAGACCCAGGTTCATGGCTCTCTGTCCCAGGAAACTTCCCAACACAGAGCCTGGGCCCTGCCCAGTGCTGAATCGCTATGGGCCCGAGTGTATGGGCCCGAATACTTGACCTCGTTCGTTCACTCATTAATTACAACGTGCCAGGCACTGTTTCCAGTGCGGCGGCACAGTTAGATGAATGAACTAGTCTCAGCCCTTGTTCTGTCCCGCACGAGGAGAGAAGCACATCAATTTCAAGCTAGTTGAGGAAGAGTCATTCAACCACATTATCTTCTCCTGCGCTGAGATGCAGACTGCCGGTGGGGGAGGAGAGAGGGGAGGTGTAGACAGGGGAGAGTGGGGAGGAAAGAAAGGAGGGGAGAAAGGAAGAGAGAAAATGGTTCGAGGAGTGGGGCGGGTTGGGGGAAGGTCACGTGGGGCCTGCCCTGGTTAGCTGGACGCTGTTAGGGGCCCCACTGGTGGCCCAGGCCCCCGGCTTTCCTGGGGCTCACCTTGGGTTCATCCCTCTGCTTCTTGGCTCTGCTCCCAGGGGCCTCCTGCCCCAGGCTTGTCAGTTCAGGAGTCTGCCAGCTGCCTGGGAGGCCTGGGCTCGGCCCCAGGGGAGCCCTCTGAAAGAGAGAGATGGCTGAACGTGAACCCGCCAGTGGCCCAGGGTGACCTGGTTGGGATCATATGCTTGTTTCTGATGGAAGACTGAAAACAGAGCAGCGTTTTCCCTGAAAATCAAGTGGCCCCCTGAGGCAGCTTGACAGGGCCGGGCTGCATGCAAGGCCTCCAGAGCCGCTCCCCGGCCCACCTGGGTCTGCCCGTCCTTGAGCTCAGGAAACAACCCAGTCCCAGGGATCAGTGAGTCACCCCTGCAGGACAACGACAGCGACAGCGCCTGGCCTGGGACAGGGGGCAGACCCCCGGGAGGGCTGAGGTAGGGCTGCTCTGCAGGCAGGGAGGCTGGGACAGCTGTCAGGAGACACTCCGGCCTTGACTTTCCCCATCTGGTGTCACACAACTCGATCCCAGAAGGCCGCCACTCCACCTCTACCTTGCCATATCCAAGTCAACCTTTCAGGCCCCCTTGTCCAGGAAGTCTTCCCTAATTCCCTGGCCTGAGTGGGAATAATTTGTTCATTCATTCGTTTATCAGCAAACTTATATTGAACCTTCCATGTGGTGGCAGATACAGAAAAATAAAACAGTTCTTCCTTGAAGGGGATCACATTCCACGGGAGCAGATACAGAATTGAGTGTGAAGCGTTGTGTGTATATACACCTGTAAGTGTGTGGTAGGGGTGCATGTCAATACATCTCACATTGAGGTTGCAAGCATGGGGGGGCCACCTCACCCAGCCCGGCTGTTTTGAGGGATGGGTGGGACCTGCCAGGTAGAGTGCAAGAGCCCTTGAGAGTCCACAAGAGTGAAAATGAAGAGCACTTGGCCACCACCTCGATCGAATTGTACTAAATAAACCATCAGCCATAATTTGCTTGGTTTTATTTTAACCAAGGGCCTAGCCACATCCAATATACCATTAACATGCTGACCAGGGGCAAACAGAGGCCCACCCCCTTTTGTTTGCACCAGCCACGTAACGATCAAGTGTTGGGTGGGCAAGGCGTGGGAAATAAGTGTAAGAAGTTTCAAATGTAGTAAAAGGTATCAAAGACAGAAGTAGGGTGACCAACTGTCCCAGTTTTTTTTTTTTTTTTTTAAGATTTTGTTTATTTTAGAGAGAGGACGGGAAGCAGAAAGAGAGGGTGAGAAACATCAATGTGTGGTTGCCCCTCGTGTGCCCCCACCGGGGACCTGGCCTGCAACCCAGGCATGTGCCCTGACTGGGAATCAAACCGCTGACCCTTTGGTTCACAGGCTGGTGCTCAATCCACTGAGCCATATCAGCTAGGGCCCAACTATCCCAGTTTTAACTCCTAAAGATCTGCGTCTCAGGGAAATCTTTTGGTCCCAAGTAAACCAGGAAAACTGATTACCCTAGAAAATTAGAGAGCAGAGGGAGAAGAGAGAGGAGGCCAGGGATCTGGCTAATTGGTCAATTAACCCCCCTGGGAAGGTTGGCTCCAAGTAGGCATCGAGGAAGGAGGTGTCTACATCCAGGGGAAGGAGACTTCAACCCATGTCTCCACCCCATTGTCACCCAACCCCCCATACATTCGGGTTCTGATTGCCCCTGGGCAGTTGTCATCTGTCCCTGACTTGTAGTCCCCAGCACAGCCCCCAGCAAGGCTCAGTTCTTCCTCACCCCTCAGGGACCCCTGAGGGGCAGGCTGGGATTCTCTCCCTTCCCAGCTAGAGTGCATCTGGCACCCTCCCTGTCTCACAACATGGGCCCCAGCGCAGTTGGGCTTTGGCCGTGTTGCCAGGCAGCTGTCTTTAACCCATTCCCGCCCAGCACGTAGGCTCACTCCCTGCACACACCAACCCCTTTGCCCACACTCTGTCCCCCAGCTCCGGTCTTGAGCACTGACGAAGGGGGTCAGGACAGCTTCAGCTAGGGACAATATGGCTCTCGATGTCTTCCCCTCTGAGAGCAGACATCCAAGTCCCCCCACCCCCACCCTCGTTGGCCAAGGAGAGTCAGGAGGAGCAGCAATGTTCCACCAATGCCACGTGTCCACCAGACCCCACAGTGGCCCGAGAGCCACCAGTCGAGCTCAGTGCTGCCTGTTTAGCGAGGTTGCTCCTGAAAAGCCCCTGTGTTGCAGCTCTGGCTCCAGGGAAGTCTCGATACAAGGTCTCCTTTCAGGCCGGGCTGGAGCTCCAGGCTGCACAGGCAGCCCCTGCTCCCTGAGGAAAGCTGCCTGGGGCCCGGGGCGGATCTCCCCATCAGCTCCCACCAAGGCCAAGTACCTGCTGCCCGAGCTCCCTCCTCCACCCAGCACTGGCCCCCACCTGCCTCCTGGGAGAGGCGGACTGGGGCTTGGAGCGTCAGGGCCCGGGAGTGCGTGCTAGCCAGCGGGTCTTGGGGGAGCTTATACCTCTGTCAACAGCCGTCCAAGCTCCTGGGTGCCGTGAACTGTCAGTGAGAGGACGGGCACAGTGAAGCACACAGATGACATTTTTTCCCTCTTCTAATGAGTTGAGGGGAAGAAAAAGAGCTGTCAGAAAGGCACCCACCTCTAGGGACTGAGTGGATAGTCCATTCTGAGGCATGGGGCTGCTGGCAGGGATCTTGCTGGTGAGCGAGCCAGTGCACTGGCTTTGTGAAGCTCATGCATCTTGGGGAGCCCTGAACTGTTCCGCAGAGTGTTCCTGCTCCAAGAGATGAAATAGAGCTGTAGGTCTCAAGCTTTTTTTAAAAGTATATTTTATTGATTATGCTATTACAGTTTTCCCAATTTTTCCCCCTTTATGCCCCCTCCACTCTGCACCCTCCAACCCTCCAGCATTCCCCTTCTTAATTCATGTTCATGGGTTGTACCTATAAGTTCTTTGACTTCTCCATTTCCTATACCATTCTTAACCTCTCCCCATCTATTTTATGCCTACCAATTATGCTTCTTTTTTTTAATATAATAACTTCCCTTATGGCGTTTTTTTTAAAGTTGAGGGTTTTTTTTTTTTTAAGATTTTATTTATTTTTAGAGAGAGGAGAACGGAAGGAGAAAGAAAGGGATAGAAACATCAATGTGAG
This sequence comes from Desmodus rotundus, assembly GCF_022682495.2. Lineage (NCBI taxonomy): Eukaryota > Metazoa > Chordata > Mammalia > Chiroptera > Phyllostomidae > Desmodus > Desmodus rotundus. The sequence continues at coordinate 77,323,892 of NC_071392.1, read as the reverse complement.
GTTGCCCCTCACGTGGCCCGCCACTGGAGACCTGGCCTAGGAAACCCAGGCATGTGCCCTAGACTGGGAATCAAACCGGCAACCTTCTGACTAGCAGGCCCGTGCTCAATCCACTGAGCTACGCCAGCCAGGGCTATGTTTTTTTATTCCCTGTACCTTTCCCCTCCCTATTCCTCCCTTCCCCCTCCCCACTGAAAACCCGCCATGTCATGTCCATTTCTCTGATTCTGTTCCTGTTCTAGTTGTTTGCTTAGTTTTTGTTTTCATTGGGGGTTTTTTTAGGTTCAGTTGTTGATAGTTGTGAGTTTGTTGTCATTTTACTGTTCATAGTTTTTGATCTTCTTCTGTTTCTTAGACAAGTTTCTTTAACATTTCATATAAGAAGGGCTTGGTGATGATGAACTCCTTGAACTTGACCTTATCTGGGATGCACTTTATCTGCCCTCCCATTCTAAATGAAAGCTTTGCTGGATAGAGTAATCTTGGAGGTAGGTCCTTGCTTTTCATGACTTCAAATACTTCTTTCCAGTCCCTTATTGCCTGTAAGGTTTCTTTTGAGAAATCAGCTGATAGTCTAATGGGCACTCCTTTGTAGGTAACTCTCTCCTTTCCTCTTGCTGCTTTTAAGAATCTCTTCTTATCTTTAATCTTGGGTAACTTAATGATGATGTGACTTGGTGTGTTCTTCTTTGGGTCCAACTTCCTTGGGACTCTCTGGGCTTCCTGGACTTCCTGGAAGTCTATTTCTTTCGCCAGATTGGGGAAGTTTTCCTTCGTTATTTGTTCAAATAAGTGTTCAATTTCTTGCTGTTGTTATTCTCCTTCTGGCACCCCTATGATTCGGATATCAGAACGTTCCAGGTTGTCCCAGAGGTTCCTAAGCCTCTCCTCATTTTTCTGAAATTCTTGTTTCTTCATTCTGTTCCAGTTGGATGTTTATTTCTTCCTTTCATTCCAAATCATTGATTTGAGTCCTGGTTTCCTTCCTGTCACTGTTGGTTCCCTGAATATTTTGCTTTGTTTCACTTTGGGTGTCCTTCATTTGTTCTTTCATTTTTCGACCAAGCTCAATCAGATCTGTGAGCATGTTGATTGCCAGGGCCTTAAACTCCCTATCAGATAGGTTGGCTATCTCCTCATTGCTCAGTTCTCTTTCTGGAGTTTTGCTCTGTTCTTTCATTTGGGCCATATTTCTTTGTCTTGGTGCACCTGTTAAGGTGTAAGGGGGCAGGGCCTTTGGTGTTCTCGATGGCTGGGCAACCCTCCTTGCTGCATGGTGGCGCTGTCTGTGGGCGAGGGGTCTGGGAGGGCACAAAGCAGTTTGATTCCTGGACTCTAGAGCAACTTTCCAACAAACTCTCATGTGAGGCTGGGAGTATCTCCCACCGTGGCAACCCCTGCTGTAGTCCACAGTCAGCTCTGAGTCTGTTTCCCATTCAGCCAGCTCCCTCACCCCACACAGTCTGCCACCTTGCCATGGGTTCTCTCATACCAGTCTGGTTGGTCTGGTTGACTGTTTCTTTAATTCCTTGGTTGTCGGAGTTCCATGCAGCTTGATTTTCTGGCACTTCTGGTTGTTTATTGTTTTTAGATTGGTTGTTATCCTCCTTTTGGTTGTGTGAGGAAGCGGAGGGTTTCTACCTATGCCTCCATCTTGGCCGGAACTCCTGTAGGTCTCAAACTTGACCTTGTTCTGGAATCACCTGTTATAGCACAGACTGCTGGCCCCAGTGCCAGAGTCAGCAGTTCATCAGGGCTGGAGTTGGGCCCAGAAATTTGCATTCCTACTCAGTTTTCAGGTGATGCTGGTGCTGGGGTCAGAGGCTTTCACTTTGAGAAGCATTGGAATAGGGTCTTCTTGACCTCAAGGATGTCACAAGTCACTTAAGGCTACCAGTGGGCACTTGAGTTCCCTAAGACAGTTTCAAAGCAAAACCTGCCTACAAAGGCAATGCAGACTCGAATACTTTCGAGGGCATTTGAGGGCATTTGAGGGAGAAGAGGGAAGACATTTGGTGGGTGCTTACCACGACGCCCTCATCTTCTCCCATGATCGTGGTCAGGGCCTGATAGGTGGGTGATCGCCTCCCTGCTTCATAGGTGAAAATAAAAGACTCTCAAAGCCCTCACTTCCCCGAGGGTAGGCAGGTCACAGAGTGGCAGGCTGCACAGGGCCCAGGTCAGGCAACATCAAGGGGGAGGGGGCTTGTCAGAGAAGCTTCCTAGAGGAAAAGGGGCTGAAGCCAGCTGATGGATGTGAGGAGCAGTGAAGGGGAACAGGGAGTGTGTAAAATGCCGTGTGGATGGGGGATAGAAGGAGGAAAGGAAGGGCGGTGTCCTCCAGTTGGATGGGAGAAGAGTCAAGGAGGTGAGTACAGATTTTGCTGCCAGGAGGGGGAGGGGTGGGGTAAATGAGAAGTTTGGCAGGCAAAGGGCAGTGGGGGGGCGGGTTGCAGAGACTAGAAAGAGGGGATTCTGGGCCACTACCCACACCAAGACCCCAGGGCCAGGTACAGATGCTGCATAGGTTCTAAAGTTGGCAGCGGCCTGACCAAGCCAATGGCTGAGGAAAATCATTCCAGCAGCCAGGCAGGAACAGAGCCTGAGGCATAGCTACCAAGTTGTAGGTCAAGGTAGTCGAGGAGCAAGGCAATTTCCCTAATACCGCCATGTGGTAACTGGGGTACTTCCACACGGTCGTACAACCCGACTGTTACCATTGCCAGGCTATCTATGGGTTCTTTTCGGTTTCTCCTCACCCTCTGAGGGATCACAGTGACGCCCCCACCCCCACCCAAAACCGAGACCCGTCAGAGAGTGGGGAGGGAACGGGGTAGTGTGAAGTAAAGGGGTGCAGTGTGGGCCCGCGGACGCTGGTCCCGACTGCCAGGGCCCCCAGTACACTGAGTGTCTCAAAGGTGTCTCAAAACAAACTCTCCCAACCACTACCCACCCCCCACCCCTGTCTCTTCCCTCATTCCTGTGATGTCCTGGAAGCTTAGGCCCTTTTGTTCAGCCTCCAAAGCAGGAGAACTAAAGGATCCTGAACCAAACAAGGGCTCCTCTTACAGGCCTCAGTAGAAAGTGAAGACGGTCCCTCTGCCCTGTAGAGGGTGGGGTGCATCCGGCTACAGGCTTGGGGGAGGTGGGGGGAGGCAGAGAGTGGACTGCGGTTGGGGGGAAGGGGATGCAAACTGTCCCACCACACCCTGGGGCCCTCACCAGGCCCATCCGGGTTCACAGAAGTATCTTCCTACATGAGGCTGAGCGGGGAGATTCCTAATTTCGTGTCTCTTTAGCCACAGTTTTTATCAAATGGGCAGCAGGCCAGGCCCGGCCTGGCCCGGGAGAAGAAAGCTGCCATCCTCATCCACAGCGACTGGGGAGCTGAGCCAGAGGGTGGGGGAGATGCCGTTTGAAGGAGGCGCTGGGGAAATTCCTCACATTTTTTGGCCTTTGTCTCTGGGCATTGAGATGTAGATCCACAGTAGATTCTACAGAGAGAGCCCAGTCTCCCCTTTGCATTCAAAAGGAAGATGCCGGCGGGGAGCAGGAAGAGTTCTGTGGCTGTTTTCTCATCTCAATGACCTACTGAGCCGTTTGGGGTGCGGGATAAGCGGGGAGATTGGGTTTCTCTTGCTTCTTCACTGCACTTGTCCTCTCACCTCTGGCCCCAGCCCCAGGTCATCAGCGGTGTGATTATCATGCCCATGTCTAAGACGAGCTGTCCTCCTGCACTCTCTGGGTTCCAGGGAACCACCACCCAAGGCACCTGTGTGCTGGCAGACACTACTAGGTGCCAGGGTGCTGGGGTCCTGATGACTCTGTGAGACCTCAAGCAAACGGCCATGGACTTGCATGTCTCCCTCCTACCGTTCCCCACATGGACAAGAGTTTGGCCTTGTCCTCCCGCTTCCCATCCCGGGAGCTGTGAGGGCGTGTTCAGTGTGAGAACACTAACAAGGGACAGGGACACTCCGGCTGGGCACCATCAGTACATTAGCCAGAAGCCCCTTTGGCCAGTAGTTTCAGACTTCCACATACTCTCTGTCCAGCAAGGCTTTGCAGTTGCGCATGCGGGTCCCTTTCTCACCAACTTGAGATCCATGAACTTTTGTCCCCCCTGAACTGGGGCCCCTCCCACCAGATACCACTTTGCATCCAAGTCAACAGATTCCCCAGTAGCTGGGGGAGGAGAGGAAGCAGGCAGCCTCCCTGCGGTGACTAACGTCACAGCCTGCCCCTGAATACCACCAGTTGACTCTCAGCTCACTCCCTTCCTGATTCCGTCCAGACCACCTATGCTCTGAAGGGCTTGAGTCAGCTTATTTCTTTTGTGACCAAAAGGAAGTCTTCATCAGAGTACAGTTGGCCCGAAGGAGGGACGATGCCACAGATTAAATGAAGCAGGAACTTCTTTGACAGTTCCCTGGTACTTTCTCAACCAACAGCCCTCAGAAACCCTTGTACCTGTTGGCAGGTTTTGCCCCCACAGCCCTGCCCCACAAAGTTCACCTCCCTCCAAGAGGTATTGGGGTGGCCAAAAGGTTCGTTCCGTTTTGTCTGTATGGTGGCTCTAATAGTGCCTGGCTGTCTTTAACTTCGTTCGAAACAATTTTGTTAGATTGTATTGTGACAGCTGTCATATCTGTGCATTTAAAAAAACATCAAAATTGGTGGATTTTTGTGCAGCCATTTTGATATTGAAGATGGAAGAACACGTACAACATTTTTGGTGTGTTCTGCTTTGTTGTTTCGAGAAAGATAAAATGCAACGAAACACAAAGATTTGTGCAGTGTATGGAGAAGGTCCTGTGACTGATAGAACGTGTCCAAAGTGGTTTGCGAAGTTTCTGGGTACTATTGACATTTTGGCCAAATAACTCTTTGCTGTGGGGCTGTCTTATGCATTGGAAGATATTTAGCTGCACCTCTGGCCTCCACCCATGAGAAACCAATAGCAGGAAACAACTGACATACTCAAATCCAAATCAATGAAGTTATTGGTGAAAATGAAAAATGTGCGTTTTATTTTACAGAAAAAACTAAACGGACTTTTTGGCCAACCCAATAAAAAGAAAACTGACCTAAGTTAAGGGGCAACAGCCATTGATAATGCCAGGTAAACCATTAACCGACTGCATGACCTCAGGTGAACACTTCCCCTCTGAGCTTCGGTAAATTAAAAGGTCAGACAGAAGACCTCCAAGCTCATCCTCCACACATGACAGCCTAAGACTCAAGTATGAGCTCCACCTCTGACCTAGGAGAAACCCATCCATTTCCCCTTCAGCTCTTCAGGTGCAGGGCTGGCTGTGGCTGGCATCCAGTAACCAGTTCCTTTGTGGTCCCAGTCCCCTGTGGGTGGCTGGCAGTGAGAATCACAGGCAGACGCAGCCACCCTTCTAGGCCACATGGGCTCTGCAACCAGACCGGTCATTTCCCCGGAAACTGAGCAGCGTCACAGTCTTCCCTGATGGGGCGCCCTTCTGAGTGCTGGAGCCGCACACTAAACAGACACTTAGAATTGGCTTCTGCCAACTTCTCTGAAAGCATGGCTACTCCTGTTTTCTTTAATTCTCTCTTCCTTTCCTTCTTTCTTTCTTTTGCTTTTTAAGTGCAAGGAGCAGATTTTCCTACGACAGGAGATTATACTGAATGGCCTAACCCTCTCCTGTCCTGAAGATGAGCACAGAAACCACTTTACCAGAACATCCTGCACATGCAGAAAGAGGCCTCTTCTTCCCATGCCCCACGGTCTCCCCCTCCTGTATGAGGGGGCAGCGCAGTGTTCACACCCACGAACCTGGTCCACTTCAGCTCTCCGCTTGCTTCGGTGGCTGTGACCCCGTGTGTCACGTCTCTGTGTCTCTCTCTCCGTCTCTCACTGTGTCTGTCCAGGTGTGTGTGTGTCTGTGTCTGTTGGTCTGTCTCCTGATATCTCTGCCTGGGTTTCTCTAGGTTAATGTATAGATGATTTTGTTACCCCCCATAGAGCCTTCTTCCTTTCTCCTTCCATTCAAGGCCAAACTTCTCAAGGCTTTTCTTTGGGGCTGGACCCCAGGGGCTGCCTCTTGTTCTAAACCTGTGTCCTCCAGGAAGCCAGAGTCAATACAGCCAATTTCCTTCCAAAAACACAAGTCTAGGGCCCTGGCTGGTGTAGCTCAGTGGATTGAGCACTGGCCTGCGAACCAAAGGGTTGCCGGTTCGATTCCCAGTCAGGGCATTTGCCTTGGTTGTGGGCCAGGTCCCCAGTAAGGGGTATGCAAGAAGCAACCACATATTGATGTTTCTCTCCCTCTCTTTCTCCCTCCCTTCCCCTCTGTCTAAAAATAAATAAATGAAATCTTAAAAGCACACAAGTCTAAGGCCAGAAATATTGGTAAATGATGTACATTTTATCACAGTCTTCATGAGATGATGGAGGAACAATTATACCACATACCATATCACACCACAAAATTCAATCAATCTTCCTCATTTTGATCTCCCCTTAAAATTCTTCTGAAACCATCACATTGTCATGCAGCTTGTTCTGGACAGATAGACAGGTGTTGGAAGACCTGCCTTATTTGTAACTCCTTTTAAAGACCCGGTGTTACACCACATGAGCAGCTGCACATAGGCCACAGCTGATTGGACCACAAGTGAGCACCTGACCCAGGAGCTGCCCCTCTATTGGTCAGCCAGCATCCTATGAGGTAGCCTAGCCCAGGAGCTCGTGAACCTGAACCAGTCAAATTCTTCTGCTCAGGGAGTTTGGATGCAACTTAAAGTAGGAGCCAGATGGTTATCAGTGAGAGAAGCAGAATGATACAGAAAGAAAAGCAAGGACAGAGAGAGAAATTGGTCCCTGTGGATAGGGCAGAGGAGGGTTGTGCACTCATGCTGGTGAGAAGCCGCAGATCCAGGGCGATGTAAAGCCCCAGAGGCCCCTGTCCCCAGACATCCCATATCCCCAGGAGCCCCTCCCTGGCTGGCAGCCGCAGTGGGTTCTTGATAACGCTGCTTAAAGGGGCCCATGTGCATTCCTGAAACACTGCTTGCTCTGAGCCACATCCCTGTGCTTTCACAGGGGTGCAACAGGGTGCTGCTCACTGAGGTCTCGGGTCCCCTTCCTAGAGTTAGTTACACTCCTTGGACACCAAGGCCCCAGGGAAAGTGGGAGTTGATGCATCCTTCCCAGGTTTGAGGCTGGGAGTGCCATGGCCGAGAGGCTTTCCTCTCCCAAAAAGTCCAGTTAGTTATTTTCCAGTGCTCTGTAAAGAGAAATTCCAAATCCAAATCTCTCTCTCTGGATGGTGAGGCCCATTCGCAAGCGCCCACTATTTTGTTGGGTCCCCTGGGCCCCCTCCACCCAACATGCTCCACTTTGGCTGGGCCGTACAATGCCAGGGGAGTGAAACTGGGAGAAGAATGTGTGGAAGTTTGTGGCTTTCATCTCTTAAACAAATAGCAAATTCCTCCAGGCTGCCGCTGCTGGAACTGAACAATGATGTGTTCAGGGAGACTCTAAGGCGTTACCTTAGCAACGCCCAGGCTGTTTTCAGGCAAGATCTAGTTAAAGAGGAAAAGAGAACAAAAATAATAAAGGGACGAGTCTGGATGGGGTCCAGGAATGGGGGTCTTTTGGCTGAATGTGTGTGTTATGTGTTCTGATGTGCTTGCGGTCCCGCCTTTCAGCAAAGTTTCCTCCCGGCTCCCTTCGGTGTGTTCCACCGTCGTCGTCGGTGGGTTTACCCGCGAGAATACTCACGGGAGGCTGAGAAAAGAGCACAGTGCATGGGGACAGGCTAGAAAGGGACAGACGGCACAGCTGGTTCCACCTAAGTGGGAAGTGACGCACATGGAGCCTGCTAAGTTCGCTCTTGAAATGACAAAGGCCATGGGAGGAAGAGGGCAAGACCTCTCCAAGGGGACCCGTGCTTGGGCCTTACACAGGGAGGGCCTTCTTGGTGGCAGTCTGTCAGACCTGCGTGTGGGGATGGAAAAGATTCATTTCCTCCCACCTTCCCAAATTCTTCTGGCTGGACTCATAAACAAATTGGCACGAGACATTTGCAGGAGGAAAACAAAGTTTAATAACGTGGAAGAGACCCAAGAAAACCGAGCGACTCCACAAAATCGCGAAAGCCATTCCTTCAATCTGCACTTCAGCGAAAGACAAAATGTGTTTGGGGGTGGGGAACCAATTATGGGAGGTTTTCAGGAAAAGTAGCAAATGAGGGTAAGATTGTTATGGAGATTTACGTCCTACCTTACCCACTGATGAGTTTCTAGAGATTTACACATCCCCTTTGTGGCTGGGGAAGGAACGCCCTTTCAAATGGAGATTTCCCTTATGAAGTAAGTATCTTTTTACACAGGGTAACTTCTGCTTGGTTTTCAAAGCTTCTCCTTTGTCTGCAGTTTCTTAAAATTGACCAATATCCTTCCAATAATCAATATCCCAAAGAGGCGTATTTTGGGGTGGCACACTCTGCTCCCCGGCACTGGCCACTCAGTGAAACCACCTTGTTGTGTCAAAGCTGACCTCAGGCGAGGTGGTGATCCCCCACAAAAACCAGACACGCCCAGTGGGCTGCTAAAGTGATTCGGTGTGTTTGCTTCTTAACCTGGATTCTTCGAGGTGATGGTGGCAATGATGGTGCTGATGGTGAAAGGTGACATTCGACACTGTTAGGGGTCAGATTGCGGCCAGGTCCTAACAACCCCTGGCCCCCGGGAATGCGACCTCATTTAGAAACAGGGTTTTTGCAGATGTAAATAAACGAGGGCAATCGGGTGGACCCTAACCAGTGACCGGTGTCCTTATAAGAAGGAGGAAATTTGGACACGGACACCAGGGAGAATGCTTTGTGGTGACAGAGGCAGAAACTGGAGATATGCTGTCACTCGCCAAGGATTGGTGACGGCCGCCAGAAACTAGGAGAGAAGCCTGGGACAGACCCTCCCGCTGGGCCCCCAGGGAGGAACCCCGACCCGCTGACACCTGGGTTTCAGCCTCTGGCCTCCAGAACAGAGACGCTACAGGTGTGCTGTTTTAAGCCGCCTCGTCTGTGGGGCTGTGTCACAGCTGCCGCAGGAAGCTCACGCAGAGGCTTCTCTCTCCAAGGCACGTCCACGTTCTTCATCTTGTAAAAGCAGGGGCAGCACAGGCGTGTATCTGGTTTTACAAACAAGAAAGCCCCTTCATTACTTTGAGACGTCAAGAGGGTGAGAAAGTTCCGGAGCCTGGCCTGCCCCAAGGACATCCCCGCTGGGTCTGTGGATGGGGCTCACGCGCAGCCTGTGCGCCTGTCCAGCAACAGCCATCCTGGACCCTCTGCCGCTGCCCCTGAGGACACTGAGCGAGGGCGAAGACTGACGCCTCCCGGCACACCCACCACCCCCTCCACCAGCTCCATCAAAGCCGCCCTAGCAAGGCGTGTCCTTGTCCCAAACTAGACACACCAAGTAGGACGCCTTCTTGCTCTCCATCCAAATGTTTGTATTTGAGTTATCGTCACCTCGTTTTATTTTCCACATAACACTTAACACCATCCACAACGCTCCAGCTTATTTGCTTAATTACTTTTATATGTCCTGTCTCTTTTACTAGAATGTAAATGCTCATCCCCTAAATAGAGCCTTGCCCAAGACAGCTCTCAGCAAACAAAGGGAGGAGCACCTGTCAACAACACTACGGCGTGCGCGTGCCCGGCAATATTAAGCAGCCAGTGAAAAGAATGAGTTGGATTCATATTCAGTCCTGGAAAAGATGGCTGTAACATTGGTGGGTGGGAGAGTAATTTGCACAGTGATACATATTGTATGTTCCTCTGTGTGACCATATGTCACACACAGCAGCAGCTAATTGTTGGCAGTGGCTGCATCTTGGAGGTGGGATTGGTGAGCAGCCTGGTGTCAGACAGGACCAGGACCAGGCAAAAGGAAGTGAGACCAGTTGCTTGCAGAGAGAGAGCATTTACAGAAGTCAGCGGAGGGACCTGCAGGAGGGAGACCAGAGGACAGATCCTACTTCTGTCACCAGGGGCCAAGGGACTCTCTTGTCCCTTCTTCCATTACTGCCTCCATTGAATTGCAAGAGCCTGGGGAGGTTGGCCACTGGAGGGAGGCCGCAGGGAGAGCATCCCTTCTGTTCTTTGTAACATCACAGACTGTTAAACCAATAAGAGAAGTGAAGACAAGTGGGTGGAGCAGTCCCCCAGGCTGTGGGATGGGGGGTAGGTCTGGTGGGTGGGTTAAGATGGGAGGGAAGTACAAACAGGGGGAAAGAGGCTTTCTGAGGTGGAAAGGATGGGGAGGGCTTTCCACCAAGACGAAGCAGAGTTATCAGAGACAGGAAGACACCGGCCTACCAGAAGAGATGATAGGAGGGCAAGGTGGGCAGGTGGCCACAAAGCCTAGAACTGAACCCTGAAGGCCTCCTGTGGTGGCCTGAGGCCTCTGGACCATGTTCTGAAGGGAGCCATGGCCACCTGTGAGCGCAGAGTAGAGACGGCTCAGCTCTGTTTTCAAGACAACAGGGGTGGGAGCCTGTCCTCTCAGTCATTCTGCTGTGTGACCATGTAATCACCCCCACCCCCCCGCCACACACTACACACATGCACGCACAGCACTGCATGCACACACACTGCACACATACACACATTCGCTGCACACACAGCACCTGCACACATCCACACACCACACATGTGTGCACAGTACCCGTGTGCATTCCTACATGTGTGTGCTGCACACACCCACACACCACATGCACATATCCACAACCCCGCATCCACACACTGTGCCCAGACACACACTTACACACGCTGCACCCACACACAGTGCACCCACACACCACTCCCACATGTCACACACATTCACTCAACACCCACAGTCACCAAAACCCCCACCGCATTGCACCCACACGTGCACAGGCCCGGCACACCGAACACACCGCACGCTGTGCTGCCCTGGGGCTGCACCTCCTGTAAATGTAAGCAGGCGACTGACTCCTGAAAACCCTGAAAGAGTAACAGGTATAAAGCCTTCAGTCTCTGGGGCTCTTGTTGGGCATTCAGATCCCAAATAAGGTTCGGAGCTCCTGGACTGGGGGGACTCCAGGGAGCTCCCCACCTCCATTTCCCTTCGGAACCACAGTGCCGGGCCAGGAGATGTCCCTTCCCCAGCTGGAGCCTGCCCCTGCTCCTGCCCCTCCTCCCTGCCCTCTGACGCACTTTGGCACCTTCCTGTCTCCTGGGACCCTGTCCCCCGAGGGCCTCCCCTCAGATAAGGGATAAGCACAGGTTATCTGCCCATCTGCTGGCCACCGGCCTGTTTACCTTCTTAGGCCTCTTTTCCTGAAATAGCTCGGGGTTATCTAAGCTGCTGGAGCCGGCTGACAGCTCCCCCTCCCAAGGAGGGTGGCCGCTCTTCACTGGCAGCTTTAGACTCCTTTAATCCAGGCCTGAATTCCACACATTATCAGGCCTAGCTGGAGACCTTCCTGGGGAGGCGAGCACCTCCACCCCACTGAAGCACCACCTGTAACCCATGCCCATTGGAGTGCCAGGTGGCACCTCCCTCTCCCCTCCTTCGGCCAGGTGGGCTGGGTGAGTGAGCTGGTCATGCTGCTCCCTGGCCATCTCACCCCAGCACCCGGCAGCCAGGCACTTCCACTCTGAGTTCAGCCATCCAGGTTCATCGAAGTTGGCAAACCCGGAGCCAGCCTCATCTTCTGCCTTATTCCAAACCTCCTCTCTCCCACATTTTCATCGTTTAGTCACGTCACAACTCTCACTCTGGCTGGTGTGGCTCAGTGGATTGAGTGCCGGCCTGTGAACCAAAAGGTCACTGGTTCGATTCCCAGTCAGGACACATGCCTGGATTGGGGGCATGTGAGAGGCAACTGATCCATGTATCCCTCACACATTAAAGCTTCTTTCCCACTCTTTCTCCCTCCCTTCCCTGCTCTCTAAAAGTAAATAAATAAAATCTTAAATTTTTTTTTCTAGGCTCCTGGATTAAAATCTCAGTCACATTCCTGTGCCCTTCCCATATGGCAGGGCCCGCTCCCCAGACCGTGGCCCCCTGCCCTTAGGTTGGATCCGGCTGACAGCTGCCCGGGGCTTTGGAGTGCAAGTCTCCGACCCACGGCTGCCAGAGAGCTAGTCTTCCACCGGCACTGCGGCCTGGCGCTGCCCGGGTTCAGAGCCCTCCACGACCCCTGTTAGTGGCTGTGTCTGATCTGAACACATTTGTCTGGCTCTCAAGGTGCAGCCGCACTTAGGTGACGTCATACTCCACTCTTCCAACAGGTGTTGCCTCTGCCCCAATCAGGTGCCCCCCACTGCAACCCCCATCACAGCGGGCTCTTTTGGGCCCCCAAGCCTCTGCTCAACCTGGCCTGTGGGCCAAAAACACCCTTCAGTTCTCCTCTCCCTCGACAAGACCTCCTTTGCCTCCAAGTCCCAGCTTTGTTAAGTCTTCACAATGCTTTTCAGTCACTCATTTATTCAGCCCTTGTCAACCGAGCACTCACTATGGGCCAGGCTCTCACTGCCAGCGGCCACTCTGAGCTCCAGTGCAGAGTAACTTCTGCCCCTCACTTCTACATAGAATCCCTTGAGGGCTCCTCATATTCCACCATGACAGGTGTGTGGCCCTCCCCCATGTCAGAAGCCCCCTGGGCTGTGGCTCCTACCCGTGTGAACTTCGTCACAGGTGGTAGTGGTTTTGTTTTTGTTTGGAGGGCTGGCCTAGGACTGCCCACTTTTTGTTTCCTCAAATAAAACCATTTTTCCTTACCGTGATGTCATAAACAAAAGCACATTTTAACACAAAGAAAGGAACACTAGGAAAGTAGGAAAAAGCAGCTCAGAATAAAGGATAATTCCTTGAAGAAAAACTCACCACGTTTTTCTGTTTCTTCATTTCAGAACACAACCTCAGAATGAAAGGACAGTCCCTTCAATGGAATACACTTAGCAAGTTGGAAAATTCTTTGCGTTTCTTTTTATTCAGTTCACAAGGGGATAGCCAGCATCCATCCCCGTGTCTGGGAGCCACTGCCTTTACGTCCCTTGCCAGCTGAGCACAGCTGTCAAGTGACTGGAGCTGGTGCTTGATGTCTTTGGTTGCCACCTGGAGAAGCCACCGTGAGTCGCCTCGCACAAGATCCAGCCTGGGAGCGAGGGACATGGCTGGCCGGGCCATGGTGACCCCACACCCAGGCTGCCATCCCTTTAGACTCTGGATCACATGGCCCAAGCTTTTGCCCCTCTGGAGACACACAGACATTCTTGACAGTGATTGTGTCCTACTTTGGGGCGGTGGAGTCCTGGAGCCTCCGGGGAGGCAGGTGGGCTGGGGCAGCTGGGTCCCAGAAGCCGATGTCCCACTCCACAGCCACAGGGCTCTGGCCCTGAGCCAATCAGGAGCTGAGCTGGGTGTGACCCCAGATCCTCTGTCCCCCACCCCGGATTCTGCCCTCTCTCATCCTCGTCTGAGCTGGCGTCTTCGGGAGAGACATACACTCGGAACTTTCCACTACTCAGCCCTGAACCCCTCCAGCCACTTCCATAAAAAGCTATTGCCATTGGACGGGGAGAGAGCGAGAATTTTTCCAAAGGATGTATGTGTGTATTGTTGGGAGCAGCAAGCTTTTCGGTGAACTCCAGGTCACGGCACAGCCTGACAAATGGCAGGAAGTTCAGGACTTGAGCCTCACATTTTTGCACAAAGACTGCACAGCCCAGCCAGGTGAGCTGGGCCCGGGAACTGACACTGGGCCACCGCCCGGCACTTCCTATCCTTTGTTGGCCCATGTGACAGCCTTCCCGGTGCTCCAAATGGCCTTTCTTTCGTGCCTGACTCCTGGTCGTTATTTATGGAGAGGAGCTCCTCAATATAGAAACGGGTGGGCCCGGAGTCAGCAGCAGGATGTGGGAAGGCAGACGGGCAGGGCGCCCACCGCCGGGGGCAGAATTGACAAATTAAAATAATGTGGCCGCATACACCCAATAATAAGCCTGCCTGGTATTTATATACCTGATGAGCTGTTCCCCCTGCTCCTCTGGCACGTTTCAGGGGCTCACAGCTGCCCATCCATCAGCCCTGCGGCTGGCCCAGCCCTTCAGTCCGCCTGGCTTGGCCTGCCTTCGCCTGACTCGGAGTGGATCCGCCTGGCCCGACCCTCAGAGTCAGTGTGTGCTCCTAGGAGAAAGGGACCCTTTCTTCCCACCATAGGAAGACCTTTGTTGTCAGCTTCCTCAGGGTTCTTCTTTGCTTCCAGACAGCTGGCCCGTGGGTTTGTTGCAAGGGCGCACATAGGGCCCCTGTAAGTGCCTGATCTTTTCTTCGTTCTATCATTTACAACGGTGTAATTCTCTCTGAAAGGAATCACGCCCATTCCTGATGTCTCAGGTAGAAGTTGCGGAACAGAGCCTGAGGTTTTCTTGGGAACTCGGAGTCTTGGTTAGGAGTCTTGGGTGAGCAATAGAAAGCACCTGGGGCCAGGTAGGACTGGGGATCTGGGTGCCATTGCTCACTCTGCCTGGCCAGCTGTGCAACTTCGAGCAAGTTCCTTCACCTCTCTGGTTCTCAGAGGGTGGCCTGACAACATGAACTGTTCGTCTTAATTCTCGTGATCTGTGGGACCACGATTTGTTTTGTACTGAGGGGTCACGGAGTGACGTCAATACGAAGGTTTTAAGGTACGTGAGGCTATTTGTCTCACACACAGCTGACTTTGAGTTCTCATCATTGTTTCTGGTAGATTTCCTTCACTCCGCCGACCTTGTTTTTAGGCTACTTTTAGACCCCCGGTTATGGGCCCATCCATAGTAACAACCCTCTCTCTCAAGCATGTGACTTCTTAATCTGCTACAACTATGGCGATTAAGAATTAACAGGCCGAGTAAATATACGAGTTCATGCTTTATGTGTGTACTTTGTGGCATATTTCTGACTAATCAATGACTTTTTCTTTTTCCTTCCTAGTTCTTGACTGTGTTCCAGCCACAAGAGTTGTCGGAGAGGTGCGATCTGAACCAAAGAACCGTCGCTTCTACTTAAAATTCACCTAGACTGAGTCTGCTTCACCCAAGGTTATTTCTGAGCTAGGCAACCTGGCCAGGCCTGCGTGCTTGTTTGCCAAACTCCTGCCCCTCCTCCTGCTCCCTGCAAACACAGTGTCCCCTCCCTTCCTCCTGGCTTCCTGCCCCCTCACCTGGAGCTGCGTCCCATCACTTCCCCCACCCCGAAGGACAGGAATGAGCATTAGGTTTCCACCCTCCTCGGGGATGTGGAAGCCTCAGACATTCTGGAGGCCGCACACAGACACTCCAGGGGGGCGAAGCCCAAAAGATAATAATTAACATTTGCGTAGACTTCAAAATTGTCCAGATACTCTATTTCACTTAGCCATCTCATCCTGAGATAGCATTGCCTATATGTGGCAGATTAATTAAGGTCAGGTAGAGCTGAGTTATTTGCCAGGATCAATTGGGGAGCCCGGGACTCTGCCCAGGGCACCCAACCATCTCGGCCAGAGGGGCTGCAGGGACGGTGAGCGCTGGCATTGGGGGTCACCTTCTTCCAAGAGGGTGAAGACACTTACCTTTAAGCACATTGGGAAGGTGAGAAGGGGGTGGGAGGAAGCAAGCACAGGGTCTAAAGTAAGACCAGAGCTTCTTGATGAGAATGAGGTCCTTTCTGGTAGATTCTGCTCACTTCAAGGTCGCTGGGAAGAATCTGGAATTTGGGGTTTAGAAGACTTGAGCTGACCCTTGAGCTCTTCTGGTCGCGGGGAAAATTGAACTCTGAGCTTCCTGTCGAATCTCTCATCTACAAAAGGAGAATGATAATAATAATAACAGCAGTAAAAATAACATCACAGCACAGCAAGCACACCCGTCTGGTCCCTGCTCGCAAGGGACACGTGAGGACAAGTGAGCTGAACACAGGGAGCTGTTCTTGTAACATGAATCTGGCAGGCTGCCTTTTTCCTTTCATGGCACAGGTATTTGCTGAACACCTACTGTGCTCTGGGCGCCCAGGCAGGCCCTGAGGAAGCCACGATGAAAAAGAAACAAGGCACCACGGCACGTGTCCTCACGGGTCCGTCCCCTGTGTCCCTCCACAGCCCTCTGCCTCGGTCCTGCCGGGCTGTGGGGCAGCGTGGGCCAATTCTGCAGGCATCAGCGTCCTTCTCCGGACAGCTGTCATTGCTGGAATTAAGGGACTTCACGTACATGAAGCATCTGCGTCTAACACAGCGCCTGGCACAGAAGGGAGGAACACTCCGCCGTCGTTAGCCCTTTCTGCAAAAGCGCCCTCTAACGTCTCTCTCTGAAGATTTGGGTTTCTGTGCCCTGGGCTTAGTCAGCTGGCTAAAAGACACCCCCCCCCAACACGCCCCCTGCAATGCTCCCCCCAGCCCTGTCAGGGTGGATGAACGCAGACCTCCTTCAGTCTCAGACTGTGTGTTTGCGCGCGTGCGTGTCCTTTGTGCCTCATCTCTCAACAGACCACAGGCTCCTGGAAGGCAGGGGCCCTCAGCTGTCTGGTCTCACCACGTGGCAGCCCTGGTCCTACCGATTTCCTCTCTGGCTCAGCTCCCAAGTGTGCTGTTCTGACCTCGCAGCACGGAGGTATGAGGAAGTGCCCATGACACTTAAGTGAAGGAAGAATAAATTAATAACCTGAGGAACATTTGCTGCTCTGTTTTCTCAGACACAACCAGCCTGGGAGTCAAAAAGGGCAACAAAGACTGTAAACGGTCCAGGATTTCCCTGGCTCCCGGCTCCCTGAGCTCCACCCTCCTGGAGCCCAGCCTTTGACTGGGGAGTGTGCTGCCTAAGAACACAGTTCTCCAGTCTGGCCACTGGCATCCTGTCCTCCTGCCTGGTTCTGGCCCAGATGGCACCTGCGTGCGGATCGGGACAGGGGCCCCCACGCTCTGGGCAGGCCACGCCCACCCCAGGGCTTAACTTTCCAGGGGCTCAGCAGCCCGCAGGTTCCCGCAGAAATGGCTGCTGTTGCTGCACCCTTGATGGAGCTTCGAGGCCTGGCCCGTTGTTCTAGAACCCAGGCTATGTGTGTGGTGCCTCATTCACTACCAGTCTGGGGGGCTCCTGGACTCTCTTGCAGGTAAAGACCTCTCTCTACCAGCTCGCTAAGCACAGAGCCAGGCTCAGAGTCCTAGGGGTTCTGGCCTAATTTCCTTCCAAGGCTGAGGGCCCCCCTGTAGTGCCCTCGTTGAACCCCCTTCAGCAATAAGCCCTCCTGGGGCCACCTATTTAATTTTTTAAATTGCTTTCACTGCTAGAAAATTCTTGCTCTGCTCATTCAACAGATCTTTATAGAAACCATTTCTGAGTTCCAAATCTGGACCTCACTTCTGGGGACAAGCCAGATGGGGTCCCTGCTCACAGGAAGTCCAGTTTAGGGGAGGGGGAGAGACAACAAGTATACAAATGGTCATGAGATGGTTTCAGCTAATGAAAAGTGCCATGAAGAACACTGCGTGGCAATGAGGAAGGCTCTGGCGGGCAAAGGGGGATCAGCCTTGGGGATGCTAAGGGCAGAGGCTCCGAGGGCAGTGGGCCTAGGAAGGCTGGCCGGGTGGAGCAATCAACTGTACTGAGGAGGGAGAAGAATACGGACTCAGGTTGCAAGGAAAACTTTTTAGGGCAAAACCTGTTACCACCTCCACTAATAACACAAACTTTTTTGTTTTTTTAAGGATTTTATTTATTTACTTTTAGAGAAAGGGGAAGGGAGGGAGGAAGAGGGAGAGAAACATCAATGTGTGAGAGATACATCAATCAGTTGCCTCTTGCACACCCCCAAGTGGGGACGTGGCCTACAACCCAGGCATGTGTTCTGACTGGGAATCGAACTGGCGACCTTTTGGTTCGCAAGCTGGCGCTCAGTCCACTGAGCCACACCCGCCAGCGCACAACACAAACTTTCTATCATCACCCTAGCTTCCTCCTGTGCAGCCACTTCTTGTCTCCCACAGGCTGATCTTTCTGCCCAGCATGCCCTTCCACTCCCAGTCTCTGGCCCTGGCAAACTCCCACTTAACCACTGAGGTCCAGCTCAAAAGTTCCCTCCTCTGAGAAGCTTTCCCAGATTCCCACCTGTGGGCAGAAGTAGCTGCTCCTCGCCGTCCTCCTCTGCCAAGGTGCTTCTCCCATCCTTCACGGCGGCACTCAGAGAGTGGGCTTGGGAGGCACACCCAGGCTGGCTCCACCTCACCAGCTGTGTGACTTGGGGTCTCCATTCCTAGGGCTGCTCCAACTAAGTACCGCAAACTGGGGGGCTTAAAGTGACAGAAATATATCGCTGCATAGTTCCGGAGGCCAGAAGTCTGAGATCAGGGTGTTGGCGGTGTTGGGGCTCTAGGGAGACCTCGTCTCATGCCTTTCAACTGGCTGCTGGTGACGGCCAGCAGTCCGTGGCCTTCGGGCACTTCACTCCAATCTCTGCCTCTGTCTTCACGTGGCTATCTTTTCCCAGTGTGTCTGCCTTCACGTGGCATTCTCCCCCCTGTGTCTCCTCTTCTTACCAGGACACAAGGCATGAGGGCTTAAGGGCACACTTCCTCCAGTTTGAACACATCCTAATTTGTTCCATCTGCAGCAACTGTACTTCCAAATAATGTGCATTCTCAGATCCTGGGGTTAGGACCTCAACATGTGTTTTGGGGGAATCACAGTTCAACCCATAACACCTGGGTAAGTTTAAAGTGTTTCCTCCTCTCTGAAACACGCACAAAAATATATCTTCCGTCTAACGTGAGGATCGAGTGAACTAACGGGCACCTAGTGGCTACCACGGCACACTGTAGGCCTTCGCGGTGGTAGCTGCCAGTGCGAATACTAACTGGCCAACCCACTATGAGTTCTGCCAGGTAGACACCACCTCTTACTCCTTTTTCTTTTTCATCCGTGTCTAGCACGAATTGTGTGCTCAAAGATTTCTCCCGACCGAATGAGCAGCTGCCATTTTGAAGGCAATGTTAAGATCAAAGGAAGGATTTTGAAAATTTCTGTTCCCATTAAAGAAAATGTGTTGGAAGAAGAATTAGGAAATGGTTCAGACTTTCTCGGATTAGTTCTTAATATGCTCTAGATACCTAAGAAGAATCTCAAAACTTGTGAAAATTATTAAATCAAGAAATGCCTCCAAAGTTTATCTCCAACTATCTTCAAGTTATTCTCAAAGATCTTTTCCAAATTCTGTGAAGGGCAGGGAGAATCACTGTCAATCGATCTGTTAATTATGCTTATCCTAAGTACCATATCAGCCCTAGGGAAAACCTGTGAGGTAGCAACGCTGTATTTTGTTGTTCATTGGGGCCCTTCATGCAATCAATATGATTGCTCCATTTATGTACCTTTGTAAAGCACTTTAGAGTATAATTTTATGATTTTAAGTGATTGTAAAGGTTCCTAGTTCTTTGCTTTGATGATATCTCCTGTGATATCAGCATTTTGGATGCCATAGTCTCTCATCAGAATGGAACCTCCAGATGCAGCATTATTTTTATGGAGAAAACATGATTTGCTTCACAATGAGTCATTTTATGCTTAGTTATCAGGGATGAAAGGTAGAGAAAGCTATTGATTCTCCTTGAAAACTTAATTCCACCCTCCTCCTCTCCCACCTCCCTACTCTCCAGTCCTGCCTCGGCCTGCCCCTGATCACCTGGACTAGGACATGTCTCAACCCATTCTCAGCGGGAACTCTTTGCAGACAGGTTTCCAGTTTTCTGTTATATTCATCTTGGGCTCGGTTTCTAACACAGCATGTGCACATAGGGGGCGTATTCAACGTGGGAACTGTAATTGATGACTTGTTATATTATTGCATGTGCCCAGAAATGGCAATCCATAAAATGCACATATAATACATGTTACACCACTATATATTTGTATAGCTAGTATACATAGGAGTAATATATACACATACGTGCTACGTTGTAGCTGAAACGAGTTATTTTCCTGGCATGTGCAGAAAGTAGCTCTGGAAGGACACACAGGGACAGCGTGGGGTGCACCGGGGAGAACCAGCACACGGGGGACTGGGGAGGACAGCAGTCCCCATGTTCTGTTGAGATTTTTTGAATCATGTGAATTGCCTCCTATTCCAAAAAAACATATTTTAAATCGATCTATGTCTATAACCAATAGGCAGATACGCATTTTTGGCCCTTGCTGGTGTGTTGCTTCATAAAGCCTTTCCCTCTGTATTTCAAGGGTGCACATATAACTTCGCAGTTAGACCGTAAACTTCTACAAGTCCAGGGTCATTCCTTTCACTTAGTTTCCACCCTCCAGCATCCCAACTAAGCTTCCTGCTGAGCCCCCAGGGTTCCCTGTGACAGAGTCCACTACCTTCGCATTCGTCTTTTATTTCATCAGCAAACATTGGTGGAGCTTCTTCTAGGAACTGGGGAGCCCGCGATAGATGTAAAGTGAGACCCTCCCTCTAAAGCAAGGGCAGAGAGAGGGGTGGGGGTGGGACAGACTCAGGGGCCACCACTCATCATAGAATGGCAAGAGCTCCAATGGCAATATGAATACAATGTCACAGGATGGGGGGGGGGTGCTCAGAATATAGGCCTCACAGATGAGGAACTATTTTCTTAAAGATTTTATTTATTTATTTTTAGAGAGAAGGGATGGGAGGGAGAGAGTGAGGGAGAGAAACATCCATGTGAGAGAGAAACATCTGTTGGTTGCCTCTTGCATGCGCCCCAACCAAGGACCAGCCCGCAACCCAGGCATGTGCCCTGATCAAGAATCAAGTCGGTGACCTTTGCTTTGGGGGATGATGCTCAACCAAGTGCGCCATGCTGGTCAGGGCGAGATAGGGCACTTTTGAGCTGATTCTTGAAGAATAGAGAATTCAAGTGGGAAAGAAAATCAACTTTCACTTGAAGGGTGCCTGTCTTCCAAATAGCTACGGCGGAACAGTTAAGGGCATGCGCAGTTGACAACCTGGGTTTTGAAGCCCAGCTCTGCCACTTACTAGCTGTATGCCTCTAGACAAGTTATTTAGGTCGTTTCCTTATCTGTCAAGTAGGAAGACAGCAGTTCCTTCCTCCCAGGTTGTGTGAA
Source organism: Desmodus rotundus (assembly GCF_022682495.2). Lineage (NCBI taxonomy): Eukaryota > Metazoa > Chordata > Mammalia > Chiroptera > Phyllostomidae > Desmodus > Desmodus rotundus. The sequence goes on along the minus strand of NC_071392.1, from coordinate 77,302,776 downwards.
AATTAGATAATGCTTGCAAAGAACTTCACACAGGGCCTGGCACAAAGTAAGCGCTTAGCAAACCTTAGCTATGATTGTCAGATGTACCTGACCCCTGACGAAGAGGACGTCTTCAAGGACTGAGCCCCAGTTAGAAATCTGGACGGTTCCAGGCCCGCTGCCCTTCCCTGGCCCAAGGCCTCCTCGCAGGTCCAGTACACTGCAGTTCTCAGGCATGACCTCGCCACCTCAGGTGGATTTTTGGTTTCAGGTGTGGAGAGAAAATGCTGACTCACCGGGTGGACAACAAGAAGACTGAGTTTGGGGGGCGGTCCTCAGCATGGAGACCTGGGGTTTGGGGATGTGGAGGCATCAGGCAGAAGGGGGGATGCCCAGGAGCCTGCGTCAGCGGGACGCAGCACTCAGCAGCTGCAGAGACAGACCTGTTCTCTTTTGATCCCGTAGGAGGTGGTAGCTGTTACAAAGGCGAAGGGAAGGAGCTTTTCTTGCGGGACGGTCCCCAGGTAGCAGGTCTGCCTAACCCTGGGCCCAGGCTTCCTTGTAAAGAATCTGATCTATTTTACCAAGAAAGCTCCCATGGATGCACTCATTGGACTCAGCAACTGTTAGGCCCTTTCTCTCTCTCTCTCTCTTTCTTCTTTTTGATATTCATTTTTTTTTAATCTAGATTTTACTTTTTGATTGGTTTTTAGAGAAGGGAAGGAAGAGAGAGAGAGAGAGAGACATCCACCTGCCGTTCCCCTCATTCATGCATTCATTGGTCAACCCTTGTAAGTGCTTTGACTGGGGATCAAACGTGCAACCTTGGTGTACGAGGATGATGCTCTGACCAACTGAGCCACCTGGTCAGGGCTGTTAGAGCCTGTCCCAGAGGCGAAGGGAGCTGTGAAATCCACTCTCCTGATTCTCACTGTGGAAAGAGGCACGGCCCTGACTGGTGTGGCTCAGTGGGCTGGGCATCGTCCCGCAAACTGAGTCACTGGTTCAATTCCTGGTCAGGGCACATGCCCGGGTTTCAGGCCAGGTCCCCAGTTAGGGGCGTGAGAGAGGCAGCTGATCAGTGTTTCTCTCTCACATCCATGTTTCTCTCCCTCTCTTTCTCCCTCCCTTCCCTTCTCTCTGGAAATAAATAAATAAAATCTTTAAAAAATAAAAAATAAAGGAAAGGAGAGATGAGAGCTGCCTGTCTTAGGGCCAAGGAACAAACCTCTGGGCCTTGACCCTCTCGGGCTCCTACACCTGTCACCACCCCTGGCTCTAGACGTCAGTGACAGGGCTCCAATGAAACAGCACAGAGGAGGCGCCAGAAATTGCCCCTCGATGGTTGGAAGGTTTTAAAAAGCAGCGATCTTGAGGGGCTGCAGCATGTAACATGGAGTGTGCGTTCCTGGGACTGAAGCGGTTTGCCATGGCTGGTGTGAGACACCAACCGGTGCGAGTGAGGTCCAGGAAAGTCTGGGCAAGTGGCAAATAACAATGACTGTAATAGCCACAGAGAGCATGGTAGTTTTCAAAGTCTTCAACAGTGTTTGCCTTTCTAACTATCCCTGGAGATCAATTCATTTACTGAGCCAGTATTCATTGAGCATCTGCAATGGTCAGGCAGGATGCTAGGGCCCGGGGATGTAAGCGTGAACACAGAGATGTGACCCATGGCCTCGTGGAGCTTTGAGTGTGGCAGGAAGGCCAGACAGATGAGTCCCTGCACCAGCCTGCTGTGAAGGAAGAGGAGCCGGGGAGACGCCCTTACCCACAGGGTGTCCAACCTGCGGCCCAGGATGGCTGTGAATGCTGCCCAATGCAAAATCGTAAATTGACTTAAAACATTATGAGGGTTTTTTCGTGAATACATGTCACTATATATTTAATGTGTGGCCCAAGACAACTCTTCTTCCAGTGCGGCCCAGAGATGCCAAAAGGTTAGACACCCCTGCCAGGAGTTTCTGAACCTGGTTTTTGTGTTTGTTTGTTTTTTAATCATCATCTAAGGACATTTTTTCATTGCTTTTTGAGAGAGAGAGGGGAAGAGAGGAAGAGAGAAACGTCAATCGGCTGCCTCCCTTATGTGCCTGGCTCCCTTATGTGCCTGGACTGGGGAACAAACCCACCACCTAGGTTTGTGCCCTGACTGGGAATTGAACCAGCAACCCTTTGGTTACTGGACGATGTTCCAACCAACTGAGCCATACGGACCAGGGCTGACTTGAGTTTTATCCAAGACCCTGAGCTGCATGGTTGTCAGGATTCTTTCCGGTCTGAGAATTTGGGACTTCCCATGTGGCCTCTTGGAAAACCACTTGTGTTTGTGGGAGGCGGGAGGTTGCATTATTTCATCTTCGGCGCCCGCAGCCACGCTTGCACAGGCTAGTCCTCTCCCAGCCGTGGGCTCCGCGCTGTCCCTCTGCTTCCAGGGGCAGGTCATGCAACTCCGGCTGCTCACTGAGTGGAAATGTTATCAAAAGGCCCTGGTGACAGGGAAGAACAATGCTTCAGAGGTTAATGAAGTCATGGGAACCGCGGTGCCAGATCCCAGCCCGTCTCGTGGCTGCTGTCGGTCTGCATCTGAGCCAGCTTGTTTATCTTTGCGGGTCTGTGGCCCTGCGCCCCTGCGCCCCTGGGCCCCAGCGGGGCTGCAGTATTTCACTCCCTCTGTAGCAAGGAAGAAGGACAGCTGGGCTAGATACCTTTCTTGTAGATCTAAGGCCCCCTAAATGGAGTGTGTCCCCAGAGAGCAGAAGCAATAATAGGGTTGAATACACCTGGGTTTTGTGAATCAAGTTAGGCAGCAGAGTGAATAAAAGCCAGTAAAAATACCAACGAATCGAGGCAATTTGGAAGAGCTGTGGGCATGTGAAAGGCAGAGTTCGGGGGCAGTGCAGTGGAAACACGGGCTGAGTCTGCATTTCTGCCTTTGCAGGTGGAGCGAGCACCCGCACGATGTGAAGGGTCCAGGGATTGAATGAATAGTCCTTGCAGGTTAAACTGAAATGCGGGGCATAGGCCACAGCCCGTGTGTGTTGATAGTGAGGTTTCAGTAACTGAAAGTGGTAATTCCTCGTCAATTTTTAAGTTGGGCTTTTTGGGGGGTTCCAGGGAAGTGTGGGATGGGTTGAGTGGCTGAAGCAATCATTTCTTGAATTGAGAAAAACACTCATCATCTGTTTCCCCCGCATTGTACGTTTAAATTGCTCCAGAGGCAGACATGTCACCTTAACCATGTTTGTGAGACCAGCAGGCGAAATTATAGTACAATGAATACCCCTAGTCATTCACCCTCTGGAGAGTACAGTCGTAGTGTGGTTTTAGGAGGCGGGCTGCTGGGCTTGAATCCTGACTCCACTACCTAATAGCTGTGTGACCTTAGACCAGTGACTTCATTTCCCCAAATGACTCAGTTTCCTTACTAACAAAATGGTATTAATAACAGACTTCATGGAGTTGTTGAAAAGACTAAACGGGGCTTTATATTCAAACACTTTGCTTGTGCTGGCACGTACAGTATAGTAAGGATCAATGAACTCTAGACATTATTCATCTCAGTTTTATTATCAGATGCCAACTGTTCAGCCGTGCTGAGTATGGGATGGACACACACATGAAGTGAGGTTTTTGCCCTCGAAGAAAGAACTCGAGGTCTGTGTGTGTATGTAATGAACAGAAAACATTTGAGGTCAGACAACGAATTAAGGTACTAACCCAAGGCGAGGGGACCCCAGCGCAGACGTGACTTTGAGCTAAGAGGTGGGGGCCAGATCAGAATAGGCTGCACAACATCTGAGCCTTCAAACACTATGACTGTTGGAAAGTAGCTTAACTCCAGGCACGAGGAGAAACAAAGGCAAAGAAGACTCAGGGGGAACATATGTGTCACAGTTGAATCTGAAGCACTGTCTCTCTTTCAGTGAGACAGGAGATCTTCCATCTTCTTGTTGGGCCAGAATTGGGAGACCTTGAATGCCGTGCTCAGTAATTTGGGCAACAGGATAGCAGACAAGAGTTTGAGCAGGTGAGGGAGAGGATTGCATCTGATTCTGAGGCAACACCCTGGTGGCAGGGGAAGGGAAGGCAGGAGAGGAGGGAGGAGAGGGTGCAAGATGCAGAGCAGGTTGGGGGTGCCGATGGTACAGAGGAGAACCAGACACAGCCCTTTCCTCAAGGAGCCTGGAGCTCACTGGAGAGATTGCACGCAGGCATGTCAGCATCCACGTAACAAAGCTACTTCTACCTTCGGGTGGATGCTGGGGAAATTAAGTTTCGTTTTGTCATCTGCAAAATGAGTTAAAGGTAACGTACAGTATTTACCTCTCCAGATCTATGAGGATTCAATCACTTTAGGAAAGTGAAGTGTTTAGCACATGCCCACAGTTTAAGCATAGCTCCATGCAATACCACTCAAGCTCACATTCTGGCCCCGGCAGCCTCCAGCGTGGAAGCAGCTAATTGCAAGCTGTGTTTATTGTCCCAGGCAAAGGAATGAGGGGGATGGTCAGGGGTAAGTGGGAGATGAGACCGGAAAACAGGCTGGGGAGTAGGTATCGGGAAGACTGAGCTGAAGCTGATGCCTCCTGTCTTCTTTTATTTCAACTTAATTAGTAATTGACTCATATCTCCTCCCTGCCAGGTCCCTCTCCCTGAATCTCTTCCTTTGTTCCTGCCATGGGACCTGTGGCTTTCTGAGTTGGGGGATGGACAGCCTGGCACACAGATGCATCAATGTAGATAATCCTGATGGAGAGGCAACGGGCTGTGTCTGGAGTTCTGGACTGGTTCTGGAACCAGCCCTGTGTACAAGCTGGGTGAGCGAGGACAACTCGGCTCAACCCTCCAGGCCTCGTTTTCTTCCCGTGCGATGAGAGCATTGGGCCAGCGATCTCTAATATCCACTGAGCCCCATGCTGTCTCTGATTCTGAGGTGCTCGGGAATTCCAAGGCTCAAGGGTAGGTGCTAGGCTGCGTCCTGAGGGCCCTGGTACAAGCAGTTCCATTGCCTTTGATCGGGAGGGACAAGCTGGTTTTCCACCCTGGGAAAACCTCTTTACCTGCGGCTCTGGGGCACAGCCTGCTCTTCCGACCCAGAACGAGATGCTGTCAGGGAAGGAAAATGCCTGCGGAAGAGTAGCAATGGTTTGGAGTGCAGGCTCTCGGCTCCTCACAGGAGGGAAAGCACTAGGAAGATGTGGGCAGTGGAGCAGTTCTGCTGACGCAAGAATACTACCTTCCGTTTATTAAACTGGTCAGCTAGGTACCATGCACTCCCTCACATTCTCACAGTGATTCTACAAAATTGATGTTGTTCATTATTTTCTAGGAGGCTGCAGCTCAGAGAGATTAAGTAAAAGGCCAAGGTCACACAGCTACTAGATGCTGACCTACTGACAGATTCACTCCAAGGCCGATTCTCATCTGCCCTAACGAAGAGTGTCTCACCCTCATACCATTAGGGATGGATTCTTTGGCCTGAGATCAGTCCTTGTCTCTCTGCTTCACTTCCCATGTCCTATAACTTCTTCCTTTCGACGGGCTTCCCCCTTTTGGCCCCTGATCATGGGTGCTTCGCCCACTGTAAAACAAATTGACACATGCAAACCTTTCCCTCTACCCCACGTTTTCCTCCTTCCTCTCACACCCACACCTGAGGCCCCCGCTTCTCCATCTTCAGTCACTCCCCCAAGTCATTGCACATCACCGAAGTCCCTCTGGGCAAAATTCCCGATGACGCTTTCATTGTCGGGCTCAGTCCTTGGGTCTCAGTCCTTGCAGCAGGTGACACTCGCGGCCACCTCCTTCCTACGAAGACATTCTTCTCCCTCTGCTTCCGTGCCACCTGGTTACCTCCTGTGCAGCTCCTCCTCTCCATCTCCCCTTCCTCAGCCCATTCCGTTAATTTTTAAGTATATATTTTTTAATTTGTATTTATTGATTTGAGGGAGAGAGGAAGGGGGGGGAGAGAGTGATTGTTGTTCCCCTTATTTATGCATTCTTGGTTGATTCTTGTATGTGTCCTGACCAGGGATCGCACCTGCAACCTGGGCTTATTGGGATGACGTTCCAACCAATGGAGCCACCGGTCAGGGCGATTCTGCACCCAGTCTCTTCTCCACGGCAGAGTACTCCAGGTTATCACCTCCATTTGTGGCTGCAACCCCTGCCTGCATGTTGATGGCTCTCTGATTTTTATTTCCAGTCCTGACCTCAGGTTCGAGCTTCAGTGTCACAGATATAACTTCTAGACATGGCCCCTAAGTGCCCCAGGGGTCTTTAGAGTCAACATGTCCACAACTGGGCTCACAATTTTCTTCTCCCCAACTTGCTTCTCTTCTTATGTCCCAGTTAGTGACATTCAGCCGTGGCACTCAGGATAATCCACCCAGTAATCCAAGCCGGAAGCCTGCAGACAGCACACACCACGTCCACATCCAATAGGTCGCTAAGTCCTTCTGCCCCTCAGCACCTCTTCTTTCCCACCGCCACTGAACTCGGGCCCCTCAACCTCGCCCAGCGCTGTGCTCACCTCCAGTCTCGAAACCTTCAGTCTAATGCAGCTAGAATGATCTTGCTCATCTGGAAAGCTGGTCTTTTCTCTTCCAGCTTTATGACCCTTCAGGGAGTCTCCCCTGCCTAAGGCTCTCACCCCACCCACCTCTCCAGCCTCATCTTCTATCACTCTCCACAAACCCTGTGCTCGGCTTAGGGCAAAATTGCTATAGTTCTCAGCTCCCCTCTTCACTCTCACGTGTTATTCCATCTACGTGAATGCCTTTCCTTTTGTTCTTCCCCTGGTGAAGTCTTAACTCCTCTCCCAAGATCCCGTGGCCCCATCAGGAGCCTTCCCTGACCTCCCCAGGCCAAGCTTAGCCTGTCTTGCTCTGCTTCCCACGTGCCTACTCACAGCACTTGTTACAGCCCCTAAGGCACTACGGGTGGTGCTTCTCCAGGGAGAGGGAGGGGCTGTGCCATCCATGTTTGCATTCTCAGCGCTGTGCACAGGACCTGGTATACTATGTTAGAGAAGACGTTGTCAAATAATAATACGCAAATGCATGACTTTGGGGAGAGGCGCCCAACCTGAACCCCAGCTGACATTCACAGAATCGTACAACTTGTCAGTCAGAGATAAAGCCCAAACTTGGACATAAAATCCAGCCACTTCGTTTCTTTGTCTATTCAGCCTTTGTGCATTGACCACCTTCTTGGGGTCAGGCACCACTGTACTGGGCACCGCGACTCCAAGATGAAGGAAACACTGCTCCGAGCTCCCAAGGAACTCAGGGTTTAGAAAACCAAAGTGAGCCCTGGCTGGTGTGACTGAGTGCCAGCCTGGGAGCCAGGGGGTTGCTGGTTCGACTCCCAGTCAGGGCACATGCCCGGGTTGCAGGCTGGGTCCCCAGTTGGGGGTGCGCGCGAGGCAACCACACATTGATGTTTCTCTCCCTCTCTTTCTCCTTCCTTTTCCCTCTCTCTAAAAATAACTAAATATATAAAATCTTTAAGAAAAAAAGATAACCAAAGTGAGAGCATCCTCAGCACCTTATGAACAGCTGCTGTGGCTTCAGGATGAACACATGTATGCTTTTGTCTTCTATTGGGGAAATGGCATTTAGAGGTTCTGTCTCATTCTCAGTGTAGATGTTGAGACTGGGAATGAAAGTAATTTAGGATGAGGATAAAGAGGATTTACCAAACCTGCTGCACTTGAGGATGTGGGCAGCAACATCACCAAACCGTACGTGGAGCTGAGAATTCATGGCCCTGACTCTGATAGGGACCGTGGGAAAAACCATCTTACACCGCGGGCCACGCGTTCCTGTGTATCACCTCCCAGTGGGTGTTCCCGTTCGCATTCAGTATCTGCATCTACACCTAGGATGTGCTGTGCTGGTCTGGGTGGTCTCAGGAACCGGATGAATAAGAAAGACCCCACATTAAGAAGCTTAAAATCTTCTACGGGAACTGATTCATACATTCATATAATCAAAATGTAATAAATCCCTAAAGGATCGTGGAACAGCATCTATAAAGTGCTTTGAATTTCAACTAGAAGCTCCGGTGTTCTGGACCCGCGAGGTTGCTAGAGGAAGCGAGATGTGAAGTAGGGCCAAGGACACAGGCCAGTTACCTGAGGACAGATTGCTCCCTGGCCACAGGCAACCCCTAACCCTCCCAGCCTCAGGCCTCATTCCTGAAAACCCCACTGTGCACAAAGGAAGGGGCTTTGGATACAGGGGAGGGTCCGCAGCAATTCTAATTTTGACAAGTCTCCAGCTACGAAGGGCATCCTGGTTTCCTAAGCCCGGACGTCTACTCTCACCTTATTTTGCTTGATCTGGTAACAGGACCAATCCCAAATGGTGTAACTTTGAAATGCTCCAAGTTTTGAAATATATATATATATATATATATATATATATATATATATATATATATATATATATTCTCCCTTTACAAAGTTAACATGTTTCTCCAAGTTTTTACAGAAATCCATTCATTGAGAGCAAAACCTGTTCAGATCAGACAGCATACCATACACATTTTTTTAATGCTCAGTTTTTAAGAGTACGCTTGGTTTCAGACAAACAAGTCTTTTGTTGACATAGATATTAGGAGAACAGTACTAAAAAACATCAAAGGCAATCACACACACACATCCCACGGTTTTATAGGGAACACCCTCTGTCTTTCCCACATGCAGCGTGGAAAACGGGGCCAGAACGATCCTGCAGAAACTTCCTGATGAAAACAGCCGGGTCAGCCATTCCCAAGCTTGAGCCCTGGCCGTGGTGGACCCGCAGCCAGGGTTCCAGTGCTTCCTTCGCGGCTCCAGAGACCATGTGTCTCGGGCAGCGCCTGCGTGCAGCCAACCTGAGGGGCTCAAGGAGTCCGCGGTCCTTGGCACCGGCTGGGTCCTGGGGACACCCCAGACCCCTCTGGCAGAAAGACTCCAGATTATCAACCCAAAGAGTCACGTGAGCCAAGTCCTGGTTAATCATCCTTCCCGCTCTAGGTCGGCTTCCGCTCCCTTTCCCCCTCTTCCTCCGCCCCCGCTCCCCGCACCTGCGCCACCGTTGCGCTTCCTCTGCAGGAGGCTGCACGATCTGCATACACGGCCGTCAGCAGCTTTTGAAAGAAAAAAAAAAGAGGGGTGCTTCTTTGTTCTTTCACCGGGTTATCTCCACTAATGGGATTCGACTCCCATCCCCAACCCAAGTTTGCAAATTTCTCACCCTGAAACGGAGAACTGGCCGCTTCATTCACGCAGATTTTCTGTGCGCCTGGTGTTCCTGCCTAAACGCTCTTCCCGCGCCATCCTGGTTAATCTCAGGGCCACCCACCCTGTGAGGTAGATGTTGTTATCCCCGTACTGCAGTTGCAAAGAACGGAGGTACATAGATTAACGTGCCCAGGGTCCTAGATGGCACAGCCAAGTTTCGAGACCAAGTCGGGTTTTGATCTCAGAGCCCTAAATCTTTATTGCTGTTCTTTATTTAGAGAGTAAGAACAATAGTTTTTAAAAAGAAAAATAGGTAATACTTATTGAGAAGTTACTACTTGCCTGATACTGTGCAAGCATTTCTCCAAACTACTGGTCTCAGAAGCAGGTCGGCCGCTCACCAGTTATGTAATCTCCAGCAAGTTTCTTAACCTCTTTTTGATTCAATTCCTGTCTGCAGAATTAGGCTGAAACTACGGGTGTTGTGAAGAGTAAATGAATTAGTTATACGTAGAGCTCTTTGGCACATATTAATCCCTCAAAAATGTCTTATTTTTACCATCACCTCCATTTCATAAGTGAGGAGGCCAGGCTTGGAGAGATTAAGCAACTAATTAGTCCAGACTGCCCAGTGCACGCACTCCGCAGCACAGACCGGCTCCGGAGTCCCCTGGGGTGCGGGCTCGCCCCCAGGTGAGTTGCCCCTGGCAGGTGGGAGACATGCTTCCTGAGCGTTGCAGAACACGCTGCAGCCTGGAGGCTCGCATCGTCCTTAGCGGACATGCAGGGCTGGGGGCTCGCCTTGCACCGGACTTGGCCGTGCGAGGGCATGGGCGGTGTGAGGGTCTCGCGGGAACCCATCAGATCAAGGCAGGCGACACCTGTGAGCCCGAGACAGGAAGAGGTCCAGCGTGGAGAACCCCCAGCGCCCCGTACACAAACTGGCACCCCTGCCCTCATCCCTCCCACCCCACCCCCCCTTTCGCGCTGGCCAATGCGCGCGCGCACCCCCCCCACACACACACCAGTCCTGCCCGCACCGCCCCCGCCCCCCACCCCAAGCCGTTCCCGCCGCGCTCCCCCGCCTGCTGCTCTCCAGGGCGGAGTTTCCTCCTCTGCTCATTGTTCGCAGCCCAGCGCCCGCCCAGCCCAGCCTCCTCCGGCCCCGCCGCCGCCAGCGCGCTCCAGGGGGAGGGGGCGGGGGCCGGCGCGGACAGGACGGGAGTCTCCGCAGCCGCCCGCCCGGCCTCAGCCGCGCAGACACCGCCCGCGACGCAGCCGCTTGCGGCTCCCCTACCGCCTGGCTCCGAGCCCCAGCCCGCTAGGTAGCAGCGACCGCGAGAAGGGGCCACCAGTAAGCGACTCGGGAGCACCGGGTCACCGCCCGGCCGCCGCAGCCACCGCCAGGCCTCCGCGAGCTGCGCCCACGCTCTCCCCGCTCGGGCTCTCGGAGCCTCAGCCAACCTCGCAGCCACCTGCTCTGGGCCCGGGGCCAGGACACGATGAGCTCCGCGCTGGCCCTCTCGGCGCTGCTGCTGCTGCTGCCGCCGCCGCTGCCGTCGCTCTCCCAGAATGGTGAGTGGTGGCCCGGGCCCGCTGGGACCCTGGTGCCCGTGCGCCTCCGGCAGGGCGGGCCTGCGGTGAAGCCTGCCGCGCCTCGAGGCCGTACCGGAGCGGCCCCTCCGCCCACCTCCCGCCGGGGCCACGCGCGGAGTCTGACCTTGCGCCATTCACGCCCCTTCCAAGTCCGAGACCCCGCAGGTGCTGGGCCGCGAGCGTGGATTGCATCGGGTCCCCACGCGGGGGGATTGTACCGCGGCAGACGGAGGAGCGCTGGCGCTGAATGGGTTCGTGGGCAACGAGAGCGGGGACTTAGGGCACCCCGCGGCTCCAGGCTTTCACGGGACCCTCAGGGTTTGATTGCTCCTTTACTCCGAGCTGGAAGGGTTGAGGGGCCGTATTATGTGACCGTTGATTCCAGGCAAAACGGCACTCCGAGCGTTCCTGAGAAAGTTCCCGAAGCAGGTGACAAGCCCCTACCCCGCTGTATTACTTGATGGCAAAGAGGTTTTTGCAGGCAGTGTGTACAGGCTCAGCCCTCCGACCCCGTGCTGGGGCAGGTACAGGGGAAACAAGTAGACCGTCTACAGTCCCGGAGTCACCTGAGTGGGTCCCTGTCTCCATTTCACCAACGGATCCCTTCTTTGCTCTTGGCCAGGATACCGAGGCCCCTCTCCAGCCGCTTGGTATGAACAGGAACTCACGCTCGCCGCTTGGGCCGCACCTTAGAAACACCCCCATTTTCCGTCTAGAGGTGAAATGTTACCCTTTGGGGAGGACAGGCGGTGGCTGCGAACGCTGTCAGAGCAGGTGGAAGTTCCAAAGCCCCTGGAACAGCTGGAGTCTCAGCCGCAGACAGAGGTGCATATCTTTTTTGCCCAGCTGAGCACGAGCCTGCAGTGAGAAAGGGCGACGTTCCCTCCCTGGGGCCAGGAGGGCCGCGGTGAGAGCCCATGCAGGGAAGGGACCCTGCTGCTGGCAGGTGCTGGCATTTGGGATGAAACTCAGGGAGCGTAGGCTGGAATGGCAGTGTAGTCTCCTCTGTGCGTCTGCACCCCAGGGAACCTTTGGTGGGGGGGAGGGGCCGGAGCTCAGAGCACCCTCCGCGGGCAGTCCTGAGGCTCCACCAGCTTGGCCCAAAGGGGAAGGGCACTCGCAGGGTGTGCCGAAGGGTGTGCCCGGAGGAGGGGCGCGGTGTGAGGAACGTGGAACAGCTCTGAGGGTGGCAGTCTCTGGAGGTTTGTACTCTCGCAGGACTGAGAAGGGGCTAGAGAAAGTTCCCTCTCCGCCCCACCCTCAGCCCCGCGGACTTCAGCGGGGGCCTTGGCAAGAGCTCCTTCTGTAAGGAGCTTCTTAGCGCCACCCAGAAGGGAAGAAGGGCGATGGGTGAGTTCCCGGCGCTTCCAGCTTACAGACGCTGAGCTTTGAGGAGAGGGTGGGGCTGAGGGACAGGACCCCTACCCTCCTGCCCTAAGAGGAGGGGCTCCGGAGCCACCTATGGAAAAAGCTGCCAGCCCAACTCTGCTGGCTTCAAGGCTGGCCTGTGGTCCCCGGGCTCTGGGCACAGTCCGGAAGCCCTGTCTCTTCTAGGACGCGGGCCGCAAGCCCAGCACAGGGCATGGTCGGAGTGCGATAAAGTGGTGAACAAAACCCGACCAGAACCTCCCCCCGCCCCCAGCAGCAAGTCACTTGGCCTTTCTGAGTTCCCCCCCAATGCTATTATTAGAGTGGGCAGCGATAATAAGAAATGCTTTGAAAAGTGTACATCAGCAAGAGATTGTTATGGTTATTGTTTGCAGACACAGGGGCCAGAAAAGGCTGAGGGGCTACAGGCCTGGTGTTTAGCGACTGTGGAGGGGGTCAGTAAGGACCGCCTCTTCTCTGCCCTGCTGAAGGTGCGGCCACCTGGGCCACAGTCGTCAGGGACGGTGTGATCCCCAAAAGTGCTGGCATCCTCTGATTCAGTTCTAAACACGCAGAGGCTTATAGTGTGAGTCTCCGGGACAAAGGGATTTTCCCCGGACAGGTCCCCTGGGAGTCTACCCTCTTAGTGGGCCGGTCCAGCATCCTGCGGCAGAAACAGCACTGCACCCGGGGGCCCGACCGAGTATGAGACCCCTTCCCGGGCTGTTCGGTCTGGTGCTCATTTGGTTGAATCACATGGCCAGTCGTACCTCTGGCCTCGCTTTCCTAATCTGTAAAATGGTAACAAACCTCTGACCTGCAGGCTGCTGTGAAGGTAACTCATGGGATAAGCCCGACATCGTGCCCAACTTGGGGTCAGAGCTCGGTAAATCTTAGCTATGACGATGAATAAAGCAAATGTACGCAGCACTTGGTTGGCTTAAGGCCCCCCCCAGCTGCGGGCGTCTCCTCTGTGTGTGTGTGTGTGTGTGAGTGTGTGGGTGAGTGTGTGGGTGAGGGAGGCTTGTGTAAAGAAATGCTAAGATTTGGGAAGAGGTGACCAAAGGCAAAGCTTCCTGAAGGAGGTGGGGGTTTCTGTGGAGAATTTTAACAGAGAAGGGCCAGCGTGGGATGGGAGACAGTTTCCTAGGGGGGCTGAGGCCCCATGAAGTGCAGAGTGCAGAGGGCACACAGGTTCGAGGCTGGGGTCATAATGGGGGTTCTTGAGATGGGGGTCAGTGAGCTGTAGGAAGGTTTTGAGGAGGGACAGGTTGGGGGAGAGGTGCTGCTTGGGGTGGCTTTGAGGCCGGAGTGAACAAGAGTGGGGGGCGGGGCAGACTGTCTCAGCAGGTCTGAGAAGAGGAGGGGTAAGGGACGGGCTGGGGAGGGAAGGAACAACTGGAGGTTACCAGGGCACCAGGTGGCAACTTGGCCAGGGCTGCGGGATGTGGCCACCGGGAAAGGGCAGAGGAGGGGAGCTTGGCATGCCTGGGCCGGTTCTCCAGGGGTGGCCCTGTGCCTTGAGAGGGCAGGGCACAGAGGTGAGGGGAGGGGGCAGCATGGAGGCTGTACCCCACCTGCCTTTTCCTCAGGGGCCCATGAGGAAAAGAAAGAGAAAGGGGGAGCTTCTGGCAGGGGAGGAGGGGCGTTAATAGCTGCCTTTTGGACTCTTAGAGAGAGGAAGGGGACTCTCCCTGGCTTGAATTCCTGGAGCAGGGAGGGCTGGAGAATTACCTCCTGTCTGCCCTCAGGTATCATCCTGCTGAGGTGTCTTCCCCGCTTTCCTAGATGTTATGTTAGGGGGTCTGCTGGCTGCCTCTCCCACCATGTGGTGAGCCCCGCCAAGGGCGAGGGCAGCAGCATGTCCACCTCCACCTCCAGGGCGCAGCGCAGTTGCCGAAGCACTGAGCAGTTGCTGAAGTTTTATCCGGACTGTTGAACTGAGGGGAACCGGCCCTTGCCCCCGCTGTCAGGCTCTCTGGGAGGAGAGCCCGGGCCAACTCGCATCCTGGGCCGTGGTGATGGCCGGTGGGCTCTTTCTGCAGGGCTGGCAGGAGTGGCTGATAGGGTCTAGGCTGCTGGGCTTGGGATTCCCGACCAAGACGCACGGCTACTGTTGAGGACAGCTTGGCACTGAGCTAAGACAGGTGGGAGGAACTGTCTGGACAGCTCACCGCACTTGGTGGGAGGGAGGTTGGGATCAGGTGCTTCTTCATACCCTTCACATGCCAGGGGCCCTCTGCAGGTCTGCCGAACGCCAGCCCTCCCACACAACTGGAAAGAGTCCGAGCTTCCTCCATCTGCCTTGCTCAGCAGCTCAAGCCCATGCCCAAGCTCCAGCCCCCGGAGACTTCCTCAGACCTAGAGGCCGGGAAGCTCTGGGCTCACTTCCTATTTGTGCCCATGGGGTCTGAAGCAGGGCAGGGAGCTCCCACAGGTAGGGTGGGGGTGCCCCTGTCACACCCCATTCCCAGGGACACCGGTGAAGTTGCACGGGCCTGTCCTTGTCATGCGCCCTGTCCACTGTGTGGGGCTGTTAGAAGATCACATGAGGTGGCAGATCTGGAATTGTGACTTGTGGGGGTCCCTCAAGTCTCAGGACTGTAGGTCTTGTCTTAAGGAAAGCCTTCCAGAGAATCCACACGCCAGATCTTCATTACTGGCACCAGTGTTTACCACAGGGTTCCTCCAAACAGGCTGTGCAGAGAACTCGGTTGGCGAAGGTAATTTCTGCACCATCTCTAACTAAACTGCAAGGTCATAGAACACAGAATTCTGGGGCTGGGAAGCCTTCTGGAAGCCACCTACACCTGCCCCATTTTTCAGATGAGGGAACGCAGACCGGGCTGTGAGGTCACTTGGGCAGGTTCCCAGTGACCCCCAGTGACAGCTGTGGTTGCGCCTGCAGCCGTAGGTTCCTGTAACGGGACCTTTCTCCTGGGCACTGGGGAGACCCAGTCGGACGCCTTTCAGGAAGGGCTGTGTGTGCTGACAGCCCCTACTGCGCCCAGGCTCCCTCCCCTCCCCCCCCACCATTAGAGCCACTTTCCTACTCAAGAGTTAGGCTCTCCAAGGGCTCCCTGAGTACCACGTCCATCCAGTGCTGGCCCTCATCCGTTGTGACTGCATGTGCATCTGTCATTGCCTGGGACCCTCTATACTGTCCACAACCTCCAGCCAGAACGTGGAACACATAGGTGGTTAGATGATCGGTGGACGAATGCCGCAATTGACTGGATTCAGGAGTGGCCCCTCCTGCATCCCCCCACCCCAAGCTCTTGTGTTGGCTCTGAGCCCCGGCCCCACCCTGGACCACACCAGCAGTGGCCTGCACAGACCCCCAGCGTAGTGTGGTCTCCCAGCCCATTCTCTGTCCTGCCCCTTTTCCCGACACACACCACCACCGCCGCCGCCACCCTTTCTTCCTCTGTAGCTGTATTCCCCTCGGGTCAGCCACCTCGAACTTCCCCAGGGCCAGGGCGCAGGGTGGCACCCCGTCCGCCAATTGTCACAGCCGGAAAGCTGTGTGCCTCAGCCCAGGGGGAAGAGAATTCTGAGGAGTGGCTGAGTGTGGCTTGCCATGCAGCCTCAGGTTGGGGTGCAGGGGGCCCTCCTAGAGCCAGGTCCCTGGAGACACATAGTCTGCCCAGGCGCCCACCGCTGTCTGATCTCCAACCTTGCAACTCCCAGTTTAACATAGAAGGCACAAACGAGCAGGCAGTTCTTACACTGGTCGGCTAGGTGTGAGGCCAACGCCACTCTCCCTGATAGTCACCGATCTCTGTCCTAAGGCTCCCTCTGTCCCCATCCAGTCTGACTTCTGTGCTAACCTACTCCGAACACACCGACTGGAGCTAGCATCTCCAGCTGGGGCAGCATGAGGTGGCCTTTACACAGCCTCTACCTCACAGACATTCCGGAGGGGGCGAAACTGATGCCCAGACACCAAGGACCTCACAAGCAGCTCTTTCCCAAATATCCACATGCCTCAGCCGCTCATTTCTGTCAGCGCTCTGCTTCAATGCCACCTTCTGCTTGAATGGACAGGATGCCTTGTACAACACACCCTTGTCCCCTTACTCTGTTATTTTCTCCGCAGCGCTCATCCCGAGTATACGCATTTCTATGTCTCTCCCCTGAGGAGACTGCAAGTTCCATGAGGGCAGGGACTTCTGTTCAGTGCTGTAGCCACAGCACCTAGAACAGTACCTGGCACGTAGTAGATGTTCAATAAACATTTGCTGAATGTGTGAGTGGCAAGCTGGTTTAGAACCCAGAGGCTTGCCTGCCAGCTCCGAGATTTCTAACTGCAAGGCTCCTAAGCTGTTTCCAAAAGAGGCAGGTGGCAGGTGGGCTGGCCCTGGGCACTGGAGGAACAGGTACATGGGCTTGAGAGGAAGCAGAGACTCCTGGGAGGAGAAGAGCTGTGGGAGGTGCAGCAGCTAGGGCTTCTGTTTGTTAGCACTTGAATTGGCTGCTCAGAGCAACTAAAAAGAAATAGTGCATGTGCCGTAGCTTGACTCAGTGGCTCAGTGCATTGAATACCGGCCTGTGAACCAGAAGGTCACGGGTTTGATTCCTGGTCAGGGCACATGCCTGGGTTGCAGGCGTGCGGAAGGCAACTGATGGATGTTTCTCTCCCTCTCTTTCTCCTTCTCTTCACCTTTCTCTAAAAAATAAAATAAGCTCTTTAAAAAAATAAAAGACAGAAGTTATATCTCTCTGTATAGTAGTCTCCGAGGGCTGGTGTGGTGTTTCTGCCCCCATTAGTGTGCTGCTTCATGGTCCAAGACGGCTACTTGGGCTCCACATGTCGGGAAAGAGGAACAAGAACCCTGCAGCCCCCCTTTCGAGGTTACCTGCCAGAAACCACACACAACACTTGTGGTTACATTTGTTGAATGGAACTTAGTTAGTCCTGTGGCCACACCTAGCTGCAAGGGAAGCAGTAAGAGCCCTTTCCTTAGGGAAAGTCATTTTTATTTCAGGCCCCCATGTGCCTAGCCAAAAATCAATGGCTCAGTTATAAAGATGAAGCACAAAATGGTTATTGAAATGATCTCCTACGAATGCTACCATAGACCTGGTCCCTGAAAACTATGGGTTTCTCTGCAGCCGCCCTTAGTCCTCACCGTGCCAGTCAGCACAGCTTTGCATCAGCATGAATAAAATCCAGGGTCCAGCAGATATAACACCTGCTTGAGTGTGGTTGGTTGGGTTATGATATGGGTGTAATGATTTATAGTTTTAATTTGAACATTTCACCTAAAATGTCCTATGGTGTGCTTGAGTGTGATATTATGTTACAGAATTACGTGCTTATGATTTTGTAATAAAATATTTTGTAATAAAAGAGGGGTGTTATTTGTGCCAGACTCAGTATAAGCAGTAGTCCTCAGTGGCCTGAGGCTTTGCTACCTCTGGCTGAGCCAGTTCTAGCTTAACCTTGTTTTTTGTGGCTCCAGCCTTTTGATACTGATGGAGCAGTTCCTTGTAATGCCCGAGAAAACCCAGCTTCCTCCCACTCAGGGCCCTCAGCCTTGAGCTACTCCATTGAGCAGAGGCGGCCTGAGGACCACGCACGAGCAGGGCCTCCGCCGGGGCAGGCAGAGCGGGGTACCTGCTTTTCCCCACTGGTCTCTGGATAACAAAGAATTATTTCTGCACCCCACCCTCCCCTTCCCACCTCAGCAGGCAGCAAGTACAGGGCGGAGGGAGGACCTATCCTGTCTGAGGAGTGTGGGCTGGGAGTGCAGCAGCTGGAGGCCAGTGGCTCCCACGCCTGGTGGGGGTGTTCTGTAAGCCGCCTTGGGGGCCACTGAGAGCTTTGGGTGCACACCTGGAGGGGAAAACTGAGAGTAGGGGCGACTTCACACCCCACCCAATTCATAAAGCTTTGTGTTTACTTGTTCTGTGCAGATCTCCACATGAAAAAATTTTTTTGAGAAAAAGTTTTGTCAAAGAGAAGAAAAGTTGGAATCTCTTGGCATGTACCCCAAGTTTTGAAGTTAGAAACTTGGATTTTAGTCTGGGCTTTGGTACTTAACCAGCCTTGTGACTTCAGACTTGTTTCTTGGGCTCAGTTTTCGCAGCCATAAAATGGGTAGGATGCCTTCCTCAACAGTGAGGGTCCAATACAATCACGTAGGTGGTGTGCCTGACACATTTTAGTTTTCTTTATTGGCTTCAGCTCTAGCGCAGCGTGAGGTGTGGTGAAAAAGGCCTCTCCCAAGCTGGACCCCGCTGGGCCAAGCTTTCTCCTCAGGGGCTCCTCCCCTGGGACCCAGCCCTCCTGCATTTAGTCACCGCCCACAGCCAGGTCACCCCCTGTGAGGGCCCCAGTTCTGGGGGCTTAGTTGTAGAGGGCAGTCCCGGATGAGGCCACCTGGCGAGCTTAGCTGAGAAGGGGCTCTGCGGGCCAGCCCCCTCACCTTCTTTGTTCCCACCAGGTGCTTTTCACCCCAGCTCTAGAGAGCACTGCCCTTTACTGTGGGGCTTCAAGGGGAAAGAGGCTTTCCCGGAGCCATCTCCACCCTGATCCCTGCAGGCTCTGCCCAGCACCCTGAAATGGGGTCTCACATCTGCAGCTGTTTCTCCACCTGGTGGGAGGATGTTCCCCAATCACCCCTGCTCCATTGCCCTCGTCCAGCCTGCAGATCTGAGTCTGTTCCCCTCTCCTTCTAAGTAGCTTCCTTCCTCCTCAACCAACTCTACCCTCTTGCACCAAATTCCCAGTGACCCCATCCAGGGAAGGCAGGAGGGAGTGGCATGGGGTTACAATCCAGCAACTGACAGAAACCTGGGCGCCTACCATTTCCTCACAAAGACAGCAAGTGGAAGGAAGATAGGAACCGCTCTCAGGGATACATTTGGCTCTCTGCACATGAAGCCCCAGTGGGGCGGTGCTCTCTCTGTGCCTCGGCTTGCCCAAATGGTACATCAGGACAAGCACCATATGGTCTTTATCTTTTAAAAAAATTTTTAAAAATGTATTGATTTTTAAAGAGAAGGGGGGAGAGGAGAGTCATTGATTTGTTGTTCCACCCGTTCGCGCATTCACTGGTTTCTTTGTTTTAGATGTATGTATTGATTTTAGAGAGAGAAAGAGAAAAAACATCGGTTTGTTCCTCTTATCTATGCATTCATTGGTTGCTTCTTGTATGTGCCCTGACCAGGGATCGAACCCTCAACCTTGGCATATCGAGACGACACTAACCAACGGAGCTATCCGGCCAGGGCCATATGGTTTATTTTCTTTTTTTTTCCAAACACTTTTATAACTGCGTTAAAACCAGCTGTGTCCCAAACTGCCCACAGAGAACACTATTAGTCCTCAAGACGTTAATAGTTATGCTCTCAACGAATGATAAACGGAAAAAAGAGAACTATGACCCAACATGTTTGAGAAATGTTGCCTACTCTGTCCCCTTCCTTGGAAAATCAATATTATGATCTTAAATGATCTGATCTTTTACTTTATGACCTTTGTTTAATCCAGGGGTCCCCAAACATTCATTAACTATGGAATCTATTCTTTTTCTCTGTCCTCCTCTTAGTAGACAGATCATGTATGAACATCATGTGGGAAAACACTGGCGTAAAGGTGGAGTGCCCAACTGCCCCAGGTTTCCCGGGCCTGAGGTCTGCGGCGTTCAGTGCTAAAGCCCAGACGGTCCGCGTGAAGACCTGGACCGGGCTGAGAGAGCATGAGGAGTAAAAACACCAGGTGCGTGTGTGGGGCGTTGCTAAGCCACACCTTCCTGACGTGAAAGTGAAGCCTTGTTGTGGGCCCTCCCTCCTTAGGGCATTCAGAGCAAACGGCACAGAAGGTTGGTTGGGGCCAGACTGGAGGCTGCTGGGTCAGACTCTGCAAGAACGGGGTACGCTCCAGGCCCCTCCTGGGTGTTAGGAATGGTGTTGCTTTTTAGAAATTGGAGGCACTGCTAAAAGCACTGTGGGTGTGTTTGATGTTTGATCTTTCCGCCCAGATGTGGCGAACATGGCTGCTTCTGGCCTCTCTCCTGCTGGGCCCCTGCCCTTGATCCTGACAGCATCCCGTTTCCATCGTACCCTCGGTGTGAGCCCCTCGTCCTGTCACCCGGCCCCGGGTCTGGGAGAAGGGCATTCCAGAGGACACACTGTCAGCCAGCACTGCCTCGGTGGCTCACCAGGTGCAGTGGGGCTCAGGGCTATCTCCCAGCTCTGGTTAAGCAGGGCTTGCTGAGGTGCATGGGTCTCATGCACCTTCAGGCTGTCATTTTCCCTGGGAGTCAGGGAGCCAGATGGCTGAAGGGGGGCACAGCTTGTTTGTATTTTCCAAGCTGCCGCTAGCACACAAAGCAACCCTCGTAGGCAGGTCACTGAGCTCAGTGAGCCTGGGGTGCCGCAGCTCAGGGAGATGCGGCCCTACACACCAGCCCTAGGGGGCGCTGCTGAGTAGGGTGCCGTCTGGGTCTCAGCCTGCTGCTCCCTTCCCCAGGCCTTGTGCTGTCAACCCATTCTCCAGCAAGTTCCTTCTTCCAGCCGGGCTGCCTTCACCTGGATACTCCCCACAGCACCACACAGAGTTGCTTCTTACCTTGAGATCATCCTGCTTCCAACTCCTCCATAGATAGCCTCAGTGGGCCCAGGCACTAGCGAGCTTGTGTAGCGGAGGGGCGGGGTGGGAGCCTCTCCAGAGGCTCTCATTCTCCCCTTGAGGTCCTGAGAGCTTGCACTTAGGTGGAGAAGCACTTTGGCTTTACTCCCGGGCCCAGGAGATTCTAGAAGTCTGGTCCTGACCACACGGAGTCACACCTCTGAATCCCGTGGGCTTTTTGGGCAACCCTGTCCACACACCAGCTACAACTGCCTGTGGAGCCTCCGGTTAACTAAGCTTTGTACCCTCAGGTGTAGGGGGTGGCGGTGGCGAGCATGGAGCAGACACTCAGGAGGGTCCCCTGAGTTGGGTGTCGAATAAAGAGCAGAGAGGAAAAGAAAACAGGGTTGCAGGAGGAAGATGCTCCGCCACTAGGGGCGGAGTGCTCCCTAGGGGCCTCTGTTTCCTCACCTGTGGGGGCAGGGCTGGTCCAGGAGATCTCAAGGACCCCCCTGTTCAGTGTTTGTTCTTCGTGCCAGAACTGCTGGCGTGATGGGACTGGGTTCACATGTGTGCATGCACCGAGGAGGGAGGAGCCAGGGGTGGGGGAGACTGGAGGAGCCTACACTGGGCGGCTCCGAGGCTTTGAATCACTGGAGATGGCTGCAGGCGGGGGAAGCTGTTCTCATAGCTGCTGGCTGCTGGGGACAGCCCGGGACACCTTGAATTCCTGGATAATGTGAGGGGGAGGGCCTGTGGACTTGTTCCTTGTCATTGCCCTGGGGGCTCTCGTGGTCTTGCTGGCCTAGGACTTATCTTTTCATCTCCCTGCATGCCTCCCCATCCCAAGGCCAGGACAGGGAGCTGGAGCTGCAGCCAGCAGCACGGGGCACGCATGTGCTACCGCAGCGATTTTCAGCCGCTGTGCCGTGAGTTTTTAAAACATGCAGTACCTGACTACTTAGTCAGGGGCGCCGACCTCTTTTTTCCCTTAGACTGTCAAATTAAAAAATGACAACAGCCCACACAACAATAGCTGTCTGGCGTGAATGAATCAAAATTATACCTATTTTTTTTTGTCAGGTCGGCAAAATAATTTTTGGTGCTCCACAGAATTTTAGTAATTAGTTTATGTGTGCCAGGAGATGAAAAAGGTTGAAAATCGCTGCCCCACAGGACAGTGAGCCTGCTTTGGGAGTTGGACCACTAGAAGCCAAAGAAGGTGGGACCCAGTGCCCTGTATTCCGACCTTCTGTTGGCCCATCTCTCCCTTGCTGGGGTGGGGTTAAGTGCTGTGTAGGGTCCCTCTAGTTCCAGGGATGCAGAAGAAAGTGAGGTCTGCGTGGCTTCGGGAACGGGGGACATACTCAGCCAGTGGTCCCGCAGGACTGTGTACTCGGCCACGATTGGCCCTGACTGCGCAGTCACTGGCTGCCTCTCTGGCCCCTGCCTCCCCAGCCCGCGGGGTGGACATCAGCTCCTCCTCCAGCTTCATCTTGAGGTACGATGCCACCACTGTGAAAGCAAAGACCAGTCTGTAAGGGAGGGTGAGGAAGGCAGCGCCCTGGGCTCAGCCCCTCTGAAACCCTGTGCCCTGGGTTGTGCTGCACACTGGAGAACTGCACCCACTTCCCAGATGGGAACTGTGAGGCAGGAGGATGGCGCCGATTTATCTGGAGTCGAGTCTGAGGCTGCACGTAGCCCCTTCTACTTAGTGCTCTGAGCACAGGGTGGGCCTGATAAACTTGGACTAGACATCTAGGCTTCTGCACCTGCCAGGCAGGGTGGCAAGACTGCACACAGTAGAGTAGAGAGAGGAAAGTTGGGATGGGAGCATGTGAGGCACGGGGCAAGAGGTGGTGCCTCCCCTGCCACACCCCAGGTCTGACTCCAGTACCAGCCAGGTGGGAGCTGAGAAAACCCGACCCCCTTGCCTGGCCTGCAGAACTTAGAGCTGTAAAATCACCGAGTGTGAGTGTGTGCGTCACCTGGCATTCTCCCTCTCTGGTGTCATTAAACCGCAGCCACTTTGGGGGGATGAATCGTCAGCTGTTTGGACGCCTGGCTCCCAGCAGGGCTGGCTCTGGGATCCTTGATTCACTTCTCTAGGCGGAGCCCAGAGGAAACCGAGCTTCCTTGACCAGCTCCAACGTCCCAAGTCTCCAACACTGGGGCAGCTTGGCTTTGTTTGGAAGGACGAGCCTGGCTTTTAACCGGCTGCCTGCCCCTGCTCCGCCCCCCACCAGCCCTAAGTTGTTTAGCCATGGTCATTTAGGAATGTTTGTTTTTATTTTTTAAAAAAGTTTTATTTATTAATTTTAGAGAGAGGAAGGGGCAGGGAAAGAGAGAAACACCAATTGTTCCACTTACGTGTGCATTCATTGGTTGACTCTTGTATGTGCCCTGACTTGGGATGGAACCTGTAACCTTGGCGTACGGGGACAATGCTCTAGCCATCTGAGCTACCGAGGCAGGGCCGATGGTTTGTTCTTCCTAAGCAGCGCCACTATTGGACTCTCACTCTCTGACGGGAAGCTAAGCTCTCCCGTTGTAAACAACAGGGAAATCCAGACTCCGTGCTCCTTGGGGATTCAGTCCGGGGACCGGGTGCTAACGTGGAGGACCATGCAGCAAGAAGGATGCAGGTGTTATTCCTGGAAGGGGTGAACTCTCTCCAGGACAGAAAAAAATGCTTGGGAATTTGGAAAGCTCCGCTTGCTGCCTTAACCTTCGGCTTCCACCAGGCGGAAACCTGTCATTCCCTGGGAAATTCACAGGCCCCATTTCACAGAACTTCCTCACTCTGCTCCCAGAGGCAACCGTCCTCCATCCATGCTGGACTTCCCTCTGGCTCCTGGCCCTTGTTTGTTCTCTGCCAGGGATTGGAGACCAGTCCCCAGCACAGGTTTCCAGGAGCAGCCCAGAGACCCGTACACATCTGGTTATTTTCACAGCTTCGGGAGGTGGCGTGGGAATGGCAATGTGCTCCCTCAGAAAAATAATTACGAAGGTTGTTTTTGAACTGACTGCTGAGGGAAGAGTCGGATGCCAAATGTGCGCGTGCTTTAGCAGTGGGAGCGTGTGTGTGCCCGAGGACACAGAGCAGCAGGTGCGCCTGGGGTCAGAGGCAACCAGAGGAAAAGTGGCACGAGCCCTGTGCCTTGGTGGCCGTTGTGGGGCGGAGCGGGGCACTGCCATCCACAGATGGCCCGCTCCCCCACTCGTCTCCCCAGTCTCCTGCCCCTCCCCACAGGGTGTGGGAGATGCAGAAGGGATCACATGTGAAACTCTCTCCTCCATGTCTGGCTGATGTGGTAAGGCCTCAGTAAGTGCTCGCTGTATAAGTTTGGTGATAAACTGTTTTTGCTGGATTTGTAGAAAAGCCCTTCACACGGAGGGGGAGGAGGCGCACACGCATGCCATGTCCCGCGGTCTCAGACCCAAAGCAGGCTCAGCAGGGTGCGCGGCGCCCTGCCCTCCCGTCCAGAGCGCTGGGCCCCCAGCTCCAGGCAGAGTGTTGGCCCTGGCTTCCCATCCAGCCAGACCTGCCCCCCTGTGCATCTGGAGTATTTTCACATTGCCCCCAAAGTGTACACGTGTTCTTAAAAGTTCATTTTGTTCCCAGATAGACATTTCTCCCTCCTTTGACAGACGAGGAGACCAAGGCCCCACGGGGTGCTAGGCTCACATGAGCCCCCAGTCTCCCACCCCCCAGAGCTCGCTCTTCCTGGGGCAGCTGCATGTGCGTCTCATCTGTGGTCCTTGAAATATCATAGAGATGAGCTGAAGGGCACTTCACTCCCTCCCGGGATGCCGGCCTGTTGTTCTGACCTTTATACAGGAGCCCTGCCTGGCAGGGAGGTGAGTTCAGTCATCCGGGAATCGCCCCCACCCCTGCAGGCCGGTGGGTTGGCAGCGCCTGGGCACGCTGCCCGGTCAGACAGGTCGGGATTCACATGGCCTGCAGCAGGCCAAGGGATTAGGAAGCACTGGGGAGGGTATTGTTTGAAGGAGGTTAGTCCTCTTTCCAGCTCAGGAGCAGCCCGGCCCCTTCCCAGGGCAGGCTGGCTATCCCTCCGGGAAGCCTAACACACCTGTCGCAAACCTCCAGGGGTCAGCATATGCACACCCTCTTGTTCGGCACAGCGACAACAGAGAGCAGTGGGGACCTCCACGTGGGTGGGAGAGGAACCAGAGGGTGGCAGGGGCTCGGCCACAGGTAGAGGCAGGGCGGAAATCCTGGGTGGCACAGTTCATTGAATTCCAGGTTCTCCTCTTACCTCTCTGCCTTCAGCAACAGAATTATAATAATGAGTAATTCCAAGAATGTATTTCGAAGCTTCCTGCTCAGAAGCTCAGTCCCGTTCTGGTGTGGCAGGGGGAGGGGCTCTGCCCTTCGACCCTCACCTAGAGAGCCTCTGACGGGGTGGGATGGGGGTGTGCAGCCAACTCTGGCTCTGGTTGTCATTAGGAGGGATCTCAGAGGTCACCCCTCTGAGAAGCTTATAGAAACCAAGGCCCCTGAGCTGGGGTGCCAGGGACGGGGTTGAGAGCAAAGCCACTCAGGAACAGGCCTCCCAGCTCCCCCTCCGCACCCTCCACTCCATGTCATCTGGGCCCCTGGCACTAAAGCCAGCCCACATTCGACGACAACTGGCTGGCTGGGGAGTGCCTCTGGGATGACAGAGCCCAGTGCGTGTCCCACACAGGGAGAGCCTGAGATAGTGCATGGGGGAGGAGCTCAGGAGACAGGCCGGAGCTGTGTCCTCAGCTGGCACTGGAGCCAGCCTGCCCACCCTCCTGGTTCATCTGCCTCCCCGTGCCCTGCAGGACCAGTGCCAACAGGCCCTGTCCACGCCGCTCAGCCTGCCCGGAGGCACGAGCTGCAGTGGCAGCCCTGCGTACAGTGGCCACACACTGGAAGCTGCAGCGTGCCGGTCAGCAGCCGGGCAGATGAACACTTGGCGGCACGTTCCTGCAGCAGCGCACTCTGCCGCAAGGGGAATGAACAGCCTGCAACTGCTCATCGGGGAAGGATGAGGCACACAAATAAATGCCAGGGAAGGAAGCCCGTGCTGTGTGACGCCATTGACACAAAATTCAAAAGCAGGCAGATCTCATCCTTAAGCCAGAAGAGCAGTTACCCTTGGGGGTGGGGAGTGACTGCGGGGAGCACAGGGCAGGACCCCCAGGTTCAGTGGCCTGTTCGGTGGTCTGGGTGCTGGTTGCGTGGGCGTGTCCCATCAGTACCTGTGGTACGGGTCTTTCTCCGAACGTAATTCTTGAATGAAACTCTGTGGGCATCCATGGGAAAGGGCTGCTCCCCGAGGACCGCCCCACTGAACCCAGCAGGAGCTGCTGTGAACCTGTGGCAGAGACACTTGGCAGCCTAAACCCACAGTCCCAGGCGCAGTGCAGGTGGGCAGAACAGGCCTGGGTGTCCTGGGTGAAACCAAGCAGTCGGCTGCAGAGGAGACCAGGAAAGGAGCCGAGGTAGGTGCCCCAGCCCTGCCCTGACCCCAGCTGCCTGCCACTGCCCCTCCAGTGAGGGTCAGAGAGAGGGCTGCACCAGGTGGCCCCATCCCTGGGAACACACTCAGTGTCCCCTGGGAACGGGTGCTGTGCAGGCGCCGGGGGTCCTAGGGGAATGGGCATGGCCCCTTCCATGAGGTCCTCTGCACTGAGGAGTGCCGTTGCAGTACATGGCAGCACCATGCAAAGAGGGACAGCCACCTCTGTAAGGCCATCGCCTGCACTCGCCCCTCTGACGGGTGAGTTTCAAAATTCAGTCTGTCTTGTTTTTGAAGAGTTCACGATTTAGTTGTTTCCCTTTGTGGTCGGAGCTGCGAACACGCCGGCTCAGTTTCTAACAGTCGGCTAGTGCAGGTGGCTCTTGGGCTCTTCAGGGACATCAACGAGTAGGGTCCACAGTGGGACAAAAACCTAGGCTTCCAGCCACAGCCCCGGGAGGGATCGTGTGCATCAGGGGTGGGCAAACTGCAGCTGAGCTGTGTGTGTGAGTGAAGTTTTACTGGAACACAGTCATGCTCACTTATACCTGCCCACGGCTGCTTTTGGGATACAGGGAAGTTGAGTAGCTGCAGCGGAGACTGTGGGGCCTGCAAGGCCTAAAATGTTCACGCTCTG
Source organism: Desmodus rotundus (assembly GCF_022682495.2). Lineage (NCBI taxonomy): Eukaryota > Metazoa > Chordata > Mammalia > Chiroptera > Phyllostomidae > Desmodus > Desmodus rotundus. Next base: position 77,275,879 of record NC_071392.1, on the reverse strand, counting down.
GCCCTATACAGAAAACGTTTGCCAGCCCCTGCTAGACATTAGTGTCCCAATGTCATGCTTCTGCCAATGGGAGCGAGTGGCTGCCGCAGCAGTCACCCCAGGCCCAGAGCCAGCCCCCCACTCTCAGCCTGGCCTTCCTCCTCAGGGCCACGCGGGGCCTGGAGAGAGCTGCTCCTCTGTCACACTGGCGCCCAAGGCCCCTGACCCCGTGCTCGCTGTGGTATTGAACAGGTCAGCACACCTTTCTGCACTTCAGTTTCTTCACAATCAAAACTTTTTGAAGGCTTTCAACATTAAATGAGAGGTAGAAGCTGGGTGCTCAGTGGACAGTCAGTACACTGTAATCCATGAGCTCCCCGCCGCCTGCCCGAGTCTCTCTCGGTGGCATCCCCGGCCCTCAGGGTGGGGTGGGGAACGAGGCAGGTGCCGTAGCTGGGCTTCACCCAGGCCTGAGTGGGAGGCGGGCACGCCCATCATACCTCTGTCCCCTCGTGTTCCCAACACCGGGCACAGGTCCCGGAGCCCAATGGGCCTCAAACAGCTGTCACAGAAGGGAGGTCCAGCCGCCCGCAGAGGCCCGGGCTCCATGGCAGCCCAGAATGTGAGGCTGACAGCAGGAAAGCCCCTACCTCCTCAGCCCTGCTGTGACCCCCCACCCCCAGGGTTTCTCTTCTCTGAGGAAGCTTCCTGGAGCCAGGCCCCACCCCGGCCTCGGGTTCTTCTTCCTCCCCTGGGAAGATTTCAGTGTACCCCCTTATCTGGGGCTGTCGGCCCCTCACCTCTCCCCTGAGCAGGCCTGCCTCACTGGGGAACCTGGGAGAGCCCTGCCGGGCCTGGGGAAGCCTGGTGTCCACCACTCCCCTTCCCAGGTCGAGGCCCGTGCAAGTGCGAGCCTCCCCAAGCAGGAAGAGGCAGGTACAGCAAGGCTGTGTGTCAGGGCAGGTGTGACAGGGGCTGGCAAGGGGAGGGAGCCTGTTCCAGCTGCCTTGGGATGCGAGAGTGGCTGATGTTACCTGAGCACCGACTATGTGCAGGTGCTGCATTTAACGGTGTGGCTTCGTTACCATTATTACCCTCCTCACTGTGACAGGGAACTGAGGAACTGTGTTAAGACTGTTGCCAGGCACACGACCTGTGTGTGGCAGAGCAGGGACTGCAACCCAGGTGGTCAGGCCCCTGGGAGCGTGCTCTCAGCTGCTGTTTTGTGTGTGTGGGGGGAGAGATGGGGTCACCCCCGTGGGACTGAGCCAGGGTGTATGCAGATTGGAGAGGGTGTCTTCCAGCTCTGGGCCACATCCCCAGGTGGGTGCTGGCCAGGGCAGGGGAGGTGGGGTGAGGTCCTCTGGCCTTCGTGCCCTTGCCTGCAGGGAAGGGTGTGCCCAGGTGAAGCCTGCCTTGCTCCATTCCTGAGAGACCTCCTTGCTGGACATGGCTGCCTGCTCCTGCCCAGGGAGCCGGCCAGGCGAGGGCCCACCCTGGGGGCGGGTGTCGGGCAGTCCAGCTGAAAGAAGCTGATAAGGGCCGAACAATTCCAGATTTGAAGAATGCCCGGAATTATCTCCCCTCAGGGGACAGCTCGGGGCTCCTCCAGGGGAGGCCATGCTGAGGAGCCAGGCCTTAATGACTGGGGTGCTCACCAGCTGTCCAGAGGCGCCAGCAGAATGGGGGAAGGTCAGGGCCCCAGGGAAGGGGACAGTGGGGCATAACCAGAGCCTGTGGCTACACGTGTCTGCCTGGCCACTCGCCCAAACTCGGGGTGATGAAGGCAGGTTGGGACTCTGCCCTTCCCCGGACACTGGAGCTGTTCTGCTATTTTCATCCTCATTTCTAACCGCCACTCCCAGCCCCTAGTCTCAGTCAGCGTGGGCCGCTGCGACAAAATCCCACAGCCTGAGTGGCCTGAACAACAGACCACTACTTCTCACAGTTCAGGAGGCTGCAAGCCCAAGATCAGGGAGAGAGCCCTCATCCTGGCTTGTAGACAGCCGCCTTCCTGCGTGTGCTCACCCCGCAGAGACAGGAAGCTCTTCCTCTGTTCCGAGGACACTAACCCGTCCTGGGAGGGCGGGGGGGGGGGGGGTGGAGCGTCTACTCTCATGACCCCGTGTAAACCTCCTATAGGCCCCATGTCCTAATGCCACCACACTGTGGGTCTGGGCGGACACCAGACGTTCAGGCCGCAGCCCCCAGAAGTTGCCCGGGCGCATCTTGGGGGCCGTGGCCCAAGGGCTGTTTGGAGGGGTACAGAGACAGGCCCTGGAGGACGTTATCTCCCATTTCTCAAATAGGGACCTGTGGCAGGCTGCAAAATGTCCCCCCCTCTCCCAAAATAAAAAGCCGTCGATGTCAAATCCCCGAACCTGTGATTATGAACTAGTTTGGACAAGGGTCTTTTTGGCAGATGTGACTAGGCTAAGGCTCTGGAGACAGGTCACCCTGGATCACCTAGGTGCTCATTGACAGGTTTGACTTGGCGGTCACCCTTTTTTCTTGGTGACAAGTTTCTCTAA